>NC_134325.1:9956210-11274543 GCF_964195595.1 Calonectris borealis
GAAATTTAAATGAGATCTGACCACCAAATAAATATATTAGATATGTTAATTATTGATCTTCATCCTCCTTTATTCTCTGGTGCTTTTATTTACTTACGATGAAATTGATTTACTTAATGTGAAGGATTTGTGTGCCTGAAATCTTTTTTTCCAGCTGTATTAGTTGGCTTAATGAAAGATACTCTGTTTTTCCACATCCATCACTTCTCTCTCTGAAGTTATTTGTCTAGTTCAGTTAGCGGAGAGGTGCCTAGAGAGAATAGTCTGTCCTATCCTAAGAAGAGTCTGAATCTGTGGGGTGGATTGCCCTCTCAATTTACCTATCACTCCTCACTGACTGTAGAGGAGGTACTTATGGGTGACTGTGATTCCTGAAGATAGGGGATAGGAATACCCCCAGAAGTGTGATGTAAATGAAGCCTCTCTACAGAGTGGTCATTTGCTAGGAAGAACAGCAACAAATTTGGAACAGTATGTTTTTGAGGCCTGCATCTTTACAGTTTGCTCAAGACTTCAATTTTCACAAATGACTCTTTTTTCCAGTGTGTGTTCATACTAAAATACATGACAGAGCTGTGATTCTTAGGAGAAAATGTTAAGCACCTACCTTTGGAAATCAAGCCTTCTTAAGAGTATTTCAAATTAGTCATCCAAAATCATGAATTGTTGCTGATAAGGACACACTGCGTTACCATGTTTCATTTCAGTTATTCAGTATTTACACATTTAAAATCCCACATATCCCAGCATATATCCAGGAGCTGCTCCTGGTAGTTTCTATTTGTACATAGCAGAAAGAGAGGACAGAGTTTCTTTTCTAACTAGAAACACCCAAAAGTCATATAAATAAAGATAACGTTATGAATACTAGATTGGAGTAAAAGGTATTTAATGAACTCTAGATTTTCAGACCAGGCATCCAGTCACTTGCCACATAGTTCTAAGAGCTTCTGAGTTGTCAGAAATTTAAATTTTGGCACATTTCTTATGGTATCATGTCACCTGTGTTCATGTGCTATAGCACTTTCAAACTTTGACTTACAGATCCTAAGTACAGAATTGTATTAAACTGCAATGTGTTTGAAGTACAGCTGACATCAAATGGTAACATTCATCACGTGTTCTCTCTGCCACTTGTTATTGTATTTCAATGGTCACATTTAACTTCAAGCAGTAGTTAACTAGGTTAAATGTTATAGGGCCTGAAGAAAATTAAAATATTGATTAATTCTTAATATTTTCCCAATCTCTAGGTTTTCTTTAAATCAATATGACTCTTGAAGGAACCATATTTAATATCTGAGAAGTATCTTAGCAGTCGCTCATAGGTTTATATGCAGGAACAGGCTTACTTCTCATAATTTAGAGGAACCGAAGTGGAATATGATGTCAAATAGAATCTCATTCCTTATTTAAAGTATCTAAACTTTTAAATGCATCCATGTGCAGAGCAAAAGGCAATGTATACAACATGAAAGATTTCTTCAGACATTCTGTGTCAGCATTATACAAAGCTCTCTAACATATTCATGAGGTCTGAACATCACAGTATTCTTATCTTATGTTACTGGCTTAATAACAGTACTCACTTTAAAAGTGAATTTTACTTTAACCTTTTTTTTTATTATTAAATAAAGAGAGTTTGTTTCAAATCAGCCTGCAGGAATAATAGTGTACATGTATTTCTGGCATATCTTATTTGCATAGTAATAAAAGATGAGACAGAATTAACTACTAGTTGTATATCTTCAGTATGGTGGTTGGTGCTACAGCTAAAGAGAGGAAATTGCCATTTTATTTTATTGCTACGTGCTTTATTCCTTGTAAGAGTGTTGATGTTCTTTCTTGAAATCTGTCTAAATAGATAGGAAAAGGAACTAGATGGGTGAAATCCTGAATGTAGTTACACAGATAAATAGACAGCTCTTTATTAGAGAGAACATTTTTCACGTATATCGAATCTCAGACCTCCCATTTCTCAAATCTAAACCTCAGTCTTCAAGGGAGATCTACAAAGTGCTTTCAAAGTCTAGGAAGTAAAATCTGTAACTGCTGCTTACTAAAAAAACAGGGCAGCAACAAAAGCATTTGTGCTATGGCCCATTATAACTACTGATCCCTCTCTGCTGCAAAGATGCTATTAATTCTTTTCTTCTTTTGTTTCATGGGCCTATCGGATCTTCCCTTTCTTAACACCAAGTACTGCTTTGAGCGCTACCTGTGTTCTTGCTTTCCTGGTCTTTTTGATTAACCCTAAGCTATCAGTGTAATTCCACCCATTAGTAACACCAGCTCATTCACATGAAGAGGAAGGGCTTTTTCATCCTTGCTATAGTTTTCCTCCCTTTCTCCCCCCATTCCTCACTTCATGCACCTAGCATTTACCTTGTGTCAGCTCTGGAATTCAGGGACCCATTCCTGGACAGATATAACTCATAACTGGTGATGTGGCTTTATTCATTACATAGGGAGAAAAGTAGCAGCGAAAAAAAATAATGAACAGTTTCCTGCTATTTTAGTGAGTTTAGTTGGTGCAGAGAAGGATGCTGGAAGCACAAGAGCCGGGTCAATGAGGGGAAATGGTATAGCAGTGAGGCAGATGAGTCGGAATGTGGGAGGAGAAAGGGGAATAAGTGAAAACCTTGCTCATTTTATTGCAGCCATCCATCAGATCAAATTATCTTAAACTATAATTCAAGAGTAGTTGCAAATCTGGTTAAATAACATTTAATTGGAATTTAACTTCTTTTTGTCAGCTCTGACAACGGGGTTCTGTTCTATGTGCTGGACGTGCTTTTAAAAAAGAAACTGGATGTTTCTTTTAAAAATGCCTTTTGATACTTTTGCATTGCCTGATGTTTTGTGTTATGTGGGATGGTATTTATGCATATAGATTATTTTGGCTACATGAGGTTTATTGCTTTCTAGAAAAATGTTGACTTTTGTTCAGGAAAAGTCTAATGTTTAACATTTTCTCATCTGAGTATCTATTTCTAAGCAAAGTTCATACTGATTCAGCAAAAGATTGGGCAGATACTGTTCTGTCAAGTCTTCCCTCTGAACATGGTTTAGCTATTTCTGTGTTTTGACACTCAGGTCCACTTCATTTTCAAAAGAGCCGTTAGACTTTGATTAATAATACACACTTATGAGGTTGAAATAATATAATAGTATTTCTGCCAGTCTAAGCAATATGAGTGGACACAGACAATAAAAATCCATCATATGTATTTTTGTTACGTGTGCACAAGTAAAAAGCATTGTCATGCTGGGTCATCCATGTCACACTCCTTTATGGAATCCAGCTGGTCTCCAGCTCAGAAACTTACTGCAGATTGTCTTGGGTGTCTTCCATTGCTGGTGCTGGTCTCTTCCATTGCGTTTTCATGAGCCTATCAAAATTTTTTTTTTCTTTTTACACAAGAAATCTAGCAGGGTTGTCTTTTATTCTGTGTAAGTAAGGAACCATGCACAACAAGTTTCTAGTTCTGTCAGTTGTCTTACAGCTACCAAAACGAGAATTATTCATTACTATAGACAATGGAAATTTTTTCCTGTGGGTGTCTCTTTTCTTCAATATTAACCTTCCAAACTTGCCTTTGGAAGTATACATTTTGTAAGCCATGATTATGTATGACCAAATACTCATTTTGCTTATCTTTTAGAACGTTGCATGCTGAGGAATATGTTTTTAAGTAACCATTCTGTATTTTTCCAGACAATGGACTGAAATACAGGACACTTTTCCAAGTCCCAACTCACCCAGCTATAGCTGGATCCTGAGGTGTAGATGAGACCGTGGCAGTTTTCTTCAAAGACTTAGCCTACCAAAATAAAAGGAATCATGGGCTATATTCAAAGTTAGAATGCCAGTCAGGCTCTTGCTACACTAGAAGTAGAACGAATATCTGGTGTTCCATTTATTAATGAGTTTAGTAGGTCAAAACTGTTGAAAGTTCCTCAACAGATAACAATTTCAAAAAGGGGAAAAGTTGCATGGGCAGTGAAGTCAGGTAGTAGTTTGAGCTTTTACAAGGTTTTTCTGCTGAAATGCTGTTTTAGCAATTTCTTTTTAACCTTCTTATTTAAAAAATAATTAAAACAAAGGTTGAGCTAGTGATCTTTTACTTCAGATGTGTCACATGAACATTGCTTTATTTCATTTTTATGTTCCTTGTCACAGATCAAGGTAGCTCACCACAGTTTGTAATTTATATGTATATAGTAAAACTGGTAAGACTGTACATTGCATTATAATGCTTGGTGCTGCTCAACAGCATACTCTGGGTAGGACGTTACCCAGGCCAACAAAAGTGCTGAAAAGATCCATGGAAAGCTTCTGTGTTCACTTGACCCTTCAGGTTTACTTTGGGCATTTTGTTAGTTCACAGGAGATGCTTGAAATAGAAGATTCTGACTATCCCACTTTCTAGAGCAGATGCACTATTCTAAGTCAAAACAGAAAGTGTTTGGAATGAAGGTACAGGACTTAGAACATGCTTAGCATCTCCCAAGATTGGGCACCCTAGTCATAATACAGACAAGAACCAAAAGTTGCTAAAGGAATGTACATTTAAGGTGACATCACTTCAAAATGTGAGAAAAATAACTTTTGAGAATACTTAGTAACGCTGTCTCTTCACTTTTCACTTCTTCACTGCAAGAAGTACACTCTTTTTTCTTCTTCACTTCTTTTTCTCTTCACTTTTTACTGCAAAATTGGGATTCTTCCTTTATGGGAGATGTACCTAATATAGTCATGAAAGGAAGCGTGACTGGAGTCAGGAAGCAGGAACTTGTATCTGCCCAGAAAAATAGACCTGAAGCAAATTATCAAAATAAAACATTTCTTTTTGCTGCTAGCACGTATACCTTGTGGAGGTAACATCACACTTCGGTCACCCATGTTCACCATTTCTTTTGGAAGGTTTCCTGTATTTCAGTGTATGTTTTCCAATCATTTTTGATTGCCTTTTGAAAGGCAAGCAAACTCCATTCTTTGTGTGCAAGTAACTTACAATATGATGATCTGTTTGTGGACCCTGATTTTTCCCTAATGCATGTCCTCTTTATCATGCCATATTATTTCTCCAGAACTGAATTAAAAATAACATCTGATGTTTTTGACTCCTCAACAGACTGTGCAGGTTTTTCGCGTTTAGAAACAAGAACCTGCCTAAGATATTACGCCATTATCCGTAGTGTCAGTTTCAGGGGAACTGAAATCCCGTATGATCAATGATACAGTCTCTTTAAAAGCCTGTTAGCTGTATAAACATTGGCAGATTTCTTTTTCATCATGCCCCAGAGGTCTATAACCACTTCCATTATGTTTTTTTTTTTTTTACCATTCCATCTGCAACCTTAATCCAAATTCTCCAATGAAGTTGCTAATTTTCATGTGTCCTTTTTTTTAACGTATTAATGTCTTCCTTCACTTATACTGCTGCTTTCTGTTCCTCAACTAGCCTGAGTTTTAGCTAATACATGTTGAAATTGGAATATCCTAGCCAGCTTTCCAATTGTGTATTTGACTACATAGTCCATTCTCAAAGAATAAAAATTTTCTTACTGCAGGTAGTGTCATATATACATTCATATATATATATACATCTAAGATACATGATTTTATTCTTCTTGGTTCTACAAATGTTTACTCTCAGATATTGTAAATATGTTGCATACATATATTTAATTTGTTTTCTGAGTGCTTCTGCACTGTCTTTGCTTGCAGCCCTGCAATGTTCTTACTATACTATACTTTGAGAAAATAAAACTCAACTCTTTTCAGGAACAAAATTACTTTTAATTGCAGAACTTGGGAGGAGGGAAGGCAGCACAGAATGGAGTGACTGGCTCCGTTCTCGATTTGTATAACTTTTGGACTTGGATTTGTGGCATTTGTTCTTAGTGAATGAGCCCAGAGAGGAATATGCGGAAAAAATGGTGAGTTGTAAGCGGTAGTCAATGAGCAGAATCCTGATGGCATCTGAATGCCTGTCCTCTATTCTCTGTATTTGTATACATAAGCAGCAGTTTCAAGCAAAAGAAGCAGATGTTTAGAGCAAAACAGAGCTGAGGACCTGACATACTACCATAGAAATTGCAGGGTTCTTTTATATCCAATAACTTTAGTCTGGTTCTAGTGGCTGAATGCACGTTTACTATTATAATAAGTTAGGTGACCTTCTGAAGCACATCTCCCAGTTTATTTTAATCTGAAAAAATCAATTTTATGAGCTCCAAAGATTGTTCCGTAATTCAAACTAAAACACCGTAAGTGGCAACAATTGGGATATTTGCTTCAAAAGTATGCTACTGATCTGAACTAAAACATTAATGTAGATGCCCTATTGTGGGCACGTGTACACCAAAATCCAGAGGTGTAACTGCTACTTGTAAAGATGTGTCTAATACTGCAAATTTCACTAGAGCACTAATAGTGCAGGTGTTAATCATTTTCAAGTACTTTTAAAAACTTGCAATGCCTACATAAAGGTTTTATTTATTCCATGTGATAGGCCGTGCTGCCACAGTGGTTGTTTTATAATCACTTAATCTAGATAGTTTTAAAAGGTAATGGATATGTTTGCAGTAACTGCAGTCTCACTTCTAAGTTGCAATGTAGACAAATCTGGAGTTAAGCAATCCTAAAGCTGACTCATGCAGTAGCCTTTATTCAGTAGCTCAGAGTAGAGGTGCCTTAGAAGAGCCATCAGGGAATGCCTACAGTGCTGCTGCTCTTGCTGCGTCTGTTCAGTGGAGAATGGATTCAGGCTTCAATGCTGCCCATCAGGAATCTCTTCTGAGCTCCACAGGACACTTTTTAGCTCTCTGGGCATACACTAGATAACTCTTCCTGCTATTGTCATGATACGGCAGATGTGCTAGCTCCCTATTCGCTCTCTGAATGTGTGGGTATTGGACTCATTTATGGGATCAAGCCCTGAGTATTTAGCTCCCTTATGAATGTTTGACAACAGCCCAGCATGGTGTGCCCAGAAACATATTTTTTCAACACAGCCGTAGCACATCCATCGGTCTCCTGCTTTTCTTCTGTCCTTCACCATCTCATTAGCCGCTTTAGGTCATGTAACTTGCTGCCTCCAGCTATGACTGGCTCCATACCCAAAATGATCATTTCACTCCATTGCTGCAATTTCTAAAAAAATATCTGAACGTTTGAAATGCTGTCTCTGCTTTCTGTATTGCCATTTATATGCAGAAGGCATATATGTGGTTAGTATGCAGAGTATATATACAGTACCAAGCAGATTAGGAACTGGTTCTAGTGAGGAAAGATTGAAGAGGTTTGACACAGGATCATCAGCAGAAGTAGAACTTTTATGAGGGTCTTTGTTGTAGGAGATACACCTGCTGCCAGGCATATGTTCGTTTGTAGGCACGAGATGAGTGGTATCATACTCAATTCAGATGAGCATCTGGTGCATGAATAACATTGGGGACAAAGCTAGAACTCAGTTTGTGTGGAGGTTTCCTTATAAGTGTTTTTTGGGATGGGTGGCTTTATTGGACAGGTTGTGATTTCAGAGACAGAGAGATACCCTCAATTCTGCACAGTTCCTTCATGATGAGTCTCCATTATAGCTGCATTTAGAGGGCTTTCTCCAGAGGAAACCAATTTTTGCAAAGCAGCTCCTAGCTTCAAGGAGGATTTTTCAAATTCTAGAGTCTGCTCTTGTTTGTATTAGGGGAGAGGTTAGCAGGGCTGTGATGTAGCAGCAAGCTGATGAAAAAACTAAAGGGGACAGATGCAATGTGCTAATGAACTACAACATTGAAGAGGATGGGCTATCTCACGTATAAACTGTGGAGGTGAATTGTGGTTTGAATACAAGATCATTTTTGGAATAAAATCACCTTATTTCCCAATGCTAATTGCTAAGCATTCATTCATTTCTCAGATATTAACCAAAATAATCATCTGATTTGTAGTAGTCTTTCACATTGAAATCTCAAATATGTCTGAACAGACTGCAGAGAATGCCAGAAAAGAGGTGGAAGCTTCCAGAGGAATAAGAAATTAAGTTTATTCCAAATATAGGAAAATAGGGAAAAATAAAACTAAAACATTTCCTGTTCCACTCTATGACTTTATGAGCATTTTTATATCTTTTCTATTCACATGTCTATTTATAAAGTGTATTAACGCTTAGGGAGAAAAGGCAATACTTCACCAAAGCCGGTAATATATTCAGACACTTTTGATTACTACTTCTTTTATCCCCACATAAAAGAAACAAAAAAACCCTGAGCAAATAAATAGTGATTTCAAGTGCTAGCAAAATGCCAAAACTACAGGGAAAGCTATGGAAGTTAGTGGCCAGTGAAGCTGCAGTCATGTTTTGTTTCTGATTCCTCTCCCCCCTCCCCCCAAAAAACCCCGCAACAAACCCAAACAACACTTATATCAAAAAGCCCTCTACTTTTTCTCCCAATATAAAACCTTCTCTCCCAGAATAATCTTTTGAGTATATTCAGTGGGTTTATGATGCATAAAACGTTTGTATTTCTTTAAATATTTTTAATGATGCCAAAGAGAATAATGAAATAAATTGAGTCAATCTATTCATCTAGCTGAATAGTTAAGGAAAACCAGGGTGAGTACTGCATGAAATATCATCAGTACATCAGAACAGGAGCTGAGCTTGGGATCCGAGGTCACAGTTTCATCTCAAGATACAATTCCGTGTCACACCCCTCCTAGAATCGTTGTTGCATTGTTTATGTGATTTTAACATGCAGGAAGGAGATTGTTCAGACTGATGAAATTATGGCTGAGTTTACTTCTGCCCAGAGGTACCATGCAGGCAGCAGAAAGATATCTATGCGGTCTTCCATGGACACAAGAGAACATAATCTTTTAGTAGTCTTTTAGAATAACCTTTCAGCTCTGCGCAGTTCTCCCTCCAGCTGTGAGCTAAATGTTTTATTATTGTCTACACATCCTGAATCTATAGCTCAAAAAAGACAGGATACTACTGTCTTCTGTTAAGTTCATAAGAATGAGGTTGGCATTGTCCTTTGAAAGATTCTTGTTTTGTTGACATTAATCATTACATTGTTACTAACCTGAACTGCTGGGCTGAGGTGGAAGTCCACAGGTAAGATTTTTGGGGAACTATCAGAGTGAATAAAGTACCTTGGGAAATACGGAGTTAAGGGTCAAAGATGGACGAGAGGGAAGAAGCACAAAGGGCACAAGAACAGAGAAAACTGGGACAGGGACAGAGCAGAACCTTATGGAAGAGTGCAAGTCTAGACGGTTGCTGCCCTTGAAGTCCCAATAGTTAAACTTGTAAAAAAACAGTTAAGCACAAACCATAGCTGCAGACCATCAAATAAAATTCTTGGCAAGTTCAGATCCACATTTGAGTTTGTATCTGTCAGATGTATCTCTATAAAAAGCTCAAAATGAAGCCTAGAATTGAATGTCCAAAATGGCTATAAGGTTTCATCCAGATCAAATTCTCAGGTTTTTTTCTTCTCTTATGATTTTCAAGATTCCTTAACCATTTATTGTACCTAGAATTTCCCCAAGAGAAAGAGAATTTTTCATTTCTAATAGGCGAATAATTTTCTGCTTTAAAACATTTATTCAGTAGGATGTAAGCAAAATTTAAAATGAAGTGCATTCTTAAGCACTGAAGCCTGTACTTATGTACTATAATGAGTAAAAATGCTTTTCTAATCAAGAAATAAATACATAATTAAGGCACAAATTGTGCTCTGGGATTGGACTTTGTTGACTGAAGAACACTGCTACTATTAATAATAGTAATAATATATTATTCAATAATTACTAGTGTTGTTCTGGATGGCATAAATGCTATACTTTCACTATTTAGATTTTTCTAGGGAGATTTAATTAGGTTTTTTGTTTATTTTCTTTATTCTCTCTGTTTGTTCAGGACATTTCTTCCTCCCCTCTCTCTTCTCGTACTGCCCAGCCCTCTGGCGTGTTGATGCTTTTATCCTTGTCTGTGAGAGAACGCTATTCCTTTTCTGAGAATGACATACTTCTACCTAATAAATGACTATGGGAAATATGTAACTGCTATTTGAGGTTATATTTTGCTAGTATTTTGGTACAATACAGAATAAAGAGCAGAACTTTATCTATTCATAGAGACTTGAAGAACCTTTCCAATGCTGTTTCAATTGTTTTAGCATTTTTAATATTTAGTATTTTACAATACTTTTATTCAGAATATGAAGGCTATTACAAAAATTCAGTAGAAAAGCAAAATTCACAAAGAAAGGCAATATGCTTTAAAAGAGAATTGTGAAGCAGGAATACAAGGTTCCATTTTGGATTCTGTGGGGTTTGGTTTGATATGACCTGATTATTTAATATATCAAAGGAAGTCTTCTGTGTGGATCTTTCTTGCTCTAAGTTTGAAGGAGAAGTCAGCTGTCTCAGCTATCCGACCTATGGAAACTCTTACAGGTTGTTAGAAAGCCACAGCAAGAGGATATTTGTCTGGGATGAATGTACTTTCTCTTCACAAATATTGTACAGACTGTAACAGAATTTGAATCTCATTACTGCAGTATGCTGCTGTCAAGCTATTTTGTCTGTATTTGTGGCTTTTTGTATTGTTTTGGTGATGATGAGAGTCCTTCAAAATACAACAGAAGTGCATTTTGTATAGTTCAGAAGTACACAGTAGCTGTTGAGACCAATTTAATTATTACAATATCAACTTATAATTATTACGATATAGAAACAAGAAAATGGGGGTAGTTATGCAAATTATACTATTACCTCTTTGTAAGCTAACTACTGACAATTTTGAACTGTGTATAATTTGTATGTGATAGTTCAGTGAAATATTGTGCTATGATAAGCATACAGGCAAAATAGAGATAGGGCGCTAGCAGCTTTAGAATAATAGTTCTTTTCATTTGAGAGTTCAATCATGTGATTTTAATGTTCGCTGAAGATGTTTTTGTATGGTATACGTGCACTTGTATTACATACAATAGGTAGAGAACTTGTGTTCCAAGTTAGGTTTTAGCATCTGTTTCCTTTTGATAGCTCATTATCTGTCATGATAGTTAATTTAAAGGTGGTGGAAATCTTTATGTTTTATGTATTATGTTTTATGATATTACATGAAATATTGTACTATTTTATACTTTTTCTAGAAAGTTTTCTAGTTACTTTCTTTAATGTCAGAATAAATCACAGCATTGGGAAGATCTGTGGTGCTGTTAGTTTTGCTGTGCCAAACTGTTCTGTACTACAGCATTGTTTTTATGGAAAGGACTGTACTAAAAGCCAGAAGACATTTTCTTACTTAAAACTCTTATTAGAATGAATTCTAAGAGTTGTTCCTTGAGAGTAGGTTTTGCAGACAGAAGATATTCTGGAAAGAAGTCATGCTAGCATGAAGTCTGTCAGTCTATAATGTTTAGTTATTTGAACTTTAAAACAAATGCATGTATCTTCTTAATTTCCTCAGTTGTATACACTAAAAATAATATTATGAATGCTTTAGACAGTCTTGCACAGGCTCTGCACAAACAAAACTACTGTAGCAGTGCACTACATGCCAAGGATTGGCACTTTTATTTGTTTTACTACCATAGAAATTACATGGAGTTACTACAGTTCCACTACTACATATGCTCACGTTCGTGGTATTCTCTTCTTTACCTCTAGGGAGTTATCTGAATCTTTAATTTTTTTTTTAAACTGGAATTATCTTCCACTTCTTCACATAAAAATGTCTTCTTGTGTAATAAATTGATAACTATTCCTAAAAGGAAGCATACAAATTAAAAAAGAAATGCAAACTAGTCTCTTTCTGTCAAAAGTTCGTTGTGAGTTCAGAAGCAGATTGGAAGAAAATTGTAAGTAAATGAGGTATGGGGAAG
Source organism: Calonectris borealis (assembly GCF_964195595.1). Taxonomy (NCBI): domain Eukaryota; kingdom Metazoa; phylum Chordata; class Aves; order Procellariiformes; family Procellariidae; genus Calonectris; species Calonectris borealis. The sequence goes on from NC_134325.1 coordinate 9,968,115, forward strand.
GTTGCTGAAATTAAAAGTAGATTTAAGATTGACACCTAAATTACTAAAATATTCCCTTAAATAGGACCCAGTCTCAGGGACCTATCAGAAGTCACTAGATGTTTTCAGTTTTCAATAACCAAGAAAACTGTTTTGTCAGATTATTTCACCTGAAAGAATGTGAAAAAACCAAAAGCCTATAAATCTCTTCAAGCTATTTTTTAACTATTCCCAAAATGGCCTTTTAATTAAAATTTTCAGTAGAAATGATAGCCAGCTGGAAATATCTTTGGAAATAGAATGCATTGTAAAATTGAGAGGCCATGATTCTGTTTGCCACTACCCAGAATACCAGGGTATCAAACCTTACTTACTAGCATTACGAATTTAACAGTGAGTTTCAACAAACACTCAGCTAGTTCATTTGCTGAGTGACTGGTACACCTTGGTCTGTATGACTAAAGAAGTCCCGTTTGGAACTGTTCATAACAGGTAATTGTGACTTCTGTGAACTGTATGTCAGGGCAGAGCATTTTGACCATGCGTGATCAATATCTTACCTGGAATTTAATAGTAAATCTCCAGTCATTTTTAAGTTGGAAAAAAATTATAAAAGCAACATATTTTTCAGTAACTTAAGTTACTGAAGTCAATATTCCCACAGATGGTTCTGAATGTCTCCATGGTCGGATACAGAAGTTGCCATCTCTTTGTTCTGATTTTCTTAGAATGACACCCATTACTTCTGTTGGAGGAGTTGGCAGTTGCAGTATTGACCAATTTACTTCAAGAGGAGTAAACAAGTAAACAAATAAACAGAATGAGCATGAGGATTAGTTTAGATCCTGAAGAAGGTACACAAAAAACCCCGAAGGCTGAAAAGTCACAGTATTTAACAAATTAACAGCATTATAAATTAAACACTTCACTATTAAATCTACAGAAAGTGTTTGTATTGAAAGAATTGAATATCAGGCCTTTATTATAACTGAAACTATCTTTCTGCAAGATCTGTGAACAGATGTTTGGATTGTTTAAATGTTTTTATTTTTTGTGACAAAACTGATAGTTCCCTTTTTATTATGTATTTGCTTTACTCATACTTGAAAACAGTAGGATCAAAACCAATTTCTATCGGTGACTGCACACACATTTGATACACACATAGTCTTTACCCAGAAGAGGTTATCGTGTAGATATACAAGACAAATTGAAGTTGAGAAAAGGGAGAATTACTATTTCTATTTTAGAAAAGAAACACAAATGGAAAAATAATCAGAACTTTACTTACATTATTAAGTGTCAGTAATGTCACTGGAACTATCTAGGCGAGTTGCTTGCAATGAGTATTAAGGGTTAACTGTCTTGTCCGGGTTTCAGAGTCACCCTGGACACCTGTGACAGCCTGGAGCGTAACTGAGATCTGTTACCTAGTTGAGTGCTTCTCTGAACTGTGAAATCATCCCGCTGTGAAACATACCTGCTCTCTATAAAGCAATGCACAGCATGGCATTGTTCAGGGCTCCACTAGCATGAAAACCCAGTAAAGAATTACTGTGAGGAAGGGAATAGCTGATCAGCTTCAGGAGGGAAATGTCCAGTTTCTGTGACTTTGCAATAAAATGTTCACAGAAAGGTGAAGAGGAAGTCTAAGGCTGTTGTTTCAGAAGGAGAAAAGAAACCTCTGACCATGTGATTTTTTTCCCCAGAGGTATGTTCAAATTTGGGTTTTAAATTGGAGGAAATTAAAAGAAGAATGTAATGAAGGATGTAGTTTTATACTTAAGAGCTTTTTTGAGAGCTTTTTGCATTTGATGTTTTAAATCAGTTTTCCAAGGAACAATAAACTGAACTAAATTAAAATAAACGTGGAACAAATTTTTAATTTGATTAACCAAGCTAACTGTGTGATTAACTATTGTCCCTTTTTCTCACGCTCACCATCAATCTCCCTTAGGTACTTTCTGTCTTGCATAGTATATTGCCTACTATTGCAAAATATGTTGTCTGCTTCAAAGGCGCTATCCTGGTTTCAGCTGGGGGAGACTATAGCAGCTACTACGAAGAAAATTAACTCTATCCCAGCTGAAATGAGGACAGGCGCCTTAATATGTGAGGCCCATTATTTTGAACTTGCTGCTGCTGCAATAGGAATACTAATATTTCCTGTGTTCTATCATTTGATCTTCTCATTTATTGCTCCATATTTAAGTTATAAGCTCACGTGTGAATGCAAAAAAGCATTCAGAGCTTTTTTGGCACTAAATAAGTAAAGTATCAACAATAAATCACAAATCTTTGCAAACCTCTCAAGGAATTCCAATAGCAAAATCTGAAGTGCAGCTTACAAGATCCAGTCCTAATAAATAGCGGTTTCTTCAAAGCTGGTACATACATAATGAACATTTGCAATCTGCATTGCAGGCTTTTGAGAAGACCATTGTAACCTGACAGCGATAGTTACATACTGCAATTTGCATTTCAATATATGAATAATTGATTTTAAATATCTGTAAAAAATCTTCTCTTCTAAAAATTTGAGCAGTGCCGATTCTGGTGGTGAGCAACAGCAGCATTTGAACTAGCTTAGTCTGACTAGCTCCTAGCCCTGTTGATTTCTATGGCATTCCACTGATGGTGGATTTGTCTTACTACCTTCCTTAGCATTTAGATGTTGCTATATCCAAATGACAAGCTACATAATGAAATTCTTCTGGTCATTTAAAAACATGGACAAACTATTTTTTGAATTGTTTTTATGTTCAGCAAATGAAGCAGTATGTTTAGCTTGAGCTACTAACCTCTACACAGTAAAATGATGCAGTTTTCTTAGAGAAAATCTTGGACTAACACCTTTGAAAATTACAGAGACATTCTGAAAAGATTTAAACTGAAAATTGTGCTATTTCTTAGCATAGCTTGGACATCTTCCTGAAAGTCTTGTGTGACCAGTTCCGTTGAGCAGAGTGGTCATATGAGGAATGACAGTTTGAAAAACAACTGCAGACCTGCAAACTGTAGTCTTGTTCATTTTCCATTAAACCACCTGGTGCCCTCCAATGAATCTTTCATTAACACACTGCATTTCCACTCGAGAAGGAGCAATGAACGGCACTAAGATTAGTTTATATCAGTCGCTCAAAACAATCTCATTTTTATTACCAATTCACTTGCCCATAGTTGTAATTTTAAAGAGCTTTAAAGAGAACTTGGAGTCCTGTTTATTTTGCAATCCCACCTAAGGCGATACTGTTCCTAATACGGCTCTGAGACTCACTGATTTCCTAGCCGTCATAGTGTCTCACTATTCCAGACTGCTCAAAGGAGGAAAGATCTTTAGCATTAGCAGAAGGGGTCCTGCAAACCCAATAGCTACCGGAGACTAAAATGATGTGGGAGCTTCCATTTTGTAGATGTGAATTTTATTTTTTAATCTCAGTGTGATGGGTTTACCCCAGCCAGCAGCTAAGCACCACACTTCCCCCCACAGTGAGAAAACTTGTGTGTTGAGATAGACAGTTTAATAAATGAAGGAAAGAGGAAGAAAAAAAACCCAAACTAATGATGTGAACGCCATCATTAACCACCTCTCACAAGTAGACTAGTAGGCCTAGCCAATTTCTGAGCAATGTCTACCTCCCCCAAATCCCCTCCCTTTGGTTTTTATTGCTGAGCATGATGTTATACGGCATGGAATATCCCTTTGGTCAATTTGGGTCAACTTGTCCAGGTTGTGTCCCCTCTCAACTTCTTGCCCACCTCCAGCCTACTCGCTGAGGAGAGGCAGGGTGGGTGGGAAAAAGAAAAAGCCCTGATGCTGTGCAAGTACTGCTCAACAGCACAGCCATCCCAGCCAGACCCAGTACATTCAGCTTTGTGATTTAGCACATATTCAAATGACATTCACAGTCAGTCATCAACAATGGAGTAACAGGTGATGGATGGAGGGTCAGGGATAAGTGAGTCCAAAATGGAACGAAGCATGTGTTCTGCAAGGCAAGGCATTTTCAGGACTTGCACCCCATCTGTTCTTCCTGGCATTCTTGTCAAGCAGATAATGTAGTATTGATATTTTCTCTATTAAGCTGGTTGTTTTCTAGTAGAAAACAAGGAGAAAGGAAACTTCTGTGTCCCTTGTTCGTAATTTCATTTTATTGAACAAGAGTGTTTAAGGGAAAAAAGTCATGAGCTGTGGCTCATAGTCTAAAATCACTGATGCCAGCAGTTTCCAAATCATTGCTCTGGTGGTTGTTTAGTTAAATATTTAGGTTATTTGATTGCACGTGGAAGGAAACATTGTAGGGCAAGGTAGTGAGGTAGGAAATGAGAATTATTATCTCCAGTTCCTTTTTGTATTTTGTTGTTATAATTAAATCACTAGAGCATATTACTGGGAATATATTGCTAATAGACCAGCAGCACATGCATCCTTTATTAGTTAAAGGATATACACAGCTTCTGGAAATCATACAGGACATGTTCATGTGAGAGCACAAACACTCTCAATCCTGTCGGACTTTAACAGGAATGGAACACACTCACAATGTTGTAAGAGGGAAGTGTAGAGAGAGACCAGAGACTGAATGCAGGTGCAATGTGAATAGACGAAGGTATGGCAAAATTAATAATGTTTTACTTGTTTACATTTGCTGTAACTAAGTAGCTCTACTCCATAAAGCTCACAGTTTGTGTTTCTCAAGTGCTTGAGTTGTGGTATTCACAGGTGATAAAACCTTTTAGATACGTAATTCAGTCATCAAATGGATGTTAGGATTTTCTGTCAGAATAGAGAACTTTATTTCTGGTGTTAGGTCTTTTTTTTGGGGGCGTTGATTCAAGGAGTGGTTTCTCTTGAGTGTGTGTGCTTAGTTGCTTGCTTGAATCAGGATCTGTGTGTAAGATTTGCTGCAAAGCTCCTTTGGCTCTCTGTGAGATTTTGCAGTTTATTTCGATGAACTCTGGGTTAGGCTCATTTAGTACCTGGGACAAATACTGTAAATATGGATTACGAGGATGCAGGTTTAATTCTGACCCATTCGTTTGACCTGCTGGAACAACTCTCACTGCTTTGAAACTAACTCTTACTAGTATGTCTTTCTTTGTCTCTGTTTCTCTAGCTGCAAGCATGAATGGTATCTGTCTTGTAAAGTGTTTTGAGATTTACTGATGTGTTATTACTGTTATTTATTATTATCTCTGAATTGTCCCTGGTGAATTTTACTCAAATGTTTTCATTAAGTCTTCCACAGAGTTTGGCCATTGCAGAGTGCCAGTGGGAATGTTCTGCAGGATTTTCCTTCTGTTCACACAGTCCTGACATCAGATAGTCCAATGCTCTTGGTGCAACCAAATATCCATTGCCTTTCCTCAGGAGTGGAATGCTGGATCTTGGGTCAGAAATGTTAGTATTGTTGATGCATTCAATTGTGAAGTTGTTATAGTGCAGCAAGTTCACTGAACTATTATCTATATTATATTCATATAGAAGTGTTTAAAGTGTTGCACTTTGCTGAGGCATCAAATCTGACAGAGGTTAGAATTAAAAGTTTCTGTTGCAAAGACGCACCAGATGTTAGTTTGTTTACTTGTTCCAAATAATGGGAAGCCTTTGCTACTCTAGGCTGGGAAGAAAACAATAGGTCTTGAAATACAGCTGCTGTAATTGTTTTTAATTTATATCATTGTACTATTTAGGCTCAGGTTATCCTCAGAAAAGGATTTAAGCTGAATTAACCTTCTCTACCAACAGTAACTGAAGCAATTTGAATGATTGTATACATAGTTTTCACAATCATCTACACTGCGATTTCAAAGTTCAGCCCTCTATGTGTGATTTCTGTATCAGCCATCTGATACAGAAGTGAGCCTTTCTGAAGCACACAGTATCAATCTGAGTTTGCTGCCCTTGAAGCAAATGGGAGTTTTTCAGTCAGGGCAGACATACTCTACAAAATTGAGAAAAAAACAAGCTGCATGTGTGCTTGAACCAGGGTAGACAAAGTGGGTGTTCAGTGGGAAGTACTGCTGAGCAAAGCTGCTCTTCATTGCTACTACTGACCTTTTGTATAGGACCTTCTCCCTCTAAGCTAATTGCATCAATTGGCCAGTTTAACTAACAATCTGAATGGCAGCCTATGAACTCCAGTTTTTGTCTCTGTTTAGATACTCCTGCCAGACAGAAGAGCAGAAACCTGTGTTTCTTCTCACTTCACTTTGTACTTTTGTCTTCTCAGGATGCCTTTTGTATGGTATTATTAGGACAGCACAGGCTGTCCTGCCAACTGTAATGTGCAGAGAGAAAAGATGTTAGTATTTTCAAAACAAAATCCTTTCTCTCTTCCTTTAAAAAAGCCAGCATCATTGAAAGAAGTAGCTTTCATAGCTGTCTGTGATGGATTCAAATTGTGATGAGTATTGAATGAGCTGCCAAGCCCTGTGCATCACTGAAGACTTGTCTTTGGTAGCTAGTTGGCTGGCAGACTAACCCTATCGCATTATTATCCTAAAAGGTATACGACTTGTTGCTTCAGTAAGCTATGATACTGTAAAAGGATCCAGAATGTCATTGGAAAAGGCCTGAATGCTGTATTTGAGCCCACGTAAAATGTACATGGATTTGATTTGGAATCCAAATCCAAATTTCTTGACTGACCTGTTTGTAAAGGGTTGGTCCCAGAGAATTTTGAGAAAAATGCAGCTATAGACTTGTTTTGCATTTGCTCTGGAGATTTTCTCTTTTATTTTTGCCTGCTTATCCTGGCAGTGTTTTTGTGTTCTGTTTAGATGCTGGCAGAGGCAGCACAGCCCTCTATGTGTTTTGTTTTGCAAGCTGTACTTACTGAAGCCTTCCTTTGTTCATTTTCTTAGTCTCATCTAAGTCATTAGGCTTATCTTTATGTGTCAAATGATACATATAGTGATGATGAGGGGGAGTAATTCAACGCTTGTACTTGACATTTGTCATGTCAGGCAGTTCTCAGCATTTTATGTGTAAGTACAATGAGATTTTGCAAAAACAGTCTGCATTTGCTTGAGTCTGTACTCTTTAAAACCAGTTACACTTTAAATTCTTCCCACACTAAAGAGGTCTTTATGTTGTATATATTTCTTTATAAATATTTCCTATTTTAAAATTATGTACAAGAAACTTACCAGGTTTTTGTATACAGAAGGGTATACATGTGAAAGATTATGAAGGGATAAAACGTATTTCTTTGCCATATCCTAGAACAGGTTTTTTTGTTATTGTTAATGGAAAGCTATTTTAAAAAAAAACCCTACTTCCTGAATCTATTTTTTTTTTCCTTTTTGCCATGCTTATCCCACAGAAATCTTGTGCTGTGAAAGACAGCTTTTAATTATCTTGCTGTGTGGAAATTGCTTCTCGGAACTGGATGGTGCAATAAGTGCTAATATTTAATTTCTTGTGATCTGAGTTGAAATCTTGACCTAGGTTATAAGTAAAGGGAAGTTTGTTGACTGTACAGTAAAGGAAAGGAACTAATTGGTTTGAGGGGAGAACAATCTCTTTGAAGAGGCTATTAAAATGATAATGGGTAGGTGATAATTCAGCAAAATAGGTGCATGCATTTGTTCTCATTGACTCTAGTAAGGAGAGAATTGTTCACTGCTAGAAGTTTTCCATTTTTCTATTTGTGTCTTTATTGAATCCAGACTTTACTTCTAGCATAAACCATATTTGCCAGCAAAGAAAGATAGTGATGCTGTTCAGACACAAGGTTGGGGTACATGGCTATCTTTCCCAGCTGTTAAAGATTTTCTGTAAGAAAAAGGCAACTCCTATGTTCTCTCTCTCTGATTATCCCATTTGTAAAGGAAGATAGCAACACACCATTTGCTGATGTGGCAAACTCTTAATAGAAGGGACAGACCATTTACAGTATGTTTCTACAGTTTTTTCCTAGGGCTGATTTTCCACCACTTGAAGAAGATAGGATAGGATGGTGGGTGCCTCTATTCAGACAGCACTCTGTATCCGGAGAAATGAACTGTACCTGTGAGTAATAAAAATAACTAAAGAGGAAAAGGAAACACTCTGCTTAAAGGCAACAGAATGCCAGTGAGTACTCTGAGAGTTAACTGACTCTCATAATGAGAATGTTCTCTGTGAAAATTGGGATTTTTAACAAAACAAACCAAATATACATTTTTTTCCTACTGGTAAATCTGAATACTACCTTTTGTAAAAGTACCCTGAAATGTTTCATTTCAAATCCACTAAATAACAGGTGAATCAGAATTTCCCTGTTGGGGAAATTCAAGTTTACATCCCTCAAAACTGAACTGTCTCAAGGATCCTGTGTGAATTTCTCTTTGTCCTTACTTTCTGCCGTCTGTTATAGCATGTTTTAATTGTAAGATAAGTAAGCTGTCCATGGAGCCTGGCCTATAGAGGGAAAAGGACACAAGAACTTTCCTAAGTATGGATCCAGTTGTGACATATTGCATCTAGAAAATGCAGCTTAACAGTTAACTGGATTGAAATCAAATAAGTAGATCTCTTGCTGAAAGTTTAATTTTCATTGAAAAGGTTGAAATAAAACTGTTGAGTGTTTCCAAAGCAAAATTTTTCAAACTGTCATTCATTAACAGTTTTGAAATTTCTAGGTAATTGGTGATGGAAAAAAAAACCGAGCCGATCATAGGTGGTGGTCCTTTTGGGAGAGATCACATAAAATAAGTAGGTGCGCTATTTGTCACGAATTTTTTTCCCCAGTGCTTGCAAGTACCTCTGACTCACAAGAGACTGCTGTTCATCATTCAGTTCTGCCACATGAATTTGTGTTAATACATGTCTTGACTTCATGTTATTTACATCTTTCTCCAAAATAATCTTTTAATACTCTTACTGGAGGGGTTTTGAGCTTCTGACTATTGTTACTCTACACAGTTGCCTATGGTATAGCTGTACTGTCTTTTCTTTTTCATCATAGTCTGGAGTCACAATCTCTATATTACAATATTTGAAATAAGTGAAACAGTGTGTGAGGGAGGAAACCTAAGTTTAAGCATGCTTAAGGTAGAGCAGCATGGATGTGTCTACAAAACTACCTTCATCTATTAAGAGGAAATTGTGTTTATAAGGGTAAATGAGTAATTGTATACAGGCAGGCCTTGGCAATTTCTTGACCTTCGTATGACATTGTTCAGACATTGGAGGTATTGCTGTTTTTGAAAAGTGCTGTGGCACAATGCCAGGCTGTGAACTGTGCAAGTATCTAATAAGAAGTAGACCTGAGGGAGACAGTTTTAGGGCAGGCTTAGATAGAATTTTGCCTTATCCTCTTGAGCCACCAGTACAATAGTTAAATGAAAGACTTTCTTTGAGACCCTTCCTTCCTCAGAAACACTTTGTGAGATGTGACTAGAATCTGCCATTTGGTAGGTCTTCCTTTACCATGTTTTTGATGATAAAAACAGTTTTCCCTGGTTGAAGACAGACTTCAGCTATTTAATTGTCTTGTGTGTGAAGCACCACACACTGTATCACCTGAGGCTGTCACACATCTTCTCTGCTCTGTAGGACCACAAGATGGCGAAGGGCCACAAAAAAAGGCTGTAGTTCAGGGGGCAGACTACTCTGAGGAATGACTTCTGTCTTATTGCTGGACTCCACGCTCCAGACACAGCTGAGATGCCAAAAATGTGTGAACTGGTGGTGTCATGAGACAAAAAGTAGACGAAGGACAAGTGAACGATTCATATTTTTTGTTTGCCAAGGTGATTAAAATCCAAGTATGTTGCATCTTTGAACAGATCAGCTTACATAACTAGATTCCAAAACATTCACATTTGTTAGCAACAGTCGTCTTCTGGATGTTATTCACACTGCAAAGACTTTAATTGTTGATGAAGAGTTTTTTTTATGGCGTGCATTTAATCTGCATTCTTGTGACTGCCTTTTTATTGAGACAAAGTAATTTCTAAGTATTTCCTTATTTTAATTTTAAACATTCTTCTAGTAATTCATCCCTTCCTTCACCAGTTGTCCAATGAAAAGATACGGGACTAAAATGGGTTTTATTCCGTGCTGGTAAAATAAAGCAGGAACATTGTTCGTTATTTCTTGTGCACAGCTATTGAAATAGATGAAGCAAGAGAGAAGAGGAGCACTTTCCTTAGTAAAGAGGTTCTGTAAATGGTTTAATCTAAAAAACGGCAACAATTAGAAGGGGACAACAGAGTTTTAAAGATTCATAATAGCAGGCTAATGAACAGAGGGATGAGAAGAGGTGAGAAAAAGGATTAACTTTGTTTATATGGACTTTCTGAGTGCCATTTGAAATTATTACTTCTTTGTCTTTGCTCAGGAATAGAAGCATATAGTAAAAAATGTCCTAAAAGTCTGTAATCTGGCCACAGAAAGAAGGCGCAGAGGAAATCTAAAGATTTGAGGGCCTATTCCATACTCTCAGTTAGTCCAGAACCACTCCCGAGCTTTCAGTCTGGTGGAGGTCCTGGGCACCTCAGCTGCTTCTAGATCAACTCAAGAACCGTGACATTGCATAAAACGTCCCTGAGAACCTGCACTCACCAAAACCTACTCCATCTCTTCTGTACTTCCTGATCACTAAGAGGTACAATAAAAATACAAAATACAATAAAAGAAAGGGTAAATTATGTAGTAATTAAACTCTCATCAGACCAGGGAACGAATAGTGTTTACCGTAACTGGAATAGCCCATTCTGGTGGGTTACCTGAGAAATTTGTTTTTATCAGGGTCATGTCCTCTATTCAACAGAAAAACAAATGGAAATAAATTATTGAGAAAGTACTCTGGGTCTAATGAATTCTAGGAGGAACTAAGTCATAAATGGACAGTCATAAATGATTGCTGGATGGAAAACTTTTCCTAAAATAGCCTTTCAGTGAAGTACTTTAGACATCTTATGTCTTGTATGATCAAATATTTAACATAAAAGCTCAAATACTCTTGGCATAATAAACTGTAAACTTTCACCATCAAAAGCTTCTGTAAAGTTTTCATGCCGGTTGAATGGCCTGGTACCTGTTTTCTCCGTATGCAGGATTAGTTTGATGGAGAAAGATTTGTCAAAATGTTGAGTAAGATGCTATCACCTTTTAATGTCAGGAAGAATTTGAGTTGTTATTTCACAAATCATTGATCCACTGAACAAATCTGTGCAGCACAAAATGCCATTGTTACACGGATGCAGTTATTTGTAAAGTTGCAAAAGCATGTAAGGCTTACCATCAGTCAAGTTATGGCCAGGTTCTCAGAACTTATATATGAGAAGACATAAAGTATACCAGTACACATTCAGTATAAAACCTGAAATCTTTATTCTTGATATATTAGTAATTCAAGATTTCAGATAGATGATCAGTGAAAAGAAAATACTTGTCTTATGACATTACTTTTGTAAACTGGAATTATGTATCATGGACTGTGTGTAATACCACCTTTCATCACATGTATTTGTCCCTTTTTGTACTGTGTGGAGGTACTGATTGCCCTTTGTTAATGGCTCTTTATCAACACTGTAATGCTCGTTGTGATACTTTTCAATTGGGTTGTCATAATAATGAAGGATTAGGTCCAAAAGCAGGAGAATCTAGGTCCTAAATTAGTGTCCAGTCCTTTTAATTATTACAGTTAATTAAAGAATTTTATTTAATAAACACACGTGCAAAGGTACCAGCAGTTAGTCTCTGTGATGAGTAAGTTTGAGGCATTTTTTTATTTAATCTTTAGTTTGAACCTCAGTGTCTGCAGACTTAAAAATTAAATTTCTGTCTTGATCATCACTTGATGGTTATCATCACTTAAAGTAAATTCTTACTGTAGTGAGGAGGTAGGAAATAGATAAGAAAGCTATTTGACTCTAAAGATCCATTTCATGCCAGGGCCAGATTCTGATGCACATATTTCTGTTATACATAAACTTCACGAGTGAATTAAAATACAGATTAAGGTTTAGATCAATATAAATTTGGCAGCCTCTGGCATTTAAGGTTTTTGAGGCAGAATTGCCAGTGACCATAAAATGATAGCCCTTCTTGAAAAATCTTAGATCAGATGACCTAGTGGAGTTACAATCCAGTGCCTCAATGTTTTACACCGCTAGTTGTTCCGTAATATTTTGGTCTTTGTGCTGCCTAAGGAGCTAACAACCATTATATTGTCTTAAACATTTTTAACTTGCATCCTAAATCCTTATATTGTACACATATGAACAGAATATAGCTGGTCTTTTCAGGGCATTACTTCTAGGTTTAGAAAAAGAAAAACAGCTATCCCTGTAGCGCTGCAGCCCCAAATACAGCTCCCTAAACATGCAATTTGCAGTGCCTGTTCTTGTTTACGCTGGTGAGAAATGTAAATATGAATCCCCTTCACCTGCTTTCTCTGTCGATGTTGCTATGCAGAAGGCAAACTTGGCAGCTGTATGACCCAGATACCAAGCTCTGGAAGATTTTCCAATTGTAGAATCTGCATCTTGGTTGCTCATTGAAAAGCAATAACATTTTCTGTTGCTGAAATTTTAATTGAACTGTTCTGTGCAGGCTTATAATTATCATGGTCATCTGATGTTTTTCTTTAGTAGTAAGTGCAGCCATAATTTCTTATACTAAGTGTAGAATTTCGTAATGACTCAAAAAACTTCTCAGTAAACAGGTTATATTATAGACTCATACTATGCAAGAAGTTCTGCAGGATGCTCTTCTGGCTTCGATCAAAGTATGTGAAGGGATATGACATTGTGACAGTAGCTATTTTAAATGACACCTTGAATAGTCTTTGGCATCATTGATGAAGGTTCTAGTACTGTGCAGTGCACCGGAACTGAGTCATCAGAGGATCTGCAGTACTCATAAACCAGATCTGATGGCACTCTTGAATCCCTAAATTTGAAATTATGCATAGATAGTGAACTGAATCTTGTTTCTTGTTTAAATCTACACTTTATGTCAAGCACCTTTCTTGCTGTCTACTTTCATGCCAGGAAGAATTTCCCCCTCAGTACATATATAAACAAGTTGTAGGAAGGTCACTGTTTTCCTGGATTATTTGCTGTGGCAAACCTAGTGATTTAAAGCTGTGTAATATTTTTACCAGCAGGTTTCTTGCATTGTTAGCAGAAAAGAAGAGGGAGGATAAAAAGTGATTGAAAAAGTATAAATGGGTGGCTCACAGATAGGTGCTGCTGGCAATTCTGATGGTACAAGGCAGTAAGCATGTTACTTTTCATGTAGATAGAGCAGGTTATTAAATGGTGAAATGTTTATGCATATCTTTTAATGAAGATACTTTGTTGAAAACTTAGTGTTTTAAAAGTGCCTAATTTTTAGTAAAAAATGTCAAACGTTATCTAATTGTTGCTGGTAGGGTGTGGGAGATCTAGCTATTCATAAACTCAGGGGGATTCTCATTAAGCCCAAATTAGTCTCTATATTTAAGTGAAGAAAACACCGGACCGTCTCATTAAGTCATACCTTTGTTGGATCTCTACAGCATTACTATTTGTGCTTCATTTGTTATAAAAGCTCCTTTATTTATTAGTAATTCTGTTGGTGTAACAGTTCTTGTGGTTCCGGTGAATCCCATGAGATGACAAAGAAAAGCACAGTTCATGAGAAGCAAAGTAAATCTTGCTGTGAAGTAGGTCAGGCAAGAGCAACATGGAATCAGTGCAAAGTAAAAGGAGATTGGAGAACAATGTCTGTTTCAAAATAAAGCAGGGTTTCATATTTACATACCTATTTGACATGACTAGACCTAGAGCTTAATTTAGATTCAAATATGGTAATAAAAGAAAATGTTGTTTAGGGGTACATTGTGGCCAACGCTTTGTCTTTTTTCAGTACGTTTGTAGTAAAAAAGTTCTCTCTTCTTAGGATAAAAGTAAAAGATGTTCTAGGTCAGGTCTGTAATTTGAAAAAGGCAGGGAAAGCAGCTATTATTCATGTGGACTTCATTAATAAACGACAACAACTGATCTGTAACAAACAGTGAAATAAATCAGTGCATCGGAACTGTAGCTCTAGACCTGAGCACTCTAAAACTGAAGTGTAGATATCTGTCTATGAGAACTATTAGCTTGATAATCAATAGTGGAGGACAGAGAAAGGTTGACAGAGTCCCTTCTGCCAAAAAACCTTGACATTTTCTGAACTGAGAACAGGTGAGAATAAGGATGAATGTGTGTGGCTCACGTCCATCTTTGACAGAAAATCTCTGAGCCTGATAATGAACTTGACTGTTTTAAGAATTCTGAGACAGGATGAAATTGTTGTACCAGTTGAGTGGAGAAAATGCCAAATGCTTTTTAACCGAGTTAAAAAAAATTGGATGGGCTGTTACATATCAGAACCCACTGGCTCTTAAGCCTCTAAACACACTATCTTTGTCACAGAAACTTAGATCCAGACATTTTAGAAAACAGCTCTGTGCAGTGACAGAAATATTCAAGGTGGACCTAGCCCACAGCAGTTTCATTTTGATACTTCTGTATCTAGTGAGAGAGATAAATAGAGAAATTAAAGGTGGAAAATACCTGCTAGGTCATACATTCAGCGCTCTCAAGACAGAAAATAGAAGGAAAATTATTAGTGGTGTAAAACCATTTTGACTTTGTAGGAGAACTTGTCAGCACAACCTGATCTGTTCAGTAGGATGCCCTATGCAAAGCACTGTAAACAGTTTACATTATTTCTGGGGCTCCCATTCACAATAGGAGACTAATTTAACACGCGTGCTAGTAGGAGGAAAGCATGGTAGACTCATCTTGATGTGAGTTTGGTGCCAGAATGGAGACAGTGTAAGAATGGTTTCAATGTATTTTCTTTTGCATGTTGTTCCATTTTTCCAAGTGGTGCCAAGGAGACATTTATGACATTTTATCATTAGAAGGATTTTGACATAAAGTCCTTGCCTCCTAAAGGAAAAAGGCCAATCTAAGTTGCAAGCAATTTTCGTGCTCTGGGCAATAACTGAGATCTGCTAAACAGATCTAGTAGAATCTGTATTTTAGGCTGTCTAGCATTAAATGACGTATTAATTTCTGATAATGAAGTTTAGAGACTGCTCAAATGTTCTTCTAATATTTGGAACATAATTTCAAAGGTCAGTGGTAACATAGTTTGCGTAAGTGTTCAGAGAGCCAAAGCCTGCGCTGAACTATCCTTTCTCTAGGGCCAATCATCTTCTGTAGCTTGGCATGTTCTCCTTCAGATATGCTCCATCTTCAGTAGGCTTTCCCCTGGCAATTAATGAAATTTGAAGGAAATACCAAAATATCTCATTTCGAGGATGGATTTTACTAAAGGGTTTTGATTTGTGTTTCCAGAATAAAGCTGGATTTTCTCTCCATCTTTCTCATCCCTCCTTCTCTTTCATTCTACCTCTCTTCCACTCCCCAGGAAGGAAAGGAAATAATAGAACTGTGTTACCAAGCAAACTAATTTTCAGCCATCCAAGTACCAGCCTACGCTACACTGTAATAGTCACATATCATTCTAAACTGGCTGCACTGTTGAAAGGGTAATTTTGCTTTGCTAACTCAGTCATTTATTGTGCTCCTTCAAGTGTTAATTTTTATAGCACTCAGAAATGTGCTAGATGCTTCACAGATATGTATAGGATTAAATAATAATGTAGATAACCCAAAGCACTTGGGTATAAACAATTATGCTATATAAGCAGAAAGTTCACATGAACAGTTTCTACGGGTAACAGAAAATGAGAAAAGCAAAGAGTTTTTTATCTTGCAGTATTTCATTTTGGGCAATTTGTAAAGTTCAGATTATTCTTTCTGGGGAAAGTAGCTGAAGTTGATGATTTTTGCTACAAAACGGTGACATTTCATATTTTCTGTTCATTACTCATTACAGTAACGAATTGACTTGAATTTAACAAAAAATAATGAGTTGATACGATTAAATAAAAAAGTGTAAAAAATACAGGAACTGCGTAAAATGCGGTAAAGTAAAAGCTGCTGTCTTTCAGAGGCAATATAGTGGACTCCTTTTATTTTTGTTTATGCAGTATGTAAAAGTTATGCTTGGACATATATAGAATTTATAATAAAAAATGGTTGTTTAAAACGGAAATAATTCCATCAAGAGTTATGAGAGCATCCCTATACTTCCTTTTTTCCCTCCTAAATGGGCCAGTAGCCATTTAATCCCTTTGCTGGAGAAATAATGTGATTTTAAATACCCCTCAGGCAGAGTTAGACACCAAGACCAGATTTCTTCTTTGTCTGTAAAGGTTTTAGCCACTGAATTAATGAATAAAAAGGGACAAATCATCAAAACTTTCCAAAATAAAGTTAGTCCTATAATCTTGAAGAAAAGCATGGTTTATTGCACCAAAATCTCTTCTCAGCTTTTCTTCATAGCTACCTGAAGTCACCTGCCTCAGCCTCGTAGCTTTTGTGACCTAGTAGATGACACCCTATTCTCTTCCCTGCATGAAAATCAGGAGTATCCCTTGAACATTACAAATCCTGCCACTAGCAAGGCTCTGCTACCAAACCACACCAAAGAATGAGGCCCCGAGATACCTCTACCTCCCGTGAAGCCACCTGCATAACCTTAAGTTCTAACTTACATAGCCAGAAAGTTTAAATATTCTTGTGAAACTGTGTTCAGGTAGCTTGAGAAACAGATTGTTCATCAATTCTGATAAACAGAGTTTTGCTAAACAGAATTAAGGAATTTCATATATTTCCCTATGTTTCTTTGTTCTATGCAGGAACAAAACTATAGCTGCTCATTTCCGATTGAGCTGACAAGGGACACACCACTTTGTTTCATTCAGTATATATTTTGTTTATTCTGTGAGAAGTTAGGTATTAGGCAAGATTTTTGTCTGTTATACTGTGTAAGTTCAGAGTTACTTAAACTTAACATGACAGCATCATTTTGCCCTCAACTCAGTGCACTCTTGCTTTGTTTCTATATTGAAGACACCTAATTTTCTTTTGTAGGAATACTAGTCTGCCTTTTGGTATTAACAAGGTTATAGTGTTTGGCATCATTAATTGAGCTGCATTTCTGCTAGTAACTGAATATCATTCACACATATCTGAGATAATATTTTATTAGTAGGACCCATTAATTAAGTATGCCAATTTGTTTATAATTAACTGAAGAAATTTATGGCATTAGCAAAGCTATTACAGTAGCTGATATAAACACATTCGGTAATGATAGCAATGCCAAGTTTAAATGCTTCCAAGAAGAATTACTGATATTAATACCGCAATGATCACTATTCATGTTTGACAGCACTACGTAAATGCGGCAATTATTAGTTTCGTGCTCTAACTTTTAAGTCTACTTTAAATATCATCTTGCACACTATTAGTATCTTTTCAAAAATGTTGCAGAAAACCATTCCGAGGCTATAAAACTTTGTAGCACAAAATATTTAAGTTGCATGCTGCATAGTAAAGAAAACCTCTGAAATCTCATCACACTCAAATCGAAGAGAAACACTTGGATTTATCTTGCCTGTGCATGTTCTGACATTATTATGCACTTAAAGATGAGGTGGGGAATTGTGCTTGTGAAATAACTTATCTTATTAAATTCTGAAAACAAGAAAAAAAAAGGAGATCTTGGTTTAAAAAGTGTGAAAAATGGCTCTTGCATTTGAACATACAGGTTGGATTTTTTTTATAATTTGCTCATTAGGCAAGTATTTCTGTTTCATCTCAAAGCTAGCAAGAAAGTGATCTTTCATTGTGCAGCTGCAAAAAAGCAGACATTTCAGAAAAGAGAATTACTGCTTTGCCTATGTCTTATCTGTACTAGAAATATGTTTTCCCCACCTTAATCTCAATTTAGTAATAACCTTAGGTTTGTTGCATCATCTCAAGCATTTCAAGCTACTCTTTGTCATGATTAGGACTTTTCATTGTCTTCTGCAAGGACCACTATCAGGTTGATGATTTAAACTTTACAGTTCACAGTCATGATAACTGTTAAATGTTAATGTAAAATAATTCATAAATGAAATAAATGATTGATGACAAAATTATCCTGAATGCTAGAAATATTGGAACTGAGGGGAAAAAAGATCAGGGTATAAATTGGCAAGATTTCTGTTGGTCTTCATAGATGGGAAAACTCATCATGTAACAATACAAAGATGAATGTGGATTTACCGCTGTCTTGAAATAGATTTGGTTACTGGTATCTAGTTTGCAGGCAGATTGCAGAGTTTACACACTTATACACTTAGTTTTGGCCTTCATTTCTCAAAAGTGTAAGTGCTGCTAATCCTACTGATTTTGAAGGGATGTGTTCAAAATCAGCAGTTTTGGATGTTGGGTCATTTGAATCTAAAAGAAGCACAGTTAACACAGCCTACAGGAAAGGCTGAGTTTTTTTGGTGACCAGGCATTTGGGTTTTTTTAGTGTTAAGAACTAAACCAGACAGTGTTGGACATAGTTTTTAGACAAAATCTTTTTTGGGGAAAAAACAGGTATAAATATGTATGAATAAGATGGGAGAGATTTCCTTTCCAGTGAATCAGTACTAAATAGAAAGCATATGTCTAAGCTTTGAGAATGTATTTCTGTGTCTATAATTGTATGGATAAGACTAATTATGCCTGTTACAAAGAGACAAATATGCTATCTATCTATACGCAACTTGAGTGCTTCAGCTTCTAGCTTGGAATTCTGTTCACACAAAATGAGAAAATTAATTTCAGAGGCTTGCCTAAAAATATGTCAACAATTAAATCCACTGTTCTCAAGGTTAAGTAATATCTCTTTCTCTCTCTGCTATGTGTAGAGACAATGATGAAAAAGGGAATCTTCTCAGTATTTCTAATACAGACTAATTTGGCTGTGACATTTTTTTCTGGATTATAAAAGGAAACCCATGTGGAGTTCACTGCCTGGAAGAGTGGTTATGGGATGCAGTAGTGACTGTGCTTAAGAGCAAAAAAAAGCCATTGCGTGTTTTTCCATTACCTAACAGCATTAACAGCCATTTCTTAGAAGGACTCATTAAAGAACACAGCAAGGCGGAAAAATGGTAAAAGGAAAAAAAAATTGTATGCATGAGAGAGACTCAGGTAAAAATGCATTGAGTTGTTGTGAACTGAATAAACAAATTATGTAAATGATAAACTTAGATTTAAATTATTTTTATTTCCTCATTTATTCCATAGTTATAGGAGATTATTACCAGTTGTCCAGCTGAAAAAGTCAAAATCAGTATTTCAGATGATCTCAGAAGGAGGTGTTTGTTGTGTTTTTAGCCCTTGGCCATGCTATCTTCTCTTGCCACATGAAACGAAAGCTGTTGAAGACAAAATAATGGAAAACTCATATTTCACAAGATATTTCTCATCTGCCTTGCCAAAGTGTCAATGCAGTTGGAACCTAGGATTTAGGAACTCAACTGAGGAATCAGATTTAACTCACTGGAGAGGAGTTTATGGGAAGTTTATCTGATTAAACTACAGTGAATCACAGAGGTGAAGGCATCTCTGTTCCTAGACCTGGGAATACCTGGACTGTAAAGCTTCACAGACATGTGGCAAGAAATTAAAAAATGGAAAAGAACTGTGCTGCACCTCCCTTAGACCAAGGAAATCTTCAGTTCAGATGGTTCATAGGCTTAGTATCCCCATAAGTACTGTTTTCTTACTCAGAACTCTGTTAAGGACTGTGACTGCTGTTGGATGTCCCCAGCTGAAGTTTTAGTCTTTCAAGGCATTCAGAAGCCAACTACACTCAGTTGCTCTTGGAGAACAGTCTCACACTTCGTAGCCTCACACTCGTGATGGAGCAGAGGACAGGTTTTAGTCTGTATTTTTTTCCTTCTTTTCCATCTGTCTTCAGTGTCTCACTTTACCTGAGAGGACTTCCCTGATGTAATTTTCCAGCCTCTTTGCAGTGATTCAGCAGCTCGCAGCAACCTGAAGAAAATCTAAGGATGTATCACACAAGGTTATCCCTTAAATAGCAACTTGAGGGTACACTGCCTCTATGATCCGAACATTCTGTGGTGCCCCTATGCTGATTGAGAGGCTGCTTTATATCTTCACCTCTGTTTAGATTTTTACTGTGTGGAAAAGGCAACAGGCAGAAAGAGAAAGTAATTTTATTCTCTGGAGTGCAATTAGTGAATAGACTGTGATCAAAGACCTTGCAGAGCTGCACAGAAGGCTTAAGAAGAAATTTCATTTATGCATCCTCAATCCAATAACCCATACAGGGGGCATTTTCAATATTATGCTGTGGA
This sequence comes from Calonectris borealis, assembly GCF_964195595.1. Lineage (NCBI taxonomy): Eukaryota > Metazoa > Chordata > Aves > Procellariiformes > Procellariidae > Calonectris > Calonectris borealis. The sequence goes on from NC_134325.1 coordinate 9,988,349, forward strand.
CAAGTGTTACACCATCTTGCTGTGTCCCTCAATATCTTCAAGGCTGAATCTGGTAGATGCAAAATTCTGTGCCCTTTTTTCTAAAAGTTAGTTAAAAGGGAAGGAGATGTATTTCCATTAAGATAGCAAAAATAGGAAGATGCGCTCTGGAACCACTATTCAGCTATACACAAACCGATGTGAGATCTCACATTGCCTCTTCTCCAGATGTCTGATAGTGTGATCTTTTTGGCTTTGGCTTCTGAAGTAAGAAATTTCACCAGATGTTGAGAATTTCTGCTCTCCCATTCTGCTATCCTACTATTATTCCAGGGACTGAGTAGCAAACTGTGCTCTGGTTCTTGAGCACAAAGGTCAACCAATCTACAATTAAAAACACACACAGCATCATGATAGATAATGGCCAAGATTTAATTTAGTTCAGTATATCGATTCTTAGTTAGTATACATTTTAATATTCATTTACAAGTAATATGTAGCGCCACACATAAGAGAGAACTTGCTAAGCAGGTTATTTCAAGCTCAAGTTACTTCGCATCTTTGGAGCTGATTGTCATTGCTGCTGTCTTTAAGCAAAGCCTAATATCTGACATCACTTATCATACCTAAATAAACACATCATGAAGCAAGTTCAAGGGGGAACATTAATAGTAGAGTCATAGAGAAGCTGAATATATACTGGAGCAGTAATACATGATTTTTATTTATACCACACTGCCAGTGGAGATAACAAGTTGTGAATACATCTGCAGATGCATAACAGTTACAGATATTTTATTGCTGCAATCACAGGATATTGATATATAAACACTGAAAAAGATTCTGGCAGTGGAAGTGAAATTAATCAACTAATTAGCATCAACTTTATTTTGCCAGAATGGTACTGAATTATTTTTATAGTGAAGTTATGTAAGCAGGGTCATAGAATCATAGAATCATTTAGGTTGGAAAAGACCCTTAAAGTCATCGAGTCCAACCATCAAACTAACACTGCCGAGTCCACCACTAAACCGTGTCCCTGAGCACCACATCTACACGTCTTTTAAATACCTCCAGATGACTCAACATTTCCCTGGGCAGCCTGTTCCAATGCTTGATAATCCTTTCAGTGAAGAAATTTTCCCTAATGTCCGATCTAAACCTCCCCTGGCACAACTTGAGGCTGTTTCCTCTCATCCTATCACTTGTTACTTGGGAAAAGGGACTGACACCCACCTTGCTACAACCTCCTTTCAGGTAGTTGCAGAGAGTCATTAAACACATAAATCCACTTTCTTTCCACAGCCAAGTACTTCTAACTTAGAATCCTAAATCTACAGTCTTGGAAACATATGCGTAACATGGATTGCTTTAGAAAAATTCTATGCATGTTAGTGGGATATCCTTGTGAGTAAATGAGTAAACTTGCTTACTAGCCCTTAACAACTCAGTCTTAAAATTGCCTTCTATAGGGATAAAATGTTAAAACTGGGTTAAATGACTTTTTAAAAGACGTTCCTTTTGGTCTTTGCGTATCTCTAAGTAGTCTGTGACCAAACTGTGACATTTACCAGGTGCATTTTACATAAGCTTTTTAAGAAATTATATGAGGGAGGACAAATTCAGTTGCAGTGTGAACATTGGGTAGTTGAGAAAGCTTTTAATACATAGGATAATGAATACAATCCCATAGCAATTTGGTTTCGTAGGTCAAAGTAACTAGTAAGCTAGCTGCTAACAAATGATGCATACATTGGCTACCATTTCCTGACTATGTTTCATATAAAAGTAGAATAATATTCTTCTAAAGATGCAGTCAGAGCAGTGACAGAGACACATTAACCAGCATCAAAATTTTCAAAGACACATAGTTGTGAATGTGTAAAACTAGACACCTAGTCGTTGGAGAAAAACAGCCTGATTTCCCTTTGAAGCTGGATAAAATATGTAAAAACTGCATCAACAAAAAAAAAAATTGATGCCTGTGGCTATTACTCTACAAATAATAGTACACTGAGGAGTCCAATTAATGTGAGAGTAAAATTAGTTACAGAGGGTATCAGGCAGCTACCATTAACATTCAGGTTTGAAATAGTAACATGTTTTTAATACTTTGCCATAAATTGCTTATACAAGTACTGTTTTTCATAACAGAGCACAGTTTAAAGTTCCTTGCAATTTCATAGATTTTTATTGGCATTATATAGCCATGCACTTCCCAAATTTACTGAAAGGGGAATGAAGTTAAAGAGCTAATACACTGTCATCTGTGTGTTGTCCACATAACTGAATATAATGGAATATTTTAAAAAATAACCTTAATGAGGAAAGTCAGGGAACTAATACCATGGTATTTGCAACATGTCCAATTAAGTTATGTTTCCAGGCCTCTATCTTAATTCATTGGATAAAAATTGCATCACACTTCACATACAAAGGACATCCTGAAAAGTTTAAAGTCATATCTCTGGGAAAGCAGGTCAATGTAGCCACAAAGACTGAATGATCACACACAAGAATATTCACATAGTTAAAAATAAGATACCACCATTTAAACAGACACATTTTGTACTCGCAAATAAGTATTTTGCATGTAGTATAGGGATATTTATATTTTTATGTTTCTTATATACAAATGATAAGCTCACACTTTCAGTTTATATACACATAGCTCTCCATTCCATGCATGCAGAAGTTCAAGAAACAATTACATCATTTTAACCAAAACAGCTGCAGGTCCCACGTATGCCTGAATGTAATCCAGCAACTGTGCTCAAGTTTGTTTTGCTTAAGCCCCCTGATAAGTCTGCTGCAGTACAGATTCTCAGAGCAGACCACAGCATCAGGTTCTTCACAGGCTGTTGTGTTTTTTTTTTTTTTCTTTTAAAAGAAGTTTCCGGAAGGGACTAACACCCAAATTGTTAGAATCTTTGCCCAAGATGTGTAATGTCTTGTGCTCGGTCCCAGTGAATGTGCTGTCATACTTGATAGTAATATTGACTGTGCTCGTTGTGAGCACAACTGAGGAAAAAAAGAAAGAAAAAGGAAAAAAAAAAAAGAAAGCACTCAGCTTCAAATTAAAGCTGCTCCAGGCCTGAAAAAGAATAGTAATCTTAGAGTCTAAATAAATTTTAGTTGGAATGTGTTTTCTGTATTTAAATTAATTTGCTTTAAGCATTTAAAGCAAGCCATTCTACTGCTCTGTATTACAGTTAGCTTGAAAACCCATATAAATGCTGCAAAAGATTTAATTTGTCAGAACGTACAAGAAAAAGATGACATCATGGCAACAAAATGTCAAAACACTATAAAACAGTAAGATTTTCTAAGTTTTTATTGTAGCCTCAAAATACTAGTGATATTGAATTTCTTACCAAAATTGTCATCATATTCCCCTCCCCTATTCCCCTTCTTCCTGCTTCTATGATTCCTTGTGGTGGGTTCAGTCTTGAAAGCAAATAAAAAGCCAGTACAGGCCTGATGATTTTATATCAGCAACAAAGCTTATCTAAACTAGTATTTACTATAGACAAAGGCAATCATGGGGTGCTTTTTTGCTTGTGGACAACTTTATTTCATGGAAAATGGCCTGAGGAAGAAAATGGTTCATTGTAAACATCTTATTACAAGAGGAAAGGAAGAACATACACATATATATCCCTTTCTATATATAAAGGTCTAAATATAATATAGAAATATCTTTCCCAAAGCCAGCATTGTCTAACAAGTCTATGTAACATCTCATATGATCATTCTGAGACATTTGAAAAAGCAAGATAACAGCAAGTAAACTAAAAAAATGAAAAGGACCTGTAGTCAGCCTTATTAGAAAGCAAGTACCATTTTCTGCCAACCAACATGGTAAAGAACTATTAGGTAGCAAACTTAGCACTTAAGTAATTTCACTAGTATCAACAGAATTTTATTTGCTTATAACTGGGTTGATTTTGGCCCTCTAGTATGTAATATCCACAGATTAACTGCCAATGAAGAACTTACTGCTGCATTAAACACAAAAATAAAGTGACTCAGGGGCTTACATTCAGCAAAAGAATTCACAGTGGATAGTGAAGCTCTTCAGCTTCTACAGTGAATGAAGAGAAGTTATGCTAAATCAACACATTTAGCACCCTCTTAATTCCTTCTGAAGAGATTAGTCACGAAGAAGTATTGAGTGGGATTTTTTTTTTCTTTGCATTTACAAAAAAATGTTAGCTTAGTAAGAAGCAATCTAGCAGAAGGACTGACACTGGATTCTACCTGCAAAACAGAGCACACATCTTTCATATGGAGGTAATGAACGCTTCTGTTGTTACAAACAACAGACATAATAGTTTTACCAAAATATTGGAAGACCACTAATATAAAACAGTAATAAAAAAAAAAAAACTGAGCTATAGTTTTTGCTCTTTTGCACTATCCATCCCTCTTTCTCAAGGAGTCTTACAGTTTAATAATGATATTTGACCCACTGTCTACCCTCTCAGTGAGCATTTGTATTCGATTAATATTGGTTTTATGCAACTTACAATGCACGTTCCCTCCTTGACTTGTTTTCCATGCATCCGTTGTGCTAGGAAATACATGCACGTAAACTTGGTGTCAGCACAGCCGAGGAGGTTGTGCAGAAGCTTTTGTCATCAAAATGAACAATGAGAAAATACATTATTCAATCAGGAAATTATGTCATTAGTGCTGAATGTATCTTCTCAAATTTATTGTATGAATAGATTTAACAGTTAATCTTTGTATTCCCTTATTTTTATTTATTTTTCAAAGTTTCTGTTCAACTAAGGTTAAAATATACATGTATGGAAACTTTCATCCTCTTTCAGGTCCACATGTAATTGCCTTTCACCTTTTGAACTTCTTGAGATTCTGATAAAAACATATGACAGGTACAGAATGTTTTCATTTTGAAAATCATTCATCAGTCTTACAGTGACAAACAGCATATGTCTATCTAAACACTGTTACACATTAATCTTGCCTTAATCTTACATTCCACTAAATCTTTGTTGGCCTGCACACCGAATTCACACCAATAGATCATCATTTGGTCATTTTGTCAGCCAAACAGTGCTTTGTCTCTTACTCCCTTCTCAGCCTGAGAGTTAATTACACTATTGCAGTGTGTTCTTACATTTTTGGTATTTGTGCCTCATAAAAATTTAGAGGCAAAAGCAAAGCAGCAGTTTCCATTCCAAAAAAAGGAGAGACTTCACACAGTTAACCATGCTCAAGTCAGTTTAGTATTATGGGAGTCCTGACACGAATAACGCTGGTAACCAATACCAGTACTTGAACAAATACAGCTAAAATATTGCATGTAAGCCAGTGCCTTCTCCTGATTTTTTTTTAAATATGGGTATCAGAAAACATTAAATAATCTTGAAAAAATATTTTCCTAGGAAAATCATCATATACAGACAAACAAAAAAGGCTCTGTTCAGTAGTATTTTATAGCCAGCTTTGCCATTATCTTTCGACTGCCATCCAAAATTAAAATTCTTTAAAAAACCTAGGGATTTCAGGCTTCTATGTTTTTTTTTTTTTTTAAAGGTTTCAAAGAAAGCAATAGTAATTAACTTGAAGACCCAAAACAATTCTATCCACGTACAACACATTCTTGCTTTACACACCCTTGTAGCTTTAGACTAATGAGTCTGACCTTCATACTTATATTTTTTCCTTTCAGTAAAGTCTAGCAAAAGTGAACATAAATCACTAATGGGTTTCTTGTACTGACCTACCCACTTAAATTCAGAAGTTGTGAGATTCTTAAAAGCAGTGAGCTCTTTGTTAGAGCAGGCACACAAAAAAATTTCAGTCCTCAGTCTCCCTGAAGAAAGAGTTTTGTAAGGTATCTCACACTACTGTGTCTGAACACAGGAAAACTTGCACCTCTCTTGTTATAGTAGAACAATTCAGATCAACAACACGGATTGCAAACTGCAGAGACCTCCAAAAGTAAGTTATGAAGCAGGGGGGAAGGAGGAGAGTTAAGAGTGCCCCAGGTGTAAGGAGTTAGATAGGACGGCACGCAGCTGGGGTGAGGCCCCAGCAGGCACAGCTGCAGGAGCCAGTGCACTGTCGTGGGGGCTGGAGAACAGCGCTGGTGTGGTAGAACTTTAAAGGAAAAGGTGTAGTATGAGAGGGAAAAATAAAGCATTGACCAATGTTTGTCAAATGACTCATTGTCGCTGCTAGCATGACATAGTAGCAGGTATCTTCTAGTCTTGCGTTATTCTCAATCCTAGCTGTTCTGGAAAGAAGACAGGGGATTGGGTTACTCTCTGCACTGGTTCTAGTGACTACAACTAAGCCCTCCTGCTCTGGGAACCAGGCAGCAGAATTAGCTTAATCATAAATCCTCTCCAGCTCAGCCTGCTCCTAGACTGAGACATATATAAAAGGTAAGTGTCATTAGGGTGATGGGCTAGTTATTAGGTAGGAGTTTTTTTCTTAATTTTCTTATGATTGTGTGTACTCTTCTGCTTGTAGTGATTTTCTTCCTCACTCTCCTTGGTCTGGCCTTTAAAAGTGGTATTTTCATTAAGTACTGAGTGATGACCGTTTTGTTTTCAGGAGCTGTTGGCTGCATTAGGTTATTTTCCATTCTTGCAAGTTGAGACCCTGCTAAGTTACTGAGGAGATTGGAGAGACATCATAAGTTTAGTGACTTTGATCAATATCTGTTTTTCGCCTATGTTTGACTGTGTTTTTCAGGCATTGCCTTTATAATTCTGGGAGTTTCAGAGTACACAATGACTGAAGTTTGTTTCTTAAGTAATGTCACAACTGATATTATCTAAAAATATGCTAAGCTAATTTAGATTTTCTAAATCTGAGAGTACTGGATAAAGTAGCCATTATATCAAACTTTAAAAAAAACTTGTCTACCAGTTATGTGCACAAAAAGACAAAAAAATTATCACAAGTTTCCACACTGTTTTTTTAATTCTCATTCCTTTACACCTGGGAAACTTCTGAAACTCCAATTTACTGAATTACTGCCCCGAGAGCAAGCTGTGCTGAGTTGTGCTGCTGATCTTTATAAGATGATGACCCCCTTATTTGTGGTTCTAGTTGTCTCATCCTAGGTAAGAGAAGTAGGAGATGTTGGCCCACAACCATTCAGACTTTTTCCTAAGTTTCTGATGAGTACAGAAGTACAAGATGAATTTAAGTATTTAAGTACTTGAAGATAAATAAGTACATCCAATTTGCTACCCTATTGTGAGAGAGAACCTTATCTTTTCCTGCCTTTTTTTTTCCCCAGAGGCTTTCTCTCTCTCTTGTTCTTTTTTAAGCTCTCTGAAGTCATTGTATTTGTCTTCAAAGTCTGTGATTATGACTACTTCCAAGGAAAAGGCTCAAGGAAGGCAGAGGTTCTTTAATCTTTGCAGATGCTCAGCTGCTTGTCACTAGTGGGCTTGTAGTGTTGATACTGGTATTTTGTACTTGTCATGAAAGCTTAGTTTAGGATCTATGACTTTCTGGTTGGACAATTTAGAAGTAATGAAATACTGCTGCAGTACAACATAGAGTTTTAAGCTGTATAAAATTTAATGTGTGTATAAAACTATGTCACAATTCTATACTGCTGCTTCTGCATTGGTGCTTTTATGATATAATAAATTGCGAAATCAGAGCCATTATTCAGGTGAAATAAATAAGATAGGAATCTTTTTTGGAGATAGTGACTTAATACTGCTGCCACATGTTAAATTAACTATTTGCTAACTTGCCCCAGGGTGCCTGCTTCAGGTTTTCAAGTGACAAAAAGAAAGTGGAGATTATCTCAACCTGTGTTTTCATGGCCATGTACATGACTTAATCAGCTGAATCGAAATGTAGAAGAAAGGAGTTAAAGATGTCACTACCATATTTTGGAGTTTTTAACCTACTTCACATAACATCTGGTAGTGACATGCTCTAACTCCTTTATTCTACATTTTTCTCAGCTGAATAACAGTTGTGTACATGGCCATGAAAACATGTGAGAAGGAACAGGTTTTTTTAGGCCGCTCTGGAGAGTAATAGATTTCCCTGAAATAGGTTAAAAAGACCCAAACTTCTTAGTCTGACTTCTTGCCCAATGAGAGAAGCCTAAAAAATTTTTCTTTTCTCAGTTTATGATAATTGTACATGGGAACTATACAGCAGTTACTTGTTTGAAATTTACATTTTTGTGAAAGCCAAGAGGTATTAGAAACATAGTGTCTAATCTGCCAGTATCTGAACAAAACAAGCATAGCAAATTTTCAAAACTTCTGGCCTTGGTAAAGCCATGGTGTTCTAGTGTGGTAGAATGAATCTGATACGACAGGCACAGAGATACCAGTGAAAACAGACATGATTTGGTCAAGTATCTTATCCTACGGTCTCCTGATGTCATAGCTCATGAAGCTGTTTCTTGGCTTCTCATTGACCCTGGTCATATATGAAGGTGCAGGTTTCAGTAGTAATTTTTTTTTCTAATCAGGCAGTCATTGCTTTCTGGAGACAGAGACTGTGAACTTGGCAGCCTCTCTCTGGGTGGCTGTTACGAGGTGTGCGATTCTCTGTTTATTGGTGGTTTCAGCATGTCCCTTCTATCTACTTCTTTCTCTTCTTTCACAGGCTTCCCTTGTCTTTTCTGCATTTAACTATATATGCTTTTCTGTATTTTCTGGGTGATATAAAGTATGTAGATGTGTGATGAAATGAACTAATAGTGGGTTGTGTGAGAATTTTCATTTCATTCTTGAGTACCTCTTTCACATGAACCTAAAAGCTTACTTGCTGTAAGAATTAAAAGGTGAAGTTACAGTAAAACATCCTAGATGCTGAGTTAGGGTCTTTAATGTTCTGTGTATCAGAGTTAAATAATGTACAAACATTTCTCTAGACATCTAGGTTTCCCCAAGACAGAGTTAAAGTATCAAATAATACGTAACTTAACCTTCTCACAGGAATAAATTCAATGAGCAGCCTCAACAATTTCGGGATTATTTGAGAAATATTGTGAGGCTCATTAAGACTGAGTCCTCTACATAGCTCTTTGTAGTAGACTGCAGTTCTCGTACGGAGAACTGTTTATAATTTACGGATGCCAGCTAAGGCAGAAGGTGATAATGGACCCGGTGAATGGGCCTGCACAGCCACTGCCTCATGTATGTATCATGTATGTATCATGTATTCTGGCCTGTGAAACTAAGGAGTTTTGGGGTCCTGTGAGAGCAAATCTAATACATGCACACAGAGTTACTGTTGAACAAGGGATGATATCTTTGTAATTTTCTGACCCTTGAATAGTTTGCATCCTAAGCTATCATTTTATGTAACTTTGGCATAGGAAAATGCCTTTTTTCACATAGAAAAGTTAAGACACATGAATCATGTAATGTGAAATGATTCATGAGATGACAGCAGTATTCCACACTGAGTAGTACGTGAATTCTGTGAGAGAGATGCCCTTGCATTATGTAAGGCACAAATCCATTTCTTAACTATAATGCTGAACAGCTGTGAGACACACTTGTTTGTCTGCCAGTTTCTAGGGAGAAGTTTTGCCTGACCGAGTAATGCAGGACTCAGCCTAGAATCACTGCCAGAGTGTAGAACACAAAGAACAGATGTAAAATTCCAATCTTCGTGGTCTTATACTGTCTTCTCAGATTTTGTAAACCTCGAGGAAAAACTTACTATAAGTGTATTGAATTTTTCTACTGCCTCTTGTTTTGGTTACAGATTTTTCCGTGTAAAATTGTTAAATCTACTTGTCGTCATTCTAAAAGCTGGGCAACAAAGATGCACGTGCTCCAGGGTGGAAAACTACTTAGTCGCTTAATGTATTTTTTTCCCCTTTCTCAATCAGAAACTGTATTATGTTCTGATAGTGAATGTGTTTATTTAAAGAAAATCCAATATTGACTCATATTAAATGGTAACACTTAAAACAAACTCTAAGCAAAGTCATTAAATGAATCAACATAATAAGAACCATGAGCACTCTTCCAGATGGACAAATCCTTCAGGTTAATTTAAAAAAACCCCACTCTTCCAATGTCAGATGATACTGGTGTCCTTTTTAATTCGTTATCTCAGTGAAGTCTTTCAAAGCCTCACTGAGATAGACACCATAAGGGATCTCACTTCAAGTTTAAAAAATTAGATTAATTTCTGGGCTGAAAACTTTATAATTTTCTTTCTGAATGCAAAACATTTCTACTAAACCTGGAATGTATTTTCTAAAACAAAGAATATGGCTAATCATTGGGGTGGCTCTCACTGTTGGAAGTATTACAGTTTATGCACTACTTAAAAGACGTTGCAAAACTCACTTTATTGAATGTAAGTTACAGTTCTCTCTTTAGTTGCAAGAAAACTTCAATAATTATATTTCATGTGATTTCAGTCCTCCTTCTGTGGATAATGATATCTGGGATTTTTGTCTGGGATATTCACAAGGGACTTCCTTTAGCGGATTTCTCATTTTCCTTGTATCTGAAAGCAAGTAGTTATATAAATCTGCAGATCAGAGTTCAAACAGACTGCTTGGAAAATACGCTGACTCAGTTTCTTTTAAATTCTTGATTTGTCTTTTTACGTGCCTGGAAAAATAATTCGGATGCAAAATCTGCTTCCCTTGAGGGATGGTTTTTTTTTTTGCTTGGTTTTTAAGTGAAGTGGGTGAAGTAGGAAGGCAGAAAGTGACAGTTGTGCACTCATGCAAGTCAGTAACTCATTGCAGATTGACATTGTGTTTTTTCTTAAGCATTAGAAAAATGCAGTTTTCTGGAAGACATGCTTTTGTTTGCCTAAAAGTTATGGATTGGATATGAGAATCATCTGGAGAAACTCTGTAGTCCTCATTCTGTTCAGCAGGCCCTTTCTTACTTAGGCCCTTTCTGGCATCAAAGTCTGAATTTTTATTGCTGTGAAGAGGATTAAATCTTTCAACAGGGAAACCAAAATCTCAAAAGAAGAAATACTGATATATCAATTTAAAATAACTTCTAGGTATTTCTTTTGAAGCTCTATATAGTAGAGCATAAAGAATGTCATTAACCATGGTATATTGCCATTAGCAAATGGAAATAGTTCTGCAGTAGCACAGTAATAGAGAAGTAATAGGAGTTAATGTGGATGAGGAAATGAGATTAGTCCTCCTAGAAGAGTAAGGAAAAAAATGGATCCATTCAAAGCTGTGAAGGGGATATGGAAAAGTACTGTGTTTCACCTGATGTGGTACTCCTGGAGAAAGAGAAAAGTCTCTCAAAAGAAGTGCATGTTTGACATAACTCGTTAGACCTCTCTGACTCACAGAATTGAGGCACCCCCATTCTTGTATAGCTCAGCAAATCTCTGTTTGTGTATGCAAGTCTGAAGCCATGAAATAGTTGGATAAAATTCACCTTAATATCAGTTAATATCAGTAAGTGGCAATGAAAGAGCCACCCAAGAACTCTAACAAAAGAATTAAGCTCTGGATCTAAATTTGGAGAATGGCTTACTTTTTTCAATGGAGAAATAAGCATTAAGTGCCAAATTCCCTTGAACTTCAGGGAAGTTCAAATCTTTTTCTCCTTTAAGTCATGCAGTTGTAAAATTTCATGAGTAATAATATAAGAAAGAAGAATAGTACAAGAGTATGGAGCTTACAAGAATGATAAAAATTATTCTTGCCTCTTAGAGTCTGCAATCCAAATTAAACTGACACAAGTCATTGATAATGCATCCAGTCTAGGCTTGGGCACAGAAGTGGTTGGTGGAGGTGTGTGCATTTGTTGGTTTGGGGTTTTATTTTTTTGGTTTTGTGATTTTTTTTTTTTTTTTTTTTTTTTAGTGTTTTGTTTTTAAACAGCTGGGGGAAAAGTGAAGGTAAAAAGGATGAAGGGAAAAACACTCTAGACTCATCAATTTAGTAAGTGGTTCAGAAAATAAGCCCAGCCCTGGGTATTTTGACAGGATGACTTCCATGTACTTCCCTTTCTATCTAATGCTCATGCTGTAGAGATGCTGCATTATGATGATATAGATGCCACCATAAACCTAGAAGGACCCACCTGTCAGTGCTGGTGAATTGTTAGCTTAGAGTGGAAAGACTGAAATATCTTTTGCAGCTACTCCTTCAGCCACTTCTCCTTCCACTCTGATACAGTTCTGAGCTAAAGCTCTGTATTGGTGAATAAATTTAATGTCTGTTGTACTGCTGAAATTACAAAGCTCTCTAACATCTCCTTTAATGACTAATCTTATTCTTTCACACCAGCTGTACGGTACACTTGAAAGAAGAATTGCAACTGTGCATCCTTGTAATGGTCCTCTAGCAGCTGTGGAGGGGATAGTTAGTTGCCACCTTACTTTCCTGGGTTTTAGCAAGGCAGAGCCTGTGCATTCCATGAATTTTCTTCCCAGTGTTCCAGGTAGCAAATAAAAAATCTGCAGTGGCTTGTATTTCTGGGTTTTAGAGGACAAGAATTCCTCTTTTGGTGTTCCTACCCTTGACCTTTGAACTAAGAACTCAGTAATTCCTCTCTCCCTCTTTTTTTTTTTTTTTCTTTTTTTTGGGGGAGGGATGTGTGGGGAGGCAAGCTGTGATCTTTTTGGGAAGGAAAAAAGTGAGGAGCAGATCATAGAATCATAGAATCATTGAGGTTGGAAAAGACCTCTAAGATCATCAGGTCCAACCGTCCCCGATGTATCAAGGAGAAAGATTGTTGGCTTACCACAGGGAAAAAGGTAAGTGCTCTGGAAACAGTTAAAAATATAACATCTATACTTCAGCTTATTAGAAAAATGGACCTCTTAATAAAAAATTCCACATGGGGGAAAAAAAAAGTGAATTGGACTTCCTGTGCATCTTTGCTGCTCGGCTCTAACTGTCTAGCATTAATTTTGATTTAGAATATTTCTAATGTTTGGAGGGGTGATTATAAGAGGGACTTGAAGTTAAAATCCTAGGTGTAATATTTTCAGTGCTAAAATCAATAAATGACCATTTGCAGTTCTCATTCTTTTCAGAACTGTAGCAGGTTATTCAGGTAATTCTGTATTAAAAGTATGTAAAATGTCTAAGAATAAGGGTAGGTATTACTGTGCAGTGAAGGCAGACAGATGGAAGACTGACAAAGCAGATGTCCGGCAGAACAGGTTGATTGGTCTCTCTTTGTTCCCCGCCTCCCCCAGCTTTGAGATAGTGCTGACTCTCTTTCTAAATCACAGATTAAGTGGCACACATTTCCCTAGAATACATAAAAACTCAATTGAGTAACAAAAGTGACATGGTTACAGTAATGGTGACAAGAATTATAGCTCTGTACAGCTAGCCAAATAAATGAAATATTTCATAGTGAAGAGTATTGGTAATGGTAGTTGATCTATGCTTGAAGAACTACAGTTGTTTCCATACATTTTCTGCTTACAAAATTTGACATCTATGGAACTTTTTTCTTGTGTATGCCCTTGTGTTTTGTATTGCTGGGGAATCTTTGTAAAAGGAAAACCTGCATTTCTGAATCAATGTCTTCCTTTTCCCTTTGAAATCCTTAATCTTTTGTTATAGAGTAATTTGAAGTGATTAAAAAATTATTTCAGATAGAAATATAACAGCCCAATGACTCAATGGTATCCCTTTCTTTTAATTCAGTGAGGCAGACTCTTCATCATGCAGAACAGCATCTCAGATTATTTCTGAAAGAACATACCCTTTGTAGGCCACTGTTCAGAGCATAGCTTAAAATGTTTTAGTTAATGTGTGCAGATACCACACAAAGTCTTATACAGACAAGACATACTGCTTTAATTTTGTACTCATATTCTTGTTTCAGAGACTACTGAGGAGCTTGTATTTTTCTTTCCTTTTAATTTAATTTTATATGAGAAGCTTTTAGAGCCGATATGGTGGCAAGAGTCTAAGTTTCTCTTTGCTGTTTTATAAATACAAACTTTCACGATTGAAATATGCTTAGTAATAGTCAAATAGTTCTTCCTCTTAGGAATTAGTTGTCAAATTGACTCTTGACTATTGACTCTTCAAACAGTAATGCTTGTGTTTAGTTGCAAACATAGTGAAGCTAAAATAATCCTGGAATCAATTACATTCTTTTTCTTTACCCAACTATTTCATTGCTTATGTGCTTTAGTCTCATTGGTTTTAGGAAGTTTATGTTTGTCACTGCTTTTATTAACAGTAGTATCTCATATCTGAGTTTTCTTCAGCATCAGACTGGACAAATACTTTGTGATGAATTCCACAGTCAGCAGGAAAGTGTGTTGGTTTGGTTTTTTTTTTTTTCTTCACGTGAATGATCCAACAGAGGGAAATCGAGTAACTTTGCATCTGTCCATCAGATGGGGATCAGGCCAGTACCATTGACTCATGTTATCAGTCTGTCTTGTTAGTGTCTGGAGAACATTGTGCTTTGTACTTACCATTCACATAAAATAAGTCATATATTTTTGGTCTGAAAAACATTGTTTGGAATAAGGGATACAAATAGGAAATGAAATAGGGAAAAATATATTCAGGTTCCATGAGAGAAGTTGGTGACCGTTATTCACTCTGGCAGGAATCTTGAAATAAACTCTTCAACTGGTGAGCCCTATTGCTGGTAAAAGGATGGACTTGTAATCTTTTAAAAATACAGCTCAAAGCATATGCTTAGAATTCTATACATCACAGAAACTTCTCTAAACAGATCAGAATTCCTGAATAGGCTGTAGTTTACTAGGATGCTTTTAGATGCCACTATCTAAAGGTTAATTTTGCATGAGACATATGATGAAAACGCCACTCTCCTGTTATACTTAAAGATAGAGGTAGCCTTAATTAAATAAGAACACGCATTCAGTGCCTTCAGCTTTCCACTGTCATCTTTCATTGAGGATTGGGATTTAAGGAGCAGAACATGCTTTCAAACTTCAAGTGAATATGCTTTCATTTTTTAAAAGAATGCTCTGCTTTTCTGAGCTTTACTAGAGCTGTTTTTCAACTTCTGCGTCAAAGAGCTGAGGATTGTGAGGCCATTAGTATAAGCCAGCCCAGTTTAACTCCTTGTGAGAGTGTGCAAAGAGTAATTAAGCACAAAGAGGAAGAACGTAAGGGATTATCATCTTTCTTTTCAGTTTGATTGACAGTGTAGATACTGAGACCTGACTTTGCTCAGTTTCCCATTGAGAGATCGTCAGAAAACTCTGAAAAAGCAACACCAGCAGAGTTTTTGCTCCAAGCAGCTAGGAGATTGGTTTTGTCTGATGTGAGAATGTAAAAAGGAAGGGGGAAAAAAAAAAGCTGCTTCATCTCTCCCCATCCTCTTTTCTTTCACTAGTTTCTAAATAATGCGTGTAGTATAGTCTCTCAGTCATTTGAAAAAGGCGCAGACTGAATTTTGCTGAAAGTGAATGGGTCCAAAGCTCCGGCTTATTAGTTTCCCAATGACATCTAGGTGTGACTGACTTAGTCCTTAGATTTTAGTGCTGCCATAGGGGTTTTCATTTTTTATGTTGGCTATGGCCAATTCAACTGGTCTGTTGCTGTTCTGAATTTGACAGTATATTCAGGGGAGCAAATGATGCTCCCCCTATCAGCAGCTACGGGTTTTTTTAAGTGAGTAAAAATAAAAACTGCTAAAGATAGTGTTAAACTTGAGACTTTTCTCCATGGAGCCTGTTTCTGCAATGGTGTAAGCCTACCAAATAGATCTAAATTACAAAGCAAGGCTCAAGTGAGGCAGGCTGGAATATGGCATATGTATTTCATTAAATATTTGAAGGTGCCTTAGAAAAAAACCAAGACTTTCAGAATTCTGTGTCAAACAGAACGCTGACTCTTTATAGATAACTGGTTCTTTGATCTCATTTTGTCTAGAAATGCTATGCTAAAGCTGAAATACTTTGTGTATAATATTTTTCTTTAAATCAGAGCTTTTAGAAACATTAAGGTTCTTCTGAAGCAATTTTATTTGAGTGTGTCTGTTTGTGGGGTGGGAGGCTAGGGAAAATGTCCTTGAATGCCTTTGAGCAGCTGTAGATCGACCCCTGTAAACTACTTATCCCTGAATCCTGATGCCCTGACTAGGAATAACTGGTCTGTCGAATCTGCAGCTCTCCTGACATACAGAAAGAAGAGGAAATAAATATATTAAATGAATGAGAGTTCTTTTCACAGTTGTTGAGAAGATAACAGGAAAATAGTAATTGTGAATAGTTTATAACACCTCTAAAACCACACATCTTTTAGAATGTAAGTATAAGCAATTTTGTTTTCTTGGTTATTTTCCGAGTTCAGTTAAGTGTATGTTGGTATTTGCAAAGACAGCATACATCCTTCTCACTTCATCTCTTACCTTTGCAATGTCATGCACTTAAATAAAATCCAGTTCAGTCATGATCTTCCAGGCACCTGTGTATATGGCTGGTGCTTTGGATCCCATTTGAAGAGTTAGAAGAAAGGAGAAGACGGCGGGTTCTCAAGAACAAGAACTCCAACTCCTGTTTTTCTACCAAAAATGAAGCCTACACTCACCTTTTACCTCAAGGTTTTCTATTTACCATTTAACTTGAAGGAGTTAAATTTTCACACACTTGTAAGCTCTGTATGCAGTCCAACTGACTTGCTGGCACACCTAGTTGTAGCTAGGAAAGAAGCTATGAGGTGAACCTGCAACAGTCAAAGTTTTTTATAACACGGGGCCCTACCTGATAGGGGGAAAAGTCTTTCGTAATTTCTTTATACACAAACAGTCTGAATCAGCATTTTATGGCTGGAGCACTTCCTACATTTTTTATTCTTGCACTGGAGTATTATTCTTGCTTTAGTAGTATTGGGGTTTTTTGCAGGTTTTGTTAATGATTAGATATAATTTTGTAAGTCCAATTCAGTCCAATTCTGCAGTCAAAGACAGTAGAAACTGATGTGGAATGAGCTCTGAGAAAACAAATGCTCAGCCTGTAGGTTAAAGTAGAAAAAGTGAAGATTAGATTAGTTTGGGGGCTTGTTTTGTGGGTGGTTTTTTGTTTTTGTTCTTTTTTTTAAAGCGAGACATTCAGAATGCGTGAAAAGTGCAACTAAGAGACTGACTGACTTTGACTTTTTTACAATTTCTTTCCCCTCCTAATGCTTATTTTAAAAGAATGTCAAGATTGTATCATATAGTAATACAGTACTTAGTAAAAATAGCACCTCTTATCAAAGTAACAGGATAGTAGTCAGGTCAGAATGAGGAAATGAAATATATAAAAATGTGGGGCAAAACCACATGGATCAAAAAGCTTGTTATAGTCTTTTCTCTCCCTTCCAGCTGTGACATGAAGGTTTTTCTGATCCATCTCTATTATAGCTTCAGTAATGACATGTACCGTGGTGTTTGTTATTGATAACTATACAGAGAAAGATTGTTGCTAGGTGCATTTTCAAAAGCACACATGTGATCTATCCTTTCTTAATTTCATGTTTTATAAGTCTAGCAAGAAAACGTAATTAAATATGCATCACGATACCAATCAGAGCTAAGAAAAATGAATTGTAAATACTATGGGAAGAATTTGGGGTCTGCTTTTTTTTTTTCATTAATCTGAACCACAGAGTTGGTGTGGTCCAATACGCTGCAAAAGTTAGAATGAGAAGACGGTAGTTCTAGGGGAGGAAGGATATGGGCTCATGCATTGGTATGTGCTCACTAATTTGATGGGCAGCGTGACAGGAGCTAGAAGTTAATATACTGCATATGTCAGATACGCTCAGGTCCTTGGGTGTAAAACTATGGAGGATGTGCAAAGATGTGCTGTCTGAGGAGTTGTGCTCTGTTTTCTCTACTATTGGTTGTCCCATTTGTGGGATAGCTTTCTCTGTCTCTGAAATGAACATAATGTTTCACAAGGGTAACAACTATTTAGATTAATTTTGGAAAGTCTTAAAATAGTGCTAAATATTATTAATATTTTATTTTTCTTGTTTTAGTACGCTGAATGTAGGCTGGTATTTCCCAAGTTCGTCAGTATCCTTTCTCTGACTACCCTGCATGGCATTTCCGAACAGATTACTATTCTGCATATTTAACAGCAACCAAAAAATACTGGAATGACTTTACTGCACTTAAATCAATGGAAAGGAACTGCTGCTAGATAGCACTTGGAATATTCTATAAGAGCATTTGATACCTATACTTAGAAGCTTCCTTGGTAGTAATACACACTTAAAATCAAATATAGTGGGAATTCAAATGAATGAAGGCAACAGTTGAAAATGAGATCTAGTTCAACATGAGCATGTTCTTCTCTAACTTGAAAGTGTTTTAATAGAAATACTAGGAGAGGAAAATCCTGTGTCGGATGTCGAATATTTATTTATTAAGATTCAGTTCTGTTAAAGACAGTTGTCAGGATCACGAAAAAAACATAGTTTCACTACATATATGTAAGTATGTGTGTATATGTAAGTGTGTGTGTGTATATATAATATAGTGTAAGCTTTTTGGAGTAGTACGTTTATGTTGGGGAAGAGCATGCTATTAAAAAAAAAAAATTTGAATTGAATTTTTGTCTCCTGTGTCTTGCCAAAAGTTCAGTTTATGATTTCCTCTGTAGAGATCTTCACCCTCTGTACAATATAGAGAAGAACATACCCAAGTGCACTGAGATGATCTTTTTGTTGATAAGGTCGTCATCTCCAATGGGAAGTAGCTGACTGGACAGAGATATAGTTGAGGAGAAAGAATCTGCATGTAGGTCAGCTTACTCTGGGGTGCTTCAGAATTGCAATTCAATTCAAAGGGAAAGCAGGGTCAACTTGACACATGGAAGTCCTGAGGGGGCCGAGAAAATGCTGTTGCTGTGTAGACAACCTTCCATTTTAATGTGCCCTGAATTTGGAGGATCTACAATGTCAGAATTTTTGTACTTAACAAATAGAATTAAAAAAAAAACAAAACAAAAACAAAAACCACACACTCCTAAAATGTCACATTAGTTCAAATACGTTTTTGAGCTGTGGTGGCAAACTTTAGGCTAATTGTGTTGATATCTGCATTGAGTTAAGTGAATAACTCCCTGCAGAATTGAGTTATCCTCTCTTTAGATTGGCATATAACTGGGATTAGATGCCCTTTTCTTCTCCAACAGTGTTGTTTGCCCCTGGGTCCCCTACCTATAACTGCAAGTTGTTGGGCCCAGCTGTCACAGTGATGGATCGGTACATGGAACTGATTTCTCAGAACCCTTGTCTATTCAGCTTATATGAGAAATCGGGTTAATTAATGATACATCAGCACTACAGACCTGAGGGCTTGTATCAGGCACTGACAAGAAGCATCCATGCGTGTGCTCAGCACGTCCTGGGAACTAACTTAATGTGTGAAATCTCAGTTTATGTAGTGGAGATCACTATTATGATTTTTGGGGTGATGTTTATTTGGGACACATCAAACTTAACTTATACTGATCTGAATAGTGCTCTTGCATGTGATTGTGACTAATTTAGTTTTGTTTTATATTTCCAAAGGGATGGCAAGAGTCCTTGCAAGGTCAAAAAGCTGCCCCAGACGTGATCTGAGAGGTTTAAATTATAATTTCCTCAGGCTGAAAGAGAGGAAAATTAAACTGTCAATGAAACTGAGATCCATTACTTGTTTATTTTTTAGAGTGAAACTCTGGACGGATTATATCATTGTCTTTTATATCTGGTCTTTTCTTGCACTATGCAGAGTTAATAAAGGAAAAACTATTCTTGAGCTATGGGCTACCGCAAAGTCCTCATGAATGGTGTTCATTGGTTCACATGTAGTCACTTAACTAGTTTTCTTGACTCCCTTGCTGTATCTGCTTCTCTCTGTTGATGGGGGAAGGGTAATTCATTTCCCTCTAAGGTGTGCTTCTAAAATAAAGTGGGTGGGTTCCCCTCTAGAAGTGCACGTAGAAAGCTAAGTGAGGTGATTAATGTCCTGTTTATAAATTGTTAATTGTTAAAATACACATTGTTTGCATCTTGGTCAGTGAACATTTTCTTCTTGTTAGACATAGCTGTCAATTGCAGTGTTTTGTTTTTCTTCACTGGAAGCATTATCAACTCAATATAAGTAAGTGTCCAGATCTCTACTGCTTTTAGTGAATCTTATATTTATATATAAGCACAAAAGCCATATATTCTTAAGAGCTTAGTTTTATTTATTGGAAAATAGAGGCAGATACATCAATATGTCTATCTATATATTCGATACTTTAAGGACTTTTTTGAGGGTCTTCATCTGTTTGGATTTGTATCATATTCCTCTTCTAATATTTATATATTGAGCAAATAAGCAGTGCCAACTATTCTAGACGGAAGTAATGCTCCCTGGATCTAGCAAATACCTTATCTGAACAAATACATTTTTAAACTAAGAAGATTCTTTACCAGAAAAACAACAGGGGTGCTTTCTTCCCTACTACTGCAGTGTCAAAAACTGTTGTAAACTGTAGCTCATATTTTAAGGTCAAGAGTAACTGTTACGATTTATTGCAGGAGCACATGTGCCCATCTTTCTCCAAGTAATTGCATTGTACGCTGAGGTCCCTGTAAGCTGTGGTCAAAATGTTTACTTAATTAAACGTAGTTATTTCATTTTCAGTTCTTGGAAAGCTTTCATTAGACACTACGTATTTCTGGGCTAACAGCATCTCAATGAAACCTTGAAAAAGATTTTAAAGGATATTTTAGGTGTAGGATTATAATCTACTGTGATAAATATGAGGATTTCTATTTGGAGATTAGAGACTGTTCTCTATGAGCCGGCTGACACTGAAATCTTGCAGTCATAAGCAGCTAGACTCTTGCCTACTCTCTAACTCTGACTCTTCCACAAGGAGCTGACTTCGTACTTTAATTTATTGGGATTTTTTTTTTGTTTGGTTGGGGTTTTTTTTTGTTTTGTTTTGGGGTTGGTGTGGGGTTTTTTTGTTTTGTTTTGTTTTTTAATCTGAAAGAGGGTCTGTCCAGGCATGAGGGTCTGTCCAGGCATGAATAAGGAAGAGGCCCAGCAGTGTAATTTGTCACATGGAAACTTAGCATTATATTTTCATTGTGAATATCTACGTCTTCATCAGTGTTTTCCAGTCATCCTCTCAGCAACATAGAAGGGATCCCACGGAACCCCCATATCCTGGAGCTCTCTGAGATTTGTTAGTTGTGATGAGAAAAAATTGGATTTTAGTTGTAATGTGAACAAGGCAAAAGAATCACAAATGTAGGCATGGGGTAGAATAAAGTTTACTCTTTCTAAAAGACAACAGTGGCCACTGATTTGTCTGATTTCCCCAATCAGTGTGGCACTGATTGTCCCATTATTTGATGGCTATGTCATGGAAGTTGAAGCTAGATGACTTTTTATGATGCTTCAGGGTAAAATAAAGCATCTTGGGAATGGTGTCATTATTCTCCCCTCTCTCATGCTGCTGAAGCTCTAGTAGGACTATAACAACTGAACCTTGATTGAAGATTTTGACAGGCCCAACACCTGTAAGAGGAAAATGGACACACTTTAAATTCTGACAGTATAATAAAACTGCCAACTTAAGTAATGAAGAGGGTCATGCCTTGTCAATATTGCAATAGCATTCATATTCTGTGGCAGTCAAATCAATGTCTATGGTAGTTTAGATACAGTTTTCTTACAGAGCTATGTGTTTTTGTTATTTAATTTTATGACACTTAAAGGGAAATGAGGCAGGTCAGAAGGTCTTTCTGTATATAAGAAGTGGAGATAGTCTTACCTTGATTTTTCCTGGGCCAATGCCTACTCTCCTGGAAGCTGCACTGAGGTAAAGAGCACAAAACATCTATAACCTATGTATCCCCTTATAGATATAGCTGGGAAGGAAACGGCCTTCCCATTTCAGGAGAGAAAAATGAGGCTTTTTTTTCCTTTTCTTTTCTTTTTTGTTTTTTCCTTTAAACAGTGACAAAATGCTGAAAGCTTGAAAATTCACAGCTGAAATCCACAATTTTTTCTCAAAATTGAAAGGCTTTTTTGTTAATAATTTCTATCAGACGCTATAAGCTGTACTGAGCTCAGCACCAAGAGACAGAAGCCACTATAGGTCACATCTGTTTTGTACCTCCTTATCTCTGAATACCAGTGAAATGAATGAGCCGATTCTTGTTATGGGTAGGTTAAAACTGGACTTTCTTTATTACTGTTATTCAGAAAAGGGCAACCACAGAAAACTGTCTGTTTTCAGTCTTTGATACAAGGGTATCCACAGTTGATGCCTCTGACTGGGGAAAGTTTTAGGAAATAAGAAACTTCTCTCAGCCCCTTGCCTCTGAAATGTAGTTAATTCCATAGTTTCTCGGGTTTTTTGTCTAAGGCTCTTGCAGTATTATAAACTAATAAACCCCAAAAAATCCCTGGAGCCTTACAGAGTGCCCTGTTTCCATCATGCATAATGCAGAGGGTTATGCTGTGAAGTCACAATGACTGCATTGGGCTGTACACTTCATACACTTTCTGTATTCTATATATTTTGGTTTTGATTGCAGTATTGGTTGCCATCTGATCAGAGCCTCAGTCACACTATTAGTTAACCCCATCACCACTGAAACAGTAAATTAAACAGAAAATCTGCCAACTGCTTACAAAAGCCTGTTAACGCTCTTGTTAAGAAGTGTACCTAAATGTGGAGCTAAATTTATCTGTTTATAGCATGTATTGAATTTGCATGTGTCATTTGCTACATACTCTTAGTCTATTCAAAGATGAGGAATATTTTCCCCAAGTGGGTGCGAGGATATGGTTTTTAGTTTAATCTTTATGGAGTGTGGTTAGGCTTGTTTGTAAGAAGGAAGGGAGTGTCAGGAAAATTTGGTGACGGGGTCTATTTGATTTTTATCTGTTTCTGAAATTAACATAGAAAATAATCTTCAGTGAATTGCACCAAACGTAATGTTGCTCTGTACATTTGTCTGAAACGGAATTTTGTCAAGGGACTGATGAAAGATGAAAATGGGGAAGAGGGAAGAGTAACTGGCATGGCTGATCAAAGTGTATCAATTCATGAATAAGGAGCGTAGCAGGTTCTGAAGATCTGAGGTTGTAGCTCAAACCCCTGGGAAGACTGGGCTGCAATGATTGGCACAACATCTCAGATAATAAGCCAGCATGGTAAAGACCCTGTTTTATGACAAATGAAATACTCCATACGACCCTGTAGCAGAATTAACTTCTGTATTTTTGGGACTTCATTTCAAAAGATGCATTATATGTCATTTGTCTCTGCCTATCAGCTCTCTGCCATACATTCAGGTTCTCATTGTTTTCCCCTCTTCTAATACAGAAAGGCAGATTTGGAAGAAAATTCTGTACTGAATCACAGTGATGAGCTGTAAGTTTTAGGTTGTGTATTTGTGTGTGTGTATGTATTTTTTGTTGTTGTTAATGCAAGAGTAGAGATGTTATGTCAAACTGCTAAGGCTACCAGGCAGCTAGTAATATTCTTCCTAAAAACTACTGAGTGTTGGAAAAATTTGCTTTCTTCTCTTCCAGTGTTTGCACACCTGATTTAAATCTCCTGCCTAATTGTGGGAGCAGGGACACTGGATTAAAAGGCAATAGTTAACAAACCCAGTCTGTTGATCTGATGTCCCTGTGTTGTTTATAAAGACCTGTCACCCCAACTTTTTATTCATTGTGCTTTGGAGTCCTTTTCT
This sequence comes from Calonectris borealis, assembly GCF_964195595.1. Classification (NCBI taxonomy): domain Eukaryota; kingdom Metazoa; phylum Chordata; class Aves; order Procellariiformes; family Procellariidae; genus Calonectris; species Calonectris borealis. Next base: position 10,011,996 of record NC_134325.1, read on the forward strand.
TTAAGTGGTATTGATAGGATTAAAGAAGGATAGTTTGCAACAAGAATGTTTTAAAATTACCTCAGTAAGTATGGATTTTTTAAAAACTTACTCTCAGCATTTATCCAGAGGAGCCTTTTATTTGCTTTAAGACGCACAGCAACAGAAAAGGAAATGGTGGTGAGCAGTTATGAAGGCAAGGCTCTTACCATTCTATACATGTAATGCCTGCCTTGGGTTTTAGAGTATAGTGGTAGTTTATTTCATTTTTACAGATGTCAAAGCATTTCAGTGCTGCCATGCGACACAGAAACAGAGCTAGGTTTGAACAACACGCCACAAGAATAAGTGAAACTTGTTTTTGTGATGTCCTTATAGAGTAAGCTAACCTGCATGGTGTTGTGTACACTGTTTCTTTTAATGTAGATCAGACTCGAATGTCATACCCTTTTTTCCCATGTTTTTCTCTAACCATGTGTGTTAAAATTCTATCTTTGTCACCAGAATGGGTTCATAGGTTTTCCATTAGTCATTAAGCATGGAGATTCAGAATTGGGGGGTTTTGGTTTGGGTTGGGTTGGATTGTTTTTTGTTTTGGTTTTGTTTTCTTGGTATTAATGGCTTGTGTTTTGTTCTTTCAAATAAAATACAAAGAGTGTATTATTTTTAGGGGCTTAACGTCTAAGAACGAAATGGTTGCTCTTCTCTGAACACTGGTAGAGTGCTAAAATATGAAGATGTTGAATACAGAAAATAAGAGGTTTAACATAATATTGATTCAGCTAGTGTATTTCAAAGAGTTCAGGAGGTGAGCAGGAAGGATGAAGAGAAGGGCTGCATCTCTTAGCATTTTAGCAAATTGTAACTGAGTGTCCTAAATGGGCCATATATTTCTTTAAAAGCTGTGGTTAAAATTTTCAGTAATCACTAATGACTTAAGATTTTCTTTTGAAAATGGGTCACTTTGATTTCCAGGTTCAGGGTAGGTTGTAAATCCTGAAGTTAAAACTTCAGGGAAGTCTGCTCCTACCTGATTGAGTATGCAGGAAACTTGGAATGATGGTCTGTAACAGCCTGGTGCAGACTGTCTTGCCTTTCCCTCTAAAACAAGGTAGTTTTCACCATTGGAGGTGGCGTAGACAGTTACTAGTATTTCTCTTAGTTTTATGGTTCTTAAAAAGAAACAATTTCAGAGCCTTAACTTCACTTACGTCAAGAAAGAGCTACTGAAGAGAAGGCTTCGTCAACTTGCAGTTTATCTGTCAGACTTCTGGAGCTGTTTAAAATGGTGCGTAACCCCACCCAGTAGCATTCTGTAGATACTGATTAGTGCTTGCTGAAGTGGCACAGATTTCTGCACGACTCTTCAAAGTCAGTGTTAATTTAGAGCACAGAATCATCCTGAATAGTAACTTTCCATTAAGATCAGTTTTCTACTGATTTCTGTATGAAGGTCCAAAGTTCAAACGGTTCTTTTCTCATTTCCTAAAGACTATGCATGACTTACTTAATTCAGCTATAGGATTTTGCAGTTCATCAGAAAGAATAGTTGAATTGCCTTCAACTGAAGATCAAACAAAAATTCTCTTGAAAGATTATGAGGATTCTTCCTTTATATTTTAGTATTCTATAGAAAGTTCTTGTCTTCCACTGGAGTTCTTGTCAACATTGGAGATATTTGAGTGCCCTAATACTGATCTCATCTCTATGTGTGCTTTTCAGAATCTTTATCGCTTTCTGTGTAAAAAATTTTTACTTCTCAAGTTTTGATGTAGAAGTATGGCTGTGTTGTGGTTTAACCCAGCAGGCAGCCAAACACCACACAGCTGCTTGCTCGCTCACTCCCTGCCCCCCGCAGTGGGATGGCAGGGAGAATCAAAGAAAAAAAAAAGGGTTTAATAGAACAGAAAAGGAAGGGAAAAGAATAATAATAATAATAACAACGATGATAGAATATGCAAAATGAGTGATGCACAATTCAATTGCTCACCACCCACCGACCAATGCCCAGCCAGTTCCTGAGCAGCGATCGCTACTTCCCAGACCATGCCTCCTAATTTATATAGGAGCATGATGTCATATGGTATAGAATACCCCATTGGCCAGTTGGGTCAGCTGTCCTGGCTGTGCTCCCTCCCAGCTTCTTGTGCATCTGCCAGAGCATGGGAAGCTGAAAAGTCCTTGACTATGTAAACACTACTTAGCAACAGCTAAAACATCAGTGTGTTATCAACATTATTCTTGTACTAAATCCAAAACACAGCACTGCACCAGCTACTAGGAAGACAATTAATTCTACCCCAGCTGAAACCAGGACAGATGGTAATGTAAACATTAACAAGACAGGCTGGCCTGTAGCATGTAGAGTATCTTGATTATTAATTGACAATGAAAACTATTAATCGGCAAAATTCCTCGAATGAGCATTATGAAGCTTTGCTTAGGGATTACATAGCCACTGGTATGAAATCGGAGTCTGAGAATAACAGACTCTCTTCAGGTGCTAAGAATAAAAGGGGACAGATGAGTTTTATGTGTCAGTAGCAAAAACATTCCTGTAAGTTTTCTAAAACATGTTTCAGTAACTTTGCATTCTTCACACTTCATAGGCTGATGCACAATCCAAAATGTAATTATCAACTAGAAGTCTTCTAATGTTCAGTACTTTCTAGAATCTGTGTTTAGTAGATAGAAAAAAAAAGATTTCTGTTTTTTTTTTTTTCTTCTTCATGTACTTGTTCATTCCGAGCTGGAAGAGGTTCGTTGCTGTGCCATGCATCTATATCTCCCACTTAAACAGAGGTGGAATTGATTAGGGGCTCACAGAAAGGTGATGAATATTTTAATTTGCTATCCAGGCAATCTGCAGCACTGAACAGGGACAAATTATTGTTGGATTCTGAAATAGATGAGGAAAGCAATAGATTTTGCTTTGTATTCAAAGGTATTTCTAAATCTGAACTCTAAAGTTTGCGCCTTGAGTATTTTGCATCCACTATATTGAGCCACCTGGGATTGTTCAAAATGGCGGTCTCCCATCTGTGCCATGTCGCAAACAGCAGCACTAACTTCACAAACAGATTATGTATCATTTGAACTAATTAAGATTCAAGAGGAAGGGAAATTTTGTGGCTGTCTGGAGTTCAGACTGAGTCTGATTTTTGTTCTCTCTCACAGACTTAATGAGTGACCTTGGGCAAGTTATTTCCCCAATCTGTGCTTTGTTTGGTTGTTGGTTTGTTTGGTTGTTGGTTTGTTTTCTTGTTTTTTTTGGTTGGGTGTTTGTCGAGCTGATAATCGTCAGCCTGACAGGTATATTGGAGATTAGGTCATTGTAGTTTGTAGAGGAAAGGGAAGTCTTCCAGTAGAAAGCACCACAGGAGCACAGAACTGGATCCTCAAATTCAATGTTGCAGGTCAGGGACCCTGAGTTTTTATCATCATTACTTGACGGTTTTTTCCTGAGGGCCTGGTACTTATAGCCGTACACAGAATATAAGTAGTAATTTTTCCTAAACTGGGAGTCATGCACTGTTATCTTCTCAACTTCCTAGAAGGTGCTTCTCTCTCCTTTCGTAAGTTATCAAAAAGAAAATGAAGCTACTAGCCAGAAAAAAAAGAAATGCTAAAGAAAAGCAATGTGTTTACTCTGAATATCAAACTGTTTCTTATCACAGGTAGACTCAGTGCTATCTGTACAACTGTTTGTACCCATCAAAAGTCAAGTTCTTTTGCGACACACACTGGCAGATACCAAATTGCTTGCTTTTGCTGCTGTAAAAAATACTCTTTCCACAGATCATGTTGGATGCCAAAGGCTTCATAGCTGAACAAGGAAGGAGGAACTGGTGTTTTGCAGCTGTTCAAGGGTCCATGAGATTCTCAAGACCTGTAGTTTAGAAGTCATGGTCCTTGTACAGTTTGCATTATTGCTATTAAATCGTCTTCCAAGAGTATAATATAATGCATTTCCCTTGATACCATTCCAGCATGTTTATTTGTTTAACTTTAGTGCTCCTTGGATGAAGAAAGCTTTTCCCACAGGTTTTTTTTTTCTTCTTTCCCTTTTTTCCTTCCGTCTTTAAATATACAGTCTCCATCCATGTAGCTTAGAATTTGTGTTTCAAAATCATTTATAAAAAAGAATTTTCAAATTCTTTTGTTGCACCTGTACCTTTCTTAAATTCTTTGAGGACACTTCTTGGAATAAATTGTGAAAATACACAACAGGAACACAGGGAAGCAAGCTGATACCTTCATAACTTAGAGCGTTGTATGGAGGGTGACTGTCTTCAAGTGCATGTTTTTTCCTTTTTGGACTTCTGTCAGCCTCCCTTCTGAGTGTTTCTCACTTAAGAATAGTAAAGCTGTATTTACATCTTGCTTTAATACCAAAAGCAAGTAAAGGCCATTCCTAGCCTGCCCTGTTCAGATCCTATTAATTTAGGGAATGGATTGCATAGGAAATCCATCATAAACTTTCAGGTATGAACACAGTAGTTTAAAAAAAAAAAAAAAAAGAAGGGGGGGAGAACTATTTATTAAAAGAGTAAATTGGAAGGGAATAGGCTATTTGTTTTGTTCCATGTCTCAGATAAAAATAATTGGCTCATTAATCACAATATCAGCTTGGTCATTTTGGGAAGGTCAGGCTGAAGAATGAATAGAAACAAGGCACATCATTTTAAAATTTAAAAAGCAGACATTAAGGATGTCAGTGAAAGAAACTTCAGTAAAAAGCCCTTGGCATCTTGTTACTTTACATAAGCAAAGTTTTAGGATTAAATGTATTTAACCCTTTTTTTTCCTTCTCCCCGCTCATTCAGAAATACACATTGAAAACATATATGTATGCGTATATATATATATAGACATATACATTGAGTCAATATCATGAAAATTAATATTGATTTCTTATCTTCAAATTTTTCTGGATGAGTATATGTTCTTTTGGCTTTGCTACCTTTCCATGCATCCACTATTTCTTTCCCAAGCTATCTTCTATTACCTTTGAATGCAAGTAGCTGTTGCTAAAGCATGGAGAAGGCATAACAGAAACCCTGAAAGCTTCTTTCCACTCTGTAGGTTTCCCTTAATGTTTCAGATGTCATAATTTCCTGTGGTAAGAAAGGTTTTGTTTCAGTCTCAGCTCTGAAATATCAAACTTTCATAAGAATATTGTCTTATTTATTATTTTTATATTTATTATTAAATAATAAAAAAAAATACTTTGGAAAATCTCATCTGAATATATAGAAGCCAGAGAATTTATACAAGCGAATAGCTTTTCATATCATGTTTAAATCTAATGTCGTGATTTAGAAAGCTTTCAGATGGGGATGGCAGTATCATCTGTTTGTCTCTCCTTTACTGGGTCTAATCTATCTGTATGTTCTCCCCTGAATCTACGCCACAATATTATTCTCTGATATCATAGTCTCTAGAGCAACATAAACCCCAGAGCTGCAGCACCACAGATTTCTAACTCTACAGCATATGTCATGGTTGCTCATTTTAGCTTACTGCTGTTTGGGTAAGCTCAATACCTTTCTATTCAGTGGCGTTTAATTTCAAAGGATGACTATAGACATACACCATATACTAGCATGCAATAAGCCAGTATAATGGATGCCAGGATGGTATCTTAGTTCTGCTATAGCCAGTAGGATTTTTGGCAGACAGAATTTCCCAATTGATCAGTACACAGTGGAAGAGGTTTTTTCCTTTTGTAATAACTTAAGACACCCTGGAAACACCTGTGCCACAACCAAATGTTGTCTTGAGGTATAGACAGAAAAGGAGGCTTCTCTTAAATTACTGCACATGTGCAATCATCTGTCATGAGAACAGATATATATGATTAAAAACCTACAATTTTGACATTCATTGGATTATGAGTGCTTCTGAAAGGTTCTGAAACCAGCTCAATGAAATCATCATTTGTTTCTTCTTAAGCTATGTGTAGCTTCATGGATGAAGTCCTAACCCTGATTTTTATCTGCATAAAAGATTATTAACTAATGTTTTAAGGCTAGGTAATTCTGAGACCCCAATGGATGCATGCTTAAATACATTGTCTAACTTTCAATGAGGTACACCAGAGTGTGTGTGTTAAGTCCTATACATACTGATATATTCACAACTTCTACCAGATTGAGAAAGAGCGCTATCTAAATTGGCTTTTTTTTAATAGAGATTCCCTGAAAGAAAGGCATGAGATTTCAAAGATGGAGAGAGGAGTTGTATTTTGTTTATGGAGCAGCAAAATTAAAAAAATAGTGTTCCTTAAGATTCCCCTAGCAAAATCTAAATTAAGTCTGAGGTTATCCTATTTGATATACTCCTTTTAAATTGCTCATTTATAGGGGAAAAAACTACAAAAAAGCTATGTATGCTCTATATGAAATAGTGTTGTTCAGAGATGTTCATCTTTGATCCCTTTTAGTCAGGGAGTTTGATGGCTAGTCTTTAACTGTATTTGTTTTTATATAGCTCAGCAAGTCAAGACTTTGTTTGGCTACTGCAAATACATCTACAGGAGATATTATTTAAGTAAAACTTGTATTCCACTTTCAAGTGTGTGTTTGCCTAAATATACTGTTGGTTTCTTTTCTTCAGAGTTAGTAGTTCGACTGTGTATCTTCAGATTCTGTTCTGTCTCCCTTTATTCCTGCAACTACCATTCCTAAGCAAAACAAGAGATGTCTAATGCCAAATTATTCACTATACAAATTTGAGAGGGGAAGCTTGCTCTCCCACCTTTGTTTATTTAATTTGGAATCCCTTTTGGCTGAACTGTGTTAGCAGGACAATTCTGTTAAGTGGGCATGGTCCAACACGCTGAGCTTGCTCTGTGAGCTTCTGTTCTGGCATCGCCCATGGATCCATGCTAAAGAAACTCCCGGGTGACAATCTCCATTTGTGCCCTACTGACAAGCTAATAGTTCTTGAGCTGTTGGAAGCTGGAGAAAGAAACCAGATGGAGTTCTCAAAGTTGCTATTTATGCTTTGTGCTCCTTACTGTTACTTACCTCTTTTAGCTGGCAGATCTTGGAATGGACTTATTCCCTATTCTTTGTTTTGATTGCTTGCTTGTTTAGCATAGTGAACCATTGGAAATACTTACGATTATTTACTCTATTATGTTGTATTATGCCTAGAGGTCAAATTGGAACACTACTGTTCTAGGTGCTTATAGCTTAACAAGACATCACAGATGGAGGAGGCATTTTGGCAGCACATGGAGGTGGGAGTAGCAGGATGTTTAAGTGCTGGACAAAGTTGTTTATGAACAGTCTTAGATTAAAACAAGACAATTCCCTCATGTCACATCTATAAATTATACATACTGTTTTCTTTGGGGGTTTGTAATGCTTTACAGGTTTGCGTTAAGTCTTTGTTGTTGACACTTGTCCTAGTTAGGATTGCATTGAGTTACAAAACTTGAGTTCTTCAGGGGAGGAAGAGACCTTCGGCTTATTTTCTGAGTCCAGGGAGCTGTGAAAAGGTGCAGTTCAAGGATCAATAACTCTAATTATGAATGAGATTCCCATTTCCCTCAACAGCGTAGGGCGGCAAGAGTAAATCATTTCTTTGTAAAAAGTTCCTTGTAAATCCAGACAGACCAACTTGGGTTTGAATAGACTGAGTCAGACTGACAAGTGCTGATAACGGTGATTCTTTGAAGTCTTTAGATTTTACAGATAGAGGGGAATGTGTATTTCTACACATAAAAAGAACATTTTGAAGAAGCCAGTAGTGGTGATAACTGAAAAATCATGCTACTTGGGAGATGGCACACACAGCAGAAGACAGAATTAATTCCACAGGGAGATTGTCATCATCCCATAACAATGAATTAAAAAATCAGACAGACAGTGTACATTCACTATCAATTTTTCTGTCCCTGCCTTATTTATGTTCCTCTGCAGTTACTAGCCAGAATAAAGCATAAGAACTGCAGTTTGTACTGATATATAGGGTTCGGTCATGGATTATGGACCTATTAAAGATCCTAGCAATAGAAAATGTCCTTTAATTCAGTCAGTAAACTGGCATTCTGTTCTGAAGGTCCCCTTTTTAATCCCTGGAGGTGTTCAAAACAGTGGTGATCAGTCATCCCCTAATCTTAAATGAATTTAAATGAATTAATTTTCAAACACCATGAGCGAAATCTTTTTAATCTCTCTTTTTAAGATGTGGGAACTGAGGATAAGATAAGCCATGTACGTTGCTTGAGGTCACATATAGTCTTTGGCAGAAATTTTGGTGAGATATTTTCTCGTGCTCTTGGCATAGGATGGCAACTGTACCACTACTGTAGCAGTAAAGCACACTAGGCACACTCTAGGGTTTTGTTATGGTGGGGTATAAGCAATACAATGTTTTGGCAAAAATCTATTAACATTCTTGCCTATGTTAGACCAGGCTGAGAAATGACTGAATTTTCCGTTTATTTCTCCATACTCTCCCTTCCATCTTCTAATGGTACCCATTTCTGATCCCAGAGGGCTTGGCAGACTTTTCCAAAAGGAAACGCAAAGGCAATTGACTGCCAATACAGTTTTAATGTGGAATCCCTATCTTGTAGCTGGTTCGTGGCTGTGCAGAATAGCATAACAAATAAGAATGCATGGTACTTCTGCTTCTCTGACTTCCTGAGGTAGGCAACAAACAGAAAACATGAAAAAGAATATCGGAAGCCATTTTAGCTCTGTATTTTCTACTTATTAGTGCTGGGATTTGACGTTTAGCTTATGGAAATTAAACTGCATGAAAACTGTTTTTTATAACAGAGTTCAGACTATACACCCCACTCAGTGTTATCTGAAACAACTAGGGAAACAAAATCCACCAGGAAAAATTCAATGTGTTGTTTGTACTAATTCTCATTGGACTCCTAATGATATTGTATGATTTCAGGAAAATTGTGGGTTTATGTTTTTATCTCAGCAGACATTTGATGATGCCTAGGATATTGTATTATGCCATGCTACATTTATGTGTCAGAACATACTGTTGCTTGGTTGTAGCTGATACGCTCTGCATGTTTTATTACTTAGGATGATAACAAGCAACTGCCTTCATGACACAGTGAAGTAGAACATTTAAGATTGTGGACCAGTAGGTTTTCAAATTCTGTATGTTTGGTTTTTTTGATAGTGACTTATTAAGAAACCATACATATGGGAAAGTAAGGATGAGTGGACTATGGCACTCTAGTTATGTTTTATTTTTCCTTTCGGTCCTATCATATCTTTGTGTGTCAGTGATTGTGTACAGCCAAAAAAATCAGTCAGGTATTTCTTTTTGCTTGGGAAGCATCAAGTTCTCTATTCCAGCTCTCAGAACTGTACAAAGGGGTATAAACTAGACTTTGAGCTATATTTTTTAGTTAATTATTTTCTTGTTTATAATGTTCCCTGTACCCAGGACACCCATTCTCTCCCTCAGAACCTTGGTTTTTTTCACACAGGTCAATACCCTCAGCTCTCTTCTTTCACTGTTTTCTGTGTCTGATCCCTCACCTTGTCCTTCTGCCTAGCTTGTTGGAACAAACAATGCATGTGTTCCTGTAGTTGCTCCACCGCTTTACTTTCTCTTCACTCGCCTCCAGCTCCCGTCCCTTTTCTTTGTATTTTGTCAATTTATTTTCTGCATTCTTGGCCAGTATTTTTCAAATTAGGTGTGCTATTCTTCAGCTGATTTGTGAGCCCAATACAAGTGCAAGTAGATGAATTGGGGTCAGAAACACAGAATTGGGGTAGTCTTGGGGCAAGTTTGGGATTTTTTGTACTTGAAGAAACTTGAAGGCATGTATTTAACCAGAGGGAATTCATTAGAATTCAATTAGAATCAGTGGCATCTCATCAGTTACTCTTCTTTTAAACAAAACAAAATGCCAAAAACCAACAACAAAAACAGTCTGGAACTAGTGAATTTTCTTCCACTGTCTTTCAGCTTTTTATTCCACTGTCTTTCTCCTGTACCCCTAGAGACCAAAGAACTTTAATCTAAGTTCTCTTTCACCTCATCTTCTGTCCTGTCATCCTATTTCAGCAGGTATAAATAACCTTTTCTTCAAAGGGTTTTCCCTGAGCAATAGCATTTCCTCTAGATCGTGTAGGTGCCTGAATTGCTTATCCTGGTTTAATGCTGGGTAGTGGCTTTGTATTTGAGCCTAGGTTTCTCAGAATAAAGGTTCGTGCATTACAAATACTTCTAGACTCTGTCAGGCTGGTGCTGTCAGCTTTTTCTCTGCTAGTCCTGCTTGCATTCAGTAGAACCACTACTGTTTTCTTTTTGATACAGATCTTGACAGGGTACTATGGTCATCATTTGCTTTCTTTCGAACCTGAAACATCTTCCCAAAGGTTCATATGCTATTTGTGTCTTTTACCATCGTGGTTGGATGTACTCTTGTTTTTATTTCATTGCCCAAGTGATAACACTTGTTTAGAAATGTAAGTGCAGGGATGGTTTGTGCCTGTATGTATATGCCTGCCTGCATGCCAAGAACACCTGAGACTGCACATACCAGCCAGCGCCCTTCATCCTTTGTGCATGTGGTATTCTTTCCCTCTGCTTTTATCAGTCTTTCAAACTGTAAGTTCTTCAGAGCAAGGATGGTGACTCCTTACGTACTTGTAGAGCAGTGGGCATTCTGTAAGTGCCATCGCAATAATATATATTAGAAGCATTAAACTGAATGCCCCGAGAGGAGGCAATTCAATCAATAATGCACTATTTGTCATCCCTGGAAAGTACCAGAACTCTCTAGTTCTGGATTTCTTGCTGAAATACCACGGGCAGCCCTTTCCCAACAGGCCTGTGCAGTCAGTTATATGCAGTTGCTCTGTGACAAAGCAGCACTGGCTTATAGTCCCGTAAATGCAGCAGATGAGTATACGAGCTTCACAGGATTCGAGCTGTCTACAATAAAAATCCAGTACAAGTTTCCATGCACTTCCTATGTAATCATAAGAGCTTTAATCTATGGCTCCAGGGAGAGGACAAAAAAGAAATTTAAACTGCCATACAAGAAATACATAGCCATGTAACTTTGTATCGTTCTTCTTTCTAACCCCCCACTCCTAAGCCTGTCCCCCCACCCCCCCAAAAAAAGGTGTAAAATTGCAGCTGCCTCCTGATGTGACAGGGGTGAGAAACTATTGCTTTTTTCCCCCTGTGTTTATTTTCAAAGTCACTTACAAGTTTAAGGTATATATTTCTATGTTCTCAAGGAGGAACTTGCCAAATTTTAATGCTGTACTCCTGTCTGATTCTAATTCCCATTAATAGTGAAGTATGTACTGCTTCACTTACTTTTTTTCCAATGAAATATATTTGCATGAGCTTGTCTCTCTCTTATCCTAGCAAAGTGTAATTTTACTTATATTTCTATCTGCATAATGCAGCATGCATGTATTTCAGTAGTCAGATGCATTACCTGACAAGTTTTTTCTTAAACTTATGGTTCGCTGCTCGTAGATGAAACTCAGCATCTATGTGTTTGGAGGGAATATTAAAACATTAGAGTAGGGTCTTTATGGTGATGTAACTTAACATATACATCAAAAATCATGGTCTACTCGTTTCTTACTCTGGATTAGTTCATAGATTGCTGAATGGTCTGGACAAAGTACTTAACTTCTCTGTGCCTCATTTTACTCATTGTACAGTAGAGATAAATTAGTTAGCTATTTCATGGGGATGTTATAAAGACTAATAAATTATTTAGGCAGCACTTTAAAGCATTGGTATAAGTAGGTGATGAGTATTAATGATGAAGATATTCAGATGCACAAATGGCATTTGGACACTTAAGAGCCATTTCTGCCTCTGAAAATTTTCCCCTGGCTACTGGTGGTAGTGATTTGCATGTGACCTGGGGGAAGCCTCTTAACTTCTCTGCCAAATGGGAAGACTAATGATGTACCTCAAAGGCATTTAATCTGCAGAGAGTTTTGAAATCCTCAGATGAGAGGGGCACTATCAGTGAGCTTACTGGAGTTGTTGTAAGTCATGTGATATTTCTTGAAAATGTTTCAGCCTGTGCTTCATCTTCCATGATAAGGATGCTTTCTATCCAAATATCAATTTTATTAATTAATCAACATATCCTATGCTATACTCTGAAGTTACCTGGCAGAGAACTGGACATATGCTGAGGATATGATCCACGTTTGTCTTAGAAGTGACATTGATTTATTCTTCGCATTGTTCTTATGTGACAGCTACTGCACTATATGGTGAAGAAACTGCAATTCAAACATTCTGGTACCATTGTTTCAAGACGCTCAGATGAGAAAATCAAGCCAAACATCTTATTGGAATGGGAAGGAAAAAGAATTTATTAAATGCTCATTTAACATGCATCTTACACACAACATATTAGCTGCTCAAATGTTGACTGGCTGCCAGCCATGACTAAAGTTAAATACGATGGTTGACAAACACTGTGAGGTCAGTTGTTCAAAATGCCTTAGAAGATGTCCAGATGATCAGAATTGAAAACACTTGGAGTCAATAGAAAGGGGCCAAATTAGCAGCAGTGTAACTAAGAGGAGAACTTCCCTCAGCATGGATTTTTGTTTTTCTGGCCAAAATTATACTTTGAAAAAAGATGATTGGAGAACTTTCCACATCTCTAGCACAGCGCTCCACCTGCTGGCTCCACAGCATGAATTAGCTAGCAGTGTTATTCACAGAATATCAATAAAGTTGATGAACAGATGTTTTGGCACAGTAACAATAGGAACATGCTGCCAGTATTCTTAAAAAGTAGGTCCCCGGAAACCTTTGGCTCGTGATAAAGTGCTGCACCAAACATCTGTGGGTTAGCAGAGATGGTGGCAGCAGTAGCTTTAATTTTTCTTTATGAAGTATGGTTCTACTGCAATAACTTAGAAACAGCGTGATAAAATACACTGAAGAGGAGAAAACCCTTGCAAGACTGCTTTAAAAAGGTGTCGTTAGGAAAGTCACTCCTCTGAAAGTTGGGGAAAATGGGCTTTTATTCCTCCAGAAAGAAGGCTATTTAATATAACTGCCACTTCAGTGTGAATGGTCTTAACTGCTGATAAAAAGGGAAAACAGCTGCATCTTCTCCTCCAGCTATTTTTGAGTAGTGACTATACCTTTATGAGGGTTCAGAGAACATACCCAGTCACATCTTCAGGAATTACATCCCATAGTCCTGTACCTAATAAATTTTTGGTGAAGCTGGAGTTTGAAAAAGGAACCAGGTGCAGCAGAGACATTTTTCTTTTTAGAAAGATGAGCATATACTAAGCAAAACCTGGGTTAGGGCAGGATTCAGTGTTTAATCAACTATTTACTGAAATTAAGCACTTTATTTCCTTTGAACTAGATCAAAATTTTCTTTTCCTAATGTTTCAACGTAAATTTTCACTGAGTTTTTCTTTACAAATTTCCTTTAAAGTCCTTGTAGACTGACAATTTCCACATACCAAAACCTGCAAGTGTTCTAAGTTTGGTTTCACAGAAAGCCTGCAAAGCAAAGTTGGCCAATAGACCACAGTGACTAAAATGTCAATGAGAAAATGTTTTGCTCGCGCTTCAGCAGCTATATGTGCCAAGGTCTTAGAAGGAATTCAGAACAATGAAGCTTGATATTCACATGTAGTTTGATTTTTTTTTTTTTAATTTATTTATTTATTTTTAAACTGTGAGGCCTGTTTAGTACTTCTCCAGAAATGTTTTAAACCATGTAATGTCATGTAATACTGCTGTTTATCAACAGTCTGAATTTTGGAAAAAAAGATAAAAAGCTTTTCTTTTTTTTATTTTCTTTTTTTTTTCCTGACTAATTATATCCAGTCTCTTGACTCCAAGGTTGAAACTGCTGTGTGTCCTTTCTATTGTTTAATCTATGGTAAGTGTAAGTACTTCATTATAATAATATAAAATTAAGTTCAGTATTTCTGTGGATTGCTGCTGTACCAACATGGTCAGCAATTACAAGGTATCATTTCTGAAAAGGTAAATGATTGCTAAGTTCAAATAGCTATAGTGCTTGGTCTTATAATTATATAACATCATTAGAGACATAATTATGTAACATCGTTAGAGACTGAATCATCATCTCTGTCCTGGGTTCTTGCCCAATCTGTCTTTAGGAAAACTCTGAATGACTGTTAGTGTATTGCTTATTTACAAAAATGTGGTGTTCTGATTCAATACGAAATAACTGGAATTAGGTATGTTGACTTAATTGGTCTGAATGCATCACTACAGAGGAGTATTTAGAAGCAGATAATTTCGGGTGTTTACGAGATACAGCTTACAGAAGAGCATTTATGAAGTGCTCTTGATGTAGAAGGCAGTAGCATAAGTAATCTGGCCTGTCAATGCACATTGGACAGCATACAACTGAATAGAAGCAAGCTAAGGAACCTTTTATTAGATTATCAGTGTCCATTAGATTGGCTGCTGGGAAAAGGGGTTTGTAGAAAACAATAGTTCATACATATTGTATTGCTGTCTCTTCAAATGCATTTGCAAATGCTTCCCTGTATACAGCAATTGCTAATTGCTATATGTAAGCACATATAGTGATAAGATATAATACATCCCATAAAACAATTCCTTGGGATAATTTGGTGGGGAGTTTCTCCCAGAGGAAGTCACACTTGAATGCATAGGCTGGGTTAAATTACCAGTTTGCAGAATACATGAAAAAACTAACATGGTATTCTCTTCTGTTGCATAAGAAATGACAGCACTGTTGTGAAGTTGGCCGAGTACCTGCAGGAGTGAGGAGAGCAGGGCTGGCCCTGAATCACCAAGTGTCAGAATGGTTATTTGCAGAACTGTGATGTTAGCTGCTTCTAGTAACAGCTGTAAAAACCAACTGGATCCCCACTGGGTATGGCTAGCGGCTGTGGTGCTTGCAGTTTCTGAGGGACAGGGAATTACTTGTTTTCTAAGGTGCTATGAGTAGACAGAGTGCAGCACTAAAAAGAATCTGCAAGATAATTACAGATAATTGCCTTTGGAACTTCAAACGAAATAATAAATAACCAGAAGGCTGTGCTTGCTAGTTTTCTTAGTGACCAGCTATTAAACATGTTATATTTTTCCAAGACTTTGCAAAAATCTGTGTGCAGCCCTTCTCTCCACCGTACATGTACCCACATATTGGAAGTTTTTTAGTCACCTTAAAGTGGCCTTCATATCCTATGCACTTTGTATCCACTGCTTACACCTAACCCTTCACCCTCAGCACTCTGCCTTATGTGTGGCACAGCCTCTGGTAGGCAAGGGGTAAGGCTGAACAATTTGAGAATCCCTCCCACCATTAAGAACTGTGAATCATTTTGTGGTTTGTGATCTATGAAGCTGTGACTCCATGTTTCTCCTGCAAGACGTTGCACTTCAGAGAACAGATTTGTAACCCCTGTGTGTCTCACACCCTTTGCCAACAAACCTGCTTCTCTTCTCAGCTCACTCTCTCTAACCCTTTCTAAGTAGGAGGAGTGAGTGTTTGCAGCCATAATTGTATGTGATTTTCCCTTCCTGGTCTGTAGCAACTGTTTCAGGCCAAACCAGCTGCTGTGGTAACATTCCCTGGTCGTGTAGAGTGGATTGGGAATAACTGAATCTCTGAAAAGTGCAGTCTTCAAAAGTGACAACAAAGCAAAATTCAGCCCCTGCCTCCTTTTTATAGTCTGGTGGATAAATAGATAAAGGAAAATATTTTATCTCTGTGATGGTCAGTGTCACCTTGTGCTGTTACTGATCACTGGAACTTATGTAGAAGACAAAAATGGACTCAAGCTACCTGTGAAGTACAAGCAATGTTTTCCTACCAACAGCTGATGGATGTTATTTCTGTCTCAGTAGAGCCAAATTTCATCTGCTGAAAAATTCTTGGGTTTTATGTATATATGTGGGCTGGAAGTTGGAGAACCATATACCAGGACCTAAGGTATTAATTAGAATTGTTATTTTTCTGAACAGCAAAAGGCCACCCCCTTTTTACTCTTGCAGATCTAAAATACATGCTCAAGCGTAACAGCTTTAAAAGAATTCACCTCTTTACAAAGGTCTACTTAGCAATAATAAAGATATTGTTAGTCTGCGGACAAAAAAGAAATTGTATTCCTTACTACAATTGCAGTTAAAAGCAGTTGTTATGGCAACTATTGCAGTATCTTTATCGGTATTCTACTGTACTGTCTGGAAGAGGCAAAAATCTCTTTTGCTCAACTGCATGTGACTGATACAATGGGAGACCAAGATGCTCCCCGTTGCCAAGTAGTAAGATGAGGATTCTGGTAATGCCTTTGAAGTTAACCTCCCCCTTCCCTAGGGGATAGGGAAGCAAGGGCTGCCCATAAATGCAGACAGATCGCACACAGATAGACATAGGATCAAAACACTATTTCCAAATCTCTCGGTACCCTGAAATTACAGCCAGATGGTTTCACATGTCAGTCTTGGTAGCCAAATCTCTGTGTGGTTCTCCCAGGGAGGTGTGATGTGTGTCATTTATTGAGTGTCTAGAGGTCCTATCCAAATATCTGAGAAGAGTCGGATAGAAACTGTTGCCTGTGCGCTTAATAAGTAATTTAAGAATACTCTGCAGCAATGTTTGTATTACCTCTGTGGGTAGTCCCTCAAGTGTGGTACCTTCCAGTTGTGAAATTGGGTTTGCATTTGGACGTTTGTCTGCAGTTTACCTGCAAACTTGTGTGTGCTTGTTTGGCTTCAAGGTTTGACTTGGACTGTTTTTTTTCCTCAATTTTTCTTTCAGTTAGTTTCCTTTTATAGTTTTCAACTTTGCTTTACACTATTTTTGTGGTGGTTATTACTGTAACAGCAGAGCACCTGGAGAGGTCAGAAAAGTATAAACCATTGTTGTTTCGCAGGCAACTGTTGGCACATATCATGCCCGAGGGATTTCTGCTCAGTTTTTGAAAAGCAAGGGTAACACAGGTGCTATTTCTGAGTGAAACACTGGACACCTATAAGGTCAATGTGGAAAACCAGCCAGGGTCAGCATCTGCATTGTGATGGATTTCTAGCTTTAGCACCTGATGATGGAGGAAGGACAGGAAATGCGTAAGTTGCAGAGGTTCAACAGCTATATGAATATCAGCACGTGCCTGTCTCGCCATACATGGCTTTGTGCTGTCTTCTATGTCAGGAAATGAACTAACTTTAGGCAAGTGTAAGCTGTCTGATCAGCCTTTTCTTCCTCTTCTTTTCCATGTTGTTTTTCTGCACCTTCGTTCTAACTGGGTAACTGCCTCTCTGCTAGGATAAATATTAAGTCATCAATATCTACAATTGTGCTTTGCTGCTTCAGCTGTGAGCTCCAAGGGACATTTGTGATAGCAGAAGAAAGTATTCTTGTTTGTTCCCTGACTTCCAAGTCTTATATTCTGTTTTTACGTAGATGAAAAGTTCTAGACCACTTCAGAGACACATCCATCATGTTAGTACCACTTTTATAAAGATGAGAAAACATTGACTATGTGTTTCTTTTGCCATATGCTCTATCCTGTGCAAACTTTTCTGTTGGATCAAAGAACTAGAGAGCAGTCTCTGATAATATACACTAGTTTGGGAGCTAAATGCAAAGTTTTTCACAAATTAGCACTCCTGAAACCCATTTCCTTGAATGTTTTAGAAGGCAAAAGTGAGCTCTGAACTGCAAGCAAGCCTCCTTGTTCATCCCATGGTAATAACATCTCTTTAATGCAAAGGAGAAAAGCTATGGCCAGATACACAGAATCCATAAGTAATGTACTGAAGAAGCTAGAGAACTTAAAACACTCCCTCATCTACACGGTGACTTCTTGGGCATAGTGGGGAAAAAAGCAAAGTGCATTCTGAGCTGTAAAGTTTGGCTTTATGAGCAGGCTATAATTTTGAGCAGACTTTAATTCTCTTTTTCTTCTTGAATAAAAATAACTATTAAGCACAAACTGATATTCCTTTAGCACAAAAGGCAGGACACAATTAAGGCTAGCATGCTTTTATTTTGATCTGGAAAGATCAATTGATAAAGAAAATTGGAGAGCAAAATGTGTAGCATTATGTAATCAAGCAAGGAAGAAACTGTAGTTGCATCCAGGGATTCCTAGGAGTTGCACCATGGAGCAACTGAAGTCTGTGTCCCCATACCCTGTCCTATTCCCTCTTCATGCAGGATACAGAGGGAATTGCTGGCAGATTACGCTGCTGCAGCTTCCTTCCAGCAGTCTCGCTATCAAAAGGGGAAATTAGCAGCCATTATTTTAAAAGACTATTGAACCTCTGACACAGCTGATCATTTTAAAAATCTTCAGTGATATATATGTATCAGAGAGTGCTCTGTGGGGAAGTGTGAGGGGTGACTTGTCAGCAAATCTGCTGGAAAATTCAATTTTCCTGCACCTCTGACTCATGTAGTAATCTTTAATAGTCTGTTGATTCTACAGTGCCCTTAACAGTGCCAGACATTGTATTGAGATAAAAGAAAGGTATGGATCAATAGGCCATAATTCAATTAATAATCAAGAGTCAGGTTTTAAGAACCATGTTCCACCTGGAAAGCATGTGACTCTTCAAGTGATCCCACAGAAATTAACGTACAAAAAAAGATGATAGCTCTCCAGCTACTTGATTATCTGATAACATTAATCTCTCATGAAAGGGCATGAGAATGTTTTTCATAAAGTAGATGATAGCTTCTCCAATCTAAAGTCTGAGTGAATAGACAGGCTTCTGAAACTACATCAGTAAACCTTGACTTGTGTGAGCTTATGTTACACAATGTTCTTTTCAGATCTTTTCAGATGATGAAAGCTCCATGTGATTTAATCTCTCCCAGGAAACTTCAGTCAAGGATTTAATACCTGAAAGCATCACTTTTAAGAAGCAGAATTATTTAAATTTGCCATCCCTGACAGCAATTCTTGATTGTGAGGCCAAGCAGACAAAGTCATGCTATGGAACAATACAGTGGTTTAAATACGAACTAGTTTAAGTCTGAAGTGTCATCTTGAATATTTCTGTCTCTATGCTATCAAATTTGAGAGTAGAGAGGCTTTTTCTTTAACTTTGTTGACTACTAAATACACAGAAATCATACAGTAAGATGACCCCATTTGCCTAGGCACAATATACACAGATTGGATAAATAGAGGTGGCATGCATTGCATTTAGCTGCAGGCAGAAGGGTTACATATCTAATATACAGCCATCCAATGTGGCTTCAAAGTAATTCAGTTTAAGTTTGGACTCTACTTTTTTAGAATACGAAAGTAAGACAGATTAGAAAAGTGACCCCTGCCAGAAATTTAAAGTTACGACTGATACTGGTTTTGTGGTTTGGTTTTTTTTTCCCTTGTGTGATGCATACCCAGGTAAAATGTGCTCAATAGCAAAACATGTGAGGAACAGTAAAAATCCAGGTGATTCACTTATCTAGCATGATGATGATCCTTCTTCATTTCTTAATAAAACAAGCCCTCTCCAAATGGCTGTCAAATCTGACTAGGTATGCTCAGCATAAATACTTGGAGCACAAGATCTGTCTTGGAAAGTTGCTGCCCATAGGATAACTTTCAATTCTTGTCTTTGCAGTGCTTGCGTTGTACTTTTTCAGCTGTTTAGAAAGGTATTCTCAGCATCCTATTTGGCTGGTAGGATCATTTTTTGTATAGGTTTAGAGTGCATGTGTGAGTCCTAAACAGTACTTACACACATGTATAAATAGGGGTTATTTGTGGAGTTCAACATGAGTCTTTGGGGATCCAGGCTAATTCCTCATAATATGGAATTGATGCTGTTCCTCAAAGTCAGTGTATGTGTGCTAACTTATACTAGTTGAGGATTCATGCCTGTTACTAGCAGGTATTGGCACAGCAGGTTGCACAGGATTTTAGTATTCTCATGCTAATCTTTGGCTCTGGATTTGAGGAAGAACTGCTCAGTGATCTTCAGACTGTGGGAAGCGGCAGGAGCTTTCCATTTGTGATTTGTCACAAATTTTTCAAGATGATCTGTGGACGTATTTGGGACAGAAGTTTGGGACATATTTTTAGTATCTCCTTTTTAATTGTGAGCCTTTCCAGAGCATTTGGAACTCAAGTGGTAAAAGACTTACTCTTTGCTATATAGCTGAACAACGTCTAGGAGAATATAGAAAATGATAAAATAACGGTAAATAATAAAAAATATGATACACAGAAAACACTTAGTAACAGAGGCTGAAGATAAGAATGTAGCCTTTGGTGGTTTCTTTGAATTGAAATGTCATCTGCAGCAAAACACTCACAACTGGTATGAGAATCACTGTCACATACGGGCACTTTAAATACAGGTATTTCATTCGCTATCTGTGTTGTTCAGAAAATGAACAGATCTTCCTGACGTTAACTGTTAGTATGCCAGTTCTAGAGCAAGCAAAGATGTGGAGATAAGACACTGAGATACAAGTGATATTAACAATGAGAGAAGTTAAGGGAACTATATTAGCCAAAATGACAAGCTGAGGCTTATGGTATCCTTTGTGTGTGCCGACGAGCTTTCTCTTCATTCTCTGGCCTGGCTGAGAGGTGGCAAACCTCTGCAGCCAGTGTGCTCTATGCTGTGCTTGAGGTTTGGGAACCAGATTTACTCTACTGTGGATTTACCAAGTTGCTGCCTTTGGCCAAGGAGATGCCTTTTCCTGTCCCCAAAAGCTGAGGTGTGAATAGCCCCTGGATTCAGCTGGACAGTCTGACTTCCCTTTTGTTGATAAATGAGTGAGCAAGAGATTGCTGGATAGCTGTGGACTTGGGTTATGGGACACCCAAGTTTAGCTGCCGGAAGAGGTAGGATTTTGTAGAGCTTTCTAGTAGTAAGAAAGCGTCAGTATTTTAAAAATTTTGTGTGCTATTTATAAAAAATCCATACCACCCACACAGAGGACCACTGACCAAGGATGTCAGCAGAGTTTAAAGGATGGACTTAACCTCTTAATGCTTTCTTTTAGATCTGAGCAGTTGTCACCTTCTCAACGGTGGTTCAGAGTTGCCTTAGAATGATTCTTCCTTTTAAAAGCTGAATGAAAATTGCATTTACCTCTGGCCTTTTGCAAGTAATATATATTTGTTGTTTTCATATTGTAAGATGAAATATTTATATTCCTTTAATTGGAAAATTCTGTCCTATCATATATGCACTTCAAATGAGGCTGCTTCACTGGAAATAATATATTATGATGAAAAGTATATTTCTGTGGTGTTACAAGAAGTTTTCAGATGCCTTATCACACAGATCCCCTTCTGAGACTATGCATAACAAGACTGAATTCAGGTAAAATAGTCACTTCCACCTGACAATGCAAAGATAGTTTTAGTCAATAAACAAAAATACATTGCTTTGCTGTTTCAGAATATAGCTGTGACTGACATTCCTGAGCATCATGTTCTGCACTTTTAAGTATTTTCATGATAAAAGTGAAGTGTGTGTCAGGGGAATTTAAGAAACACTACAGCAAATCAGTAGAGAATACACTGTTGTTCAAAAGCCTTAATGATTGCCTACTGAGCTTCTGTATTAGCACAACCATTTTGTATTCCAGTTTTGAGAAGTTATGCTGACTTAACCCTGTGGAAAACCTTTAACGGTTCTTTGAAGAAAAATTTAAATATGATGAAGTTATATTCTGGTTTTTTGTCTGTGTTAAAAACAGAAGTAGTTTGAAGGTATTCTGGATAGTACAGTGATAAAATTGTGATCCAAACCTTTCATTTCGGTGTCTTCTTTCCATGTCTTTAAGACTGTGGTTGGATGAAGTGCACTTTAAAGGGATTTTTTTTTTTTTCCAGGAAAGCAGTCAGTATGTGCATGTGTACATGCATGCTTATATTTTTTATATATAAATTTATATATATGTATATATATATTTGGTGGTGTAGGGATATATATATATACACACACACACACAATTTAGGTTGTAAACAAAATTGTGGTGCATTCTATTGATGTGTGACCTTGAAATCTCAATGTTTCCTTTCTCTGTATCTTCAGCTGAGCATTCACTGCTACGCAGTATAGAATGACATGTGACAGCTACTTGCTTAATTATCATTTTGCAACTGCCTTTTGATCAATATATATAAAAAAGGCTTAATGACGGGTGTTGACTGATTAATTTCTTTTTAGCAAAGACACAGAAGGTAGTACAACTCAGGCCTGATGTTGGTGGATTAAATGCCTCGGATTAAATTTTGGTCTTTCAAAAAAGAGAAAACCAAAAATAGTTGCCTCTTCCATAGCAAAAGAGGACAATGCTAAGCCCTATTCTGCACAGTCACTCCCAACAGATGTTAGCAAGCCTGGAAAGACCAGGCAGGTGAAGGCACTCTTGAATTCTCTGGTCAGAGTTCTAGCTGGGAAGAAATAGGTATGGTCTGTACTCCATGCTCCTGAATACCTCTAGCTTTGTAAAAACAAATATGTAGAACGTGGATCTCTTCTGAAGACTGTACAGCCCAGCTCCAGAAATATACCTATGGATCTCTGATAGAAGCCAAGCCCTAGTATCTTCTCCCCAAGGACGCGAAAGTGTTCTTTTCTGCATGTTGTGCTCATGTTGTCAGCACGGCTCCTTTTCTCCTTGTTGCTGGTGCCTTGCCCCACATGCAGAAGGTAGGAGAAGACATGGTGGAATTCTTACAGCCTTGAGAAACCACTGTAGATGATATCCTGGTATGAACAATTTGGTTGAATGATCAAACTGAGGAGATAGAGGAAAATAAGTATATGTTATCCATAAATATTTGAAGAAATACAGTAGGAGGAGGGCTTAGGGTTGCTTGAAGTTGTTTTTCGTTTAATTGTCAGGATATCCTTATCAGCTAGTAGATACACTGTTGTTACTTGTCAAGAAAACCTCATCAAAATATATCGGGAGCAGTTCTATAGCAGCAGGAGGAAGAGGGAGCTGACTGGATCTTTCTGGTCTTCCTCATCCCTGACCATACTCAGGTGAGGAGATATATGACTTCTGGAACAGTGCCCTTTTTTTGCCCTTAAGTGTTAGCTTTCCCTCTTTAAAACAATTTAAAAACAAAACCAAAACCAGCTATTGGTAAAGCAGATTTAGGAATGGTTTTGAGGCAACTGATGATTGAACAATATTCTATAATGTTCCAGAAAGTGAAGACGAGTTTTATTTTTCACTTAGTATGGTGATTATTTGTCTTTTACAGTGTGAGGCACTGCTGCTGTATCTATGTAATTCCTGTGTATCCGAAAAGGAAAGTGGCAATGAGGCAGTTAATGGCTAAAAGTGAGCACGTCTAGCAAAAGATAGCTATGTCCTTCAGTTATGCTTGTTTTGCTCTGTTTTCCTCTCTTTTCCAAGACAACGGGCATGTAAAAGAAAATCCGTTCTGAGACCTTAGGGTCTCAGAAAGTGCACAATAATGGTGCTGCTTATGTACATTCATAATTTCTACTATGCCATTTTAGTAGGCTTAGCCAGAGATTTAAACCCATTTCCCTTTTTCAATAAGTTATCATATAAAAACGTTTACTCCAGGATACAAAACAAAGGTAAAAACCTATTATAATGCATGTATTTTACATATAGCTGAATTGCTGTAATATAAAGTAATGTTTCAAGTCTGGATTTATGTGTTTCCTTCCCTGCTCCGCTCCCATTTTTGGTAATTCCACTGTAGTTCCTAGAATTGCACTGGGATCAAATTTAAACCCAGACTTACCACTGAGGGATTCCCAGTAATGTTCTGTTTTAGAGAAGCTGAAGGAAACTGTTCCTCAGTGCAGGCCCCATGGGAATCAAGGGGAGCAGCAGCTTTAGAACTGGTGGGTGGTGGGGAGGAACGGCTGGATAGCACCAAACATGCTTGGTGAGACTACATGGCTCACTTAAGGGTTTTGTTTTGGGTTTTGTTTTGTTTTGTTTTTTCACTTAACAGCGAACATGAGCACACTGCTGCAATGTGATCAGGAATAACCACAGTTTTCTTTGGGCAAATGTTTTTATTTTGGTATGAAATGACATAGTTCAGAGCTCAGCTCCTTCCTTTCACTTTTGTCAAGTCTTTGTCAGTTATCTCCCTCTAGTGCTCATAAACCTCCCCCCCAGAAAGTGACTGCTCAGTGCAGCAGACCTGTAAGAATTGGAGAGGACTGATTTGATCCATACTACTTGTTTTTCCCTTATGGCTGCATCTCCATGCACTGAAGTCTTGGTATCTTTGCTGAAAAGAAGCGTAGTTTCTCCCCCACTACTCTGTAAGAGTTCTGTGCTTTTTCTCTGTCTGAACGTGCAGTTTCCTCCTCATTCACCTGGAATGCCTGTGAAAAGTAAGTCCAGTTGGTCAGCGGTGGAACTTGGGAACGCTCAAAATGGCTCTGCATGCCGTGCACTGAGCCCTCTCCCATCGGGACCTGCACATGCTCCAGGGCGCAGGAGGATTGGCTCGCAACCTCCTGTTTTCTCTACAGGGTGAAATTAAAGCTGCTTTATCTTGTCCAGCTGTGGTACCCTGACACTCAGGTTATTGTTGTTCTTTCAGGGTTCTAATTTTAATGGGAGTTTTCACTCTAACAGGCCTGAGGGGCCTCTGAAGTTGGTCAAAGTGCAGGTGTTAAGCCTGTCTTTATTGGCTGTTACTGTTTTCCTGTTGTTGGCTCAGCATTTTCTTCTTTGAGAAGCAGATGTGTAGTAACTATATATAGCAGAAGGTTGAACACGTATAATTTACATGCCACATGACTTATTAAACAATCATGAGGAACAATACTGCTAGCTGGTCCTGAATGCGAAGCCAGTCTGTAAAAGACAGTTTGGCACACAACCAGCTCCAAAAGAGGTTATGACTGTTAAGGTAACAAACAACAGAATAAAAAGAACAAATAGAGTAATAAAAGAGAGGGAATTTACATACAAATAAAAGCAGCTGAAAATAAAGAGGCCAGTTATCCTAGTGTTCTGGTTTATCTCATCAGACTGTTTCTTCCTCTCCTCATCCCAGTCTTGGCTGAGATGAAGTGATAGGGCATTGCATTC
The DNA here is from genome assembly GCF_964195595.1 of Calonectris borealis. Lineage (NCBI taxonomy): Eukaryota > Metazoa > Chordata > Aves > Procellariiformes > Procellariidae > Calonectris > Calonectris borealis. Next base: position 10,037,020 of record NC_134325.1, read on the forward strand.
ACACCTCCTTAAAGGTGGAGAGAAAGGCAGAGTAAATTCATACTTTTGCTGCTGCTCTTGGATGGAGCCATTTTTATCCAAGTTTGTGGGAGCCAGGGAACAGCGCATTTTAAAAAAAAAAAAAAAAAAAAAAAAAGAAAAAAGACGTAACAACTACAAACAATTGGAAAGGAAGTGCAGTTGCAGTCATTGAAACAGAGCCCAACCTGTTGAGGAATGTCAGAGGTTTGGGGGTTTTTTATTTTTCTTCCAGTAGCTGCCGCTTTTCTCTTGTAGCTTTTTTTCTTCTTTTTAATTAATTCTCTTCCCTGCCTCAATAGAGCCCTGGGGTTCTCTCTGTGGTTTTATTTAGTAGTACTGATGAGGAAAAGCATGTGGGTGCATATTATACACCTCCACACCCCCCACCCCCGTGTTTGCACGCTAGCAGCTACAGTGCTCTAGACAGGCCTCCCTAGAGGGAGAAAGGAGAAAAACCCTCCCTCACTGTAGCTACTAGTGTGCAGGTAGGACTCTCTACCACAAGTCTAGAGAATACTGATTCTCAGCAGTTACTTGCCGAGATCAGGCTTGGGTTTCATGTTTCTCATGAAAACAATGAGACCACCACTTAACTTCCAAACTGATTTCCATGGAGACAGCTAGACAGTAATAGTGTTTGGACTTTTTTATTCAATAAAAGTTTGAGTTATAAATATTCTCCATTTGTTTCCTATTTACAGTTGTAAAATATTTTAGGATAGCCTACCCATCACCTGTCATTCAATGTCTCTATAAATGCCATGAAAACATCATTGTGAAATAAAAACGTCTTATTTTCAGCCCACAAACCCAATTTCCACACACTCACAAAATAAAATCAAAGGGACAAAAAAGAGGAGAGAAGGAACCGGGGAGAGTGGGGGGCGAGAGGAATACAGTACAGCAGGCAACAATGCAGTATTTGCTACACAGTAGCAAAAGAAATGGGTAAAAAATTTAGTCTGCTATGACGACAAGCTTTTTAGGACATTTGTTATAGACCAGCGTTGTCCAGTGCATTTCTGAAGGACGAGTTGAAATCCAAATTCATTTTCATTGTTTTCCTGCAATTCCAGGCAACGCTTGGATTTTCGGTTCTGGATTGGACCTCCCTTTAAATATGGGGAAAAAAAAGAAGTGTTTGGATTAAACATTGTGAACTTACTGCATTGCTACTGTGTGATAAAATAGCTTAGAGAACATTCCAATGTCCATCTACTAAAGTCCACTGCTACTGTGAAAAACGTTTCCGTTACAGACAAGATACGCACTACGTTGGATTTGGAGCGAAGGTTCCTTTTGTCACAGGCTGGTTGAATCTGTGATGTGGTTTAGAATAGCCTCAATTGCCTGGTTACCATTTCAGCAAATGGGGTTTCTAGAATCGAGCTGTGTTTCTAGCCATGCTTTTTAACCATGAGCCAAAAGGTTTCCTGTCTGCTTCAGTTACCTAGCTTAGTGGCTCTGCTGCACCTCTGAAACACCAGTGGTGTTTCAATAAAAGGCAAAAGAGGACCAGTGCCCTGGCCAGGGGTGCCTGTATGTAGGATAAAATGCAAAAAATGGTTTATTCTTTGAATTCTGAAATGACCTGTCTTTTATAATCTTAGGTTGCTAATCCTCAGTATTGACTCTCTGTTCCAAAGTCTCAGCTTAATACTGCCATATTAAAGCCCTATCTTCACTGTTGAGTTGCAGCAAATCTTAAATCACTGGGGCTATAACAGAGTTAACTATAGACCTAAATTACAATTAAATCATATGTAGATGACTTAAATTACATTTTTTTTTTTCCCCCCTTAATTCTGGTTTCAGTTGGTTCTTTCACGCTCTCTCCTGTCTAATAGAGATAATAGATAACTCGTACACATTAGTGTCTGGGAAGTGTCTTCCAAGATATACTGAGTAGAGTAATTTGCACGTAAGTCTGAAAATCTGTCTTTCTCTAGAGTATGTTGGACTTGTGTAGTAGAGAATTACTGGCTTAATCTGCAAATGAAAGAACAACGTGTAAGTCAGTACAGGTTAGTACAGCTGAAGTATAGAAAGAGCAGCCACTTTTAAATTACTTATTTGTACAATGGGGAAAAAAAACAGTTGCTATTAAAAAAACAAAAAACAAAAACCACAACACAACACTAAAAAAACAACCACCCAACCCCATACAAAAAAAACCTCACCTCATCAGTTTTGTTCAAGTCTGTTATACCTTGCATTAGAAAGTCATAACTGTGATAGATTTCTGTTATAATCACAAGGATATTGGCATAAATCCCATAGAAATGCTGAGTTTGCTTTTTCAGAGAAGCTTGTTCCTCAGGCAAGGGTAGCTCGTGCCATTCAGTATAGGTTCTGATTCATTCAGACAGGTGACTGTGGGGTCTCCTCTCCTCCTCTCCTACCAGTAATACTTAATATGTGCTTTCTCTGAGAAGTGACTTCTAAAAACATTTTTGGGACTGGCTAATGAAATGCAGAATTAGGTTTGAAAGCTCTAAGTTTTAAATATGGCTTTGGGTAAGAAGGAGATCATTTCTAGAATAATCCACAAAATTCAAAACATGAGGCTCCCGTAAATCCTCCTTGGTAGGCCTATGTGCAGTCTAGATACAATTTTCACTGATTACTTCACTAGACAGACAGGCATACAGTAGGCATTTTAATATACCTCCATGATGAAATGCTGAGTGAATGTATTTTCCCACTGCTGTATAACTATTATTGACATTCATAAAGGTAGTTAAATTTGGGTGTCTGGTGGGACCATAAACTCTAAGCTACCTATAAGCAATAAAACTGCTTGACATACAAGAAATCTGAAGAAACTAGGATGGGCAATTAGTCAAAGCTTATTATATGCTATTTGTTCCCTTATCCTAAATCCACCTCCCCGCCCCCAAGTTACTGTGGCCTTCTAAAGCTCACTGTGGTGAGATTTTTTTTTTTTTCCCCCAAATGAATTCCATGAGCTTTGAATTTGGTCCTTCAGATATAAAACTCTAAGGTAATAGATATTTTCTCATTGCCAAAAGAAACAGTTGTGTTGGTTTGTGTTGTTTTTTTTTCCTTTCTTTTTTCTTTTAGCAAAACATACTGTTTCTATTCTTAATGAAAACCGTTGATTATGGTTTTTCCTCTGCATAGATTCAATGTTGCATGGCACCCAGGGTCAGCTCCCTGTGTTCGAATTGGGAATTTGGAATTGCAGTTTACCACAAGTGTTTCTGCCTAAACCCAAAATTGAGATCAACTTCCTTGTGCTTCCAACTGATGCTGGAGGTGCTTGTGTTGCTGTCATTTAAGTTAACTAGTTCTGTATCTTTCATTTATCAGTTAGTCCTTGTCTCATTTTTGGTGTCTAAGCCATCCTCAGCTCAGATCTTGTACTAAGGAAGCAGGACAAGGTAGTTGTCCCACTTTCTGTCTTGTCAGAAAACTGACCAATTATGGAAGACTAGTTCAGCTCCTTTACTTGCCTGATTTTTGGACCTGGGAAATGAATCTGGGTATGGTACTCTTAGACCTCTCCTGTCATTTCTAACTTATTAGCATAAGTGAAGGAACAAAATTAATTCTCTCCTTTTTATGTAAAGCATGACAGCTAAAATGCAAGTGTTGCCCTGGTACAACTCTTCTTGCCCAGACTCTGTGAAATGAAGTCTGTGGTGTCCATCCTGGGAAGAGCTTTTATGCTTAGGAAGAGGAATGAGCTAGGATGCTCAGGTCTAGCTGGCTTCAGCAGCCGGGCTGGGGAAACACCTCGTTTGTTGGCTGCACTTTGTGAATCCCATTCTTTGGTACTTATTTTTTTCTCCCCGAGGACTGCGTATGGGGCCTAGCCACCTAACTTAGAGCTCTGTTAGGTAGAGGAAGCCACAGCACTAAGGCTTAAATACTGCCATGCTGAGCTGCAGTTTCTTTCTGCCTAACTCCCATTTGTTTCAGTGGTCAAGGGTTTCTTTCACTTGAATGTCCCAAGTGCTTTCTATTCCCATTGAGGATTTCGGGGTAGAGGAAGGAGGATGCTCACAGTGGAGACAATGTTTTTCCTCTATTCTAAATCACGTAGAGCACACATGGATGTTACAGTAAATGTATTCATGCGAAATACTTTAATACAGGCAGCTACATAAACAAAGTGTAAACCACTCCTAAGGAAAAACAAAACAAGGAAGCAACGAAAAAAACCCACAAAAAACTTCCCCCCCCCCCCCTTTTCCTGATGTGTCCTCTAGTGAAATCCAGCTCCTATTTAACAAAAACAAGTGTTGGGGGAGATAAAAAGCCGAGGAAGCTCTTTGTGATGTGCTGCAAAGCACTCTGCAGTGGCTACTGAAAATCACCCTGCTGAGTACACGGGAGTTGCTTTATGGAACATAAGAGACCAAAGTTAAGTAGTGGCTAATAGGTGTGAATTGAGTGTTGTAGAGAGCATGGATGCTTTTAACAGGATGACTTTTTTCCCCACAAAAGAGGAACGTAAAGGCTCAAGTCCTGTTAGAAACAGAACAACTCTCAGATGTGAGGTCTGTGCAGAACCACGGCTTAATCCCTCAGCGAGGATGCAGTCTACACAGCTTTGGTTCCTTTCAGTGAGCATATAAATGACAGAATTGCTCTGAAGTACAGGGAGAAGGGTTTGTGTAGTGCTTACTTAAAATTTCCTGTTGTTAGCCTACTTAATTGTGTTCATTTTTTTTCCCCTTCATATGGCTAATGGAAGCCTGCGACAGTGGTATTGGTCTGTTATCTCTAGGGTGATGGCAGTGCACCCACTATATGTTGCAAGGCCTGAACTAGCGAGATGTGTAATCATTAAAGCACAGGAACGGAGTAACTCCACTGAGAGAAGCAAGCAAGCAGGACGGATGCACTGAAGGCTAACGCTACATTTTGCTACTCTGACTGGCTTAGCCTCCAAATTACAGTATTCCTGAATGGTTTCTGCAGTCTGTCATCATCATTTGGAACCCTAAAGCCAAATGCAGACAAAGGTGTCCTTTTAGTTAATTCTTTTTTATAACCGTTTAGTAAAACTTGTATAAAACGCCGACAGTCATGTTTACCGCTCGTTCAGCAAAATAGTTTCTTGTAATACTATACTTCAGGCTAACTGGAAGACAAGTTGCCTATCTGGTTCCCTTCCCCCATCCTAGGTAAGATCTCTACTTTCCAATTTAAAGTCAAAAAAATTGATGGCCCAGGGTAACGTCTTTAACGACATGATACATAAAATGTAATTCTATAGGCCGAAACAAGTTAAAGAGGAATTCTGCCCGGTTGAACAGAATTAGGATTAAGATCATTGATGATGACAAGCAGCTCAATGGCAGCAGAAGTCTCAAGAGGATAAATAAATATCCAGGTCAACTATTTTATAAAAAATAGACTGAACGTGACAGCGCTAACAAGTTTGACTGAAAACTTGATGGGTTTTGCATCACAAATTGAAGCAATTCCTGTGAGAAGCACAAACACTGTCAACTCCTGCTGGTAGCCTTAGACACATGTAAAACTTACTGAGTGCTTCATAAGCGTACTTTTAATGCGAACACTATCTCAAGTCACGCATCCTGTTATGACCAATAGCTATTGGAAAGTGAAATAACACACATAGCGGAAAACAATACTTTTGACTTCCTTTAGAATTATTGTACTTTCTGCATATCTGCCATATGTAAGAGGTTTCCTTTCAAGTCTTTCACTAAAGTAGAATTTATCCAGTAATATGGCATCTAAGAATACCATTTGATGTGCCTGCAAACAATTGCAGACAAGGGTGGTCCAACATGCTTGGTAGGCAGTGCCATGTGAGTCTGTCGTACATATAAACCAACTTGGTTTTAGAAAGAACAGCGTGTTGCAAGTAAATACTTATATATTCTAGGTTAGAGCTGGAGTGCTAATAAGCTATACAAAGTAATTAGTCTTTACTGAACTGTTCTATGGTTTTTGTTTTGGTTTATTGCGGGGTGATGGATGCACAGTTCCCAAACCTCCCCCTTCCCGTATTTGTTCCGCAGGGCAGTAAAGTGGAATGGGTCCTCTCTGGAATATTGGTCCTTGCAGAACCAGGCTTAGTTGAAAACTGTCATAAAGTTTCTCTAATGTCTAGAAGGCCTCCTATCCAGAGGGCTACAAATGGGACAGAGCATCGGTACAGCTCTCTTTGCAATACCAGAGATGTTAAATAATTTTTTTTTTTTTTGTTCCATGTAACCTGGAATTCCTGCCCCTCCATACCATTGCTACTGCAGAACTGGGGTTATATACCATGTTATGCAACTCAGATAAACTCCTTTCAAAACAAAGCATGTTCTGACTTCATGACAAAAGAGGCATTAAGAAGTTTCTGTAAACATATACCTAGCCAAAAAGTTCTGAACAGCTCATGGGTTTTCTTGCCAAAAACCTCACCTTACGGTTACTTATCTTTTGTGCTGAATGACAGGCCTTTTAATCAGATGACATTTTACTGGTTGCAGTGTAAAATCTTTTTTTATTTCTGGCTCTATTTAATAGAAATGTACCATTATATTTACTCTGTAGTTTTCTTCAATAAGAATTCTCTTCAGCAAGAACCAAATAATTTTCTGTTCTTTGTTACTCTGAAGTCAGATTGCCAAAGTTGTGTTTTGATATATGAACAAAAAAGCACTTGGCAGGAAAAGAACAGAGATGCTACTTCACATAGTTTAGGTATTTTAAAAGAAGGCTTCAAATGCGGATATGTGGCATCGTTAAAGCTGAATAAATAATTCACAACATCTAATTGACTTGATCAATTTAGTCATTGTTTGTACTCGGCACATCTGCTAGATGTGATCCTTGATGTTCCAGTCATTTAGGTAGGTGTGATGGGTTCTGTGAGCTGCAAGTTGTTGTACTAGGTTTCCAAATTTCCCAGAAAAAGCAATGTAGAAAGGGAAAATGGGGAAGTGAGGTTGTTGCTTTAGACTGAACCAGGGCTTCATAAGCTAGTAAAAGCTCCTGGGCATGAAACTTAAGATCAAATGGGGTTTGATCACTTGTAAAAACGAGGGATATTAAATGAACGCTGGAGGTTGCCAGCATTACTGAAAATCAGACTGATAGCTCTTTTTAACAAGTTATGATAAAGCGTACACTTCTGTTATAGAGTTTAAACCTACTTTTTGCTCATCACATTAAAGCTCATGTTATTCTACCTAAAAGAGAAAAAAAGAAGTACTCTCACCAGCTTGCCGAACCATGGCTATTTCAGAAAAAGGTCTTGCAAGGTTAATAAGTGTATCCAGTCTCGCATCATATATGCTATATAGATCGTTACATTCACTAGTCTATAATTTTCTATTTGCACCTCAATCAGTGACCTCAAATATTTACATGTTCACTCTACCTTTGAGGCAGAAACTCTAATATTCACTATTGCTTTGATGCATTTGAATCAAAGAATTACGCTAAGGTATATATAACATAGATAATTTCCACTCCAAACAGAATGCATGATCTTCTCATTCATTTCCCCAGAATACTGGGGTAAATTTTCAGTGACTGTTAGTACACCAAATTTATTCCTAAAAAAAATTACTCCGTTTTTACAAGTCATTTTGTCTTCTGTGTGGTCACTTCTGTATGGATGTTGCTGCAGTGAGAAAGTGTTCATAGGAAAAAGTGAATAATTTATGCCATACAGTAATTTGTGTATTTTCAGTATTGCCCATTGCTTGGAAATATTGGATGATGTTATTGAGTTTAGAATTTCTGCTTTATAGTTGTATAAAGGATATAGGTATATATAATGGTATGTATAGGTAATTGATTAATTCCTTCTCAAATCTAAAGCAGTATGACAAGTTTTCCAACTCTTTGGCGAACAGGTGCTCTGTAAGTAAAGCAGACTCTGTAACATACTCTTTGTTGTTCAAATCTTTCAAAAATTAATTTTAACTATTTAAATTGAAATATGCCTCAGTGAAGTATATTGTTAGCTGTTGCTCTTCTTCAAAGGCACTTGGTTCCTAGTATATTTGATATGACTATTGGGAAAATAAGGTGCATTTAACTGCTATTCTGTGTGTGAAATATTATATACAGCAGTGTTATATATTAAAAAGGTGTTGTTTGTCAGCTATTTAGATCACTATTTACAGTTAGACAGGCAAATGAGAATCTTTACCAGACACTTTTTAAATGTGAATTTATTTTTCCAATACTAACCAAAACTAATTGCTGTGTACAATATAAACTCAGGTGGAGTTATAATAGGGATCAGCCAAACTGTTTCTTAAGGAAAAAATAAAATAATTTTTTTTCCTCCTCCTCGCCTCTCCTCCTGCACTCAAGTTTTGTTGTCAGGTAGCCATCCAAGCACTGGATTTACATCCACTCACTGGTACCCAATTAGTAAATGAAACATCCTCTGACAATGGAATTGGACGCATCATTCAACAGTTAAAACAATTTAATGTCTACATCATGCGTTGTCTCATTCCAGTCACTCCACTACCAAGACTTCTGAGTGAGTGTTCAGATTTTACATAATCATAAATGCTAAATTTTTGTATTTCTGCAACAAATTTTTAATACTGCAGCTGTGACAAATCAAATGATGCAGCCTTATCTGTATGTCCAAACTAGGTTTTAGTAGCTAGTGGACTGTGCAATCATTTTCTGTTTTGTTTAGTCTAGGTTGGCTACAATGTAGAGCAGTCTAGGTTCCGAGCACAGCCCTCTAAAGGTGTAATAGTTAAATCTTCAGGATGTGGAAATACATGATACTGTTAATTGAAGTTTTTAACTAAAAGCAATTAAACCTGGTAAAGGAAATGCAGTTTCATACAGAGAATGTAATTGGAATAGAAAACAAATTACAGAGAAACAGCATAAAAATCAGAAATGGAATGTATGGATTTATACCTATCAGTAATATTTTCCACATGTATATAAAATTTTATCACAGACTTGTAACAGATGACAAAGGCCCATTGTTAATAGCAAGATTAAGAAAATAGTACCTTGCAAAGAAATAAATTCAAGCCTTCACTGAAATACAGAGAAGCTCTTCAGGATATGACAGCTGAAAGCGCATTTTACTACAGAAAATGGTGATGAAACTAAGAAAATTGAAGCAGGCTTTGGAGTAGAATACGTTAGCCAGACTAGAAAGATCATTAGGGATTTTTCAGAAAGTAAACACAAATCATTACTGTATCAGCAGTGGCCAGGAAATCCTTCTGACATACTATTAGAAAAAACATCTGCAGAAACAAATATTCTAGGTATACAGTATGATTTTTTTTACATTAATTATTGAACACTGTTTCTGGGGTGGAGGGGGAAGTGGGAAGTAGTTTTAAAAGGGAATCTTTTATCCACACATAGCCTTGATAATTATGGCTAAATGCAGAATTTACAGCTGAACATAGTTTTGTTTTGTCAACAAATCCAGAAGATGATGTATGATGTTCATCTTCTGACAGCTAGGCTTACCTAATTAGTTCTTTGTAGAAAAGGAAAAACTATTTTTATGCTATGCAGCTGATAATGATGTGCATGACTTTTCTGACTACAGCTGCTGTCCTGAGTAACAAGTTAACAGGATAATTTGTTTAGAAATAAATTGAATGCCTTTTTAAGAATTGACAGTCATAAAAGAGTAAGCTCCAGAAATGCATGTTGGTGAGACATCACAGGTTGACATGTTCTGAAATTTTTTGCTTACTATTAAAGGGGATGATATTTTTAAGTGTCTCCCCTGTGTCCTCCTTTTGCCATATACTGCCTCCTGTCCTGCTTGGTGGCATTCAGAAAACTGTAAATGCAGAACCCGCCATACTGAGTAGTCGCTGGCTACTTAGTGCTCTAACTTCGATGCTCTAAAGTTCTGAATTAGAACTTAAGGTGTGTTTCTACACTATATAAGTTAACAACAAATGCTACATTTTATACATCCTTCTACTAGCAGGAGTGTTAGATATAGGTAAATCCTGTGTTTCTAAACATCTCGGGTGTCTTGAGTGAGACCTGGCCTACAGAAAGGAATCCAAAGTTAATGCTCTGCACCAATGCTTTCTGCAGGGTAATTTTGCTCTAATTGAGAAACAGAAATTTTTTTCTTGTACAATCGTTCTTTTTATGGATTGTGCCATACAGTAGGTGCCTGTGTAGAGAAACAATATTATGATATAACTAGGAAAAAAAGAAGGGAGTGCTGGATGCATTGGCTTTATTTGCATGTTTTACAAATACATTTTGTGAAAAGCTTAGAGAAGTTACCTTTTTCTCTTTCGTTCTGAGACTACATATAAATGACTTCTGCAAACAAGTGAGGTTTGATTTATCTGCCTTGATCTAGGCTTGCTTCAAGATGTCTAAAGTAGAAGACAGGCAACAAAGATGCTTTGAAGTGTGATGGATATTCAAATGGTGGGGAATTACAAAATATACTAAAATGAAATAAAAATAGGACTTTGCTTAAGCTGTAAATGAAAATTAGTGGGATCTAACTTCAGTGATCAAAAGTATGAATACCTGTGAATACCAGTGTGAGACTGGTAAATGAACTTTCTAAAGAAAAAAAGGATTGTTAGAGTTAGAAATTTGCAACAACTACTGTGATTTATGTGGGTATAGGAAACCTGTTGAATTCGCTGTTGCAGACATCAATGTTCAGTGACTGACTAGATGTTTTTAGGGGGCTGGGTTAATTTTAAGAGCGCTGATAAAGCAACTTTTTATAGGCATGCTGAGATGATCATTCAGACAAATCAAATCTCGGTCTTCATGAAGAGAGCACATGAAGGGTCAAGAAGGGAATCCTCCTCCTGGTGTTACAGTGAACTGCTGGCTCAGAACAGAGCTCATTTCTGTGAAACAGCAAACATTGACCATTGCCTGAGGCAGTCTTCTAGATGAGGTAATTAATCTAGTTAATTAATTTTCTGATCTGTGGTGTGGCAAATTGTGTATTCCTAGGTTTTGCCTTTTTGTTTGGTTTTGAAGCAATCATCGCTTCTGTATATGTTGCTTTCTAAGGCTTGTTCTGCATTGCTTCTCTGCGCAGAACTCCTGTTAGCATGTCTTCCCTCCCCGCTTTTGAGTGTGCACAAGAGGCAATACTAGTTTGCTAATGAAAATCCATTCACAGCATGCACCTGAAGATCATGCCTAAGAGCACCTTACTGCCTTATTCTTTCTCTTTTTCTCCTTATGGATGAAAATATTGCTCTAACATAGCATATCTAGAAAACTAATGTAAAGAAGAAAAGTTCACATTATTATTTACCAATCTTAGCATAAGGGATACCGAGTTATTCATCTTCAGCCAGACAAGAAAAGCACAATTAGAAAACGCAAGATTTTTATATTTTCCCTAGGAAAGACGAGACGTTTTCCCTAGACATCTTAAGATTCCCAAAGATTTATGGGTTTTAGATGAGAGAAAATGAGCATTCCTATTTCTTTGAGATGTAACTCTTACTAAAATGTAACTCCTTTGGAAAACAAAAATACTGAATGACAACTTTATTTCTTTTGTGTGTGTGTGTGTGGTGTATTCGATTAGTCTAGGTTTTCTAATCTGAGTGCTCAATATGAAGGCTTCCTAACTCATTTTAACCCAGAAACTGAACTGCTTGCATTGTCATTATATGCTTATGATTAAACCAATCTCTAGAGACCAAGAAATAAATTGAGTGCCAACTGAAGAAAATTAAGAAATGAATTTGCACTAGTATTTCAATTGATCTGCATATTCTAACATGGGAATTTAGGTTGGGCTCTTTGGGACTTTGGTCACAGTATCAGGTTATTGAAAATGGCTTTTTCCCTAGTAACCACACAAATCTGTTAGCTGATTATAACTGATATTGGGAAAGGAATGTCCTTGCAGCTGCAGCACAAACCTTGCACAGTTTACTCAGACAATAATGAAAATAATCTATTTTTTTGTCTGCTATACTGGGTATCGTCACTGTCAGGTTCAGAATATCAGACTTGATGGCCTAATCACCCCACTAAATAACAAATCCTCTTTTCTTTTCATATATATCATTATTGCATCCTGATTTAATTGCCTTCCAAGTCAACATTTTTCTCAAATATTTGCCTCTTGGATTGTAGGGTGTTACTTGGTAGCCAAACCTTGCTTACATACATATTATTCTTGTCTCCATTGGAATTAAAGATGCAACTTCTACTGACTTGATCAGGACAGAGTTTTGTTTTCATTTGGGAAGTTAGAAATAGTAAAAGATGTATGCTAAAGGTAAAAATACTTCCATCCATCTTGCAGCTGAGGAATGCAGAACCCAAGAAGTAATTGGTCCAGTAATGCAAAGGAGGGACCAAGAACAGAGCTCAGATCTCCTGAAACCCAGCCACTTCATTTGGTAAGTGTTGGTTATCAGTCAAGTTATAGAAAACATTCTGGATTTGGCCATTCTCTTGCATGTCTGCCATTATAATGCCATGCCATAGTACCTTGTCAGCAGCAGCTGTCATCTGTGATTTTTGGATGGAGCCTATTCGGACATCTGAAATTAGGAAAAACCGGGTGGAACTAGAACAAATAATTTATTTGTAAATAAATGTAGTGTTTAAAATTATATGCTAAAATATGCAAATAGGGTATCTGTTTTGAAGGAAAAACATGGGTATGTGTTAACTTCCTTCTAAATTAATTCAGTACAAGTGTCTTTGGAGCTTAAATGTAGTCCTCAGGAGAGCAAATACTGCATAATGTGATATGCTGGAAAAGGCTTGAAATACACCCACTAAAAGCTCATTTTACTGCTGTATTCAGACACAAACTTTCTAGGTGGCAAGTTCTACACCTAATTTGCAAAGAGTAAAACTTGCTACTAGAAAATTACTCCAAACAGAAGACTAAACTTATACAGGGAAATTTTGATTACCACTAACTACAGCAGTATCTGCAAGCAAATTTAACACCAGTTGCTAAAACACAGTATTATATAGTAATATTTGCATTTAATATTTTTTCTGCATGTGTTTTGCATATACATTTTTGTATTTAAGTTGAAGTCAAGTGTTCAAAATGGAGAAAGACTGAATGCTTTCAGATTTTTGTACTTCTAAACAATTGCATTTTGCATAAATGGGACTAAAGAGTTTGTAGGCTTATATTAAAATATAGTTCAACGAGTATAAAAAACAAATACTCTAATACACCTGTTTTTAAAAAGTGTTTAATATGACAAGGATATTGGTTAAGTTGCACATGAATTAGGGACAAATTTACTAGCGCAAAAAGAAAATTAAAACATTAACTATCACTTTCTCATGTCTAAGCAGAAAAATGGTTCAGGCGCCTTGTTCTCCAGCTGTAACACCTTGTAGTTATCCAGGCAGTTAAAATACTAAATACAGGCAAGCTAGGGTAATATTTTATCGAAGATGGGCAAAGAGTAGCTAAGTATAGAAAAAAAATGCTGCTGATGTACTGGACCCATACACCAACACTGCACTGGGGCCCCTGGGGCTTGTGGAAGTGCTCTTTTGTGGTAGAGGTTTAAAACTGAACACTTGGCAGCACTGGTTATTTAAAAAATCAGATAGCCTCACTAAAAATACAGGGCTTAACCTAGTCTGTTGGCTCAATTAATTGAATAGTTAGGTTCTGTTTTTCTTTATATTTCTCCTGCAGGATCAAAATCTGTATTTCTCTTAACAGTATCACAATCACTTTCTGTTCTGAGCTGCCGGGCAGATAGCACTGCATAATTATATAGCTGTATGGCATGTCTTATACTGCAAATACATATTGAGTGTATTTGCATCCTTTGGGGTTAGAAGTACAGCATAAATTCAAATTCTTGATAAATTAATGATGCTCTTTTTCTACCGCGTGGCTCTCATAATGGAAGAATCTGAAGCAGTTCATGGGGACGGTTCTTCCCTTAGACACAGCTCTGCTGAAATTAATCCCTCTTGTACACCAATGTCCTTAACTAATGTATGGGTTGAAAACTGGGAGTGGACATTAGAAGGAAACTGCTGTTTAATGGTGTTAGCCTCCACTTCTGCACTGTGTTTGCTCAGCAAGGGGGCATATGAAATTGTTACAGAGATTCTCGTGCTTGCTTCCCAGGCCTCCAGTTTAATCCTGCCACGCAGTCTGCACTCTGCTTTCCCTTACTTGTTAGGGATGTAGTTGTGGGTAATGGTTCTCACTAGCAGTAGTATTGCACATCCTTTAATTTTGTAAGATAAAGGCAGGTAAGAATAATTCAGAATGACTGACTGTCTGGCAAAGGCCAAAATCTGTAGGAGGAACAAGATGTAAATGCTTTCAGTAATTTTAAGGTCTATTCTTTCTTTATATAGCTACATAGAATATCTATTTCATCTATCTATTATCTAATACCTACTTAAATGAGATCTGAATCATCATGTTTATCTGTGGAATACCATAACAACTAATTCATTTGCTCTAGTCTGTCTTCCCTTTTCCTTCTAAAGCAATTCCTTTTATGATATGTATTTAGGAAATTATACATACGGTAACTACAGTTGTCAGCAACAAATTTTATTTATAGCTTCTCAGGATAGCATAAACCACCCCCTCTGAACAGTTCTGCACTGGAAGATTTCCTGTGGAAAACCTCCAGCGCTGACTAGAATCACAATTCTCCCTAACATGTAAAAGCAATGTTAGCATCGCAGGCAGATGCGCCTGCTAGTGGATATGGGTACACAACAGTGCTGAGCATAGGCTCTACACAGCCTCTCCCTCCCACGAGGTCTGCGATGAGTGTCCATCCCTATAGGTGCATACTCTTCTTACCTTTCTATGGCAACCACACTGGAAGTTGAATTAAATTAATAGAGCTTGCTGTACTGAAAAGCATTCAACATGGAACAGCTTTAAAAGGATTAATCTCTTCGGTTTTTAGCTCTGCCTCGTGTCCTTTCTTATACCTCTTTTTACACAGAGTCCTCACCTGTCACATTTCTCACAATAGCAAATAGTGACAGCGTAGCTAGTCTGGTTAGAAGCATAAGAAACAGTCACATCCCTATCTGACTAAATATAAACATGAAGACACTTCAAGATAAAGAGTAATTACAGAAAAACGTCCTCCTTTTGCCTTTGTTATGCTGCTGAAGGAGTCCTAACATGCTGTAAGTATACTTTCTAGGTGACCTGCTATCACCCAGGTCACGTATGTAGAGATGAATTTCACTCGCAGGGCAGGCGTTATGTCACGACTGGCTTTTTATCAGCAATAAACCTGAGAAATCAGACTGGAAACGGAGAAACTTCTTAAAAAACCAAACCAATACACCCCCTCCAAAAAAACTGACTGTAGCATTTAGAATGTGCTATTTCTTAGTACACAGAACAAAGTTAATCATATCAGATAGTCAGTTCAGAAGAGCGTGGTTTTGGCCATAAGCAGTTTCTACTGAAAGATGTCCCAAGGAGTTACCTGTCCAGGTGCACTGGCCTCCATCTCCTGTATCTCAGAGCCCCTTCTCCGTCACACAACAGACCATGTAAGACAATCGCCATAGCAGTCCCAAGGACAGCAGCTTTACTGAGCATGTGGACCGTGACTGTCATGCACATGTGCTGCTGACCTGATGCATCCTGCAAGCATTCGGTTACGCTGGGCAGCAGACGGCTGCTGCCAGCACACTGCATGGGCACCTGCTCCTTGCCTTAAAGAGCTCACAGCGTGCGAGCGGGATTCATTGTTTAGTACTAAGTAAGGGGAACTCAGTGGCAACTGAGGTTAGTTTTTGCTTTCCTAAGGTTCACTATGCCAGAGCAGCTTCCTTAATATCATGTTTAAATTAGCATTTTAGTAAAATTCTGATCATTTTACTGCCATGTAATTCTTGTAATGCTATCTTCTCTGCCTTGTGTAATTTCTGGTGATTACTTACTATTTTTGTATAAGGTCAATTTTATTCTGATTAAATGAAAAAGTGGTGAGACAGACTGAACTAGGTGAACTGTCAAACACCTAGAAGACTTTTCAGCATAAAAGTATTCCCAAAATAAGCATTTCTATAAGAGAAGACTTGACAAACAACCTGAACAATGAAAATCTTGAACGCTACCCAATTGACAGGAGTCTTTTCAAGGCTAATTTACATAATTTGCCATAATTACAGTTACAAACACTTGAAGAAGCCTTGGAAGGAAGAGTGTCACTGAAGTCTATGTCTTACTGGGTCTTGTTGCATTTGGCAGCTGTACAAAACTGTGGAGCATAGAAATTTGCTCAGATGGATCCTGATTACACAAACGGGCTTTGAATGCTCAGTGCAAGTTTGCCCTGTACAGAAAGATACCACAAAGTCTCCCAAGGCCTCTGTCCGTCAGCCAGCATGATGCATAATGAAAACAGTTTGAGTACTGGTGGTGGGTCCCTCCATATGAATGTCCATTAAACCACTCTTCTGTCCACAAGGTAGCACTGGACATCTCAGTGTCTGACTCCAGCTGCCTACAATCGAAGGTAGCCACATAACTTAAAATTCTAAATCCAAAGTAAAAGATAATTTTAGAAAAAGAAATCAAGTTTGATTATATACACACACACATATATATGTGTATACACACACACTTCTAATCAAAGATGCAAATTAAGAATTAAATAATTCTGTAATAGATCTACAGAAGCAAGACCATTAGCTGAGGATGACCCCTATTTTCTACTTTTGTTATAAGGATTTCTGTCATCATTACACTTCAGCAATGCAAGGGAGGACAAAAATGTTATCTGAAGAATCCTTTTTCCAAAAAGCTGTACCGTCTTCTGTCAACCAGACCGAAGTCCATGTCCCACCACAGACTGTCATGGTGCCTCTCAGAATATAGTGTGTTTTGCAGGAAAATGAGAAAGTTTCCTCATTCAAATTTTAAGATACACGTCTGGAATGCAGGGCAAATACTGATTTCTGTGCTGGTCAGGGAAATCTAGTTCAATTGGTTTATTCAATTTGGTTGGTAAGTCTGGTTGCCATTCCCTTTCTGAGACTATTCTCTACTTGCACTGCTGTATTTTTAATTCCCTGTATCATCAGACATTCTTGTTGAATGGCTAGAGAATCCAGAGAAGTCAAAGCATTCTTGCAGCCAAAGGAAGGTGCTATAAAATGCTATGGCCCGCATCTTAATTAATATTTCACAAACTTCAAGACTACATAAGCATCAATACTTACCGTCCTGCTTATTTTCAGTAGTTCTGCTCACTGCATAATTTGGAAAATAAATACCAGAGCTTTAAAAACGTAATAAAAAAGACTCTTTTCAGATAGACAGCTTCCAGTGTATTCACAGAAACACATCCTTTCACCAGACTAAATGGGAGCATTTCAAACGGATTTCATCAGTTGATCTTGGCAAGCCTTGATTACTCTCATTAGCTTTCTTCTAGCTTACAGAACATATAAGGACTGTGCACCATGCTGAATATTGAGAAATAATGGCATTTTAATTGCATTGGGTATTAACAAAATCCTTTTTGAACAGCAAGCTTTTAATTATTTAATTTGTCTCTTAATTTATCATAAGGGAACAACTAATTAGCTTTCACTTCTCCTGGGCAGAAGTTTCTTTATAGAAGACCTAAGTACAGTCCATAGAGACTAGTTTAACAGCACCGCACCTTCATTGGGAGATTGTATTTGGAACATGGAATGGAAATACAGACAGAAAACAAACCTAAATAGTTAAATACCATTTTTTGAAGCTTTCAATAGTTAAATTATCAATGCATTCTACTGTTGCACCCCAAATCAGATCAACATAATTAGTATTACAAAATAGCAGCAGTATTCTGGAGTAGAAACCATTACTTGTCACCAAAGGGTTGGGTTATACAGAGCAATCACTGAATAGGTGGACAGTACTAAAATTTAACTGAAATACTTTCAATAAGTAAGTTAATTATACTTTTTAAAAATGGTACCAAAAATCAAGTGCAGAGATGGCCACAGTGAGGCCCCCTCACGACGAGATTATTGTTACAATTTGAGAGAAGACATAATTAAAACTCTGCACTTGAGGAGACTGGAAGTGAAAGCTGGGATATCTTCCCAGGTTAGGGATTTAAGATCTGCTGCTGGAGAGCTACCCTTTAAAGACAAAGATCTGGACTGCTTTCAAGTATAAATACAAATTATGTTAATAGTATGCTTTACTGATTACTCTCTGCACTAAGGTAGTTGCTAAACTATATTACCAATGTCCTAAAATATACTGACCATGGCTGTTGTAGTCAAAGAAAACAAAACTAATGAATTGGCAGAAAACATATTTGCAAACCCACATGGATGTTACAGAAAAATTAAATGCAGAAATAAAATTACCTTAATGGTGAGCCTTAGCCCATGGGCTGGAGTGCACAACTAGATTTGTAACCTCAAAACTGCAGAAGAGCAACTGTGACCAGTCAAACTCACACTAGCTATTAAATTTTTCACAGAAGCTAAAGCAGGTACTTGTTTTAGAAAGTATTGTAATCTCATTTTATTTATCCTAAGGAACTATATGTCAGTACCTGACATGGTAAACTTCCAAAGTCTTAATTCTTACCTTAGGTAAAATTCCAATGTCTTAATTCCTACCTTAGGAAAATCTTACCTTCCTTTGAAAGACCAAATTTGACTATCTTTAGCTTCCAACCATTGGAACCTGTTTTGTCTTCAGAATAACCTACGTCCCTCTGTGGAAACACTGATATTCTCTGAGTCACCCTGCCACTTTCTCTTAGCTAAACTGAACAGAGTGATCTCCATAAGCATTCTATTGCAGAGTGTGTTTTTCAGCCCCAGGACTTTTGTGGCTTCTGTAGTAGTTCTCCCTTGTATTTTTAAATCAGTTATGAAGAGTGGACACCAGGCCTGGACTCAGTGTCCTATCAACATTCTCATCACTGTGAAATCACTTCTCAGCCTTTACTTGCACTTCTTTTTATCTCTCTCTCTCACACACACACAAAAGCATTTGCCTTTTTAAGTAAGGACCTGCAAAAGTAGCTCATGATGAGGCTGTTATTATCAATGACCCACTACCCGCTTTTCTGAGTTGCTACTTCCAAAAAAACCAAACAACAACAAAAAAACTTTCTGTTTCTTGTTCCTAAATCGGTTACTTTGCATTTGACTCTACCAAAATAACTTTTTTTTTTCTGATTGAGATACTTCTGTAGCGGTCACTCTGCGTTAGAAACAAATAATTTATTGTGAACTCAGAAAATATAACACAAGTTTTATAACCTCCTGAGGTAGCTGACATCAGAATCAAATGTAAACATAAATTCCTGGCTCCGTGCAAAGAAAGCAAGGATAAATCTGGTTCTGTTCTGTTAGTGAACAGATTACTCACACTTTGGATACAGAAACAGAGCTTTTGAAGTTTCCAAAATGTCTGCTGAGTAAGAATTACCTGAGTAAACTGCCAGTAAAGCTTCATTCTCTTGGCTTTGGCATAATTGCATTCAATGAGCCTGGGCCTGCTGTTCACATCCACCAGGCATCTGTTGTCATCATCGTCGATAGTGGGACTCAGAACACCCACATGGAGCTGCTGATTGCTTGTGTAATAAACATTCTGCAACAGGAAGCACAAACAAGATTTGTGGCCTCTAGACAGAAGCAGCACTTTTACCAAAAAGCTAATGGCAAAGATAAATACGCTGAATAGCAGTAGGCTGACCCCATAGTGGCTTTTAAATTATTTCCTTTCATGCAGGAGGCAACACAACATTTTAAAAGTTGTTCTAAATTAACAAATAATTGTTAATTGTTACCAACAAGTAAATGTTGGTTAACTACTTAATAGGAAATACGCAAACAAAACTGACTGTTGTCTCATCGTGTGCCTTTTTACTTCTGTTTCCTATGTCCTGCATCGTGGGTCTTCAAAGAGCCAGATGTACTCCCTCTAGCAGGAAGTGGGGTTAGTTTGAGTATTGCCATCAACGCTGATTGGACTATTTCATCTGAGGATAATACCTAACTGGAGAGGTAAGAAAGCGAACAGCACCACAGCAGTTCAGCGGGAAGGATCTCAATCTTTTATATGACAGATAGACAGATACATGAAGTTTTTCTACAAACAAATGCTAAAAAACCAATTCGAGGCAGCTAACCAGAATCTAGTATATACAATAAAAAGTTATTAGCAGTTGGTGACAGATACATGGCAGGAGAGAGAACAGAATGGCCATGTTTCAGGCAATTTGTTCTCATTTTATTTTGTGTATGTCAATATATGCAGACACAAGAGTCTGGAAAAAAGGACCAGACACTGGCTGCTCTGGATTTGTAGCAAAGGAGTGCTCTCATAGGCCTCAGAGATTACACTTATGACCGAAGGCATAAAACTGTTATATTACACAAATTCTTTCCACTGTGTTTGACTACAAACAGATAACGTGGGAGGTTTCACTAGAAGAAAGAAAAAGAAGGGGAAGGAAGGTGAGCTTGCCAGACAGAGTCGATAATGTGTCCCCTTGAAGATAACAGGTTACATAAAAACCTAGAAAGGTAACACAGGACTATGTTGAGATTGTCTGTTTGCTAATCACAAACAGAATTTATTTTGCTAAAATCAGACCTTTTTCTTGAGAGGACCAGAGAAAGATGAAATGGCAACATCATGCTTTAAGCAGCCTTACCCGATAAAGGTAGGTGTAAGGCTTTGACAACTCTAGTGGTATCAGAGTCACAACAGACAAGATCTGGACAGAAGCAACAAATTAATGTCCCTGTGATCTTACTGTACCCATTCTATGTGTCTGTAACAAAAGGGGAGCTGGAAATTATGCTCTGTGTGTATTTGGGAATCTTTTCTGTTCCCGGAGGTTGATGGTACTATCTCCTGGTATCTGTTCATTGTTGATGTTGTAGCTTGTTTTATATGTGCATATTCTTATTTGTGAAAACTTGATAAAATATTAATTGCAAATAGGAGGGAAAGCAGAGAGACAGAACAAACCGGGACTGAGGAGAGATTTGGGAGCTTAATGTAAAAAAACAACTTCGAATGCTGAAATCAGTCAATGCAGGGATTAAATACAGATCAAAACAAATACAGATCTTTCTGTGCAAGACTATGTCCTCTGTTTACCCTGCTGGAACACTTCGGGGGCAGATCCGCAGCAAATGTAAACTGACATAGTTGCATAAAAGTTAATGAAGTTGCCATTAATGGTTTACACTAATCAAAGGTTTGACCCCGTTCATCAAGTTTCATTCTTTTCACCCCACAGAAATGATAACAGAAATCTGAGCTGGCTGAACAGAGGTGAGTCTACGTTTTAAGAGTCTGAATAGAGAAGTTGAATAGTTCAAGTCATGCCTTACAGGAGAAGAGAAGGGTAAACAAAAGGACCTAGCAGAGCACATTTCCAAAACGGTTGGTTATTACTGATTGAAGTCAACTGCAAGAACTGCAGAAGAACTAACAAGACCACACCCCACCAGACTCTGTCCGTAAGTTAGATAATTAACATTCCTGCAAAGAAAACTGATGCTTTAGAAGAGCAATAAACATTTAGAATGCACTTTCTAGACAGACCAACAGCAACTATTTTAGATACGTGTAAGATCTATCCAGATGCTTTTTTTGGAGAGAGATCGAGGTAGTGATATTGCAAGGCTGTAAGATCAAGATGATCTTCAGAGGGAATTGTTAGGACACATTGGCTCTACAGATGAGCATTGCATTGCAGCTTGTTTGCCTCTTACCTAAAATTACTACTAGAAAAATGAGAGGGAAATTGTCGGTTATTTGCATTTTTTACTAATAGGAAGTGATTTGTTATTTCCGTTTTTTTTTCAGCACATTGTCACCACAGAAAACATGGTAGGAGAAAATCAAGGGGGTTGCATTTTTTTCTTTTCTTTTCTTAAAGATACACATCAGTCACTGAAAACAAATGGCAGGCTTGTCTGTAACTCTGAGAAGTCCACACTATAGCTTAGGTTGCTTGCGCACAAAAAAAGTGGTATACCTGCAAACCCTCAGGGCTGAGCTGTTTTTATTAGCTCAGTCTCCTCAGCCTTTCACAGAGTGGCCTGAAGGTAATAATTTCATCTTCCTGGATAAAGCAAGCCCAATTCATAGTGCAACTCCACCAGCTTTTTTTGATGTCAAATCAGCAGTGGTTCAGTCTGAGCATCTTTCTGGGCAGAAGCAGAATGATGGCTCTGGCTGGGGGAATTACCCAATTCTGTTTGTTGGCAAAACGGTACAGAAATAGAACAATCAAATGCAATTATGCTTAATAGAGATAATTAGCAGGTTGTTGCTCACCCTACCTGCTAGTATCACTTCATTTTTCATTGTGGACCAGTTTAGAAAAAGAGGTGTGAAATCTTGTATTCTCACCTAGTATTGGGAAAGACACCTTTCAGCTCTTAAGTGGCATGGAAAAATAAGCTCAAACTGAAGCAGACTGTGGTATGGTGGCAGTTAGTCCTTCTAACTAGGCTCTCTCAGGATGTTACTTTGCTCATCCAGTAATATGGATATTCTATTGATTCTATTGATTATTCTATATATTAATTATTATAAATATTTTAGTATCTTATCCAATAATACCATATCTTATTTCAGAATAGAAAACATCGCACAACCTGGTAATTTGACTACTATCTTTTTCTGATGGAGGGATCACATCAAAAGCACATACCCTCTACAAATTCTACTTGAGCAGCACGGTAGCGAACAGCGAGGTATTGGTTTGTGTTGCACTTGGCCAGAAACATTTTCTTAAAACTATGGTCAGTCCCTAACTCCCTTCCCCAGTCTGAGAATCAAACAGTCCCTGCACTGAGACAGCATAATAGTAACTATGTCAGGATGAAGGGTGAAACAGTATTGACACTACTGATTAAACTCAAAATGCTCTTCTAGTCTGCAACCTAAAGCTATTAAACATAAAACCATGGTAAAGCCTCCCTTTAAATAATTTCATATGTTAAGAAAAATATTTTAATTGCTTTCACACTATATCTCCCTGTTTCCATTTGATTATTTTAATTTTCCAAAATACTTTTTGGGTTTCTTTTTTTGTTTGTGTGGTTGGTGGGTTGGGGTTTTTTGTGGTTTAGTTTGGGGTTTTTTTAGTTTAAAGATGGTACACAAATTACCTTTCTGGAGTGGGCAGTAGGAGATTAATCAGCTGAGTTACATGAACTGAATTTCCATCTCGTAATGTACTCGTTAGGTATGCACATATATGACTTTTTATTGATCATATTTGAATTGATCTGCAGGTAAAATACACTCTTACGGATTACAACCATGCTCACATTTTATCATCTTATGTGTAGCCCTATAAAAAACAGTTTGTACTTCTGATTTAGATCAGTTGTTAAATAGATAAATGCCCACAGCAGTACTTCTTCAAGAGGATGCTTTTAACAAGTATCAACAAGTGCGCCAGTTTTGCAGTCCACTTCAGCACAAAATGGACAACTGAGGCACTTCTGTTTAAAACACTTCAGAAGATACAGGCAAAACACATTTTACCAGCCCATCTGTTCCTACAGTATTGCAACATCACTATTAACTAACACAGCAAGATAGAAATTTTGCAGTAATTTAGGAAAGTAATTTTTGAACAGTCACTCCAGTACTTTCTTGAAGTCCAAATGACTGAATATTGAATATGGACTATAAAGTCATCAGGGTAACTTTGAAGATTTTACTGAGAACTTTGACCTTTCATTTCTGCTACAACAGCAAATGACACAGCAGTCCTTGTTCAAGGGACGGGACACTGAATAGCCAAACATTTGCTTAGTTCCACTGAAGTCAAGACAATTGCTGGATGCTGACTTACAGCATTCATTCAAAGTTCCTTTGCACTTTCACTGAAGACGCAGCCTCAGCAAAACACAACCACACATTTTCACATCACCATCACATACATACGCCCTGAGGAGCTACTGAATTTCCATAGAAAAAATCTTGCTTGGATGTTGGTACCAAAGCACATGATTAAAAAAAAACAACTCCTTATTCTGTAACAAAATAAGCCTCCTTACATTTCATGAGTCTGTTCTAGCCCACAGCACTTTACCATCTATATCTTTCACAGTATTGATGTACAACTATGTCTCCTGGGCAACTGGAAGGGAGCACCTTTGTTCAGGAAATCAGTAAGGCACTTACCGTCTCAAAAAATGGAATTATAAGGATTCAGCATTACTGGCAGTTAGAAACTCTGTAAAAATGTAGGCAAGATTTGTGATCTGCAAAGTGTCAGAGTCAACATGGGGCCTGTGCCTTAGGCACTTCCACATCTCCTCCAACCACACTCCCACCAGGTGCTTTTCAAGGGTGGATGAGTGCCGTTCACACCCTGACAGGCCGGCTCTGGAGGCTGCCACTTGCTGCCTGCGTTCCCTGCCCTCACTGCAGATCTAGCTGCATTCAGTGTCCTCAAGAAATTTCCTCTGGAAGCCTGGGGCTCGCAGCAGATTGAAGTGATGCAAAAGAAGTTGATCAAACGAAACCTGGTGTTACTAATCTGAAGGTTTACAGCAAGCAAGTGATTAACAAAAGCTTCATACCTGGGTCTAAAGAAAAGCGTATCAGTTGCCTTCAAAGCTTGACATAGGTCTCTGCCACAAGGCTTCTGTTTCAGTCTCTCGTGTTCTCGCAGAACAGCCTCATAACTAATCACTTTCATAACTAATCTTCCCCTGGACTGTAAAAGGTGGGATTTTTTTACATCTGCTGAGAAACTTGGCCTGCAAGTATCCTTGTGTCTGTAAAACATCATCTACCACTAAAGGACCAATAATTTCGTAGCTTTCTTGAATTTATGTTCCTAGAAGTGTTCTATCTAAGGCCATTGCTTAATTTCCTGCTTGCTCCACCTAATAATCTCTCTGATTATTCACATTAAGACAAAATATAAGATAAGCAAACTGAGATTGGTATCACATTAATAAAACTAATAAAATGGTTCCCAAAATCTTCGTAAGGTGAAAGAGTGAGCTTTAGGATCATGGAATGGTTTGGGTTGGAAGGGACCTTAAAGATCATCTAGTTCCAACCCCATTGCCATGAGCAGGGACACCTTTCAGTAGATCAGGTTGCTCAAAGCCCCATCCAACCTGACCTTGAATGTTTCCAGGGATGGGGCATCCACAACTTCTCTGGGCAACCTGTGCCAGTGTCTCACCACCCTCACAGTAAAGAATTTCTTCCCAATATCTAATCTAAATCTACCCTCTTTCAGTTTAAAGCCATTACCCGTTGTCCTATCACTACACTCCCTGATAAACAGTCCCTCTCCATCTTTCCTGTAGGCCCCCTTTAAGTACTGGAAGGCTGCTATAAGGTCTCCCTGGAGCCTTCTCTTCTCCAGGCTAAACAACCCCAACTCTCCCAGCCTCTCCTAATAGGGGAGGTGCTCCAACCCCCTGATCATTTAGTCAAGGCATACTTGTTATTTTTTCTAAACTTTTTTTTTTTAGAACAAAATTTATTTGTCCTAAAGAGACAGCTAAAAGATGAAGACACAAATGAGTGGTAGTTGAGAGCTTCACAACCTACGATTCTTAAGAAATCTTCATAATGACTAGGAACTATTAGAGAAAAATTGGTGCCCTAAATATTTTCCCCACCTGCATTTCAGGTGAACTGATTTGCTGTATGTTACTTTTTCTATTTAACATTCTAAACCCAACTTTTTCTGAAAATTTGCTTGAATATCATAAAAACTTACAATACAATATTGCAATGAAAACAAAAGCTGTATACAGTACTGCTACTCAGACGAACTCCAGAATAAAGGAGAAGCAGCTTCACCCTTTGTTTGCCATTGGACCAAGCCATACCCTTGCTCATTTTTGGGGAATGCAGGGAGTGCCCCTCCCTCTTGATGCAATCTCACATAGCAGATCAGCATGGAAGAGAAAAAGGAGTCAGAGTCTCTCCTAAATCTCAATCGTTACATTCAGAACAAAGGGTCCTTTTGCCCTTCTATTCCACCTATCTCCTCCTAGACAAATTCTGCTTTCAGCTGTAATCTTGAAATACCACTTTGCAGCCAGCCACCTAACTGCCAAAGAGCTCATCCTCTGCTAAGCTAGTGCTCACTGGGAAAAACACATGTGCAGCACTTGCAAGCGCCAGAGGCATAAAGTGGGCATAGCAAAAAGCAGATCTGTGTAAGAATGCTCAAAATCGGGGGGGGGGGGGGGATTGTGGTTTATAGAAGGTTAGAGCTGAGATAATGCATGCTGAATCTAGCATGTACATGTAGCAGGTACTTCTTTCCTGGTGTTCGAGGTCATCTGACAAGATTTGGCCACCTTTGTTTACATGGGGGGAATCATGCACAATTCCCAAAACCCCCAGTTAGTACTCAGTTCCTTCTTAACCGCAGCGAGGCTCAGCCTAGCCAGATGGAGCAGAAAGCTGTCCCAAAAGCTTGGGACAGACTTCACTGGTACAGATCAGCCAGTCAGTCAGGGCCTGGCAAACTGAAAGGCATTGCTGTTCTTTCTAGAAAATTATCAACTGGATTGCCGTGGCAGGTTTCCTGTAGGGCTAGAACATGATTTTGGTGGGATACTTGCATCTTAGGTGCTGTGTTGCAGTGGTGCAGTACAGAACACATCCTAAATCTGCCACGAGAGCAATGAAGGACCAGGTAATTCAGCCTACTTTTTTGCCCAGTGAAAATATTTCAAACACCTACACAAAATAGAATCTGCACAAAAAACCCATGATGCTATGGAGTACAAGGGAGGGTAAATGAGCTTACTTGGACAGAAATACATGGCTTTGTCCTCACAATGATGTGATGCAGAGTTTCTGTTCATGAGAAGTTTGCCCTAAAAGGTCAAAATGTGATTCCTGTTGCAATTAACATTGAAATTCCGCTGACTTTAAGTGCAATGAGATTTTTGGCTCCAAATTTATTATTAAACTTTGAAAAGCCACCAGAGTTGATAAAGACTTCAGAGCTAAAGTAGGTTGCCAGTTGCAGTAAATTATTCATAGGAGCTGGTTTATCATGTAGCAAAAAGTTACAGTAAGATGTTCAACTTAACACAAGATGATTATCTGAAGGATAAATTGCCAACTCCCCACTGGAAGTTTAAAGCAATATACACCAATTTTCAGGCTGAAAGCCATTTGTAATCCTTATGGCAATGTTCCCAGATGAAATCACACTGGAGACTGGTACATGAGACGCATTTATAATGAGCATTTATAATGAGCAAACTTAATGCTCAGCACCAACAGTATTTATTTGCTACCCTGCTTTTGGCATAATAACTACGAGGGATAAGAAGCCTAATTCACCACTACTTTATTCCATCTTTGCACCGTATTGTTCTCCAAATGAGTCCATGAAGTAACTTATTGTCAGGAGTAATATATTAACATATTAGGTCCAAGGTCTCACAACAGATTCATACTTGACTACAACTCCAGCTGAAAAGCATCTGGTGGATGCTCTTCCAGTAAATCCAGATTTAGCTAACATTGCTGTTACTTGGCTATTTATATTGTTCCTGCCTTTTATTCCAGCATTTCTTGTTACATAAACACATCTGAACAAAAGACCTTTCCAACCCTGGTAAGAAACTCTCAACAAAATCCAAGTTCATTATGAAAAACACAAATATATCAGTAAGATAAAAATCGATTGTTTTCCCATTTACTGTTCATGTAGGAAGTAACAAGAGAGAGAGGCTGTGCTTCCCGTAGCCACAATCAGCAGCATCGCTGCGTCTTGTGCTGCCCTGAAAGACTTACTGCTGAAGAACTACAAGCATAGGGACACAGGCTGAGAATTACAGAAAGTTACCCCTAAGCCACAGGTCAACCTTTAGAAGATTCATGTTATTTTTCTGAGGTAGGTTTTCAGCTGGTGCAGCTGATGATACAACTTTAAAACAATTATAACCATATGTTATCCATCTTGAGGATCTATTCACTATGAAACTTGTCTTACTGATGAGCTGACAAACAGCTAGCATACCAAGCCTAGCGACACCATAATTTCGACTTAAATTATAAAGCATGTAAGAAGGAAACTACTATTTCACTTCAGTGTTTAGATTTGTATTTACTGAATTAACCCACCAGCATACTGATTATCTGACTGACTTGCTCTTCTTCGCACCCTGTGCACTAATCAACTTCTGAACTCTCAGCAACAATCAATATTTGATAGCAATAAAGCCAAGGTGCTCAGAAACTTTAAGTAATATAGTGTGATGCTATAAATACAGGCTTAAAGACACAAAAATATTAACAATATTTTAATAGAAAACAAACAGGAACTCAATGCCAGACTTTTTAATTAAAATTCATGAACCTATATTGCAGTGGAATACCTAATTCTGCTATTGCCTACTTTAGTATTCTCCTTTGGTTTTATTTAAAACAAGCAAATAAAAATCCTCTTACTTAAGCTCCACTTTTTAAATTGAATAGACCAGTCAATTGTCGTTTTTTTATATGCTTTCAGGGCTTATTTCCATCGTTTTCCTAATGCTGGTAACTACAGAATTAACAAGACCAGGATAAATTAAAATTTTATTTGATTCACTTCCTAAAGCTTCTCTTGGTTTTAGTTTTATCTCTGCACAAGATCTCTACAAGTCTTCCATGGGAAAAAAATAAAAGGCAGTTGAAAAAACATCAGAACCATTCTAGCATAGACAACTGTGTCCTCTTTTAAAAAAGCATGCTGTCTTACAGCTCCTGTGACTTTGTCCTATCTGAATTTTCTTTTTTCCTCTCCCACGAATCTCTCTTTACCCTTCACAGTTTTCTCTGTCGATCCCTACAGAATCCCTTGTCTTTCTTGCCCTGTTTTCTTCTTCTTCAACACATACTCGTCTGCAAACAAACTCAGCCATCGTCCCCATATGCTGATGCACTGGGCCATACTTTACACCAGAGTTGACTCCTTCTGGCCAAATTAAAATCTGAGCTAGTTCATTGCAATCTATGTATAAGCATTTGGTAGCTCAGCATCAACAGGTTTAAAAGCAGATTTTTACCCTTTCACAGCTACACCCAAATGCTTCACATTACTATGGGCATAGTCACATGCAGGTGATGACGCATTTATATAACGCACATCTTCATTCTTGAACATCTTCCTAAGTCATCAAATCTTGTTATACAGCCTTTTTTTCCTGCAAAACATCTCTAAAATACAGCTTTTCCACTCAAATTTGACCCTTGCTGGCTTCCCTCACTGATGTCAACACTCATGCCCTCTTCAAATCCATCCTGAATGCTTCTGAAAACTTGTTTCAGGTTGCCCTTCAGGAAGGCAATATACTTCCTCTTGTTCTGTTTTCCATGCTGCACAAACTACTTGTCTTCATTTTCAAAGCCCTTCTCAACCCTTCCTCTTTTTACTTATCAGCGTAGCAAGTATCAATAGCAATAGATTATCTTCCAACTCCTAATTAGATCAGGACACTTGCCTTCATTGGTCACATTTTTCAAGCAAATATTCCTGGAAGCTAGGAGAAGGAACGCTGGCATCCTCCAAGGAACTTATCTTCCTCTGCACATTCCACAGAATTTCCCTTTTGCGCAGATGTCTCAAAAAAAAATTGAACGATAATTTGGTGATGTACCAAAAGCATTACCCAAGAAATGCTATGTCAGTACCTCATAGCATTCCCTTCTCCTCTCTGCCACAATCTCCTGTTCCTAATATTCTATTTGTAGACTTCAGCTCTTCAAGTCAAGGGCGTACTTTTTATTATGAGGCTGTAGAGCACTTAATAGATTTCTGGGTCATTATTGGGATGCCTAGAACTACAATAATAAGCATAACAATAAAAAAATGTAGTGCCAAGGATGAGTCAGGTAGCTTACCATTTCTCAGAATAAATGTATGTGTTTTTCCTAGTGGTATAACCTTCTGAATGTTTGTTAAAATAAACTGTGTTACTTCTACTATTACTACCTTTTTCTAAACTGAACTTGATAAAATTTTGTGTCTGCAACTAGTAAGTCAAGTCAGCCAAATTACAAGCAAGTGCTACAGCTTCTCAATTAAGATATCGTATCAACATCTTGATCTTGAGGGTTTGGGGGTTCTTTTTTATTTGGGTATTTTTTAATCCAGTCCTGTTGCCTTTAATCCTGTATGGTAGTGAGCAATGACTATAGATACAGAGGACCTTGATACCTCTTGGCTTCCACAAGTGCTGTGAACTTCTGGCATTTTGTGAAAGGGACAAAGTAAGGTAGTTACATGTACAACTTTGAGAAGAATTCCCAGCTCCCTACAGATATTACTTAACCCCTATGCCTACTGGCTCTCCTGGCTCCGCTGAAAGCCATCACAAATCTGTTTCTAATTTCAGATGAGCCAGATCTCATCCATTCCTCTTAGGATCATGCGTACATTTGATTTAAGGTTTCCAGAGGTACCACACTGACAGGAACATATGCAAGTAAAAGAAAAATTGTCTAAAAATTACTTATTTTGGTGCTGAAGACAGCAAAATACAGACATTAAAACGTCTACATGAAAGTGAGGCATTATGTACAGAAAAGGAAAATAAAAAGGCAGCACATTTCAACCTAAGCTGGTTAGTGAAAGTCTGGTTATCTTTTGTTTGTTTGTTTGTTTAGGCTATCAGCAGGGACATACTTATTTTTCCCCACAAAACAAAACACCCACAAGAGTTCATCAGTCAAACTTAAGTTTGTAAAGTGACCTTCTTGCAAGCACCATTGAGAGAAGAACAAATTGAAATGTAAAAGCAACTGTTCTTAAGATCTTAAAAAGTCTCAGCAAACGTAGTAGTTTTTAAGTCTGCTGCTACAACATGCAAAGGAGTAAATCCCATAGCAAGAATGGGGCTCGATTCATTCACAGCAAACCTAAAATAAGTCTGACATAATTCCACTGAAATCAAATGAACTGTCAGGATCCAAGAGAGTCTTTCCCCCTCTTCCTTTGCATGTGATAAAGTTTACAGATGATATATAACAAGCAGCATCAATACACTGACCTAAATGAAAACATATGCTGATTTTACTCTACAAAGGCTGCAGTCAGAACACAAGTGGAACATCTTGTCGAGACTGAGGGGAAGCTGGAACCTAAAGATCCTGTAGGACTCGGAGAATGTAAAACAGTGAAAGGTGCTTCATACTGAGATTTTTAAAATCACCCCAGATTTCATGGGAAGGTGGGCTACCTGTCATTCCATTTCGTCTAGGCTAGCAGAGCAGCTGAAGTCAAGCTGTAAAGAACCCAGTTAGAGACTTAAGTTACAATGGACTGAATACGCTGAAATTAATGTGAAAATTAAAGTTGAAGTAATAGCCTAGGACATCCCACGGTCCATCATGGCTCTCTGACAAAAGGGAAGCTCTGAAGGTTTCACCTAGTCCAATTAGCAGTGTCTCCTTCAGCAGCAGTTTTAACCTCCCACTTGACCTCCTAACCTCTCAGTGCTTGGTGTTAAATAATTATACTCTAAAGGTCTTATTATGGGCATTATTAAACTCGTGAATTAGTTAGGAACACAATACGGCAACCCATGAGATGAGAAGCACTAGCTGTCTGGAGTACTATCAATGTTCTAACACAGTGACTAGTTAGAAAAACCTCTGCAGTGCAGCAGAAGACCCCAAAAACCCCAAAACAAGGAAAAGAATTTTACTTTGTTTAAACACAGAAATGCGAGAGAAACTCAGCACAGATGTACAGCACTCGCATAGACAATTTTCTTCAGTTTTTAGTCTCTCACGTGGCTTCAGGAATTGTCATACGGCTGAGATTGTGACATATTGCCATCTGGGAGCTCCATCTTAAAGGGTTATTACTTGCAGGCGTATTGTGCATTTCCATATACAGAACATTTAGTGCTGCAGTTTCGGGGGTAAGCAGTTCTCTTACCACGCTCTACCACTTGAGCGGCTCAGTGGATACTTCTGTAGTCCTTTCCCAGGTTAGAAGGTTACGTTTTTCACAGTAAAACCCTGACACTATTAAAGTTTGCAGAAGTTTTGCCTCAGGTTTTCATGTCATATACAGTCTATAATTACAGAACAGGCAAATACTATGTATGGCCTACTTTCATGCTCAGTAGCATTATTTTTAATAAATTACTCTATATCAAATGAAATCTCTGCCAGGTTTAGTAGCCGTACATTTAGTATTTAAAAACACCAGTGGCACTTTGTCATAATATGAATAAAATTTCAGACATCTGATGTCTATGACGTGATTTCCTTTTCTTTAAATGACTTGTGACTTAACAGCCAAGTTCACAACAGTATATTAATGGAGGACGAGTTAGTTTGAACACTGACGATGCAGACATGACTGATCACCGCCAAAGGAAACAAAGAGCAGAGAGCACCTGCACCGGTTTTTGTTGGTCATTTCTGTCATCGACAGTTGAGTTCTTTTTATAAAAGGTCAAAGTGTCATTTACATTTCACTTTAAGTTTGCGCTAATTGCTTTAACAGATAAGCGCCTCTGGCGTGGTTATTCAGTGGATAGGGGTGAGAGGTGCAGATTGCTGCAGCTCTTGGTCCTGTGGAGAGCAAAGGAAAGTTACTCTGTTCCCACCCTGGCAAGTTCGGTATTTCCCCTCTTAAACCAAGTTAAGCCCATTAAGCTGAAGAAAAGAATTTCTGATATTTTAAATGCACAGCATCAAAATCAAAGCAAATCCTTAAATACACTAGCCTACAAAAAATAAAAACATTATTCCTTAGTTGTAGAGGATGTATTTCAAGCAACAAAGTCTATGATTTCAACTGATTTGTTTCAATCTTTATTGTTGGTCTCTCTGTAGAGACTGACAGAAGCTCATGAAATTTTATCCAACCCAATTGTATCCTAAAAGAAACTTTCTTTCCTGAAACATTTTTAAGCTTTTCAAGGCAAGTGGAGAAATATATGTACCTTAATAGAAATGGCACTTTTCCTGCCCACCAAATGTCTTGAAGTAGTGGCTCCACTGTTTGCACGGTGACAGCAAATCACACTCAGAGCAAGAAGTCAGCATCTAGAATTTAAATGAAGAGTCTGTATACTATGACCTCCTGCAAAAACTGTAGCTTCGATCCTGCCTGTGTTCATGAATAAATTGCAAAGTTCACAAAGCTCTGCAAAGAAAATTGAAACGTGTCTCAAGCTGGAATATTGTGTTCCTCCTTTCTTCTGGTCCCCAAGCAAAGGGCAAAGAAAAAGCATCACCTGATACATTTTCATCACTGAATCTACTTTTAGTGCTAATGACATTTTTTAAAGGAAAGGTGGAAATGAGGAAGGATATTAGAAGTAACCATACACAAAGATTTCTTACCATGAGTACTTAAGTTTTAAAAAGCCTTTCTAGACTAGGAACAAATAAATAAATAAAGCTGTTTAAAAAGCGGAAAATTGCTTTCATGTCAAGCAGGACATGAATGCCAATCCAGCTGTCCTAGCTGTGTGAGAAGCCTTACTGTGCTTGGCCGGGTGAGCTTCATTTCTCCTATGGCCAAGAACACTGCCAACTTCGTATTGTGCCCCTTGCACAAATCAGGCTGTAAACCTTGGCAAGAAATGAAACGCTAAATACTGTGATATTCAAAGGTACGTTGCTTAATTGTGCAAATAGTATGATACCTCCCCCCTGTTTTCATTCATTAGGGCTTGATTTCTGGGGCCTTCAATCACACTGCGAAAGCTCACATGTAGACTTAGGACTTACAGGTAGAAGAGGCTCAGCTTTTCTGAGTAACAGCTTATCAGGTGGATGAGGCAGCAAAATAAAACCAACAACTCTAAAACCAGGTTGTTTAAATGACCTTCAAGTACAACAGTAAATAGCTAAAATAGCTACACTAAGCTTCAGGCGAGGTATCACTAGGCTGTGAGGCTAAGCCACCTTCATCACGAAGGGTGGATTATGTCACAGTTTTTCCCCTGCATTTTCTGCCTGTCTTAGGAGCCTTTATTATCTGAAGTAGAGCCCTCTGTCTTGCTGTTTAGAATTAATATGAAAACTAGGCACATCAGTCACTCATAATTAAAAGTCATTGAATATTCGCAATATAAATAATACAGTTCTTTTAGGACTCTAAAGTAAATTCATTTACACAACATCCTTTTGATTGTTCTAAACCAACAATAATTACTACTGTCAGCAGCCTCCTAATTTGCATATGAATAAAAACACTAAGAAGGATTATTACATTGCACAATAAACTATTTAGTGATACGTACAATTTTGCACTGCTGATTCTCCCCGAAGTGCAAATCTGTGTCCCCACATGGGCCCTTAGGTCCAGATCCTCCCTAGGAGTGCAGGGGTGACAGGGACACGCACGGGAGAAACAGTGGTTTGGGAATTAACCTCTCCTCCCTGCTCCTCCCCTCCTTCCCAGGGGACGATGGCCCACGCCCATGACAGAGGAAATGCCGTGCTAAGGCACTGCCAAGGGGAGACACACGCTGCAGTCCTGATCCATGCACCCACGCCCAACTGTCAGGAAGGAGAGCAGTGACCCTCCCAGTTCCTAGACACTCGGCTCCAAGGCCCAGGTAGCCTTTGCAGAAGCTTATGAGAGAGACGATTCAATACTCGCATCTGTCCTCTCCACAACTGGGTTGTTGTGACCACAAAGCTAGTGTAATCCACTGAACCAGCAGCTACATACTGAGTTTTGTCGGTACCCCAATGGAGCAGGTGACTGCAGATCGTGGGGTCTGCAATCTCCTGCTGTGGGTTTTGGAAACCTTACCATTCTGTGGTAGACACATCCTGTGGTAGACACATGTGGTAGACACAGGCCAGAGGTAGCTGGCCTCCCACTGCTTCAAGTCTCTTGGATTTCTCAGCAAAAGGGAGATTTCTCCCACGCTGAACCTCTGCTTACAATAAGATTACTACATGGGAAAACCTGTTTCACTGAGTGGGTTTCTCTGTATTGTACATATTATGTTGGTCTGTGACATGAATTAAGTGTAGCAAAACCACAAAAAAGCATTTGCAGAGCTAAATTTAACTCAAAGCCACATTAATTGTACTTAGCTTTCCCCCCAAACAAAAACTGACTGGAGTAAAATGTTAGATTTTCAGTCAACAAACTGCTGGTCCAGATCCTTCCTTAGTATGCATCTGGAGGACAGAACTACAACTACCTACATGTTATTTCCTTCAGCATGCTCCTTTCAAAAAACACTGTTGTTATCCTCGTAAGCAGAATCACAGGGGAGCAATTTGTCAGAAAATCTCCAGTACAACTCACTCTGTGACTTATACTTGTCAGACTCACAGTAGGAAAGAAACTTGGAGAGTTAAAAATTACACTACCAACTTCTTGGAAATTCCAGATGAAATCTCATGGTCTGCTTCAAGCCAACAGAGCCCTTTCCTTGTGAACTAAACCGCATCGGCCCTAAAAGCAGGTACCAGAAAATTTTATTCCTGCAACATTCAAAGAACAACTTGGAAGATGAATGGGAAAGCTGAGGCGACAGGCTACATCGTCATCTGAGACGCTGAATCAGACTAACGTACCTGATCCCGATACGGTGTTGAGCACAATCTGACCTGTTAAGATCTTACTGTAGAGATTTATTATAATTTTGTGCTTGTAGTCACTGAAGGGAAGAAAAACGTTTTGAAGACAGGGCAGAAAAACAATCTGAGTCCACGTGGACCCATCTGTTTTCGCATCAGAGAAGTGAAAGCAATGTGTTCCCCTCACTGATCCAGCCTTCCAGCTTTTAGTTTACAAACCTGGAGAAAAAGTTCTTCCATTTTGTAAGATTATAACTTCTTGCATGCACAACTTCCCCTAAGCAAGCCTTTTCATATATGTTAATGTAGGTTTTTCACTTAGCTGTTCTACCTGTGAGTAGGAGAGGTCAAATTCTGATGTCTCTCCCAAGTTGAGCTGGGTGTCATCTGCTTTGTACAAACAGAATAGGAAAAGGAAGTGTCATGCGATGGTAATTTGCTTTAGCTGACCCTGCTTAAGCAGGGGGGTTGGACTAGATGATCTCCAGAGGTGCCTTCCCACCTCAACCATTCTGTGATTCTGGGAAGTAGTCTCCCATAAGCACAAGACTGCAAACAGTTGGGGAGCAACAAAATTGGAGGGACAGGAAGAATCATAAGAGGTAATGTTTGTCTGATTAACAAAAAAGTTAATCGGCATTGATTTTTAGAAGTTTGAAGAGTGCCAAGGAAGTCAAACAAAAAATAAAGATCAAACCTGCCACAGTTCTTGTAGGTGTTGCTTTTTTCCTCTTAGTGACCATAACTACAGAGTTATCATCTATCTCAGGTAGTATTTCTAAGATTACAATATTCTTTCAAATTATTTATGTGCAGTTATGAATGGAGTCTACAGTGGGCAGATTTTACTTTATTGAAAACAAGCTACATAGGGTATTAAAAATATATTTGGAAGCCAGAAATGGGCATTCTGCAGCAAACAGTTAATCCATAATTATTCAGCATGGCTCCTGCTGAAAGCAGAAAGTTAACCATGTACATCACACCTCTGGCAGAATAACATTTAGCTCACTTGACAGTTCATATTTAAATTTGCCTTGAGTGCTCAAGAAGGTCCCAGTTCTCTCAGTCCATCATTACGCCAACAGTTACAATTACTCCTGTTACTTAGAATCATAGAATCACAGAATCATTAAGGTTGGAAAAGACCTCTAAGATCACCGAGTCCAACCATCAACCCAACACCACCATGCCCACTACACCATGTCCCTAAGCACCACATCTATGTGTCTTTTAAATACTTCCAGGGATGGTGACTCAACCACTTCCCTGGGCAGCCTGTTCCAAGGCCTGACCACTCTTTCAGTAAAGAAATTTCTCCTTACACATTGAATTAAAAAATGCAATCTGGGAAAGAAGCAATCTGATTGCTTCAGAAATTCTTAAAAATAGTTACTAACAAGAAATAGTATAATCTTGAAGAGATGTTTAAATCAATCCAATAGGTGAAAGGACTTAGTGTCGTGACTACATTGGACACAAATAAATAAAAACATGATTAGTCAGTCATTGTCATAATTCTACCTAGCAACACTAAGTAATTATATGATGCTTACGTAACGCTGACATCACACAACATTTTGAAGTCAGTTGGTACCCAGTATATGCCTATATCATGAAAACACTGTGCAGGCACGTTGTAACAAAGGAAACCTTTTTATCACATTGTGCTACACTAATGCAATGGTATTTGATAATTTCTATTTGAACAATGGGAGATTTCCTCATTTGAACACATTTGAGGACAAATGAAAAATTTAAGGATTTGGTTCTGTGTTAATGTAAAATAGCAGATCTGACTAAAACCCAAAACAGCTCTGATTTACCATCATTGGCATGATCTCCTTCTTACATACTGAGCTCTGTCCCTGCCCTTTGGTCACAGACCTCCATACTAAATGCAAAGCAGCATGGTCTATAGAAGTTCCAGGTTTAATGTGGTAACCTATCTCAATTTTCTTCATTTTTTTATTTAAACTTCATGTTATTTTAACAAAACTTGTGAGTTCGTAAGCTGTACTGATATTTTTTCCTTCCCAAACTGATGCCGTTAGTGAGTCAGTCAATGCAGACCTCACAATTTTAAGGCTAATTTCAGAGTTTGAAAGCACTAAAAATAAATGCTGAATGGAATATGCATGCTGAATAAATCACTACATCTTTAACACAGCAAGAGCAACAAAGCTCCAATGTTCGCCATCAGTGCAGCTCCCTCCTAAACAAATACACAGTTAATATTGTAGTAACATCTGAATAACTTAAATGCATTCATCAGCTTTTTCACTTGATTGCTCTAAGCCTTTACGGACAGCCAGCTGAACAGATAGGCTTGCCATAGCAGAGCTGTCCCTGTATAATGTTTAATCACACTTTAAGTGAAAAGAAAAGAAAAAAAAAAAAGGAAAATGGTTCAAGAAATTTAGAACTATTTTTAAAGCTAGAAGGTTCTTTCCCTTACAAAAACACATTAAAAAACCCCAATTTCCTTAAAGGCATACCATTGTTCTCCTACTGTAACAATCAGTGTTATTTCTGTACATTCTAAATTGAATCAAAATTCAAAGAAGTACTAGTTGTGATTGCCACTTAGTTGACATGTTAGTGGATTTAAGAGCCGAAAAGGACCATTGGCTTCTTTACTTTGATCTTCCATATGCCACGGGCTATACACTTCCACTTGCTTACCTCTAAGTCCAATAACTTGTATCGCATTAAATTATAGTTTCCAGAATTGTATCAGCTTTGATGACTTCAGCAGTTACTGTCACTGCTTCTTATGATGGCTAGTCATCTGCTCTGATATGAATATGCACCTTATTCCTAATTTGTATCCAACTGGTTTTAATTTCTGGCCACTGGTTCTTGAAACAATGCTAAATTAAAGTCTCTAGTATCCCATATTTTCTGTTGGGGAAAATACTTCTACTCTGTAAATATAATCAGTTTTAGATTGAACTCAACTCTTGACAAGACCTAGTTTGATTGCTGATTTCAAATAAATTATCTGACAAACATAGCTCTTTTCTTGGCTTACAAATCAATGCAGATTTTTTTCAGTTACTTACAAATATTCAATCAAGATTTTATGTGAACAAATGATTTCTGATATTCTCTCTGCTTCCTGATTGGACAAATGATGGTTAATGAACAGGAGAAAAAAATCCCCTGTTCACAGAAACACACTGTGGATACAATCATTCCATAAACATTTCTGCAAAAAGCCTACTCTGCAAATGGGGAACAATACTAGAGAGAAACTGAGCTAAAACTGAACTGCTGATCAGAATTTGAATGAATTCTGTGAAGGTAATATGGCTCGTGTAATTACAGAGGGAGTTAAATATGCTTTCATGGGGACTGAATTTGGTCCATGAATTCTAAATGAGCCAGTGTATGACTTCAATTAATGGAATGACATAATAAAATTATCAATAAAACTAAATAAATTATAAAGTGAATCTTCCTTCTAATGGTATTAACTACCTTCTCTAACAGTTATTCACATACTGTTGAGAATTTGAGAAACAAAAATCTGACCTTCAGAACTTTAACTCTGATAAAGTAACAAATGAGATAGTATCAAAAGAATGTTTAAATTGACAACCATCCGACAATTACTACATCATCAATCCCCAAGTTCTGTACATGTGTTCCAATAACTATGTTGGTTTTATGCTGAATTTATATTGTAAGCGACAATTGGTTTTAAAAACAGCTGATTGAAATGCCAATTTGCAATGAGGAGAGACATCTTAAAATATGGATAACTCTAGTAATTGCTACATAATATGCAACTCTGATCTATTTCAAATGAACGCACTTAGAAAATGTGAAATACTCAAATAGTATTAGATTATGAGACACTGCAGGTACCCAATACAGCTATTTTATTTCTCCAAAAGCATTAATTAAAAACATTTTCAACTTAGCAAAGGAAAGCCCTGTCCTCCTTTTTTGATTGTACTATCTATTTTTGAGATGCAAATCAACTGAACTACAGAAATTTTTACACCTATTCCACTTGGCAGAGAAAGATTGTCAATAGAAAATGGGAAGTTAATTTCACTATTAAAAATATTTCAACTCAACACTAAAGTAGCTGTGGAATACGAGGGTACTGTGAATATGTGGCCTCAGGATAGCCACTTAATACATTTTTGTTAGGAGAAAAAAAATAAACAGACACTTGTGAAGTACCACTGAAATGATTAAGATATAACTGAAAAAGATGGAGCACACTTTTCACCAGTCACATCACGTTCAAGGCCAGTGACAGGTACCGCTTTCACGTGTGGACAGGAGGTATGGCTTCTAGCAGTTCTCAACTGCTGTGCTGTTGACAGCAATGCTCTAGCACAAAGAAGACCTAAGAGGAGTCGTTCTGTCCGGACATCAAAAGCATCCCTCTAGGTGGGGCAAAGCTGGCTCCACCTTGGGGAAGGCAGAGCGTACCGTCCCGATGGCCCCTTAGTGAGCTCCCAGCGGTGGG
The DNA here is from genome assembly GCF_964195595.1 of Calonectris borealis. NCBI lineage: Eukaryota > Metazoa > Chordata > Aves > Procellariiformes > Procellariidae > Calonectris > Calonectris borealis. The sequence continues at coordinate 10,077,042 of NC_134325.1, forward strand.
GTGTTCCGCAGGGCCTCGCTGGGTGCGAGCACCACGCAGTGTAGCTCAGGTGTGCTGACCCAAGGCCTGCACTTCTCTGTTGAAGAGATCATGAGGTGTTCACAGCCTTCGTAGCAACATGACTGATGGCCTCAAGCCAGTGAATACCACTTCACTGATGCTGAGCTACAAGCCATATTCCTTTCTGAAGATACTTGGTCCTTTATGACTTTCAGCGGGTCTAGTACCCATGGTGAGGAACACCACTCACCACTCCGTACTAGTAGTGCTCATTTGCAAATTACTTGAGTGAGATCTCTGAGTGGGCCAACTTTAGGCTCCTAGATCAGTATATTAGCCAACCATTGCAAAAGTCAGCAGCAGCTTCAAAAACACAACAGCCAGTATATTTTGGGGGTGTTAGCTCCAAAGCCCTTTGGCATCAGCTCACTGGGTCTATGTGATAGGCTATTGTAAGCCTATATCCCTGAACTGAACCAAATATGAAAGGCAGTGTTACCTTTAATCCTCTTAGCGTCCAACATAAAAAGCACAGAATCTGAATTCAAAATCCAGTGCCAGGTTTATCATCTAGAAGCTCAGCAGTATTTCACTGTCATGTTTTCAAATATTTTGATGTTTTAACTTGTTGAAATCCTTTTGGCCAAAACTATCCATACGAAAAATTACATACTATAACATAAGAAAAAAGATTGTCTGAAAATGTATGTACATTTATATTTCCCAAATGAGAACAGTTTTGAACTATTGTATAATATTCATGCTAACAACTCTAATCTCTTCTAAATTAAAACACTACATGAGAGCTTGAAATGCTCTCATAATTTTAATTTCTTAGGCACTGCACTTGCTCACAACAGTTTGTTTCAATGACATTTTCAATCCAGTTTTTTTACTACAGATATTCTGGGCAAATTGCCTTAAAAATGTGAACTAGGGAGGCAAATTCTTACAGTGACCATCACAAGCTCAGTAACCATGATCTGAATCTTATAAAATGCGAAGAAATCAAAAGACGACATTAACTTTAAATAGCCTGAAAACCAACTCCTTGGATATTCCACTTACCCTCTTTTCCTGCATCAGCCTCACCTATTTAACAAAATGCTGAATAAATAGTTTCCAGCCAAACTATAGAGACAGCAGATATATGTCCCTCTGCTCCTATATAAATAACAGACATACCAATAGTGGACAAGATAACCAAGAAAGATGATAATGATGCTAAAGCAGGATTTAGTCATACAGAGAGGCAACAGAATTCAAGATGAAGAGGATAACCCAAGGGCTGAGAGGCAAGTACAAAAATTAAAGCAATGCAGAAAACGTGCAAGGTAATGATAACATGACACACAAAACATGAAGTGGAAATACTTCATAAATTATTAAAAAAAAATTCTGTGAAGAACTTTCTGTAACACAGCAATATCAACTAACCAGTTTTTCTTTTTTTAAAAAAAAAAAAAAACAAAACCCCAAACCAAAAAAAGCCCCAAAAACAAACCTGAAAAAGCCCCAGACCCATGAGCTGTATGGTACAACAGAGAACAGAGGTGTTAATTTATTAATCCTATTGTTTCTGTGCACGAGCATTCTTTGTGGTCCCCAGTGTACTTCTCTGTGCACTCCACAAGTTTGCTTACTACTATTTTTTGCTGACATGATGCATTATTCTTTTCTGCAGTAATGTGATGAAAGCTAAGTTTATCAAGTCTAGGTAAATTACATCAGAATTTTTGCCAGTTGAAGTTTCTATTATCTCTATGGAAATCCTGCTTTACTAGGCAAAAGCTTTCTAACTGAGCATCTTTGATAGCACTTTCTGAGTACCCTTCTGACGTTACTTCTGATCAGCATTTGCAATCTTTCTGCCCATTAAAGGTCAGCTTATGCTTCTGTATTTTTTCAGCACGTCTTGTAATGTATATAAAATTGCAGCAGTACCTCTACTGTAAAATACTAAATAGTCTTATCCATTCTCTGAGATGAGCATTTCCCTTTTATTTAGAAGAATGGATGATTGAACAGATACGGTATATTACAGACCACTGCTTTCATTCCTGTTATATTTTGTGGTTAGGGGGTTTATTTGCTTTTTCAAACAGACGTCATCTGTGGCACTGGCCAAGTTACCTTTGACTCTTCTGCTGCATCTACCTGTTTAAAACGAGCACTCATTTCTTAGTCAGAAAAATGCTTATTGATTAGCCAATATTAATTTTAAAAGACCTTTGTTTTCTTAGAGCCTTCTTGGCTCTAAGTTTTCAAGTAATTCAAGTTCTTAATGTTCTTCCTTCTGGATCTAAATATTCATAACACTCAAAAGAATTGAAATACTTTTTTAATTCTTGCTTTTTAACTTCAACTCAGGTCCTGGAACCTGAATGTCAAGATTACTGCTTTAGCGAGATCACTGGTGTCAGTTTATAGTAGCATTTTCCTTTTTCATTATTCACACTCACCTTCAGCAGTGATCCTGTACACTAGGCAAGGATATAGATTTCAAAAGCATCTAAGACATTTGTAAGTCTTTTAATTCTAGGCCATCCTATTGAAACAAAGAAAAAATTTCTTTGAAACAAAACCATTTCTCCAAGAGTACATAAATGCTATACGCTCCCAAATGAGAAAATCAATGTTACTCTTAGGAAAAAAAATGATTGCTTTTCAACTATTTCATTTCACTATGGTTGCAGTTTCAATTCCAAGTGATCAGTTCTCTCAATTCTCACAGGCATACACAATGTTTTTACACTACATAGTTTCAAACACAAAAATAAATAAGCAGCAATATCCATTCCATTATTTTCAAATTGAGGGATGTAGAAGATGTCCTCTGATCCAGAATAATGCAGTTCTACAGCTTTTTTTCTTTGCTTTTGTTTTTAATCAGTGAAGTGGAACACACAAAAGACTATCCTAGGTCTGAAACCTGAAGAAGGACCTCTTGTGCTCATTCTTTTGAATTCAAGTGTCTTCTACCCTGTGAACAGGGAATGACGTTCATTATGTCTGATACTTCCATAAAATGAAGAGACAGGTTAGTCTCTGGTTCTACTATCATGAAGACCTATTGTCAGTTGCAAAATACAGGCTACAAATAACTCACCAGTCTATGCTCAGACAATGGACCTAGTGGTCAGATCCATACTTGTACTTGACAAGCTAGTAAGTCAATACCACTGATCTTCACCTGCGAATGAACAACTCTCTTCAGTTTAAGAGAATCTCTCCCACCAGGCAATAGATATTGAATTGGAATGAGGTAAGCAATACAAAAGACTGGGTAACGGTCATATTATCTATATCAACAGAAAGCCTCTTAAATCAAACCACAGCAAGAACAGAAATAATTTACTCGTGGCAAATGGTTCGGTACAAAATTTGCTCCAAAACTAGAAATCAGATTAACAGATTCTCTCTCTGAAACTTTGCTTTACTGAAGTAAATAATGAGAATTTGGCCAGGATGAAACTTAAGGAAAAAGATTAAAAAAAGAAAATAATATACAATGTGAAATGATATATTACAGTCTTCATCCACAACACGTCCCCAAGAAGAAAGTGTCATACTGCCTGTGCTAGGCCAAGGAAGAACTGGTTGGTTTTGGAAACCTTTGAAACATCTTTGTACCTCCCTTATGCACCTGTCATATATTCTAAAGAGGCTGCAGCTTTGAAAAAGCGTTTGCTGGATTTAGCTTCTCGGGCGTACATCAGAAAAACTCTCTACTTTGAAAGGGATTGCAAAAAACTAACACCAGATTTTGCTTCCATTGCAAACAAGGTCACAGTTTCTAACAACTTTACTATGATAAAAATAATGATTTATGCACTGAAAGAAATTAACAGAAAAATAAATAGCCTCAATAAACTACTCAGCAGGAATGTCTTATATAAGACATTAATTGCCATAGCAAGCAGGCCCTTTACAGAACATGTTTAAAATAAAAATTAGAATTCGTTAATGCTTATAACCATCCTTGCTAGGCAGTGTCACTAACTCTGTAACTTTATCTTCTATTACTTGGACCTTTACTGAACTGAGCAACCTAGATTAAAAAAATATAGCTATTCTAGTTCCAGAAGCATTTACTGCAGAAATACCCTTGTTCCCAGAAAGCATGGTGTATGTACATAAAATTCGTGTTCGGCCCAGTGCTTAGATCATTCCACAAGACTTAGTGAAAAAGGCAAAGGAAAACAATGTGCTCTGTCAGACGCAGCCTCTGGCAGAATGTGAAGAGAAGCACAGACCCCTCTGGAGGGACACTTGATCTGCAGTGTCTGCAGAGAGATACTGCGAGGAGAACTGCTGCACCGCTGACAGAATCTCAGGCAGCCACCCTACAAACCATACAGGGCTTAACGCGGCACCCAGCACAGTCTGAACTGCTCGCCAAAGCCAGGGACCGATTGATGTCTGCTCTCCTGTAAGAATCAGGCTGACCAGCTAAGCTGCCACTCTTGATGCAGCTGCTTCACGTTGTATGAATAACAACGTACTCACTTCGGCTGTACAAAGAGAGGAATGACTACTCTGCCTACTGCACGGTGAGACTTTTCACTGCGAAGTATCTGGGCCAAGATGTAACTGAATGTTTTGTACAGTTCATTTTCTGTATAGCACTATGTATAATAAAATAATTATCATAAACCCAGTAATGGCTGACTTCAGACTAATGCGTTAGCAAGTCCTTAGAAAGAGATGGTACTATACAGAGCAGGTGTCAGATCAGACTGTCTTATAACAAAGACGTTGAACGTGTCTAACATTTATCTTGAAGACAAACATGAACATCAACCCTGAGTTTGCCTGTGACTGACAGCTGTTAAAACAGCTGCTGTGCTTCTTTTTATTGCTTAAAAAAGACTCCCTGAAAATGTTTATTGTATACATCTCATCTTCAGGGCAGTGATTTTTCAAGTTTCAAGGGTCAATCATTGATCCACATCAGCAGGTTTTGTTCTGTTCTTCCTTATTCCCTGACAACCTCTGAAACGTGCTAGTATCAGCGGCTGCTAGACGTGGGGCCTTCTGTTTAACTATTTTCTTGCACAGAGCCTCGGTTTGCAATGCTTATGTGTTTTACACACACACTTAAAAACAGGGTCCTTCTTCTAAATAACAAAAGACCTCTTGTTTTCTGAAATGTACATATTCCATAGTAGTTTCTTAGAATGCTGTATTTTTGGCCTAGAATAATTACAATTTCACTCTAAGTTTAATTTTCAGCTCTAGGAGAAAAAGAATACGTATTCATCCATAAGCCAGGCTCAGGATCTGAGTCACCACAGCTATACGCTGTTCTTAAACTTCAGAAACTCCTTTACCTAAAACTTTTCAGGACAGCAATATTGTGGTGCTCTGTTGGCAGCAGAATCAAGACTTCAAGGAAAAGCAGCTGCAGCATTCAGTATTTGCATGATTTTTTTTTTTTAAGCAAATGGAAAGCTGTCAAGGAAAGCCTGACCTATATATAAAGGATATAATCACATACTATCTGTTAATTTCTCCTTATAAAATGGTGTATAATGCTTCTTGGTCAGCATACTTCACATGCACAGAAAGCCACTCATAAGGGGGCTACTGTTTGTGCTTCCAAATTCCCCTAACGCTCCTTCTGACAAAGCACGTGGTTCTTCTCCCAGATTTCCTGGCAGTGACGGTTGTCTGATATGATGTGAATTTCATTAGGCAAAGGAATCTAAAGAAAATTTTTAACACTGGAACAGACTTATTAAAATTAAGGCTCTATTAAAACTCAATTTTGAGATATTTATATTTGTAATGTCTCAATACCCTGAAGATCAAACTAACTTTGCTCTAGAGATGTCTAAATTATTCATTTAAAATAAACTGACAAATTTCTTTTTTTTTTTTTTAAATTATTTGCAAAGCTATTTTAATGCTTTTGATAATTATTTGCTGAACATCTATGAATTGTCCCCTCTCCTAGGTTTTAGAGTTTTAGGTTTTATACAGTGTTTGTGATCAACCCTCTACTTTTTTACTGGAATATAAATGCCTTCAGTGATAGCAATTTTTACTCTCATATATTCTTGTTTACAAGTAAACAAATATCTGTATATGAACAACCACCATGCTACGAAATTACATTGAAGAAAAAGTAGTATAGAAAATATACATGAATAACATTTAAAAAGGAGCACTCATGAATCATACAAAGAGGTTTTAGAAGTTCATGGGAGTTCTTGTAACTGCTGTTTCCAGTACTTCACACACTGTGCTTAGAATACAACATAAAGCTTTCAGGTCAGAGTCTCATACAGTGTAAACTGGCGTAGCTCTACTTGTTGGCATGACTTCCTTTCATTGCCTTCAGCGGAGATGCAATAATTCATCCCAGATAGGGCTGCAGTCATTGGTTTCTGAGTGTCAGTTCTGCAATCTCTTGCAAGAATATGAAAGGATATGAACGGGTGTTCCTTCTCACCTGCATTTCTTTTCTAGTAATTTTCCCAATCTAGTCTTCTGACCCTCAACTTGAATTCCTCAAAATCTAACTGGTTTGTATCGACTTTCACATCCCTGGATCAGCTTCATGGTTTAACTGCTTATAAATTGAGAAATATATGAGCCAGAAGCTATTGAACAAGGGAACACAGAACTGCCCATTATCCCCTCAATCACAAGCACTTTTCAAGGTAAATCTGTATTTAAAGTATCACTTCATTGACTGATGGTACTTGTTTATTATACAATAGTTATAAAGTCTCTAATAATGTGGTGTTTCATTCTCAGCGAAGAATCTTCCAAATTATCACTCAGGAGTAGTTTTAATGCAAGTGACACGCTGTCATCAGTCTGCCTTCAAGATTACAGGCCTGGTTAAACAGCAGTCTTAAACAACACCAAACATTCAGGCTCAGGCTGTTCCCAGAATTAGGAAGCGAACTCAGTCAGGCCTGGGGCATGTACTTACTGCAACGACAAGCAACCATCTTTTCCATTGAAAGTGGGGGCACTGCTGGGAATGAACCTTTTAAGGCCTAAACGTATGACTGAATTGTAGCTTTGCTTCAACAAGTTCAAGAATTAAAACAGTACCTTTATCCTTTTCTGCATGAACCACTTTAAAAAAAACCAGCAAAAAATGCACACCTCACATGAACTTTATGTTTTGTACTGTTTTACCACTACTATTCTTCTGTCTTCCCTTCTTTCCTTTACATTTCTCTCCCCTCACTTTCTCCTTTACTGCCAGTCCACCACATCCCCCAATTTGCCTGTTTCCCTCTGTCATCACACTGAAGGGGGGCTGCTTTCTCACATCCCCCAGCTGTCTCCAGTCTCTTTGGCCAAGAACAACTGTGGGCTGTTGTGCTTTGCCTCTGAGCTGCTTTCATGCAACTAAAACAACATGAGTTCTACTACCACTGAACAGTGTAGTAGGAACCTATTTTAACTACTGTTGTTAATTGTTTTACCGTTTTGCATTTGTTATGTGAGCTATTTTAGTAGTTTCAGAAGTCAATTTTGTTCAGCTGTTCTAAGAAGCAGCAGTGCTGCACAGCAGAAGAGGCTTGATATGACAGACTAAGACATACACTAAATGGCCCTTCCAAACGGTTGACCATCAGCACACTAAAGGTACCAAAACCACCTTACGGCCTTGCATCACGCACATCTAATAGCTGCCCGGTACCCGTGGTGGCTACGAGAAGTAATAGCAGATGCCCAAGTGTGATAGTAATGTTCTTGCTGATGCGTCTGGGCAGTTATGCCAAGATACCGTATGTTGCTGTACAGATGGGAGTACTAATGACAGTGTTGATTTTGGACAGATAGTGACTAAAGGCAGAAATGGAAGGATGTGATGCTTAGGAAGCAAAACACTCCAGCAGCAGAATCGGGGGATGATGAGCAACTTAGAAAGTTATGCTGTTCAGATGCTACCACTTATAAAGACAAAGAAGTTCTCAACAGAATCTATAATTATCCGGGCAACGTTTTGTAATGAAATCATTCTTACTAAAGATAAAGTAATAGCAATTCTTCCCTTAAATTCATGAGAACGCATTGCAGGATCGCCACACATTTTATTTTTTTCACTGGTTGAACATGCAAGTTGCTCTACTCAGTGGATGGTATCGTAACTCCTGAAGTGTCCAGGCTCCTGGGGACCCGGGCAAAATGCAGCTACCCTGGGAAGCACTCTCTGAAGACAGAATGAAGGTACAAAACGTACCTAGTCGCGGATTCTAGTTTTTCAAGTGCCCTCTGTCTTTTCAGGCCAAGCCAAATACCCTGCTGTGAGAAATTCTTTCTCATTGGCAGTATCAGAAGACTAAAGAAACAGACAGATTATGTTCTGATTTTTCCATTCCATTCCTACTATTTAATCATATGTAAGATTTGCATCAGTTTCTCTATTTGTAGAACAGTACTACAAAATAAACACAGTTATAAAGCGCTCTAAGATACTTGCAGGAATGAACTATGAATATGCTAATGTTAGTTACAGCAGACATATGGTGTGGATTGCTGAAGGTTGGAGAATCTGAATCAAAGAAGTCTTACCATCACTAATTCTGATGTCTACTTAAAAGGAAACTGAAGCAATGCAGGGAAAATTATTTCTGATCTTTTCATTGCAATATTTGAGGGTATTTCCTTGCCATTTTCTACTGCTTTTAATTATGAAGCTACACATGATATTCTCGATATTGTCTGCAAAAAATGGAGCATGGATTTTTAATGTCAGGTACGCAGTTCCCTTTCTGTTGACTTCAATGATTTCTTTCTTGTATAAAACATACTAAAAGAAAACAGTAACTGTACGTACAATTCCGAAACTATTACTTGATGTCAAACACCTCATCTAAGCCATTTCCCATGCAAAAAGATGAAAATCCAAAAACATGTGAAAGAGGTTAGTGGGGGAAAAAAAAAGTCAGTCACCTGATTTAGAAGAGAGGCTATAGCAGTTAACTAAGAACAGCAACTTGAACTGTGTATGAGACAGTGGTTCCTGGCAGCCAGATATATTAAGGCACATCTAGATGCAATTGTGCAAATCCCTTCATGGTGGCAGCTCTAAAACCGTAAATGGTGTAGCTGCAACAGTAAAACTTTGCACCAGAGCTAAGAACGACATCACCAAAACCCTCAGTCATACAAGCAGTCCTGAATCAGGGGACTAATCTTTTTGACTAATTTATTTTGATAAGGACTGCCAGTCCTTAAAACCCCTTTATATAGCATTTCACCACTACTAGAATAAAATTAGCATCTCGCCAGTATCTTTTGTGATTACTGGCAAGTTCACTAAGATTAAAAGGAATATTTATTCAAATATTTCCAATATGCTAGAGGAAATGTAAATGGCTACAGCTTTGCTTAAGCAAGGGATGCAATATGTGCAATGGAAATCTCGCAGAAGTATATGCCAAATAATTGTTAGTGCTTTCCCTCTTAATACCATAATCCCTCACATAGAGGAAGTCTACTCCTCTTTTAAAGAAAGTTCTCGCTCATTACCGGGATCTTGCTCATATAGACCTTTTTGGGGGTTGTTTTTAACATCATTAGTTACAAAATTAACTACACAGTAATGAGAAGGAGACACAACATTGTAATTATGAAAGAGGCAGAATCTTGTCAAGAAGAGTTTCCCTTGCCTCTCTTCCCTCTGTCACTTATTTGCTGCTATCTCATTTATGCAGAACTTCAGCTGACATTCAAAGGTAGTTCTTGATCTGGTGAATACTAAACTGTGCTAATTGAAGTGACTTTTTTGTTGTTGTTGTTTGTCTCTTAACTATAATTAAAATTTCTAATTGGAATTTACAGTCGTGCCTGTAGTGTGCTGATATCACAGATGATATGCCAGAAGAGAGTTATGGCGCCCTGCCAGAAGATCAAGAATAATGGCTCTGGCTCACGGGTGAATTACACAGTTCCTTAGCAAACACGGAGGACTAACTTAAAAACCTCCTGGAGGCAAACAGTGGTTACCACGTAATTATGTGACAAATAAGCCACAGCCCATGCAGTGAGCGAGTCTGATGGATGGGATTTTCAGATATTTTTGTCTTTGTCATTCATAATTTACTCAAGCATGATGCCACTAGTGATCAATATTAAAGGCCCTTAGCAAAGCCAGCCAGCACAGAACACAGTTGCAGCATGTGTAACTTGGCAAGGAAGGACGGAATCATATCTGCATTTCACCAAACTCATGCTTCCAGCTCACTATGAGATCCAGGTACAGAGGACAAGACTACCTTGTTGCTCTGTGTTTATTTCTGAGACAGTAGGAGGATTCATTTGCTCTATAGTCAAATCACGTAACTGACAATTCCATGAGTAAAACCACATTCCATAACTTAAATGGAGCGTAATAGGGTCCTTTTGGAGAAAACAAATACAAAAGGTAGTCAGAGAAAAAGATGATTCAAACTGGAGGGATTTTTCATTTTCTCCAGTCACTCCCACAAATACATCCCTTTCCTTTATGTCATTTTTGCTTATGTTACTTTTCAGAGTTAGATAATTTGCACATCTGTCTTTGACAAGCATGTTCTAGACCGTGTAATACTATTTTTACTGTCAAGATTTGCCTAGAAACGCTTTCACTTATGCCCATACTTAGCCACTTGGGGACATGCAGTGTCTTAACCCTCTTGTTTGCCAAGTTAATAAATCCAGCTGTTGTTTAAGAAAATGGAAAGGTTTTGGTAATTTGAATCTTTGGCATATACTAGAGTAACAGGACAACAGCAGAGAAAGAAAAAAAGGAGCTTTAGAAGAAGGGCTTTCACAAGAACAGGGTTTGGAATTTGACACAGCTGTATGGTGTGAAGAAGGTGGCTGTTCATTTCAGATTTGTGAAAATGAGACGGTAAATATATCAAGTAAAAAAGATGTCGCTTCAGATAATGTATAAATAAACTGTGAGTATACATATGTATGTATGCAAAATGTTTTAAAATGCATTGTTTCATTTATATGACATGCACAGTTAAAGATCAAAAATGAAAGCTTTTATCAACAAATCTGGGTCAGTGCTGACTCGTGTTCCTTAAATTCTTTCAAAATGAATAAACAAACTTTACTGTCAAAGCGCTAATATCCCAGTGATTCTCAGTTTACGGCAGAAATAACGTTCTAGCTTTCTATAAAAGAGCTACTAAACACCTTATGGAGGTATTGTTGCAGGAAAACAATGACAGGTACAAGATGGTTCCTCCTACACAGTTTCTACTAAGAGCAGCAGCAATATCAGAGATCATTAGCAAACTAACCTGTGGTGTCATTCCATGGCAGATATACATGATTGGGATATTCTCCGTGTCTGGCCCTTGATCAAGGCACAAATCACTTTTCAGGGAATTCTGCAGCTAAAATAAACAGAAAGAAAAAGAAATCAAGCAAGTCTTACACGAGAAAAAGATGGTGCAATTTCTTTCTTTGCAAAAAAATCAGAGGTAGTTGAGCAAGGAAACATGCAAAATTAAAAATACTTGTTGCAGTGATGATATTGAAGAAAAAGCATTTAGATGAAATTCTTCCTTGTAGATAATCTAACACTACTGATTTCAATAATATTGCACAAGGTTTCAGGGGAGGTAGATTTTAAAAAGCCTTCAGAGATAGCAATAATTTTCGATATATGTTTTTAAAATATTAAGTCTAATGAGTCTCTGATACACACTATATATGAAAGACAAATTTTTTACCAGTGCGGCTAGCTGAGCAGTATGGATGGAGTTTCAAACATAGGAGAAAGCCCTGTAATTAAACAGCTTTTCAGAATCGCTCAGGAGAGTCTTCTGATTTCTGAAAGTAATTCAAAAATCTGACCAATTGGTATGCACTGGCTCTTCTTTGCATTACGCTGGGCTAATCCACGCGCAGCAATCTAGCTATGAAGAGGCTGCAAAGTTCTTGGCCCTGTTCATCACAAAGCCCTACGTACTACCTGCGCAATGCTGAGACAGAATTTTCTGAAAGTGAAGTGCTAAATTAATGAAGACAGATAGCTGGAAGGTCTTTTTAGAGTGTGAGGCCAAAGATGTGGATTGCATACCCATGGGCATGTACAAAGGTGTTCAGTGGTATAAGATCAGTTCAGAGAACATGAGAAAATTGTCTGATGGAGGGAGTGAAGAGGTGATGTGGTTTGCAACCATCTGTGATTAACTGAGCAGTCCTGTCAGTTGTGTACAGGGGCCTCCTTTGAGGAAAACAAATTGATATGCTTAAAAAGGAAGTCTAGAAGTGAACTAGTATGTAAGAAGTGTGGACAAGCCAGAGACTGAAGCCAGGCAGTGAATAAAATCAAAACCATGACCTCGTCTCTACAAGACTTCCAACTCCAAACCTATTTCTAAATTCAATAATAGACAGGACAAATCTCAACATTAAAGAGAAAATATGCATTAGGTATCAATACTGGCCTTATTCTTAGCTGCAAGCCTCGAGAATTAAATAAAGCTTCTTTCTTAGCTGATGAAGCTACTCTCATACTGCAGACAAAAGACTGCATTATGTGCATTATTACGCAGTACCTAAATATGCACGTTCTGCTGACCAGTGAGTTCACTATTTCTGTAACAAACTTTTCTGATTCTTTTTGTTTTGTATATTGCCAGCAAGAAACCTTCAAAGGCTGATGAGAAAGTCTCAGCAGAATATAAAATCATAGGGTGCCTGTTCGTTGATGTTCATTTTGACTTATGTGATGCAGAGTTAATCCTGAGACTACGCAACAAGTACCTTAGCTATTCCACTGGTCTTCCTTTTTTTATCTAGTATCACTTCTACCTGCAATCAAAGATTTTTTAGCCAGAGGTACCCACAAGCAGAACCATGCACCTATTAGCTGCTATGCCTCCTGCTCCTCAGGAAACTCCACACCTGATTAGATCATGGCATCGCTGAGGGCAATTCCACACAGCCTATGGAAGAGGCTCCTTGCACACAGGCGTGATTTTGGCATTGTTCTGAACTATTTTGGAAGGAAACCATTATCTCATGCGTTTAACAACAACCTAAACCTTTGTGGGAACTGTTTTTCTTCTCTTTTTTGATTGTATGAAAAGCCAGCATGATAATTTTACTTAATCATCAAAAGGGTTGTGGAACTTTGTGGTGCGTACAATCACTTCATTTGCCAAAACAGAGTGGCTGCTCTATGGCACCCTCAAGGGTCTTCTCAGAGCCATCCTGGCAAACTGCACAACTCAGACTTACTTTGAGGAGGAATGTCTCAAACCAAATCTTTCACTTGTGCGATCTGCTCTTACTAGTTATGTTTCCTAATTGGGACGTGCATGCAAAAAGGCAAATTTAATTCACAGCAATCAATTTTTGTGACTATGACACTGGATAGAGAATGTGAAAAGGACATCCTAGCTCTACTAGCTTATTATGGGCCTGTATTAACTTACTATGCTCATCCTCCATGTCATGCACACCCACCCTCTCTGTTTAGACTGCTGATTTTCTACGGGCAAGAATTGTTTCTGCTTTAATTAGCACAGTACAACTCAAGCATGATTTCAACATAGACAAGGGTACTACTGTCACACAAGTAATGATGATGATGATCCCAAAATACAGGCATTTGAGGTTCTAAATTAAGATCTGCCTATAATATTAAGAAGCTTGCAGTTGAAATCCTGAGCCTATTGTGTTAATTCACCTGCTGCCACAAACCTTCCAACTGACAGCTCTCATGTGTCTAAAAAACACATGAGAGTATCTCTGAGTGGAATGCAAGCCACGAAACAAACAAACAAACAAAAAATCAGGGAGGAAGATAACGTTCAGAATATCTCAGCATAAACTACAGCAGAACAGCTGTCTCTGTCAACTAACCAGTCTAAAAAACTATTTAACTAGTGACTTCAAGTTTATCTGATTCTTCTACTTAGAGCCCGGCATTGTCTTCATTAATTACTTCCATTATTACACCTTTCTCTCCCACCTTTTTAGAATGGGAAATGTAAACAAGATCCTTACCACCCCATAAGCGACAGTATCTGAATACATTCTCATTTCTGGATACACGCTGACAAGATACCACCTAAAGGTCTTGCACTGGAGCTTTTTCCTCAAGGCCTTCCTCTCAGAAATATCACCAATATCAATTCCGGAGTCCTGCACATAAAACAAAGGACAGAAAAAGCAGAAAAGACATCAGTGATACACTTCTGTGTAAACTAATCATCCAGAGTCTCCCTCATTGCAAAGATGATTATGACCTGTGATAATTATCAGCTTCTGGTTGCGAAGGGAGTCTGTTACCCACACACACTCCATAAGTGCCCCAATTAAATATGATACAGGTCACCATGGCGGGGTCTCTTTCCAAGTCTGCTTTGGTCAATGGGACCACCCCTATTGGCTTCAGAGGGGTTTAGATCTAGCTTCCAAGGAATATCACTGTTGTTCTCTAATTTCCTGGCACTTTCCAAATGCAAAAGTAATTGGCAGGAAGCAGCAAGTTGCCCTAGAAACAACCTTCTTGCGGTGTCCCAGTGTGGCCTAATCATTAGTACATGACACTTTCTGGCAATTTCTGAAGTCTGGGTTTACTGCTTCACTGCAAAGAGCAGAAGCTCTGCTCACCTTTCTGAAATACCACTTCTTAAATTTCTCTTGTAATGTAAAAAGAGAAGTTGCTATTTTTGTTAAAAGCAATTGCAGAATATTCTGTCCCCTAATTTTCATTCTCTTTTACCTTTCTGGCTAACCTAATTTCTACTTATCATAAGAGCAGATCATAAAGCGTGAGTTTCATAAAGTCCCTGTATATAAAAATCAATAATTTATTACATTAAAATCACGCAGTGAAAATTTTTAGAGAGGGATTTATGTGCAAATCCATGCCTACTATTTGACAGGAAGTAAAATGAGACATTTTGCTCCACACTGTGCTCTACCACTTCTACCTCAGAACAAAACACAGGATAAATAACTTTTCATAGGGAAATCCTATAATCTATCTACTTAACAACAGCCTTTACTGGGCCATAAATGCCCCAAAGATTTCTTCAGCCACCAGATATGATTTAAAAATAACATTGGAAGCATTGAATTTTCCTAGTTACACATCAAAAAGGTATCTTTGTAAGTATCTAGGCTTCTGAGCTGCTGAAGCAATGACTGCTTCTTACATCCCAAAGCACTGAATTAACGTTAATCTGGAACAAGTATATTTTATTATGGAAGCATTTTCTAACTAAAGTAAAATGGACTTCCACATTACCAAAGTATACTAAAAAGTAGGAAACTGAGGTCTGGCATAAACAGGCATAACTCAAGTTAATCCTTAAAAATGATGACTCCCCTCCCCTCAAGCCCTACATAATTCGTAAAACTTTATGTGGAACTACTCCTTAAGCGATCATTTTTTCTTGACTTTTCTAGCAAGTGACTAGATAGAGGAACATGCTGCAGGCTGTTGTAAGACAACCAACTGATCCCATGGACAAATCCTGCTCATGGTCCGCTCTGGCTGCACTTGCCAGCGTATCTGCCACTTGTGTGAAGGAAAAGGAGGCTGCCAGCACACAGACATTCGACTTCCAGCACTAACGAGGCTTCCTGGGATCAGGTACTGAACTGGTCCAGTGCATCCCAACTCCTTTCTCATGCAACCCTGCAAGCACCAACACTTGTTTCCTCACAGTTTATTGTATAAGGTAAGGAAGAGCATCTGGGCCCTCAGTCACATCCTCCCATGCAGCTGGAGAAGGAAAATAGATCACATGTAGCACACTGGCTTTATCGCCAGCAACAACTCAGTGTGTTCCCCAAAGCTGAGAATATGATGGGAGGAAAAAAGGAAAAAAAACAAACCCAAAAACATAGGGGAGGACACATGGAGAGCACAGCTCTTGCTTCCAGGACTTGAAAAAATCTTTCCTTTGGGTTTTAAGTACTTTTCTGAATCTATTTATCGAAGTAGTTACGACACAGAAATCACCATGGTATCTGAGATCCCCATCTGAAGCCCTTCAGAGCCACCCACAGAGATCCCAAGAGGGCAGTCACAGCACACTGCCAAATGAGTCTAACTACTTTTTATTATTATTAGCTCTCAAAGACTAAAACCTTTGGAAACATCTGACTATGGGGCTTCTCGGAGATCTGGGAATTCTTCCATGGAAAAAACAGGTCCTGTGGTTAACATTTTGGAATAACATATTTCATGGAAAGTCCCAACTGTTATAACTGAATACATTTCTATTACCTACACAGTCCATTACCAGTGCACTATTTCATCAGCTTCCAGATAGAGAATTACTCCTGTAGTTATCCACTTGTGTAACAGTATTTGGCCATGCTATCTGTCTGTCCTCTCTGCATGTCCCTCACAATGATGTCTCGACATTTTTTTGCCTAAGCTGAAGCTAGGTTTGATTTGAAAATTGTCCCTCTTTAGTATTTCACCTTTAATTTAATCTTGAGGTAAGCAAAGATGAAACAGGAATATTGCCATCCAGTCTGATATCTAAATTTGACCTAATCCATCCCCAGCCTTTCTCATCCACCATCTCTTTGCCCCCTGCCTACTGGAAGTCTGTATTACAAGTGTCCCACAAGCTTTAAGTTATTTTTTAGGTTGCTTCTTTACACTGAATACTCCCTCTTTTTACTGATATTTCTATACTAACCAGAGACTGCATGGCTCCTATGTATAAAAGAGGACTCTCACTGATGATGCAGGTTTTCTTTATACTAACTGATTCAATTACAGTGCTTGGGAGTGTAATTTTGTACTGTATTTTCCTCTTCCCCTTAAGAGGCCAGCAGCATTCCTTAAACAGGTACTTGTTTCCTACTGCTCTAGAATCAGTTCAGTACTCACAAAGTTTAGCATGGGAAAGAAAAAGGAAGTCCCAGGCCTTCAGAGCTCTTGCCCTGATTCTTGACACCAGGCCCCGCACAATGAACACAAAGATGCTTAGAACAGCTTCAAATTACACAACTGATTTGGGATACTTGCGCATATCTCAAGCTGTCAGAATGAAACACAGCCCCAACACTCTTCTAAGACCTTCCCTATTTTCCACATGGCAAAAGCTGGAAGCTGGCTGAACAACATTTGAATGTACCCAGCTGTAAGCCACAGAGCCCACCTTCTGATGGTCACAAAGGTGCCATACTGTCTCTGAACATCCTGTAGCAATTACTAGGTAACGAGTAGATTCAGGCTTTATAGGCTTGTTACAACTGTGAAAACTAAGCTGTTTCCCACTATATTTTAAATAAGTACGTGGGCACGTGTGTGTGTGTTTGGTTTTCTACAGCGGTGAGAAATACAAATGAGGGTTCTTTGCGCTACAGGTTCCGTACATACACATAGTAATAGATTTCTCCCCACAACAGAGGCATCTCATTACATGCAGAAGAGGCTACCACTATTAAAAGCCGATTTAGCGCTTGCCATTTCCAGCTTTTAAGTCTGCACTACGGTTTGACAGCAGTAGCCTTTGTGAAGATGAAGAGAGAATATAATCTGCATTGCAATTTATTCAAGCGGTTCAGTGCAATGATTAGTACATTTCTGGTGGGAAAATGACTGGAGATTGAAGCAGTAAGAAAACTTGTTATTCCTCTTCAAAACTAGGAATAAAATCCGTTTTGGCAGTACAAGACCTACCATGCAAACACCTTGATGCACTTTGTAACCTGAAGAAATCAGTTCAATCCACACACTGCATTTATTTTTCCTTTGTTTATTAAAATATATTTATTTTGGGTGTATCAAGAGTGATACACCCACACTTGAATCGATAGATGTTAACACCCCTTGCCCCTTTGCAGAACTCCCCTCACAAATCTGGCAGACATATAGCTCTCTGTGATGGTAAATAAGCTTAAATTCAAAATAAGATGTGTAATATAGATTTGATGCTTCTTTTTTCCACATTTCTGCAGCTACTAGATTAAAATCTCCATGAAGAGTCATCAGTGAGGATGACGAACTTGACAAGAAATTAATTTTTAAGGAACCTGAAGACAAAGAAATTATTCTAGAATAAGACACAACTACATGTATATTTTTATAGATAAGTGTGAATGTATAGGCATATCTTATGCCTATATGTAAGACATAAATACATACATACGTGTATACAAATAACAAAATCCTAGCAGAAAAATAAAAATTCAGAGTAGGAACCAAACCCCAAAGGATCTAAAGCCAAAGCTTGCAAACACCGGTCTTTGTGACTCACCTCTTGGGGTATGTTCCATGCCATATAGACATGGCTTTTAAATTCATCCATCCAGACTTCAGCCACCCTTAGTGCATTTCTCCGGACATGAGCAGTTAGGTCTTCTGTGTATGGTTTATGTGCTCTTTCAATGTGGGCAATCCTGGAGCAAGGTAGAACCTCAACACTTCCTCCACACTGCCATACCTAGGAGGAAAAAAACCATTCTGCTAGTGAGAGCTCCCTACACCACTGCTGTCCTTTAGTAAATACACGGAAATGATTTTATTTCTATGCTTGTCATCATTACAAAGGAGGTAGCTACTCAAGACTTATTTGACTATACAGAGGTTTTTCTTAGACAGTTGTGAGAGGAGTTATTACCTTGCCATAACATGAATTATTACCACTACTTAACCTTACTACAGAATTATTACATTACCAGTAGCCTCTCATCACAATCTTCCTGGATCAATTTAGCTATTCTCAAGATTATTAATAAAATTATTTATACGGAATCTAAAACAATAGCATCTGGGTTCAAGTTTTAATGCCTTGCAGGCATTTCTCCAAGATTGTGCACAGTCCATGTCAATGCATACCTGCATTATTCAGAATCTCGAACTAGGCAGCCTTACATAAAAGGGAAACTAAGCCAATCAGCTTCTAAAGATCACTAAAGTTACAGGTTCTAGGAAGACTAGAAATATAAATGCATCTCATGCTTTGTTTTAAATATAGCTCAGAAAGGATCAGGTTTATTTCTTTTGAGGAGGAGTGACAAAGACTGCCTAGTGAAAATGTTTTATGAACAATTTCAACACACACTACTCTTATAAATTATAATACTTTTATAATGTAGGTTACTGTACCTGCTCAAGGGTGTTTCAGTTTTGCCCACTACCGCAGTTGAGCTAATGTCCATAATGTTAATCATAACTATTGCATTTATTTCTGATTTTCTCTCTTTCTGCTTTCAACAAAAGAGAAAACCACTTTGGCAACCTTAACAGTCAGTGAAGTACTTGAATTATTTTACATAGAAGCTCTTTTTCTGTGTATCTTGTATTATGTAAACTTCCTAACAAGATCAAGGCAGCCCATTCATAATGGTTGAGTGGATGCTGCTCAGGTGAAAACCCAGATGTAGTCAAACTGTTTGAACCTGCTGAACAAGTACCTCAGTGTCCCAGAGGCAGGCGTATTCACTGAGAAGTGACAAAGTTTGCCTTATGATACTGCTAGCAGAGGTTCCTGAGGCTTGGTATCCCATACCCAGAGAGCAGAAAATGAGAGCGAGGGTGCTCCCTTCCTCGTACAGCTCATCCAGGAGAGAGCATATTCTGGTATCCCTCCTAGTGGCCAGGGATGTGGGTTGGCAGAACATCATGTTCTGGAGCTGATCTCAGACCCCTCAGGTCTGTCCGTCCTATAGGCATATGCTGTACTAAGGAGGCACTTTGTTCAGTCATTCATTTTATATATTTAGACATCTGGCTTGAATACAGCATTTAGGCATTTGGCAGCTCCTGAGACCAGAAAATGTGGCATGGATTCAGAATGTTTACAAAGCCTTTTCTGAACTGGTGCCTAATTGCATTCAGCGTATGCTGGGAGAAGAGATAGAGCCTTGGTTTTCAGAGCTCTCTGGAAGATGAGCTATCCCATGAACCTACTGTACAGTCAAGAAGGGAGCTGAAAAGACTTCAGCATGTCTCTGTGTCCAGAACTTGGAAAACCGTAAGAGTAAATAAACATAACCATTACCAACATCAGGGCAAAACTGAGATTATCATAAATATTTAAAAATAAATGAGCAATTGACCTGGCACAAGAATAAATAATCTGGAAACAGCATTGGTGTCCTGTCTTTCTAAATATCATATAAAGTGGGCAATCCAGTTTAATGATCTAACAAAAATAATAGTTTGTCAAACGTTTAATTCTAAATGGTTCAGCTACATTTCCTAATAAAGATTAAATGTGAACTATCATCAGGCTTTGCTCACACAATGCCTGCTTTCAATCCAAACCATTTCTCAGTACGACATTGACATCCAGCTATAAATTGTTTCAGAGTTACTCACTGTACACTGTTTAAATTAGTATCATAAAAGACAAGGGAGATGTAGAGATGGTCATAACTTAGCCTAGGACAAGACAATTCATATACTGCATGCACTGCCTCCTCTGTCTAGCCTTTGCTCATTTTAACTAGGGATGGCCTCGATCCAAGTCCAGCATGTGAACACCAAATCTTTTGTGGGATTTTCAGAGTTAGGTCTGAATGCCATCTCAACAACAAGCTGAGCCAAAAATTCACGGTCTATAATAAGCTGAATTTCCAAGTAAATTTCTAGGACCTGAAAATGTGAAGAGCGGATTCATCTATAATTTTAGTACTGATTCAGTAATCAGTAAAATCTAATTTGACTTTATAATGAAGTCATATGTGTTTTCAAAAAACATCCTGAGATGACAAAGTCTTTAATAGAGTTTGCAAATAACAATTACCCACTACCTGAATAAACACCAATTAATCAAATCTGGTGGCCACTCCTTTCTTTCAGACACTGCCAGTCTTTGTTCTATTTCCAAAGACTAATTAATTATTCTGCAAGAACCATGGATTCACTTAAAAACTTAATGCTATGAGGGAGCTGTCAATACAGATGCTGACAGAACAGGCGGGTTGTATTAAACAGCTTCAAAAACAAATCCTATTATTTCTAAGCAAAAATATCCCGCAATCCGTGAAAATGTGATTAGCATGCACCAAAACTGGACTAGAGATATATGCTAATAGTTTCCATATATAAAAACGAATAAAAGTCCTTTAATTAATTACTTTTTAAGGAGGAAGACATGAGAAACACATGTGATCTGCAGATACAGAAATTGTAAGTTACAGTGTATGCAGAGCTCGCAGTTATACCACTAAACAAGTAGCACTACCCCAGTTGAAGGCTGCGAAGCCTTGCAGAGCGCTCATAGAGTGAAAGCAGATGCAATACTTTATAAGGGCAGAAAGCACAATCCTGATTTGCTCAGATGGTCACATCTACAACAAGCCATAGTACTTTTCTCTCCCACAAGCGTGCTTTGTCCATGGGATTACAGTACGGTGAGAAAGCTCTTTTCTCCAACATTTCATTGCACTTAGGGAGAGGCCAGCTGCAAGGAAAGAAAATGTAGGGAGGCATTAAAGTGGGATTTTCAAATGGCATGAAACTCTCCTGGAATCTCAAGGGATTCTGGATTCCCAATTCCCCAAAACACGTGCAAAATCTGCAGCCAAGGAATGAAGGGCTTTGCTAGTCATATGCTAAATATTAAACACTACACTGAACAGGATATATGATTACTGAACAATATAACATGATTAACTGACTGCTACAGAAAGGGTTAGGTTTTTTTCATTCTTCCCTGATTATATTTGAAATAAGGGAATTTCTTGCAGCTAGGTCAAGAACACCCATCCATTTTTTCTTTCTTTCCTTAGACCAACTCTCCACTTGAATCTGACCACTCCTAGCTCCTCCCACCTCCTTTACTCCTGTAAACAAATCCATGGTACTCCAACTGTTGTGTTGGAGCCATTGTGAATGGTTGGATGGTTTTTCAAGACATCTTGAAAAGGTATAAATTTCACATCAAAAGTGCATAGGAGAAACTCATTAATTACTCTGAACTAACACCTTTTGGTCAAAGACAATTTTTAAGGTTTTTTAAATTAATATTTTAATAGTAAGAAATATATTTTCTTAAAGACTCAATGTAGAGGGAAGTTGCGAAGCCTTTTATAGTGGTCTGTTCTTCATCTAATAAAACCCCTGTGGGCAAGAGATTGTCTTTATGGTTAAGAAATAGGAATAGCAATTGAGGGGTCAATTCCTCACAACTTCACACGTTTCCCCTGTGAATTTCACAGCTTTTTTTTTGCTGTCATTAGTAATCTTTATTCAGGCTTCATCCATATTGAATAGCACCTTTCTAGTTCTCCAGCACTGTTATTTTATGTGATGGCTATAAATAAATACAAAGGTTTAAAATCAATGAAGCTTTTCCAAATTATCACCCATGACTTTAATAGGAAGTCTAAAGATAAAAGAGCTTCAAAGACTTTTTTTAACCACATGGAATGATTTGAAGTAAAATGCTATATCTCTGAGCATACTGTCGCTGCAATCAGTAATACTTAATGACAAACCTGCTCATACAGATTGCAAGGAAGAAACTTGATGAATTTCCTAAACTATGGTTAAAAGGAAATACAGCACCTTTTCCTGTTGCCCATGAAGATGTTTTACCTATGGTAGCAAGAGGTGGAAATTGTAGCAAGAGTCTCAATTTCCTGCCAAATCCCTAAACATACATATACATTTGTCAAAAATAACATATGCTTCCATCATTGTGATACAATATATAGCAATTCACATTTCATTCTGTAAAAGCATCAATTGCCAAACTGTACCATTGGGTCTCAGGCTTTGCCTTAAGGCAAAAACCTTAGAAAGTTTTCAAGTGTGAGGGACTGCATATCTTTGGGAGTACTTAGTATGATTGCTGGAGCCCTAAAAGAAAGAAAGAAAGAGAGAAAGAAAAGTTTGCTTTCCTTTGGAGGAATTTCTTCAGGTTCTGGTCCTGCTGGTTCACTTTGCGCAAACAGTCTTTTAGAAAAAGAACAGCAAGTGGAGTTTCCCTTCCAAAGAGCTCTCAGAATCCACTTCAGTGTGTTTTGAGTGCTCCCTTCCAAAAGTACCTTAGAAAGGGCTTTTTATTCTTGAATTTCCTGAGGAGGTTCATATATTTGGTATAGCCCCAAGAAGGGCTTTAGAGAGCTTCATCCTCTTGAAAGGGTTCCTTCATCACTAGTAAAAGGTAGTAAAATTCCGTTAAAAAATTTGAGCTGTAAAGGGACAGTAGTAGTGCCAAGGCGACTTCTAACATTTACAAATCTGAAATACTAAGCAAAGCCTATGACCTAAACTAAGCAAAGCAAGTGGGAGATGAGAGGAACATTAAATGAATACAGAGAATCTATTTGGGGAAAAAAAAAGGGGGGGGGGGAATCTTTCTCCCAGTTGTTATGACTTATGTGGGGAATTTGTCCAAGCTCTAACCACTTCTTACTGTTAATTTACTGAAGGTACATTTACATGTAAGCTGTAATTGAGGCCCTACATCTGTGTGAATTTATGTTCACCAAGGTTAAAGTAGCCCCACCGAGCAAATAGAAAACGTGTTCTTCGCATTGGAAGAGCCAGGAAAGCAGAGGACACATAAACCCGCAGAGAGAACACTGATGGTGGCACAACAGATCAGCTGCAACTTCCACTCTGTTGAACGAGTAAAGGACCAAGGTACTGGGCAGTCCAGTGGGAGGGCACCAGCGGAGCTGCTACAGAAGCAGTAATACACCAAATGGCTTAACCCCTAATACTGCTATGCTATCATCCCTCACTCGTTCCCACCAAAACGAGGGCAGTAGTGACAGCGTTTGCACAGCCTTCAGTGTGCAGCAGAGATGGCTGACACACACCCCCTTCAAAATGTCTAAATCAATCTCATCATAATTTTTTTTAGAGCAAATTCCATTCACATCTGGAAAATCTGTTTCACTAGACAAAGGGTGTACATTTCTATTCAGTTTTATTTTTAAATCCACATCCTTTAGTAAATCCTTTTCAATTGCATTTAAACATATTTGAATTTGCATATTTAATCAAAACAATTACAATTCTGAAGCTGATCCCTCTTCTCAAATATTTAATTTATACATCATTATAAAATGATATAAGACTTCATTAAAAGTGTTTCTTTTTATCTCTTTAATCACTGAGTGTTCTTTTCATGTTTTGGAAGCTTGATCGAACAAAAAAATAAACCCTACATGATGCTGAACAGTTTATGAGCATGTACTGCATTCATTAAATTTACACACATCATGCAGTTTCTCCAAGAACTGATGTGACCTTGTTTGAAACCATGATTTCATTTGGACTGCAAACAAAACTTCTTAATAATTAAGTGATTCTCAAAAAGCTGAAGCAATTTCTAGCTTCTGTGAAGTCTGCAAATGACAAAATTAGAAGAACTCATTAAAGATGCCCAGAAGATAAAAAAAATAGTCAGTGTGAATTAATTACTACCGTGGATACAAACAAATAGTCACCAATATCTTTAAAATATATTTTGCGGAACAATTTAATGCAAAAAAGATTTGTGAATCTTGTTAACCTTTATCATTACTAATAATTGTTTACTGATAACCAATAACGAGCTCGATGCTTTACAGGCAAGTATGAATAAACTATTTCTATTCAATACCATGAGCTAAGTCTGTGATCATTTTTGGTCTGCATTTTTATTTTGGTATCTTGACAGGTGACTGCAAAAAGGATAGGGAGAACGGTCAGATACAAAGATCACCGAAATCAACATTCACGTTTCCAGTAGCAATCAGTGGGTTTGGATCGCATCCTGAAAGTTTCTGGATTGTCATGTACATTGGGGTATCTGTCTCTGTAAACCTAGAAACTATGCTCACTGGATGAAATACGTTAATCTTTATTTAGATCATATCTCCACTGAAGTCAGATAATCTTCACTAAATAACTGCAGTAGAGACAGTAAGTACTGATACATTTGGCTAACTTTCCCCAAATTCAGCAAGAAACCATGCACAGCTTTGCTTATTCCACTGGTCTCAGAGAGTTTCCTCTCATTGAAGAAGTCTGCCCAAACAGTAGAATTAAACACAGAATCCTGGCCTGAGTCACATAAACTCAGGATTAGAAAAATCAGAATATAGGTAGACAGGAAGAGAAAGAAAATACACTGTTTACTGAAGCTATGATTCTGGTTTACTCCCTGCTTCTAGATGCTGAACGGGGTGGCAAAGAGAATCACGTCATTGGCATGTACCTCTGCAGAGGGGGCAATTAGGATATAACTTAATTTCAAGAGGTGACTGCCTATAGCCATAGCTCAGAATAGTATGCATAGAGAAATCAGAGACTGAAGGGAGAGATTTTTAAAATTACTTCATCTGTTTTACTGAAGCCCTGTGAGGTTTTTGTAAACTATTCTACTTCTCATTATCTTACAAGCCTGTCATACTTTCAGGTAAACTTATCTATTTGTGTATGAGAATAGCTTTTTTCCATAACCCAGCTGATAATCTTAATGTGAACCTGTAAGCAATCTACAAAAACACACTCCCACAACCTAAAAGACTTTTTAAAAGGAAATAAAAGGCTTTAACATAAATAGAGCTGCTCTCAATTTTTAAAATGTAAATTATCCCTTAAATCTTACTTTTGAAGTCATCATTAATTGCCTTTTAGGCCTCATTTTACATTAATTGTGCCTTTATAAAACATCCTCATTGAAAAAGTAATACATGTAAAGATTCTTCCCATATTAAATTGTCAGTAGTTTTCTTCCTCTTTTAGCTAATTGCTTCATTATGTACTTTTTAAATTGTTTTGTTCTACAGGGATTAATTTTGCACATATCTTCATGAGCTGTGAAACTTTTACAATGTATTGTTAAACTACGTACGTTGTGTTGCTGGTTTACAATTGCAGGAACTACTCTATGCCTTGTGTTACTAGGAGATAACATGCTTCAAGGGTCACTGAAGGCATACGGCTTCATTCAATTCTTTTTTAAATGTGTCTATCTCATTGCTAGGCACAGCAAATAACTGACACATAAATCACTTCATTGCCAAGTTTAAGTCATGAACAGGAAGTGAAAGAAATCACTTTTCATCTTAAAAGGCAAAAAAGCAGCAAACTGAATAACCAGATCACCACTTCTTTAGTATTCATGGAGCAACTTACTGCACTGCCCATCTTTTATGTTTTTATATTTCTCTCCCTTACCACAGCTACCACAGCTGTACTTAGCTTGATCAGTCTTGTTAATCTTGCACTAATCCTAAAGACTCGATCAGTACCAGAATACCAAGCTAAGAATAGAATAGAATAGAACAGAACAGAACAGAATAGAATAGAACGTTCATTTGGAAGGGTCCTACAACATTCATCTAGTCCAACTGCCTGACCAATTCGGGGCTGACCATAAGTTAAAGCATGGTATTAAGGGCATTGTCCAGATGCCTCTTAAACGCTGACAGGCCTGGGGTATCAATCACCTCTCTAGGAAGCCTGCTGCAGTGTTTGACCACCCCCTCAGTAAAGAAATGCTTCCTAATGTCCAGTCTGAACCTCCCTTGATGCAGCTTTGAACCATTCCCACACATCCTGTCACTGGATCAGCACCTCCCTCTCCACGTCCCCTCCTCAGGAAGCTGTAGAGAGCAATGAGGTCGCCCCTCAGCCTCCTTTTCTCCAAACTAGACAAGCCCAAAGTCCTTGGCCGCTCCTCATAGGACATTCCTTCCAGCCCTTTCACCAGCTTTGTTGCCCTCCTCTGGACACATTCAAGGACCTTTACATCCTTCTTAAATTCTGGGGCCCAGAATTGCACACAGCACTCAAGGTGAGGCCAAACCAACGTTGAATACAGCGGGATAGTCACCTCTTTTGACCGGCTGGTTATACTGTTTAACGCACCCCAGGATGCAGGTTGCCCTCTTGGCTACCAGGGCACGCTGCTGGCTCATGTTGAGCCTGCTGTCAGCCAGCACCCCCAGATCCCTTTCTGCAGGGCGGCTCTCCAGCCACTCCTCTCCCAATTTATATTTGTGCCTGGCATTACTCTGTCCTAGGTGCAGGATCCGGTATTTGGACTTGTTAAATTTCATCCCATTAATCATTGCCCAAGGCTCCAATCTATCTAGATCCCTCGGCAAGGGATCTTGTCCCTCAAGACAGTCAACAGCACCTCCCAGTTTGGTACCATCAGCAAGCTTGCTAACAGTACAGTCAACCCCTACATCCAGATCATTGATAAATATATTGAACAGAACTGGCCCTAGAATTGAACCCTGAGGAACACCGCTGGTGACCGGTCACCAGCCAGATGTAGCCCCATTCACTACAACTCTTAGAGCCCTGCCCTTCAGCCCGTTCTTCACCCAGCACACCATCAACCCGCTCATCCCACAGTTGGACAACTTGTCCAGAGGATGCTGTGAGGGACAGTATCAAAAGCCTTACTAAAATCCAGAAAAACTACATCCACTGCCTTCCCTTCATCCACTAGGCAGGTGACCTTATCCTAGAAGGATATGAAATTAGTTAAACAGGACTTTCCCTTTGTGAACCCATGTTAACTGTGCCTGATGATTGCATTATTCTTTAAATGCCTTTCAACACTACCCAGTATAATCTTCTCCATAATTTTTCCAGGAACTGAGGTTAGACTAACAGGTCTAACCATCAACCTAATACTGTTGAACAGCAGCTGTGATCATACACTAAGGATTTTTTCTGGACAGCAAATCATTCCCTAGTGGGAAGGGCTATGGCCTATTTACTAAAATCATTTAAAAACATGGCTTTAAGACCACAGCAAGTGGCGGTAGCTGAAAGTGCAAGAATGGGGGACATCTAGATTCATTTTCCTGAAGGGAATTTAGGGAAGATACACATTGCTCAGTGGAGTGCCACGAAAGGGGACCCGGCAGCAAGGACAAAAAGGAACGCTATGCGCACACGACACATCCCACTGCTCACTCTCTGTGCAAACAGTTCCACAATACAGCAGCTCGGTGAAAAATCCCCTCGCTTTCTTTGTTCCCTCCCAGTCATTTCTACCTCTTGGCACACCAGCCTCTCAATTTTCCTAACACAACAGTTTGTGAGGCAGCATGGTAAATCACAAACTGATTAATATTAAAAGAACACTCTTGCAAGGGCATATTATGAGAAAGAGATCTCAGGTGAGAAACAATCGGGATACACAAACACTTTGGATTGGTAATGACTGGACACGTAAGCCAGCAATAGGCTTCTATGCACCATATGAGACATGGTTAACTAGTCAGCAATGAAGAATCATGATTCCAGAAGCTGGGGTGGATTCTTAACAAAGAAAAAAAAGATAGATAGATAGAGCCAAAAGCACCTTCAAAAAAACCCCCAAAGAACACTGGGACTATTTTCTGGTCAAATAACTAATCTCTGTATCTCTGTTCATAAACTGCATTGCTCTAGTTCTCCTGCAACAGAAAAAGCATCAGCTTCATGTGAGTTCTATAGACAAACCGCCAGACTAAGTTATTTTATTGCAAATACAACTAATTTCACTATGGCAATATACTGTATAAAAGTAGTGCGCCATACTCAGTCTGAACTATAAATGCAATTTTCCTCCTGGGTCAGCTGATGTTAAGTCTTGATATATCGTTTAGTGGGAGCAAGATCCATTCCTTTTCCCTTAAAGAGCTATTACCTTCCAACAAAATTTCCTCTTACCCATTTAACAGGGCCATTATATCCCTGTGAACACGAATTCATCTGCAAGCACAAAGTCTTTGTGACATAGATAATTACTCTAAGTCAAAGCCTGGCTTACATTCCCTTGACTCTGATGATGACTTAGTCTGTGACCTGAGGCAAATCACTGAATATTTGTTCAGGCATCCCTAAAAGTGGTACAAACAACTTTGTTGTAACATATTTGGAAGCTTTATCAAACACGTAGGCTGTTTTAAAAGACAAAATGATTGCTAAAGGCTTGCTTTTGATAGAAAATCTTCTGCTGACTTCAGCAGGAATTAGAATAGGCCCTTAAGAAGCCTACTGAAAACTAGACTTGAACCATCTAATGCAGGACCTAATTGATTGCAATGGATTTGTAGGGGCTTCCGTAACTACAAGTACTGCTTGTACAAGCACAACCCAGAAGCAGAGCCCAAATAACAGTGAGAAACACTCACATTTTGTTTCCTCTATAAGGCAGTTACCCACACAGTTCCTATTTGGTCTCTTAGATAAGCAATGTGATTCCAGTTTGCCCTCCAAATGCAACCTGGTCCCTTAAAAGCACACTTAAGTCCATTCAATTGGGAATGATTGAACATAAATCAAAAAGAAGCATTACTCATCCTAACATGAATTTAAGAATATGATTCTGGGGCACTGTAAATGAATCTTTCAAAAATCCCAGATAAAGTGACCAAGCTGCTCAAAAAGGATGCTGTCAAATCTTGCATCAATCAGCCTGCCTTTATTTTCTTATGGGGCAAATAAATAGCTTTGCAAGAAAATATTTGCTTGAGGAGAAAATACAGCATTGCTTCTAAGATTCAAAATGCATTCATATTTTGAACTCATCTGTCAGCTTCTAGCTCAAGGCAACAGAACTCTATTAATATTTATTTAATAATATATGTTTAATATTTCCACAAATGTTATTACAAAGGCACAGACAAGGGTAAAATTCTTAGAAGTTAAAATAATACACCAAATTAGAGATGAATAGAGTAGAGAAACTAATTCATCAGTCAAGAGAATAATCCTCCAATCAAAGACCTGTTTTATGTGGCTTGTTACAGTTTACCAACAACGGATGCTTCAGACACAGTTTCCAATAGTTGGGGGTTTTCTTGCACTCATGTAACACAAATAACTAGATATTTGTGCAGATGATGAGGTGACAAAAATACCTCCTGAGAGAAGATACTGGGATAAATCTCCATTTTGTCAGGGTCTAATTCCTCTTCCTGCACAGTGAAAACCCCATCAGTTCAGCTGAAAACAAACCATTCCAATATTTTAGAAGACATAGTAATGGTTTCTTCTTTATAATGAAAAGAAATCCTGAATAGGTAGACTTTGCTTCTCAGAAGCATCTCAGCTGGGAGATTAAATCTTATCTCCCATCACTGAAGATGCAGCTGCTAACAAAGCAAATGGAGAATAAGGCTTTGACTCTGTGCATAGGCACAGAGATAGTGATTTACCCAGCCCTGTCATGACTTGATGCTGCAGCTGGTCTGCGTATGAGTTTGGCTCACAGTAGTTTTACATCCTCTGGAATAAAATTAGCAATATAAGGACACGGGACCATGTTCTACTTAGCGTTTTTAAGATAAACAGGTAGCTCAAATGATCCTAACTCTTGCTGCTATTTCTGTAATTGAAAGTAACCTCTCCTGTTCCTGTAGATGTTTGCTCTTACATGCTTATGCATAAAATTTCCCAATGAGAGACTTGACTTCCAGTGCCTAAATACTGCAAGGAATGGGAACAGGCTATGTGAAATTTGCTTAGAAACTCAAGCCATGAAAAAATTAAGGAAATTTCACTAGATATCAAGTCCATCATATCAGAGAATGTGATACACAACATCATACTTCTTGGCTGGCCTGTTTGGGCACACGGTGTCTGTTTATTGATACCCCTACCCCTACATAATAATGCACATCACACAACAGAATACTAGATGAAGCTAGATACTTCTTAAAAAAGGAAAATGGCAATGAAAGACGAAGCAAAGTGAGCAATCTGTAGTCATGGATTAGAGAGCATAATTTTAAAATGGAAGCATTATTTATTGCACTGATACTGTAATTATAACGTAGTTTTTGCAGAACAATTACTGTCTTTATTAAGTCGTTCATCATAGGCCTTGCAGTTGAAAGCAACACAAGTAATCTAGAGATGACTATTTGGTGCTGCAGAGATGAAAATGTAGTTCAGCAGCAGAAGCAGACCATCTGGCCTGAAATCACCTGCTGACTACAGTTTTCCACATACCCCTATCTAAAGGAAATGAAAAGCAGCCCCTGGGAGATGCACCTCTGGGGACAAGTGCTTAGGATGCACCTGAATGACATGGCTGCTGACCACAATATAAGAGCGCATTTGAAGCTGCTACCTGTATTTTGCCAAGACACAGCGTATGGCCCCAGCTCTGCGCCAGAGGCAGGCAGCTGAGGGGAAAGAGCTTGCTTTTCAAGCTTAACGTCTGTAGAAATAATACTGCGCTTCCCAGAAGCTCTAATATTGCACTGTACATTTATATTCATCCTGGTATTATCTGGGATACGCTGAGAATTGTGAGAAGAGTTGGTAATAAATAAAAAAAATTACAGCTCAGTAATTTTTTTTGATATAGCCAGGAACACAGGATGAAGTTAGATGAGGCAGCATACATTATGCTACCTTGCACACCACAATCTGTTGCAGATGAAAGTATTTTATGTAGGTCAGGCACTGCTTCCCTGGAGACAGACAAAAAGCCATAAGGAAATCAGAGCAGTGTTGGGCCTTATTCCAGTGATCCAGTCTACTCCAAAGTTTCAATTATGCAGAGATTTGTTTCTCTCTGGTCTTGCCTATCAAAGCACTCTTCCCAATCAACTTCTGCAAGGCTAAGTATAGCGGACTGGACAGCATATATCTCATGATGCAAAACTAGGTAAAACTCCTCACATTCACAAGGAGACAATAGTTTTGTCAGTTGAAAAAAGAAAAGAAAAATCAAGGTGACGCTAATTTTCAACTCATTGCAACACTGAGCTGCAAAATCAGGTTTCGGGAACAGAAGGCGGCTCTCCGGCCCTCACAGTGAGGAGAATGGTGTTATTAAAAGAAGCAGTCTTGCATTTCTCTCTCCCTTTCCTTAAAACTGTGCTCTAATGTAACCGAGAGGGGACCTGCGCTTCAGTCTTGCTGCAGTAACACTTCATCTCTGACAGGTTGGAGAGAAAGAATTTCAGGAACCCAGAAGTAAAAATGAGTATTTTTTGTTATATCTCACAGTCTCAGCAGAGAATTCTATAGTTTTTAAATAAATTCCTTTTTTTGCTATTGTATAACAGTATGGTTTTATTCTGGCAACTAAAAAGCACAAAATACAAGCTTCCACTAACATTTCACAGCAGAGTTCAGAATTTAATTTTATAACACACATCATACCATTTTTCATTACCATCTATCTATCTAAGAATTTCTCTTGTATCAAAAACCTGAAAGATTCTCAAACAGAACAGCACTGTACTTTCAGAATGGTATTTAGCTGTGAAGAGATATAGAAAGAAGTACACAAATCACACACAATACTGGGTATTTTAGGTTGGATATTAGGAAAAATTTCTTCACCGAAAGGGTTGTCAAGCATTGGAACAGGCTGCCCAGGGCAGTGGTTGAGTCACCATCCCTGGGGGTATTTAAAAGATGCGTAGATGTGGTGCTTAGGGACATGGTGTAGTGGTGGACTTGGCAGTGTAGGTTAACGGTTGGACTCGATGATCTTAAAAGTCTTTTCCAACCTAAATGATTCTATGATTCTACGACACTAAACAGATGAAGAGTGTATGATGGATCAAGAGGAAAATATGCACTTTATGAATATCTTAATTCCCCTCCAGATGGAAGGCAGCATAAACGCCTACATATTCCAGTTTGCCCCATAGTGATTTTCCTAATTTAAATAAACCAAGTAATCTAGAAAGGCTTTTCCCATTACACTTGTGAGAAACTATCCTCCTTACTGAGTCTGGGATCACAGGTAAGCAGGGAGTTTTAGGTATCATCTCTGCTGAATTCTAGCATTGTTACTTGAACAAAAGAATAATACCAAATTCTGTATTTCTATCCTTGTCACAGATAAGTTCTTTAAAAAGATACAGGAGCTTTTGCTCCCTCCCCCCCAACAATTTATACTACTACAGAGCTGTGGATCTCCTGTGCATGCCATCATCCATACATTTTTGACTGTTTTTCTCCCACGCAATAAGAAGCAAGCTGTATCTTAAATGTAAGCCACCAGTGTTGGTTGGTTATGTTCCTTACCCTGATTCCGAGCTCCACATTCTCTCCTCCGTATACTTCCATGCCTTCATCCAGTAAGCCAATCTCTTGGAAATATTCTCTATCTACTATGAAGCATCCAATCAATGCAGGACTTCTGGAAGAATAAACCAGCAGCAACCAAAATTAGCAGATAGAATATGAACAATTTTGTTATTCAGAAATAGATAATACTTATAATTGCTGGGTCAAATGGTGCGTCAAGACAGACTCTTAGGGAGGTGTTTCTCAGATTTTTTCAGCTTTGTCTTCTAACGTTCTTGATTCTATGGTGAAGTAAACACCACTGAAGGAAAATAGACTCAAAATTATTGGACATACATATTCACCAGAACAGGTAGGATTTCAGTGCTAACAATACTAGATTCAGGAGCCCCAACTTTGTTTCTGAGGCACCAGCCATTCTAGTCTCTCCTAAATCCTCAGGTTTCTTGTCTGTGATAATTAACAAGGATACCCAATGATGCATAGTTTTGTGTGTTTAACCAGAAGCTAGATTCATCTACAGCTAAGAAAATGTGTGTAAGCTTATGTAAAAGAAATTATTTCTTGAATAGGAACATCCAGATAAGGTTTTGCAATACAGAATCAAGAAATGTCTGCCCCTACCAGCATACTGTAACATTAGTCCATTGTCCTGAGCCAAATTTAAACAAGTCCCATATCTTTACCGAATCAGTAAGCTCTATTTATGTCATGACCTGAATTAACCAACTTTTACTATGCAGAGCCAATCTTAAGAAGGTAAGAGTTCAGGCACAGAGAGTACAATTTTACCTTTATGAGATGCAGTGGAGGAGAATACAGAGTAATTTAGCCTTTTCATTTTTCTCCTACCTTATAATCCACAATGGCAAGAAATAAAAATGTCTTTTCTGATTATTATGCTGGTAGCAGGAACTCTGGTAACAACAGGGTATTAATTAGCAGTACAGGGGAAATCATCCTGCATTTACTGGGAACATTCATGCTGCAATAAGTGCAGACATCTGCTTTCAAACAGATTATAGGATGTCTTAATCACAAACTGTACAATTGTACAGAAATCTATGCATTTATGCCTTTAACTTGAAGTGCTATAGTACCCACTTTATAACAATGAAAGACTGTTTCTGATGTATTTATTAATGAAGAAAATAGCAGTTAACATCACTTCAAAAATTATGCTTCTTTTATGACAATGTACTCTTTCTTTTGGTGTGGTTTTTAAAGTATTTTTCAGAGTACCTGCCTTCCCTTTGTTATAATTCTAGAAGCATATTGGAGGCATGATAGAAGTCATCAATCAATATATGTAGCTTTTTTTGTTTGTTTTAATTATCCAGCACACACATGCAGTGTATTGCACTGAATAAAAGGCACCAGGGAAAGAGCTAGGGAACAAACCTAGACATCCAATATTCATAAAGGACATTCACTCCATAATCCTCACATACAACAGAGTTTTATGGGGTAAAATGGAAAAGTAGATTTGTTCTTTATTCTGAGTTTAAATACTTTTAATTTAAAAAGTCACCGTAATTAATATAGAAGGCTTGTCTCTCCAGGACTTAATAGAATATTTCAAAGCATATTCACAATGTTAACAGAGTTCATTAACACTGATAAACATTTCTAATGATGTAGAAATTACCACTCCTAGTTATGTATGTCTGTGGCAAACCTGTGAATTTTTATCTCCTATTTTCCAATTCTGAGTCCTGTTCTGGATGAAAGATACCCCTTACACTGTCTGCGTAGAAACTGATTTGTAGTGATGACCCCCTCACGCTGTCACTGCTATTTAAGGTTCTGCTTTGCAGCTGGTGAAAACAGTCTTCACACTTACTTTCTGCAGAGAGCTAGAGTATAGGTACCAGTGACCTCCTTGGTATGAACGCATAGCCAGAAGAAAGGCCTGGAATCTCAGCAGAGCTGCTGAGAGGATTCAGAGGCACCTACTCCTCTCCTGGAGGTAAGGGTATTGTTCTGTACCAGCCTAACAATACTCTAGCCATGATAAGAAAGTACAGAGCTAGATTGTACCAAAGCAAGGATCTAATGCAGTCTTTCCTCACACACTATCAGTGGACCAGCGTTAACTCCTAGGACATAACACAGCTGTAAAGCTATGTGACAATATAATAAAGAATACAACTGTCAGATCAGTTCTGTTTATATAATGCATTTGTAAAGAAAAATCTGTTTCTGGCCCATGATGACTAAATTAGCAGACAAGACATTTGGAGAAAGCAGTGCTGCTGAGCATTCAATATTACCATTTCACTTTGGCTATGCGTTTTGCCCCATGCTAATAACAAGGAAACCTATTTAAAAAGATCTGAAAACAACAGCTTTCTTGATGACTGTATAGGGGTCAAGGATGAAAGCTGAAGAGGACATCTCAAGTACATTTAACTAATTTAACATCTAATTTAACGTTACAGTCAGTAAAACCTATTACATAGCTGAGACCACTCACCATCTGTCATATCTAAATGAGCACTGCCAGTGACACACTGATCTAGGTCACAGTTGCATGTTACCTTATTGGAGCAGTTGTGTTCTCCAGTTTCCACCATGACTTAGGAGGGTTCAGATATCTGCACCACAGCTCCCAGTCAAACCCCTGCGCTGAGAGGGGATACTCCTCTATTTCAAAATTATCATACTTAATGTTATCAAATGATGGAGAAATGACTCTTTTTCTGTTTTCTTTTATCCTAGTGAGCACTGGTTCAGCCCTAAAAAAAGAAAAAAAAAAAACATTATGACTACGTCAGTAGAAGCATAGCACTGATGGAAATAGCAGCTTATGCTGTATATTTCAGAAAGGGCAAAGTCTATAGCTGTTACCCATTCAGAGCTCCCCTTGCTTTGAGATGGCGTTTTGACAGAGCAAGATCTGCCCCAAAATAACACACTGCAATATTTTATCTAGGATGCCCTATTATTAACCTTGATGTTAGCTGGTGAATGGAAGAAATGAGTATCTACATATCATAGAGCATTTACACCCTCATTACCAAATAACAATAACTTCAGGCTCTCAATATTACTAAAAACATCAAGATCAGAGTTAATAATAGATCTGTCCTAGGGACAGAAGCTCCTGCCTTTTTACCATCTCTTTTACTCAAGAAGCAACAGAGATATTAAATCCAGACTGAACAAGTTAAAATACATGGTTTTAGTTATGTGCTATTTTTGCACAGAGCGGCAACCTCGGTGCCAAAATGACACTTCTTTGTTTACAGTGTAGAACATAATATTTTTAATTAAAAGAAGATAAATTTGCCCCTATGGGCAAAGGGCTACATTATTGGAGGATGTTTTTAACATGCAGTTTTCCAGTACAGTTTAAATACATTATGTTACACAGCACAAATACATTTTTCATGCTTGTGTCCATCATTGTGTCTGAATCTTCATTAAAAAGATCAGAAGGCTAATTTAGCCTCTATAGAAACACCATTCAATAATTTATAAACAGTGCTTGGAAAAGGTCCCTTGATCAGAGAAATTCGAGACACATACCATCCCACATTGAATTCCACATGGGCATCAAAAAGAGCGACTACTGGTGCTGTGGCTACTCTCCATCCACTAACTCGAGATCGAATCAGCCCCTCTTGTTTGCTATGTCGAACAACCTTGATGAAACCAGGCTTACGGGCATTCACTTCATCAACATACTTCTTTAGTTTCTCCTTGAGTTCTTCTGTGGAAAGGAAGGAATTAGATGTTAACAAGAAGTATCAACTCGACAAGATGTAAAAACCTCTTCTTTCAGCAAAACAGGAGTCTTCACACATGGAAATACTCCCTTTTGATTTACCTACTAAAAATTCTCAAATAGTCAAGTCTAAAAGGAGGCAAACAAAAAGCAGAAGGACCATAAATTATATAGTAATAAAAAATTCCAAGTGTGACTATTTAGCCTACATGACTGACGTCAGAATCCCGCCACTGTTTAACATTAACATGCCACAAAATAAAGCACTCAAACATAAAGTACCATAGCTACATAAGTGCATATTATCTTACTGTAGCAACAAACAAGATAACTATCTTATATTTCCAGAAAAATATGCCCAAGCATTGTCCATGAACTTTCTTTACCAATATTTCAAGAAAAAAAGTAAGAATAAAATAAATTATTTATCCTTTTTCCGTTTTTCTTTCTAAACTTCGACAACTCTTTTCTATCTCTACTAAAAAGTTCCATGACTTCTGCTCTTTTCTCAGGAGAACATAGAC
This sequence comes from Calonectris borealis, assembly GCF_964195595.1. Lineage (NCBI taxonomy): Eukaryota > Metazoa > Chordata > Aves > Procellariiformes > Procellariidae > Calonectris > Calonectris borealis. The sequence goes on from NC_134325.1 coordinate 10,114,213, forward strand.
CAGTAAAAGTACTGGAAGAGAATAATTCCTAATTAAAATATGGTAACTTTTTAATCAACAGCTATCATATCTCTGGTTTAAAGACCATTGCATGAGAAAATCCAATAGGTAGAACTGAAATATGCTGTTCACTATTATTATTAATTGAAAACACTGTTCACTACTATTCCTTATTAGCACTGCTATGTTCTATTTATGTTATGGTACCACTCAGAATTCCCTTGGTGTTATTAAGTTCCCATTCTTCCAAATCTCTCCACAAATCCAGAAAATGTCTTTGCTGTGATGCAGAACAATGCTCCTGTGGTTACGATGCTAAACTGATTATCATAAAATCCGTATTAAAAGCTCAATGCTGCCTAGCCCTTTCTGAAATCTTGAGCAAGCCACTCAGCTTCTCCATAATCCATTCCCCATCTGCAAAATGGGATCACCACACTTATTTCTTCTTTTCAGTCTATTTAGACTTTAAACTCTAGAGAACAGCAGTTTTCTCCTTCTCTGCGTTTGGCCAGTACCTGCAGCCCTGGGGCACTGAGCTGAGGGGAGGCTGCATCAGACAAGGGGTGGCACCAGAGCCCAGCAGAGGAAGGAGCAGCACCCCGTAGTCAGCAGTGTGGGAGGGAGTACAACTTCCGTCATGTTGGCTGGCCCAAATTGTTTCCCAATAAAATACCACAGGTTTTTCTTTGAAACCTAACCAATGAGACTTTCTCTTCTATTGTTTTGCTGGCATTAGCGGTGCAATCTGCTCCTAGCTACACGCCAGGGGGACATTTCTGCATTGAGCCCAGGTAGATTCTCAACACGACAAGCCAACCACTCTGGGAACTGGTTGCCTCAAACAGATCTGGACAATATGCACACTACAATGGTTAATGCAACAGAAAATTAAAAGCAAGCACACTTTATTAGGCACATTAAATGTTCATCCTTGGAAAGGAGGCGGATGTGTCCTCTGTTAGACCGAGAAAGAGGAACAGAGCTGTTTCATAAGGGGTCCTCTAACCTAAAGACTGTTACAACCCATATGACCTTAGTGGACCTACTTCTCTGAGGATATGGAGGAAAGGACAAGACAGTCAAGTACAAAGACTCCTTAAATTCACCTCTCCTTGTAAAGACTCTCAGCCACCAGGCATGATGCTCTTACAGCTGGTTCCACTGGCATTGCAGGACTGTGCATGCCCTTTGCGTAAATGAACTCTCTGCGTGGAAGCGAGAGAATACCAAATAAAAGTTCTGATACTTACAGTTTTTCACAAAGAACAAAATTAAAAAGAAATTATCTGATGACCATGTCCATCACAGTACTTAAAATGCAGGTATATTTTAGGAATGGACTCAATATATTCCTAGAATTTTCCAATATCTATTCAAATAGAATTGCCAATATCTATTCAAATTGTTTATCTATGACTGCATCACCTTGAATAAACAATATGAGGCATTAACACACATAGCATAGAGCACTATTTTACTTTGTATTAGATTTGCTCCGTATTGATCAATACACTTTTTTTTTCCATTATAAAGTCAAAAGATCATATTCAGGTTTTCTATCATGCTTGTGCAAAGCCACATGTTCTTATTGTTCATCCCCTAACACACAGAGATTTATAGCAAGCACAAAACTATCAAACCAATCACTAGCTAACAGCACTTTAAATTCAAAAGAAGGCATTTATGTTACTGAAATTGTGCCCATCTAAAAATAGTGCAAAACAGTCCTCTATTCCCAAAATATAACATTGTGGAGGGTGAATATCAAAACATGAAGATCAAAGCTTTGCTCTCGGTGTAAGTAGCTGTTCATAGCTTTGCAATACCAGGAAGCTTTATTTGCCACAACAATGCAGCATCACTGAGTATAAAATATATAAAAGGAAAGCAGGCTCTAATCAAGGACTTGAAAATCAGTACCCTTGATAAAGTCACTGTTCTCTCAATCACGTTCGTTTTTAGCAAGTGGGCTATTCTTACTCCTGTCATATACTTTTCCTAATGTGGACTGACTTTATAAGCTTGAGTAAACACAAAATCTTTTTCATAGCTAGGTGTAGTACGGAAATAAATGGAAATGGAACAGAACCCAAATCTTGGCTTGCCACCAGCATGACTTCAGCTGCACATTACAGCTGTGACATTTACTAGGCAGTACACACTTCTAATTTTCTGGTTACACTGCAGCTTTTTGCAAATGAAATGAATGGCCTGAGAGAGTCTCAGGGGACCTTGGTCAGGCAGTATGGAGGAATCCTTCCCTGGACTTCAGTATCAGCCTCAGGATGTGAGGAAAGTGCTGCATTTTACTAATCTTCAATACTGGCCCACAAGCAGTGACTTACTCTAGCATGTCCACAGGAGACAAAGCAATATTTTGCAGTCAGGCATTTTCTGGCCATGTTATTGAAAACAGATTAGCCTTGCTTTGCAAAGGCAGAGTGCTGAGCAGAGCATTTTGTGCACCCTTTGTCTTACAAAACCTATCAGGCAGACTCTCCTAGAAGAAAAGGTAAGTCTACTAAAAAGATATAATTTTTACTCAGCCACAGGACACAGCAGACATGTAAATTAAGCTAAAAAAGTCACTATGTTGGGAAGAACATTAAAGATGCCCTAGCAGGATACTTAAGTCAGGTTTTTTTATGCATTCCATGTTTTCCTGAGTTTTACATAAGAAATCTCAGTTCAATTTTAGAACACCCTGCCCAACCGGACTGAATGATGGGACTCTCCCCCTAGAACTGATCATACTCTTTGTGATGGCACTGATGGTCTTCAGCAATATATTTTTAACCCATGCTCTGTTTTTTTTCCACTTCTGATATGTTGCCTGAATAATAAACAGTCTTTTTCATTAATTATTGTGCTTCACTGCTTTATGCCACCATAGGGAGAAGAAAGGGAATGAGCATATGTGTCATCTTCAGTACACTGTTGACTCGGTTTCTAATTATGGAAACAAACAGGCTTATAAAGATAGACGCGTTTGCCTTTCAGCACAGAATCTCTCAAATAAGGACTCCATTTGACTAAGCTGAATGAATATCTGCAATTGGAGAGAAAGAAAAGCCATATACGGAATGGGAAAATGGTGCCGATCTGGCACTTGGAAATGTTGCACTCTACCACCTGTCTCTATTTGGTACAGATGTCTGGAAAGCACAGCACAACTCTCCTCATAAATGTAAAAAACATAATTAATGTGCCATAATTATGTTTAATATTAACATAATTAAGTTCTAATACTTCTAAGAAGTTGTTTATTTTTAACAAATCCACAAAGATTTTGTTTGTCAAGTTTCCCTATTCAGCACGACAAAGCAGTGCTAAAGAATTCATGCAACTTTGCCTTCTTAGGAAGGGCAGAAGCAGGGCAGGATGGAGGCAGGGAGCATAAGGCGTCAGAAGACGTCAGCCATCCCACAGCTACAGAGATTGTATACGAAGGGATCATTTAGTTCATGAAAATCCCTTCACAAGCCATCTTCCTTTCAGGATATGGTCTGAGAAAATGGTGGGCTTGAGAGAGGCCCTGGCAATGCAACTCCTCTCCGTGCAATACTGCACCTTGCTTGGCTTGTGCGAGTGGCCAGTCCTAGCTCAGAGGGGCGATCTGGACCACAGTCCTGCCTCCTCCTCGAACACTGGCTGGTTGTGGCAGGCCATACAATATGGAAAAGATTTCTCACATATGCCCCAGGGATTTTCTCAGAAGGAAAACCATCTACAGATCATGCTCTTCATCCAGTTGCATGCAAGTGGCCTACGTTTTGTATGACTCTACCTTCCCTAAACTGGGAAGTTACCAGGCTAGATGCTCAATGATGTAAGGTGCCTTAGCCCCGTGGGACTCCAGTATCCTACAAGAGCTGTGGATTGGTTCCCAGACTTCAAATTTTAAAGTTATTGATACAGTGTTGACATAAATAATAAATTACTGCTTCACATTCATAGAGAAGTAGCTTAAAGAACAGTCAATTAAGCCTCACTTTCAATACCTTTCAGGCTTTAATGAACTCCCATTCTGAGTGCTTAAATAAGTCCTCACATCTCTCAGAACAATTACATTTGTAAAGTCTGACACTCATGCTTTGCTGAGACAGATGCATTTTACTGACTTTTAAAAACTTTTCTTCTTAGCTGTAAGTTTGCCAACAGAGCTAAAATAATAAATAAATAAATAAATAAATAAAAGCGCTCTCATAACTTTATGCATTTTCTAAAGCCTAAAAGTCCCTGATGACTTTCGTGCAGCAGAATGCACACTGGATGTTATTGCCATCTCCGCAAGCCTTGTGGTTTTACCTTTAAGGAAAAATTTATTTCCATGTCAAAGGCCCAGGAATTACCATGTCCCTCTTTAACCTTAGCACTTGGCACAAACATGTTTTTTACTGTGAAGGGAAAGAAATTATTCTTCAATACAGAATGGGGTTTAATGTAACAATTGTCCTCCCTGTGCCAGAAGGTGTGGATTGACACATTATATGAACGGGGCAAAATCCTGCCAATTCATTATTTTTATGCTCTAGCTTTGTGTGCCATTGAGCTGCCTGGAAGGCACACTCTGGTCCCCAGGTAAAGAACCATGTTGGATATTTTCTTGGATCCTAAAGGACCCTTTTAAAGGCAAATCATTACAGCAGCTGCAGGAATACAGTGGAGCTACTGCCTGTCTCAGACTCAAGAGACCACTGATCAGTTTGCTCCTGGGCAAGGATCCCAGAGCTTTCCAGAACGCCCTGTGCAGTAGGTCAGAATGGGATCCACTGCCTTGCACCAAGGCAAAATAGCCAACTGGCAGAGCACAAGAAGTCATGAGAGCTGTTGCCATACTATCTCACCAGATACATCTTGCTTCTGCATGAAAGGCAAGTAAATTGGCAAAAAGACAGAATTTGCACAAATGAATTAATTTTAAACCAAGATTTTTCCATCTTCTTTATCTGATTATTTGTGGCACAAAGTCTTAGGAACAGGAAGAGCTGCTTTTTCACTCTTCCAATAACGATTTCATAGCCTTTAGAAAAACAGAATGTATTAACATAGTTAACTTTCTTTCTGGCAAATAAAGAAAGCCTGTTATACGAGGTTTGCTGCAAAAAAACCACCCTCTTCCCTCTCAGTCACTCTGTAGGCATACGACCTGAATTCATGTAATAACTTGAATTCATGGCAGCAGCTAGGCATGTAAGAAAAACTGTTTGCTGCACTTTATCTAATAGGCTTGTACATTGGATTATTTCACTTATTTCATATGCAGCTCAGTGCTTCATAATTTTTATTTTCCTTTCCTCTGGCCCCTTATCTTTCATGCTCAAGTGATCACCTCTCATCTCTGTAGCAGAAGCAGATAATTCCAAATGGAAAATATTTATAACCAGATAGAGGCATGTCATTTGTAATGCACATGTGTATATAGAATGTTTGCAACAGAGGGCAACAATGCACAAACAGATAACGAGGGCCTGCTGTGCAAACGTATTTAATAACCTCATGTTATCTGGTAATAGATAAACCAACCAAGGGAAATTACCAATGTGATGCAAGGAATCGATTTGGACAGACCTCAAAAACAAAAAAGCAGTATAGTCCTTTTCCTCCATTACTATACCTAACTTGTATTGCTGACAGAGATGCATAATCTAATCTCAGAAGTTCAGGCTATCCACATGTAAAGCCAGATAGCGTAATGAACTTTCACAGTCACAACCTTTGCATTCAGCAATCCGAAGTCTCAGCTGCTGTCAAACCTCCCCAGGTCTATTAAGCTAAATAAGGCCTACAACAATTCATTCCAGCTCACACCTCGGAATAAAAGCCAAGGACTTCTTGAGTCTAGCCCGTGAACAGCACCCTTCTCCCACAATAAAGGCAGAAAAAAATACACATTTCCCCTCTCAGCCCCTACACACAAACATACAATCTTTCAATTGCCCAGAAGAATCTAGTACAGAGGAGTGGGAAGCACACGTTGCTGTTAAAGGGTTTGATGGAGGCTGTTTTGATCCGTTCTCAGGTCCTCTCACAAACATCATGTCTATGCATGGAAAGATCTTAAGTGGACACTTCACTGAATCCTCTTGCTAGTTGTAAGGTCCTGGGAATCTGACAGCATGAGAACCACGTACCAGCAAACAATTCCACTTCAAAACAGTAATCAGTAAACTAGCACACCCCCCAACACAAAACAGGCTTTGCAGAACAGACCTGTGCCAGCAGCTATTCCTTCAGTGATATAACAGACACGTTCACTACTTGTGTTCATTTTGGTTTTTTTCTAAATGATGCATAGTTTCAATCCCAGCCACGAAAGTGGGATACCACCCTCCAGATCATTAAGTCTTATCTAGAAATATTGCTGCATCTTAATAAATCCCAATAATATGGGAAGAACAATGAAAATCATCTTTTGGAAACTGTGGCAGCTGAACACCATCTTATGGAGGAGGGGGATACTGGAGAAAGAAATATTACATCTGTTATTTTTTGTTAGTACTATTCTCTTGTAGTAATGTCTTTATAATAAGGGCTGTAAATCCCTTTTATTTCCCTTTTATTATTTATTGAGTACTGTGCAAAGACAATACTCAATTCCTGTCCTAAGGTACATTCTGTCCTAAGTATCACCGAGCTCCCATTCTAGCAGCAGAGTGTCTTGCAACACTTTGCAAGACAGAGAGATAAATTGAGATGCCAGATGAATCTGCAAGGTCACACCAGAAGTTGCAGTGGCGGAGGAATAGGACCTGGGTCTCCCAAATCCCAGGGCAGCACATTAACACTGCATGATTTCCCTGAGGCTATGATTCTGCAGTTTGAGCCATGGCCCATACGGAGCCCAGAGAACTCTGTGCAGATGCAAGAGCTCATCCACATCACTTGGTCAGGATTAAGAGGCAGCTCATATCCGTAGCTCTTGTTAATGTCAATAGAAATTCATTGCAACAAAGGAATTAAACATGGCCCTTCCGTTCCCCTATCAATAGGAGAGACTCACATGCTTACCTCTGAGTACAGAGTAGAGCTTACTAAAGGTAAGTGTTAGCATCAAGAGAGGAAAAGAAAATAAATCTGCTCTCAGGTGAACATTCCTTCCAGCTCTTCAATAAATTTAAGTGTATGCGGCAAGGCAGGACTAATAAAAAAAGCACAAAGCATCTTTTCCTAGATTATAAAATTCCCAAATTAGAAAGTTCACACTGCCAATAAAAGCCAGTTGGGCATGTGTGTGCTTATAGCAGCAAAGATGCAAACACAAACTAAAAGTAGAACGGGGACTTTCCAAACACTGCCAATAGTTACCAACTGCCATACAAACAACAAAGCAAGGGTACAGAGGGTGCTACATATCTCTCCATGGCAATACCCGTTTAAATCTTCAAAATATCTTTAAGCACAGACCTGAAATTACATAATCTTAATTGTTCCACTCAACTTACTGATTGCTAGATGCTTGAATTAATCTCAGCAGGAACACTATTCCACTTCGGTTTACTGTGTATGACTGCTTCCCATTTAGGGACTGTTACTGGATGTATTATGGCTACAATAATATGATCACAACAATGGTTAAACCTGGTCAGGAACAAGCACTATGACTGAAATCAGATGTTCATATCATATCTGATGCAAGAATGACTTCTGATGTTTATTTGGATACAATAGTTTTAGAAAGGGGCCATAAAGTGAGAAGTACACAAGCACCAAGATCATGCATTAGAGGTGACACAGTGAATACAATACACTGCTGAAATAACCACTGCTAAAATTCTGAGTTCGTAATTTCATTTCTTGGTGTTCCTGGATTCATTTGTAAAATGACCTTTAAATGTTAAAGAGAAGTGCCTGAGAAATGCATTCTATTCCCAGCTGGATAGCAGCTGTTTCCAGTAATCTAAGTGGCTTTTTTTCCCCAATATACAGTATTTAATTCTAATCTATTTTTTGGACGTGTATGGAACAGAAAAATCACTATTCAGAAAAAGAAACTAAATGCCTGAACAGAGCCAGAGCAGACTCTATAAATCTAGAAAAATACAATCTGAAGAGCACATTAGAAATACTCTGTACTTCTATAACCATAAGACGCAGCAAGCCGCTTGCTGTACTGTAAACTTGATAAATAATCATGACTCCAAGAAACAGCGTGGCAATTCATGTAATGATAACAGATTCATAAGGAAAAGGAAACTGCCAATTAAAACACTATAGTCCAAGTGTAACTACTTTATTTCTGGCGTGGATTCAGAGGAAATCAGTCACATAAGTTGCATTAAAAATGGAATATGCAAATATGCCATTAGAAATGTATGGAACAGAGCTGCTTATATTCCTCTCTGGATCAAATCTCTCTCTAACAGCAAGGAAGTTGCGAACAGGACTATAAAAGGAAGATGAAACAGAAAGTAATCACAGAACACTTCTAGTTAGAAGGGACATCTGCAATCCAAGACCTGACTCAAAGTGGCTCCAATTAAATGATATTAAATATATCACTCACTATTAAAGAGTTATTTAAAAGAATGTCAGAGAGCATTAAAAGATGGGGTTTGGGTTTGCTTTTAATAAATGGGACTTAGCCTTGCACGCCACATTGGTTTTTATGAAAATCTTACTTTTATCAGAAATTAGAATCCATCTTTATACCCATTGCATAGAATTACTTCCCTGGGACCAAAACAGCTAGCATGCACCAAACCTGATGATACTGTGAGAGCATCCTTGAGAGTCCGGACAGCAATAACACCATTTCTCCTTTTGAGATGTCTCTCTATAAATCAAACTGCAGTTAAGAAAAGGAAAAAAAAAATCAACCTTCTGTGGTGTGTTTTTTTTAACCTGGTCCAAATGTAGAGTTGCCAGCTCTTCCTTTGAATGAATGACTCTACCAGACAACTCTTACACATCAGATGCAAAATGTTCTGTCCATATTCCAGGTCAGAAAGATTGATTTCTTGCTACCTGTGATCATGTTGTGTGATCTGCTACTATCTTCTCCTTTCAAAGGTGAACTGCCACTTGCAGAAGAATGCAATTCATCAAAGCAATAGCAATACAGCACCCAGTACACTAAGAAGAAATACAGCCTGTCTGGGCAGGAGGACTCTTTTTGACAGATGGGATTAGTTCCCAAAAAGGACTTGTTTTTAAATCAGCAGAGCTGCATTCACACAAGATGTTTCTGTCAACAGACAGAAGAAAAAAAAAAAAGGCAAATTATACCAATATGAGCAATTTTTGTTCATTATTCTAATGGCTAATATGTTACTGGCAATGCAAACAAGAATAGATCAGATAATACCACTTACAAGTAAAAATTTTACTGAAAATACTGGTATCACTGAGGTCAGTGAGAACTTTTCAGAAAAAAATGTTGTATGTCCAGGCCCTGAATGCAACATCACACATCACAGCAAGTGCAAGTTACAGTTAGCCCTTGTAAAAGCCAGCTCTCACATGCCCTCATATTACACCATAATAATCTTGAAAAATTCTGACGAACACAATGTATTACATGGCACATCCATCAGAGTCTGCCAACCTCGCATAAAAAGAAGGAGTAGGACCTATCCCATCACCTACCAAGCAAGCAAAGAAGAGCCTTCAGCGTGCACTTCCACTACAATCCTAGGAGGAATGTCATCTCACAGACCACTGCCGAGTTCATTTGGGACAACCTGGTAGGTATTTACTGTGCTGTTTAAGTCATGGGTTTTAATTCACAGCATTTGAGTAACTTGGAAGTTACCACTTCTCCTTTTTGAAACTTCCTAAAAATAAGGACAAAATCCAAATAGTTCTTACTCCTGTAAAGCACCCATTCAAATCAGAAATAAGTTGGTTTGAATACCATACAAACTGCAGGATTTGTTTCTATCTAAAGACAGAAACTGTTTTTTTGGAACAATCCATGATGTACATTTTCACATTAAAGCATTTTCAAATTCTGGCTTGCTTCTTTCCCAGCATATTTGATTACTCCTCAGAAGTAACACAGTGCTGGGACAGTGCCATTTGGTAGCTGTGGAAAACCTCTAAATCCAGCATATATGATCTCCAAGTAAAGGACTGCTTATTATAATAGTGTATCATCCACTGCTTCCTAAAGATCCCAAACTAACCAAGTATTAAAAGAACACAATAGCATACAAGTTGTATCTTTAGATGAAATATATCAGCATGCAACAAATTATTCCAAGCATTTCATCAGCTATTATAGAAAATTTCTCCGTAGGCATCTAATAACAATCTATCCATTAGTTTTAATGAAATGTTTGGGTTTTAATTGTTATATTACAATTCATGTCTTGCCTTTTTGCATCAGAAACACGTGAGGGACAGTAGCAGCAACCCTTCCATTTTCCAAAAAAAAAGGCGAGGCATTAAAAATAACCCAGGTTATAACTTGAAACTAAAATTCATAATACCTTTTCAATTCACAATACAGGAACAGCATTGTTAATAGCATCCTGCTGAAGTCTGGGAAAGATTTGGTTAAATCCTACTTAATTGGGAGTACGTTATTTTAAAACTAAAGTATGTTAATCTGGCTATTAGTATGCATCCCAGCAGGGTGGAAGCCTTGCTTGCATAAAACGTGCACATAGAGGAACACACACCAGCTTTGCCTTTCCTGCTCCCCAGAAACAACCGGCAGTAGTGTCAACATTTTTTGACATTATAAGCAGTAAAAGTGTCTTTTCACTGTGCTGAGATATGACAGAATTCCACCGACTCCAGCACTCCCTCCTGGAATTACACCCGAGCGAGCAGCCAGAGGCTCAGGGGTGTGGGCTGCTCCAGGTTTCTGCTTTACACTGCAGATGGCTGGAACTGCCAGGGAAGGACAGGACCTGCTCCAGACTACAGGAAGCAGTCTGGGCTACCAGTCTGGGCTACGCAGTTCATGCCTCTCATCTTGTCAGCAAAAGCAGAGCTGGTTGGCGCCGGCTGAGAAGCACACGAGGAAACACACGGCACTTCTGGACCTGCTGCCTGGGATTCAGCAGGTAGCAGTCCTCTCTGACTCGGTCACGCATCAACAGCCGACACTGCCGAGAGATGCTAAGGATAACAGTCACAGAAAATGGACTGAAATCAAAAGCACAAACTGGATGCTGAAATGACTTAGATCTTGGGAGATCCCACTAAAGAAAATTTCCATAGGTGAAGACAGTGCCTAAATTTAACAAAAATGTTTAAATAGCTTCTAACTTAAATTGTTTTCATTGAGTATTAGGCAAACAAGAATCCAGGAGAATATTCTTGAATTACAGTTTCTCTGACTAATATTTAGATATATTACAACAGGTTTGTTCAATGTTTGTGTTCTGGTAAAGATTACATTAATTTTAGTTTGTTTCCTTTCTCATTATTTTTTGTTATTTAATTTTAGCTCTTTACTTCAAAATTTACCTTCTAAAACAATGCTCTAACACCTGTGGTCAAAGCAGAGACTCTCGGGACCCATCAGCCACTGCCCAGTAAGTACAACTCAGCACGTTCATGTGGAAAACTACACACACAGGCATTTGTATCCAGGCCCTCCCCTACCACATTTTTCAGATAGCTTCATTTTCTCAATAAATGCAGCAAATTTAAGTGACTTCATGAAGACCTCCCAGCGTTAATTGTTACTGGCATTATTATTCCTTATACACATTATACTTCTGAATCCTGCCATCTATATAAAATATTGCTTGGGAATTTTAAGGTCTTTTCCAGGAGATCTTTTTACAAAGGGCTGTTAGCAGTAAGTACTGTCTGTATCTCACTTAGCTAGCGTGATGTGGTTTGTAGCACCGTAAACCTACCAGACTCCATTTATTATAGAGACTCAAAGGCTTGAAACTATCACCTCCTATCCAATTCTTCCAGTTTGACCTTTCATTGTGAATAATGATTTTGCACAGATACGGGCTAATTTCCTTGGACTGGATTTTGATTTGCGATGATTTGCAATTTGATTTGCAGTATATCCACATTTTTCAGAATAGTTACTGTCAGATTTAAACCTTTCAGCATCTTCAAAAGAATGCTTCTTGCACAGCTAAATTTCATAATGAAACTCCATGATTGAATTCTCTCCAACTACAAGCATTAAATTTCTACCTTGTCTTCATATTGCAATATGTTGTATTGAAAACCACTTGACGACTTCAGATTGGGTAATGATCTCATTTTCCTATATGGCATTCATCTTAGTTAACCTTAGAGGGTTATTATACAGCTATATTCTTATTATTATGTGGCAGGAGGAGTTTGTTCCAGAAGGTAGTAAACTCAGAGTTATAATTAATATCCAAAGTTTTAAAATTCTGAGCAGCATTTACTCCACAGAAATTTTGGTCATCTTTCCAAAGCTCAAAAAGCCTCAGACATAGGTGTCTCAGAAAGCTGAATAGTGAAAAGCTCCTCGAGGCATGTGACTCTTCCATCTTCAAGGGCCTCACATCACCCCCCTTTCTAAGTCTGCCCTGATATGAGAAGTTACAAATGTGTAAATTGTACTCTACATAGCAAACATGGCCGTGCTACCTACGTTGGAAAGAGTTAAGCGGCCTAAACAAACTGCAAGTTAACACAAAACTTCTGTGATGTTTTGTGAGTCAGACTAATAAATGTATATGAACATCACCACAGCCAGCCAGCCTGATGCATTTTCCCAAGTTCTCACTCTCTGTCACCAACGCTGAAGATTACAATTACAGCCTCCATACCACACTGGGAGAAGGCAAGATAGACCAAAATAATATGGACTCCACCTTGATCCCAAGATTGTCACCTCATCCATGACATGAACCAGCAGGTTGCATTTCATCTGACCAAACCAAAGGAGAGTGCTGCCTTGATGTTCACTGCCCTACTAGCACTCGCTAGCTGCTACTTCAACCTATAAAGCACAAAAAAAGTCTATGTAACACCACATCTGCTTACTAAAGTTGGAGTATAATTACACCTAATTTATTGTCATGCAAATCTTTGCCATTGGATAGCAAAGTGGCCCAGTTTTATACAGTCCTTGACCACCTGCATTCTGCACATTTCCACTGAAGAAGTTTATATGCTCATCAGAAGAGCTATTTGCAAAGCTGTTGTCAAAGGAACTGGCAGGGTTTGCTACCAGAGCTACATTAGCAGCTCCCATGAAGAACAGGAACCTGAACCACATGCTGCAATTCCAATTAGGGAACTCGAACGAGGAAAATAAGAAATGTCATAAACATAGAAAGACAAAATGCCTGAAGAGGTAAACAAGAAGTGGTCACAGTTCAAATACTGCAAACTGGAGACTAATCAATGTTCCTGCCTTTCACCACAGACAAATCAGGGCGATTAAAACAATTAAAACACAGAGAGCTAGTAGGTTTCATCTCTTTTAAAACATCGGCAGACCTTTCTTTTCCACTGTTAGACCATCCAGAAGAACAAAAAACCACAAACCTACTACACAGCAAAAGCAAATAACCTTCTGAAACCCAAGACGACCACCAACTCGCAAGAAGTTACTCTCAGTCTTTTTGCTAAGCTGCACGTGAAAACTTATGTCACTTCCTTTTTCTATTTGCTATGTGAGTGAATCTTCTCCATAGCTAAAAAGTGAACACTGTGGGTGTTAATTGGAAGCATTTGTGAAAACTGATTAAAATTGCTGTGCTGCAATCATGCTTCAGAAAAGGTTTTTTGTTTCAAATCCTAATAAAGATTTGTCTTGTACATGCTTTGTTTAATCTCTTCAGGTAGATAAACAAAGAACATATCAGTCATACCTTAACAAAGAGAGGGAGTAGCAACTCTCTTCTAATCAGAGGACTTTCTTTACAATTAAATCTAAAACCATTAATTAGGGGGCTTGGTACAAGTTATCCTCAGATACATACAATTCTTAAACAAAGAGATGTCAAGATAAGCATTGGGAAAGCATATTCTTGGGGAAGGACAGTCATGCAACACCACTTTTGGAAAGGTATTGGTGCGTGCCAGAAGCCGCACGAGTAGGTTGGTTACTTTGTGATCAGCTGCCTTGAACATAGCTGGCAAGTTCTGAAATACTCCACTGATGTAAACTTTTGCTCCTCATCTCAAAACAAATCTGTTTTGTGTATTCTTCCAATACTAACCTATGTGACCACTGCTTCCATGCAATCATTCCCTAGTGAACTAGTCTTCCCTGTCCTTTTGCTCTTATCAAGACTACCCTTCCCTAATGATGTGAAACGGACCTGATATTTGATATATACTCTCTATATAGCACTCACAAACCCCTCTGAAATTAGCTGGCATCAAACCAGCTGTGTAAAATTTATGAGAAGTTGGATGAGCTATGTCTCCGTTTCCTCTTGTCTGTATCTACACATAATGTCTATACTCATCAAACAATGCCTTATTTTTCTCCATCCTTCTGCTACTTTTGTTTTGGAACTCATTGATCTCTTTGGTTTGATTTACAGTGTACCGAACAAAATGAGCAGCAGTACCAGGGCATGCCTCTTAAAGGTTCTTCATTATTCTCTTTACTAAAATCCAGTCATTTCCTTCTCTTCATAAACACTTTGTATTTCACCACTACGTGACCAATCAGCATTAAAACCTCCTTGTTTGAAAGCCTAAAATATCCACCAGCAGAGTATTATCAAGTATGCATGATTGGGATTTACCACTCAGCAAGTAAAGACCCTGTCCTATAAGGACAGGACACCATGGCATCCAAGAACACAGCTATACTGTGCAGTTCACAGCACACACAGCCACCTGAGCTAGCACTAATGAATTGCAATGTCTGCATTCGGAGCGCCATGCAGATGTACCACCTCCAGGTCTGGAAGCGGCTTGACTGATTTACTTGCAAGACTGAGCCTACAGTACAGGACTGGGAGGAGAGTTTGTAGATGTTTAATGTTTAAGGTGGCAATGACAAAGAAATGGTCTTTCCAGTATAAGAGAACGGTAAGATTTGTAATAGCAGCAGTTCACAGGTAAGTCCACCCTTACAGGTTTTGAGTGCATTTCCCTTGGAAGATTGTACTCCAGCCAGACACGTGTTAGAGCTCTGGAATGCCAGAGGAAAGGACCTGTCTTCCGCCTGGAATGCTGAACAAATACTTAGCTATCCTGGACCAAGGCCACTCAGTATACCTTACAGATAAAAGCTGAGACCTTAGATGCACTTCAAATTGTTAAAAGAAGCTCATGCAGAGCATGGGACGGGCTGCCACGTGCAGTATAACATAGCTCTGTGGCTGAGGAAACATGCTGCAGCACTCTGAATTAGTGGCCGTTCCCTTAGATGCCACCCCTGCCTGTCTCACACTACAGCTGTGCAGCCAAGAAGTCACTGACAGCGTTCGTGCCTGTGGCTGGGCATACCCTTCGGGCTGACTTGACTTACCTAGACCTGAGTTGGTTCACACACAGCTATCTCGGGTCCATTTCCTCAACAAGTGCAGTATCATTTTAATTTTTCATGCCAATATGCCATTCTTAAAATACTGCTAACCATTCTCTTTGAATCTGTATTTTTAATAACAACACCAACATTTTAGTCATATGAGACGTTGCTCTGAAGCTCTATCCTTTTAATTGTTGAAGGGAAGGCACTTTTACAACTCCTTAGCATCTGGCCATCAGAAATACTTCTGTGAATTAAGATGACAAGAGCAGCTTTGGTGAGTACTATCCAGTGTCTGAAATAAGCAAATACAGGCTCAGCTGGGCTCGTAGATCGAAAGAGGTTACGTCCACATGCAAAAATGCAGTCATATTTTTTTATGTTTTAACTTCGTATTTCTGGCTTAAATTTCCAGTCACTTTAAATCTTTTTTACTAATGTTACAAAGATATTACTGATGTTGGAGATTTTGAAAACCTAACTGGACATTGTCTTGGGCAACTTGCTCTAGCTGACTCAGCTTCGAGCAGAGGGGTGGGACTAGATGATCTTCAGAGGTCGCTTCGTACCTCAGCCATCCTGTGACTTTGCGATAGAGTTCACATCTGCCTTGGAGAGAATGCATTAATCTCTTCTGATGCACACCTATCTTCTGATAAAATAAACAAGCAGCCATAGAACAAATGACAACACTGAGTAGAAAATCTGAGAGCAATACAGGAATTGGTATGCATGTCATTTAGCCTTTGAACGCTTCTGTGAGCTAGCAACGTCCAGTCATAATGTCACCAAACCTGATTTTAATAATTATATATTTTCAATTTCATAGACAAAGTAAAACCTTGCCAAGAAACTAAGTGCATGTTTCTGAAGTTGTACGGTCAAGGTTTTACAAACAGATATCTGAAGCTTGACTCCTAAGCCCATGTTTAGGTGAGTAAATAGAAGTTTTCTGATTTTCATAGATCTGCACAGAGAGTAAACACTACAGCATTCAGCTGAATGAATAAGTTCACCAGTAGTGAGATAACAGGAGTCAGTCTGTTTCACTAATGTTTATGCAACTCTGCGTATCAGTGACTAAGTATAATTATAAAACACCTCCACTTTAAAACTATATACATCAGTTAATAAATACAAATCAAGCTGAAGTTGTTCTGTGTCACAATCTTCCAACAGCAACAGTTTGCTAAAGAAATTGACCTTTACAATTACTTGTTTGAAGATGGTAAATGAGAAAGCATTAATGCAGAGGAATATGGTGGTCTTATGCACCATAGGCTATTATGCAAAGAACAAGCTGTGAACCCTTTTATGTATATTCCCCACATACAATTCAAATGGATTGCAGAGTCTGCCTGATTGTTTTTCTTTCATATGCAATGATCTCTGTTTAAAAGCACGTCTCAGAAAAATTCAATAGTGTGGACACAGTCAATGTTTACCAACTATTTTGAATATTACAACAGAAGAGATACTAAAGATACCTCTAGTTCTGCCTATTGGCACAGCAACACTGACAGGACTGTTAAGGGCTTTCATTTTTCCGTATTTGTCTAAGCCTCACAAAATTTTGAGGTCAGAAATTATTTATAGAAGAATAAAAATAAATCCACCAAATACAGAGAGAACTTTCTACTACTGGTTGCAACTTTTCCACCTTCCCTTCAACAGGAAGAACAATTCCCGAGGTATTTTCATGATGGTCAGAAACTGTAACAGCCTTGTTAGAATATGAAATCCCTGCCCTGAAAATCCACATACTGACTAATCACTGAGCGTTTATAAACTGCACCTTAGAGCTTTTCTGTTTAAAGACCAAAAATAGTTTGACAAATAGAGAACCAAAGACGGTAGCACTGAACGGACTTGGAGAGATCGTCTGGCCCTTCTTCTTGCCCCGACACAGAGGAAACTATGTTTCAATTAATCCTCACAGAAGCTTGTCTCATCTCTTTTTAGGTTTACTCAGCAAATATTGTCCCATGCTCTTTATACGTGGATGAAATGAAGCATACAATAAAGACGTATATATTAACAGTACACATTAGTTTGTTGTCTGGCACAGTTAAAAATCACAGTATCCCAAACCTACACTGATTAATCTAGATATTTGCATTTGAAGCCATAAAAATAACTTGCTTCAGACTAACTGCTCACAAGAACCATGAGCCATAAAAGAAAAGAACTGCAATAAAAGATCTAAAACTCTTTCTGCAACTCTCCACTGACAAGAATATTTTTTCCTCATAAATCTGAAGATGAAGCGGAACTCTTGAGTAACAAGCACTTTTGAACATTCATAAATATTAACATATTTCAGATGGAAAATTCATTGTAGCAACTTCGCTTTTAGAGTTGGTATTTCAGGATCACCCTTTGATGGGGAAATGGAATGACAGATAGCAGTATCTCCCATCGCCAAGGTGGAGGATCTTTTTTTGAACGGAAGTTCACTGGAAAATGCAGTACCCTCCCACGAGCAATACTGAATAGTCATACCAGCAGCCTGTGGGGGATGATAGATTTAACAATTTGGCAAGACGGATAGCTGGCTCTAAACACTACACAGTCATCAGTAACATTTAAAAAACAGCTTTTACACAGAACACAGAAAACCTGTCCAAATTTGCTCACTGCCAAATCACTTGAATATCTATAAAAAAAAAAAGCAAAGAACTAGTTTGAGAAAAAACACTTCAAATACTAAACTGCAGGAGAAATACAGGGATGGTGTTAAGCTATAAAACTATCAATTTCAATAAAAGGAGAAAAAACCCCAATCTTTTAAGACTTAAAAGTTAAACCAGAAAAAAATCAAATACATCAAATCATACCATGGAATAACTGATCCAGGGAAAAGTATTTTACAGCCCGTAAAAAAATCAACTGAATCAATCAGCTACTACAATCAGCTGACTAAGAATGAAACCTATCCACTGTCTCAGACAAAGAGTCTACAGCTGTTTTGTGATTTGCATTGATTTCCCTTTCAGATAAAAAATAATTTGATTATTTCAATTACTCTCAATTATGTTAAAAGGAATAGCGTGACAAGAATCTGTAGCTTGTCTAATAAATATTGCAGGCAGTTGTCACAGTACTTACAGTCCCTTGGATTTTTTTTTTTTCATGTATATACCAAATCTGTGGTAAACTAGCACTGTGTTTATGGAAGCCAAGACATTGATGCTCCTATTCATGACTTACGGTACCACATGATATAAGTATTTTCATTGAATGTAATGGCATTCAGGAGGATGGGATCCATTATGAGTTGAACTGCTAAACAGCACCTTAACCAAGGAGTACCTCACTGTTTCCATGTGATATCTCACAAAATAATATAAACCATGCAATTAAATCAGGCTTACAATCTATTATAAATATGCACAATTGCCTGTGAGCAATTAGTTAGGCTTTATGATTAGGGTGACACAGTATTCAGTCCCTAATGAACAAAACAGGACAGTTAAAAGGGTTAGATACTTTTCAAAAGGGGACTGAATTTTAAGTGAGATTGTCTTGAGCAGATTTGTTCCCATTTTTGCATCTGTGCCAGGAACAGCACAATAGCAAATGAGTTTACTGACAGAAATGCCAAATAAACACATTGAGGAGCCTGGAACCTGACCCAGGGACAGACCTGAGCAAGCAGTATAATTCCTCAAGCCTTCTTCAGAGGAACGGTGATTTGGCTTGCATTGGAGAGGCATTTATTTCCTAGGGAGAAAGGAAGGAATATCCTGCATGGCCACAACAGCCATCTGTCATCACTCCTCCCTGCCCTGGGAAGGCTCACCTATTCCAAGCAGCGTGCGCAGTGTAGATCCCTCCCCTAGCACTCCTGGCCCTCCTGCTCTGGAAGCATGTCCTGCGTACTCCTGTGCACTCACTTCACTCACTAGGCAGTTCACCCACAGAAACAACGTAAATTTTTGTCTCTTGGGGGAGATGAACGGTTGGAACCAGAAATGTATAAAAGTAGGTGTTGCAGAATATTTACAGAGAAATCTGACTAAATTTTTCCAAAAGAATACCAGACAGAGCATAGGTGGTGCCTCATACTACCAAAGAAACACAGAACTATTAGGCAGCTATGCAGGTACTCTCAGGATTAATGTACAGTACCTACATCGGCATTTTTAGAAATGAAGAACTACCAGGCCAAGAAATCTGTTCAACACTCTCTTCAAAACTGGTTATTTATTCTACATAATTTGTGTATTTCTCAGCTGTCACTAGTCAAGCCCTTTTTGGGATGCTACTGAGCCCTTGGGCTGAAGCTCATGTCAACAAGGGTTCTGCTGTTAACAGGATAATGCAGGCAGAGTCTACCCCTCAATTTCAACAATATCTTTAAGCAAATTATCCAAAACTCACAAAGAATGCCCTTCCATTTCTAAAAGAATCCCTTAAAAAATAGTAACGTATTTATTTTATACTTACTGATGTTTTTATGGGCCTTTTTAAGTCAGGAAACTACTGATAATCAGATAACTGATTACACAGGTAACTACATGATACTGAAAGTTGTATCAAACTTTATAATACAAAAGCAGAGAAAACACTTTTCCCCTATCACAGCCAGTTATATAAATCACAGGAATTTCTACTGTAATGAGTACATATGGCACAGACAGAAATGCAGTTTTCACACTGATAGGAACCTTTAAAAATTGCCAGAATCAGAAATCCACTTAGTTCAAGTGGAGATGGGTAGGTAGGGGAAGTCAAGCTAGCAGAAAACTTGGCTCTGATAACCAAAGTAACCTGCTGAGGTTAAAAGTTTTTGAGTTGAAACTTACTTGAAATAAAATCCATCTCCAGCATACAGATTTGCTAACTCAAGCTATAACTGGTATAAATTAAGTGATCGTTCTTCTGGATTGAATGAATCACTCCCATTACTGCTCTAATACAAAGAGGAAAGTCACCCAGAGTAGCAGCGTAGCAGAGAAGTCCACCCAGAGAGCTTTGCATTTTTCCAGAAAATACCCTGTATGATCTCTGAACCAAGGGGTATATACAACACTGTGCCGCACCACGAAAAATAATGCAATCTGTAGAATATGTTTTGTCATATATCAGGGCTAAGTCACAGCACGTAATATCCTGTGTGAGAGAGAGAAATCACTCACTGCTGTTTTTCATGTTACTTCAATAACTTTGATAATCCAATCCCAGGAAGTCAAGTGAACTATTGAAGATACATCTTTTTTTACAGTTCTACTAAATAATTCCTCTACTTACTTTCTTCCTGACCTAAAGCTGATTGAGCTATTGTGCAGTAATCCACAGTTGATTAAACTCAGTTTGATATATTCTGATGCAACAGGCATATTTTTCTAGGGCACTTTCCATTATAAGGAAAGTTGATTAGACCCTTTTTTCCATTTTACTGTAACTAAGTCATCTCTCTCAGTGTTCCTAGTTTAGGGCCATAAAATGAAAGTTAGTTTAACAGACCATTTTATTAACTCACCTCCCCTGAGGTTTTTCTTTTTAGATACTTTAAAAGACCCCTGACTTCCCAATTTTTGTGTCTTATTAAACGAGTGCTAAAAAGAACAAATATTGGAAATGGCTAACCTATGCTGAGCATGCAGGCAGAACTATGTATCTCTGAAAGTAACTGAGGCTTAATTTTGCATTCATCTTCCTGGTAGTCTCTGTAGGCCAGTTCCTCAGACAAGAGCTCCAAGGAGCTGAAACTTCTGATAAGAACTGACAGGATCACAGAGGCTCCAGCTACATCCATTTGGGAAGACAATTCTTTCTTCTGATGACGAACCATTTCTAATTTGAGGAAGTGGGATACATGAGCTTCTATACTGATCTAACATCGCTGAAGGATTGGATTTCCTTCATTTTGTGGTAACACTCTCTGGACTAGTTATACGACTTTATGGATAATATTTTTCTATGTCACAAGAATGAACCTACATCCCACTGTAGAACGCAAACTTTTAATGAAAAAGGAAGTCCTAGGAGGCAGTCAATACCTTTCAAGATCAGCCCTTAAACTAAAAACAAAACCCAAAAGCTTTAGACATTTGGCAAAGATGTAGTGCTGACATAATCAAAGGGTAAAAAAGCTCTTCCTATAGGGGAAAAAAAAAAAGGTAAAACAAATCCCAAAACCTTTTAAGTAAGGGAATATCCTCTTTTTTCCCCTTCCATTTTTAAGAATAATTTTCAACTGAGAGTTTTCATGTATCTAATCTGGTTCTTTAGATCTGATATCATGCCTAGTTTAATCTTAGCATCATTTTGAGAAAGGCAGCACATCACAACTTAAAAAGAGCTGTTTGTGATGAAAGCTTGAACACTACAATTATTATACCATTCTCACCTCAGGGACTATGAATGTACATCTGTTGGCAAAACCAACAGAAAATCCAATTCTACAGTGTGCAGTAAAATGGTAATACAGGCTGTTGTAGGACCATCTAAGAGAGAAACACAGAGTACTTCACATGCTCAATGTATTTTCAAGGGTATGAACTACCAATATTTCCTGCTATCAAACTCTTTCCAGAGCTCCTACTGGGGCATACAATAATAGAGCCACTTATTCAGACTTCATATGTGAAGTCAAGAGAAGAATGGGTCTGTGAAAGTGTAGTCAGAGTTGCATAAAATACTGCCACATTTCAGAGTCAACTGAGTATCAGGCAACCTGTAAAGTACTGCTTTATCACTGTATAACAACTGATCTTTCCAGGCTTGTAGGAGAAAACTAAAGTACAAATTCTCTTATTTCATCTGACACGCTTCTCTTCCTATGATCTATGTGATCATTCTCCTGGAACACCATCTATGTCCACATGTGATGATGCTCTTTTTACCAAGCCACTGAGGTTTTCTGTAACTTCATTATTTTCTGCTGCTGTTCTCCTCTGGAAGACATAATTGCTGAAGCAAAGAGACAGACTAGATGAAAATTTCAAAAGTCACCCACTACTTACTTCATTCAGATAGCTTTAGCAATGTGCAGATCTAAGGGGAAAAAAAAAGCAAAATGACAGTGTTTTTCTTGCCCTTACATAGTCTTTGGGCTCTCCTGGAGAAGGGAATTCTGGACAAGGCATTGTTCCTCAGTCATAAAATCTCCCTTTCTTTTACACAGCCTACCTTTTTTCTTGGCTATACTATAGCTAAATCTTTCCCCTCTGATATGAAAGCATGTTGCATTGCTTCTGCCCACTGCCTTCTTCCTTGTCTCTCTCAATCTCTCCAGTTTGCTAGAGATGCTGGCAAACAACTATGAATTTCTAACCTCTGCTCAATTTCTGGTGAAAAAGCTTTCCTCAAATCTCTTTTCTAACATCGGACTAATGCTCTAAGTTGAGCTGCCATAGGATTTATTCCTACCTGAATGGGAACCTTGAGGGTCTAGCAGTTCTCCAGCTTCCCACATCTTGGAGGCAGTGTTCCCAGAGATGACAATTTAACGGACTTAGCAAGAATCCGTCTTGGACACAAGGCAAATCCTCATTCAGTTCTTGCTGTGCAGCACAAATAGCAGTAACAAAAATCAATGCTACTTGTGGAATATGTTTTGTCTTATATCAGGGCTAGTGTCAGTACATAAGATCCTGCGTGTAAGATGTAAACCATACAGAGAGTCACGCAACTTTTGCCACAGTATTTCTTAAGCTTTATCTATTTGTATGTGTGGGAAATGGGTAAAGAGAAAAATCATTCCTTTGGAAACTGAGAGATATCTGATGAGAGAATGCAAAACCAGACCCAGTGCTACACAATTTCACTTGCATGTTCAAAACTGATTGTCAAAGGCACAAAGAAGTTTCAAGGGCACAAATATCACTAAAAAGTAATCCTAGACATTTCATATAAGAAGCAGGCTACAGGGAAATGTTTTAAACTAGTTGCTCGTACAGTAATAATACTACTACAAGGCAGGGAGACATAGTCACTTATTTGACATGGGCATGTAAGTACATATTTCAGGTACTGACATCATTGTTTACTTGCTGGCACAGGAGTTGTCAACTTGTTTATTTGCTGGCAAATGAGTTGTCAACTTGTTTTCCATTTTAGAAGACCTTATTGTTCTCTTTCCACTTTGTGCACATGAGCAAGGATTGAGATTAGGGGCAATAGGTCAGGAGGAATAATCATTCCACAGCATGTAAAACTGACAGACCACGTATTTAGCCATAGAAATATCTTTAAGCTTCCTAAAACTTCACCATAATTCGATTTGGTATACGGTTTTTTTTCAGCTTCATAAAGCATTAATGCTGTTTGCATCTCATTTTCTTGTTGTTTTTGTTTGGTTTTTTGTTTGGTTTTTTTTTTTTTGTTTGTTTGTTTTTAAATATTTTTTACTTTATTTTTCAATTATTTCTACTGTATGCAAATCTGCTGGTATTTGTACTGCCTGAAAAGACTGCCTCAAATAGAAGATGGCAGCTTTTGAAACATTAAACAATGATTAGACAGGCATTGGGCCAAAGGAGTGTGTCAGGAGCAAAGGAACAATGCAGCAGACGACAGTAAGCTATCTTGAGAGAACTGAGAGCACTTAGCAATTCCATCAAGATTTTCTCTGCTGCCAAAGGAAAACAACAATGATTCATGCTGCCATATTATTTAGCATTCATCGTGATTCTAAATCATTTATTGGAGAGTTTGCTCTGCAGTACAGACAAACCCTGTCAATTTTAATGAAAGGCAAATTGTCCTTTGAGTTGGCATCAAAAACATCTGTGAGAAAACTTCGGAGCATCTACCATTCCTCTCAGATTACACTTGAAGGGAAAATAATATTTAAAAAAAAAAAAAGCATTAGTTTATTTGCAAATTCCGCTGCAAAATACCATAGAGACGTGGCAGGAGACTAAGGGGGAATACAGCTCCACGCAGGTCCCCAGTCAGAAGTCTTCGTCAGATCGCCAGGAGAGCAAGATTTGCCCTGTCCTGTATGAAGTAGGTTGCAGAACTTACTCAAAAAACTAACAGACTTCCAGACATTTGTGAAGATCATAAAGAACATGAAGAGTGAGTTTTTAGTATGTAACCTGTATCTCCTTCCACATGGACTCACATCTATATTCCCCTCTACCCAGACTCCCAAAACCAGACTTCCAGTAAGTGGTGTTAACAAGGACTCTGGTTATGGAGGCCCAAGAAAAAAACCCACATATTTTCCAAATAAACTGGGTGAGGGAAAACAAGCAGAAATTTTCACTCTCTCACAGCCTAACCTCTAAGTCTTCATTTTTCCCATGTTAACTCCATCATCATAAATGGAAATTTTAGCTTTTATGTCTAGTTTCATCACAGTTTCCATAAAGTTTTAAATAGAGCTTCCCCAAAGCTTCCCAGGCTGCTACTTGAAGCATACTACTTAAAATATGTTACTTTTCCAGTGCAAAGGGAAAGAACACCATTTGAGTAATGACCCTACAAATAACTAACAGTGAACGAGTGAAGTCACGTAATTTAAAGTTTGGTCATCCAATGTATTTGCAGAACACTTTCAAAAATTAAATGCCAAGCATATCTACAGAAAAAGTATGCCAAAAGAAAAGTCAACATGAATTGATTTCTTTATTCACAACAAGAATTCAAATATCCTTTGATAAAAGGTTCTGTACTTGAACTTTAGACTTCAAAATATCTAACAATGCCTATACATGTGCCTTTGTGTATGCCTATTAGGTGAACGTAGAACAGTCTGTAATTTATTCACATATTTTTGCTAACTGATTTTTATAATTTGGTGATACAGTCAAACATCCTTAAATACTTCCTTAGGCAAATTTCTTATCATGTCTTGGACCCTTCAGTATATTAAGAATTTTCAGATTCTATCACAAAGAAGTTGAAGTGTTTGAAATTATCAGTTCTGGCAGGAAGTTTTACCACCAGTTTAAATTAAGAACTCAGCATTAATTTTATGAAAGTTATCTTTTTATTCATTTTTCTTTTTTTTAAAAAAGTATACTTGGGTTAGGAAGAAAAGGTGAATTTTAATAAAGTTCATTGAAAAGGCAATTTGTATTTCTTACTTTATACAGAACACAATCTTTTAACTCCTTTGCCTAACACTACAGAGTATTCTCCCCACTCTCTGTCAAACTCTTGCAATTTTAAGTACCATTCTCTTGATAAGGAAAGAGAAAGAAATCATTTAAAAAGTCATTCAGGCTCTTAACAGCTTACATTACCAGAATATCTCAAATACAAATTCTATTAGATGCAAGGAGATCTCTGGATACTTTATGGGAAAATATGTCAAAAGGAAATCATCTCTGATCAAACCAGAGTTACCTTACTGACCTCAACAGATATCGGCACTTTGCTCAAGTTCTACATGACCGTCACTGCACCGGATCTATACATATGGCTGCTACTTAAAATCAGTGAGATGTGTTTGAGAACGTTATCAATGGAAACCGTTCAAGCATTCTTGAAGGCAACGTTATCCCACAAATGTGAGAGAGGGAAAAAAATGGGGAAAAAAAAAGTTTTTTCAATCAATCAATTTCTCAGAGATCTCTAGTAATTAATTTTAAGGTTAAAATCACAGTGATGGTACTGAGAAGTGGACCAAGGCAGCATTTATATGCTGGCATTCTCACAGTCAGGATGCCACCAGCCCATAGCACTTCCAATGCACATGGGGTGAACTCCTCATTGCTACCAGAAGAGCTTAAAACTAGCCTGTTCTTACTGAATTTGACTGCAGTCTTTAGCAGTGTGGGCCACATACAGTTTCTGAATCACACCTGACAAAGGCGATGATATTTCCTGTAAGTTAAACCAAATAATTCTTCCAAAAGATTCCAAAGTGCCAATGTGCAGCTATTTATCACCACATAGAAACTTCAGCTGTATTGTCCATACTGGGCTTTGATATGACCAGTAAACTGAGAGCGCATATGACTGTGCTCACGCTAAGGATTGTGTCATCAGAGGATGGCAGAACAGACGCGGGGATGAACAACAACGTGCATTGCTTTACTTGACATACATAGGGACACAGCATATGTGAAACAGATACGTAGTATGAATTAGTATAGTGGGACACAAGCTGAAACAAAACCACAATGAAAAAATGCCAGTATAGATTTCAGTTTCATTTGCTATAGGAAAAAAAGAGAAGATATGAGAAAGCCACAAAACTGCAGCTGAAATCATCCCTGTATTTTGTTTCCTAGCTCCAGTTTTTCAGCATTTCCTACATTGTAGTTCAGATACTCTGCTTTATTACCTTCCATTAGGATTAAATACAGCATATAGATACCTCTGAGATGACACTTAAATTAGTTCCTCCCACGCTGAAATCAGATACATTGTTATTCCAATCTCAAAGCTTAGTTTAATGGCAATGGGCTTGTCTTATTAGAAAAAAAAAAGAATTATCTAGTGATAAATGTTTGGAGTTGCATAAAATAGCTTTTTCTCTATTCTGCTGCCTACATTAAACTGCAAGTACAGAAAATGCCGGTTTTAGAAGCAGCTGCTCTGTCCTCTTAGACTTGCTGAATCTGACATAGAAAAAGATTACTTATTAGACTGCAACACTGCAAGCGTATTAGGACTGAATGAGTTAAATTACCTCGTGGGTGGAATAAAAGATAAGATGACCATATATTAACTTTCAACAACTGCTGGCTAGGGAAGATTCAGTTCATAGTACTATATGAACATTTGAATCAAAAACTCTTGATGTCAGGAGACTGCAATAAAAGCTCTGCTGCCTGCTGATGACCCCTGATGTGGACAGAGGTTATGCTATCAGCTTGCACACACATTGAAATTTTGCTTTTCCGACCATACAGACTGAACTATACTATATTGCAGATTATTAAAATAACTGTTCTTTTGAAAGGCCACTTCGTCAGTGCAAACACCTGGTGAGCACACACTCCTACAGAGGCAAATGGTCCAGCAGATGTGTGGGTTCTCCGGGATGCACCAGAAGAGCCACGGGTAGCTGCAGTGGTCCTGAGCCCCACCTCACTCTCACAGCACTGGAGCTTTCCTAACCTTCCAGAAAATGAAGACCAAAGACCTTCCACATAAAGAATGGAGAATGTGACAGTTGCCATTATAAAACAAAGCAAATTGCATGCCAGTTATCAAACAGCTTTCATACAACTATAATTACAATGCTACAGAAATCAGGGTCTTGCCTCCAGCAAGGGATGCTGTCCCCGCCCCCACGTGTGACTGAATGCAAGTCAACATTGGAGTCTGACGCAGTATGGAGTTCAGATATGGGAGAGTTAGAAACACTGATCTAAAAGAATATAACATAATTATTTTCAAATGAAAGCAAAAGAAAATGGAAAAACATGTCAGAAAAGGAGGTGTCAGAGAGAAAAAGGAGGAAAATGGGAGAATGATAAAAATATGCCACGAAGGAAGGAGCAGGATACTGCTGGGGGGAGGAGGAAGGGAGGGAGGGAGGGATGAGTCAGGCAGGAGTTTAATTAATGTGGCTAAAGGCAAGAGGGAGCTGCATGATGAGACAGGAAAAATGGAGGAGTGCAGTTTGTGAGAAAGAGCAGCAAATACTGGGGTGGAGGAGACAGGGAGAAGATAAGAGGAGTGGGTAACTGTAATTTGAGAACATGGAAAATGGAGACCCCAACTGAAGGACACAAGCTCATATAAAGAAGGATGAGGTGTATGGAATGGGTGTGAGGAAATGAACATCCGAAAAGAGCAGACTGCCAGGGTGGCATGAGGGAAAGGAAAGTGGACTGAGGTAATAAAGACCAAGCATATAGACCACCTCTGGATGAAAAAAGAAGGAATGAACACAGGAGGAGAAAAAGGTGTGAAGAGTGATAAATCAAAGCAAAAGAGGGGCAAGAATAGTTGGGACAGATAGCCACCTTCTTCAGCAGTGTTCCTCTCTTTTCTGCTCTGTTGCTCACTTAATTTTGATATCCTACTCCACAACCTCTTCCCTTTCAAGCAGGAATCAAATACAATGTCACAAGGACTGAGAAGAGGAGAGAGCAGTCTGCAGCCACTCTAGGACATCACCTTCAGGACCTACTGTCCTTATAAAAATCTCACAGTCCACTTATATTAGTGGTTCTTAATTTTTTCCACAAGAGTTTTGAGCTGCATGGCCAGTCATCACTGGGACATGAACCAAAGTGTTCACATACTCCACTCTCTCACACTTCCAAATAAGAACAACATTCTCAGTCTGCTAACTTCTGCTGACTGCTGAAACAGATGGCCAGTGGATTATATTTTGCTTCCAGTTATTTTCTTCTTACATATTTTCAGATGCATCTACAGTAGCTGGCACACAAGCCAAGACACACCTCATTGCAGTCCTAGCATCAGCACAGAACATGTAGCAGTAAACATATGCTCAAAGAATTCTCTTCATTTATTCAAGTTTCAGTACTAAATGTTACTATGCAAGTGAAATGCAGTTTGTAACAACAGCTAACATTGTTCTCAAATCTACAACAGAGACAGATCTCCTGGTCTACACGTAAGACATATGCTTTTTAGCATCTGATTCCTAACTAGCATTACACAGCCCTCTTTCATGTAAATCCCTGCCAACACTACTGAAAGTTTGCTTGTGTAAAGACTGTGCAATAATAAGGACTTTAGCATCAAGACCTTTAACTAATGGGGGGGAATGAATCTAGGCAGATAAAGCAAAGCCTTCACAATGCATAAACCATGGCCCAAAAGTGAATGCAGGTTTGAATAAAGTTTCCTTCTTTTTAAATGTTTTTATTTGCCTTTGAATTTTGCTGGCATTGAGGTAACAGAAGAACGAGAAGCCAAACAGAAGGACAGCAAGTCCTAAAGTTTTCCCTAGGAGATTGTTATTAACAGGTTTTTAAAATCAACATTCATAGTTGTCTGGTCTACAAGTAAGCCATCTTCAAATTATGCTGTAATACGAAATCTAGCATGCATTTGAACAGCACTTTTGAGGTTTATTCATCACTGCTTTTGTAAAGAAAAAAAAAAACCCAGACAATCTTCTATTCCCAAATACCTCTTAAAAATAACCAAAGACTAAATACATCTTCCTAATGAAAAGGTCTGGATGCTTTTTGAAAAGCTGCTTTTTATTCAGTGTTTTGAGGACAATGTTGCAAATCTCTCAACGGTAATACAGTTGCATCTGACCCACTTTCTACCACTCTGCGCTAATTCTCTTCGACACTGCAAGTCATAAAATTAGCATCCTATGATATCCAGCACTATTACTGCAATTCAATAGCTGTATTCATGGAAATCTCAGGACAAAATGAGAATCCTTAAACTGAACATGTTAGAATATTTCATTCATAAGTAATGATCCAAATAAAAAGGAAGAAACCTTATGAAATTTGAGCCTCTATTGCAACATTTATTATTAACTTTAGTATGAAAAAATGTCATAGAGGATGATAATTATTGCTATTAATGTAAAATTTTGTAAGGCATACTCTGGCCAGATTAATGCATACTGCCTCCCCATGAAGCTGAATACATCATGGCTCACAATGAGTTTTTTAGAGAGATTTCAAATCATCTCAAAATATCTTCAAGAGGTGCTTCATAATGCAGCGGGGTTGAATGCCAGCAAAAAGACTCAAAAGCCGAGACAGGACTCCAGTGGCACAGAGGGTCACCACCCTGTCCCCAGAGGGCAGGATGCAACAAGCCAGAGTGTGAATAAAACACTATTCCAGCAGTCTCCAGCTCAGGCAATGCTTTTTCTAAACATTTCTGAGGTCTAATTAACTGTCAGCAGTCATGGGCACAGTCACTTAAAAGTTTTTTTAAAGCCTCTTCTCTGCAAATCCCTCTCCTCAATTGCATCAAGTCAGCTGGAAAACTCTGCTACTCCTGAAGGCAAAAATGAATAATTACTTTATTGCCAAGTTATAAACTAATGAGTATATTACCTCTGAAAAACAAACAGCATTCCAGAGGAGGATGGGAAAGATTCTGATCTGACAGACAGCACTTAAAACTACAGTAAACCAGCTGTAATCAGTGCAGTAGCTCTATTTCACACAAATGCGAATGAGGCCTAAATGAACAACACTGATATTTGATTTGTTTTTTTTTTTTTAATAAATCTTTTGTTCTCGTTATATAGCACACAGGCAGTCACTGAAATGCACTTTTTTTTAACCTTAAATTAAATTAAATTTTAATACTTGTGTACCTAACAGCACATATTAAACATTTCAGCGTTATGCATATCAGAATTCCACTGGAAAAGACGGTATGGTGAAATACACACATTAAGCCATGCAAACAGCTTTATTAAAATAAAGGATCAAAATTTTGGGACCTGTTAAATCTATCTTCTGCTTTTAAATTGCACACACTGGCATTTTCACAGTTTCCTAACTTGAAACATTTATTTAAAAAAGGGGAAACTTCAAAAAGAGATTAATTGAGGTCTCCTGAAACATAATTGGGAACTTGAAAAACTCTACTGAGGTTTAGAGAAAGTCATAGATAATTTGCTTGACATACCCTGAAGTGCATGAAATAAAATACTATAGCTTATATTGTTCAAGACAAATGTACAGAGTTTGGCCGTACACTTGGTTTCTGAAATCAGCCTTCTGGGATTTTAAAAAGCAACTAGTTCTTCCACTGCTCTTTTCTGAAACAGAGATCTACTGAAATTAGGGATGAATTCAGCTGTTCATTACTACATTCAGAATTTGGCCCACAGCAAGAATTTATACCAGTTTACCAGTATATTGCTTTCACTCAGAAGCAGGAAATTTTGATGTCCTCCTCTAGTGCCGATCATCGTATCTGCTTTTATTTTAAACCACTATGCTATGTGAATCTTGCGCAGGAGACTCAAAATAAAAAATGTGTACATTTACACTCTGCCTGATCTCTGTTCTCACTTTTTCTTTCTAGTCACTTCCCATAGTGCGATGTTTCTTGCCTGTGAAATCCATGGCTGTGGCATCACAAAAAAAAAAAAAAAATCTTACATCGAGTTATAAAAGTTGCCATCCCCGGTGAAAGCCTGAGAGTAAACATACCACTTATAATTAGGATCCTGACAGGTCTCTGCGAGAAGCAAGCTTTTGCCCCCTCAGGTAACATTACAGGGAAACCCAGAGTAACCCACTTATCTTACAAGCAGCAACACTTGCAAGCTAAAGAGCTACTAACAAAAACATAGAATGACACTAAATATAAAGGATTAGTTTCAGCAGTGCTAGAAGGGAGAAAAAAATTGAAAATAGAATATTGTAAAAGCAAAAGTAAATTGTAAAATAAATATTTTAGGATTTAAACTAATAATAGAAAAGCCCATAAATCATCTTTACAATCGCTCCCTTTCCTACCAAACATCCATCCTCTCCAAATGGATGCCTATTACCAGGTCTTCAGCATACATTATGGGATAAAGAGGACTGTAGGAATCTAATTTACTACTGCAGGGAAGAGATGCCAGAGAAAGGGTTAGAGGAGTAGCAGAAAATCCTGGAGAGAGTTGAATTTTTCTAGGAGACTAAGTATCACTCTGCACAGTGTGATTTTGTATAGAATGACAGGTAACACCAACCCAAGACAGCCAAACCAAAGGCTACCTTCCTCTCATTTCTGTCCTCCTGTTTGGGGCCAGGAACCCAAGGATTTAAGGCACTGGAGGGTAAGAAAGGCAAGCCTGAATAAAAGGCACAGCCAACTATAAAAATATGATACTGTACAGTACCAATACTGGTACTAACACAAAATGTGGCTGAACAGGTCTTCCTGAAAGATTAAGTGGTTCCTGTGATTTCCTATCTATTTCAGGTAAGAAATAATGAAAAATTTTGACAAGCCCACAGAGCAGAGTGCAAAGTGTATTTGTTAGTGAGCTCATCACAGTGATGACAGGCTCTCAGAAACACTGATGTTTCTGACATTGCTCTGCAACGTGCCCACTGGAATAATTGCCTGTAAATTATAGAAAATCAGACTCAAACACCAGAAACCTCTTTTTTCAGCCAGATTATTTTTCTTCTTCTATGACTGCCTTGTGGCTGGTTCCTCTGTGTCCAGAGGGCTCAGGCGCTGCAGCACCAATAGCCATTCAGATTCATCAAGCTCCTGGCATCACATTAACTGTCCTGTTTGAAAGATGCAGGAATGAATTTCTACAAACACATTCCAGAGCCCAAATCCACCAATCAAAGTTGTATTTTAATTTTTTTTTTCCTATCAAACTGCCATGTATTGCATGAGGGAGTGGGCAAAAATTAAGGCCAGCAAGATTGCATCAGTAAAACCATGTCAAATGACTGAACTACATGCTGAAGCAAATCAAAAGTCTACCTCAGTTCACAAGATGTTTCTGAATCACGTGTATGTGTGTGTGTATGTGTGTGCATGCATGTTGATTTTGGCGGGGGGGGGGTTGGTGTGGTTTTTTTTTTTTCCACTTTGCTCAGAGTTTACTGTTTCATGTGATTTTTCATTTACTTCGTCACATTGCTACATCATAAATTGTGCCATAAACTAAGAATAACAACTCAAAATCCTGCAAGCCAATTTACCCACACTGTTCCATGAGTAGGTGTTTCAAGAAACGCTTGGTCAGCCTTAGGTAACTCTAAACATAGTATTACACAGTGGAACTGGAATTAGATTTGACATAAGCCTACATCAAGTTATTGGGTTTTGTGCGTACTTTAAAGAGTCAGGATTTTACTTTTTCCTTCATTGATAGTCAGCAGAAGAGGAGATGATGAAGTGCATAGCTTGGGGTGGGGAACTTATTTACTTGTTTCCCAGTAAGTTTCTTTTCTGTACAAATCTGAGATATATTTATGATCAGCAGTGAGTCACAGGATGTAGCTACAGGGATCATGTAACAGCTGTAATGATGGCAAGAGTAAGAGAAGCCTTTTGTTGAGCATTTTCCTTCGACAGGATAAATTCAGATTTGCCTTGTATTTTAGGAGTTCAGAATTAACTCCCCAGCAGAGCAAAATTTTTCTTTAAGTTCAGCATCCTGTGCTTATTAAAATTTCATTGCGAAAGTTGCCAGAAAATAAGACTTGTAAACAATGCCCAGCATGGCCTCGTTGACAAACACTTCGCAAGCACAGAGCAATCAGACATGGGCCTTCCAGGCCTTCAGATGATGGAGAGCAAAATCTGAGTACATACAGTAGAAAAGCAGCAAGGTAAACGCTGCCAATAAGGAGAAGAGAGGAGAGGAGAGGAGAACTGGAAATCTAAAAGAGATGTCTAAGCAACACAGAAAGATGTTTTATACAAAAAAGAAAGTGACTACGCACATGCAATCATACAACTGAAACAGGAAAAGCACAAGAAAGTATATAATCTTGATAGCACTCTAAAGTAAGAGTAAAACTTCTTAGGTCTCTCATCTATCGTTACACTCAAACTTCTGCTTACCAGACACCTTAAACATACAGAAACAGCATCCTATCTTTGTACATATTCTTTTTAACATGCCCCACTTGTGCATATTTGAAGACAGCCCAGAAAGACTGTGGAATGAAGAAGGGAAAAAATACACTGACAACATTTGAAATGCCAATGGGATGAGCAGGAGCCAGAATTCAAGGATTCTCATGTATGATCCAATCTCTATGGGGGGAGGGGGAAGGGAGGTGGGGAAGAACCAAAACCTCTTACCATTATTACTGTTATCATCAACTAAAATAATCTCTTTGAGCAGGTGAGCAGGAGTCCGGTCAATGGCTGAATGAATGGAGCGCAGAATCACTGAGAGAGCTTCATTAACAAATATGAATACAATGCTGACCTCCGGAAGCCTGTCAGGAAATGTAAGGTTTCTGCACCTGAAGAAAAAGGTAAAAAAAAAAAAAAAAAAAGTAAACTGTTGGAAGTCACAATGTCAACACAAACTGTTTCAGAGACATCTATGCCCAGCCATAAGAATGATAAGAGAGCTTTTGTAGGCATGGATCAGAAGGTCCCCATAACTGTTCAGAGCACACATAGGCAAGAACCAGATGAATTACTATCTAAAAAAAGGAATCCCTGAAAACAATCCCCTGAATCTGCCTGTGCAACCAAGGCCTAAGTGAGCTTACTTTTCCACCCAAGGCCCAAAACAATGAAAATTAGTTCGCAAACCAAATGCAAACTCTTGTTTAAATGCAGCTTCCAACAGCAGTTGTTCACAATGTCTTTCTGGACAGTGCAGACAGAAATAAACAGAGTTAGCCCCTTACTTTAAAAAACATCTTCTTAATAGCCACGTTAATTATTTTTGCTACAGAATCTACTATCTATCTCAGTCAAAATCAGGGGCTTCTTTCTCAACTCAATAATAACCCAGTGAAAGATCCAGCTCCAAAGAACATCCTGCTACAAAAGCTAAGACAGACAGTGTAACCAGAAAAACAGGTACAAGGATGGAAAACTTATCTGTAAGCTCAGTCAAGAGGTTTAATCAGAATGAGTAATACTCTTACAACCTGGTGGATTTTCCTGTGCTTTTTTAAAAATATATGTTTTAGCCACATTCCAATTTGCTTATGCAAAGAGCAGTATGGAAATGTTGTCCACAACTTCGAAGTTCCTTAATGTTTTATTGGTTTTTTCCCTCCTTCATTTCAAAAAGGATTCAAATTTTGTAATTTTATGAAGACTAGAAAGCCCTTTTACCAATTTCTATCTTTTAAGCCATCAGCAAAATGTTTGCTTTTTTAATAAAGCCACAAGTTAATTAAGTAAAAGTAATTAACTACTTTTCTCTGAAACTTTTAGTATTTTAATGCAATGTTTCTGAATAACAGTTAATTCTAACTTTTTCTCAGATCTGAAACTATTTACTAGGATGAAATTAGGCCACAAGCTGACCCAGGCATCATTTCTAGATAAGCTCTGTAGATGGAAATGATTGATATTAATGCTCTTCTCTGCCTCCTGACAACACTGAAGTGGCTGTCTCCTCTCAACATGCCTAGATTCACTACATCCAGGAACTCCTGGAAGCTGTGGAAAGCATTACTAACAGCCGATGTTTAGCACACAGAAAGCATGGATGGATTCAGAATTTTTAAATCGTGCTTCAATATGACTCCTTAACTAAATTTGTTCTTCAGTTCAAAGAGAAAGCATAGCACTTTTTTTGATTTTGTATTTTAACCTGTATAGTCAACAAATACAGAGAAGTATCACAAAAACATTCCTCTACACATGCTGGATGTTGCACAAAAATTAAGTTCAATCAAGATGATGAATTTACATGTATGTTTTTAAAGCTTCTGAAAAGAGTCAGTGCACAGGACACATGACATCCAAAACCACTGAGATACACATAATATTCAAAATTCAGCTGGTCAACCAATTTTCTCAATTCAGTCATTAGTTTGAAATTGATGGAAATCACATTAAAGAAGTTATTTAATATTTTAGGTACTTTTCTCTCTGTCACCATGTGAAAGAATTATATACACATGTAAAATAGAAACCACAAT
Source organism: Calonectris borealis (assembly GCF_964195595.1). Taxonomy (NCBI): domain Eukaryota; kingdom Metazoa; phylum Chordata; class Aves; order Procellariiformes; family Procellariidae; genus Calonectris; species Calonectris borealis. Next base: position 10,150,075 of record NC_134325.1, read on the forward strand.
CTTGAAAAAGTAATAACAGTTTTAGTCTTAGAGGGTGTACACTACATTTTTTAATAAGCTGGCTCATTCATCTTTCAGAAACAAATAAGAAAGCTGTTCACAGAGATCCACAGGTTTTTGTTCCATGGCATCAATACAAGAGAGAAACAATTAAAATGGTGTTTGGATTTACCGATTGCCACTTGTAGCTTGATCTTTTGGCAGCATAACAAATCAAAACTTGCTTTCCAAAATCAGTTTGTATTTCTACTGGTACGTTAGTCCCCTATCTTCACTGGTAAGAGAGCTTTCAGCCTTAAGCATCAGACTGAAAAATTTTCTTTGAAGCTTTCAGGAGAGCTAAAAGCATGTAACTTTTTTTTTTGAGTACAACTGGACAGCAGATCAAATGTAACAACAGCTTGTGAAAATGTCATTGTGTCATTTATAATCAATTGCCCCCGTCTCTTTTTTTTTTTCCTTTAAAGTGAATGCCAGTTCATTAAAGATGACTTGTAATAAAATTTCACTACTCTCTGAAAATCAGATTCTCATAAAGCCTTACATTTGGACATCTTCTATACCTGGCCTTTAAAAGCAGGTGCAGTCATGATTCTTACTGGTTTCAGGGAGTTTTGCTGGCAGTCAAGATTTTGTAAGAAGGACTTATCAATAGATTCATAAAGGAATCAATAGATTCATAAAGATGATTTAGAATCAATAGATTTAGAATCAATAGATTCTAAATACATACAGGTCACTCTGCTGACAGATGCAGTAACCTGTAAATACAGAAGCACACATACAAGACAGGAAAGGAGCTGCTCAGAAGCACACACACAAGACAGGAAAGGAGAAGTTTTCTCCATGAAGCACTGTGCGCCCTCTGAATTAATCAGAGCCACAGGTCCTTTCCTAGAGAGAAGAACCTGAGTGCTTTTTATTCAAAATAAAACACTACAAGAGGCAGAGGGAACTACCTTTTCTTCCAGAGACAACTAGTGCAAGGCAGCACTGGTTTTCTCTTTTAGCCAGTAGTTCAGGAGTTAAAACCTTCAACCAGGACAGCAGCAGTTCAATCTTCTCTGATCTCCCCAGAGAGCTATCTAACCACTTGCCAGCTCGGTGTGATTATTTTCAGTCCCCCTTTTCAGAGCGATTCCACTTTCTGTGGAGCAATTAAATGTACGCTAAATTGTAGTGATACCAAGTCTCTCTAGTCTTGTGTTTAGGGCAAATTCCTTGGAAGAATGACCTGCATTTGCAGTAACCCACTCCAATGGATGTTCATGCGTTTTAAACCGTGGACTTCACTCTTTATGGCTGTGTCCAATCTTCTAGATTATAATCACAGTAACTCTTTTTTCTTTCTTTTGCAAGATGATATTTATTGTTTTCATTTAAGAAGTGCTGCTTTGGCTGAAGGAATAAAGGCACCTTCACAGAGCCTGCAAATCAGGTGTCAGGGCACTTTATTGGGAAACAATACAGAATCAGAGAATGGTTGAGGTTGGAATGGACCTCTGGAGGTCATCCTGTCCAACCCCCTGATCAAACAGGGTCACCTAAAGCCAGCTGCTCAGGACCCTATCCTAGGTATCTCCAAGGACGGAGACTCTACAACCTCCCTGGGCAACCGGTGCCAGTGCTTGGTCACCCTCACAGTAAAAAAAATGTTTCAGTTACCTCTGGTCCTGTCACTGGGCACCACTGAAAAGAGCCTGGCTCTACCCTCTTTGCAGCCTCCCTTCAGATATTTATATACATTGATGACATCCCCCCTGAGCTGCTGCTTCTCTAGGCTAAACAGTCCCAACTCTCTATACACACATACGGTGTCAAATCTTCTTAAGGAGAAAAGATAGTTCTCCACACCTGCCCCCTGTACCCTAGAGTATTCTAATCTTTGAAATCATTCATTAAAGAAAGGTCATCTTCTGTGGTGAACCATCTCTTAAAGCACTGCTTAAAAACACTGCATAGATGACTGAGTAGGTGAAACACGCACAAATTGACTTGGGCTCTGCACTGTCAAATCTGAGGTGAATCTTTGGCAAATGTGAATTTTAGGTCCACCAGGGTTAAGTGGCATCTCAAAATAGGATTTTCAAGGTGTATATTTCAGGCTCAAAGTGTCTGGGAGGCCCCTGTACTTATGATCACACTACGATTTTTAAATACTAACCCTCACAGTTTTCCAAAAGATGCTAAGACCATTACAGATCTAGCTCCTTGAAGAACAGACCTGTTCATGGCACACGGTGTGTGTGCATGTGCATGCCATCCTGCATTGACAAAAAAAAAATCCATATGCAATCTGGATACTATTACTTTGTGGATGTCATCTCTTATAAGCAAGTTAGATGTAAAAATTTGCATGGGCATAATGAGAAATTACTAACAAAATTCTAGTCTCTTGTACACCTTTATAAAGCTAGCACATTTCTATTTGATGTAGTAATTGAAATTTCATTCAAGTTTTGAAAATTGGGCTTCAAACAGACTATGAGCTAGTTAACAGGCTTAAATATACTGAAATAATTTTCAGTATTAGCCTGTAAAGAATCTACAAAGCCTGTTATTTTAGTGATTCGCTTGCAGCCAAAATGCATAGAGATAAAAATTATATAAAAAATGCATAGAGATAAAATAGTTCAGTAAACAAAGCTACAGCCAATCTATTTTTTAGCTGTCTAGCTTAGGCATAGTAATATTTGTTATACTCAACCATACCAATGTACAAAGAAGACAAAAACAAAACTCTAGCAAAAATGCTAAGATATGTCACCTATCAGATAAAGAGCAACACAGTGATTTTGGAAAAATATTTTAAATGGTAATGAAAATACACTGAAAATAGTTAAAAGAAGTTGCTCCCTTAAAAACTGTTTTTTTTTCTCCTCTGTTAATTAAACTAAGGTTGAGATATATGTAAAATATACTTTTGTAAGAAATTAGTGACAAACTATATTCCTAAAATGTTCCAGATGACAAAACCAGCCCCCAAAACACTGCTGCCCTTCCATAAATCCATGCATAAACTGAAACGTTCAAACAAAACTTCTGCTTCTGACAAGTCTTCCATCCGTTTAAAGGAAATTATTTGCACTGTTTTTCCTACCTGCATTCATTTACATCTTTTCAAATTAGGTCACACTGGACAAGATCTTCCATTGTCTGGCACCTTGTACAAGACAAGAGCAAAGTGTTTAATGCTGAGAATGTCATTTGACTCCCTCTTTGCTCCACCATATATTAAAAGATAACTACATACAATACAAAAGAATAGAATTAGGCTCCCATTGTGTCTAATTTCTTTAGTCTTTTCTCACGGATTCTTTTTCAATGAGGGTACATTCCTAAATTGAGTTCATGTTTTAGTTTTTCCATTCAGACTCATTTATCATCTTTACTTCCAGCTTGAATTCACTTCTTTTTCAATGTGTGTGGAGTTTTTAAAAAATGCATTTTCCTGCATACGTTGTTTTTCATATCAGATGATGACAATAAAAATTACCTACTTTTTTTTTTATTTAAACAAATCAGAATTAAACCCACACACCTCAGATCATGCCCAGAATTCAGAGCACTTGCACAGTTTCACAAGTATGTCTGTCTTCCTCTTTGTGCCAAGTTTTATGAGGAATAAAATTCCATAATTCTAGGAATGAACAAGAAATAGCTACAGAGAAAGGGTGTGTGTATATGTGTATAAAACATATGCTGAAGGGGCAAAAAGGGAGGAAATTGTATGGATCAAAATCTTAGATCCATTAAGCCCTAAAAATTGAATGGTTGTGTGGCAACCAGCAACATACGTGTTTCAATGACAGCTCTGCCTCAGACTCATCCAAGGGCATCAGACAAGACCCCTAACCTGCCCCTCTGCAAAGCAAGGCTCTCGCTAAAAAAACAAATCCACAAAGTACAGAGCATATTTCAGTATTATGACTAAGTGATTTTTAAATATAAATTCTGAATATTATTTAGAATTACAATAATGAGTATCATCCCAATGTAGCTAAAAAATTACCTCTAGCAACCTACTCCGCTAAATTACATTGGGCTAATAACACTAAAGTAACAGTTGTCATGGTGACCAGAAATTTAAAGAAACTCTTGGTGTTCTATTTTCAAGCACAACTCTGGTAAATGGGGGACAGAATACATTATGAATCTTCTTTCAAATATTTGTCCACAAGAAAATTATATTCCTCTAGAATATATGCATTGTGTAAGACAATTTAGCCAGTCGCGTTAAAATTCGTTTAGCATAACTATGCAGTAAGAACAACAAAGCAAGAATGATTTCCTGTATTAATAACTTATCTCTGAGACATTCTACAAATATGTACATAAATTATGAAAAAGAATTATTTTCTGCAATTTTTGAGAACTTTTCACCAAGAGTTACATGGATATTGCAGCCAACAATGGCAACAGAACACGTTTTTGTTTTAATCACTAAATTATGTCATCTATTGCATGTCTTTTTTAAAATACAGGATGCAATAAAGCGTATTACTAAAACATTTGGGGTTAAGGTATTGTTTTAAGAACATATGTGGGAGGGAGCTTCAGTTCCAACAGAATAATAATTTCTCAGAAGCACAAGCAGAAACATAATTGTACTTTCTTCAAGAGCTGGTAACATTTTGTCATCAGCCAAAATGGCAAATGGAAGTTCAAGATGTATGGGAGGAAAAAAAATCCCGTTCTGGCATAAATGAAATAAATAGGACTAAAACTCTTGCAAAAGAACTGAGTCTTGTAAGAATTCCAGCCCAACTCTTTATGTTTATAATTTCATTTTGTGATCATTCTTCGTTTTTCCTTTCACTATTATCAGTATTTTAAGTGTTAACTGAACTTTGCTAACAAGGCTGGCATTGAACAACATATAAAAAGGGCTTTTTTCCTGATCTCTGAAGATTACAATCAATTATTAAGAACTACAGCCAGCAAGACAGCACTACTTCGGCAAATCTAGAAATCTTTGTTTGTGGTCATCATCTTCTATTACACGAGAGCAAAGGCAGGCATACATTTGTGTGAGGAATTTTAATATAAAGTTACCATATAACTATAAGCAAACATGGCTAACATTTTTTTTTCTCCTGGCATCAATCCCTAAAAACAAACAAAAAATTTGTAATAAGGAAAGATTAGATAACAGGCAGGGAACTTGATAAATATGCAGATAAGTTCCAAGATTGTAACACAAGAGTTCTTGGTCTCCTAAGCATCTTACAGCATAGATTTAATTGTAACAGATTGATTCCCCACTCCTTTTAATAAAAGCTATTCATGTCAATAAGATTATACAATAAAGGTCCATTTTCTTCTTGGTACTTAAAACCAAGACCTTCCTCTGAATAAAGCAATAAGAACAGTAGGCTGGGAGTTGATGATCTCAATAAAGCTCATTTTTGGATGAACATGAGAAGAATTCTGTATAGATATTTGGCCAAAAATTGTTAGCCTCTCACAGTACTATGAAGGATTATTCTGAGTATGTTTTAGTGTAAATGTATGGCAAGTGAAAGAACATTCACATGTTATGACACATTAATAAGAGACAGAGAGAGAAAACAAGAGAGAGCACGCAGATTACCGCATCGCATCTTCTTTCAGTTAAAGGAGACAATGGGGAAGATCAAAATCAACAAGCGTACATTATTATTAACTTGGGTTATTATAGCAGCTTGGAGACTGCAGATGATTTGATATCATTGCTAGTGATATTAAATACTTCTAGAGCAGCCATTTGAGGAGATACATTCAAACAGGACAAACTGAAGCACAGATTGGTATCACAAAGGGTGGCCACGCAGGTAGTACACACCACTGCTATGAGTCAGTTTGATGGCAGGCAAAAGTGAGACAAGAAAAAGAAGAATCAAAGGTAGAGAGATGAGTAAAAGAGAGCGGGAAATATGAGAGAATTAAACATTAGGTATTTAACAAGAATGCTGAATAGTTTGGAAATTTTAGGACTTCTGTCCAAAACAATACAGTAAGTAAAGTACCAGGTTTTGTGCTTTTTTAAAGGATTCCTTTGAAACATCAAATACAATGTGCAATATTTTATTCTATCTTTCATGAGTAGAAACAAAAGAACTCGGCCATAGCCGTAACTAACACAAGCCCAGCAAAACAGAACTCTTTCACAGACACACGTGGAAGCAAACACTTATGGAATGCAAGTCTGTAGGAGCTGGCTTTTGGGGAGAAGCAGAGCTAACATGCAAATGCCCAGCCTGAACCTCACAACTTGAGATCACATGTTTTTCTTACATCAGTTTTAATAAAGGAAAACCTACAGGTTTATAGAAGTCTGACGTCTTGCATGCTACATCCAGGCCTGCATATACCACCATAACACTGATGGACATTTTGGACAGATGTACATACATAAACAGCTTTTCTCCTAAAACACATCACTCTCCTCAACCAGCCAATGCTTAATTTTTCTCCCTTGTAGTTATATTTGCATTCAGTGGATATCCTGCCTGCTCTATTTGTGCCCACTTTATCACAAACCTAATTCTGCTGCTCTTCAAGGCTTCTACCATTGTTCTTTGCTGAATTGAGCCTCAAAGTAACACAATTTGGGACTGGTGAACTGTTTGAAACAAGAAGTACTTACAAAATGGCCAAAGCCTTTCTCTGCACAGGAAACAGGACATCTCTGCACTTGTCTAGATGCCAAACAGCACTGACTCAGCTAGGAAAAGGGCAAACCTGCTGCAAGTCAAATGCTATACCATACCATTTAGCAATCTCCAAAGAAGAAAAAAACATCTGAGCTTTAAATGCTTCTCTTCCACCTCTACCGTTCCTGTCTGTGCTTCTTCACACAAATACTGTTTTTACCAACGCAAAAGAAGTTTGGCTGACCGCAGTTAGACGGACTGAAAAAGTTGCTTTATGCCTACCGGTCAGCTCCCTCATATCATATGAGCTGTGCAAAACTCTGGAGAACAGTTAGTCTGCTGGGGTCCTGCTGCACATCTCTTTTTCCACCACCCCTCACTCTCTCATCACATAAGCAAAGAAGAATGTTACCTTTCTTTCCCACGTGTGCTTCAGCACACTGGATCAGGCAACAAAAAATTTACAAGCTAACAAAGCAGAATTCTAAGTGCATCCACTCAAAAGGAGATTTGTTACACAGCTTTGGGATCCCTAAACAACCTAAGTTTTAATAATGTCTTTTTGTGTGAGCTTGTTCAACATTTCACTCACGACAAGCTTTGTGGCTACTGCCTGCCCTACTTAAAGTAATGAGCACAACAGAATTATAACTAACACAGAAGTATTATCCTGTGCTGCACACAGTAAGGGCAATATTGCCTTCCTCAATGCTTCCAAGCTCATTAGAGCCAGTAGTTATTTGTTAGTCTGCGATGTAGATATGTTACAGGCTAACAGATGCACATAAGGATGGTGAACCGCAGAGCACCCAATTTCAGCAGCAGAAAATAAATGGAGGCCTGGGAAGAGACAGTATAAGCAATACTCCACAATACTGCTTGTACTATCTACTAAGTACTGCAAAAACCTACTTCAGGATGTGATGATTACTTCAGGAGGCTGGGATATCCAGGGGAGTTATTTATTATAATCTGTATTATAACATACTATTTTGGACTGTGCTGGGGACTCCACTGTGCTAGCGCAAATATTCACAGTGAAAAGTAATCAAATTCTGAATGTTTTATCATGAGAACATGAGACTCATGACTGTTCAAAGGGTTAGAAACCACTCTACAGTACCTAAAACACGAGAAGGTCCCACTGCAAGGTGTGACAACTGCCACAGCCTGACTCAACTGCAATCTGCTGGATGTCTCCATCTGACTGATGGTCATTTTTTCTCCAGAGAAGCCAGAGTTCAGAGGCTTGGGCAGAGTGCACTGCCCTAAGTACTAAATGTGGTCTCCCATCTCTGCATGCCACACACATTGGAGGACCGGGCAAGGCCGAATATTTGCCCTCTCCTCCACATGTGTTGTGGCTCAGCAATCTCTAGTTGTCCTCTGGTTTTCTCACGGCATTAAATGTTGACAATATCAACCCTAGAAAATCCTCTATGCTATAATATGGGGTTATTACATATGTGGAGTGGCCCTTCTCACTGCAGAACCTTGCAAAGAAATGCTGAGCTCCTCTGCTAAGTTATTTTGATGTGAATTCTCAGAGCACTGCAGGCAGAAAGAAGGTCAAGGCGAGTCATACCAGTATGATATAAAAGGGGCTACTAACACCACACACTCTTGGTAGATCACTTAATTCTCCCAGTCTCAACCGGGGCCAACCATATATGAATTATATTACACTTCAGTTATACGTATATTTCTGTTGTCTTTCCAACATCTTATACTTCATATGATAGGTTATGAACACAGATGACAGACCACAGCTGAGCCCAGACATACCTGTATGACCTCCATTCCTTTAGCTACCTGCCCACAAGCCTTTGCTGGGATTCAATGTCACGCTGACTCTTGCAGAACCACTGCTAAATTCAGGTTAATGAGCTTGGTTAGACCTACGCTAACGTCCAGAGCTATTGAGGCACTTCTGTCATATCTGTGCTTTCATGCATTTCTAGTCAGAACTGGAATACCACAACCGACTAAGGTCCAGCAAAGTTGATTAATGCGGTCTCCGTGCCACTTGCTGTGTGCTCTCTTCAGACCAAGTGTCCTTGGCTTTCATGCTGTGCTACTTAAGCCTAGTATCTGTCCATGGATAATTTAAATACATCTATATAGACTCTGGAAGCGACTAATGCGATTGGCTTTAAAAATAGGTGCTACAAATCCTAAAAATTGATTATTATAGTGGAAAACATACTCTTGCAAGGTAGGGTTTTTTCCCACAATAGCCATACGTGTGCTCTCACACAAATAAGAATTTGCATATCAGGAATGGGAATTCTTTTTTCAGCAACATGATTTTCAGAATACCCTGTAACTCTGTACTCCACAGGGTGCCATATAGACAGTAAACAGTGTACATACTACCTGACAACACTCTTAATTTCCCTCAGTATCAGAAATTACTACATTTCAGTGTCAGATTACCTACTTGCTCCTGAACCATGATAAGGGATGGAGGGGTGGTGTGGTGTGGAATCTTCCTGAGCTACCATTATTTTGTATGCATACATCCATAAACATATTGTAATGTCTAACATGTTTCTGGCAGATAGTTAAACTAAGGATCAAAAATTTCACAGAAATCAGGATCATGATTCGTTTCTAACTGGAGTTTCTTTTAAAATCCCAACCCTAATTTATTTCTTTCAGCTACTTAACATTCATTTTCTCTGTCTTTTTAATTTTTAAAACCCATAGTTATAAAAAATTTAGATTGAAATCATTCAGGAGAGTCATTTCAAAAGAGACAGAAGAACAGACACATTTCTGCCATTGATGTCGTCATAGTTACAGAAGATTTATTCTTCCTCTAAATTAGTTTACAATTAAAAAAAAAGATTGTCCGTACAGACAGTGCTAAACTGATTTAACCAAATTACAAATATAATTGTATGGACCTTGATTTCCTTAAAGTCATTATTTCGGCAAATCCACAACATATATATTTCTAAAATGTGATATATAATAACATATAGCATAAATATATTTTAAATTGCTAAACTTTTGCCTGGAATGGTGTTCATACCTTTTCATTAATATCAGACAACCTAATACAGGGTAAAATGTACTGCTTACTGCTTTAGTTATTAAAACATTTGGTTAAAGTAAGTGAATAAAATCACATCTGGATTGCTTTTGGAATTGGCAAGGAACTAAGAAGCCTTTCACATCTTGGTTGCTGGTTCAATTCAGTAAGTACCCATCATGTTTATTTTAAAGATTTATTTTTTCTAACGAGCTGCAAGAAAGCAGTTCTGCCTCCACCCACTTCCCCATCCCCAGAGCTCCTGTTTGTTGAAAGGATCAGATGTATCACCAAGGCTGAAAGAAAGTTGAGCATTAACTGTCTCTGTGAATGGTCCTACCAGAACAGGTCTCAAATGCACTAAAAGGAAGATTGTCCCTTGGTCCCATTTGTCTCACCAAGCCATTGCGGAATAACAGTGGACGTATTTACCCTGCCTGACATGCACGTTTCCCAGCAGAGAACAGCCCAGTAAAGGAGGGTCCATGGGCTTTTGGCTGGTACACACTGCTTGCCTAAATTGAGTATTTCACCACTAGAGCTCAACAATTTCATCTACTTACTGATCTTTATCAGATGGTTCTGAGCTTTCAAAAAGAGCAGTTCTTATTTTCTTCCTATCTTAGCCAGATCTTATGATAAAACTGAAATTTAACATAAAACGGTTATTCTTTTAGCAGTAAAACACTTGCTATCTGATGTAAATTGTAGGTGAGATTAAGGTTCCAAAGGATCTTGGGGAACTTTTAATGGATACTTAGTGGGATTTTAATAGGACTTAATTTGGGCACTCCGGTGTTTCAGGAGACATTTGAAACTTCCAACCTTCATATATTTGATAGAAATTACTCATTCTGGCCATCGTATGTAACCTACCTTCTATGGGCTCACACAACACAAGACTTCCAGGTGAGAAAGAGCTCACAGACTCTACAACTCAGGACCTACAATGCTAGGTTGAACTACAGCACTTACCCGTTAGGCCTAAGGTCAGGCAGGGGCCTGTCCAGTGGCAAGCGATCGCTCAGGTAAGCATTGTAGCCGTAATACTGGAATTGTTTAAGTGCGATACGTCTGTTTTCAGGACTGAGATCCTGGCCCCAGTGAGCAAAGAGAGATGAGTCGGTGAATGCTTCAGCAGGATTTTCTTCCAGTTTTGGTGGAGCTTCTGCAAAAGACAAAGACAAAAAGAAACAATTTTAGACCTTCATTCCAACAGGCTCTAGGGTACGTTACTTTAAGAAGCGTAACTTTAGGGAGAACACCACACAGAACAACACATGCTGCCGGCTTACAGCAGCCTGTACATCTTCACGTAACATGCCCTCAATACCTCTTGTGGCAGTGTAACTATTAGCACCTAAGGCTCAAAATTCAATATTCAAAACACAGTTAGTTAAAACCAATTATTTTTCAACACAATCAAACTAAAGGCCCGGACTAATAAATCTAAATGAATTAAATTTCAAAAGGATTCTTATCAGACAACAAGAATGTTTTTTTTTTTTGATACACAAAGATGAACTATTTAATTTCAGCCTGAACTATCTTACTAGAAAAAGATTAAAGTTTTGCAGCGGGAAAACAAAGACAAAGGAAGAGAAGAGAGAGTCTGTACAGAACACACAAAATGGCTGCTAAAGTCTGTGTGTAAAATAAGTTCTTTGAAACTACAGATTCAACAGAGAAAAAAAATTCACTGCACTTGGCATCCATGTTTAAATAGCAAACCAGTTTCAGTCACACAATAATTTTATGTTCCAGTTTACCAATCCAGCCTATTTGAATTTGTAGTCCATATTTAGGTGTGTGCAATGATGCTACTGTCACTTTGTCATATTTGTGTCATTATAAAATGCTTTTGTTCCACGAGGCCACATCTCTGGCTGCTATAACAAATACAGAAGGTAGGAAATGATATACTCAGAACTTAATTTAAGAAGAGTACCAGTACAATGAAATCACAGCATTCATTCTCAATATTTAGTTGCTCAAGAAGTCTGTTCAAGGTAGCTTGTAAGGCTCTCCGTAACAGCACGATCTCACCCCTCCAACCAGCCCTTCAGCCTTTACCCAGGTGACCACACAATCTAACCCAGAGAGCCTCCTCTCTCTGTAAACACTTTGTGATATACAGTACACTAATAAAGAAAGATCAAATGCCTTACTTGACCCTGATTTGTCATAATAAACTAGTGACTCACAAAGAAAAAAGCCTAAGTCCTAATTATTTACAAACGGTCTCCATAGCCATTAACAACTAACCAACTAAATAAAAATTCTCATTTCTGAAGATCTGTACTCACAAACGGTAACTGTTTGGTCACACAGCGACTTATGAAAATAAAAGCAGATCTTTGGAAAGTCTTCAAATGGCAAGAAACTTCAACTGTGTCCAAAGCCCTCCTCAGTGCCCACAGAGTCACCTACAGACCTGACAGCTGGCTTAAGCTAGCTGCACGGAAACACCTAACGAGAACAGTTTATGTGCTAGTACTACATACCACCAGAATCGCGACTCCCAAAGAATGCCAGGAAGCACATTCTTTGATCTCTTACTAAAAAGAACCCAAAATGCAAAAACATAAATTGAGAAGATTAAGTTGTTTGATTTGTTCAAGATGTTTTCCTTCTTCCCCTGACAATACTGACAGGAAACTAATGACACTTGCTTCCCTGCATTACATTCCAACCTCTGTAAATATGTAATGTTTCTTTACTTGTCGAAGCACTGCCTCCCAGCCTGAATCTCGGAATCTGCTCCAGTTCTTCAAAGATGAAAGACATGCTAAACCCTCAGTCAAACGAGGAAACTACTCTGACAGGCCCTGCTACCACACAGACAAATGTGACAGAGTGGAGCTTGTGAGTTGGCATACAACTCTGCAATGGAAATTAAGCAAGCTTGATAAATTCAGATCATTTTAGATGGTTCTAACTTGAGAAAGGCAGAATAGTTTTTAAATACCAGTCCAAAAATCACAGCAATGGGGAAAGTCACAGGTATCTCTCTCTGTTGTTTGATAACTATGTGATCGCCACAAAAAACAATTTGTATTTACGCAAAGAATCTCACAAACTATCTTCACATCATAAGAGATATTTAGATCAGGTACATTCTGATGCTGGCCAGTAGAAATTAATGTTGCTTGGGACTTTTCAAGAAGATGTACATTCATGTTAATCAAGAAAAGTATGCAACTATTTGTTCAACCTGTTGTGTGTTACATTAATCTGGATTTCTCCAAATGAAGCACACTTTCCCTGAAGGTTTTATCTTTTATATTTATTATTACACTTATGGCAGAAGACTGTAGGATCCACTCACATGCAAACAGCCCACCAATGCATGAAGACATCTGAATAAAAATAAGACTCACAGTAAGAATAGTGCATGCATATGTATTTGAAACTATGGGCATTTCCAAGAATAATTTTCCATGGATGAAGAGCCATCTCAGAAACAACTGCCTTCACAGAATCACACTCACACAGGCATCTATTGAATTTTATCTAATGATTTTGTGGGCAAGAGTATTTCCTAAAGTGATCTATGAATCTCTTGCTGTTTTCTGATTGAAAAAGCACTCAGTAATCCAGGTTGTATCGGCCAGACTAAGATTTTCCAGCAATGGATATCTGTGAATTTAGTTTACAAGCTCTAATAAACCACTTGTCAAACGCAGCCACTTTTTGATACTAAGCAAACATGTTATTTCAATACGTTGTTCTACAGGAAAAAAGCATTAGCGAGAACTTTCAATTACAATTCCAATCAATGGAATTAAGCACACATCTCTGATGACAAAGTCTTTTTCCCCTTTATTTGGCTGAAAACCCTTGGGGGAAGCGACTTTATTCAGGCAGTCTCTCACAAGAAATAAAAACAATTATTACAAGACCATCAGTTGCCTTTCGACTAGTCAACAAGCGTATTTGATGCCTTACTCTCTGAAAACAGATCTTTGCCTGAAGTCTCACAGCCAGTTCTTCTTACCGCTTGCTTCTACACGCGCAGAATGACCATGGGAAGCTAAGGCTCAAAGGTGAGCCAGTAAGTAGTACTGCCTGAAGCAATACTAAGGTAGGCACATTTATCTGCTCAGTTATTACTGAAAAAGAAAGATCAGTTCCATTTTTCCTGTGGGAAGAAAGCTTACTACCCGCAGCACATTGCTGCAAATGTTAACACGGGGTCTCCTCTACATTAACTTTTCACACCATGCAAAGAGCAGCACTGTACACAGACATGAGGCTGGTATGAACCCTTGGCAGACTGACACTTTGACATTAAATCAATTGGTACTAGAGATAAATCACACAGATGTCAGCTGGCTGTACACCTGGGCTGAGGAAGTCTCCTTCCAGAAGCCTGGCTGCATCATGGCATCAGCATGGTGTTTACCTGAGTCAAAAAACCTCACGGCTTGTTTTCCATAAGCATCTGTGTGTCTTTAGCTCATACTTTCTGAAGCATGTTTACTAGTTATGCAATTAATATTAATATAAAATCTATCACTTCATCCGATCTCACTGACTGCAGCCTCCAAGATGGAAATTCACTCTCCTCTTTCTATTGCTCATTATATAGAGTAAGTCAGAGACACCAAATCAGAAGACATCGCTGAAATTCAGATTGTACATAACATGAAATCAATTCTCTTCTAGTAATAAAAGATATTTTTATTAGTAATTGAAGCTTGAATGAACTTGCATTAACACTGCCCTTGTAATGAAATGCACGCACAGAGGTTTCAATAGTGTATTGGGTACAAATAGCAAGGTTTGGGTAGCAGAGGGACTGCAGGAGTGGCCTCTGTGGGAGAATGTCAGGTGCTGCCCTGTGCCAGACACAGCCACTTCCCCTACAGACTCACTGCTGGCCAAAGCTGAGCCCATTGGTGAAATTGGTGGCTGAATTTCTGTGAAAAAATATTTAGAAAAGGGCAGCAAATGACAAGGAAGAGGGAACAAGGGTACAAGGGAGCAGCAAAGAGAACAACAGAGGAAACAAGGAAGTGAAAGAAGACCAAGATCAGGAGAGTAGGAGGTGCCCCATGTTGTCTTCGTTTCCTAATACCCAAGTTAGTAATTAAATATTTGTGCTGATTGGTAATAAATTAAATACCTGCTTTCTTCAGAGGGTGTACAACCAAGCAGCAAACAAACAGACAACAAAACGTCTATCCCTTATTATTAGGAAGGAACTGCAGACAAGCAATGTGTTAGAAGCAACAAGAAAAGACAGACCCTATTCCATCAAAAGTTACGCATTTCCTTTTACTGACCTCAACTGCTGTAGTGTACCAGTGTATCCCTTTCCTTCCTCTCCCTTCCTTCATTTGTTATCTATTTATAACCGATGCTTACTTTGTTAGTTTTTCTCAATACACATTTGTCTCTGCCAGCTTTTGTAAGGCAACTCATACAACTGGTACTCAAAGAATAATATGATAAAAAAATTGATCAGGCAGTAAGGAATTCAGGAAAGGATTTTGTTGATTACCACCAAGCATATTTATAGCATCATTTCATAACAGCTAATAATGGCACAGGAATTGTTCTGCCCATCATGAAAATGCAATTATTTCCAGGGTAGTATAGGACAACCACTTAATTTACAACAGCATTCTTAAGTTGTGAAAGGAAGGAAATGAAGACTACTATATCCAACTGTAATTGTAGTAGTCTTCAAGTATCTTAGCAAAATATAATTATTTAATTACCTTTTGCATAATGTAATTATTTAATTACATGGGGATATTTCCTACCCAACAAATGCATACCTCTGTTTCAGAACCACGAATGGCACCTCTAACAGCACTGATGCATTGGCTATGCAAAGGTTTAGCAGTGATCTTTCTTGAAAGACTGTCTTCAATTTTGTCACCAGTATAATTTTATGTTGCATCATCCTATTTCTTGCATATCTGCCGTGCAAGTGCTGACCCTGCCCATTCATACTTCCTCATCAAGATTTAAGAAAGACCATGAGAACATCAGTGGCTGCTTCAAGTTTCCAATGGCCTTAACTAACAAGTTCATGAACTCATGTAATAACATTAAGAGCTGACATTTAGCAGATTAAATGGGTAAGGAATATTGCCATATTTAATCTGATTTCAGTGGTACCTAAGGCACAATGATACTAAAGCAACTATAAGGAATAATTTTTAAAGCAATTTAGCATCTAAATCTATAATTGGCACTGTGGCTGTTTGTATTGTATCACGATCCAGCTGTGGAAGCCTTTAAGCTTTAAAATAAATCAGTTGTCCTCTCTTCCAATATGCATCTGTGGTTAACAACTACTTAGTTTACAGAAGAGGTCCTAAAGACAGCCCTGAACAGTAAGAGTTCAGCACTTCACAAGTCAGTACACTGCACGTGCTTTATCCTCCTCTGGGCTGCTTAATCTGGACCATCAACTGCTGCCAGTAATATAATTTTTTCCCCTCTTCTATTTTTTCTCTTATTTATTTTCCCAAGCTGTACATTGCATAACTTTTCTCCAATTTATGACTGATGCTAAATTGACTCTGTTGTGATGTTTTTCATTATTTCTCATGCCTGTCTCTCCTTGAAGTTTCATCATATAAGAACAGCCTCCTTAGCTATTATTAACCATTTCTACAAACAGTACTGCAAGGCCTTGAAGTAAAGAATCCGGATCAAAATATGCAACAGAAAATGGCAGCAGAAAGGCCCATCCCTAATGACAACTGGGAAATTCTGGTAACCCAGTTACACTATGGTAAATAAATGAATATGGTTCTGCATAACAAACTAGTAAGCTTTGTAAACAAACTCACTCACATGTGTATTGCATACCTCAAAAAGGAAACTCTCTTCAGACCAACACTGCTGAGAACGATGGGACTAACAAAACAGCCAGTTTCAACAGAAAAGCACACTGACATCATTAGCTCTATGTCCATAAAAACCTTTCAAGCTCAGTAAGAAATATTCCTTTTTTTTTCAGCTTCATTCAGATTTCAACTTTTCTTCCTAAGAAAGATTACCATGAACAGGTTTACAATTAAGAGAAAGGATCAAGCCAGAAAAGGGCTGCAAAAACAGTTGCAGAGACAGATTCAGACATGTTGCTTGTTGTTAATAGTCCATAAGATTTGTTTTGGTTCTACCCCTCATTTGACTGCAGGCCTACTCACAGAAGCAGCAGTGTTTCATATCAAAGCTTTACCATTGTGAAGATGGGTTCCATGGTATCAGAAGTGCTTTACAAAATCTGCAGTGTAACCTTACATCCTGATTTCAGTAAGTGCCAGTAACAAGAAGGGATAGACAGTAAGTCAGCAAAAATATCCTATCTGCAAAAATATCTGTATATCAGCTAAAGACATGCAGAAAGCATCAATAATTGAGCAAAACTAGACACACTGAGGTTAACAGGTTGCTCACAAAAGACAAGTGAGTGAGAAATGATGCCAGGATGTAGGCAGAAAGAGCACATGCTCTTCTGAGTTCTCCAGTGCTTGAGGTTTACCAGCCTAGAAAGGAAGGAGCATGCAATGATTAAAGAGGTAATGCAGTATCCATGCCTTACCTAACAAGGAGGACTCATGATATGAATCTAAGTAGACTATCATTAAAGACAAAATAAACCTCAGCTCTCTTTGATGTTCAGCAGCCAGATTTTTGGGAAGTCAGGGTAAACTAGCAAATGCTTTTATGAAAGAGTACCATAGTTTGAAGAAACTGAAGGAACTGAGTTTCTCACACAACCTCAGCAGCCTTCAGATTCTTGAGACAATCATGACGAAGCTCACAGCAACTTTATGTTTTAGATTGTCTCTGCTGGAACTTTGAGAATTGTTTCAGGATTTTAAGTACCGACTTTTTCATAGGCCTAATGGCCTCAGACTCTGACACCCAGCACTCAAAAAAATCTATATTCGACTTCCTGCAGGCAGTAGCATTTCAGCTTTCTGTGGAAGGAAGAATCCTTTCACCCTTTTCCTTGATATAGTTTTTAGAAGCATGAACACTTTATCTACATTTTGTCACACAGGAAGATACACAGAAGAAGATCCCACTTTCAAAGTCTAGTGTAATTAATGCAAACATGTTATCAACATCCTAAATAACTAGAGTCTGACAATTCCTGCCTTGGAAGGCTGATCCCATGCAGGACACTGCTATAAATCCTCTATCAGATGAATGAACCTCTGAAATGAAAACATTACCTCCTTGTTTGTACAGCATGATGAAACACCGACAAGCAATGGCAGAAGCAGCTCACCAAGATGCAACACTGCATCAGCCATGGAGAAAAGTATACTCAGAAGACAAAAATCTAAAGTTACAGTAACAGCGACAGAGCTTCCCTCAGAAAGGTTATTTTACGTATTCTCTCACCCCCAAAAAATCACAATACTGCTGACAAGGTGTCAACATTAACGTTGTTTTGTGCTGAAAAGTGAATTTTACTGTTTTGAATATTCAAATTAAGTTAATTCCCCTTGTCAGAGTCTAGTTTTGTTCCCAAAGAACTGACTTTAACGGAAGCGCACCTAAGAAAAAATGAAATATCTAGGTGGGATAAATTCTGTTACCACTGCTTACTTACAGCTCAGCAACTCATACTGAAGTTGCCAGGGTTCCTCAAAGAGACTGACAGAGCCTGTCAGAGTCTGTCTGTACAGAGTTCGAAGAGCAGCAAAGCCCTAATCTTAAAACAAGAAAAAAAAAAAATCTGATTCCAACTACATACAAAACACACAACCACCCTGAGAGGATTCAACTCAATATCCATTCTGTGCATATTCCAGTACTCTGTAGTTAGTGTCAACACTGGACAGATCACACAGACAGGGAATGGGAAAAAAACAACCCCAAAAAAAGGTGATCCTTTCCTGAAAAGCTAACTGTCAAGAAGCCATGATAATACTACAAATAGTATACAATCAGTACAAAACTTCAAAGATTAAACTGTTTATGACAGCACATATAGAAGGAAATGCCAAAAACTCTCTCAATAAATTTTTTACATTTTTGAGAACTTGAAACACAATTTATTATTATTAATTGATATGTTACCACTACTGCATTTTAGTGCAGCCTATACACAAACATAATGGTAACCTACTAGAGCGCTGCTAACATTTATTTTCATTTATTTCTAAAAAACCAAAATCTCTTGGAGAAATTTGATTTTTTTCTGAGAAATAATCCCATGCTTATAGTGCGTATTAAGGTTGAAATTCAGTCTGGTTCTGCTGCTTAACAGAAGCCCTTTCTCTCCCTGAAGTCACTTAAAGTTCTAGAAACAAACATCAGACTGTATTTTCCCTGTATGAATGACACAAGTAGATAAAAACCAAGAGCCAGAGAGAGCTGTTTAGAATCTTTACCCAGATTCACACCCACACCGAAGTGCTCTGTGTTGGTTTTCCTCTTTCATTTTTGGCCAAATAGGCCATCCTGGAACCCTGCACCCTCCGGAAGCCTGGAACAGATCCAGCTGGGTCTCCCCCAGAGCCACACTGACACCAGCGCACACGAACACTAGGCAGAGAGCCTGAACGGCTCCCCAGGGCAGGGTGCCACGTGTCTCCACAGCATTCTCCCCTGTGTTCATATTACCTAGATTTTCCCATTAACTGTCCACTAGACAAGACTGTGGGGGACTGTGGGGAGCTAACTATTTATCAAATACATGCTCGTAAAGGGATTAAGTTAATTGTGCCACACATTCTCAAAAGCGTACTGATTTGTCATTTCCTTTCAGGGACTTCTTATTGGAAATATCAGGGTATATTAGATGTTTGGTGATAGAAAGATCCATGAGATCTTTGAATTCAAATTAAGAAGTTCATATTACCAAGTCTTCTCAGATCTGAAATAATGGAATGAGTTAATATATTGCAAGAGACTGAAAAAGGGATGCTAATATGTACTTACAGAAAGCCAATGACAGTAATTCAAGTTCTTACACTGCAAATGGATAGCGTGGGTACAGCAAGTTTGGTTTTCAAGTAATGCAGGTAGAGCAGCAACAGAATGTGAGTCGTTGCAGTGACGATCCAACTCACGAAAAAGAAGGCAGCTCACTTCTGCTAAAAGTCACCTAAGACTCGGCTTTACTTTGCTCAGGATCAAGGCACTTACAAATGTGAGAGATCCGGATGCTTCTCCCAAGGAGACACAGGGGAAGCCACCGGTCCCAGAAGGCTGCAGGTCACTGGTACAGAATACTGCAAGACCTTCTACTTACTTGGGCTATGCGTCCTGAACTTCATTTTATTTGATTGTTGATTGGTGGAGATGTCAGGCTACAACATAGGCAGCTTTCAGGTTTTGACAACTGGATGTTTGTCTCATTTGTACAAAACTCTGCCTGTTCTACATAATATATATTTGAGTATGTCCACCCAAAAAGGGCAGACATTCATGTAGAGAAGTTGGACGTTTCCTGCCTTGGCAGGTTTTGATAACCTAACAGTTCCTAAAAAGTCATTGCACAAAAGTTACTTTACACTGAAGAAAGACGTTTGAAGATGATTCTCAAAATGTGCTCAGCGCTAGAGGGCAGCGTAAGAAACAGGAAAATTTGTCTTCTAAGAAAAATCTGAAGTTTTTAAGACTTCTTAAGAACTTGTTAAAGAGCTCTCAGAACTGCAAGTAACAAACTTATAAACTGCTAATTAACCAGCAAATTCTATTACAGTGGTTATTTCCTAAGGGTAAGAAAATATATAGGAAAAAAATAAAATTATTATTATGTCATCAAGCAAATGCTAAACTATATTGTGTGGGTGCATGTAAACAACACTTTATAGGAACAAGGTCTTGGTAAGGGCTCTATATTTCTCCTGTATAGACTAGACTTAGCCTATTCCGATCTGAAAACACTATAAATCCTGGCCATTGTTGTTTCTACTAGATATCTTCTCACTACTAGCCTATTAAATTCTCCCCTAGCCATAACTGTTCCACGGATATGAATCAGGCTAGACAGGTCCCTGCACATTCTGGCAAAGTTAACATAAAGTTACTACAAGCCTGGACAACCTGCAACTAGGGTAAAAGCTTTTAACTTACTGGAAAGGGATTATCAAAGGAAATACCTATTTCCAAGTACAATCAATTTCCTCTGATAATATTTACCAGATGAAGACATAAAGCTCTCTGACAGATACCAATATTGCACTTTGAAGACTTTCTGTATCCCTTTACACCAACATTTTGACAGAGACCAATTTTGTCTTCTCAACTGGGTAAAAGGCTGATTTTCAAAAAATACACTATAAGGATATTGAAGACTAAAGAGTACAAAGCCTTCAGACTTTCTAAAACACATTTTTAAGATTGTCCAAAGCAATACCTCTCTGCATTCCTCATGATTTTAAAAAAGCATCAATTCATTTAAAGTGACACGATTGCTTAACTACAGGCCTTCAAAATAAGGGGTGGTCAGAAGAATTATTTATTGACTGTCACTTAAAGGACTACTGTTGTTTTCATTACAAGAAATAAATTTTAAACTGCAAAATTATTTTTCTCATTTCAAAAAATTCTGTACTTAAAGCACTAACTTAAACTCAACCTGCAGGCAAACATGCAACAACTTTTGGAATAATAGTCTAATGAAACAATAATAATCTGCCAAAAACTGCCTGAAAATTAATTTGGCAACCTTATTTCAGTTTGTGATACATAGATCTCAACATTACAAACTGCAGTGCGACTGCTACGAGCTGGTAGTGGTACCCGTAAAGGAAACGGAGAAATGAGATAGACACAATTGCCAATCTAATTTTTCAGATAAGCAGCATGATAGTCTCGTTCCAAGTCATGGTTCTGGTTAGCAGAATAAACACCCCTGCAATGCTGATTAGATGAGACTGTCAACTAAAGCGCTAAACCAGTTTAAGCTCATCATCTCTGGTGTCTGCCCTTTTGTGAGAGTTATGGCACTGGCCTCACTGGCCTAACATGTTTCCTGTCTTGGATCAAAAAGACAGCGTGCTATTGCACATATGGCCACTTTTTAGTTATTTGTGATAATATTTTGCAAAATTCCCATCAAATTTTATTATAGGGAGCACTGTACAAACAAAAAGAAAAGAATGTACAAATTAAATCCTAATTCAACGGGAAAGCCAAACGTTCAGTAATTTCACACAGAAGAAGCTCCGCTGACTTTGGCGCCTTCAGGAGGACTTGAACAAACGACTTCCCTCCGTACAACCTCATGCTTGCCTAACAGTTTGTCATTAGGTAAGTTGGTTACACTGCATGTTTTTTCCAGGCAAGAGTGGAAGACAACAAAAATTCACAGATGAGAGACCAGTTTGCATCCAGGAAACAGAGAGGTGCCAGAAATAGAGACTGGTTCTACTTGCTGCTCAGTAACAAAGCTGAATTTCTAAAAACTACTTTCCTCACTTCCTTATTACCATGGAAGAAATAAGTGGAAACACAGGAAATCACTTATGGAAGGCCTAGTATTATGCAATTACACTACTGCATTTACAAGCATTTTTTATTTGTAAATGGATGTAAACCAATTGAATTATTGTGGAACTTTGCTTTGGGTTTTTTTAAATTCAGAGATTTACCTCAGTTTAAACTGGAGTCAGATACGATTAATCAAACATTCTTGAGTAACACCAGTAACTAAGCAGTGGTCATTTGATTAAAGCTATAAAGATTTTTGCTCAAAATGCACAACATTTTTGCCACTGGATGGAATGGGATTTCTCACGCAGTACTGAGGCAGGGGTTTCACATCCTTACTCCTCTGCAATCGCCGTTCTCACAGAAGACGGTGGAAACATCATCACTGACCACTGCAGGATGAGTGAGCAGTGGACACAGAGTCCTCTAAAAATCTCATTTCAAAGGTGATATTCAGATTCTGTGGATATCTCACATTTAATATACACAACTATTTCTTCTGGGTCAAATGATCAATGTTGAGGCCTGCTATATTATTTAGAACTTTCATACCCATGCCCGTTAAAATCCATACCTCCTCCTTTTATTCTTTGTTGAGCAGGTGACATGTAATGCCTGGAGCAAATTCCAACACAACAAAAACTCGCCATGCCAAAAGTCCTCCTGCAACTGGCACTGAATGCCATTTCATGTTTTCCCAACTTGCTTTGTTCCGTTCTTGCACATTGTGGAACTTTTGTTCCACCGAACAAAATAATTGCATTTTACCAATAGGGAATTTTATTATTACTGGTAGAATGATTAACAACTGTAAAGATTGTTTTAAAATCCAGCTTACTTTGTATTTAGAACTAACATAAAGTTTAGATGATAAACAAATAACTTTGGGGTTTGGTGTTTTTTTTTTTTGTTTAATTACCGTGGTTTAAGGACAGCTTAACTTGTTAAACAGAGTGGATAGCTGCCCAGGGTGGCAGACCACCTGCTTCGCCTATTCAAAAGGAAGGGGATGACTTTCTCCACCGATGGCCCACTGCGTGGTGACAGGCTACTGCAATTATTGCTCCTGCCCAAAACTCTCCTCTAGCTTCCTGACCCGACCCCGTCCTGGCCCCTTCTTCTCCCTTCCTCTTCCCAGCAAGCCAAAAGGGTGAGGAGAGGTTCTCTGAGAGAAAGGAGAAGGAGAACAGTGGATTTTGAAAAGGAGGAAGAGAAGCAGTAGCAAGCCCATGGACCCTCCAGCTGGACTCCCAGGACTGAGTGGGCAGGGAGGCAGGGAAAGAAGTAGCCATTCCAGGCTGACTTCCAGCCTCCTCCTGTCTCCTCCCTCCCACTAGCACCCAACCAATTCCTCCCAGCACAGCCACTAAAATAATGAACATACTTGTTCATTACATCCTCCTGTCATCACAGTTGAATAAATACTTGAATGTACCAGGTACTAGCATTCCTCAGTTCTTAGCAAGTATGGAAAGGTTTGCAAAGCAAGCTTGAAAGGTACAGATGTACAGTATATAAAATCTACATATAAAGAGCACTCTGCAAAGGCAACAGAATAAACTAGGTTTCACAGTAAGGCTTAACATCAGAGACCTCTCAAAGACACAGCACAGTGAGTTCCAGTGCAGGAAAGGAAATAAAAAGATTCAGAATATTCCACTGATTGTAACTGCACATGTTCCTAAATTTAGGCATCTGCTTATGTGCTTACTAAAAAAGGAATCTCATTTTTCA
Source organism: Calonectris borealis (assembly GCF_964195595.1). Lineage (NCBI taxonomy): Eukaryota > Metazoa > Chordata > Aves > Procellariiformes > Procellariidae > Calonectris > Calonectris borealis. Next base: position 10,173,904 of record NC_134325.1, read on the forward strand.
TTGGGATTAGTGGAGTTTGCATCTGTGCAGCTGAGAGGATTTAAAAGCTCAGTGTGTTTTATATCATAAACCCAAATCTATGTCACCTGAAGTAAACACGAAAGCACTTAACTATTTTGAAAACTTTATTTTGCCAAGAGCTGTCAGGCTGTGGTGCTAATTTGTCATAACATACAGCTTTTACTTTTATACAAAACTTAGTGACACCAAAAGTAAAGTTCACATGAGTAAACAGAAACTAGCTCTCTTCTACACTCACCCAACTCAAAGCACCAAAAATAGGCTTCCTCTTTCAGTAATCACATAAAACAAGATTTTCTCTGCTTACCAGGCTGTGCTGACCTTCCTCAGATTAGTTTTCCTTCACCAATGTCCATTCAGTCCTCTGAGGAATTTTGTTCTGGCCCCTTCTTCACAAACACAAAAATTTTAGAGAGCAGCAGCTCCCTCGCTCAAGACAGCCTTTTCACTTTTCATAAATGTTTCAACATTATGATAAACGTTGTAAGTTGTTTCACCACTTCCACCAAAGTGTATCACTGGCATCTCAGTAAACAGCCATTTTGATAAGTGGGTCTGCATTTGACAGGGCTCCTATTTCAAACGTACTTTTCAAACACTTGCAGATGTAATTGTACATGGTTGGAGCTAGTTCACACTTTCAAGATTTTTCCTAAGCTACCCCAAGAGACAGAGATGAGCGTCGGTCTTAAATGAAACCTGAAGAAATCTGAAGAACAACAGGGCAGTTTTGAAGAAGAGCCCGCGTGCACTTCTGTAAAAGCATCTTCCATTCCCATTTGCCATTAGCTTTTTTCATACTTAAAGCACTAGACATACACAAATGCAGTAGCAGGGAGTAAGTACATTTTAAAGTTTTGCAAACTACACTGCAATAGAAAAAGAAAACTAAGCATAATAAAGACTAAGCTTTTCCTCTTTGCAGAAAAACGTGAATGACAGATTAAAAGCCCTCTCCCATGTTTGATACCAAGTAGATGATTTGTCCTAATGTTAATAGCAATAATAAACTGAGACTGTCAAGATGTCATGAATTATCCTTGAAATAGTAAGAAAAAGTAAAGAAAATGCAATCAAATAAAGTCCTCGGATTTAATAGGTATTTGGTAAATGCTGTAAGAGTATACTTATCTTTAATTTAGTTTTGGAGAAAGGATAGTAAGTCAAAAACATGCTAAAAGAAAACAACAAGTAGTGTAGACAACCAGCAGTCTGCATAAACAGAAGGCAAAAAGGATTTTCTAGATTATACCTAGCAAATACTTTGGTTTGTTTACTGTTCTTAGCTGTATACACTGTCTATCCTACAACTAGGAACTTTAAGAAATATCTACTACCTGAGTTTTTTTCCTCTTCTGTGTTATTTTAAGAACTGTAGATAAAATGGCTCTAAAACTTACAACATTCTGCATTTCCTTTGCAACTTTAAAAACCAGAGTAACTTAAAAATATTTTTTATTTGAAGCTGCATTAACTCTATTCTTCCTCTGCTTCAGTCGTGTGAAGAATGGAAGCGTCTGACCGACGTCAGCTCTGCAGGGTTCTGCTCCATTAGCAAGATTGTAGTTTTTGCTGAGTTTACACAAATATTTCCGAAATTTGATAAATACATTAAAAAAAACCACTATGGAAGAGAATATCTCCCCAGTGTTCTCCACTCTCAAGGTCATGAGACTCTTCTAAAGATTGGACTGTAACGAAGAAAGAACAGGAGTGGAAAACTCCATAAGCACTGTTATTCCTCAAAACAAGAGGAAAAAGATGCATTCAGTTCTCACCAAAGCATACGATTGCCCATGGACTTTGATGACCACTACATGAGGCAGGAACTGGACACAAGAGTATGATCTTCAGATGAAAGGAATACAGACATAGTTTTTAAAAGCCCTATCTTTGTATCTACAATTGGGTCACTCTTTGGAAAATAAGGCAACAAAATTAGTAAAACCTGCAGAACAGCAAGGCTCAATTATTTAATATTTTTTAAGCAGTTTGAAGAGATAAAATTGTACCTGTTTTATACCGCTCTTTACAACAAACCAGGTTGATTCCTCAGAACAGATATTGTGCAGTTTTATGGATAGCGGAGTTACGAAGCCATGAATGATCATTACGGGCCGGGGGGAAAAGGTGCAGTGACATGACCATTACTGTTGAAAGAGATCTAAAAGCTTAGAACATACGAGGCACTTCTTAAACACGTGCTGACTGCTACAAAATGACAGACAAATTCCACTATCATATACACTAGAAATTAAAAACATACGGAGGTGGTTGGGGTTTTTCTGTGTGTGTGTGTGTGTGTGTGTGTGTGTGTTTGATTGGTTTTTTTTAAAAAGTTGTCAAGACTCTCTGATAAGAATTGGTCCAGTCCTTTTAATGGTGCTCACCAGTACTGCACCCGAATTTAAGCCAGGGCAAAGGAGTACTGTGCCCACTGCACAGCACCTCCAAAAATGTCAACATCTGACTGAGAAATACTGTTACTTACTGAGTTAGCCACAATACTTCTGCAGTACTTCTGAACAACAGAAGTTCAAGTTATGCTTATCACCAATATGGTCCAAACCCACTTACTGTAGAAACACTGACAAAAATCACAGCTGGACATGTTATTGAAGAAACAAACCTTTTTTATGATTACTGTAACTTAAATAAATCATGACTGTAACTTAAATAAATCATGTTTGCAATATGCTTTAAAGAGGCTTCTCCTCTTTTGCACCCAGCAGCAAATGCATTTTTACTTTCATGTTGTTGCTTCTCTGGAAACTCTTTTGAGTGCTTTGATAAACATCATTACATTTCACATTCTCTTGTGTTTTCCAGCAAAAAAACCCATACAGCAGAAAATAGCCTGGAAAGGTGTTACTAATAGTGACTGTGAAATACCTTAACTTCTAGGCACTTAATGATCTTACCACACTCAAACCCTTCAGGTGGGACACAAGTGACACTCAATGTCAGCATGCCCATTATGAAGCCACTCAGGCAGGCAAGAGGAAATGTAAAGGGCAGAGAGCCTTGCCTTGCATCCTGCCTCCCACAATGACTCACGCTTCCTGCTGCAAGGAAGTGCCTTCTTTCACTTGCGATTCACAGCTCCGAACACTCTCCTGGATTTACGTGTCCACACTTTCTCTTTAAAACAGCCCCCTAGCCCTGACCTTCCTCTCTAAACAATTCGGAAAAAGGTCTTCCTCTTTACCCAATATTATGCAGTAAGAGCATCTCTGCAGGATACGAACCATTCAGGTTTACTTCTGTCTCCTGTGTAAAGTGATTTGTATGTACATCAAGGCTGTACTGGGACCCATGACAAAGCTGCTTAAATGAATGACAGCACGAGTGCTGCTACTGATTTGCACCAGATAAAGACCTAGAAGAACATTTTAAATAGTCTATTATAGGATAAATTCTCATCTCAGCTATACTAAAACGGACAGGAGTAGAATTTGCTTAAATCCAAAAAGCTGCCGTAGGATACCACAGTTACATTTCATGTAATTGCACGGAAGTATTTTCTATCAATTCTTCTGTTCCACTGTAAAAGACAGCAGAATCAGACCCGGATCCTACAGTCTGTGCATTAAATAAAGGAGTGCATTTATTCCCAGATAGGTGGTTACTAATCCTAGCTGTTCTAAATAGAAACAGAATTATCCAGGAGTTTTATCAAACGTCAGCAAAATGCCTAAAAAACTAGGTAATGAAAACAGACTTTCACCAATTTTGTAGAATACCTTTAATAATAGAGGACCAGAGACTTTATTATTATATTATTTATTATCATTACTTTTAGCAGAGACTATTAGGATAGATAGCAGAAGAATATAGTCCGATAAAACACCAGAGAATTGTGAGACATTCAGTTTTAAATTTACATAATGCTTTTAGGAATTGTTATGCATGATAACAGATTTCATTAATCCTGAGGTTATGTCCAAAATGAAACACAGTGGTTTTTTCATTTGCTCCACCTGCCCAGCAGGTGTCTGAAATCTGCAGGGCTTGCAAGTTAATTACTGATGAGTCACTAGGGTGGGATGGGCTAATTAAACTCTATATGAAAAAGAAAAGAATGAACAAATCATTTTACCAAGAGTTAGGATATTAGCTGCAGAGTAGTAGTGCAGGAAGAAATTCTAGAAGCAGCCAGCTCTGAAGAGAAGACTTGAGAGGAGATGATGTTACTTCGGAATAGCTATTCATCAATGAAACCAAAGATTTTCTACATCCACAGTGGAAGTAATTTTCTCTAAGAGCAAATGAAGATTCTTAACAGTTTGTTTTCAATTAATCTTCACTCCTGGAGAAAAGCTGCCCTTTAATACTTTGAGGCTTAAACACAGTTGGCATAGATTGACAAAAATCAGTAAAGGCTCCAGGAATTTTGTAAACAAATCCTAGCTCGAGGCAATGCCAGAGAATTAAATTTCTTACCTGGAAAATGGAACCTGGGATATTTTAATCCAATGGTTTGTTTTACCTGAGTTGTTTTCTAAATGCAATCTCTAAAAAAGGAATAATTATGAGATAAATTGAAGCCAATTAGAAAGCAGGAGGTAATTTCCCTGGCAGGAGAACTAAAGCTCATTGCATTAGTCCTAATCATCATCTCCAAACCTTAGCCAGAAAAGTTTCCTAAAGAAGCCCCACACAGTGTTTCATTGAGTCACTGAGGAAGGGCGATTCGGAAGCCTGCTGAGGAGGCATGGCTTTCTCCATGAGCAGAGCCACCGTTTGGCTGGGAACATTGTAATGAATCTGCTTCTCTTTCCATCTGACTAAAACACGCACGTGGAATCCATCTTTCCATACTATTGACCCAGACTTCCTCAATGTGATCTTGAGATCAAGAGTTATGCCAAGGTTGTCCCATACTGATGTCTAGTCAATGGTCATTGCCTAGAAGAGGTCAGCAGGTGCACAAGGGAGCTGGAGATTTAACTCCAAGGTCGCTTTTGCATTTTAAGGTAATCTTGCATTTAAGGTATTTTACCAGAAAGATATATGTCTCCTTTTTAGAGCTTAATGCTCCGGGGAGCAAGTTTTTGGTATGTTACCATGGCCAGTAAGCTTGCCAATGCTTACCCAAACACTGCTGAAAAGAAGTAGAAACCGATAGCAAGAAAACTCCTACACTAGTTTCACTCCATCCTAGTTTCAGAATAGTGGCCTGCTAAAACGTTCAGCGAAGGAGTGCTTCTGACTGTATTTGCGTCTCTCTGCAGCTGTACCTATGCCAATGCAGGAGTTTAAAAATACATGCAAGGAAATACTGATGAGACCTTTCTCACCTCATATAATTTACATGAGTGTAGGTTAATCAGATTCAGAGAACTGAGCACAATCTTGTATGGTTTCTTCTCCAGTGAATTTTGTTATAGAGGGTTCTGTCCCTTCAGACATTTGCTCTGATAACACTTTCTTGTTTATGTACTTTCCTGCCAAAGACCTAGCAAGTTGTGGAAGAACAGGTGTCTGTTTTTCCATCACCACTTTCTTGGCTTCATCTACCACCAGGTTCTCCAGTTCCCCAATGCTCTCAGAAATGGAACCACAGGTACCAGATTTCCACTTACTTAGGTCCTCAGCCTCACTTTGCCATTGTTATTCTCCCGAATACTCTCCAGTCTAATTTTACATGGTTTTCATAAGCAGAACTTTCTATCTGCGCTCATGATGCATTCTCGGTATTTTTCGTCTGTTCCTCCTGACATCTCTACTTCCTGACTTTGGCCTGTTTTCAAACTGCTGCGAAGAGTAACAACCTATGGGCACATGGAGTGTGCAAAGCTGAGTACCACTGGGTAAGTTACTTGGATACCAAAACATCTCCACCTTAAAAAAGTGCCTAGCCTTCAATGCAGAGAGCTATTCCCAAGACAGCCTATTGCCTCAGACCAGAAGAAAATGCTGAAACTTAAAAGCCAAACTGTCCACAACCGCAGCACATCCTTTGGCCTCCTGTGGAGGATGATGATTGCACTGGGAACATACACTGAGGGTAATTTTCTCCTGTTGCTGCTCATAGTATCTTTCAACAGTGGAAAAGGAAAAAGAGGATTTAATTTTCTGCCTAAAATAATTCCTTAATTATCTTTGTACAACTGAGCACTTACAGAAAAGCCAGAATGTTCTCCCCATGGATCTCATCTTGCCATTGTAAAATAGGAATAGCACTGGTTCCCCTGCCTTGCAGGAGTATTAAAATAATGCTACACTTCTGAGCTACTCAGTACCAGCCATCACTGAAATGCCTATAAAACAATAAAAATCCTCTTTCCTCTCATTAGCAAAGATGTTAAGAGCAGCCATTTTTCACGAATTCCTCTGCATAAGCAGTCTGCATCACCACCAATCTTCAATTACTTGTTGTCCCTGTCTCACAAGAAGTTAATACTGAAGATGTGGGTTTCACTGTTTCCAAGCCACCTGCCTCTAACACTCTCTGTATTACAAGGAGCAGATGTTTACTACAATTACGCTTCCTTAACTAGTAACAGCGGATTTGTTTTGTGCATAAGGAGATTAACTAGATTTTCAAACCTCTTTGGAGTTTGGATTGTGAGGAATATTTAATATTTCAGTAGAACTATCTTCCCCACAAAAAGTCACATGGACTCAGATATTCATTGTCTTACAGCCTGATAAAAATTTGGTTCTATGAACAACAAATGTTAAATTGTTACCAAGAGGTTATCCATTCCCAACTGACCTAATCATACAGTGTGTAAAGAAGCAAAAATGCTAATTTTCAAGTTAGAATATATTGCACTCAAATGATTTTGTTCAAAATCCCTTCTTTAAATTATACCTTTTAGCCCTAACAAAATGTGCACTTCTTTGCTTAATTATACAGCCTGCTTTACCACTCTCTTTTCCCATTCCCCCGTTTTGTTTTCTCTTGCTCAGAGGTATGCAAACCATCTGTGCAGCTAACATGGTCTAATAACTATCTGCAAATCTGTTTCCCTGAAAGTGACATTACCAAAGCTGGAAGGCCAAATAGTACCAGCTGCTTGCAGGAGCGCAGGCTTGCACATCACAAGGTCTCTTCAATTTGCTCGCTCCCTGGCCTTCTACGTGGACAATACATGAAAATATCTTAAGACTCCACGGGTTCCATACTTCTGCTTGGGTCAAACATACCTGCACATTTTTTTATTTTATAATATGAGAGCATAGTATTTAAGTTTAAATATCAATATTTCAAACAGTTATCTAAGTTTCACATCTGTCATTTCTTTGAGAGACAATGTCCGGTAGACATCGGACCCATATCGAGAGAACCTCTGAAGAACAGTTTTTTCTGTTCCGTCTATTAACTGACTTTAATAAAATCTGTTTTAAATAGAAATATTGGCATTTACTCTCAACATACTGCCCAGTACATGTATTTTCCACACATGCTGCACTTTGCTAATATCTGATTTTTTTCTAACTCTTTTTCTTTATTGACAAAGGGAAAAATCTTCATCTCAAAAAGGCTAATAAAAGTGTTATGACTTGTTCTTATAATACTAGACCATTAAAAACTTTTCTGAACTTTTACTGAAAAGATACTTAAATTTTATTCTCATGACATTTGCATAATATAGAAACATATGCTTATTTTTATCACTTTTTTGTAAGATTTAAGTGTTTGGGATAATTAAAGAAACTCCAGGGGATTTAAATTCTCCATCTCTGAATTTTTGACCCTGGATTCCAGGCCTACAAAAAACCAAAAGCATGTTTATACAGCCTCTGAAAGTGTCTGTCTTCATTTAAATTTTTTACACTGTTTTCTCTTAGATTATATTTTGGGAATCTGGTTTAGAGATTTACATGAAATACTTCATGTTAGTTTTTAAATTAAATTAGTAAATGTACAAATGATATACCTGAAGTGAGATGTTACTTACACAGTCATACCATCAGCCAGAACATCTCTTTAGTAAACAAGACTATTTTTACTACAAGAGAAACACTAACATAATCTTACTTTGAATACTACTGGTGTAAAGAAGACTTGCAGCTTTACAACAAAGTACAAGTGTTGCAACTGGAGCAAAGACATACTTTTGACCAAAGCTAAAACCTGTCTCATAAAAAGAGCCCTTTTTTCCATGTTTTGGGGGAAAAAAGAAATCTAATTTAAGTACACTTAACAGACTCAGAGGAGCTTCTTATTAAAGGTATTTTCTTCTGGTAGCACTCACACAATTAATGCTCACAACTTCCAACTCTTAAGAAAAGCCATGTTCTATAAAACATGATGGTAATTTCTTTTGAACTTGCATTTCCTATTAATAGCATTAATCTCAGCTTAACCTTAAGTATTTGGATATCTGTTAATATATCTCTTACAATATACTGCTGCCAGTGTAAGGAATGGTAGAAGCAGAGGTCAGGTAAGAACAAGAAGAGAAAGCGCTTTCATTACATTCCCTCCAATATACTAACCAGCAAAGCACAGCTACTGCATGGAAAGTAGTAAATTATGCAGGGGAAAAAAGTCAATATAAATTTGTTTTCTCTTGGAGTAAAAGTACACTCTACATGCCACAGCGTTGTTCCTTCTCGAGTTTTTAGCAATGACTACTCAGATCCTTCTACTGTGGACCAGCTCAGCCCCTGCTAATTTTTAACTTACGTAAGTACTAATTTCTAAACCACACCTTTGAGGCAAACAGTCCTTAATAGAAAGATAAAACATAAAGGGATATTGGAACAGTAATTCCTACATTGTTTTAACATTTAAGGAAAAGGAGTTATTCTTTCATGAATATCAGTTAAATGAACAGCTCTACATAAAGCATATTCAGAGTATAAGGCTTACAAAAAGATACAATATATCTTTCTAAGTGGTAATAAGACATACTGACAGAAGAAAATAGTGCTGGAAACTATGCTATAACCCAAAACTTTGTTTCACTTGTGACTGACTGATGGATGACCGTGCCTTCCCAATACTTAACTGCATTTCCAAGGTCTACCTTTTAACATGATCAGCTGTTTGTCTTCTAGTCTTACTTGACAAATAAAATTAAGTTGTTTGGATTTATGCTAGCTTCTTCACAGTATGTCCATTTATAAACACAGAATTCAAATTTCTTATTTAATATTTCTCATTAGAAAAGAGCAGGAGAATGAGGAATGAGATTTTTGCCGTATTTGTCATATAATTCTATTTGATGTCATTCCTGTTTCAGTGATTTCTATCTGCATAATTTAATAGTTCATTATCATATTACAGCCACTAAATCTCAAATAGCTGGTAACGATCATATTTCAGAACCTGTTAGCATCCACTTGCTACGGTCCTGTTCCTCCCATCTTCCATCTGAGCCACTTCCAGATGGTCAGTGGAGGGAAGAAGTATTAATAAAGTATTAATAAAGTATTACAATAGCAGGGTAGAAAACTTGCATCATATCACCCAACATCCCAAACGTTCAGGTGGATGTTTCCAACCATCCTAAAAAGGTTTCTGTGCAGTTTTTAGCAATACTTTTTATTAGACTCCATGTGCATTATTTAAAAAAAACAAACCAAAACCAAGGTTAAGTTGTTGGGGCTTCTTTCTTTTCATCTTTTCAAATAGTTAAAAGAATGCCTTTCCCTGTAAGGGAATTAGCTCTATATTTGATTCTAAGATCATTAGTGTTTCTTTTATCTCAGATGCTGCCCAAATCGTACTCTGAATAAAACCAGTCTCTATCGAAAGTCAAGAGTATAAGCACAGTTAATTGAGCATGAAAACAAATATGGATTCCCCGGCCAGGCAACCAAGCTGGATTTTCTGCCCCCCATCTCTTTTTTTCCCTTCTTCTTCCTCAGAGTAGCTTCCATACGAGTCACTGTAATCAGCTGAAATATGTCTCCTGTGCTACTTTGTGGAAAACTACCTCCGGAAGACTGAAAGCCCCACAAGGACGTTTGCAATTGCATCGTAATTGGTGTTGATTCTCCATGATAAATCCAAGCAAACTCAGGATTCCTTCCAGGGTCAGGGAGGCCAGTCTGCTTTATTATTAAAGATTAATGCATATTTACACAAAGTCGTATCTATGAATTTATTCCCTCAGATCAAGAAAGCTAATGACTCTGTAAGCTGGTGGTCTCCAGTTTCCATTCAGACAAATATTCTTTCATACCCAAACTTACCCTTTTCACAGCTTATTTTATACTCAGTATTTAATGCAAAATTGACTTGGATATGTTTTCCTACTGCAGTCCTAGAGTAAATTTTTTTGTTAAAAACTAATTCATAGAATCATAGACTATCTCGAGTTGGAAGGGACCCATAAGGATCATAGAGTCCAACTCCCTGCTCCTCACAGGACCACCTAACACTAAACCATATGACTAAAAGCATCATCCAGATGCTCCTTGAACTCTGACAGGCTTGGTGCCATGACCACTTCCCTGGGGACCCTGTTCCAGTGACCGACCATACCTATGTTCACCTTATAGAAAGTGACTTTGCAAAAACGCAACTTGTAATTCTACATATATCTGAATCTGAAATATGTAGAAAAATGTGACTATCAGGTTGTCTTTACCACGTCCTACAGACTGCCAGGACCTACAACCTTGCTGAATGTCAGTTTCTTGGTGATGTATGTTTCCATCAACATTGAAATGCAGCTACTTCTGAACGTGTGAAAAAAGGGGACATCAGGTAGAAAGAGATCAGAGAGCTTGTTCTAAGCAAAGAAAGTACTGTAACCAAAGACACTGAGAAAAAAAAAATTGGATGAGAGCCACAAGAAAATATCGGCTTTTATTACTAAAAAAAAAATGCTCCATTTTTAAAGCTACATATATAGGAGGTCTATTATATATGTAATTTAAATACATATTAATTTATGCTTGACTGATTAGGTATAACATAATCCATTATGATATTCTAATATTTAAGAAAGTTTTGTTATCTACATTTTAAAAACATAATTTGGAATAGTAGAGGGTAGGTATAACTGGAACATTCCTACAATTTCTACAACGAAAACATTTTTCTAATGAGTTTAAATTCACTGAAGCAAATATATTCATGCAAGTGTTTAGCTTATGCATAGATGGGATTATTATTTGGATGAAAATTCAAAAATTTTTAGAAAGATCATTACTCTTTCTGTGAAATGAAATATCAGATTGTTCTCTTAATAAATGGAAGCCTTCATGAAAAGCCAATGAGAAACTATTGAATGAGAATTTAGATTAGGTTTGAGAATTCTGTCTTCAAGTTAGGAAAGCCATTTGCATTCCTAACAGCCACCAGCACTATCAAGCTCCTTACTTAACGAGGGCAGTCTAGCCAGTAAAACCAACTGCCAACTCAGAAGAAATAGCTTTTAAGTCAAGAATGCTCTCTGGTGACTAACTACTGATGATGATTTTTATGTCAATGGCTACGAGAGATGCAAAACATGCAAAAGCCAGAGATTTTATCTGCAAGGTCGGACTATCAGATGTAGAGAGTACTCCCCAGAATACAAAGGAAAAGATTACTTGATTTTAGTAGTTATCGAGTGCAATTATCTATTGTGTACCTTGCAAAAATTAAAGTGATCTATAAAAAAAAAAAAGTATTAAAAGCATTTTCCATGAGTTTGATGATGCTATTTATGCCTCTTTTTAAAAGCTCATAAAGCAACTTGTGAAACTATGGTCTCCCATACTGAGCAACTTGGTGATGATGCTGACGCATCAGCTTACTAATTAGCACATACTCTGCAACTGCAATTATGCTTTGCTTCTTTTTAAATGTCTTTGTACAATGGAAATATCTCTATAGCTCTGTGATGTTCTCCATATGCAGTTAAAACCTTTATCATATTTATTAACTATCCCAAAGACAATTTGTGACTACAGTCTTTCCAAAGGGTATTACTGTTAACTTATATTACTCAAGCCCAACTCTGACTTGAAAATTTTACTTGATGGACGTTACATTTGGAAAGTTGATACCCATTAGAGAAAAATTTCATACCGTTTTAAAGGTTTGACATGGAAATAAGTAAGTAAGGCTCCACTAAACAAGGTGTGTTGGGGCTTCCCTGTAAAACTGGAAACAGGTAAGTTTCCCTCCCAAAAGTAGAAAAGCTGCTTTTATTGTCCTTCAGACATTTCAATGAAAAGTTCTCCCTTTTTCTCCCCAGCTCTGAATACATTACTAGGATGCCTACTCTTCCAAATGCACTATTGAACCATCATCCCACCGTTCTCCCAGCTACTCTTCAGTTTGCAGATATACTTTACAGTCACAATATTTGTTCATCAACTTCCTTATCCTCTCACTTAAACTTCTGTCCTCCATCTGAAGCTTACCTCTTCACAAATACTGCTCTCTGCAATAGCCTCCTCTGGTGCACATACCATCGGTTAGGCTGGCTTTCTCACGGTTCTTTTCTCTTTTAGGCTCCTTCCCCTAAAGGAACCATCAGAGAAAACAGCTCTGTTGTTTTTTTTTTTTTTCAGCGCTTGTGCAGATTCCTGCCACCTGCAGCTCCTCCTTTCATGAACACATGTGCCTTAATTTCCACTGTACCATGTGGACACGGACAGGTACAATGTAATACCAGAATACCAGTTCTGTCCAACTTGCCAGAACATCTTGTCTTCACACATGGGCAGAACTTTCAGGGTATCATTCTGAACACTCAGTGCAGCTTGTTAAAATACCCTAGCAAATCCCACAAGACATGCTGAGAAGACCCATTACTGAATAAAAAGTAGTATTAAGAGCACTGGGATACCTTTTATAGGATCAGCTATCGATTGTGCTTACTTGCAAAGAGTTATTTAATTTATTACTTCTACTGATTAAGAAGATGGTTAATGATTCATGTTTTATTATCTGCTTAAATTTTTGCATAGCCATCACTCTTGCTAGCAAAGAAAACCTGTAATAATTAGCTTTCAAGAAGTTACTGGCCAACTAAAAAAGACTGACAACCTGAGAAATAGTGACAGCAGAATGAAGTTATCTTCCACAAGATACAACTGGCTTGTGAAGCTGTGCCACAAATACACATCGATTTGGCAGGTGGGTAGAAGCAGCAGCTGATGCAGACAGGTAACCTATTAACTCTTCCAAAGCATCTTGAAGGTCAACCAAATACCCACAGTGATTTTGAGGTGTTTTGATAGCTAGGTAACCCTCCTGCAGGGAGCAACAGCAGTGACCACATAAGCATCAGGTCTTGATGCAAGCATTTAACAAGTAACCTTGTTTTCAGAGGAGAACACTGATTGACATGAGTGCAACTTGTGTAAGTCAAATGTGCTGGGTTGGATTCAGTTTTGATCCTTTCAACTCACAATCCATCCATAATAATAAATACAAGTTTAGTGCTATACCAAAACATTTCCACTTCCACACACAAACCTGAATTCATTCATTAACTGTAGCATTATTAAATCCTCACTGTTCAGTGACTTGATTAAGAATGCATTTTGGCAAATGCTCTAAAGAACAACAGATTCCAATGCTCTCTTATAGTCTCAAGTATCAGGAGAGACGCTCTTAGTTTCTCTTCATCAAACATACAGGCTAGCTACCTCTATACAGCTCAGCTGTACTTGTGCTCCTAATGACACCCACTGGGAGCTGGAAACGCACAGCCTCATCCAGTATTCCCTACAGCAAAACAAAGACATTGATTTTCCAGTTCAAGCAATAGCAGCAGGTTGCCTCAGCTTCCTGCCCAGTTTCATCTTCAGCAAAATGTTTGCAACTTTACAGCTATTAACTTCATCACTCCATGACATTAAATACTGCTTTAATTTCCTTCTTAATAAAAAGCTCTGTATTTCTCTAATACTTAGCTTGTTGTTCTTTAGAGGTAAAATATCATCTATCAGTTGCTCAGGTAAAGAAGAGAGCTCTTCTGTTCAAGATCTATTTTCTAAAATTACAGGTATGTTTGGCATGTGATTCACATATTCTAAGTGATCAAAACACAGAAATGTTTTCAGCCTCAAGGGGTAGATAAAGCCTTCCAAAAACGAAGCCTGCAGTTGCTGCTGAACTGACTAATAATTAGCACGTGGTATTGGCATTGATAAGGCAGTAAATTTAAACACTTAAATAATGTCTTTAATATGGTCTAGAAGAGGGATTTTTCTAATTTAGCTTTTCTTGCTCTTGATATTTATGTTGAAAAACTCACCTGGGACCAGAAAAAGAGAAGAAATGCTGAAAGAGTAAATGAGATACAGCAACTGAAATGAAAGAGCCTCAAGCATAATGCAGCTGTACTTACCTAACAGCTCTCTTCTCAATCTGTTGGACTCTGCAAGGCTGTCAAATCAGAATTTAGCATCTTCTAAGAAAAATCCAAGAGTTCCCTCCATCCTTGGAAACCAAATTTTTAGCTGAGCCGATATGCGTATTTATAAATTTTTTGTAAATGTTAGGTTTGTTTAAAGCATTGTCATCTGCAGTTTTCAGAAGATCAAACAGAATAACAAAAAACTCAAGAAAGATTACCATCAGCCCAGAGAGTTTACAAAACGGAAAGCAAGTTGTGAGTAGAGGAGGTTATAAATTATACAGTGTTTTTTTTATTTCACACACTGAAGAATAACCTCAATCAGATTCCTTGCCTGCCAGGAATAGAAACTCTGGCTCTGCTTCTTGACAGCCACAGATGGTAATGGACAGCCTCATCTCAGCAAGCCTTTCTACAAATGGATTCCTCTACTATTGACCATGGCCCAGCCATGGCATCTGCCAGCTCCATTCTGTCCCAAATTCCCTTACCTCAACCAGCAAATGCTGAACTAGGTCCTAGACCACTGAAAATCTATACTAAATCAGCTTCACAGAGACAGCACAGTGCTGTTTGATAGACTGAAGTGGGATTCCAATCCTACTGACAGCATAACTCTGTACTCCCAATTCTCACTTCTTAAAATACCTTCCTAGTTACTATATACACATTTTTTTAAACTTTTCAGTATCTAAAGCATAACCCTTGAGAACAAAGTAACTTCCCATCCCCAGGAATACACACAGAATTTTCTGCCGTGTTCTTTTTAGACTATTTAGTGGCAGTAGTGCTTTAAGCACACTTCAAACAAGGCAGTTTTGCTTAATAAAGAACACACAACATAGATAGCCTTGTATTCTACTCCAGCTGTGCTTTACCCATACCTCTCTCATCAAGAAAACATCTGTGAAACATGACAGATTTAAGATACACCGCCTCCCAAACCAGTAGATCATCAAAACAGATCAACAGTCCATAGTAACGGATGGAGGACTAAGCTTGCAGAAATGCCTCTGAAAGCTGAGCAGCTCAGAGTGGGCTTCCATTCTCTCCCGCACCTGTCTTTTGGTTTTGGGGCATTTTTTTGTTTTTTTAACAACAATTAACAACTCCAAACAGGTTGACAACTTACTGAAAATGGTTCTTCTTCAGAAAAGTAAGTCAGTCACTTACTGTATACCATCTTTATTACATTGGTACTGACATTTAATACCAATAAATCTGCAGCCCTTCTGTGGAGCTCTGCCTTACAGTTAAACTCAGACTTCTCCTTTTGTTGAGGTTTTCCAGGGACCAGGAGTTGGTTCCATATCTGGCACTTAATTATCATGCAAGCCACTTGCATACACTTCTTCCTGCTGGCAAGATGGATCAAGAAGAAAGGGTGAAAAAACAAATTGTCCTAAGCATCATTCACAAAATTTCACAGCTGTTTTTCTCTCAACACACAAAATCAAATTGCGTGTCATTCCATTCAGCTGCAGTTTGTAACTTTCCCAACAACAGTCATTGCGAAGTGAGTGAAGAAGACTGACAGCTCTCCCAGCTAGACCTTCTGGTGCAAATTCATCATGAGAGCCGATGGGGAAGGGTCAGGGGACACTGCTGATTGATGGCTGTCTCTCTCGAAATGGGGTGATGTAATAACTTCTCAGGTAAGAATTCCTGCACAGAAGCAACCCTGTGAGGCGAGGAAGGCAGCGCACCAATGCATAATGGCTAGGAGGGTTCTGAGAGAGAGGACTTTTACACTCCAACTCAGAATCCTTTACCTTAGGGGAAATGTTTAGATGACTTTAAACTGGCAGCAGAACTCCCTGAAGCAGAGCATTACACAGGGATTTGTAGCAGGACTCAGTGGTAAGCACTTTGAATTCATTAGTTGTCTCACTTAAGCTGGGAGCACACAAATGATTCCAGAAGACTTTTTATTCAACACCTAATTAAGGTATTGATAACTGTCAACAGAATTAAGGAATTAAGCCACAGAGGCAATTTCCTTTAATGTATTTTCATTTTCTTCTAGATGTCAAAAATCAGTTACATCTAGTTAATTTGATCTACAGCAGGTTTTCAGAGAAGCCAAAAGCATAGGTGCCTGAAACAGAGGGTCTGGCCCCTTCAGAGGGTTGTTAAACCATCCCATCTCAACAGATACCCTTTGTTAAGACAGATATACAAAAGGTCAGCAGACAGAGCGGTGGTGGAAGCTGTCTACTGTACCTCACAGAGCACAAAGCAGGAGGATTCTCATTAGTTTACAGAGGACCATGCTGGAACAGAACATGAGCCCACTGGAGGCTGAGCAAGGGGAGCGGCTCAAGGATTACTTCCTACACAGCTTTCAGATTTGGAACGGGTGGCAAGCCACAGAGAGCAGAGGTTAACAGTGTCAAACCTGGGATCTCCAGTCCTAGAACAATGACCAAAAGAAAGCTCCAACAAGAAAGAGAATTGTACTTAAAAAAATAAAAAAAAAGCCAGTTGTGTAATCAGAGGAGGACAAGGAGTCAGCTTCCTCAAAGATGTGTGTGATGGTGAGTGATTAGAAGTAACAGAAGTGTGTTGATAGCCTGCAGGGTCAAGTGGGCTGGATGACACCGTATCACAGTGCCCAGTCATTACTGAATGATATAGGAGAAGGGATCCTAACTCTTCAGTTTCTTTGATTAAACAATATGGAGACTTCTTTAATAGACGTTCTGCTGCTGATTCTGAACTGATAGCTTGTTTTCAAGAAGCTTCAACCTTTCATCTTCTCTGTCAGTTACAAACTGGAAAACAACACTTCTAGATTCTCAGCTGTTGGAAATTGGCACTGCTCCAGCACCAGAAACAGCCCAATTCCCGCTAAGACTACAGATGACACGATCCCTTCACACAGAGGACGACAACGAATGAAGAGTGAAATGTGACAGTCGATGTATTCCTTGGGGTTAGCTTCCATTCCAAGTCAGAAATGAAGCATATGCAGTACTTCACACGCATGCAAGGTATGACACATAGGAAAACCAACTCTTGTTGTTTTATTGTGGGCTTTCTATTCCTTAGTAATGTTTCTTTTAGCCATGAACACTTAAATTCATGACAACTGCAGCTCTCCTTATGAAAAGAAAATTTCTAGCACTCTGCAAAGTAAATCTGCAAGTCCTAAAATGTGTAACAGAGAGAGCTCACAAATTAAAATGCATCGTGGAAACTCAATATTTTAAATTCATACCTTTTTCGGTCAATCTTGTGATTCAGGTATTTGACTTAAAAAAGCTTAAGTTGATAATGCTATACTTATTAATCACAATATTTCATTTCAGCATACAACATGCTTACACTTTAACACCAAATTTTACTCTAGGTTGTAAAGAAATTAAATCTAACTATACTCCCTCCAGAAGCCATTTTTAGCTTTTAGTACAGTACACAGCATTAATATGCCATTACTGAGATGCGAAGCAGTCACTTTCTTCCTCGGAGAGACTCTGTAATTCATTTTCTGAAACAAGAGCATGAACTAACAGAGAAGTTTCGCATACGGGTAAGTTGTCATCTTGACTATTCATTTGCCCATGCCAGATTCCCTTCATATAAAGGTTGCCAACTTTAGTATGTCTCCATAATTGCACCATTTTTCCCTGCTCCCACTGCAGCAGTACCTTGCTGTCTCTGCTCTCACCCAGTCTCTCTTTAGCCATACCTCTTACCTCAGGACAAACACTGAGGACATCCTGTGCCAAGATCAAGACTATTGCAGTCTTTTTGTTCTCGCTGCCAGTCACCATCTCGTTTTTGTCAATACCTATCTGTGCAGTTCACAAAACATTTGGCAAGAACGCAGTGATTTTCTGCCTGGTTCTTTGTAATTTATGGTGCAGTAGGACAAGCAGTTCTTCATACATAGCTAAAGCCATTTCAAAATGTCTCTCGGGAGAGGGCTCATAACCTAACCCTACCCCATGTAGCAATCATTGTGGGAAGGTGTTCAAGAGACCTGATTACTTGCTCATATGACAAGCCTTCTACCTGTCTCAGCTTACTCTGCCACGGCAAGCACTCAGTCCTGTTTACATTTAAAATTGTATTTGCCCCAACAGGCCCAAAGGTGGATTCACTGGCTGTTTCACCATCTTTGTGTTGCTGCTTCAAATGCATTCTTTCATTTCATTCTATTCAATTGCATAACCTCCTTGTAAACACAGTTGTATTACCATTGCATTTAGCAACACTTAAAATACAGAGATCATCTGTCTAATATATAAGGAATATGATTATGATATGATTTACAGAACTGTGTAAAAGAAAAAAATGCTACTGTGTCATGCCACAATCATCAGCAAATTCATCAAATAAATCCTTCTCAAATTTTCAGTCAGAAAAAGCACTTTACAAAGAAAATGATCTGAAAGTTGTGAGGCCTGCTCTATTTGTAGTAATTCTGTCCTGTGCTAATAATTACTTTGTCCTGCACTTTTTGTAACAATCATCTGCATCACGCAGTATAAACCAGATATCTGCCTGGCTCTGTACCCCTGCTTTCCAGTGGTATAGATAGCAAAATAATAGGTCAACTAAGTATCAGTGCCAATAACTATTTTATAATAAACATAACTGTTCCTGATTAAAACAGAAGGATAGACTGTCTTTAAGGAGAGAACACATTCTGCTGGTGGCTCATACAATATCTTGGCAAGTAAAGCAAAGATATCATACCTAATTTTAGCTTTGAGCCTGATTCTCCACAGCTTTCTGGTTTAAACAGGTATTTGCACTCGTGTCATGTCTTGTGATATACTGTCACCAGTGGCCACGACTGAAGAATACTAGCCTGGTGGCCTTTTATACCAACTTCACAAATTCAAATGGCTGCTTTGGATGTAAAGCAAAAAAATAGCAGGCCATTTCATAGTATTCCAATCCGAACAATGTGAACAAGTAAGCACTTGGCCCAAGATGTAGAACGCAACATTAAAGCCTTTAATAATGTATTTTTGATAGCTGTACTAAAAGTATTCCACTAGGGACACCAAGTCTGTAGACAATACCACATTTCACCTTGCACTTTTTGTTATTCATATTCATGTGCACACTCAATGCCTTAAGATTTTTCTCTAGGTTTCTACTCTATATGCTTTTATTCTGGAATAGATACACTGGAAAAACAAAGTGGTCATTGCATAAGTCATTCAGAATCATCTACCATTACACAACTTCAAACACGTAGCACAAGACACAATAAAATGCCAGCACTTTGCTCATTTTGTAAGACAGAACTGACCCTAAAACACAAGAGAAGATACTAAACTAGTATAACGGCATCCTATTAAAAAAGTGAAGTATTTATTTTAATTATCTTTAATTCCACCTTATAAAAGAAATAATCTGCAGATATATCTTTCAGCAAGACAAAATAATTTTTCATTAAAAAAAACTTACATGGATTAGGTTTTTTTTCAGTACACATAACACAGGCATTGTGCTAGATTTTTACTTTGAAGCATGCTAATAATGGAGATGAAGCATACAAATGGATTCTTATTGACGCATATTCCTCTTGGATAATAACACTACCTATTTTACTGATTCATCTTGCTATCATTGAAGTAGATTTCTTAATGCTAAAATCCAGCATTTTATTGGATAGTGGGTATGTTCAGGTAATCAAAAAGCTTCCCCACAGAAGTCCAGCACTGGAGTTTCAGCTACATACCTAGGCAGTCCAGATTTCATTTTAGCTCAATTTTGATGCCCTCTACAGGATCATAGCCAAGTGCTGAATTTCATACTGCACACCCAGTTTCCAAGGCAGACTCTGTATGGAAATGCAGAATTCCTCTATTTTTTAATTTTATAAATTGTTACAGACTATACAGTTTGGATTGATTTTTCTGATTTGGCTATCTTCCCCAGGGACTACACAAATGAAACAAACCTTCGGGCTACATATATGTTGCTACTGTTTTCTTTTTCTAAATGCCAAGTCTTTGATGAATTTGATTCTAATTATCACACAGAAACTGGAGCTCATCCAAAACGTGAACATGAAACACAAAGACTGTTTCATCCACCACAAAAAAAAAAAATAATATTAAAACTAATCCATTAATATTCCTAAAGTGAAAGCCACATCTATGGAGTTTCTTTTTTCATTAAATATTTAAAGCAGTCTAACAAATATATAAGTTGCTATTTTACCTGTAAGTATAGCCCATCATAAAATTTTCAACAAAATATTTGTTGTAAGACAATAATGAAGCACCAGAAAGAACTAAAACTTTTGCTAAAATATATTCAGTCATGATACTCCATCAAGAATGACTTCTGAGCTCTAGAAGCTAAATTTTCATCAACGGCAAAAAAATGTTTAAACCCTAAACTGAAAGAAGAAAAAAAGAAAGATCAGAGATTCAAAATCACATCCTACATGACCACCATGACTACTGGTTGGTTACTACCTGAAGAATCAACCTTTCTCAAACTCCTTTTTAATGATAAACGGCAAAAACTTTTGAAAGTCATTAAATGAAAATTTCTGCAATCCCTGAAAGCTTCTGGTAATGACAAAATTTATTTCTTCTAGCTCTACTCATACAGGGAGAAATATTAAGAGGGAGGCATGCTAGCAGGTGCCTCCATATCCTTTTTAAAATAATGTTGAACTCAGTGAAATAAATCTCTTCTTAATCAGCAATGCTTTAAAAGCTAAATTACAGCTAAAGTATGTAAAATGAAGAGATAAAACTCTCTGAATAAGAATCAAAATTAATATAAAGAAATTAAGTTATAATTGCTTGAGGAGAGGGAACTATCTAACTTTATGAGATAGTTACAAAAGGCAAATTGCAGTAGTTTCACAAAACTCTTGTTCAGAGCCTGCTTTTCTTCTAATCCCAAAATTTATGAGGACTCAAAGCAGAATTTGTGTAAATTTTAGGACAACACAAAAAATCTGATCCCACCAGATCAGATTTGATAAAATGTCTTAATTTTGAAATGATTACATACTTTCCAAAGCATTGAAAACACTACTACACAGTACGCATGAGGAGCATAAATTAATTTAGGAAGTCTGTTAAACAACAGCATCTTTCCTATTACCCAGGAGAAGCAGCAATGCCTTGTACTTTTATGTATGTTATTTTAAAGATCCAACTTACCTATTTTACGGATTTTTCAAGTTAATGAAGCTCAAAGAAAATTATCCTTTTTATTAACCAAATGTGTCTGCTTTTCATAAATGCAACCAACTGCTAAAGAAATAAATAGAACAAGATATGCAAAATGGATATGAATCTTGAGACATGGACGTCATATATTTCTCAGTTGCTGAGAGAACACTAATGCCACATCCTCTGGTTCAAATTAAATCATGAACTCTCACACATAAGAGCCGTAATGGAAAAGCAATTTGCAAATTTTCAGCTTACTACTGGGTGGCAGGCCAGCATCTGCCAACTGGTGTTAGCATCAGACTCTGCATATGCAATACAGAATTTATTAATTATATAATTTGAAATACATACTCCTCCTTGAAAGGTATACAAACATTCATCTAGGCATACTACTACAGGTTTATTCTTTCTCTGTAATACAACTCTAAAGATGATGTATTTCCATGGATGACTTTGTTCAAAATGTGTATTGGATATGTACCGTTTTAGTCCTTTCTCTTACTAAAAGGTTGCAGATGTCAGAAAGTCCATGATCTGAACATCATTGCACTGAATCAAAGAGAATGACTGGATGCAAATCCCACTGACAGTAACAGAAAAATTCTTAGGAGGTGTTGAGTACTGAGAGCAATGCAAGATGTGAAAGCTTAAGCTCTCTGAAAATAAATACCCACCAGGTGGAGCAACCACTGAAGCTACGTAGCATCTTTCGATGCTCTGAATTACCAGCTAACATCTTGTTGACACTTCAAGGCAGAATGAACTGAACTTATTATCACAGACATGCCCTACAAAGCGAGGCTCCTCTGGCAAATTTTGAGTTGCAGCTTGCAGTCCAACTGAGAACCAGCACCCTGAAATACAAGATTCCATTCAACGTTGGCTTTATTTCATTCTTGAGAAACGCATTACCATTCAGGCAGCCCCACTGCTGCTTTTATTGACTGGCTTCATGCAACAGCTCTTCTTCCGCTTTATGAATGTACAGACTCTTTTTCTTCCAGCAACTTCACAGTTATATGATCAAAGAAATTAACCTAGACCATGTTGCCATTATTCAGAGCCACAATGAGTACAGTCTTCTTAACGATAGGGCAATATTTCAATCATAACCATGATCACAAGAGATTTTCTCTCACCCGATACACCATTTTACCAAAGCAAAATTCAACTGCACAGGGTTATATACCAAACCCATAGTCTGCAGTCTGATAGAGTATCTCCAGACAGAACAAAAATTAATCTTCTAGAGAACAGCAGCTAGGGAAGAACTAACGGAATTTCACTCTCAGAAACTTATACAGACTGTGCTGTATCACGGGAACTAGGGGGACCTTAAATCCTCGCTAGCAAGATGGAAGAAAAGGAAGAAACTTATACTGAAGGTTCAAGTGAATCGAATGCCTGCATTCAGTTCTTCTGATATTTGACTGTTTTCCTTCAAAGGGATCTGTAACCTCAGGAAATCACAACAGAAAGTAGTTCTTAAAATCTTTCAGACAAAAAAAAATCTCATTTTCTTTCAGTCACTGTGAACACTACCGATACATTCGTATGGATTAAGCTGAAAGTATCTATAGAACAAGAAAAGGGGGAACAGATTTTCAAAACACTGCTTCTGTGATAAAGTAGCTATTTCTGGAGAGACAACTATTTTCATAAGTTAATTTCTTTTCTATAGCTTTTGTTTCTCTGCAAAACCAAATACCTCTTTCATTAGTGTTTTTTCTTTTCTCATATTGCATCCTTGTTCTCTCTTCTCCTCCCAAAATGTCTAGACCAGAGCTTTCAAGACAAAAAGGGAGAGCACTCTCTCACGTTTGAAAGAGACGATATTGGAATAAATCCCTAACAACATAAATTAAACTTTTAGATTTTCTTCAACAGTTTTCCAGATAAAATGTTAAAAAGCAAGAGAAAAGTATCTGTGAGCTGAAACAGAAGGAAAACACTAGAACTAAAATAAAATGAAAACATAGTTACTTCGTTTTCTGAGCAGAATAACCTGAGCAGATAATTGATATTACCAAGTGAAAAGCTTGAAATTCTTCTTTATTGCTGCAGTAATTCAATAGAAGGAGTCTGCCTAATTTTAAACAACACATATGAAGTTTTGCCTTGTTTTTGTTTTCTGCAAGGAATTGGGAATATCTATTTAAGTAGCCTGAGGTCTCTGTAAAGCTCTCTTTTTGTGACTCTGTCCATTCACCTGGAATGACAGGGGAGCGAGACATCAGTAGTGTTGGGATTACAGATCAGAAACTGCTATTTAATTTCATGAGTACAGGGACAGGACAACAGAAAGGACAGAATTTAGGGCTCAATTTTAGGGCCAGTGCTCTTTAATGTTTTTATAAATTATCTGGATGCAGGAATTGAACATACATTAATTAAGTTGCCAATGATACTAAACTAGGAGGAGCTGTGGACTCCCTCGAGGGCAGAGAGGCCTTACAGAGAGATCTGGAGAGCTGCACAATCGCCAACAAGACCAAGTGCAGGATTCTGCACCTGGGATGGGATAATCCTGGTTATACGTACAAATTGCGGGACGAGAGGCAGGAGAGCAGCCCTGCAGAAAGAGACTTGGGAGTTCGGCTTGATGGTAAGTTGACTATGAGTCAACAGTGTGCCCTGGCAGCCAAAAGGGCCAACCGTGTCCTGAGTGGCATCAAGCACAGCATAGCTAGCCAGTCGAGGGAGGTGATTGTCCCCTACACTGCAGCGGTGCAGCCCCACCTCAAGTACTGTGTGCAGTTTTAGGCGCCACAATATAAGGACATCAAACTATTACAGTGTGCCCAGAGGAGGGCAACCAAGATGGTGAAAGGTCTCAAGGGCAAGACTTACAAGGAATGGATGAGGTCACTTGGTTTGTTCAGTTTGGAGAAGAGAAGGCAGAGGGGTGCCCTCGTCGCAGCATACAACTTCCTCATGGGGGGCAGTGGAGGTGGACGTGCTGATCTCCTCTTTCTGGTACCAGCGATAGCACGTGAGGAAATGGAATAAGGCTGCATCAGGGGAAGTTCAGATTGGACATTAGGAAAAGGTTCTTCACTGAGAGGGTGGTTGGTCACTGGAACAGGCTCCCCAGGGAAGCGGTCATGGCACCAAGCCTGTGAGAGTTCAAGGAGTGTCTGGATGACACTCTTAGTCACATGATTCAGTTTTAGGTAGTCCCTGCGAGCAGCAGGGAGTTGGACCCGATGACCCTTATGGGTCCCTTCCAACTTGAGATAGTCTATGATTCTAAGATTCTTATAAACAGAACAAAAACATGTCTCACAATACTTATTCATCAAACTTAATGGTGAAATTCATACTTTTTTCTCTTTTAGGTGATATTCTGATTCCTTTTCACATAACTATTTCTGCCCACCATCTAGCTCCATTTGAGAAAGATCATAAGGTACTGTAATGGCTAGCATGCATGTCACATGCAAATACACCTACTAGTTACTTGGTGCAGTATGACAGTTAGTCTACAGTAAAGCTTATTTATTTGTATTTCAAAATTAAAATGCAAAATTTGGCAAGTATGAGAAATTTTCCAAACTTTCTTTCCTTTTTTCTCTGTAATTTTGAAGAAATTAACAGGTGTGAGCTTAAGATTCTTCATGATATTGATTAAAATATTGCATGGGATATAAAGTATATGATGAAAGTATGATATGATAACACTGCCCTGTGGGGTCATTCTATATAGAAACAGGTGTGCCTGCTTCACCTATTTATTGCTACTTTAGCAATAATATTGCGCACTTAACTGTGTCAGTACTAGAAGAGTGTAACAGCTCATTATCACAGGCTGTTTTAGACAAATAGTACAATTCACAAGCAGAACAGATACTTTCAGGTTCACTGAGTGGTTATTTTCATTGTGTGTGGTATCTACCTCGGCAATTCCCTGAAGTAGTAATTGCTGAAAACTGGAAGAATATTCCAGGAAAACTACCACAACACATTTTTTCTTTCCTCCATATGCATTGGCTGCTGCCAGAGACAGGGCAAGAGACTAGAAAAACCTTCGTATGATTAGCTTTATATTCATTATACAATGCATTATGCACTATACAACGCAGTGCTCATTACACAATGCATACCTTATATAACACACTGACAATTTCAGAAGCAAGTAACAATGTAACTTATCACCCAAAATCCATGCAGCAAATTCTGATCCTGTGAAATACATATGATTAGGCATTTTAAAAAAGTAACGGAGTAAAAAGAAAATTGGGAATAGGAGCTTGATCTGCTTCTGCTTGGTAATCAACATTTTTTTGACACCAAGCGTCAGATATGCAAAAGCTGTAGCTGAAGTCCCAGAACTGTATTTTCATCAGGAGAAGATCTGGCCAGAGAAACTCAAGCCCCTTCGTTTCTCATGCAATGCTGGTCATGCACAAACTAAATGCATGTAACACCTCAGTTGTAGGTATTTACAAAGACTTAATTCAGAAAAATAACATTCTAGTCCTGTGTACTGGCCTGAAAGAGGCTAAATAAAAATGCATATGCTTTCACTTACCTTAAATGGGAGAGCTATTAGTGTTTTGTTACAGCAGTGAGGTATAATTTTGTTGTATTTCTGTTACTCTGCACTTCAGTGGGAGGGAAGGTATTAACCATTCGTAATAGTGAGGTATTCATTAATGAGAGCCTTAGTAACGAAGCAAAATAAGCAGAACACCACATGAACTCTTTCCAGTTTTCAACAAGACATCCTTTTGAATCTCTGTACTGTACTTTCTTAGTGAGGCTGTGCCAAAAAGTCAAAGCATGACAGGTATTAAAGAGGGTAATTAATACGACGCTTGGTTGTGCCTTACATTCTTTATAAGGTAAAACGTAAGGCCATGTCAGAAAAAGAGGTCAGCTGTAATCAGCGAGTGAGGAGCTAATCTGCAGTATGTGCTGTGGTGTTTCAGATCAACACAGATTACATTAATCTGTGTGACCTGCCTGCAGTGACTCCTACCACGTGACACAGATAACAGTCAGCACTCAGAGTCCAAGAAAGAGTCTTCAAGTTCCTGCAGATTAATGCTTTCACAGGAGGCGGGGGGAGAGGCACTCAGCACAACTCATCACCTCATAAGAAGTGGAACTGACAGCATAAATAAGATAGATTTCCAAGCAAAGTACATCTTACTGAATTTATATGTCACTTGGGTATGCTTGTATTCAAACGCAAGCCAACAGCGACTTGCTTTTATGCCTTTCTGCGTATGACATTCTGTGGTTCTAAAGACAAGCTTAGTAACAACCTCTTCAGGATGCAAATGTAAAACACCTCTCGTTTTCACAGGGAACTCTCACCTCCTTCTTGAATAGAGGCCCACAGAAGGACTTTCATGAATAAATTTCACTGTGGAAATCCCAAGGCATCACTGAATGAACAACAAGCACCTTTCAGAGGTGGCGTGTCAGTAAACCTTTCCTTGTCTCCATGAACAAAGAAATACACACAGCCAAAAAGCTGCAAGGGGGGCAGTCACACACACAAGTGTGCTATTTAATTTGTATAAATAGCTTTCCATTAAGTGCCATTAAAAAGAGTCATAAAAAAGTTTATATTCCCACAATGGGTTTCAATTACCAGTTTAAGCTTGGTTTATATATAAAAGATTTTTTGCTCTTAGGCAAACAGAGAAGATGACTATCAGTCCCTTCACGGAACTCCACATGCCAAACTCTTTATAATCCAGGGACTTTATTACATGCATCTTCATGCCAGAATGTGAAATTATTAATCTGAGCTTTCATTTTTTCTGCACTTGCCAACCTCTATCTGAAACAGATCCAACCATACAACGCTCTTCCATATTCAGTTTTTTCTAGGATCCAAGTTCCTTGGATCCCATGTTCCAGCTGGGATTTATTTTTAGTCCAGATGACATCTGTTCCAAGAGTCACAATATGCAAAGAGACCTGGATCTAGTGTTTACTACAGTTAGTAGAGCTAACTATAAGGAATACGCTTGGTACAGGACCATTTCTGTGGACAATGTAGGATTACTTCAGAAACAAAGGCACAGCATTTATCAGCCATCAACAAAACCTGGATTTCTTCATTGTATTAAGCCTTAACAGTGTTTTCATGAAACTACATATTGAGAATACAATAATTATATTAATTTGTGAGAACAGATACCTGATGAACCACTAGAGTTAAAAGGGTTGGAATTCATGCCTATTCCATTCAGGTTCAAACCTTCAATTTCCACACTTTCCAGCAAAACAGCGTAGTTGAAACTTTCCTGCTAGCCTAGTTTCCCATGATTATAATTTTCAAAACTCACTCTTTATCTCTCACTGCACAGACAACCAGAAAGTTTTCTTCTGTGAAAAACAATAATGACTTCCCTTCTTCAAAATATAAAGCAACTGTAAAATAGAAGATGTAAATTGATAGAACTGTCAGCTTCAAAAGACAGATGAATCCTAATTGCCCTGAGGAAGACTATTTGGGGCCAAGACTCAGGCGATTTCCCTTTAAAATATTCTTATGTCTGAATGAGTCTTTGAAAACATTTTGATAAGCAGAGCAGGGTGAGGATACAACAGATAAATTTCCTCTCCTGGGTTACGAGGGGTTGTCTTACCTGCTGACATCTCGAAGAAAGAACTTTTCAGCCCTAATTACAGAGTAAAGTAGCTCAGGTGAGCACAAGGCAAACTTGCCTGACGGCTTCCAAAGCAGACAAAATCTTTTATTCCATTAGAAATAGCTAAAAACAAGTTTGTCCTGGTGTTGCCACACAAACTGCAAGACATTATAAGATATACCCATAATTCAGAGAAAGGCATCAAGGTCTGGAAAGTCCCAAGAATTTATTCAATAAACTGGATTATTTAAGAGCTGCTTATATTTCAACATACCATTTCTCCGCAAGCATCGCAGAAGACAAGGTCAGTTTTCATCAGTGCTCTCAGAGGCTGGGATTCCTCAGGAAAAAACCCTTCTCTTTGAAGCGTGTGACTGCTACACTGCTATGTGTCTAGATTCATAGCTGGCATAAAGCAGAATCATTCCACCTAATTCTGTAAAACTACACAGAAAGCCTGATGAGAACCTACGAACCTACTCTGTCTAAATAAGTAGTAAATAACTTGCTGTGTAGTACAGTATAAAGGTTTTACATGTATTCAAAGTGAGCTTTGTAACTGACTCTTGCTTCATAAATTCACAAAGTGAGTAGCGCACTCAACAAAAATACGTATACGTTAACATTTTTCTTGAGAAATGTTTATGCTGTTGTGCTGGTTTTGGCTGGGATAGAGTTAATTTTCTTCATAGAAGCTAGTATGGGGCTATGTTTTGTATTTATGCTGGAAACAGTGTTGATAACACAGGGATGTTTTCGTTTCTGCTGAGCAGGGCTTACACAGAGTCAAGGCCTTTTCTGCTCCCAGCGAGTAGGCTGGGGGGGGGCACAAGAAGCTGGGAGGGGACACAGCCAGGACAGCTGACCCCAACTGACCAAAGGGATATTCCATACCATATGACGTCATACTCAGCATGTAAAGCTGGGGAAGAAGAAGGAAGGGGGGGACGTTCGGAGTGGTGGCGTTTGTCTTCCCAAGAAACTGTTACGCGTGATGGAGCCCTGCTGTCCTGGAGATGGCTGAACACCTGCCTGCCGATGGGAAGGAGTGAATTAATTCCTTGGTTTGCTTTGCTTGTGTGCGTGGCTTTTGCTTCACCTATTAAACTGTCTTTATCTGAACCCATGAGTTTTCTCACTTTTACTGTTCTGATTCTCTCCCCCTTCTCACCGGGGGGGGGAGTTAGCAAGTGGCTGTGTGGGGCTGAGTTGCCGGCTGGGGTTAAACCACACAAAAATCTATGTGAAAATAGCAACATATACTGGATAAAACAATTAGAAACAATACTGGTTGATTAGATTGCTATCTTTATCTATGCAAGTTAAGGATTTTTATATCATCCATTTTACTACAGTCATCTGGATTTAACAAAGCCGTGTTACAAGAGTTAAAATATCTTTCTCTCACCTTTTGCAGAAAATGTTTTATTAATAAAGCAGACTTATGCATAAAAAGAGTATCCATGGAATAAAGTCTTTTGCATCTATGAAACTGTCCTGTGGCCACCTGTTCAGAACACTGATTTTGGTTTAGAAAAAAAATAGCCAATAAACTCCTATCTTTTTCAATCCAAGCCTATATTAATTCTTCTCCTTAAAGAATACAAAGAAACCAGGGCGAACATTTTGTGTCCAAACCAAGTAGGTTGGATAAGTAGTGGGTTTTATCCAACTAAATGATAAAGGAAACGATGCATGAACAAGAAAATTGTAATGCAGCCATGGATCACTTCTGACACTTTCAATTAAGGTTTTGTTTAGTTAAGCACTTACAGATTTTAATGAACCATTTTGCAAAAAAAAATTAATTAAAAGATTTCCAGTTTTCTTAAATTGTCTGACTTCTCCATTAAAATGTGTTGTATTTGTATTTTATTGTTTTCACACATTTCACTCCCAGGTAAATGTACTCAAGAGCAGTACTAAATTTTGATGCTGAATGCTTTGCAAACTAAGTGCTCTACACAGAGTTTGCTCTTCTTTTCATTAGAGACATTTGCACTTCAAGATTCTTAAATTAAAAACCATAATGAATTTGCATTATTAACACAGTCATTTTTTAATAATTCTATTTCAAGAAGACAGGATTATACCATCTACATAAATATATCTAGTAAGAATTGAAAAGCAACTTTACAACTGAAAATCTCTCCATAATTAAAGAAGAACCTAAGTAAATGCCTACTGTGAACTTTAGCATAATAGTTTCACCTGGCAATGCTCTCCTTCCTGGTATTTACTGAGAATGTGTGTCACTATGATGTAGGAAAAATCTTCATGGTATTTGCTCATCATCATTTTACAGTAGTACTTGTAAAAACAC
Source organism: Calonectris borealis (assembly GCF_964195595.1). Taxonomy (NCBI): domain Eukaryota; kingdom Metazoa; phylum Chordata; class Aves; order Procellariiformes; family Procellariidae; genus Calonectris; species Calonectris borealis. The sequence continues at coordinate 10,204,289 of NC_134325.1, forward strand.
TACATCTCTCAATGTGCTATTTTGAAAACTTCTGTTCTGTCTTTCCTTCCAAAATAATTTTCATTCCAGCTACTCTTGAATTTGTCAATTACCTTCAGAATGAAAACCCAGCTGTTGAGGGGAGGGGGTGGAGAGGCAAAATGCGATTTTATTTTTATTTATTCTTGGATGCATCAGACATGTAGAATGCTTTCCCAGTCACAGGCTGGTTTGATGGCTGATAATGAGATCCACCAGGAATGAGAATCAGCACAAAACACATGGCTTGAGATAACTTTGTTTCAGAAAGGGAAAACGAAACAAACGAAGAAAATCCTACAAACAGCAGGCCTGACAATTCAATTCATACTGCAGCATCTCACACTGCATTTCCTTGTTCTGGAACTAACACAGCAGAACCAAAAGGAATCCACACTTCACGGACCACATTAAAACTATGACTACTCTGACAACAGACATATAAAAACACATACTTTCTTATTACAGTAGTAGTTTATGATCTCCTGAAGATGCATGCACCTGATAACTAAACCTCTCTAAAACACTGAGGGCACTAGCATTATGCTAGCAGAATAGGAGGTAACGCTGTAAGATACTGGATGACACTGAAAAGCCACTCTCTCTCCAGTAGCATATAATCCCCTTGAGCTTTTCCTAGATCTCAGTTTAAAGACTCAAAATTAATGGAGTTACAAGCCTCAAATTAATTAGTATGTTCTGAAAACTCACATCAAGATAAAACTCTCATGGTATGAAAGTCGCTACACTGACAGATTAAATTCTCAGTCTTACAATGTCATTAATGATATCTAGATACAATATCAAGTGTATAGCTCTTATGATCAGCTTTAAGTGCCTCGGATGCACAAAGCCTCATCCCAGAGATTTTTACACCTTGCTGTAAGTCCTTAGCACCATGTGTTGTCATTTAATTCCGCCTGAGGAGATTGAATTATATGCACTAAGCCCATTAGAAAGTATCTGCAGCATTAGCTAAAATACAGGACTAACTCTATAATTAAAAATGTGCAATTATTATATTTCAATGGCAATTTTTTACTTGAAAGACAACACCACAAATCACAGACATTCACTCCTAGGGCATTTCACAATTTCAACGTTTACAAACATAATTTCTTTCAACAAGGCTTAATGTCCCTCTTGAAGTTCTTCAGGAAATTTGCCCAGGTTTCATTCATTGAAAACACAGGGGATTTGAGTCATAGCATAAATATTCCAACAGTTTTGCATTTCCTATTAAACAGCAATACATTTCTGTGCCATCCAAAACAAGAATAACAGAGTATCTATTCTCATCAAAATGGAGTATGTTCTTAAAAAGACGATGACTTCGCTTTTATTCATTTCAATATAAACTTTAAAATAGCTTAATTAAATAGTGACCTACATTATCATAGTCTCAAATTTACCTTTTTCTCAATATTTCTCAGACACGGCCTGAAGAGTATGCTTGTTAAAAAAGCAGGAATGTGTAATTTGTGGGTTAAATCCCATTGATAAATCACAGTCAAAGAGGAGCGCTAAATTACTTTGCAAAATCGGAGGTGTTGTTATCTATAGGGCAATTCATTCGATTTCCAAAGAAGCATGTTCCCTGACTAAATTCATGTGCATTTATGGGATATCAGACACTATCCTGATCTATCCCCTAAATCACAATTAAATACAATAGGTAAGATCCAAGGCAAAAAATGTCCTCTCCCTGTTTAATAGCTTGATGCTATCAGCGGCATTGCATCTATTATAGAACCAACAGCATGTTTCATATTTCAGAATCTCTGTGTATATTTAGTGGAAGAGAGACAGAATTGGTATCAGGAGGTACACAGCTGGGGGGGGTCATGAGCAGTGACCAGCTTTGGGCACTCTCCATGCCGTGTCCCAACTTGGTTAAACTGCAGTTGCTTTGCAAGGTGAGCGGGTAACGTTTTCTACATGCAGTATTATGTGGCCATGTTACCAGGCACATCGTTAGTTACTTCCATTTAAAATACTGCATGCCTCAACAGACTAAGGATGGGCCAAAGGCCAGCTGCATGAATTGCTGGTGCTATACTTCAATCAAAGGCAGTGGAGGACATGGAGGTCTCTCACTTTACACAAGGGATTTTAAAAAAACAAAACCAAACAAAGAAGGAAAAAAAAAACACAATCAAAAGATACCCGCAGCTTTCGTTTGGAAAATAAAAACTTTTCACAGGAGATAGATTTGGGCCACTTTCTCTCGTTATTATTTTCTCTCTCAGGAGCACTAATATACTATACAAATATTACAGAAGTAATTCTACCAGTAACTTTAAGCCTCCTGCTTCCAGCAAGGTTGATTATGAAAAGATATTTGTGCTTGCTTGGAAAGCAGTCAGACACAGTAGAAATGGGCTTTTAAGTCTACAGAAATTTCACAACCATATCCAAGAAATTGCACAGTTTGGCACTCTCTTTATAAAGCAGCCTTCCAAATCCACCAGCAATATAAAACCCCCCAAATTGAAAACTTCTTCTTACCTTTGTGCTGTTTAGAGAATTATTTAACCTCTGTAATAATAATTCACTTAGCTTTGAAAGATGATTAATGAAGGCAGCTAGTACAACACCACCCTCAGAAATACCATTAAAGCATACCTATACATTTATTCATGCATAAGGTTGACATTGCAACTCTTATTACTACAGTGTGCTGTTTTGCTAGTCAAAATTTTTTACAAATATTTAAAAACATACTTGCTTAACAGCTGCCTACAGAAAGAGTCCACAATAATTTTTTAGTCACTTCTCACTAAAGTCCAAAATTCTAACTACATGGTATCATTTTGTGCTCTTTTTTAACCATCTAAGAGAGGTTCCCCATCTGAAATACCTATCTTAGCTTATTTTCTATTTCTGGGATGTATATTTTAAATAACTTATTCACTACCAGTGCCAACATGCTGACATATCACAGTATTTTTTGCATGAAAGCAGTACTTTGTCCCTTGTGTTTATGCAATTAAGCAAGTTTTTTTGTTAAGCAGAGTTTTTTTTCCTTCCTATTTCTCAAGCAAATCTATTATAAAAGTTACCCAGCACAGCAATTCTATTTTAATTGATGCTACTCAAATAGAGACCACCAGACTAAGCAATGCCAGGCTGTGGGCAGCTGAAGAATAGCTAACACTAGCAGTACAGACTGAATGCCTTGTAGACTGAATAATACACTGCTTTTTAAAAACTTTATAGGCATAAATACAGCCACACCTTAATAATCTCCACTGCGGTTAAATATAATTCCTAATTATCTCTATAAGTGTTTCTTACATCCATTTATGCTTGCTGAAATCAACAGAGTCTTTAAGTACCTAGTATATCCACAATGACATCAAGCTATACTTTGAGTAAGCTGGACTGCTGTTCATACCTGAAGACTGTTACTGGCTGACCATCAGAGATCAGTTTTCTTTGAAATGATCACTGGGGTAAGACATCTGAGCCACAGCTTCAAAGTCAGCTGAGCTCATCTCCCAATTATCCCAGGGTGTTGTCTGTCATGACTGACTTTCTGATAGAGATTCAGCTATGCTTCTTCCCTTAATCCTGAGCCACTGTAATCGCATTACTGAGATGGAGTGCCTAATTAGTTCTGGAAATGGTACAGAACTCCAGGAAGAGTAGGTTAGCTTGCAATGCCCAAGACAGACTTCATCAGAAATAGGTATTCTCTGAGTATAAGCTGTCTCATTGAACTAAGGAACTCAAAAACAGTCTACAGAAATTAATGGTCTGACACCCCTAAGCTGTTTTCAGATTTGCAACAGCTGTTCCATAACAGCTGAATTGCCATCCTGGAATCACTCGGTTGCAAGCGACCTCAACAGTGCCCATCCCACACAGATTTTGTAGGAATTTGAATCGTACTGGCAAACAGGACAGCAAGGCTCTGCAACTGCCTGGCTGCTGGAAACAGGAGCCTCGTTTAGCCCCTTCTTCACCCTCTTGGAGAAACACAGGCATTTGCTTTGGAAGATGTCCCACAGAAGTCATCAACACAGCTGACATGCTCAGTGTCTACCTTTTTTGTGTTTTCTTCCTTTTTTCTCATAAAAGTGACAAGAACTGCACCTGGAGAAAAAAGCCTGAAGCTGAAATGGGACAAACAGTTGCTTGTAATTGCAAAAATATTAAAAGAAAGTTAGTCTACTCAACCAACTCTAAGTTGCATATGGGTTCTGGGCTGATATAAATGGCAGATGGGAAATAGCTGCCATTTGTTAATGACTTAAATCATCACTGTAAACTGACACGGCTCTCACACAAGTGTCAAGACTATTATTCAATATTATAAACAAAGTCCAAAGGAGTTACCGTATCAGACAAGATTTTTGGTCAATCAGCCGCCAGCAATAGCAAAGAAACTTATGCTTTGGAAGAAAACCAACTTTTGTCTGCAATGTACGTAATCAACCTTCAGTTGAATTGCCACTCACTACTCTCTGTGCTGACTTCTTTCCACAAACAGACCCTCATTACACTGGGAAAACTCTGCAATTAGAAAACTCCGTATATTGGAAGAGGACTATAGTACAGGAACATACAGTCTTTCCTCAGTCCAGGGACTGTGGTCCTTCTGCACGCTGTGGATGGGGCAGATTAACTCCAAAATAAGAGGAAAGTGGCCAATGTAAATTTTATTGCTAAGAAGCTAGAAGTGCATTCAGATAAACAGTATTTGGAACAAAGCTCATCAATCGGCTCTTCTCAGACAAAACTTACATATTTATTTCAATTCAGCTCAACAAGCACTGGCTGACATGAAAAGTGAAGTAAGCATTGCCCAACTATGAGAAAAGTATCAGTACCCTCACTAACTGTGGAAAAGAAGATACGACTTTCTAAAAATTATTTATTTTCTTTTTAAATAAGGAATCAATTGAAGAAAGACTTTACAAACAGTTTGATTAAAAGCATTCACTAGCTTTCTCTAAAACACAGACTTGGGCAAAACTTATCTTCCCATTTATTAGACCAACCAAGTTTTAAGTACTTGTTACATACATTAGATTATGTCTAATCTCCTCCCTCAACTAGTCTAGCTCAAGACGTCTTTGAGGTCTACCCTCTAGAACATAATCTTCTATACTACCGTAAAATAAGCATGTAACAATCAACAGCTTTAATCTGTGACCGATGTAATGTACGATTCTGGCACTGTCCTTTGGTCCTAGCAAGATTTTCACTACCCAGCACACAGGGTGGCATAAGCTGAGTGGCTGAACGAATCAGCAGGGGCTTTCACTTCATCAGCTTCACCTGGCCCAGGAAATGGCAGGTAACACTACAGCTTTGCCTGTGCTGCACACATCTAGTTCCTCAGATACTGGGCCCTGGTAGCAATGCATACATTTAACAGCATTGGGAAACCTTGTTTGACACAGGCAATATAGCAAACACCAAGAGAAATCTGGACAGAGATATATTCACAAAAATATTTTGTTCCAGTAGCTTTTTGATTAAGCAATAATGCAAAAATACACCCATCAAATATGAATTAAGGCCTGCTGCAGTTAAGAGGATGATATATTTAGACAGCAATTCGTAATTTCGCTCTTCTAGCTATGCCCAGACAGACGCGGCTGGCTGTACCTTGCAAAGCTGAATTAGGTAGATAATCTAAAAGAGGGGAAATTAAAATTGGCCAGCAGGGTTGCTTCTGATTATTCCACCTCAATTAGACATAATTATTCCAGACCCTAGCACCACAGTTTGAAGATACAGATCTCAACTAAGTGATTCCCAACAGCTCACCAGTTTGCTCTTGTGTTTTATGAGGCATGCATGCTCTATGCACGAATATTTGGGTGTCTTAAGAAAAGCTTCTCTTGCAATGTGCTGGCTGCGGGAAGCTGGCTTCTACCCATGGATGGCAGATGGCATCATCAAAGCAGCACAGCTGTACTGTAAGTAACTCCTCCACTAAATTACTGCCTCTGCTATTGGGAATCACTCTGTCTCAGAAATGAAAACAACAGAATCCAAAGGAAGTGGAAAGGCAACTGGGCAGCAGTGGGGGGGACTGGACTACCTTATCCTCTCCGTTGCACATCCCTGGTAAATCTGCCAAATGGTAAGCGTCCCCAGACTGAGAAGACTCTCACACTACCAGCTGGAGGAGGCACGGTGTTCAGTCACTTTTTGAGCCCGTGGACTGGAAGTCCTAAGCTGTCCAGTGCTACTGTATTTTTCTAGCAACAGAGATGACACTAACAACAGAAAAACACTATGTCACTGCTAATATAGGATGGGATCCTCGTTCTCAAATTTTATTACGTAATACCTATCAAGAATTTTCTTAACCACTGCTCAAAACGGTGTTCTACTGCTGGTCTGCTCTCAGATACAAAGGATCAGCCTGGTCACTACAGCAGCCATCTGAGTGCTGCCCAGTGTGCTCTGCCAGCTACATCCCTAATAACCTGTCCTGCCTCCTGACTTACCTTCCAGGCAGAACAGCCAACATTGGGCATATACAAATCTCTCTGCTGGCAGGTTTAAAGAGGCTCTGATGTTTCCAGTACATGACAGAGAACCTTCTGCACACCAGCATCAAAATCCAGTTTGTGTTCCATGGAGGACAGGTACAAAGCCAACACAGTCCGCAAGATAAAACAGCAATGCCATACTACCCATGTACAGTATTTTGTAGCACCAAAACAGTCAGCCTATTTGACACAGAGGAGAAGATTCCCCCAAGTCACCTATTCCAATGACCAAATGGAAACACATAGGGAAATTTCTGTGTACTTTTGCCTGTAAAATAACAATGATGCTGTCAGGCATATAAGCTATACCTGGTTAGAACTGGTACAATACATTTACAAATGAAAAGGCTAAAAGCAAGTTACTAGTATAACAGAAAGAAATGCAAGCTTTTATTTTACACCACAAAATATATTTTAGTATATCAGAGAAGCAAAGCTGCATCAGTACATTTTCAGAAATTATTAGGTCTGCTGTTTTCATGGTAAATAAATATTATTTAGCATTGCAAAATATCACCAGTTTATTAAGTGGTTCACAGACCATGAACAGGATGAGCTTCACTGTGGTCATGCCATGATTTCGAAGCCCCAGACAACTCCTGGAACAAACTGGAAGAAAAACTACTATGCAAATGTCAGCATTTCAAAATGAAAAAGAAACAAAACAAACTAAAAAAGCAAAAAAAACCTCAACCTTGCTTAAAGGACACCTTGTGCCAGGTCAAGGCTGAATGCAGTATATTATTTTCACAGAACATCAGCCAGGAAGCCAGCAAACAAACCTCCTTATTCTGTGCACCAAGAAGATAGCTGGACTATGGAATAAACAGAACCACTAAACTCCCACTTTTTGCACGGCTGCAGAAGCCGGTCAACAGAAGAGTTTGGAAGGGAAAAAAATGAGCTACTGAACGCATTGGTAATGAATGGTGAAATTATCAACCTTACTAGAGGATTCTGATTGACTTGCACTCTTTTTCAAAGGAAGTTGGTCAGTGTGAGAGGCTGGGGGTAGGTACATACACAAATACATCAGACAAGTCCAGCCACAGGTTCTCAGCACGCTACACTAAGCCAACAAAAACTCAGACCAACAAAGCACAACAGAGAAAGCAAGAGCTTGCCATAGACTGTTTGCTCCACCTTCTATTGAAAAAAAAAAAAAGCTATAGAAGGATTCCATGTATTGCAAAGGGGGAAGACCTGCATCTCACTGTTCCCTTCTATTGCCTAAACATGTCTTACTGTGGGTTTTCAATCCCAAAATAGTTTCAAATTTATAAACCCAAACAGATCATATAGAATTCCCTCTCCCCAGCACAAACCAATTTTTTCACTATTTTGTTAAAGTTAAAATCACTTAAGAAATGCATCTCCTCTTTCTCCATGACCTCTCTATATTGTCTACACACCAAATAAATAAGCATTTACTTTGTTTACATCTGTATCAGGAAAAAAGGTTGTCCTAAGTTTTTAAGTAGTGTGGTTTTAAATGTGACTGCTGACTGGAGAGAAAACACCATGTTAAGTGGCTCACAGACTTTATGATTATAGATTTACATTGTTTACATAAAAAGCTATTTTTGCATGGAAGAGGATAGAAGTTGTCCTTTGTCAGGAGTAAGCAGAACTCCTTTAACTTGATGTCCATATACAACGCTGCCCACCATCTGAAATCTGGTTACAGTGATAGTTAATGACCTTGCATATAATATTGTGACCGACCAAAACTGATCAAAACGGACTGCCACCTTTAAGATTTTTTTTAAAAGTCTTTTCATTCATCTGATTCATTACATGGAAATATTACAGTTATTAGAGGAAATACTGTAAGTTTGCCTAGTAGGAGAAACAAGATAGAAATACAACTTGCGCATCTAAGAAAATAGAAATGTTCCATTTTTTCAATGCTATCATATTGAAAATCTCTCTGTATTGACAGAAGCAAGAAAAAATGATCGCTAAAAAGAGATCTTAACCTATGAAAACAACCCTTTCTCCAATTCTCAGACCTGTAAGAGTGGTGGTTGTTTGGTTTTGCTGTTAACGCATCTGATCTATATCTGAATTTGCACGTTACACCTATTAATTAGCTACTTCAGAATATACCTGGATTATTTTAACGCTGCTCTTACGTTACAATTTCACCCAAGTCACAATATTTTCAAACATTAACTTGGACAGAATCTTGAAAATGCATTCTATTCTTGGCACGTCTTAAGAATACTAGATGCTAAAACATCTCCTTTATGAATTTACAAAGATTTAAACTTGACATATTGGCTCATTAGAAGATGAATTGCCCTTTCAACTCTGGGAATAACATACTTTCTCCAAAGTTAAACTACCATGCATATATTCTTATTAATTGTAATATTATGTTCCTCCTGGAAATGAAATGCTGAAGACTTTTAAGTAGACTCGTCAAGAAATTAACTAGTTTCTAAACCTCCATAATCATAATTGCCGAAAGTCTTAATATATAAAAACCTTAATATAGTCAAGAACACCTTTGAATTGAGGTATTTATATAGCTTATAAAATACATGAAAATATAAATTCTGTAGAACGTGAACTAAAGGAATTATATCTTGAGATGTTTCCCACCAAAGTCAACTGAACAGGCACAGAAATATACCTAACAGAGAAACGGGACAGGCAGAAAACTTTTAGAAAACGGAACAGAAATTGTTCAAACTCCTCCCTCTCACTGCTCATCTCACAGAAAGGAACTTGGATTCAGTAAAGATATGAAAGTATCTATAATAATGTGGTTTCACAAACTAATATAAACCCAGAGTTACTTTGTCAGTGTTGTGAGTTAATATGAATTACTATTACTGCGGCTGGGATCAGAATCTATCCTCTAGCTGACAAAGAAGGTAAGCAAGTATTCAGCACTTATAGTGCTAAAAAAAAGGAAAGCAGTGCTTCTTGGCTTTGTTCTTCCCAGCTGCCTGACAGAGCACAGGTAATCCATCAGTCTAGACTGGTGGAGGTCACAATTTAGATACAGATTCTCAGGCAAAGTCAAGGACACCCCTGAAAAACATAAAAGATACAAAGTATCTGGCGTCATACCAACCCTTGCCTAAGACAACAAACATTGATGGTTCTCTCTTTGCTGATACAAAAGACTGCTTCACAGTCTCTCCATGAGATAGAGTAAATCCCCCAAGGCCAACTGCCACACATTAGGCAAATATCCTTGAAATCCTGCAGTCTTTTTTTTTTTTCTTCCTAATTTACATTACATTTCTATGTAGCTTTCCCCTTTTTTATGTCAAAAAACATTAAACTCATTAAGTACTTAATAATGTTCAAACAAGAGCAAGAACAGATCAAAGAACTCGCTGCAGTAATTTGAAAATCTTGCATTCATCTCAAATGCCAGCAGATCAGCAAATGCCCCTAGCCCAGCACTGCTAGACACATGGCACTATTCAGAAGAAGGTACAAACCGCAGACTTGAAAGAAAGGTGGTACATAAGCTTCTTGCACTCAGTCCCACACTTCTCCCTAGGACACAAACCTGGGCAAACCTGCAGAAAAGTTAGCATAGCAAAAGTTAGGTCTGCCCATGATATATGAGGGAACCATGACATACTCTAATAAACACGTTAATGAACCAAAAGAACTGTATCAAGATGCTAAACAGAATTGCTTTCATTTTGTTTCCCAACACCAATGGCCTGAGCAAGAAAACCCACTGAAAGTCTGCTACTATCCTGAAAAACAGAATAGGCCTAGAAACAGAGAATTGGCTGAAGAGCTTTACTACACATACTGCAGCGTGGTGATCATTTATATCTCCTTGTGCATCTCACAGGAAGCTGGTGTCTCATAAGGCACTCCTATGGCTGCCCTGTATAAATGTTATTTCAGCAATGGATTTGCATACATCTTTCTACAATTCTCTACGTGCCCAGATTTTATACAGGGAGAGACCATTTAATTTTCCAGCTCCACAGAGAATGGAAATGTCTCAAATAAAATTAAAAGTTTAAAGTCATCAGATACATGGTTAACACTCCTTACACTCCAATTTCTATGTGTGCATGAAACTAATTAATACACTTAACTCTTTCCTTGGATTTCACCTCCAAATTGGAAGGCCTCTTTCCCATGTACACTGAAGAGTAGATTAGGGAAATGCATATACATATTCATATACATTCATATAGCACATTCATATAAATATTACAGCAGGCAACACATAAATGGGTGGCTGGCATGTGGAGTGGGGAAATTCTCCACACTAACCTCTACTGTCTATTACCCATTCTTGTTTGTTCTTATAATATCCGTGATTCCCTGCAGCAAACTCTGAATTTGCCGCTATAAGGAATACAAAGCACGTGCTAACAGCATACAGAGCAAGATAAGATGCAGGTCACGAGAATGCAAAAACTGGAAAAAAATCATAATGCACAAGCTCTTTTTGGTCTTACGTTCCATAATCAGTCATTTTTCAGGTGCAGTGTATGACACATTCCTATCTACATCATCCAATTCCCCTGGAATATCTTACACTGCAGCAGGGAACAATCAAACCCTAAAAATCAGATCCTAAAAGTCCTCTAAGAGCAACATACCTGTTTGCTTAGAGACACTTAAGCACAACTAATTTATTTGCCCTCCTCTCCCCCAACTTCTTAGATTAAATAGTAGCTCTGTGAAAAATGAAGGATAGCTGTGACTCTGGACACCAGAGTTGTTTAAGATTGACAGATAACTGTAGAAGCAGTACCCAGCCAGATCCCGCTCACTTATGCTGTCATCCAAGAGAACTTAGGACCCATGATCAACCAAGATTTTCTTTGTCAGCTGAGGTGACAGGATAATTTTTGAATACCGTAGATGGTGAATGTTCTAGGCACCCCATCTTCCAACGGCACTTAACATGTCACTTGTCTGGATAATCTTCTCCCAAAAAGAGAGAAAATAAATAATTCTACTTCAGTGAGTGAAATTCAGTGGGTAAGAAGAAAGCTGGGAGAACCCTGAGCATGTGGGAAAAGTAGCATGGAAAAACAAAGGGAAAACACAAGAAGGTGGTTAAGAGAAATGAGACATAAATCATATTGCAGAAAGGAAAATGAGGGCACATAGGAGAAAAAGAATTTGGAGATGACCTCAGGCATTGACCTGAGGAACATCTTTTGCAACTATAGCTCACTGCACCCAGTTCTATAAAATAGTATGTGCTACCTTTGCCCCATGTCACCGCCTGCAGTGGGGATAAAGCCAGTAACAATTCTGATGCCTTCAAGAATGACAAGAGTGGGGCCCTTCAGCTAATTTAGCAGGTCATTGTCTTCTCCTTTATCCACAGTTCTCCATTTTATTCTAAATTTTAATTACAATTCAAATGCAACTTCAAGCAGAGAATGGCTCTTACTTATCCTCCCCACCCCTTTTCTTTTTATTGTTATATGTTCAAAAAAGAAGAGGAGAAGGAAAAAAAAAATCTTTCAGGACACCGTTCCCCCCTCCCCCAAACTGGAACATTCTGGCAACAATAACACTACAAACACTATCATCACTGTATTTACAGCAATGCTCCAGAGGGTGAGGGCATGGAGACTGCATCAAGAAATTCCCAGTTTACAAGTCTGAACTTCTACTGTCCAAGACAAGAAACGTCTTTTTGCACAGTCTGTGCTTCTGTATGTCTCCTCATCAAAAAGTTTGGGTTAATGTATGCTTATCCAGTCTCTATCACCCTTGTATAAAACACTGAGGTTTCCAGCACTTCACAAATTAAGAGATATCATTAACTTCACTTACAGACTGAGAAACTGAGGAAGGTAGTGAGGCAGAAACAGGCAGTGGCTGGTACAGAGTTATGCAGTAAAACAAAGCATGGCTGGTTCCCATTTCTCCTCTCCAAAAGCCAGAAAAGTCTGCCTCTATTTCCTTGGTCTTCTTTTATGTTTTAGATTTTTCCTCTCTTATATATACACCACCAAAAAGACTCACACATCTGTTCTTAGGTAAAACGATCTGGAGCTAGAAAATGGTGCTTCAGATGTGTTATCAACAGCTGCTACTGCTCTGACTGGACGAACACTCATTTTCAGTTTGCTGGATTCCAGAGAGAAAGAAAATTATTGCAGGAGTAACTAACAGGCTGGCTTAATTTTGTTGGATATAAAAAAAAAAAAAAGCACAGCTGGATGCAAAGGCATACATCTCAAAAAACCATTATGTCTTCTGTAATTTGCTTAAAGGTTTTTGTTTGTATAAACTATTTACTTCGCAAGACTATTATGATCTACCACAGTGACAGCACTAGAGCCATTCTGATGGCTAGGTAGACGTTAAATTCACCACAGGTAACGATTCACTCAGCTGCTTCATGGCAAGGACAACAAAAACAATGCCTTTAATTTATGACATTGTTTTAACATTTAACTCATTTGGAACAATGTAACCTATGTCCTTATACTGACCCAAGAACCCCTATACCTGCAAAACATTATACTGCAATTTCATGCACAGGAATTTTATAGGGGTTCTTTATATTTATAGGCTAAGGCCAGAAAGCCCCACTGCTCATTAAGTTCTACCTCCTGCATAGCAGCTCTCTAATCTCACCCAGGTTTGCACTGACCCCAGTAACTTGCAGTGTACCTTCAACAGTCTTTCCAAAGCTTAATCCAGAACAGGTTTTACTCTGTAGATTCTGCATCGAACTCAATGTTTCAACTATGGCAGTCTTTACTGAAGGACAAAAAAGCATTAAGGACTAAAGTTACATTTAAAAAATACTCCTGTCATTTTCTTCGATAATTAAAAATTAGTCTCTAATCCAAATTTACTTAGTCTAAGGTTCAAACCTTTGCGTCTTGCTGTGCTTTTTTATCTAATGAACATACAATTACCCCTCACTCATTTACACACTCTGATAATGGATGATAAGGTCATCCTTTAACCTGTTTTTTAATTTAAAAAGAGACTTAACCTCAAGCCTCTGACTTTAAAGAAACATTGCTAGTCATGGTGTCTAGGCCTTTGGTAATCTGTAACATCAAGACAGCAAACAATAACACTTGACAAAAATCAACCTTGATATCATAGCTTCACCCTGAAGAAAAAAGCTTCATAAACAATACCTTGCATAGCAAATACCTGGCTATTCTTATTCCACAGGCCTGACAGTGTGTATTAAGAGAAAACAAGAATAGATGAAAGTCTGACTTTGATTTATTTTTCCTTGGTAGCACTCCAAAGCCAATGCCAGTTTTGGAAAGAAAAAACAAACTGAATTCCCCACTGACCAATATTTCTTCAACAAAATTGTTAACTAGATTTTGATCGCTGAGCATTTACACTGGGGGACACACAAGCCAGAAATAAACAACCACCTTGGCAAATCAGATTGTTGGCTTTGTACAATATTGACTGTTACAACAAACTGCATCTCACACTTCTGAAGCCTACACATTTGGGTCTGGAAGTGCTTGGGACAGATGGGGGAGAAAAGAAAAAGAAAAAAAGAAAAGAAAAAAAAAGGAAAAATGGATTTACATGACGCATTCTTTGGTTTTTATTCCAGAAAATTCCAGATGCAGATATAGCCACAGCGGATGGCTTCCTTCTCCCCTCAGGTACATAGGCAAAGGCTGTTGCACAAGCACTGGCTGAAAAAGAGGCTGTGCCAGATGCATAGAGCCACACAACTTGATCACAAATACTTGTTTGGGCTACTGGACCAGACTGTATGTCTCTGTAACAGTCTGCAGTTTCAAAGAACTCCTGCGTATGCAGTTTCTGCTTCAAAACCAGCAGAAGTCACTGAAGCATGAAGTCACCCTTTTGCAGGGCTGTGGGTGTTCTGCCAGAGTGTGCACAGTATGGACAACCTGACACACTGACTTGCCGATTCTGTAAGGAAAGAACTAAGGTTTGGCAGAGATAGCTTAGTCTGCTGTCAGTGCATTGCTTATCAAGTCATTTGCTCTTTTCCATGTTAAAAAACCCTCAGACCTCTGTTTTCTCACCATTAGAAGAAACCTTTGCAGGACCTGTATTGCAGATAAAACACTTGGATATGCTGAGGCCTGCTAAGGTTCTGTGGTTCAAAACTGTAATTCATAACTGAGGGTAAGCAAACACCCACTTATAAGTATCGGATTTATCATTACATTAAAAAATCACTACATTAGGAAAAGTAGTAACTACCAGCTTTCAGGCTCCTCTTTGGTATTTCATGGCATAGTAAACAAGAAACCCCAAGATTTTTACTCAAGTACTTTATAATCACACACACACTCAAGTTATCTGCTGCTCAAAAGATTTCCTGCAGTCAGATGCTATGCAATTGTTACCAGAGGACTTTTCCAATAGCCACGTGCTAATTTTAGTTAAAGACATCAGTGTTAAGAACTGATGCTTTCTCTTCCTACAAGAAGAAACAATTTGCAACATGTGCAAAGATATTAATCCAATACTTGTTTTCAAGTCATAGATGTAATAATGCAGAAATAACTAGAGGAAAATAAAAAAGCATCCTAATATCACTAGTTTGCTTTTCAGTTTGCATGAATATGGGTATTATCACAAAAAGCAGCTTCACTTACACTGTAAAGCTGTCTAAGACCGGCAATGAGACACATCAAAATCACTTCCTACAATTCAAAAATGTTCCACTTTGCTTTTAGCATTTCTCATTCTAAGTATGAGAAAACTAAAATCAAAACCAAGGGAAGGAGAGTAAAAATGTTGATTTGCTGCTGTTGTATTTAATGCAACCTTGGAAACAAACTATTTGTTCCTGCTCCTTAGGTTTGACTTTGCATATCTTATTTTCACATAGTTTCCTTACTAGCAATTTTTCTTTCTGTTTAGTAAGCAACCAAACAGTGACGACAAACTTTTCTACAGCTTCTGATGTTTCTTAAATGCCATGTTTATAAATGTAACTGCAGATACAAATTACTCTTGCCACCTGTCCCTTAAAATGCAAGGCTGCCCTTTAAATGTTTATTTTACCTGAAGTTCATCCATGTTCTGGAAGTTAATGAGCCCCCTGAAACTCCTTCATAAATATTTCCCTTTCTGCAGCATTTCTTTTTTATGGAAAGTGTCTGGGGAACCTCTATAAAGATCAGTCATATGTAGTAAGAGCCATAACCTTTTATCAATTTGTGCGTCTTAAAAATAGAGTGAGATTCTTTGTAGCAGTTGCATACAAGGTGAGATAGCACACAGACTAATTGTGAAGGGCCATTTCTTTCCCATATTCAAAATACAAACAATAATAAGAACGTAGAAGGGAGTTCCCTTTATTTCCAGGACATCTGTCTGTTGGCAGCAACCCAGGCTTGTACTCTACGGCCTACTGAAGACGTACATTCAAAAGCAATTCAGCAATGTCCCTGCTCCCATTTAGATCTCACAAACAAACAAATAAAAAAAACCAAGGTGGAAACTATACTAATTGTTCTCAGTGGGAACAGCTTAGAGATGTTTGTTTCGTATTTGTTGTCAAACATTCTTTAAAAATAAAAAGACCTAAATTTTTAGGTCTCTAAATTTTTTTAATGTCTACCTTCTCTACAGGCAGCATTCATTAGTACAAATGAGAATTGTAACTGTAAACTATGCACAAATCCATGGTGGTCTCATGCATGTCAAATAGTTGGAAATGACCCAGGTTGTAGCTCAGGTCCGTGCTATATCTATGTGCGTGTCTTTCTCCTGGGAGAAGGAAGATGTTGTTTGTGAACTAATAATTACACTTCATGAAGTCCTGTACAATCGTCTTTATTTTAACTATCAGAGATGCCTTCAAAGCAGAAAAATAATTCAATCACTGTTTTCTATAGCTCCTCCTTCACACACCCAAGATCATTTGGCAGTAGTACCATGAGTCTTGTGGTAGGAGGTCACTCCATTAAAAGGAGTAAGAGTTACTAGTACTTAAAATCTGACGCATCTTGAAAGGCTGTCCATCTCACTGCCATCATCTTAGGACTTTACTTATTGAGCATGAGGGTGGAGGGGCAAAGAACAGCCCTAGGAGCTCTCAGGAGCAAACCTTAAGAATTCATCTGCTCATTAGTTGCTGCTGTAAATGAATTGGGTTTCAGAACTGTTTTGCAACAGGAAAGAAGATGAGCATCACAAACCAGATTCAGACTGTATATAAACCCTTTTTAAGTCAACTAAATTGCCCTCACTTTCCTCAGTTCTGGACCAAAAACGTGGAGACAAATTTTGCTTTTAAGTTTTATCTGTGCAGTCATATTCCTTTCCATGGTATCACATGGGAATAATTACACCAGAATTTGGTTCAGTGCATAGGAATCTCAGGATAATGTTTTTCATGTGAAGAGCCATTAAGGGAAACAAATTTTAAAGAACTATTTTGATAACATGCTTTTAATGGGAATAATGTTATGATTTTAGACTTCTTTTTTTTCCCATTCCAATCTTGACAGACATGTTTCCGGACTGTAGGCCACTTGAGAATATGCGCATAATGCTCATCATGTGAGTAACCCCACTGATACCAGAAACTTCAAAGACAAGCACATGACTAAGCCACTGAAAGGAGCGCTAATTAGCAACATGTCTTTTGGAAAGCAAAATGAGAAGAGGATATAAGCTCAAGAAAAGCTCTAGCATTTTGACGTAAGTTTTGAAATAAATATGAGTGTAACTTTAAGGGTCAATACAACTATTATGGTTAGACTGCATATCACAAAAATAATGATTATAATGCACCTTCCCCTAGACATACCTAGTTGTCATATAACAAAGTAGGTTTTCTGTTAGAGACCTCATTCATATAGCACTGCTGAGACGATACCTGTAATCCTACATACCAAATTGAACGTCTCAGCTACAGAGCTGACAACAGTTTACTGAGAACACAAAACAATGTAATAAAATCAGAAAGTCAATTTCTTCCCCTCTGTAAAGTACAAAAGGAAGCAAACAGATTTGCTAAAGACAACGTACAAATAACCCAGAGGAACAGGAGAGTTATATACCCGCCAGTGACGGGACTTTCTATTGACTTTATAAAGGCCATTTGATACTAGCTTAAATCCAAAGTTGACAGTCTGTACAAGAGCAGTAGAGACTCCATTGCAGCCCCTATACGATTTAATTCTGTCATACACAGAAAATGAAAGAGAGTGTGTGTATGAACGCGAGTGTGTGAAACCAGGAAAAAAAAATGCAGATGGCTTGACCTGCCAGATGTCATCACTATCTATTTTTAAGAGTATGTATGGAAGGGCAATTGAGAGTTCAATATTAAATGAGTAAACTTAGCTATGCATGTTAAATTCATCAGCCCTGCATGTACAATGGTAACTCTTGTATGTACTCAGCACAACCTAAATCCAAGACTGTTTACAATTTATTAGAGAAGAGACTAATTGAAAGAATCACAAAAAAAAGTGAGGAGACTTGCTGAAGAACAGTTTATTAAAATCTTTAGTAATACAATCTCAGGTCCTTTGCCCTCTATAAACTCCTACCTGCATATTATTCTCCAGGAGACCTGTTCTCTCTCTAGGCTGCTGTAGTGCTGCTAGTGAAGATGTGCTTTTGAAGGGCAGTTCACAGAAAGGCATGCTTGTTTCATGCTAAGAGCCAAAAATAAAACACGAACGTGACACGCTAAACAACACGCTTAATCCATATGCCAAATCTAAGGTACCGGTTCCCTCTTCACTACTCTCCTGGAAATTGGGCACATTTAAAAGAAATTCAACTTGGTCTCAGCAATTCAGAAGATAAGTCAAATAAAGGGCAAAAAGGATTAAAAGGTAGCATAAATAAGTGAGTCTGTAATGACCAGAACTAATGACACCTAGTTTCCCACCACCTTCTGTTTGGTATTTCGATTCTTTACAAGATAGAAGTTCTAGCTAAGCCTGCTTGTCAGCTAAGGCACTGGTAGAGTGTATGTGTGTTCAAACTCTTGTTCTCGGTGCGAGCTGACACTGCAATGCTTTCTGCAACAGGACAACAACAGGAGGCCATTCTACACCTGGCCAACTATTTTCCAAAAAGCAGTAAGAACCGAGCACCTTTGAGATCTCCCCTTTGTAAAGTTTAGCCCAAAATCAACCAGCCAGGTTCAAAAGTTTCTGCATACGAACACATGTTCTTACACCCATAGGCAACCTTATTGCTTCAGGACATTAAACTGCACTTTATCTACTTTTCCATAATGGTGAAAAATAGAAAACTCTCCATTTTTTTTCTTTTTTTTTTTAAATCCTCATTCCCATCAGATCATGTGTTTTGCAATTACAGCAATATCATCTTTACAGACTGACTTCAGGAAAACAGCTAAGACTAAACACTGGTGGAAGATGTGGTGGTTGGAGGCCGTCTTGGGCTTAGCGACCATGAAATGATAGAATTCTCGATACTTGGTGAAGTAAGAAAGGGGGCCAGCAAAACCGCTACCATGGACTTCCACAGAGCGGACTTTGGCCTACTCAGGACACTGGTCGAGAGGGTCTCTTGGGAGGCAGTCTTGAAGGGCAAAGGGGTCCAGGAAGGCTGGATGTTCTTCAGGAAGGAAGTCTTAAAGGCGCAGGAGTGGGCTGTCCCCATGTGCTGTAAGAAGAACGGGGAAGACAACTGGTCTAGCTGAACAGGGAGCTCTGGCTGGGACTCAGGAAAAAAAGGAGAGTTTACCACCTTTGAAAGAAGGGGCAGGCAACTTAAGAAGAGTACAGGGATCTCATTAGGTCATGCAGAGTGGAAATTAGAAAGGCAAAAGCCCAGCTAGAACTCAACCTGGCCACTGTCGTGAGAGACAGCAAAAAATGTTTTTACAAGTATATTAATGACAAAAAGAGAGCCAAGGAGAATCTCCATCCTCTATTGGATGCGAGGGGGGAACGTTGCCACCGAGAAGGCAACGAAGCTGGTGAAGGGCCTGAAGCACAAGTCTTATGAGGAGCGGCTGAGGGAACTGGGGTTGTTTAGTCTGGAGAAGAGGAGGCTGAGGGGAGACCTCATCGCGCTCTACAACTACCTGAAAGGAGGTTGTAGTGAGGTGGGGGTTGGTCTCTTCTCCCAAGTAACTAGCAACAGGACGAGAGGAAATGGCCTCAAGTTGCACCAAGGGAGGTTTAGATTGGACATTAGGAGAAATTTCTTTACTGAAAGAGTGGTCAGGCCTTGGAACAGGCTGCCCAGGGAAGTGGTTGAGTCACCGACCCTGGAAGTATTTAAAAGACGTGTAGATGAAGCGCTTAGGGACATGGTTTAGTGCGCATGGTGGTGTTCAGTTGACAGTTGGACTCAATGATCTTAGAGGTCTTTTCCAACCTTAATGATTCTATGATTCTATAAGATTGTCTGCACCTCTTAAACTTTGAAGTATAAGTCATGTCAAAGAAGGGGAAAATATGTCTGTCCTCTACTTACCTATTAAGCAGCATTCTTGAAATGGGAAACCTTAATGTACTTGGTAATTGAATTTGAAGAAGTGAAGAAGAGCTGAAGGTTAAGTAAATGTCTTGTCTTCTCTCCCACACCCCCTATCAGCTACACCAATAACACCAATGTCATTTCCCTCGTGTATAGAGCTGGTTAAGAAAGGGATAAAAAGGTGTTGAAACAAAGGTGAGAACAAGTCAAACCTGAAGGGAAAAAAACCAGCCCATAAGCTTGTCATTTACAGTTAAACCTGCAGAAAATAACGAGCCATTCCACAGAGAGATCTGATTCATGTTCAGACATCTTAAGTGTTTTAAGTAACAAGTTGTCCATGCGTTGCTGGCTCTCATTTCCAGGCTTCTCACCACTGGCAACACAGGCATTGAACACTGCAGAAACAACTGTTGGAAACTCAAGACTGTCAACTGTGAACATAACAGACTGCAAAACACGGCAAGCTCCTGAACATTTAGCCTTCCAGTCTGAAAGCATGTAGCCCACATATTTTATCATCCTCTGACTATATTCTGTCAAGCAAACAGAAAACAGATTCTAAAGAAAAGATGATCTGCAATCAAAAATGCAGAACAAATCAGCTTTCTCCAAAGAAAAAAACAAATGAAAGCAAATGCTAAAAACGTAAAGACATCAAGTTTCTGTAACTGAAGACAGGCAACATGTTCAGCTGCAACAATAAGAAACACCTCAGTAAGTTTATAGTCTCATAGTATGCTTTTTAGTATTTCTAGTGCTTTGGTGCTCCAGATCAACGATGCATTTTGTACACAGGAGTGATAGGAAATACCTTTTGATCTTTCTAAATTAACAACAAAAGTATTGCAATAGCACTAATGCTGCATTATTATTAAATTCTTCCAAGAAGGGCAAAAGCTATTTAAAAAGCGTCAAGGACATGGATTGGTGTGTGCCGGAGGAACTTACTGGCTCTCCAGCAGCCTGACTAACTCTCTGCTCAGCAGCCGAGCTGGTCTCCACATGCCTGCACCACCAAGCTCTGTGTAAAATGGCTGAGAGAGGGGTAAGAGACACAGAAGGGCTGGGGGCTATGCTGAGGCACAGCATCATAGATTTATTGGTACTGCAGCAGCAGTACTGTGTATCACTGATACCATGTCATTGCCCACATCAGAAGGCACAGTACTATCATAATAGCAGTATCACTAACGCACGCCTGCTATCTCTCTGCCTCCAAGAGCCTACAAGTCACATAGAATGGAGCAGGACTTTATACCACATACCTGTAGAAGCTGGCTCTGGAATTACTGTAGCTGCCTCAGAGACAACCAGTTCCTCTGCTAAATGTGTGACTCCCTAGCAACTTTGAAACAAAAGCATAGTGTAGCAAGAGAAACAGTTTTTAGCCCAGAAACAATTTCTAGTGCAACAAACTGCCCCTACAGTTTGGCCCACAGCAATATTTTGGAGCCAACGAGAGATCAGCCCTCAAACAGATCTAAATTAAATATGGGACTAACCCTTTTCAGAGAGTGCTAAGCAAAGACAAAGAGTGGAAAAGCAATATTTAACCCACCATTAGTCAGCCTTTGCTTTAGCTAACATACACTTTACTCAAACACGGCTTTCATTGCAAATGATTTAATGACCCTACTCTACCCATTGCATACCAAGTTCAGTGCAGTTCACGAGGCAACCTTCAGGAAGTAGCTTTACCAGAAGACATTCAAATATGACTGTGGTTTTAAAAATTATTCTCAATTATTATACACATAGGGTTTTTTAAATCACTTATGAATAAAAGTAATAAGCAGCAAGAAACCTCAATCAGTTGGCTGATTGGTTACAATATTAATTTTAGCCTCAAACTCTAAGAGGTTGACTAATTGCCTCTGCACATGTTGTCTCAATCCAAGCAAGACAGGAAAGGCTGCCTGGTTAAAGTCACAAGGTCATTGTTTCTACCTACCAGAGCTTCTCCTAAAAAATAATAAAAGAAACCAACATAGAACACGCAAATTGCCTTTTCTGTATCATTAATGTACTAATTTAAATATTCCCACAATACTGCTACAGTTGCATTAGTAGTCTGACTTGCCATGCCACTGCTAGATCATCACTTGACTCTGAATTTCAACTCCTATTTATCTTTGTCCTATTTGTCTCTGTACCACAGTCCACCATGAAATATCATTACAACATTTTATGCCTTACTTGCCAACTTTGGTAAGAAAGGTATCTTCATGCAGGGGTACATCAGTAACTGCTAATCACAGCAGAGTACCTCCTGGACATGCAACATATCCAGGGAACTGCAAGTGAATTCCTACCAACAAGATGTGATGCTATCCACTTACAAGTTTTTAGATTATTAGTAGCTGGTCACCTGAGGTAACCAAGGTGCTATCCTTAGTAACGACTGAATTTTCTATATTTGTAAGAGATGCTGAATGTGAGTAGAAAACTCAGTTAACAGATGCTTTTTAACTTTGATGTTTTTGCTCCCTGAACACCTCCAAACACATTCTCTTAGTACTTCCATAAATCTCTTCTTTTGCCTTTTCTCATGATGTCCTCTATATTCAGAGCATGTGCTTACCACTTGTCCAGAAATCATCCTTCTTCCCTGCATCTTCCTAGCACCATTTTTTCATAAATCCTTCTTAGAGTGCTGACATTTAGTACTGGTCTGCTCTCAGCCTGCCCAACATATCGTTCCTATCTTTGTTGGCCTTAACATATCTTACAGCAACACTAAGACACTTCAGTAAGGATTTGGGTCCTTTTCATGCTAATACATCTTCCTTCATTTCTTCCAACAGGTCTCACGTAAACTGCTGCAGGAAGGTACCAACTAACACTCCCAGAGAAAAGCAATCAACAGGTCACAATTTGTCATCTAACAAAATGAACAGAAGCCCAAAACCAGATTGTGATCCAACAGAGTATTCTGTTAATTGTCAACATTTGACATTTCAGAAAAGGAACAAGGAGAAAAAGTGTACATTCAAGCTACACAAAAATCACTCTTCCTCATAACACTTTGGCTAATTTTTTCTTGGTCCTTGAAAGTAGTTTAATCCTTATTTTACTCTAGATCCTGGATATAAACAGTTAACACTAACAGAGAAATGATGCACTCTGCTCTTTCATAATCTAAAAATAAGGTATACTGTAAAAGGCTTCATAAATAAATCCTGAAGACCCTCTTAGGTCCCCACTCAAGTATATTTTCTAGGACCTTAATAAGGGCATGATGCAGAAACAATCTAGTCCGTCAGCTTCTGCCGTGAATAACAACACTTGAGTACTCTACCTTCTACAATTTTTGAGCATCTTACAGGGACTCATCCACTCCAGCATGTCTTCCTCACATACCTCAGATGACTTGCTAATGATCTGTCCACTCTGTTTCTCTGTTTGCATTTCATGCAATATGTTAAACAAGAAAAGTAACAAAAATTTGGAATATAAAAGAAAAAAATAATAAAAAGGGGTATTTTGAGTAGGCACTTTATGTAACAAGCTGCTTTTGCTTAGTGAAAATTATTCTTCATTAGCTGATTTTTCCACTTATTATGGTAACACTGCTGCCAAATCACTGACAAGGAATAGCAGGAAAGGATAACTAAACACATGGCCAGAAAAAGAAGACAGGCATATCTTGAAATCATACCAGGTCTTACGTTATTTCTTTTGGCTTCACAGATTCAAGACAGATTTCAACAAAGAAAAGTAGCACGCGGTATTGTGCACACTGATGCAATTAGCATTGTTCAGAAAATTTGTTCATAATGCTATACCTCTTTAAAATAGGGGGAATAAGGCGCGAAGCCAACTACATACTGCATGAGGGCACATTAGCAAGACCAAACAGTGGTAGTTACCCAGCTGTATGCTATTTGTTTGTTGTCTTCCAGGCCTCAGTCCAAAAATCCCTTTCAATAGCAGCCTAACTTCACAGCTACTCATACACTTAAGGTCAGCAAAAGCACTCAGATATCTCAAAATGGAAATCATCAAATATTTTACTGGATCAAGGCAGGCCTAAATCAACAAATAATTATTCAAACACCTTTATTTCCATCATCTATAACGAGTTACTTTCTGCAGCATTGCTACCATAGGTTACATAGACAATCCTGGGAAAAGAGTTGCAGTTTTTGTTTAGAAGCATGTTTGAAGGTGTTCAAAATGTGGTTTTGTATGTTTTCCAACATTTAATTTATCTCATCGGAGGTATCAAATGACAAATCAGAATGCCACAATAATGTGTGCTTTTTCAAAGAACTGTGACATCCTTTCCTCTCAAGCTCACAAATCTACAGATCAACAGTTAGAATCCTTCACAGATTCCCATACTTAATAAAAATGGATCCCCAATACACAGGATGAGAGAAAAAATGGCATTGCAAAAAGAGCAGTGAGGCACTATCTCTGAATGCAAAGCCTGCACTGCAACCTATCGGCTCCAGAATTACACATTCAGTGCATTGAGGCTTCTACATTTCTTCCAGGAATGAAGGGCAGCACCTGATTAATAACAGCCCAAGGCAAACAGAATGGTATCACCAGCATTCTCCTGCAGACA
Source organism: Calonectris borealis (assembly GCF_964195595.1). Taxonomy (NCBI): domain Eukaryota; kingdom Metazoa; phylum Chordata; class Aves; order Procellariiformes; family Procellariidae; genus Calonectris; species Calonectris borealis. The sequence continues at coordinate 10,228,811 of NC_134325.1, forward strand.
TCATTGGCTTTTATCACACTACTACTTACTTATGCTTTTTTTGCTATCTGTTGTAAAATTTAGTGTACATCTAGATAAAATATGTACGAGGGCATTACACAGCAAAACCTCAAGCGTGCTGTGTTTCTGTGCAAGCGTTCATCTTCTCTACATGAAACCTTTTAGGTGTATACAGCCTTATCTTCTCATCTGTAGTGAAATCTCACAAAAAAAAACCAGTTTTGTTAGTTTTCTGACTGATCTTCTTTTTAGCAGATGTATTTTCATCCTTTGTGGCAGAGAGCAGGTTATATGAAAAGAATACGTGAAGAAATGCAATTTTGCGAAACAAAGAATAACAAAAATCAAAGCCATAAAAAAGCCATTTGAAATAAAAGCCTAACAACATCTAGGAGAGATTGCAGCTTAACTTCATTTACTCTTCACTCCTAAGCTTTAGAGATATTTGAGACACACAGTTCTGACTGAGAAAAATTCAGAGTATCTAGTGATGTATATTCAAGAGTCACTGAGACAGTAATGTAATTTTTATGTAATATAAAGCATAATCAAGAAAGCCACACTGAAGAGTGAGTCACCCTCTTTTACATGCCATCCCTAGCTGTCAATGCTAGTCTTAGCTATATAAAGAAAGATGTAATATTAAAAAATTCATTTAAATTAGAGTTTCTTTGAGCAAAATGTGAATAGGCACAGGTCAGATTTACATGACATAGTGATGGAACACTGACCAAAAAAACCCAAACAAAATTATCACTACCTTAGATATTTTCACAAATTAATGTGAACAAGATCAGTGAAGGGCATTTTTATTGTCTGTTAGCCAGACTATCAAATTTGTGTAAAATATCACTAATTCCAAAAAAAAGACCTGGCAGAAGAAATGTTATGCTATAGCTTAGCTTTGGAGGTGATTGTCCAGTATGGTAAGGAGCAGAAGTTTACACAGATCGAAGGAGAGGTTGGACAAGTTCAGGGCGTGGAAAACCACAAGTAGTTATTAAACACAGAAACCACACTTATCTCAGTAAATCCATGAGCTGAAAGTGGTTCAAGTCTCAGTAGGAAATGGAAGGCATTATCATGCAGGCTTGCCCTGTTCTTGTTTTTATTGTTGCTTATAGCTGCTGCTCAGGACAGGACATCTTTTGCCTGATCCAGTGCGGCCTTTCTTAGGTAATGAAAAGTGGTGTAACAGGAAAACAGATTGGATAGAAACAGTACAAAGAGCACCATACCAAAAAGATACAAAAGATACTGTCCAGATGGAAGTCTCCAAAATTTCCCAGAATCTGTCACTAAACAACATTTGATTCAAAATCGCCTTCAAATCTAATGAAAGTTGGTGGCAATCTGACAAAGCTCAACTGGCCTCAGCCTGTCACCATCTGAAGAGACATGTAAGGTGGCCTTCTGTGGGCTAACACAATTGTTGAAAGGAACTGTGCACATAGCAAGGTCAATAATAAAGTACCCTCTAATCTTGTCTGCATTCTTTTCTGTCCTCTCACCCATCCACTTGCTTGTTTCATTTGCATACTATGATTTGTTTGTTGCAGTGTAAATTGTTCAGGGCAGGAACTGTCACTAATATTTGTAGAGGGCTTCACATAGCAGGTAGCATTCACTGGAAGCCTCTGGCCTCTACCAAAACAGGAATGATAGAAAATAAGACGGGATAGCAGCTGAGGGTAATGGCATGTTGGTATTCTTAATTCTCGGAAAGCAGCATTAGACGTAAAGTGAGCAGCAGAGAGACTAGTAATGCAGAAACTAGCTTAGCTACTTGACAACAACTTTGTTGTTGATGCAACATCTCTACTTGTTCTGGTGATATTCTTAGAAAGTCAGAGATGTTGTTAATCTGCTTAAATTCTCATATACCAGTGCAGAAATTACGGACTCATGTAATTTCATCCATCTCTGTGAGGTTACACCAATTCACATTAGCTCTAAATTTGGCTTACCACTGAACACTGCTCTCTCATATAGCTCTCAGATTTCTCAACAGCTTTTCTTACAAATATTTTCAAAATTTCATGAAGTTTCTGGGCCTTATTATTCTTCAAATCCCATCTGTACCGTATCACTTACATGTTACCAAATAGAAGTAGATTCCAACAGCTTTATATTAATGTAACATCACAAAACGTTCTTGAAATTAGTGTTACCCTATTCTCTATGTAAAATCAAACAAGAGTTGCATAGCAGAGAGGAATTAAGCTCTCAATCTCAGTTCAACAAAAAACAAATCACCTCCCCCCCTCCCCTTCCTAAACCGAGATTTGTGTACACGTAATCTTTTGGAGAAGATCCCTCAGAAAACCATTCTCAAATCCTCTGGCATACAAGGTCTGAAAATAACATGGCTAAAGAAAACTTTTCTGATCTGTCTCCCAAACACAACGTGCTATTGTTTTTCTTCACTCCTACTCTAGTTTCATACAAAGCTTTTTCTTTCCAGTGGTATAAAAGTTAGCATATCTTCTTGTCATACACAGCATTTTTAGCATACTTTTAAATAATAAAGTGAGCAGAAAGGGGAATATTACATGGCCTGTTAGTTATTAGCAGTTTTTAACTCTCCCTCTATCCCTATTCTGAAGATCATCCATACACCTCTCTGAAGTAAGTGCAAGCAACCACAGAAGTAAAAAATTTGATCCTCTTCAGATCTCAAGTCTTTATCTCTGCTATACAGTCTTTTTGTAACACTTTAAAGAAAAAACCACATATTTAAAAAATAAAAGGAGTTATTGTTTGCCTTTGGAAAGCAATTAGACAGCAAGAAAAAGCCACACGGTCAAACTAAGCAACATTAGTTTATGAACAACTAACTGGCTAATAGAACGAGAAGACTTGGTTGCCACATGAACAGAATGACAAAGATAAAGCTTTCAGAGCAATCCTACTAAAGCTCTAGAATACTTCATGCTATGACAGGGAAAGGAGAAGCTTAAAAACAAAAAAGAGGACTGGATTATAGTTAACACTGACAACTTGAAGGCTATCAATATTTCTAAATTAAAATGTATTGTCTCACTTGACTTAGTAACACCCATGACCAAAAGTAGTAAACAAATAAATGAAACTCTGCGCTAAGCTTTCGTTATTCCTCTCTCACCCTCCCTTTTTACAAATGCAGAGCTCTGGCTCCCTCCCCAAGTTTGCCAAAGTGGTAACTGAAATTGATTTCTGAAGCCTCAGGCAAAACACTCGCATGGATTTGTTTCCTTATGGTGGCAGAAGCTTGGGATGGATGCCCTAAGTGAGCACAGACTGCCAGACCAGCGAACAGCTATGGAATTTGCACCTCTATTTCACTGAGCAGTCTGGGGAAGCTTAGCTGACAATACAGCTTGTCTTGTCTGCCAGGGGCGTGGGAACAATAGGCACCATCTGTCCTGTCTCATTCAGAAGTGCAAGCATCTGAGATGAAGGATCCCGTCAGAGCAACAGAAAACGATTGCAGCGCGGAGCTGAATCCATACTGATCAGCATAGTATTACGGTTCACCTCACTAAGGTACTTACTATGGGCCTGAGCTGAGAGAGAGTTTCTATTTCAGACCAGTGATTTCTGCTGTCCTCATGCCATGATGCACTAATGATGAGTAATGAAAAGTTTAATAACTATAATGCACTGCTTGTCAAACGCTATATAGCTGGTCTGTCACCAGTCACAAGAATCCAGTATCTGATCGGATGTCATACTCTTGACAAAAATACATACAGAGAAATAAAAAAAACCTCTTGGCACTTATACATCACTCAAGTAACACAAAGCACTTTTACATACAGGAACTGTACTAATTTTATGGAGTTGCAAATTTACAAACAGAACCCATTTGCCGTATGGGTGAATATATTGAGAAAAGAGTGCATTTTACATAGCCCTTATGATAACACAGAAGTCAAGAATTAATCCAGAGCATAAGAAAGCCACAAGAAAATTCAAAGATAACATTAACTGCATTTACTTCTAACAGCTGCTGCCAAGCTCCTCAGCTTAAAATTAAAAACGGATAATAAGAAATTATTATAAAACTCAGGAAGGAAAATATTTATGTTAAAATAAGGTAATTTTAAGACTTGTCTGTTGCCCACAGCATATTCTCAAGCAATGTTATTCAACATATTTTGTAATTAGAAAATATTAGAAGATAGTAACTTTCCTTAGCCTCCCATTTCATCATCAAGATCTCCTACTGTAGTCCAGATGTTTGTGTTGTAGCTTCTCCAAGGCAAAAAATGCATATGGCCAAAGTATTCGGTCTTTGGACATGGATCTAACTGTATCTCAGCTACTAATGTTTCTGTCTCCAGCTGACTGCTGCTAAGGAATGAAACATCAGACCTTATAGAGAACCCTAAAGATATTTTCAAACACAGGGCTACCTCTGCAGGTTTTTTTGCATCCCCATAGCAAGTTTTTTTTATTTTATCTGCATATGGGCAGTCAGTACCCTTACTGAGATGAAGCAATGCAGTAATTAGGACGCACTTATCCAACCAAAGGAAGGTAATTTGCTTTCATTTTTTGTAAGGGGAGAGGGGTAGTAGGTGAGGAAAGAAGTGAATATTGACCCTGCCAGAAATTTTTTTCCAAAGCAATGAAAAAAACATTCTTCCAGAAAAATATGGGGTTGAGCCAGCAAATTTAGCATTTGCATAATAAAGTCCCAGCAGATTACACACTACAGAGAAAATTACTATAGCGAAATACTCCATATATAGGATAATTTTCCTTGAATACTCTCTACAGAACAACTCAAGAGTGAAGATACATAAAAGATGTCATTATTCATATAAATTATGTATATATATCCATAGATGAAAAGAAATGTGAGGAAATACATGACACAAACTTACATTATATAGAAAAACATATTATATGTCTATATGAATATTAATATTAAATACATACTGTGATATACATGTAATATATCATATGTATTATAAGTATATGTATATATTTATATATACATTATATATGTTATATATATTAAATATATACAAAATGTGTGTGTAACATTAAGAAAAGTGATGCAAAATTGCAGTGCAACAAGCAGTCATTTTCTAGGCAAAAGCCCAGCAGGTAAAAGACATTAAAGCCCCAAGAAATCTTAAAGAAAAGCTCCAGTGTATTTTTTCACACCATCACATTAGATTAGCAGTGTGAACAACTGCAAATAGAGAAAAGGTTGAATGTGGAAATCAATATTCTTAGCCAAAACAATAAGGAGAGACTATCAGGCTTATGGAATACAGCTGCAGGTCTGTATATTAATTCAGACATGCTGCTGTCAGTGTCCAGTGACACTGAAAACAAGGATTGACTTGTTTTCCTCGGCACTGTCAAAGACTGGCTGTATTTTACCCACCACCACTGTGAACCTTTGGGAAATATGCTTACAGCACCTCTTTTAGTAACTCAAAATCTGAGAAAGTCAGCTTTTCAGCAAGGCAAAAGGACGACAGAATAATTCATCAGAATATTTAATAAATATCATGTACAGTAAAAAAAAAAAAAAAACAAAAAAAAAATCAAAAAACATCACACATCCTGCCTGTAAGTCTGCAATATGAACTTCCAAATATTTTGCTAATATTTCTATGTAAATCTCAAGGATCAGTTCAAACACAGCTACAAATTTACACCATCATATCTGGAAAGATTCTCACCTCTGAAACGGTGGAAGGAAAAATAACCCCTTCACCCCTCCTGCCCACCCCCCCCCCCCAACACAACAAAGCCAATTTGACATTTCCAATTAATCCTTCCTTTCCCCAGAAGCTGAAAAACTACCAGTCATAAACTAATAGGGAGTTTATTATTAGTCTTCAAAGACAAAGTATGGAAGGTTTGGGAGCTCTCCAATTTTCAGAAATTTTTATGGTGATTTATGATTACTATGTATAGACTCAAACAGTAAACAAGTGCAAAAATAGGTTGATTTTCTTATTACTAATTGCTTACCAAAAATTTTGTCCAAAACTAAATGCCATTGGATATGTACTAAAATTTTTAGAGAAGCTGAATAAGTCAATTACATTTTTTATTTTGTACTGAAATTTTCTTGTTCAGGAACTGAAAAAAGTTAAATAGTAGCATCTGGCAAGAAAACATCTCCTTTTTTCCACAAAGTTCCTTTTTTGCTGTAACTTCAGTTTTCACTTTGTAATATTTCCAAATAAATACAGTAAGAAAGAATGCAACATTCTAACTACTATTCCTTTAAAAAGTTGAAAACTAAAAAATGGTCTGACCATTTTAAAATATTTTCTTTTTAAAAAAATTACACATGCCAAAGTCTATAAAATGGAAAAGAATGCAGACCATTGGGATTTCCTTTGTAACACTATTTGTTTTCCTTTTTTTTTTTTTTTAATGTCTTTACCAAGCATGAAACTTGAATCATTTGTATAACAAGTGCTACTCATTTTCACTCCCATTGAGATATCTGTATCATCAAACCAATTCCTCTTTTCTAATAACCAGTGTCAGGTATTTCACTCACTGTGCAACTGACTTTGGGTAATTTTGTGTAGTCAGGAAACACACCATTAAAATGGTATTTTGGAAACAGTAAGCAAGGTTGAACCAAAAAAAACAACTCTAGAGCTTCAGTAAAGTCAGGATGCAGGTCTGGGGGGAATTCTTTCTTTGTTTGTGGTTTTGTTTTATTACTGGTGTAATAATGGTTTCCATTCAACTTGGTTGTGTATTCACTCCTTACTACACCTTTGATAAAGTTACAGAAGAACACGTATATTTTCATCTCTTTGCCTACCTCACTGCTCTATTATTCTTCACCACCATTTTCCAAGCAATACAACAGTCAAGGAACATAACAGTAGGAAGCTAAAGAAAATCAGCATAAAAGGCCTTCACTCCTACGTCTGTAAATGATCTGTCTGCTCACTGCTAGGTAAGAGTCCTCCATCCTTTCTCACACAGCACCACAGGTGCTCTGTTAGCAGTCAGCCTGATTTCAGAGAGAATGCTTTCAGATAAAAGCATATATGAGTGGACTGTACTTTTCCATGTCAGCTTAGCTCTATCCACATAGAGCTTCTGAAAGCAAAGCAACAGCTAAGTTGCTCTAGCAGTCAACCATGCTGCTCTAGCCTCCTCTCCCCATCCTAAGCTGTTATACTTGGAAATTACTTCACACCCGGGTTACGACTGAGCCTTTTCTCCTTCTTTGCCAGGTAACGTTGCCACAGGGAAGTGCGTGTGAAGCAGGGCAGAACCAAGCTGGTAAAAGCAAACTGAACAATCCCAGACTTAGTCCGTTAGGCCACACATTTCAGACTGTAGCAAAACACACGAGCGGTCAGTGCTCACTGTTCTGGATCAGTCTGCAAGGCTTAGCCAGGAATTGGGTTAGAGTTACATAAGCCTTAATTCAAAAAGGATTTCAGCTTCATTGTCTGGTTCAGCTAACACAATTACAGAAGAAGCTTTGTCAATACACTGAAAAGATTTATTCTTTGCAAATGTTCCTGTTGCATTTACAGTCAGAAGGGAATTAGGACTGAGACAAACAATGCCCACTGTGTAGGTGGTTTCTAAAAAAGACACAGAGAAGCAGAGGAGTTTGGGTTCGTGCTGATACACCACGAATGATGAGTGAACCCTACTAAATTTACAATGGGGAAAAGAAAAAAATCATGCTTTTTCCCCAAAAGCTGTCAGTATTTACTCTGTTGACTGAAATATAACTTTGAAAAGTTTTTAGTTGAAGCTGTTACGAAAGCCTAGAGTAACTGGCCATTTACCTTAAACCATAAAAGCACTTTAAGCAAACAAACCAATTGATTAAAAAAGCACAAAGAACAAAAAAAAGCTACAGCATTTGCAGCTTTCAATGGTTTGAATGCCTCAGGAGGTGTGCAAGTAAGCAAAAGGCATCAAAGAAAAAGCTACAGACTCTCTTTCACAGCATCATCTGCTAGCCAGCACATCTTCTGTAACATACACATATATACTGCCCCACAGGATTTCAAACAGCATACTGTCCCACAGAAAACCTGTCTGATCACCACTCAGTAAAGAAAGGATAGATTCCAACTTCAGCACATCTTACTGGAACTTTATAAGCCAAACCTAAATGTCTCCTAAATTCTCCATCTTTCACTTGTTCAAGGTGCTGTCTATTCCACAGCAAGAAGGAGCTGGACTCTGCCTGCCTCAGGTTGCACAGACAAGAAAACGGGCAAGAGCTTTGGTTAAAACTTTCAGAATTAGGTAAGATACAATATCAAGCCAAATAACTTTGATATTGAACATATGTTAATATTCATAGAATCGTAGAATCATTAAGGTTAGAAAAGACCTCTAAGATCATCGAGTCCAACCGTCAACCCAACACACCATGCCCACTACACCATGTTCCTAAGCGCCTCATCTACACGTCTTTTAAATACTTCCAGGGTCGGTGACTCAACCACTTCCCTGGGCAGCCTGTTCCAAGGCCTGACCACTCTTTCAGTAAAGAAATTTCTCCTAATGTCCAGTCTAAACCTCCCTTGGCGCAACTTGAGGCCATTTCCTCTCGTCCTATCGCTTGTTACTTGGGAGAAGAGACCAACCCCCACCTCGCTACAACCTCCTTTCAGGTAGTTGTAGAGCGCGATGAGGTCTCCCCTCAGCCTCCTCTTCTCCAGACTAAACAACCCCAGTTCCCTCAGCCACTCCTCATAAGACTTGTGCTCCAGGCTCTTCAAATCCATAATGCTGTTCTCTCACACACATATTGTTTAAAAGCTATTTTAACTAGGAGAGGAGTAGTTGTACTGTTTGATGGAAACATGCAATTGATTCATATATGCAAGGTCTGCTTGATGTAAGAGACTTCTGGAGCACAATTTTGGAAGTAGGTTCTGTGAAAAAAGAATTATACCTGAAAAATCATGTATATCAATCCCAATTATAAGGGCTGAATCAAATTCATCTATCTCCAAACTTTGGCATATTTGAAACACACAGCATTGCTATTTCTAGTGATACTTCCAAGTGCTACTGATGGTCTACACAAATTTATATACCTATGGAAGACACAGATATTATTAACTAATACAGAGAGCTAGTCACAACAGAGAAATTGCTTCACAGCAGTTTGCCTTTAAGTTTCACATCTGCTATATTCAAATAATTGTCACACCTGCAAAACTGCCTGGCATGCCTCTCACTTGGGGCCTAGAATGTGCTGCAGGAACACACTCTTACAAAATGCATTAGCACATGCATGATGGGTCTCTTGAGTATTCTTTCTCAGAATGTAAAAGACACTTTTCAATTTTCACATACAATACTTTTGTAACTATAAAAACTGATTAACATTCTTGCTCTCCAGTACTGGTCATAGCACAGCTCTTGATGACGACAAAGAGATTCACCTGAAGCATGCAGCAAAATCTATCTCCTGTTTAGTCATTTACATTCCTACATCATTACTATTCTTTTCCAACTGGAACCATATTTAATAGACTTCTGATCAGTCCGAAGACTTGGGGCAAAGTCAAAACACAGAACTGAGAGAACAGCCAGCAGCTAACCACAGTAAAGGCACACCAGTGAGTCCCATTAGGATATCTATAAGAATTTATAGCATTCTCTCAAGAAAACAAGCAGAGTTACATGTGGGGAGTTCAGGCAGAGAGATCAAGGACCTTAAAAGTCTATGGCAGAACACAGAACTGATGCAAACCTGAACACAGACTTTCTGTCATCACTTGAACCAACCTTTGGGTTTCTGGGTTTGGACCTTTAAAATTCCTCAGAGAAAAAAAAAAAAAAAGTGGAATTGCCTGGATACCGCTGAGAAAAGTAGAATGACATGTAAGGCAGCTGTGGGAGTATTAGCAGATCCTGAGAGTAAAGATAAAACAAGAAAAAGTACACATTACTTTGAGCCTTAGGAAAGTCTGGATTTAACTCAAAGGAAAGAAGGCTGAGGGTTCCTGGTCACTGTCATGGAATGCTATGCTAACTGAACTACAAAGCCATGAAACTTGGTTTCTGTTCACGCCAAATCACTCTAAACATGCATTTCACCATGGGATGAAGTTCAGCTGCTTAATCCACAAAGCAATGCCATTTTTGGCATTATGTATGTACTGCCAAAAACGCTGTCTACTTCATTTTCACCACCCTGAAAGCTAGCAGGAAAGGAGAGTATCAACTTGAAAAACTAATGTGCTCAAAACACTATGAGTAAAATTATCTTCCCAGAAGAACATTTTTAGTTTAAATGACTGCATTTTTAGTTTAAATATGCCTGTATTTGTTTTCACAAATGCAGTTATTTCTCTAGAGTCTGACTTCCCATATCCTGTGGTTTCAGCCACATAGCCAGGTATAAGATGCAGCTAATTAGTAACAAACTACCTCAACACTAAAAAGGAAAATAAAGGAGATCCGTTAATAGTAAATAACTATGAGAGAAGAGTTGGTAAGAAAAAAAATAATCTTCAGCTTAAAAAGATAAGAGAATAAACTCTTCTTTCAGAAATGAGAAATTACATTTCTCAGAACCCCACAATGTGAACGGAAGTGGTAGGGTACCAGGATTCCTATGGAAGAAGCCTTACAAATAAGTGTGAGATGATCATTGAACTGTGGATGGAATCTCAATTCAACTAGACATCAAACTGGGACATGTTAGCCATTTACTAAGCTAACAGTTGATCTCCAGAAGCCAAGTTTTCCCTTGATATACTGCAGCCTTTGAGATCAAGCTATTTGAATTTACTCTCAGAATTTTTAGCTTGAGGGCTTACTGATGTCACAGCTATTTTAAAATAGGGATCAGCACTGCACAGAGATAACGCCATTGCAGCATAAACACCTGCCAGCTAAACTGACAGCTCTTCAAAGATGTCTCAGGACACCAATCCCAAAAGAGCTAATAGCAGCTGAGTTAAACTGGAGGTTCACAAATGGGCCACATGAAGCGCCCGATGTATACAGACAGCTCTCTCTCTCAGCCTAAAGTTTCACTGTCAACAAGGTTCAGAAAAGCAAATTATATACAACCGAATTCTTGCATTTTGCAAATAATTTTTCATATGAACTAATTACTCAGTAAGAATCTACAAATCATGTCCTAAATTTAATTAATGCATGCATCTTGATTTGTCAGTTATATCAGTATACAAACACCAGTCAAGCATACATACAACACAGTATTATTGCTACATAAGCAGCCTCAACAACCACAACTTTCCTAAGATAGAGACACAAATGTAATGTGGTGTCATTTGATTGATACCAGTGGTGAGACATTACAGTTGAGTCGAGCAATGACAAGTATGCATTTTCTGTATTGATCTCAAAATATACCAGCCTATGAATCTACAGAGAAGTGCAAAACCAAAATTAATAGTATCTTCTAGTTATACTGAGTAACTTGCTGCAAAACGGTCACACTCCCACTCAGTGAACCCAACTGTTCTGAACTTGCCCTTAACATTTTTAATTAAATAAATACTGACATCAAATTAAAAAAAAAAAAGTTTTATCAATTCAAACTAAAGCAGCAAGTCCTCCACATAACCGTAACAGGGAAATGATAGGATTACTGTAGCATTCCCTGCCTTCTCACGTTCTTTGTTAATGAGTTACTTCACCACATGTAAAATGAGGCCACTCTTCTTCAATCAACTCTTTTCTGCAGGACCACTATCTACTTAAAAATCTATGCAAGGCTATTAAGTTTTGCAAAGGTAAAAGGGTTAGCGTGCAGTAGAGAAGTCAACTGCAAGACTCTTTGGGGCAAAATTCACATATTTTAATTATTACTACCAAAATAAGCTGAATGTACAAAGAAACAATTTCTTTAAGCCAAATAAATACCATTTTGTGTATCTTTTAAAACAAATGGAGCCTTTAAATTACATACTGCCTTCTCTGTTTCTTTATTATTCCCCAATATCAATACAAAGAGATGTAAATCCAGTCAGAGCAGTGATACTGCGGGATACTGTAAAGAGGTGTAAGACAGGAAACAAAGGATTGGGTAGTATGGTAACAAACGAGACAATGCAGAGCAGATACAGAATTTCTCAGGAAAGATATTTAAAAAACAAAGTAGTTTTCTTGGGTTCCTCCATGACACAGACATTTAAATACAGAAAACTGGATGTCAATAACAATATAATTTGGCAGCAAAAATTAATAAAAAGAGAGGCTGAGTGGCATGAAACTGAAGAACCACCAGGCAAGCTACAGAAATTTCTCATCTTGCAATAGGAAACCTAACCAACAGAGTCACGAACAAGAAGCTACTCACGAGCAGCACTGTTTTGTTACTCTGCTTATGTTGCCAAATGCAATCTTGTTGCTCACTTTTATTTAATCTGGCAACATATCAAAGCATTCCATATGACTGGAAAAGTCCAGAGTCTACTTGCTATTACTGCCCACCCATAATGATTGCTCTAGCAAATGACCTGAAACACCATGGAAAATAAGGATAAACAGGGCTGCTACTACCACCTTATGTAACCAAAGCAGAAGCTCAATATTTAGGCTCATTCCATTTTCCTGAGGTACTTTACCACAGGTACAGTAGCTGCACATCCACCTCTTAAATGAAAATAAACACTGAAGCACATTCCTGCTTTGGGAAACCAGACAGTAGCTCATCCAACTGTTTGAACATATCTACGTGATGGTTAACATCCTTTTGTTTTATCATCTTCTGCTCCACAAGTTTGATGATTCTGGTATATCAGGGCTCAAAAGAAATGCTGGATAATGTGAAAAAAATGTAGCTATTTTAAAATGTAATGTTTTAGAATCCTGAGTTAATTTCATTAATAACTGTTTACATTCATTTATAAAAGTATATATATGAAGTACAAACTCCTAATTAAATAAACTAATGTTGCTGTGCTATCACTAGATATTTTTTATGGCTCAGTTACAGCAATCAAAAATCTCCACTGCAAAGATGTAACAACAACAACAAAAACTCTACATAGCAAAAACATTCTGTGCTTTCAATAGGTTGCTATGGAAATACTTTTCCTTCTGTAATATCGAAGTAGCTTCACACACCCAAGCAGAAGATTGGTTGCTCAGTCATTAATTTGATTCACTTTCAGAAGCTTTCTCCATTTACAGGATGATAACAAGCTAAGACCCTCATTAAACAAAAACTAAAAAAACCCATTACAAGTTAGTATAAATAAATTTTAAAAATCTAAATTGACAACTGGGAAGATAAAGCAGGTAAGTTACATCCCAGAAAAATGGAATTTCATCAGTCAGAGAAGTTCTTCAGTTTGGTAGAAATCTACTAAGTTCACAAAAGAAAATTTCTCAGCTCAGTGCATTTCAAGGTTAGGTTCTCAAAAATACCTAAGGGGGAAAAAATGGAGTATCAGAAAACATACCTTGGCATGAATCATTTCTTTGACTGTAAACACTTCAGCAATGCTCAGGTATGTGCAGAAGGTTTAGAAAGCAATAGAAAAACAAGCCCACTTCAGCATGATTATGGTTTCACAACAACACAGGATAGCTCAAAGGTGGAGAGATGTAACAGCAACTAAATGTATCAACCTCAGAGTCCAGAGACTCAGATTCAATTTGCAGCACTTTCATAGACATCCTCAGGCATACGAGATCTATTCCCATACCTCTCCGCTTCCTATCAGAAAAATGGCAATAAACAGCATCTTCCTATTTCAGGAGGAATGGCGTGAGGATAAATACATTACAAACATGTGAGGCATTCAGATATCATAATAATGGGAGTAAACACATCCCTAAAACAGGCAGAAGAGTTAGTGTTGTACTTGTACGTGCAGAGCTCCTTTTCCTGCCTATACCTCTAAACACCTAAGCATATTTCAGAGAGACACTGTCTCTCTAAAAATAGGGCACAATTCCACATGGTCTAAGTTTCCAGCATCACTTGAATTCATTTGGGCAGTTTCACTACAGAAGAATATAACCCAAACTCACAGACAACTATTTCCGAGATGGCTGAAGTGGTTAGAGAACCAGTTGTTCTCCATGTCCCTCTCCCAGCATTTGCTACCCACAAAGAGCCCGTGGTCTCTCAGGACTTGGTACATCTTCTCTTCCACCATCCCTGTTAAAAGCATAGTGACTTCCACAACAGTCAGGGACCATTACTGCTTCAGCTATCGCATCCAAATCTGCCCTTCAAAAATATAGGCCCTGTTTTCCTTGGGCTACCCTTAACATGACATAACAAGCACAGCTGCCCTTACTGCTGACAGATGCCAAGAAAACTTTGTCACCCAGAAGTAGTACTAATCTTTATGTATTGTCCCTTCAGTCCATCTGCAAGCTTATGGGAGTGCATATTTAATACCTATTAAAATCTTCTAGGTCTTCTTGACCTGTTCCAACAACAAGGATCCTGTCTTACCTACTAGTGAAGGGTATTTTGCTTTGATGACTGCTCGCCCCCCGAATTTACTTTCATGGGTGGTGTGGGGGACTACCAGGATTTGAATGGAAAAAAAAACCCCAACCAACCAAACCAGAAAAACCCTGCACTGTTTACTTATGGAACTTACAGACATTTTCAGAAGCCACTCACAGATAGCTGCTATGAAGTCTAATACATTAAACACCTTTTTCAGCTACCTTTTTTAATTAGAAATTGAAAACCTACACTAAGAGAACCACTGCATCACATTTCAACAGAGTTTAAGAAGAGGATGTAATACTTTTGAAAAAGTCAAATATTTGCTTTATTTTTCAAATTACTAAGGACAAGCACAAGATTTAAATATGCATTTCAATAGATATCAGAGGCAATATATTGATGATTGCCTAATATTTAACACACTTCAAATCAAAACACTAGAAGAGCAGCCACCGCATTAACCACTGAAACCTAAGCACCTTGGCAAATGAAAATGCTAATAGGTGCAGGAGGGCAGAAAGGAGGTCAAAGAGCAGCTTGGGTTAAACACACTCAAGTAGTGCCTCACAACCCCCTTACTAACAGGGCTGCTCTTTGGAAGCCTCAGAACTCAGCTCTGCCCCAGCTCTTACCTCCCTGTCAGCATTTATTTCAGGCAAGTGCTTGCAAAAGTTTGAATGCGACTATCAATATGCCCATCAGTATGAACGGCAGTGCTGCAAACAAGCATCTCCAAAAGTAAGAACCTCAGTTTGTCTCAAAGTAACTAAACCGTAACTAAACCATGTCAATCTGAAAGATCTGCTTCACCACAGGAATAAATGCAGAGACGGTTTTATAGATTTGAATCATAAACTGTATTGTTCCACACCTTTTTTTTTTAATTATCATCTTCCACCAAAGTTAAACATTTTTCTTGCTAACAATTAGCGAAACCAGAAGTTAGTGGCAGAAGTGACATGTCTAAGATCTGGTTCAGTACTCACTGAAATACACAGAAGGAACTTTTTCATTCTTTCAGTGCACTTTGAATAATACCAGTGGATGTGAGATAACACAACAACCGCTAGAACTGAACTCACTACTAGTAATACAAGGAACATGTTTCCTTTTAGATAGGCCTTCCACGGAAGAAAAATTGGAGATCCGTAATCACATTACCAGTCTTACTCGAGTCCTAAACCAGCACTTGCACAAGGGTCCCAAATCTTCAAACCTACCTAATCATCCAGCCATCCCATGTTGACTAAACCAAAGGCAGAATAACCTCTCTCTGCTTTTTCAGACACAACACAGCAATAAATAGAGCTTAAGTGATTTTCCCACTAGAGATAGACACAGATTGCAAGAAAAGTCTAAGTGGCTGAAACTAATAATCTTACCTCTATCCGCACTGACTGACAGCAGGAAGGCACAGAGTGTGCTGTACGTATCATAATCCTCCAATAAGCCTCTTCTATTCATCAAACTCTGTTTACACACATTTTGTGTGTGTAAACCTCTGTGCAAACTACTGATCAACTATTTAAAAGTAAGTGGTTTAATATACTGTTCTATTAATATTGCTCTTGCTATCACCATCTTACTTAAATGGAGTTTTTCTTGCTATTAACTATTTCAGTTCTCCACAAATGGTGTAACTGTGCTGTTTCTTAAAATGTTATTCCTCTAGCCTTCATCAAGTTTATGCTTCCAATATTATTTTGTGTTATGTAGCACTTAATGTTTAGTTTCAAGTGTATATATTTGTATTTATAATACTGCAGATTTTCTTTCAGTTCCTCAAAGCCACCCCTAGGAAATAAGCAGCTTTGACTGTCTTGGAAAAAAGTTCTTAATGACTGAAATTCAATGTAAGTGAAAAACTTTTAAAGGAAATTTGAGCAGAGTACAGAGATCATGCAGCAGAAAAACCTGCGTGTAGAGACTATTCAGCAGTTCCGAACCGCAGTTCTCTTCTTCAAGTCCAAATGAGTTCATTTGTAAGGAGTAGAAATCTCGATGATTTAACAGACACTATTATAAGTTGCAATGCCCTGCAAAGAAGGTGCATCTCTACAGAGCTGCCTGAACAAATGAAGAGCCTTAAATGAATTCCAATTACATAAAATGAACCACACAGTCTTCTCAACCTCATTTTTCATTTGCCCTCAAGACATGTGTCTAAGATCTCAGTAAACTCAAAGACAGGCCTGGAAAAAATGGTACAGTACACATTTTTGACAAATAACACTGAATTAACACTTTCTTTAGCCATCTGAATCTGAGAAATGGATTGCTGGTTGAATACAAACTAAGTAAGCCTTCCTAGCACTGGCAACTCTAATACACACTCTCTTGTAACTAATGAATACCAGATAAATGTATCATCTTTCATCCAAGCCGTTACTGTGTTAAAATTTTGTTCCAGGCCTCTGTGTTACTGCCTACAGAAAATTTTTTCATAAAACCTTTCCGTATCTCTCACAGGCAAAACCTGCAGTTTGTTAGTATGACCTACCTGAAGAAACCAAACCCCAGATTCCAGAATCTTGCAAGTTAAATTTCTTCCAAAAATTCAGCGGCTTTCTCAACTAAGCTGCATCTTTCTTCCTTTCATACAATGGGGTTGGTACCAATAGCTATACATTGTTCATAGCATAATTGTTTATGCTGTAAACACTGTTTATACTTACCAAATCAACTAAAGACCGTGGCACTATATAATGCACTTGGTAGAACTACAGATAGTAGTATCTCTGTCATACAGGAAATGCTTCATTTATGAGATTTGTTTTCACCCCAGATTGACAGTTGAATTGTAAGGCTGGAATAGTATTTTTCACTGAATAGAAAATTCAAATCAATTTTAATGAAGAACCACTAAAATGTTTGGCACTGCAGCTGTCAGCAGCTAGTCCCATGACGCAGAGCAGTATTTAGTCCAAGGGAAAACTGGCACTGCAGTGCAAAAGTTTGTCTAGTCCTAATTCTTTAGCTGCTCTTATTTAAAAAGGATTATTCTGGACAAATTAAGGGAACTTTTAAAACTAAGTATTGTTTCATACAAAAAATATGGAGTGCACATGCAGTAAGAGTGACGTGCTACTTCCTGTTCATTGTCGATTTTGTACAAATTACCACTTCAGTACTGTCCCCTAAGACCAGGAGGATGCCTGCTCTATTTTAGAGCATCTTTTGCTGAGATTCAGAGTTTACTTTTGGTATAGTAAGATTCGAAGCTAGACTGCAGCTGAGAAAAATCTCCCACTGAGAGCTGGATTAGTCTTGAAGGCTTGAATCATGACTGTGCGAGGCCCTAAGCAGGAAGCACAGCCTTCATGCTCTCTACTCAAGAGCTGCATCGGGGAGAGACTGCCACATCACAAACCCATTTTCCCACCAGGATGGGCCACTTCCAGAAGGGTCCCACCTGCTGCCATCAAAGAGATGTATGGAAGAAGTCACTTCCCATTCCTCCGTCCTAACCTCCTACCTAGCAATGCTAGTCAACCCAAAGTGCAGCCCTCATTCATATACCTGTCACTGTGGGCATCGTAATATTTTTCAAAAAATAGTATTAAAATATGTGTACTGTATATGCCTGTATGCATAATATGTTTCGAATAACAAGTTTCAGCACCCCACAGTAAAAATCAGAACAATTCCATGGGCTAATGTTATACAACATAGATAACTCAGGTTTTTAATTTTCCCCTTCAATTTACTCTGCGGTTCCCAGCCAAAGTTATTTCCTAAGCATTTAAATTTAAGAGAATTTCACTCTATTGGCTTTAGAGAAGGGTTATGTGAAAATACTGATTTTATGTGGTGATGACCAGAAGTAAGAGGATTTGTAAGGAGAGATGAAGCTGAATGCACAGTGATAAATTCAGAAGTAGAGATCTAAATTTAGGAAACTCCAAACAGAAGCTCCATTATACAATTCTCTTTTTCCCTGCCATTAATTATTCAGAGATGCCAGATAGGACAATATAATGTCAGCATTAACTTACAGGTGAGTGAATATGAACGTATGCTCCTGAGTTCAATGTACACATGTGAGAGGAAGGGATCCTCAACTCAAAATGGTACAAATGAACAGACACAATTCAAAACCCAATCTACCACTACAGTACACTGAAATAATTATGTTGACCAATTCTAGAATACCACAACCCTTTTGCAGCTGTTAAGCACAATGCAAACATTTTTACTCTAAGCTTGCACATAAGGAAAAGCACAGAACGACCAAGCCTCTGCATTTCAAAGCAGAAATACTGGAACAGTGCAGACGACAGTCCAATAGCATAGCCAGCTCAGGCAATGGAAGATCAAAAAGGTCGAGTGCTGGCTATAAAACATGAACAGAGTGAGTCAGAGGTCATGAAGGAAAAGCAGCTCTTCCGCAGGAGAAAACATTCCAGAATTCAACTCCAGGCAATCAGAGACTAAGCTTGGGCAACGCTGCTGAAGCCCAAGACCCACACAGGATAATCTGGTCCCATGGAACATGCAACAACTGCAGACTCTTACCTGCGGGTTCAAGACTGAACCTCTTAACACATCTAAACACCAAATTCAACCAATGTCTTTTTAATATTCAAACAACCTCTGTGTTAGGAGTCATTTCTTCCATATTACCCATGCTCTGATATTCACCACCTTTTGCACATTTATCAATAGAACACTTTTTACAAAGTTAAATCCACACAAACTCATCTATTTTCTGTGCCACCCTCGATACGAGTCAATTTGCACTTCTTTACAAAACTGAATTCTTGAAAGTGTTCAAGTAAAAAGCTTTCCTCTCTGAGCTAAAAAAAAAAAAGCATGTTTTAATCAAACTCTGGTCTACTTTCAAGTTTTCTATTTCTTGTTTAACATTCCATACCTAGGCAAACCAAGTCCTTTACCAACACCCATAAATGAAGTTGCAAAAGGTCCATCTCAAGCAGATCACTACTGAAGCACTGTATTGTAAACATGAGATCATTTTGCACCAGACTTAGTAGTAAACTGATTTTGTCACACAGGAATATTAATAGAACATAATAACTATAGGTAAATATTTAAACATTTTACATCTACATCCATAATGTATATATTAAATATTTGTAGAATAAAGGATATTACTAGAAGCTATTTTTTCTGACAAAGTAGTTTCATTACGCATTCAACAAAAGATGTTATTGTCAATTTTGTTTCTATCCATAATGCTGTGGTAGGACCATACAAAGAGTTTAGGAAATCTAATGTCACAATAGCATTAAAATTTCTAAAGGGAAATTCTGACTGATGGGGTGGATGTTACAAAAAATATTTTCCCTAATTTTAATTGGGCCTATAATTAATTTTCCAGTTAATTCCTATTGGCACTGTCTTTCAAGAAAACCTGTCATTAGTGGCTAGTGTGAAGAAAGTTTCCATGATAATATCAAGAAACTTGCTAGAAGACTTTTGACATTACAATAAGAAGATACCAACACCTTCAAACTTTATACCACACCTTGAATTTCTCTCTTCTTCTATTTTACAATTCAAATCACTTCACCTACATTTAATCTGGAATTCCACTTTTTTTTTTTCCCAAAAAATTGTTGACTGCTTAATGAAATCAGGATCATTCTATCTGTTTTGAATGCTTGTAAATAAGATATTCTATACTGCAGGAAGCATTTGCTAGATTTCTTGTTGTGTAACATCCCAGCTATACAAAGAGCTCTTCGTATTTATATATAATTTTCTTTTACTGTATAAAAAGGGATTCAGACTGCTTTAAAACCACAAACTGAAAGATCAGTCTCTCATTCTCTCTGTGTACAACTTTCACTGCAGATAACAGTGGTATTTTAATTCCAAGACTTGCAAGACCAGACTCTAAGAAGACCGTGTACGAAGACAAGGGAAATGCAGGGTTCAAAGGAAATTATCTTTGCTAAGTCCTCACTGTTATTAAACTAAGAGCCTGGGGTTTTAGGTACTAACCTAGATATTGCAGCATGTAGAGATTTAACTGATTTGCACTCTATAAATACCAAAAATTGGCAGACACTAAATGGGGACATTTGTTTTATTACAAGCATGATTAGAACCCAGGTTTTATTTTTGTGCAGACAGTCTTAGCTGCCAGAAGGATAGTGCCAATTCTGTTAATAAGAATAATGGCGATGTTTTGCAAACAACCTGAACTTCCTTTAAAACCAAACATATAGTCATACTTTTTTTCCCTTGACTTTATTAATGATCAATACCATAAAAATACTAACATCTCCCAGGCTTTGAATGATTTCCTTAGAGAAGCCAGTTCCTTCCCAAGCCCATTCTGCAAATGGGAAGGGTTTGATTTTTCAGTTTGCCAAAATTGTAGCATCAAAATAAAACTGATTTTCTTAGAGAATTCATACCTTCTTGCAGGTGAATGCAGGTTGGTTGTTTGTTTAAGTCAGGGGTCTGGAAATGGCAGGTGCTACAAGCTACCTAACCTAAGACTGCAGCAGTGAGGTGAGTATCAACACACAGCAGTCAGGAGGAAAGCAAACAAAGGAAACCCTAAATCAACCACAGCAATTTTTTTTTACTTTGTCTATAGGGGCATTCATTATATTTTACATCAATTTGAAACTCAGAATTTATACTTGTTTTTCGGGTGTTGCTGGGATAAAAATCTCAAGGGCTTATCATCCATGAATATCTCTATGCACTGACAGTTAGCCAGCAGGACTTAAAGGAAGGATGAAGGACGAAAGAAGGAGAAAAAGCGCAGAAGACATTAATCTACAGAAAATCCCATGAGACAAGGTCAGTACATCGGTCATTGTCTGTCTGAAGTGAGAAATTCAATAAAGTCAGAGGATAGCAAATCTCCTGATGAATCTTTGTAACATCTTTCATTTCAATAAAAACTTTTATGGCTGGCACAAGGTAAAACACTTTGTGATAAGCAGGTCTTGGAAAGTCCCAGACAACTGCAGTTGCCAGCCTCAAAATAACCAGAGATAGTTTGTTGCCTTGAAACCTTTACCAAAATTTAGCAATTCCACAAGATTTTCACATAGGAAAGCCCCAACCGTGCAGAATTAATTTCTTAACACAAATTGTTTATTTGTATCATGATACTCTCAGGAGTCCCCATCACATTCGGGGACAATTTTATTCTGTCATGTATGGCTACATAGGTGAAGAGTAGCTATTCTTCCTTAATGTCATATGCAAAGAGTGTAACCTGTTTCTGGACTAAAAACCTTTTACTACCACTTTCTTCCACACAGAGCTCAGAAAGAGCCTCTGTTTCTTTAGCCCTATCAAAGAAATTCAATGAACATTCCTTATCAGAAGTAGAATTTAAACAACGTATTTCATTCCTAACCATCATGATTCCTAAAACAGTATCTTGCTGATCTTCTAGGAACAGGAGCCAATTAAAAAAAAAAGATCTGGTGGCCTAAAGTACAGATCTCCAGTTAGTGCAGAGACATACTTTTCTCCCCCTCCTATTTCAAACTAGTAGGGCAGGAAGCCTTAATTAGGAAACAAATAAAAGGGACAGAATTTAATAATCTGACCTAATCAACAAAACTTTTGAAATTAAATGAAGCCATGATGTCACATCTGCCACTGAAAAACAGGCTATTTGTTTTCCATGGCACTGGTTACCAATTTCTTGGATGGCCTTAATTTCACACCAGCAAACATCATCACATACTTTTTTTCCATCGATGCATCTAATTCTGTTAAGAGTTTGGAACATCATGAACTGAACTAATTCTGTACTGAAGATGTCGTGAAGAAAAAAAAGATGTCAAAGGCTGCATGTTCACAAAACATTTAGATTAAAATTTTGGCAGCAACCTCTGGACAATCACTTGTGCTGTGGCCACATATCAAAAGCTCATAGAAGAGTCTTAAAATTAATTTGAATTAATTAATTTTGTGATGTCTGTAAATTAAATATTCTTATTAAATATTAAATGAATCCTATGATCAGAAAAAACTCCTTTATGAGTTAACATACCATATTTCGTTTCCCCCATAGTTTAACCACCCCTAATTAGTATCTTACATATAACAAGCAGCAACTGTTTAACTGTTGGTATACAAACACAGTTAAGTGGATGAAACCAACCAGCTTTAATTTGCCCAATGCCTCAAATTATGTGTCCATCTAACTTTAAGGTGTACAATGTGCAATAATCCTGTTTCTGTCTGTGTGTTTGCTTGCTTTTTTTTTTTGCCTTGAATCTTCCCATTTTATGTGGAGCCATTCCAGAATTAAATAAATATACTGAATAAAATTAATCTGACATAGAAAAACTTTAAAAGGGATCTGCAGGGAAATAAAAAAAAATGAAAGATAAATATTTAATAAAAAGGCACTGAGGTGAGACTTGCATGACCTTCAGACTCTCTCCTGTCATAAACACATCAAAACCTGTAATCTGACACTGCCAAGGCAGGTAACAAGTTGTGACAACCAGTTCGCAACTATGCATAATGTTACGCTATTCTAAAGCATAGGCCTATTTATATTCGTCTTTTCATTACCTAGTCCAGCTCATTAGATTGTTTTATTTGCAGATTAAGAAAAAAATATATACCTATGGAATTTCATTAAATCCAGGCTTTCTAAATTGCAGGCTAGCATTGTA
This sequence comes from Calonectris borealis, assembly GCF_964195595.1. Lineage (NCBI taxonomy): Eukaryota > Metazoa > Chordata > Aves > Procellariiformes > Procellariidae > Calonectris > Calonectris borealis. Next base: position 10,251,854 of record NC_134325.1, read on the forward strand.
ACTACCGGAACCACCCTTCTTGGATTGCATTGATTTTAAAGCAGTATTTAAAACCCAACACAGAGAAGCCCAAACTAGCTGTGAACAGGCTGGTATGGCACAGGGCAAGACTGGATCTCCAGAGGCAGGGATGGCCCCCATTAGGAAAGCAGCCTGCCCAGGAGTAGGTCTGGTTAGTCCAGCATACAGCAGCACAACACAGCCACTCTCCTTTGGTATCAGAGCTGCACAACCAGCCCAGGTATCCTATCACCACTGCATTCATGCTGTGGGCAAAGCCTGAAGTCTCTGGGAGCAGGTACTTATGGTATGATTTCTGAATGCCTAGAACAATGAGGCCTGACCCAGTTAAGGCTTCAATTTACCACCACTAAGATGACTGTAATATAAAATCCTGATAATTAAAAAGGCAGGCTGATTTACACCCAGCATAATGTATTCTTAACTACGTAGATTAAAATTTATTTTTCACTTGATCTCAAGAGAGATGGAGACTATTTAAAGAATTTTAAAATATGTTAATTACAGCGTATCAGCTGCTTCTAGTTCATCTTTGTTTTGTGGAGTTTTATCCTCCTTAAAAATAATATGCACATTCAAATGCTAGCACATGGTATTGGCTTGAAGAACAGCTGCCCTTTTGGATCTCCAATGGGTAAGAGATGACACACAAGATACTAAAACAACCTTAAGAGAGGTTCAGGTGATCTGTGAAAACAGTTCCTACTTCAAGCTTTTTTTTTTTTTGTCCCATTTTGGATCTAAAATAAAGCCTTTAAAAATAAAAAAAATCCATAATCTTTACATTACAAATTCTTTCTAAATGGCAGCATTTAAATGCTTTCTCTTTCCTTCCATTTTTATTATTTTTCCTGCTTTCATTTTTTAATGGAATGAAAAATCATTTTGTGTTTGTGAAAGGCACCAGATCAGTAGCCCTAGAGACTCAAGTCTAATTAAGTTGTTTTCAGAGTGTGTGACTTCCTTTTTCCATTATATAAACAGAGGATGGCAACCACCCAGATTGCACCGAGGGTACCCACAACAGCCAAAATCTGCTTCCCACTGAAGTCAAGGGTCCTGATCTCTTGTGCTTTGCGTTTTCACTTTTCCCACACTATCAGAGAAGCGACAACATGGTAACTTCATACAGCCACCCTTCACCAGCAGAAATTATCACCTTGGTAAGGGAAGTGCACTTCAGCTCTAAGCTACAAACCAGAAGCCCACGCTGTGGCAGCGCAGCAGGACACACTGCCTCTGTCCCTGCTGTACCACAGATGAAAGACTTCCTATTCCTAGTAACTTCCAAAATAGGAACAAAACACAACAAATCCCTCCTGTTCATCACTAGTTCTTTGTAATATTGGGATTTTTTTAAGCTAAGCTGTAACGTAACTGTAAACTTGTAACAAAACATGCTGAGCTCACCCTGACATTACCGTAATATTCCTGCTAACCCACCACTGGGCTCGTTTCCATCTCGCCCTCAAGTTGGGAGCTGTCAAACTGTTGCTACTTTACCTGCAAACTCTTTAGGTTTCAAAGGATAATATCCACCATGAAGCTCTATGCACCTATTTATATACAAATCACATGCCAAATAGCACCAAAACAGCTTTAGGATTCAAAATTAAAGGAAAAAAAAAAAAGGGAGAATTTGTGCAACATGCACGATGTATCATCTCTGTGATGCTGCATAAAATAAATGAACCCAATTTAATATTCCCAGTACCCAGTGGAACCAGCAGCCTGAAGGAAAAGCTGGAACTGAAGCATTACTATAAATTGTTTTTTAGCACTCATAACGGCTTGTCGCTTAAAATTCCCAAATGGCAATAGAAATCATTTCCTGTAGTTCTTACATAATATAAATTAATACCTCCAATCTGCACAGAAATATTTTGTTTGCTTACTAGCCTCCTGTCTTATGTATTATTTTCTGGTCCAGATTCTGCAGCATTACTACAGCTGTGCATAACACATCCTTAGTCTAATGTTTAAGAGGGGTTTATTTAATGAGCCTTAATATCCCAGGTAAGAGGCTCAATACAATGAAGACAGTTAACTACCAGTGAAATACGGGATTATTATAGATGCAACTAGAACAGAGAGTCATTATATCAATGCATTTATATATACTTTCACATCTACAACAAACAATATTCATGCTAAAACACTGAGATAATCATCTTGGGACTGTATTTATTTCAACAATACAGCTTACATATGGCTGGTTGAGCCAACCTAAAAAGACTACACCTCCTCATAAGAAGAGCTAACATCTAACATAACACAACAAAATATTGGTTACCTCATACAGAGAAGAAAAAACAAGCTTCATTTACTCGCTAGAAAACATTGCTTAAAACTGGCCAACCTCACTCATGTAATTAGCTCTATTGATTTCAAGAGATTTAGACTGACAAACCTTTAAAGTGGGGTTCTTACAAACACAAAGTAGATATCTATATATGGGTTAATCAGCTTAACCTCCTTTTACAACAGGCATCTACATGTGAGTTATTAAACTTCAGTCCCCTTTACAGTTTGTGGAGAGAAGCAGGTGTTTTTATGGAGAAATCTAGGTGCTTGTATGTTGGGTTGAGTTAAGCCTCTTCCTTTACAGGGAGTCTTGACACAAACTTTCAGTCAGCTAGACAGAGTCCCATCCTCCACAATGCTCATATAAGGGGAATGGAAGTGAAAAAAAGAGTGCTGTTTAGGGTTTAAGACAAAATAATTAATATAATGCATAGCCTTTTCCCTTTCTTTTCTATTGTGAACAAAGACATGTCTGAGTAAGAAGAGAGATAAGCAGAGCTCACGCTAGACCTGTGAAGGCCCTTTTTAAAAGTATCCACTCTGGGCATGGTTCTGCTCCTTTTCATTCTGCAGAATAAAGACTGTTGCTGCTTCAGAAGAGTTCCTGTAAAGCACTGATTTAAAACCAGTAATTTTAAAGTTATCATGCAAGATAATTGATTACTCAAGCTAAACAAAATAGTCAAATGTTAGTGAGACTCAAAGTCACCGAAACTGCTAATCAAAACCATATTAGAATTAATTTGAACCAGTTAAATATACACTTCCTTTAAAAATTAAGCTCTTAGGTTTTCTTCTATCTTTTCTTTTTTTTTTTTTGAACAAGAAATGAGGTTTTGTCATTTCCATGATCTTTCCCACCTCCTGCACTTTCAAGCAAAATTCAACCATTTAGGATAACATTCAGTACTTTTGCAAGGAATTAGCAAAAGACCCAAGTACATTTAATTGTCACTGGAGTCTTACTACAAAACTTTGTGCTAAGGTAGGTTTCAGTCTCTCAGAAACTTTCAGAAAGAACAGCAAGAGACTACAGAGAAACAGCAGACCCTCTGCAGAACTGTGACTTCCTTTTCTTCCTCTTTCCTCTTACTGGACAACACCATACAATGTGGAAATTGAAAGAAATACTCTCTTTTCCTACTGATGATCTTAATTCAGCACTTGCCTAGGACAGCAAATCATGATGAATCTCATACACGCAAGCAATAAAACATTAAAGAGAAATGTTAAAGGCATGCCACACCCAGAAAACTACTCTATATACTGTTCCCAAGCTACAAACGATGACTCTATCGTGCATTCAAAGCACAAGAAATTCAATTCAAAAGTCAACTCCAGGCTAAGTATACCTTTTAAAATATATTCTGGCCTTCATCAAGTCAAAGAAAGGAGGGGACAGACTCTTGGCCAAGCTTGTGGATTTGTCATGTTGCTTGTTTTTTTTTTCCCCACTTAAGTTGTGATCGACTTAAAAACCTCAGGCAAAATTCTAAAAGATATCACAGTAAAACTATTGACTTGATTCAGTAAACGTACTAGGAAGAAAGCAAGCTCCTAGTATGTGTTTTCCTTCATTTTGTTGTACAAATACATTTGGGTGTGGATATTTTTATTTCCTTCTTCTTTTCAGCTGCACAAGTAAATAAAGATGTAGAAATGCTGCACTGGCATTCTCTCCCAAGATGGTTATTTCATAAAAATGTTTTTCAAAGTTTACCTTGGACTTTTTTGCAAGGGAATAAATGCATTTTTCCCAAGGTGAATGACTAACATTTGCCCTCTCCATCTTAACTGGCACACAGAGATAAGCTGAACTCATCAATTCCACTGTCATAATAAATTTTAACTATGTTCTGTACACACATTAATTTTCTTAATCTTACATGACTGAGAAAGGAAAACTTGTAAGAAGAAGAAAAATACTACATGTTCATAATAATCTCGAATATACAGAATAAACCACCCAGGCTTTTCTGTATTCATAAAAACTCAACAGTGATGGCTCCAGCCATAGCTTTCAAAAAATAACTCAAGGAACAGACTACAGATTGGCCTGGAAAAACAACAGGGTCAGAGTGGAATTAATTTCAATTAAAATGCATAGTGGAGCAGATTATACTAGTCTCACTCATGCTGAGTACTTTACTGATCAAGTCAGTAGGATTGCAGAAGTCACTAGGATTAAAGAAAGACTGAAGTACTATGCAATTCAGAAAAGAAAATATTTTGTCTGGAAAACTTCCAGGTCCAATAAAAGGAAAATAAACAGAAATAAGTAACTTTTAGTAGGGAATTGTGCATGATGGGAGGTTAATCTAATACAGCATACATCTTCCAGATCAGAAAAATTAAACATGCAAATCTTGGATGTTTATATTCTGGAGAGTCATTAAGGGAAAATCTATGCGTGGAAGAAGAAATGGATGTACAGAATGAGCATTTCCATTAATTAAATTCTCTTCTCAGTAAAGCAGGTTTGGGGGTTCCTTTGACTTGGAATACTTATCCTGAACTGTACAGAAGCACTTCTGGAGTAAATCTGCAGAACAAAGAGCTGACACCTCTGACTTTGTTTGTACCTTAAGGCATACAATAAAGCCAGCTGAAGAATCAATAGCTTGAATCATTCCATTAGAAGGAAAGTGTTCAAGGAACTGAAGCCATTAGCACAAGCTTAATGGAATTAAGATATTAACAGAGTAAACGGCAACCCAGCTCTTCTATAAGTTATACTGCAGTTCTGAGTAAACACCATCTTAGTCAGATGAAGGCATAAGGGTCAGTGTTTCAGGGATTTCAGAGGCAGTGGGAGGAAGGAAAGAGTTTTTGCATTTAAGCACACATTAGAAATTGGTGATTCCTGGAGAGAGACGTATTAATAATTAACAGAGCTTCTGGGTAGAAAACCCAATCAATAATATACATTAAGGTCAAATGTTCCTTGAAAAATTGGCAAACATGGATTTCAGAGGTTATGTATTCACACATAAGAATTTCTATTTACACTGCTCAGATCTGTCATTACTATATCAAATTAATGCTAACCTGGAGCTTTTTTAAACTGTAGTTCCTTACAGTATTATGTTTAAAGCCTGTAGTCATTTACAAAATATTCCTAGTTACCCACCAGAATTTTCTTTATTGTTCCTCTAGTCAAACATTTAAGGGTTTGATTTGTTGGGGTTTTTTGGTGATCTACATGTAAAGAACTTAATGAAAGTGAAATTTTAAAAGAAAAACAATTGTCTTCTGTCAACAAGTTGTTAGGCAATTCTTACTAAGAATTAAATTGGATTTTACTGTTATATGTATCAGCTTACCATAAAGAATAGGAATTCTTGTTCATGTATAGTACTACTACAATTCCTAATAGCTTTGTTGCCTTTACAGTGATTTTTCAGACTTCATTTGAGGAAGTTCCCCTAACAAGATATAAAACCTTTGCTATAGCACTAAATTAAATTACAGGAAATCATAGAAAGTATATGCTTTACAAAGCAACCACAGTGTAGTCAGCAAATGAAATAAGACGTTTTAGAAGTTTCAATCATTCTCAGGACAATTCATAACAATACAAAAGCGTACTAGCTGAAATTTTGCCAATATAATACAAAGTAGTAGAGTTGACAGCACCAGAAACTGATGGACTATCAGAGTTCCCCCTGCTATGCCAGACTTCACTTTTTTTTTTTTTTCTGAACAGGACATGGTAACACTACCCTGCAAATGTGCCTGCTTAACCATCTTGAAATAGCACACAAATTCAAAAAGGTAGAATAAAACTACCTCTGTATCATAAAAAGTTGCTCTAAGAAAAAAAAAACAACCCACAAACCAAAACCAGCACATCACCTTTCTTGCAAATCCTTATTTCTTATTTACTATTTAGAAGTATAAGGTAGTATTCCTTGTGCAATGCAAAGCAAGAAAAGGAACTTCATCCAACCTAGTGACAGAAAAGAACAGAAGCACCCCAGTCCCAACAGCCAGTCTCAATGCCTATAGACAAAACTGTCACAAGGTCAATTGGCATTTTACCAAAGCAGTTAGCATATAACTTGACCCTAAGCAAGAGGAGATAAACAGGTCCTCTACAAAGAAGATTCCTAATAAAAATAGGGAAAGAATTTCCATTATCAAAGCAACAAATGCATTTATTAAAAATCTAACAATGCTTATCTTCCTGCTGCAAACATTCTTGCAGCAATCATGTTCATTGCAGAGGGCCCGCAACAGTGTAAAGTTTCTGTGCTTTGTTTCATAAAAATATTCATACCCAGGCTGATTACAATGTATCCCAAACACAATTTGCCACATAAATATAATGACTGATTGGATTTGACAAGCCTCCTTCTAGAACAGTAAACACTGAAGCTTTTGTTTAGGGATATTAATCAGCTCAGCAAGCCAAACGTGTCACCTGTGCCAGAATGAGAGAAAAATCATCCCCACCTGCTGGTAGAACAACTACCAGTAATATCAAAAGGAGGCAGGACCATTAATTGGAAGAATTAATCCAGATCCCTGCTATTCAAAGTGCCAGGCTTCACAGAGTGAAGACAGTGTTGACTATACTGAAAATCTGTGTATGTCCTATAAAGCTGACCTTAATTTGAGAATAATTAGAAAACATAGGTGTCAGGGAATAGTACATCAAACTTTTTAACTGCAGCTTGGCCATCAGCAAGTCTTATTGACATTCTTAGCTTCCTCTGCCCAGTGGCAGTTAAGAACATTACTGAAGATCTGTTCTCAAGTTCAGGTTCCTGTAGAATGGCAAATGATTATATAAAAATCAACCAGCTAATTTAAGTGGTGAAGTAGTGCTCTGAAATATGCCAAAATGCCATCCTCAGCTGTAAAATGCTAATTTATTGTAGGAGGGTATCATACATCCTAAGCAAACAGGAAAAATCTTTGGATAGTGAAAGAAATTACTCTCCATGAATTCAAACGCTGAAACCTTTAACTATCATACCCACCTAGGACCACAATACGAGGCTTTGCAAGCCACAAAGTAATTAATTGTGATAGTAGCTGTTCTGCCTTCTAAAGTGATACATCTACACGTTCCTACAGCAAAACAAATCCTTTTTAAGGTATTATGCAGACCACTGAACAACGTATCTGAAGATTTTTTTTCCAAATTAAGTCTTCTGAAGTTTCACATTTGTTAAATGTATGTTTTTACATAGCTATTATGTATGTAAATAGTATCCTTACACATATAAATATTCATAAGGGCTTCACAACAGTTTCTGCATAGAATGATTCTTTTCATTTTCTACATCTTACCTACTACTCAGAAAACCTGCCTCCCTCCAGATTGTATGTGTACATACCAACACGTACACTAAAGATCACTAGCACGATTATCAAATACCAGTGAGATTCTGCAGCAATAGGTGTATCTCAGTCTAAAGCCTGCATGGACACACAGAGAATCAAGTAATTTGAAGGTAATCAGTCCATAGGGACAATATACATTTTGACATTTCTAAGCTTATAATAATTAAGCCCAATACCTGTCATAAGCACACCCCTTTCCACTGGCTGATGCTCCCAAGCTCTGGAAGTACGCACATGCAGTCTGACAATTTCCTATCTAGATTTCACTTCTTTTTACATTCTCACCCTTGCAAATGGGGCAGTGGGCTCCTGAAATTAAGACTAGAGTGGTGAAGAACGAGCTTAATGTTTCACTGTCCCACTCCCAGAGATGCTGGATCCCAACAACCACTGTACTTCCTCATCACAACCTTTAAAAGACCATATGATCCCTTCATCGTCAAAGGAAATCCTGAAGCCGAGCAAAATGGACAATCAGCTCAGAAGATATTCTGCACAATATATGAAGATAGCAAAGTACACTTTCTGTCTCATTTATTAATACTGCTGCTAATTTTGCTGCGTCCCAGTTTTTCGGCCATCTGCCATCAGAATTCAGTTTAGCTGATAAAAAAGCAAACGTGCTGCAGTACAAACAGGAAGTTGCAGTCATATTAGGAGAATGAATAGTCCCTTTTCTGCACAGGATTCTTTTCAAGAAGGTTAGAAAGGACCTAGGACACAATTAAATAAATGAGATCACTGAGCACAAGAACTGATAATGCCAGTTTTCCTTTGGACTTATTTCTGAGGTTATGTGAGCTCTTTTGAAAATTTTCCAACGTTTAGGAAATTATTGGGGGCAGGCAGGTGTCCTTTTCCATGCACATTCTCTGACAGCAAATACTAATAAATGCAGGTTTTCGACTAGCACAAGGAGAGTACCTACAGAGTCTCCCTCTATTACCTGTGGGAGACTCATCCAGATATAATTATTTCCAAGATTTTTAACCTCTGATTATCATCAACTTGACTACTAGATTCCAAAGTTACTAGAAAAGTAGACTGATGAACAAAACATTGTCTTCTTATTAATTCAGATTTAGAAGTAAAAAATTGAAAGGTTATAAGATAACCTAGTAGGTATTTGATTCCTCCTTTAATGCCAATATTACTAGTAGTGATTTCAAGCAATTACAATAACTAAATTTTATTGTGTGAATTCCTCAGAATTTGTATGTGTTGGCCTTTTACCTCTAGTTCTCTTAATAGGAATAGCTACACAGCATGGCAGTATAGTACATTTACAACTTTCAAATCTGAGATAAAAGGATTATATCTGAAGTCAATAAATAAGCAAGCAGTGAATGTGAACTGGCCATGGGCAGACACACCTCCACTGACACAATGGAATTATAACATACTGCTGGCACAAGCTCTGAATTTGTCCTAGAAAGCAACAATATTTAGTACAACTGTCAGCCCTTGTGCTCTAGAGCAACACAACCACATAGATTTAATCACTACTGAGTGTGAGTTCAGGCAGCCACTGAGGCAGAAGGAGAAGTACACAGTCTGGCTAACCGTGTGCTAACTAGACTACTGATAGCCACCGACTTCATAGACAGAAGGCCCACCTTCTGTGACAGGGAAATTCACTCCTCTCCTATTGGCTCTCCTATCACTCCTGTTGAGTGATACCTCTACTCATGAATGATTTAGTCCAAGACAAACCAAATATCTGTCTGTAAACAGAAAGTTCATAATTGTGTTACTAAATAGTAGGACAGCAGTGGAATCTAATATTCTGTCATATCACAGCTGTCCAAGGAAGCATCATCCTTACAGTAATTTTTAAATTTTCTGTTTATTTTAAAAAAAAAATCATAAACTACATACAAATATATTTATATACACATGTATACAGACACACATACATAAGATACGGAAGAAAAGTACTGCAAATGGTATAACCACCGGGGTCTCTCTCATCTGAACTGTAACACCAGTAACGCATGTGGGAAAATTCTAAGGTATGCCTTAAGCAATTTAAGAGATTCTTTTTTTTTTTCTTCTTGGAAAGGTAACATGCATTAAAGGAAGTTAAGCAGTTGAGGCTTCAAAGTCACTTATGGAAAAAATTTTCAAAACATATCTAAGAGACCTATAGAAATGGGATTTACAAGTTTTTAAAAAACATTATACTGAAAGCCTGCTTCTCTGACAGCCATGAGTTTTGTCATCATTTCTAATTTGAAGGTTTTTACTCACACTGTCTACTGATTTGACTGTGCTTTTTGTGTCAGGTAAAAGGCAGTGCTAAAACATGACAATCAAGAGTCAATTTAAAACATATAAGTAAACAAACTCACTCATTCAAGAAGTTGCATACACCAAACAACTGGGAAAACGACTTGCATTCAGACATTGGAGTATTTGTTGCAAGTAGTAGTCTATATGGGGCTTCAAGACTGAAGCACTCAAAGAATAGCATTCTTCAGGAAGCAGAAAGGAAGCGTTTGGAGCTGCTAAGGCAAGTTGTAACAAAAACACTGCTAGACATGAGAGATCTTGAAAACAGATATCCCGCACAGTGCTGGGAAAAGTTATGTGGCCAAAACACCATGCTCAGGTCTCAATTTTCCTAAAGGTAAATATTGTGATTGATACTTTCATTTGTCCACTTAAGAAGTAGTTTGAACTGAAAGAAATTTGAATATGTACGTTTCTTCAGCCAGGGCCTTCTACTCCCAGTGTTAGTCGCACCGTTTGAGGTGGCTGCAGGTTCCAGACGCGGCAGGAAAGGAGGGGTTGTGCCAATAGCATTAAAGCCATGCCAGAGTTGTTGAACACCACATCAGTTTACCTCAAGAGGGCTAATTCCCGTTCTGCTGCCTTCACTGTTCTCTGGTGTAAACCAGGAATGACTCAAGCACTGTATTTATACAAGTGTGCAGTTCAGTGAGAAGAAACACCTTACAAAGAGGGAGCTTTTGTTTATCTTCCTTCCTAAAAAGCAACAAAAACTTATGGCTTATCAGGTTTAAATTTGAGTCTTGAGAAAATTATTGAGCTCTATACACTTTATGTACTGAAGGGCATGAGTATGACTTCATAAACTTGCTGGTTTTTTCTTTTTTTTTTTAATTTAAAAAACACAGCTACTCGTTCTGATTAAATGAGTAGGATTTCTTTTGAGTTTATTTTAAATTCAGTGAAAAGGGTATTTTTTTTCCACCTTGTGTTGATTTGGCCCTTGTAGGTAAATTGCTTGAATAAGCCCTGCTTGTTGGATGATAATTCAATGAGCTTGGGGAATTTTGCCAGTTCCAGGTGTCGAGGAGTTGGGAGAAAATAACATCTGTTCTCATCAAATAGCGAAACGCAAATTCAAAGTCACTCTTAATAAATTTGGAGCATGAACATTAAATGGAGAGTAAAAGAGTTACATTAAATTTTTTTTTTTAAAGTAAAAATATGCTTTTTTTATTAGCTTAACATAGCAAAGCTAAGCTGCTACATCTTACATTGTTATTTTATCTTTTTTTTTTGTCATACCTTGCACTGTCACAATTTGTCATTGTGGCTAAAACTCTTAGATTCTCTGCACCACGTTCATTGTAAAAACAGCCAGACAATTATATGGCAACACACCGACATGCAAGAACAGCCTGGCTAGCTAGGTGCCTAAGCACAAGTTTTAAAAATAGACAGATGGCAGAGAGCACATTGCTAAGTATCAGCCATTGCCTGTAATTTGACACAGTATTTTACATAACCCCTTTAATAATTACATTGTCTTTTATACTTGTGGATACTTTGATTATTCTTTCCCATCCTCTTCTTTATGCTTCAGACCCAGTTGCTTACATGGTAATATGGGAAAAGTAACTCCACAGATGTGAGGCAAGTAGACCCACCCTTCTTGATCCCAACCTGGCCCCTGGGTATCCAGGGCAGACTTCTGAGGCAGCAGAGAGAGGGGACAGAGGAGATGAATTACTGCTTTTTAGATTGTTCTGCACAGATCATCCCACTCACTTCCAAGCCCCACAACACCTCAGATGTATGAATTACTGCAGCATGGCAGTGATAGCAATTTATGTAAGTCCAGCAGAGGAAAGAATTCAGAGCAAGAACTTCAGGTACATCCACGCTGACTAAGAACTCAGTCCAGGGACCCTATGTTATGTGGAAAGAATGTAATAAAAAAAAAAAAATTTAATATCCATGAATAACTTAAGGTTTTTAATGTAAAGGAAAATTACAAGACAGAACAGCCCCTACCAGGACTTGCTTGTTCTTTCACATAAAGCCCTCATATCTTTTTTGTAGCAGAAAGGATGCAAATGCACAGTACCTGCATAGATGGCTTTACTATTTAAAGTTTGTCTTAACTGGACAGTTAAAATGATAATCCAATTGCTGGAGAAGCAAATATCCAGAATTATCTTCCATTGAATCTGTGCTGACACACACAGTATTGAGTAATTCTTCCTCCCTGTACCTTCTTCTCCTAGGGCAGCTAACTGACTTTTTATGGAAGTTACATGGCATTCTTACCTGGCAAAACCGGCCACAAAAGCTAGGTTAAATGCACAAGCTCTTTGTCTTAACCTGCCAAGAAACTTACTCCCTGTTGTTGTCCCAACACTGCAAACATGCTGAGAGTTCTTACTCATGTAAGCATGTTCTCAACTTCAGCATAGCTGCTTACAGCCTAAAAGTTGCTCACACAAAGATAATAAAAAAAGCGTAATCAGAAAATCATTGGTGAGTATAACAAAATGTAATTAAAAAAAAAATCACTCTCCATGATCATGCCAGTTTTATATTTACCACCTCATTATATTAACAAAACTTGGGAGGATGAGGATTACTCTATAACCTATACTTACGTCCATACAGCTAGCGACTGCGATCAGCATGTTTCACTGCTGGCAGCTGCACACAGAGCACTTTGGGCTGAATTGATTATCCATCAATTCCTGTATAACTGATACAGGTGGTAAACACAGAGCCACGTGGGACAGAGTTTGTAGTGAAACTTATACACTACATCATCTGGTACCTGTGTGCTTTTTTGCCAGCGTCTCTTTCTCCACGGTATGAAGACAATAGCAGTATTAGACCAGCCTTTTTCCATACTGTATCAGAAGCTTTTGCTTTCCTCTTCATCTCAGAACAGAAATAGGAACGTTCTTTGAAATATATTTAGACCAAACTTTTTTTTTAAAAAAATGTCAATTTTCAGGAATGTTGCCAATCCGTTTTTAGCAGATGGTTTGCTATTTAATGTCTCTAGGCAAGGCAGAAAAGCTTTAATCAATAGAATCAAAAGAAACGTTGAGAAATTACATGCAATTTTACAAAATCAAAGGCATTTCCTACATATTGTCAAGCAGACAAAAACATATTGACATGTTGTTACTGCAAGGAGCCAAGGAATGTTTCACACATTACAACATTAGATTTCCTTTTACGTGGTTTCAAGTCTCCTAACTTCCTCATGACAAAGAATTTTACTCTTTCACAAATTTAAAAATTCTCCAACAGAAGCTTATTTTTTAATTATGAAAAAAGAATCCAGGGCTGAATGATTAAATATCTACTCTCAAGAGCTAGAAGTTGCAACATAGTAAGCTTTGCTTACTTCTCTAAATGAGAAATCAATAGTGTGGCTCTCCATTCACTCTATGACCCAGTATTATATCTGCTTTTACAGCAGTCAATCATCCTGAAAACAGTCTCCACTAATAAGTGATGAAATGTGCAGGGTTCACTCTAGCCATCAGCTATTACTCAATTACTGCAGAGAACACTAACAACTGTCTGAAAACCTTCTAACGCACTTCAGGCAATACTTCTGTCCTTTGCATTTCCAGACTGCACGAGTTGCCTGTTGCCACCATACTGAGATATTATACAAACATGCTCCCACTTGCTCTAACCAAGTTCTTGCTTCAATGCTTGTATTACCATTTACAAACTCTTCCATATCAGCCTGTATCAGGCAATGGTAAAGACCCTTCCCGCCTTCAAGACAAGACATATGAATCCTTAGTGTAACCATTAAAAACACACACATACATTTATGTAGAGAGATATTATTATTATATAGAGAATATTTTAATATATTAAATATTTGTGTATATATTTCCATATTCATTTGCATGCAAAATTTTTCTCAGTACTTAAATGAAAATAGAGTAGTAGAATTAGCACTACGAAGGTGCTTTTAAACTATTTTCATGCAAGAAACACAAGCTGTGCTGAAAAACTCATGTATGTTGATAGAATTGCATTTATATGAAGTGTAACAATAAACCAATGAGATGAAAATGTTTCTATACCAAAAGCATTCCTGTTACAATGCCTGCATTTAGAGAAATGAAAGCTGCAAGTGGGAATGATCTATCCAGACATAAGTCTTCTGTCGTCATTTTGCTACTACTTTTTCTGGCCTTGCTTCTGTTACTGCATAAATTCACTAGTCTTCCTGGCGTTATGTACAACTTTATACAACCCTTTGGAACTTGTGGGGGTTTTTTATTGTTGGTTTGTTTGTCTTAAGTCTAACAGTTTGAAATTAATTTTAAACTTATACAGCTTTACAACCATGTGAAAATATTAGCTAAACACAAGCTTAAAATATCTCATTCAATTACATCTAAGTTTAGTGATGTCATAATCCTTTATGGCTGACATCATGTTGTAAAGTCAGAGTACTAACTCTACTGCCTTTTGAAAAAACAGGATCAAAACAACAATACATGATTGTAATATTGGAGACCAACAGTGATACAATTTTGGTGCCAAGACCAGCATCTTGCTTATGATATTCTGACTGTATGCAAGCCAAATATTTCTTGCTTCATTAAAGACACTATACATGTTTTAAAAGGTCTATATGAACTATATCAAATAGATTTAAGTCTTGCATTTTTTAATGCTATATTTCATTTTAATTAACACAAGCAAATATTTCTAACAATCTTCTAGATGTGAAGCGGGTTTTGAGAACAACAAGTAAAAGCCTTTCAGAATAGCGTCAGAAATGGTGCGTCACTTCTTTCCTCTCCATGGAAACTCAGTATCGCCAGTTTCAGTAACACTAGTGGAAACTCAATAGTTTCTGCTCAATAAATGTAGTTTCATATTAACTAAAAAGGAATAAAACATTCATGTACTCTTATGCAGCCTTTAGCTTTTTCTGTACTTCTCTCCTCCCTGACCCTCCTCATTCTCCAAACTGCTACACATGAAGTGAACATATCTTCTAATCAGAAATACCATAGAAATTACAACATAATACTCCTCCACCCGTCACTTGAGCAACTTAAAATATTCCTGTTAGCACAAGTAGAAGAGGGAAATGCTGGTGTCATGTGATCATGCAGTATACAGCTGGTAAAATCATAAATACCTCAGAGAAAAACAAACAAATAGGACAAAGTTATTTTAAAAACTACGCTGGGCTCTCTCTGCAAGCCATATTTATTCTGTGCACAGAGAAATCCCAAACGGTGTTTTCTCTAACCATAACTTTATTGCAATGATAATCCTGTAATGGATGAATACAAACTCACTGAGTCTGCTGTGCTGGAAAAGTTTATCTGACAGTTTTTCTTTTATCTATGGCATGCCAAACCTTCTTGCAAAGACTTTGGCAAGTCATGACTCGATGCAGAAAGAAAAGCTTCAAAGGAATTTGAATCCACCATGAAAGCAGGGACAGGTAATTCACTGCATTAGTTGGATGATTCATTAAATAGATCTCTAGCTAGATCCAGATTACATATGGGCAAGTAACACAGCCTAAAAATCTATATTATCTCCCTAAAATGAAGACTAGAATGACTATTTATCTATGAAGAAAAAACCAGAAATACTATCTCTTTTTTTTACATTCTTCAGAAAGCTGCTTATTAGAAATCCTCTTTTCTTGGAGATCACCTGTGACGGCTCTACTAAAAGGAAAATTCAAACATTCACATTTAAAATAAGGGTTTTGATTTAGGAAGTAGGAAATGGCAAAACCAAAACTACAATAGCATTTCCACACCCCCACCGACATTACTGACAAAAAGTGACTGAGATCACGAATTTTCAAGATAGAAGCAGAGAATTAGGCAATTATGTGGTATTTAAGATGTGCTAATTATAACATGCATGTTGGGAGAGATATTTAATCTCATACCAGCTTCAAATTTGTATCAGTAAGGCCAAGATCAACAGAGGAAGAACAGATGTGGTTACTACATGACATTGCGAGGTTTACCTACACACACTCTCTCTGGGCTGTTACTAATGGGAGAAGAGAAGCCCTTCTGTCTGATTCATCTGAGCAACTCCGTCAGTGAATCAAACCTGCCACCAACAGTCTGTGTAAATTTGGCCATATCAATTCTCTATATTCCTCTCCTCTGCCCAGCTCCTGCAGATCTTACCCATGGAGACAAAGATCTCCAAGTCAAGGGTTCCACTACACATTTGCACAGCACTGATCACAAGACAGCTGGGATTTCACCTAGTTGCCACAATGTTGTTGTCATAGAAATAGTAAATTAAAAAATGCATATAATTTAAGTAGAGAATATACTAAGAATCCATTATGGACTTGAGAAGACACGTTCTGGCATTTTAAAGGCAAAGAATTTCGAGGTAGCAACTTGGACTTTCCATCCTCATATTAAAAAAAAAATTAGAATATTGTCCTTTGTTCCTTTTCAAAGCCAAGGAGAGGAGGTGCTGGAGAGCTGTAATAATTACAGTCATGGTTTTAGCTCCTAAAGATCTCTGCCTTTGCCCCAGGAAACTGAGGATATAATGTTAAAAATAGCACCTTGGTTACAAAACACCGGTAGAGCAGAGAAAATTTATGAAGAAAACGGAAACAATGTTGTTACACAGAGAACACATCCCCACTGCAAAACTGTAGTCAGAATAGATTTAATGGTAACAGCAGCATGAAGACAGAGCATTAAGTTTCAGGTACCTGGCAATTTCAGTGTCTACTCAGCATATCTGTCCAAACTGTCCCACCAAACAGCCTGTTACCAAGCTATTTCTCAATAAAACAAAAGAACCTAGAAGTTTCTAAAGAGGCTACGGAGGTAGCACTGGAAGGCCAAGGGCAGCACAGAAAGATTCCTCCACAGATGACGGAAGTGCCATTGGACTCTGACCATAATATGGCTTAGTGAACAAATCAAGGAAGACTAGAGGATGTTTTTAAATACAAACAAATAAGGGAAATTAAAAGGAAAATAATATAGCAGACAAATGAAAAAATTCATCTCAGAGGAGGCACGACGAGATATGAAGTCAGTTTTCACTTTTGCATTAAACAGACATTTAATTCCATTAAAGAAGTAGTTTTGCTAGTTGTGGACCAGTAAATTACTTCACTTTTTATCAGCAGTCACACCACATCTGCTCTGGACTCAGGGGCAACCCCAAGACACCACAGCAGCTGGACTAAGTCCAGTCTCCAATCTTTGGGCCAAGCATAGCTAACAACATAATCTTAGGGCTGCAATAAATGAGGACAGCTGTTAACCAGCTAAAGATCATTCATGTCCTGTTACATCCCTTGCCACACTCCACACAACAGCTGACGATCAAGTTCCTGGGCTGTTCTAATGGCAACCAAGGATTCCCCATCATCCTCGGGAAGGCAGCTAAGCCATCATCACAACTGCCACCGCTGTCTCAAGATCTGAGCCTGATATTCATTTTTTTAAATCACCATACATTTTCTTTACATATCATGTCGCTAACATTCAGGTGGATAATATCAGCTTATCCCATCATACTGCAGCTTATGCATGCTTTCATAGTATAATGTTGAAGACAAGACCTTTCTGTTGAACACAGAATTAAACCAAACTGCTTCTGTGGCTTGTCGGAGGCAAGGGAGCAACGTTAGACAGAGGCAGGCAACAACTTCAACCTTTTGGCCCTAGAGATGATGGAGAAACCACATAGCCCATGCCAGGCTCAGTGACAAACAAATGTTTGTAGTCTCTGTTCTTATAGTATAATGGAAAGCCTCATATTTTGCACACATGCCCTTGCAAGTCCAGATCCTGTACTACGGAAGGCAGAGGACTAGAGTCTTTCATAAGCACTCAGCTCATGCAAGAGAAAAAAATAAACTCCATCAGCCACAAGCAAACAATATACTGGGATGTGATTCTAGAGTTGTATCCTGCTCCTTAAACACAGAAAGTATTATTAGCATGTAAGAGCCACCTCTCAAAACACAGTCTTGAACTCAATGTACGTTAACTCTTGCATTTGTTTCAGAAATACAGGAAGTGTACCTTGTGTACAGATATAGCCATCTTTTTCTGACCCAGTAAACAAGAACAGACGTATCACATCGTATGGTGGCCTCAGCAACAGGCTCCTCCGAGCAAAGGCTCTTTTGAGTTTTAGGCCCCGAGAGAAGACACACCTCACTCTGCTCTCTTTGCCTGCCCTTGTACACAACAACGGTTAATTGGCAGATCACAATCAACCCCAGACCATAGTATGCCCAAGTGGAAGAATGGTTTTTACATTGGACTGCTAAGGCGGATATCGCCATGAGAGAGCATGACACTGGGACCAAGCTGATCTCACACATAATACACAATTCCCAGCAGCTATGTGTAGGTCTTGCTTTATGTTTCTTTTCATACGTACTTATCTGTATTTTGGTCATGTAGATAAAATCACTCATTAGTACTAAAATGGCCATAACAGTCTAGCAGAAAGTCAAAAGACCTAAGTCTGAATCTCTGCACAGCTGCTTGTGTCAACCTGAGCAACATTTCCCAAAGTGACACCCAGCCAGCATAAACGAAGCACTGAGCTGAGTCCAGAACCTTAAGCTAAGAGAATAGCTATCTCCATCTCTGCACAGCCCATAAATCATCTGCTCAAAGATTGTAATACACAATCCGCTCTTTCCACTGAAGCTGTGCCATTATGCAGAGATAACAAACATCCACAAAAATTAACTTTTTCAGTGAGAAAAAGCAAAATTCTCTAGATTAGCAATAAGAGAACTTGTGGAGGGCACAGAAGTCACAGTTTCCAGTCTCCACTCCCGCTTCATTTTTTAACCTTTTGTTGAAGATTTTCATGTGACCTAAAGAAATTGTCTAGATTGAAGGAAACAGAATCCAGGTCAATTCCCTTCCCAACTACAAATCTACCATTCACTCTCACTTTGTAGCCAAATAAAACTTTTCTTGTTTCTGGCTCAAAAGACACAATCTCAAAAAAAATTGCAGCTAGCATGCTATTTCCATTGCATAAACCTGAAGAATTAATAGAGCAATACAGCTGACAATCAGGAAAGAAAAAAAGAAAGGAATTCATTCTGAAAAAATAACTTTAATAATAAAAGTAATCATTCAATCTCCAGCAATAAAATAGTTACCTTAATAAGGCCAGACTACCACTTCCCAGTTTTGGCCACTGCGTCCTAACCATGGCAAAATAAATCCTTAGTGGAAGAACCATCAAGAAAGAATATAATTAGAAGAGAATTAAAGATATTAAAAGCACAAAAAAGTTAACTTTAATAACAGTAATAATAAATTTTCAAGTCATAGTCAACATAACCAATATCATTAAGTCTTCAGTAGACGGTGCTTGAAATACCTGAACCTCCAGCAACGCTTGAAAATTTACAGATTAAGAGACAGAGTCTTCTCGCTGAAATCACTATACTAAGATTTTCTTTAGTGCACCCATTCCTAAGCATGGAAGAACATGAAAGTTAAATTCATATTAATCTGCACTGACATGCAGCAATCTAGAATGACTTGAGAAGTCACAGCCTAAAGAGAAAAAATAATGGGATTAATCCTGCATGTCTTATATATCCAAGTAGTTCCTTCTCTTGCAATTAGTTACATTGGGACAGCTGGTCTCTTTGCTTGTACAGACACTATGAATATAGGGCCCTCTGTAGTGGAGTAAGAGCTGTGTTCCCAGGGCTACCGTCTACTGCGGATTTGTTTCTCAGTAGAATAAATACATTGCAGTGAATGATAAACATGCCTAATTGCTTTTGAGCTTGAGGGAAATAAGCTGGGGGGATTCAATAATTAATTATTCCCAAAAGGAAAGTACCACAAGAGTAAGAGACATAGTGGAGCGGCCAGGCAAATCCTAGTGAGCCTGACTTTATGGAATCCAGCTAGCTAGCCAGGCTGCGAAGGATAGCTATCACAAACCAGAGGTTTACATACTATATTCTTCCTCATGTTTGAGATCAATAAATAAATACAGGGTAGATATCAAACACGGGACTTACTTATCCAAACCTTTACCTGGCTAAAATTAGGGATCTGGGTTGACCTAGTTCCCAGACTCAAAATATGCAGTTTCTGAAAGCAAATCATTCCACCCTAGCACCTGTCCAAGACACAGGGAATGCATCCCACACTGGAGATCTCTCCCTCCCCTAACTGACTACAGAGGGTGATTAGATATCCAACTATGGGACAGCTAACATTAGCTGAAGTAAATCCACAGAGCAAATCATTCTAAGCAGCAGGTTGAGAGATAACACATACATTTCCTCTCTTACAAACTTTCCCAAAGAAGTCAACACAGTGCTTGGCATTCCATTTATGACAACAGATGCAGCAGCTTGCAAAGATGAGGGACCAAAGTTCTAGTACAATACAGATGTCTTAGTAATCATCCATTGATCTTAACTAAGAATTCAACTGGTCCAGAAATGAACTGTGTGTTTACAACTTGAACTTAGATCTACTCTATTTATTAACTGCATGTAATTTATTAATTCTGTTTAGGTCCCAAGGCAGGAGGATGGGGAGGGCGAGGAAGGCAAGTTCATTTCATAGACTTCATAGTCCATAATCTTTTAAAATAATGCTGGAATGCAAACATCATCTGATTAAAACTAGGAAGGCTGAAAAATATTAAAATGACATTGCATAATAAGATAAACAGGATGGCATGCATGAGGTGTTTTAAGTGATATCGGCTTAACCATAACATAGCTTTTCAAGAAAAAGGTTCAACTCATCATCTATGATGGCATAAAGCTAGATTGCAGAAAACAATAAATTGCGTCCTTCTTGCTAGTGTTTTTCCTCTTCTCACTGTTACAAACTAAGTATCTGATCAAGAGCAGCCTGCCTGCTCACATGATCTTCCAACTGCACATACAACTTAGGGCAGTTTTTTAGTGACAGAGCCAATGCATGATGCATTATTAAGATGAACAATGTGTTGTGATCTGTCTGAAGCATTCTTGTATTGATTTTAATAAAATGAGAGTGTTTGGGGTTTTTTTAACCAGCATGTTCCTTGTGAACTCAACAGAACATACTGTTTTCAAATAAAATTGAGAAAAACTGATTTCAAATCCTAGGTTGGAACCACAGATGTTTCATTGATTCATTCAGAATATTCATTAACCTTAGCCCTTTAAAGTATACTTTCTGGTAATAAAGCTCAATAGTACTAGATTATACATGTGCCGCACACCTTTGTTAGACAGAAAAAAGGACGTCATTTTGCATAAAAGTATCCGTCTGGTCTTTTCCTCCTTTCTTTCACACACATAAAAACACACACACACAATTAATATCAAAAAATACACTATCTCATTTGCAAACTCAAAAGGAAGAGGAAACTAAGAGTTTCTCTCGGTGGGTTGCCTGCTAGCATAAACCATATGCCTCCCATTAAAGATCTGGGGCAGGGAGAATCTTTTTAGTATTAGGCAGGTAGCATTCAGATGTAATTAACACCACAATCACCACAACACACTGCCATAGTAAAGCATGCAGGTCATCATCATTGTAAAAAGGTAAAGTGATTTGACCAAAACCATCTTGTAAACTGCAGCAGGCCACAAGCCCAGAATTCATAATTTCCAGGCTTAAGCTCAAGTTCATAGAATCATAGAATAGTTTGAGTTGGAAGGGACCTTTAAAGTTCATCTAGTCCAATCCCCCTGCAATGAACAGGTTCATCTTCAACTAGATCAGGTTGCTCAGAGCCCCATCCAGCCTGACCTTGAATGTTTCCAGGGATGGGGCATCTACCACCTCTCTGGGCAGCCTGGTCCAGGGTTTCACCACCCTCATTGTAAAAAAATTTCTTCTTTATATCTAGTCTAAATCTACCCCCTTTCCGTTTAAAACATTCCCCCTTGTCCTGTCACAACAGGCCCTGCTAAAAAGTTTGCCGCCATCTTTCTTATAAGCCCCCTTTAAGTATTGAAAGGCCGCAACAAGGTCTCCCCGAAGTTCCAGCATCATGCTTCCATTACACAAAACACTTCTTTCTGTGGTCCATATTGCCCAGCTAGACTTCAATGCTGCCAATCCTGCCCCAAACTGCCTACCACAGAAGCCAGTATACAGATGGATGACTCTTACACAGCACGCCCATAGGCTACATAACATAAATTAACACATAATGAGGAAAGAAGGAAGCAGAGAAGTACCATACAGGCAGAGCAGACACACACGCTCTTATTCCATTTCCAGCACTCAGAAAATGTGTGCAGAGAAACGATTATCCTTCAAAATTTGCAGAAGTGTGGATACACAGCAGTGTAAGATGTGCAATATGGCAGGTGTGCATTCAAACTTTTCCCTTCGTGGCCAATACTGGTACAAGTATTTCCCTTTCCATACTGTTCTTTCCGAACACGAGGCATGCATACTTTCATTCTCTCTGAACTTCTCTTATCTCTTTTCAGTCTGATACTTTTCTTGCCATGAAAATGTCTTTTTAAAAACACATATTTTAAAAAGCGTTTTATATGAAGGCACCTCTTATTCCTTCTCATTTCCAGGACACTTGATAAAGTATTACAAGAGTGCAATTTATATGCTAAAGGAATTCCCAGATGGCATCTAATTAAACAATTCGATCAGAAAACAAATTAAAATGAAATATTAGTATAACCCCATGTGTAAAATGTGGCAGTTAGAGCTCTCTGGTATTTGCAGGATATCCTATGGAATGCAATTCTATTACCCGTGCTAATTTCATGCTGGTTCAGCACTGCAGAAAGCTGACACCTCTCTCCAACATAAAAAAGAAGTGGTCCAAGGCAAAGTTTAATAGCAAACTACAGATAATCTTTATAACCTAGTCCAGAACCATTATGGCAGCTGGTTTATCCAATTTATGGCAATGAATCTCAAACTTACAATTTCTTAAAGCTGACCTTCAAGCTCATCCCAAACCAAGCCAAGCTTGGGATATTCCTTCCAGTGACTTCAGTGAGTTTTATACCATGACACAGAATTCACGAGGTATCACAGTGCTAAGCCAAACCTGATTAAAATAACTTCTTATTCCGCAATCTCTGCCACAGAAATTCCTTGGGAACCCCAGTTATTATGATTTGCCAAATAAAAGTACAGAAAATCCACTTAGGGATAATGATCTGTGATTTTTATTTTATTTATTTATTTTAAAGAGCAAGTGGTTTCATAAAGTATGAGAATTTTGTAAGCTTTACTTTTTCCCCAAAATATATTTTAGTACTTATTACCAAATTGTTCACTTAATTATTTTCAGAAGACTCTTTTCAACTTTCATACAAATGTTATTTAAGGAAAATACCTTCTGGTTTGTTTTATGCACAGTCACAAAGAGTCACAAAATAAGTTTATACTCTAATCCATGCTATACTCTCCCCTGATTTAAGTACACCTTTACTACTTTGAGAAAAACCACTGACCAAAGGAACATGCCGATATAGACATCATTATTTTCCTTGAAACGAAGTAAGAGTATTGGAGCTTCACACCAACAAACCCGAAGGAGTTATGCCCCAACCTCATATGGAAAGTCAATTAATTTCATGTATCTAACTCTTAACAGCGCCTTTTGAAAAATCCCTGCCTTCATACATGCTTCCACAGTGCACTCCACTGGCACACAGACAAGAATATATTTCCTTTTTAAAATCCATTTCAGGAATCAAGAAAAACTTAACGACTGCATGAGAGAAGTTAAAACTTGCAGGAGCTGCTATAACTCATCCTCCAGAAGCAAAGTAGTATTTTACTAATTTACCTAAGATGACAAGACTATCTGAGAAATGAAGGCATATACAAACTGAATGGTGATGTGCCATATTTTAAAAAAATACTAATACAAGTCACAGCAAAGTAGCTGGGCTTTAATAGTGCTGCAAACTTGTAAGTATTGACAAGCAGGGGAAGCCCAATTCATACAGTATTAGCTACCCTGTCTGTTCCACCTCTCTTTATATTCCCAGATGCTCAGTTGGCCACAGCTGCCTGGAAGCAGGTGAGATTTTGTGCACTGGTGATAAGTATCCTTTATCAGATGGTTTGCTCTCCCTTTTCAGATTTAGGAAAGACTAGAATTGGGATTTGAACATTCAGTAGAGGTTATGCAGAAGCAGAGAAAGATGGTCCCTCTAGATTTTGTAAGACCTCTCACCTTCTCCCACCCTCAGCCTCCATACTATCCGACCCACTTAGCAACTGAAGGAATGACTGTATGATGCCATGCAGATGATGAAAATATAAAGGAAGACACTAAAGATCACCCAGCAAAGCAAAGTCATGTAAAATCCCAAACTCCCATGAAATAATCATATTCTCCCCCCGGCTTGCCCCCTTCAACCCTTCTCCCAGAGCTCCCATTAAAAGGAGATCAAATTAAAAAGGCATTACACAATGAGAGATTGCCCCAGTTATAATCCCAAGTGGCTCCCAGCACTACAGCAGCACTAAGGGAAAACCTTGAGCACACCCGGACACACACAGACTCTCAGCGCGGATTAGCAGAGTCAGGCTCACAGGCAGAGAACAAAAATTACCCTCGCAGCAACCCATTTTGGAAAAGAAAAATAACAAATACGAAACAATGACGATAACAGCAAGACGGGAAGAGGCTGCCCTGCCCTTCGCGCCAAGCCCTCCCCGCGGACCCCCTACTTTAGCAAGACACAGACAGCCACGGAGCTGAGGTCAGGTTTATTACAGCACCAGGCCGAGCCCAGCCCGCCGGGGCTGCCGCCGCTGCCCAGTGCTCGGGCCGAGCCGCCGCGCAGCCCTCCGCCACCTGGCTCGCCCCGCCGCGGACTGCCGCCCCGGCGCCCACGGCCCACTCTCCGCGGGGTGGGGCGACTCCCCGCAGCGGCGGCCCCGGCTCGCCACCCCGTGCGGAGGCCGACCCGGGAAGAGGGAGGGGAGCGGGGCCGGTTCCCCCCACGCCTCCCGCCTCCGCCGCTCGTCTCGCCAGGCGCCGGGAGGGGACCGCCGGGGACTCCCGCACGCACCGCAGCCTCCGCGCAGTCCCCGGCTCTTCCGGGCTGAGGAATGGCTCTCCCCGATCGCGACACAAATGTCACTCGCACACACAACAAACGCGGCGGGATGGAGACTGCACACGGCAAGCGGCGGGGTGGGGTGGGGAGGGAAAGCAAGCGGGGGGTAAGGTGGTACCTTGGATGTGCTGCTTGATGACATTTTCCAAATGGTCCAGCCTTTCTATAATCCTTAAAGTGTCCCCTTTGTCTTCCTCTAACTTTTTTTCTGAAATCGGCTCCTGCACTTTCACATAAACACTGGCAATGTAGTTGGTGACCCAGCCCACGTACAGCAGGCAGACGATGTTAGTCATTCCACTCAAAATCACGCAAGTGGACACTAAAGTTTTGGTTTTCCTGGTGCACACCATCCTGAGATCCCTCCATATAGCTCCAAAAATCCTGCGATCCAGAAAACAAAAATAAACTGCGATGAAAATAAATCCTTCCCCCCCTTTCCCCGAAACGAAGACCACTCAGAAGTCAGTAAATATCCATGCAAAAAGTTCTCTAATCCACAGAATAAAAATATTTGTCGCCTACCTAGAAGGAGAGGTGGGGGTGGGGAGGGCTGATAATTAGAATCCTGGATTTTAGTACATTAGAATAGCTGAAACTTTACGATAGCAGTGCCGACAGCAGACGAGCAAGGCGTGCCAGCCGCCTGGCTGCCCGCTGCTCTTAAGCACCGGCTCCTGCCAGCGGCATCAAGGACGCGAGCAGCCAAGTGCCCAAGTGTTGCAAACTTTGTTCCCTCCGACGCCGCTTCCCATTGCAACCGGCCGCGGCTCCGGAGTCAGACCTTGCGAGCAGCTTGCCGGAGAGCGGGGCTTGCTCGGCCGCGGATTGACAGCCCCCTCCTCCAATAAAGAGCCTGCTCTGTCTCGGAGGTTGCTGCCATCACCGTATGGCCGACGGGGACCCGCGCGGGGCGGGGTTACGGCGGGGCCCACCTGCTCCTCGCGCGCACACACACACGCACACACACAGGGGCGTTGGGGCCCCTCCGCCGTGCTGCAAGCCGGGGCGGGAGGGCGGGGACGGCGGCCTCCCTGCTATTTCTGTAGCTGGCTGCAAAGGATTTCCAGCCCAGATAGGAAGCAGCAGCCAGTTCCCGTTTACTGCTAGGTGAACGCTCTGCTGCTTGGCTGGAGAGAGCAGCCGGTACCATTAAGATACGTGCTCACACAGAAAGTCATCCATTTGCCTGGAGGGGGTGAAACCGGAGACATGCCTTTGGCTCATCGGAGCTATCGGTTCCACAGCCCCAGACAGCCAGCGACCACCCACTATCACAATACGTTTGTCTTTTAGCCTGTTCGCGTGCCACCTCGCCGGGGAGGTTATATTATTAATAGCTAATTGTTGCTTGCACCCACACCAGCAAGCCCCCGGTATCCATCCATCGCCTCCCGCACCTCCACAGGAACACACTATATCAGAGTACACCCTCTCCAGAATTAGCTTCAGTATCAGGGACAGTATCAGTAACTCACAATTTAGTTCAGCATTTCCGCGCTGCGTTCCCCTCTTCACCTCACATTTTACATACGCTTTTGGAAATGCACTAAGGCAGCAAATCCCTCTTAATGTGAAATCACACTGATTTCAGAGAAGGTACACAATAGATGAATCTCTTCCACTCCTATTAGATAAGGACTTTCGTACCAAACAGCTGACTTTTATGAGATCATTTTCTTTTAATGGTCCCAAAACAGAAGTGTAACATTAGCATGACCAGTATTACCAACAATGAGGCAGTTGTTAATTAACACACTAAAAATTATTTTAAATACTTCTTATCCAGTGAAAGCAAGAAGTAACAAATGCTGTGGATCATACTGTAGTTTTACACGCAGTAAATATAAATTTATTCTGCTTCATTAGTCACTCTCCACAACTGATCTTTACACTAAGGTTATCCTGTTTGTGTGCAGAAAGCACAGGAGATACCAGGACTTACTACCCTGAAGCATACCTGTGTAAGCATTCAAACTCTGCAATACCTTGAATATACATTTCAATATATTAAGAGAAGTAAAAGTAGGTTATTTGTCTTAGGGTTTGGGGTTGGTATTTTTAAATGAATTGTAAGCAAGACCCAGTATTCAAGAGAGAAGGCAGGCAACTGTCCTGCCAAAAGGCAGAATGACTTCTTCCTTTCCATCAGTTGGTACTCCACAGAAACAATAAAAACTATGGATACTCAAACACATACAAAAACGGCGCCAATAGATGCTGCAGTAAACTCTGCCAATGAAGCTCAAAAAACAAACTGCTGCCTCAGTCTTCTAAAGCCTTTCTGAAAACTAACTGAAATTTTGGCCGATTTGTAAGTACTTCCCCAGTGATACACTAAAGGAGGCTAGTCCAACAGAACTCATTTAGAAATTAGAAAATATAACTCAAGGTATTAGAATGTGGAAAAGAGTATACATTTACATTTTAAGAAAAAAATATTTTTAGTAATACAGGAAAGTTTGCTAGACAAACCAGCCAATGAACAGCTTTATAAAAGGCAAAATATTGACAGAATATACTAGTACAGCTCCATCACATAAGTCAATTATCCTGCTTGGTCTGTCTACAACATCATTTATTTCCCTATTTTCTATCCTTGTACTTCAGTGTTACAGTTTCACATCCGGTAGCAACCGACAGCAGTAAATGCGTATCACTGAAGTCTTTAACTACAGTGTTATCTAGACTTGCTTTCATCTTTGTAAACTCTGCCTGCAGTCGCAAAATACAAATTCTTAGCCCTGGCAATTTAGACAGAATCCAGGACTTAGCCTTGGACTTCTCAATTTACAGCAAAACTTATCTGAAATCAATCCAGATAAGGGACGAGTAACAACCATTAATAAGTCATATTCTCCATGGAAGTTTATAAAACATGAACAAGCCACTAACTGCTTTTATAAACAAATATGAACAGTACTTGTTACTTATAACTGTCAGCACATCCATAAGTGACATAAAGGTTTGAAAAAAGATGGCTGATGTGTCTCACAGGCCTAATGGGTTGCTTATAACAGCACATAATTAACCTTTTATTACAGTAACTATTAATAGTTCATTAGCCCTTTGCTCCCAACAGTTTTCTGATCATGTTTAAAATAGTTTCATTTATAACTACATTCTCCTACTACCAAAGCTGCACTCCTCAACAGCAGAACAGTAATTCCCTGTCTCCTCATTTGAGCCCCGATTTCACTGAAGCTAGTGTTAAAACTCTGTTTGACTTCATAGCAAAACCTCCAGATGCTTTAATACATTAAAGATACGCTTGCTTTCATGTCTCTGGTAATAATATTCTGGACTGGTCTCTTTAGATGTCTTCTTTTATGAATTTATACAAAGTTGGAGATATCCAAGTATATACCATTTCGAAATTGTTTGGTTTTGTCATTTTGATTTATTGTATAGTATTACAATCCAGATGAGACCCCTTTGTGCAAGGTATTATACCAATACATAAGCAGTCCATTTATATAATTTAATTGGAACAAAAACAGGAAAAGGAACAATAGGAGAATAGGAATGCTGCCAGCCTCATATTATATTCAGGGACAAAATTAGGTGATTAAAAACCCTAAATGGTTTTTTTTTGAACATTTAAATTACGGGGGAGCACAAGGCCTATGAAATTTATTCTTTTAAATCACAGTGGTGGTTTTGAAAGTTCTAGTTCAGGTGTTTAAGCTTGAGGCAGTACAATCTACTGCGCAGGTCATTAAACTAGGTGTCTGATTTTATCCTTGGCCTGATACTGATCTGCTATGTCATGCTATGCAAATTATTTCACTTCTGTTTCACTCTAGATAATGGAAAAAATAAGTTCTTAAAATTTGTATGTATCACAGGCTTCAATATGAATTGCCTACAACTATACTACTGTAATAAGACACCATTTCAACCATTGCTGAGGAAATACTAGTCTCATAACCTAGTAGATACAGCCGCCACTTATCTTGCATTAAAATGTTCTGTAAGGAAAGTAATTCAGTTAGTATTCCTCACCTATCATTACAGTTCAGGGAAGGGAAATGATGGAAAGCAAGTTATGTTTAAGAACTACATTTTTATTGGTGCATTTGATGTGGGCTAAAACATTTTTAGTAGTAAGAGGGTCCTTGAAGAAAGCAGTAGCAAAACATCAGAACCAACAGTATTTACATCCCATTTTACAAGAATAGGTTTCTTACACCTTGTTAGAAATCAGTGGAAAAGCTTAACTTTTTAACATTATTTTGATTCCATTCTATTCAGATTCTTAGCTGAAATCTATTAGTTTGTGGAGATATAATCTTCATTATTATCCACTCTGGGTAGATTTCCTTCTATTATTCCTTCCCTCTCACTCGCAACGATCACATCTTTTGTTTGGAAAGATGACAAAAAATTCCAAAGGCGCTCAAGAAGCACACAGCATTTTATATTGTGGAGAGACATGAGCAAATACATATAGAAAAGTCTGAACTACGCTGAGTAGGCAATTTTTTTGAAGCTCTCGTGTCCAGGTCTGCACACACATGAATCAAAAACTGTCTCTTGAACAGAGATTACCCCTTCTGCAGATGAGCCCTTCCAAACAGTTCAAGTTATGAAGCTGGTTTTTCAGCTCCCCAAAAGAGGTAGCCTTCTGTATTTTGAAGGTAAAGATCATCAGTTCAGTCCCCAAGGAAGTGATTTGATGATCTTTGGTATCTATTGCTCCTAGTCATCTCTCTCACTAAATTTAAACCAATCTTAAAACTTTTATTGAATCATAAAAAGACATACGCAAGTATTGCAGAGATGCCTTTGCATGTTCTGGAGCTGGGTTTTGAAGCAAGGGATTTGTTATATGGATGTTGTAGCTAATGAACATGAACAGAACTCAAAAAAAAAAAGGGGGGGGGAAGGAAAATAGGAAAGAAAACTAAATGGATGAAAAGTGGGGTTGAAGAGACAAGAGAAAAATAAAAATTCCTTTTTCCTTGTTATGCTGGGATACATTATCGTGATCTTTATTCCTCTGGCATTTTCTCTCTTCCTTGCTACTCTTTCTCTCTCTTTCTTGCCGCCTTTGGGTACATATCTGCTCTCTTCCTTTTTTGTTATTCTCTGTCATCTTTCCCATCCCTCGTTTAAAAACAGCCACTTTTAATGAGAAAACACCTCATGCAAAGGGAACAGAACAGAGCTAGGAGGAACATTAAAACATCTATGTACAAAAGCAACCTGCAAGAGATAGGGGCACATGGGTGCATGTTGTCTTCTCCGTTACCACCAGGTTCATGCCTTAGGAGACATTTACCATCCCTCTTATACAGTTGCTATAAAATTTATGCCTGTATTTTTTGTTTCCACATGGCATTTTCCATTCTCAGTGTTTGCCAGCCTTATCTTGTCCATTTGTCCTTCCAAAATGTTTTTCTATCCAAAACATCTAAAATCACTTTATACTTTAATTGATCTCTGCTATGCTGTTTTATTAGTTACTTTTATGCACTGGTGTGATTTATTTTTTCTGGTGGCATTACACTGCACTATTTATTTGCCGCAAAACTTGAGTTAATCCATCTCAAGTGAATCATGTGTGACCAGAACTTCACCAGTATGATTAAAAGATGCAACACATGGTCCTTTGCAAGTGGCACGTCTACAGTTACTCAGAGAAGCATTATGTTCTGTTTTTTTCAAAGCTATCATGTGTCTACCCCCAACCCCCCAGTAACAACCTGGTCCCTAAGAAACTTCAAGTATCTTCATTTTTGGGTGTTAAACGTCAGATACATTTAAAGCAGATCTCCAGAGATTGTGGCCCACTCAATCTCTTAATCTTTTTATGTTGAGAAGCAAACAATTAGTAAACATGAAATCATTTGTGATATCTAAAAATCTTGGCTTTCTCAACCCAGTTCTCGGTGCTATTTTTTCGACAGCTACAATAATACAAATCATTGTACTGTGTCAACCAAAAACTGATGTAGCTGAATATCCTATTTCCAAATGCTGTCTAGCTCTAAACATTTAGGGACAAGAATAGTCCTTTTGCCAGGCTTTGCCTGGCAAAGCTTCAACACATTTAATGACTTAAAGACTTTCTGTGTCAGAGGTTGCAACCAAGCAATTGCTTACACTAGCTATGTAAGCAATTACAAATTCACAAATTAGTCCCTTTTTGAACCTGTACTTTTTCATATTCCAAGGAAACGTGAACAATCACTTTGCAGCCATCTTTCCACCTGTGATTGTATAGGCCTATCATATTCCTTCTTAGATGGCTCTTGGCCATCTGAGTCTTGTATATGCAGTCTCTTCTCACGTGAAAGGAACTCCATACTTCAATTATTTTTTGTCCTGTTCTACTTTCACCTTTTTTTTTTCTTTTTCATATGGATGACATGGCAGCCCAGACTGATGCATCATTTCATACGCTATCTTGTTCTCAGCTCCTTCCTTTTTAATTCCTAACATGTTAGCTTTCTCAACTGTCACCAAGCCTCAAGTTAACCTCAGCAAACTAGTCACAAAGATCTCCTCCTCAGTTACATAAATATAAAGCCCAGTAATAAACTAGATGTAG
The DNA here is from genome assembly GCF_964195595.1 of Calonectris borealis. Lineage (NCBI taxonomy): Eukaryota > Metazoa > Chordata > Aves > Procellariiformes > Procellariidae > Calonectris > Calonectris borealis. The sequence goes on from NC_134325.1 coordinate 10,283,428, forward strand.
TTTTGTCGGTCTTTCTAGGTGTAGGCTACCTCACATTTTTCTGTTTCATCAATTTGTCATTCAGGGTCATGGCTTCTCCAACCTTTTGCAGTTAGTTTTAGAAATTACTATAGTGAATATGGTATGCTCACTATTTACATGCTTTTCTGATCGTGTCTACATACGCTGAACAACGCAGATCCCAACCTCCCCTACTCATGACTGTCGTCATTTCAGAAACTAATTATTTTTTTCCTATTCTTTGTTCTTTCTGTCTTAATCAGTTTTTAATGCATGAATAGAACTTCTCCTTATGCATAATGGGTATCAAGAGCCTTTGGAGAGCAAACTCCTAGGGAGGCTTTGCAGCCCAAGTACCAACTAAATCCAGCATCAACTGTATCACCATTATCCATGTTTTCTGATGTTTCAAAAAAATTCAGTAAATAGGTAGAAAGTACTTCCTTCAATTGCTCATAAGAGAATTCTATTTATCTAGATAGAATTTAGAAGAAATAATCACCTTCTGTCTTACAGGAATAGGAGGAAAAGGAGTATTGCAGATTTTTACGTTTCTTACAAGGAATTTTTTCTTTCTGGAGGCTTGGAGCTTCATTTAGTTTCAGAGGAATGGACACAGAGACATTCAAGAGCATTACGTCACAGTAAAGACAGGTAATAAAAACCACTATTGAGTTAAGGGGTAGAATCTCTGGAGTGACTGAAAACTCAAAACGGAGATTAGAGAGAATGGAACATTAAAGTAATTGTCCTTTTTAATGTGGATTGATGGTTAGAAAAAATTAATTACTCCTGTAGGCTCAGTTTATTGTTCAACCAGAAATTATAAAGAATCTGGATGATTCTGCTTTACTGGTTTAATGCTAGGTAGGACAGACACCCTTGAAGGACAATGCTGATGAGATCAGTTCGTTTAATTCTTCCATTTCACAATCAACATTATCCCAGTCTTTTTAGAGATGAGTTTTGGCCAGCTGTCCTTCAGCCAGTGGTTAGAGTAAATGCACAAGACTTTCTCTGTTGATGTTCTTTTGCCAAATTCACGTCCAAGCATGTAATTCAGTGGAAACATGGATTCTACAATTTGAGACTGTTGAAACAGTTTTCTGGATAACACCTTCTTTCATCAGGTACTGCAGCCACAGCTTAAGCAAAACAACAATTTACATTAAAATACTTAGAGTATGTTAGTAATTCATTCTCTTTTCCTAGGTAGATGAAAAAGTCTTCAGTTTTGTGTGTGTTTTTGTTTTTTAAGGGATTTGATGATGTCCAGGAGTAAACTCTTCTCTGATCCATTCACTGCATAAAAAACTGCAATAACAACAACACTGAAACAAACAAAAAAGCCCTTGTGCCACTTTTAAACAAAACTGACTCCATAACAAGAAAGCTTTCATTCCAGCTTGGTATTGTAACAACTCTCACAGTGTGAGAAGAGATGGAGGTTTTTATTTGATTGGGCCTGGAATATCACGCTGGTCTGTGCTGCAAGAATGTCTAACAAAAGTAAGCAAAACATTAATACTTCCAAAAGACACTTCTTTTTGTTTAAAAAAAGAGAGACACTTACAAAAGTTATCTAAGTAATCCAAAAGGAAGGCCGCAGAGGAAGCAATGTATTAGAGCCAAGAGTTATTTCAACAGCCAGTCCAGTACCAGCCAGTACAGCTCACCCAGTATATGATTCAGAAATTTATACGTAAGTCTTCAGTCCTTCTGATGTAGCATTTCTGATTTTAGAACTGCTGAGAAGAATATTTCAAAGAATAAAATTCAGACAACTTATAACCCCCCCTTTTTTTTTAAATAAATGAAAGGTTGGTACTCATAAAAAAAAAAAGAAAGTTTTAAGAATCTCACATGCAGTTCCAACCAGATTCTTTCCTTACTAAATAACAATATTCCAGATGGTATACTGGAATATACAATATATATATATACACTTGGTATACTTGGAATAACAATATACTCCAGATGGTTTGAGTCATATGCACATACTCTTTTGATGTGCAACAATCACATTCCTCACATTTTGTTCAGTGGAATACATATGCTCTATGGTCTTCGGCATAACAAATCAAGCTCACCCCCTTCCATCTTAGAACTGTTCAAAAGTGCAGAAGTATTGAGTTACAACATGGCAGAAAAGTTCATTTTTAATGCAGTCTCTTATCTCAACCCTGGGGTAGGCTTGTATCAAAGGCTTGCATCTTCCAAAAGGTGATAACAAAAGGATTTATGATTAGCTTATAAGCGCAATAGGCTTCCATGTAACCATTGGCTTCAGTATGCTTGCATCAGTTAAATATAAAAGTTCCTAGTTTACATTTACAGAATCCGTGGCTCTAAAAAGCACTTAAAAAATACCATTAATTAAAACTTGCATTCCTCTGGGAACAGACAGCAAATATTTCTTCTGTCACACCTTTGCGGAGCCACAAATCAAAAGATCTCAGTGTTTGACACAAGACGGACATGAAGAAGTTCAATACAGGTTACAAACATCCTTCAATGTCTTGAGATGAAGCACAAATAAGTTCATGTTTCAAGCGTGAAGATCAAGCGTGAAGCATGAATAGTTCACGAATGTGAACTATTCAGATTCAACAGATCTGAATTTTTACTTGACTCATACCTAGACCACCAAAATCTTAGTATTTACTTCTAAAAATTAAGTGTCTTTGTCTTCCTGAAAAATCAGCTCTTCCGTTCTACATCATACCTGGCACAATTAGCAGCAGAGAGCTCCAATACACCAAAGAACAATAGCCTTTGAACACTGGCTGAAGATAACTATCTACTGAAAAGTTTCCTTAAGTCTGAAATGCAATTTGGAGATCTTACATCAAAACAATGACTCCAGCCCCATCAGACTTTGGTTTCAAAAATGAAAAACACAGCATAAGTGAGAATTATTTGTATAAATGAAAAAGGCCCGAGGGACCCAGGCTTGACCAAATGTCTGAATGGTCCATATAAATCAACAAATTCTGCGTTACTGAGATAATCAAAACTAATCAGGCACTAGCAAAGGGATTTAACAAATCAAAGCAAGCTTGAAGCATAAAGTAGCATTAACTTTTACAGAGACTTACTGTATCTCTTTGAGTCTAAAGAATTCTAAGTTGGTCAAAAAGAAAAAAGTCAAGGAAAATACTTTGGTGCTTATAACATGAGGAAATGGAACACCAGTTTCACTGAGATTTTGCTTAGATTAAAAGGACTGGGCCACTGAAGGTGTAAGCATGAAAAGTTGGAGTGAAAACAACCAACATGAGGATTTTAGAGGGAAAAGTTATCATGTGGCAGGAAATATTGCCATAACTGTGCAAAAACTCTGGAAGACAACTTGAGGCGACTGTGAGTTATTTGAAGCAAGGGAGAACGTTGCTTCGTTGTACTTCTGTGTGTTGATGGTATAACAGGTAGAAATAAAATGCTGTTACATAATTTGGAAGATTTCCAGTCTGGAAGCTGGCTTCAGATATAGTCAATTCTAGGCTCCAGTTGTAACGTTATTTACAGCTTAATTGACAGCTTGAATTATCAGCACAACACACACTCCACAGCTTCTTTAAGCCAAACAAAATATATTTTGTAACAGACACCCAGCAGTTCATGAACCCACAGCTTTTACTCTAATGATCACATGACAGGATTACAAAAATGCCAGGATATTTGACTGGAAGACTGCAAGTGAGAACATAAGTTTAAAAACATTTTTTTGTAATATGCTCAAGTGGTTTCACCCTTCCTTGTATTGTCTTTTCTAATCAAGTTTAGAACTAAACAGGACTCACATTGTCATTATGGCTACCGTTTTGTTCATTGCCAAATTCATACCGGATGTCAGAAAAACATCGAACTATTTATTCCTTTGTGGTCTTAAATAGCCTGCTAAGAAAAATAATTTTGTTTTATAAAATCACCTATTTTTATAAAGCTCAAGATAGGAAAGGGCATGAATTTCTATTTGCCTCTGCTAATGCCAGCTCACAGTATGTCCAGTCACAGAATAAATTACCACCAATTAGCAATACTACAAGATCTTCTAAAGAAGCAAGCAGCTGAATATCCCTGTGTAGGCATCCGAGTTTACCTTCCTGTTCATTATAGCATTTGCTTCATACATGCTGGAACAGTCCCTTCCAAATTCCTTTCTGCCCTATAGAGAACTTCTATAAAAACGGGGTCTAGAACAGAGAGCTCAAGCAATTATTGGAATCCTTCCTGTTATTGAAATACCAATGTTTAAAGAATAAAGTCAACTGCAGAATGACTTTACTATGGAAATTTCATGAGCAAAAGATATTCAGAAGTATAAATTTGTGCACTGGATCTGTAGTACTAATCAGGAGACAGGATCAGAAAGCATCAGTCCACAATAGGAAGGGGTATAAGAGTTTCAGAGATTTTAAAAAATTCCATTTTTTTAGTTACCTCAAAATAGTCCACATAAGAGACATTGGTTCAGTTCCTTAGGTTGCCACAGCTTTAAAGAATTAAATGATAATTTTTGAAATCCAACCACCTGGCTAACTACTTATTATGAAGTTTTGGAGGATATCTAAGTAATTATTTTTCAGCCACTGAGATGGCATCCAGACACTTTAAAGGCTGCTGTTGCTTGTGTTTGCCAACCTATACAGTTTCAAAAAAGCTACAAGATAATACGGGTTTAAGAGTAAGGTGCAATCCATTTAAATCATACCACGTCTCTTCCTCCTTAGCACCTCTTAGTTGTCTGTTTTCAACTACCCAGTTTTATCATGTTGGTTTCATTAGACAATTTCCTGTACAGGATTACATTCCATTGGCTTCTTGCCAAAAACATTCCGACTAGAAGAGCTGAAATCTTCAACCATCAACTAAAATAGTATAGCTGACATATATCTTCAGGCAACTGTAGTGTGACATCTACAAACAACACTGTGCTAAAACACAAATTTCACACATCTCAAACATAACTTCAAGTTGAGATGTAGGTATCATTATACCAGAATGAACATAGGCCAGAACTGTTGTGTTTAATGCCATCTTCACAGCAGGAACTCAGGTTAACCACAACCATAAAATAGTGCTAACCACAACAGCCTTTTTCAACACAATGGGAAGAAGAGCAAAGAACTTCAGCTGAAATAAATCAGCATAGATCTGCTGAAATCATAGAAGAACATGAGTCTCTATCGGCTAACAGTCGGAGTTCCTTTATTTAATGTCCTGTTCATTAAAAGATCTTCTAATTTTTTGTAATTATTGTTATAGGAGGCAATTTGTTGCTTTACGATTTAGACAAGTCCCTAGTGAATGCAAGGCGTCCAAGGTGGCTGCATTTCCAACTGGCAAGATAGCCATAAGATACTCTGAAGTCAGCTGTATAGCAATCACAGAAACCAACTCCCAGTGAAGAGCCAAGAATGCTCCATTTGCTACTGAAGAAAACAAGACAAAGTTGAATCCTGCCGTCAGCCTTTTAGTTAGTGGTAACTACTGAACTGACTAGCAAATCTGATGAGGACAATTCACAAAGGCTAAACAACTTGGACGGTGTGTCTACCTAGGTGTTGATAAAGAAGTGCAATATAGACCATAGATCCCACTTTGTAAAGTGTGGAATTCGCAGCAGACACTGCTTCTCTGTAACTTGTAAATAATAGTTATTTTAGGGACAGAAATTCTGCTCAAGGCTTACGTGTTATTTAGAACAGGCTCATGATTTCCCCCGCTCAGGGGCTACCTCAGCAAACTTCTGTTTCTTTCACAGAAAGGGTGTTAGAAAGGTTCCACTGCAAATGCTTCAGAAATAAAAGTTTTCAACTCCGAGAATTAGTGTCAATTCTTGGTGGGTCACTAATGCCATGGAAAACTAGTGTAAAGTGTCACCACTAGTAATTTTCTAACTGACAACAGCCCTTCTCCTGCATCTGGACTTCTCTTCTCAACTGAAGTGCCTTAGGAACAAGATGATGTAGAATCAAGATTCACATACTGATTTGCATGGTAAACAATCCATACAAAGAACATTTTAAGCTTTTGCAATGGAAAGTAAAGAGCAAAGGGTAGACAGAAGGTGGAGGATTATGAGAAAAGATAGGAAAACAACACCCTCTAAGCAAAGGGACAAAACAAGGTGCAATAAAAATGTTACATTTAGTATTAAGTGTTCACCAGTGACACAAGATACTCTATGCTTTGTTTTTTCTCTTAAGGGAAGGACCACTGGAAGGACTAAAGAGAAGCATCTGATCTGCTGTTTATTTTCTGGTGATATTCATTTATTTTACTTCCTGCTATAAAAGACTTGGGGGGGGGGGGGGGGGGAACCAGCCATGTTTCAATGTAATTTTTTGCCCAGTTCAACCCATTTCCACCAGTTTTAACTTGGATTTATCTATCACATGCCAAGCATTATTTCATTAAAATGCTGTGTTCTGAGCATGACTCATCAGTCAAATAATATTTCTGTAGAACATCTGCAGAACTCAATGATGCCATGCGAATACACTGCTAGCTGTTAAGAGAGTAATAATTCTAGTTGCCATTTTTAATTATAGGAAAAATAGGTAGCCATAATTTGGAAGTTATCATCGTTAGAGTTTTTATTAAGCAGGACCTTCTGTTTGCTACTCAGAATCTGAACACAAGTTCGTTATTATCCATTTCTCTCAGTAGATCTGTTTTCATGCTTGTAAGTGCATTCTGATCCATTTTGATAATCAAATGACATTTAAAACACTCAGCATACAGCAACAAGGTGACTTTGGTGTTCTGGAATAGGACATCTGTTGGTAACATGTTTTAAAGCCAGTTCGTGGCAAAGAGAAGAACCCGTGAGACAGGCAATACTTCTTCTATGGTGCTAGCAACTCAGATTTGTTGCATTTTCCAGAAAACTCAAACTGACATGATCCTATAATACCTCTACCATCTTGAAAGTTCAATTGCAAGGTCCTTTTTACAAGGCCTGAACATAGAAGTTAAATGTCCTTAAATCTTCAAGGGCAATATAGATGCCAAGCCCCTCAGAAAACTTTGGAAAAAGTGAGCCAGTCCTCCTAGACTCACTTTCATATTTTTTTTTTGCTTTCCTTGTTATTTTTTGTTTTTAGGAATTATAGGAAAATAATTTTCTGTGTTATTTTTTGATATTTTCCTTAAAGCAAAACAACTCAATAGCTGTGACAAATGCAAAAGGAGGAGTAAAAGTAAAGTGCCACAAGCTTCCTTCATTAAACCATGTTTTCCAGTTCTCTATGTCTGGTAGAAGAGCCCAAGAATATCTCTACAATGCCAACATTGCTTCATTATTTTTGTTTTGTTTAAATGAGGCAACATACATCAATCCAGCACCAAGAAAGAAAGAACCCTCTTTCTCCTCTGATGTGTGGGTATATGCAATGAAATAGCTTACATTTGGCTAACAGATCAAGATTTTATCATTATGTGGTGGGTTGGCCCTGGCTGGCTGCCAGACGTCCACGAAGCTGCTCTATCACTCCCCCTCCTCAGCTGGACAGGGGAGAGAAAATATAACGAAAGACTCATGGGTCGAGATAAGGACAGGAAGATCACTCAGCAACTACCATCACAGGCAATACAGACTCGACTTGGGGAAAATTAATTTAATTTATTACCAATCAAATCAGAGTAGGGTAACGAGAAATAAAAACTAAATCTTAAAACACCTTGCCCCCACCCCTCCCTTCTTCCCAAGCTCAACTTCACTCCCGAATTCTCTACCTCCTCCTCCCCCCGAGAGGCGCAGAGGGACAGGGAATGGGGGCTGCGGTCAGTTCATCACACATTGTCTCTGCTGCTCCTTCCTTCTCAGGAGGAGGAGGACTCACACTCTTCCCCTGCTCCAGCGTGGGTCCCTTCCGCGGGGTGCAGTCCTTCAGGAACAGACTGCTCCAGCATCAGTCCCTTCCATGGGGTCTCAAGTCCTGCCAGCAAACCTGCTCCAGCCTGGGCTCCTCTCTCCATGGGGCCACAGGTCCTGCCAGGAGCCTGTTCCAGCGTGGGCTTCCCACAGGGTCACAGCCTCCTCCGGGCACCCACTTGCTCCGGCGTGGCGTCCTCCATGGGCTGCAAGTGGATATCTGTTCCACCGTGGACCTCCATGGGCTGCAGGGGGACAGCCTGCCTCACCATGGTCTTCACCATGGGCTGCAGGGGAACCTCTGCTCTGGTGCCTGGAGCACCTCCTCCCCCTCCTTCTTCACAGACCTTGGTGACTGCAGAGTTTTTCTCTCACTTATTCTCACTCCTCTCTTCTGACCACTGCTGGTGTTGTGCAGGTTGCTTTCCCTCCCCTTCTTAACTGTTAGCCCAGAGGCGCTACCACCATCACTGGTGGGCTCGGCCTTGGCCCGTGGTAAGTCTGTCTTGGAGCTGGTTGGCATTGGCTCTATCAGACACAGGGGAAGCTTCTAGCAGCTTCTCACAGAAGCCACCCCTGTAGCCCCCCCCACTACCAAAACCTTGCCATGCAAACCCAATACACCTTAGCACTGTGAGCACTGTGAGACAAAGTATCACTTTGTTGATCAAAGCCTAGAGAATCTTACTACTTTGGACAATAGGGAGCAGAAATTATTTCAAACTAATTCATGTCTACTGTTAAGAAGATACTAATTTATTCAAATCAGTTTTTAAAAAAATGAGAAGAGAGACACAAATATGAATAAAGTAAGTACATTATTTCTTTAAAGCCATTAACTTTAGGCAAATACAATGACTAGCTCTTTGAGAAATACTCATTTCTTCCCTGGGACAATTTCAACAAAGATGAAAAGCATTAGTCTCAAATCTGATTTTAAAGCCTTTGCCTAAAAACTAGGTGTGGTTCCACACACACACACCTCCTTTCCCTCCAAGCTTTTCCATAGAAAGTATTCCTTTTTGTGGGAAAAGGCATTCTAATTTAAAAAAAAAAAAAATTAAAAAAATGAAAAGATTTTATTACCACCATGCTAATTCACAGTTTTTTCCAATTAAGTGGTACTCTTAATGCTGTATATTTATGCTGTATTACTTCTAAGCTGCTTGACATTCTTACAGTGAAATAAAAAGAAATCGGTTAGTTAAAGGACATACTTGTTTGCCATAAAGAGGAAAGAATTTATGGACTAGTTTAGAAAGAAACTAATGCAAGAATAGGTTCACAACCCTGTATGGTATTAACAAGCCTTCTTGAAACTGTAGTAAATCTATCACGCTTCAAAAAAAAAAAAAACCCAAAACACCACCACCACAAAAAAACCCCCACTCCTTTCCTGTATCTCAAAACCTAAGCTTTTAGGAAATAACTGAAACACTTACTTTCAACCTTTAAGCCATCTTTAATGGATACCCTAAATCAAGACAAAAGATGCCACATGATTCATATCCATCTTCAGGAACTAGAAATAGAGTATCTTTCATATCAGATAGGATATAAAGTTCTTGCACTGTTTCTGTGTTGGAGAACATTACAAAGTTGAACACATCTTGTTCTGCAGCTGGAGTTTAATTAGGTTAAATAAAGTTTATTTCCTTGTTTTGTTTATTGGACAATGAGCTGAATTACAACTTCTCTTATAGCAATACAGCCACTCACAATTCACAGGAGGGGTCACCTTAGACAGCAGGTGTTCCCCCGTACCTATTCCTTGTTACTTGATCGCCAAGAAAGGTATCTGGATCAGATAACTAAGGTAAAACCCTCCCTAGTCTGTGTGTCTGTCTGTCCTTCCCTAATGATGGCACTGCCTCACAGAGAGATTAATGATCCTGCTTACTGCTTTAATCAACGAAGCAGGCTCCTCTCCCTCAGGCAGCAGAGGCTCAAATAGCTCAGTTTAGTTTCTGCTATTCACTTAGAGAAGGAGCATTATATAGGCATCAGGGCACAAGAATAAGATTTCCTTAAGACAGAGCTTACAACTAGAAGAAAGAAAAAAAAGAGGGCAAAGCTTCTCCAGATTTTAGACAGGAATTTAGGGAGTACTGAAGTTTGATGCTGCAATAGGAAAATATACAAAACCCTTGTTAATTGGGCCTATCTCAAGAAGCGCTGAGGAAAAATTTATCCCTACAACAGAGAAAGGCTTTACTGAGGTCTACAGGCAAGAGCACAAAACCCTGAAGTATTTATAGAAGTATAAAGAGTACTCATGGGAAGAGGTCAGGAATTCCTAGAGTAAGACTCTCATTAAAGAAAGGAAGAAAAAAAAAAAATCCCACTTTTGTTAATAAACAGGAGAGCAATTAAGAAGCACCAGCTACAACAATTAGAGAGAAAAAGTAGCATCAAGATCAGAGGAGAGAAAAGATCCTCTTATGGACCATGCAGGTGCACATTATGCCAAGATTCAATCCAGACTGGAATGTTTAGAGCAACAAAGCAGTGAAGTTTGCTTGAAATTTGTTTGATCCTCCAGTGAGCATAACTATTTGAACAGAGCTAGAAGGGTTTTGCCTTGACTATATTGGGTGGGGGGAAAAAAGGGCAGGTAAGGATTTTTTTTTTTTTTTTTGACAAAGAGGAAGGAGAGAGCATGCTATTTTATGACAGCAATCATGGCATACTGGAAAAACCCTACTAGCTCCAGCTGCTATTGCTTTTGGCAAATCCATCATATTGGCTTGAACAGAATCTTTTATGCATTATTTACTATTGTCTGTCAATGCCACTAGGTGGATAGGTTTCAAAAAATTGTGGAACAACAAAGAGAGAGGGTAAAATTCTTAAGCCCGCCCTTAAACCAGGGGCATGTTCCTTCTCTGTTTGTGAGCTTTTATGGAGGGGTGGAAGGAACATCAGCAGAAACATCTCAAATTGCAGAGATCATAGCAAGTATTTCAGACCAATTATACCACCCAGTATTCTGACATATTTGTGGACACTACTCTGAGAGCACTCATTAAGAACAACAGGATTAGTGGCCCCAGCTCATGATCCAGCCTCAGCTACCAGAAACACTATATTACACAAAGGGGCACATTTGGGGGGAGGGGGGGTGTCAGATTTTTTTTTTTATTATTCTAATGTTAACAATGAAGGTTTCCATCACCCAGCACAGAAGGCTTGATAGCCTCGCATATGTAAGAAACAATGAATTCAACTATTTCCTGTTACATAAAAAAATCTTTGACTGTAACCCACTTATAGGAATGATACTCCAAACAAGATTAGTATATGGTATAGTAGTATTGTTAAATGTTAAGTAGTTCTTTATAGAGAAGAGAGTTCTGACACCTAAAATCTTATTGAAAGTTTTAGAATTGGCAAAGAAATTGTGCTTAGAGTTTCTGTTTTCAGTTTCCCTTCAAAAAGAAGAGGATTTCCCTTAAAATCCTTTATCTCCTCCTCTCTCTCTTTCCCTTTGTCCACTTCCCCCACCACCACCATCAAGAATTCCCCCAGTGTTTCAGGAGTTTTAATGAGTTCCAGTTAGGCAGCTAAATCAGATAGAAGCTAACTATAGCAATTATTATGCCAAGTGGAGACAAAAAAAAAACCAACCAACAAAAAAACCCAAACCCACAGGAAAAACCTCTCAAACTCTGGAACTTCAATTATCTTTCTACTTTCATTCCTTAAATATAAGAACCACTGAAGTTGCTATGAATGCCACCTTCTAACTTGTGTCACTGGCAGTAGAAATCTAGAACCCCTACTGAATTTTGCTAGATGCCATTGCCAAAAGTTGCATTTTTTTCTTCCTGCTGGATAAATATCTAGCAGAGCTGAAAGAATACAGATGGAGGCTTAACACCACTAACTCATGCATCAGTGCCATTGGGCTTGCTGAGCATTTCGCTAGACTGCTTTCTCTCCAGTAGGCTAACACAATGAATCTGCACCAGAAACCAAGAATTTCATTAACTGGTTGAAGCTGGTTGGGTTGGAACATGAAAGATTTGACAAGACTGTAAATTAGAGTGTGTGTATTCACACAGCTTTCTCTAATACTGAAGCAGAGTTCATTCATAAAGAAACTTAATGGACACTAAATTTTATTGCATCTATTCAAGAAAATTTTTTTTCCAAACATACTTAGCTGACAGCTCAAGTATGAAAAAAGGGATTCTGCAATCACTACGTTGCAAAAGTACTATTCAGGAATCTAAAGTTACACGTTTGTCCTTCACTGGTTACAAGAAAAGTCATCATCTTATAGCACTATCTTTCCCAGAGGGCAATTTCCACTAACCACATGTAAACATGAAATCCATGTACACTGGCTGTAAACGTTGCTGCTTTTCTCTCCTAGTTGCAGCTGGAAATAGAAAGTTTTCTTACTTCAGACTAATACGATTGTCTGACAGTTAGAGAATTACAATATTGTTAAACCTGAGATTGCTCAGAAACACCAAGAACCTATTTTAATGGAATGCCCTTTCAGATCAAGCTGTAGTGTCATAGATTGAAACCATGACTCTCTCACCTTTTTACGTACTATGTTTCTTTTGTGACAGTAAAGTATGTGGCTTCTGTGGCTATTAGCCTCCACCCCCCCAACAAAAAAATAAGGACTTACAAAACATGCAAGGAATTAGAACAGGAATAACATATGTCTACATCAAAGTTACAAAATAAAAAGTAGCTTCTCCTAGTTTTTGTTCTATTTGGTATTCTACACATTCAGGCAACAAAGCGCTCGTTTTTACTTCTGTTTGCCATGAAGAATATTTGTGTTTTAAGTGCCCATGTACACTGTAGAACAGGTCCAAAGGATACGCAATATCCAGCTCTTTGTTCCTTGAAGTAATTTTATGGACACAGTAAGGACTGACCCTAACTGACAAATCAGCATAGCTTAACTTAGTTTTCTTTACTTGCCACAGAAACTTTACTCTTCTTATTTAAAAGAAATAGCAAAATGAACATCATGTCACTCAAATTAGATTTCACTAAAGTTAGATTTCTCTCAATACTAATTTTAAGACTCCACCCTCCACTTCATTTTTGACAGGCATCGTAGGCAAAACAACCCAAAAGACTGTTAATAAGGATCTCAGGTTCACAAAAAATTTCCACTGTCTTTTTTTCCACAATGTGAAGTCACTGTGATACAGAGATCCATAATAACACAAGCAAAAATTGCTAAGGGACTTCTCTCTGTAAGAGAAAATTTCCTGTTGTGCAGGAAAAGACTTCAGTAGCTCCAGTTAACTCACATGTGCTCACCACAGACCCACAGCACAGATTCTCATTACTTGCATGTGCATGCACGTGCATTCATGTACATTTAGATTACTTCAGTAATGTTGTCGCCAGAGCATACGGGAATGGTTGACCCATTATTATGTGTTAAGTCTGTCTCAGATCCAACAGAGACAGGTTGCTTTATGTTTTCAGCCTACAACAAAGTAAGAATTTTCAGATACTATGGCTTAACAGCTAAAGTTTGGTGAGCCCTTCAGCACATTTAACATAAGCTGCTGAAAGCCACCTTTTCTTTCAGGATTTTTATTAACTTTACAGATGTTGTCTTTTTACCATTGCATATGCAGTTCTAGACAGAAAAAGAACAAACCAAAACTAGCCACAAAGTTCACTTGAATACTGAGAAGCTGATGAAGCCTAAGTCAGTATCATGAAGTTCCGAACAGTTGGCAAGAACATTATTTAACAGTATTTTTTAAAAAGAAAACTTTATAGATTGCTCAAAGTCAACGGCACATACTATGTTTTGACATTTTCCCAGTAGAATCAATTGCTTTTAATGTAGCTAGGCCTGTCCTCAATATTATGCACTAAAAATCCTCTCATCAAAAGAATCCAAGTGTTTTCCAGGAAAAAAAAAAGTCCCCTGAAAACCTTGAAGAGCTTGAAGTTTATAGCAATGTTTGCAGTTGGATCCAAGTAGAAGTACACCACTAGTCTTGGTGAATGACTCATAAAAGCACTGATGACCATGTGGAATGTTTTTTCATTGTTAACTAAGTTCTCATTACATAATTTCAGGATTTTACTGGTCAGTGTTGTCAGTTTATTAAGATTTTAGCAAAAAATTGACTTTTCTTCTGTAAATTTTAATAGAAACAGTCTTTGAAATACCTTCCTTACACACAATAATGGGATAGAACAGCATGCCTTCTAGGATCTGATTTTGTGTTTATGTATCTAAGGGAATCTGATCCTAGCCATCAAGACTCAGTTTTCATTTGTGAAGCTGCCAGAGAAAACCTAGCTTACAGAAAATATTTGGAATTTATCTTCTGAAATAAAATAAAACAAAACAAAAACTCAGTTAAGCCCAGGATGGCATTAACCATATAAGTATACTACAGCTAACACAACACACTTGTAAAGTGGAAGAGTGTGCCCACCATTTAGGCTGATGACTGCTCCTACCATCAGTTCCCATCTGCTTTCTGTTACCACGTTATGCTACACTATGCTGAGTGCAGACCTGTGTTATACAATTGTTCAATTGCAGGAGAACCGTGGCAGCACACTGGGAGCTTTGCACGAGGAAGCCAGCATCTTGGGAGATTCATCCAGCTTCCAATGCTTGATGAATCAAATCTTCAAATGTTGCCCCATCAACACATCTCTCACGCCAATGCCTTTAGTTATTCCCTACTAGTTTTCAGAGGCCAGTTCAATGTATATACCTGTTTTTTGTCATAAAGAGAATGTTACCACACCAGTCTTTAGAAAGACAAGACACAAAATATGTCCCTCCTTCCCAAAGACTTCTATCCCCAAGAACCATCCCTGCAGTATTGTGCTGCTGCTTCACATAGAAGGTTTCAGGCAAGTTGAACTCTTTGAAAGATAGCCATAGCTGACAATTATAAAATCAACATGGGCTCCTCCCTCATCCTCCCCTCCCACTCCAAATTAATCAGCTGGAATACCCAGGTTTTGACATTATGATATGGTGATGACTGAAGTCTATGCATATACCTTCATTCATCATCAGGCAACACACAATGAATTCACTGTGGTGAACACAAGAGGCACCTAAGATATATCCACAGTTTAAGACAGTGAAACAGCTTCACTTCCTCCAGGCTGGGAAAGTCTTATGAAAAGATTTTGCCTTTGAAACCAGCAAATGTGAAAAAATGACTACTTAGCAGCCAATAATTAAAAGACAATTACACATTGACAAGCAAGATGATAGCATTTCATTGAGGGTTTTATATAAAAATGAAGACAGAAACCCAAAGAACTTCTCCATTATTATTTTAGTGCTAGACTCGGCACCCTTTTATTAACAGACATTTTCTTCAGTAGATATTAAATGCGATAAATGTCATGTTCTCAAGTTACTGAAGGCTGCTTTTCTATCACTTGCAGATTAAGTTCAACTGATTGTTGGGCACATGGTGAGAAAGAGGGTGCATAATGTGTTTTCGATCTGACTGACACAGATTATACTCTTCAAGAAGTAACTGAAGCACTTCAATACACCATTTCTTCATTCAGAGCCATCAGACAAGAAAGGTTCCTTAGTTACATTGATGCTGCTTCCCTAGTAAACTCTATTTCAATTATTACGCAAGTCACAGAAGTCTATTTTAAGATTCTTTGCTTTTATTACAGTACATATGGAGGAGGTTCTCTCCTGACATTTGAATAATCTGTCTTCACCTAGCAGGTGTGTTTTCCTTTCAGAATTTTTTTAATAATCTCCTGAAAAACAATCATGAGAATTGGAAGAGAATGAACTAGAATTATGCTGATGGGCATATGCGCTATATTTAACAGTGCCCAAGAATGGTGCTATACTAAAAAAAAGCATTAAAACCACACTTATGGCAGAGTAAGCAAATCAAGTGAGGACATCCACGCATTTCATTTTCAGGTCAGCACACAGCTTCCATACTCTGCTCCTTCTTGTGCTAATGGTAATAGTCTAAGAGTTGAAGCAACCGTGGCACCATTTACCACACCAGGTAGAACCCAGCTTCTGATTGCAGAGATCTCTTCAAGCCAGAATAACGGAGGTGCATGACTTCACTGCCTCAGAGGAACATGGTTACTATCAGACAGATGTTCCTCCTTCAGCCATGCAGTGAAATGGATCCTATCACAGGCAGCTAGTGTACATTCTTCAGGATCTTAGAAGCATTTGGCATTTTTTTCTGGCAAGCATCTCAGAAGTCAGTGAACAGATCCCAGCTGAAGAAATGCTTCAAGAAGTAAGCAACAGACGTAGCCCACATCCTGATAGAGCATGCTTGACTGTTACCAATTAGTTGTGAGGCTTCTTGTTCAAAATACAACTCCTTGCGTAGTCCTTCTTCAAGTTCTCTGCAACCGGATGGTTCAGACCGACAAAAATAGAAAGTAGAAAAAAGAAAGATGAGCTTAGAAAGCTCTGTAGAAAGATGAGCTTAGCTAGGGTGAGGGAATATACCAGTTTTATATGAGTCTAAGCCAACTTGATGAGATTAATTTCAAATAATCTCACATTCAGTTTTATGACAACCTGTGACCTCCAGGCCTTGCATCAATAGGTGGTTCAAGTAGGCTGAATGAGGAGAAAAATCCATAAATGATTTGTTTTTTCTAGCTCAGCTTTGGCCACATGCCTAGTGAGCTCTCAACTATTTTAAGTCATTCAGTTACAGCAATGACAATATCTCCTCATTAATAAGATAAGAACTAGATGTTTAAGGGCCAGTTTACAGTGTTAGGAAGGACAGAATATCACCAATTTGCTGACAGAAGAAACACTGGAAAGGGACCTCTGCCCCTCCTCTGAACACGATCAGGATGATCTCATCAATGCCCAAAGCCATCAGACCGAGCAGACTGCATTCTTACAGGAATATTTGGGCTCAAAAAATATTTATTTCCTGAACCAGTGGAGGTCTTGATTGTACCTGTACTATTAGCCAAATTGAGGTGAGTGGATTCCTGCCTTCAAGACAAGGACGCTATATGCATGGTGACCATCATTATCAGCAGTACTAACACAGATGGTGGTCAGATTACTATGAACTTGGGCAACAGCAGGAACCTCTCACAAGGAATCCTGGAATTTTTTCATGCTCGGTATTTTGTACCCACATTGGGGCGTTAAAAATCTGGAGACATCTTGCATACTGTAGACCTTCCTGCTTCTCTCAACTTTGCACTGTCTACATTTGCAAGACAAGTGTTGTACCTTTTCTACAATTTCTGCCTCTCTATTTCGTGCCAGTGACTGAAAGGTGTGCTTCTATCTCAATGCCACATATATTCATTTGATGCCAGTGACAGCATGGACTTCTTTCTCTGCAAGTTTGGACACAACTTATCTGGTAAGTGATTGTAGCAGCAGGATCCTAAAATTAGCCTGCTTTCAGAGATGATCTTAGGCTATTCCTAAATGTGATGTTTGACACTTGTGCCTCATGACTCGATCAATAGCCTATTGTCTTCTATTTCACAGGTATGTGTGATCATGTGATCATAAAAGCATGCCCATCTTTTAAGGGGATGAAGCCAACAAAGAATGGACAAGCCACAAAACTTGCAGATTTCAGTGCTCAAGGAAAGGCAAAGCTAGACAACTATTTAGGCAAGACAAGAATACAATGACTCAAAGTTCTGAAGATTTAAGAAGTTTTATGGTATGGTTTAGATAAAACTAAGAACTAAGGACCTGAATACCACATTTTCATTACTGTAAGATATTATTAGCTGAAATAGATGAGGAAAATAGTGGGTGCATTCTTTATAAGGAGTCATTAGCTGACGCAAAGGTAAAAACACAACTGCAGCTGAAACTGCTATTTGAACAATTAGCACTGGTTATATAAAACACGCAGGCACCTGTAAGGGGGTCTGTTTTAAGAATGCTTGCTTTAAGAGTGAAGATTTCTAACTATGATGTTCTCCATGCTTTCAGACAACTGCAGTTTCCCCTCATGAAGAAAAGCTTCCCTTCACCTTCTGCTAAAAGATCCCCAAAGATATGTTAATTTTTCTTTAATGTATTATCTATTCTATCACCATAGCTGTCGTATCTGCTTTTTCCTCAAGGACTGATGCAGTTGCAAATACTTTTCTGCATCCCATGATAAGATTTTATTAATGACATCAAATAGTTTCATGCTTTGCCTTGTTATTAAGTTCTGTGGTGGTAGCGGATATTGCATTCCTTTGTGTAAATTCTCTAATTTTTCCTGAGTTTTGATAAGGCCATTAATCACAACATGACTATGCTAATTCAGACTATACTGGTGTCCAAGACAATGCTAACAATAATCACTCTTTAATAACCATTCTCCTTTGCCTAATAATTACCTGTACAGATTTTCTCTGCTTAGATAGTAGCCTTTTTTTACAAATATAGGAGATGATGAGGACTACAGTAACACGGTTGTGTTTCAGTAAAATTTCTTCTGAAAAGTCAGGATAGGGCTGACCTTATGAGCTCAGCATCTCATTATGTCCTAATTGACCTCACATCCTAATGACTTCACTGGCAGTTCAGAATATTCAACATCTGGCAATCCTTGCACTTAAGTGATACAAAGCACTTGAAAATTCACAAATGAAGAGGAGTATATATAGCACTGAATTCCTTGCTTCTCTGTATGGTAGCCTGACACTGCAAACCTTCTGCTGACTGAAAGTACTTGTGCTCCTTGCATTTGCTAACCAAAATGCCGGCTTCTTTCAAAATAGCTTCTGAAAGGTCAACACCTACAGAAATTACGTTGCCAAAGACCATTTGGCAGGCTGCTTTTCTCATTTCATGTTTTGCTCCTCATTTATCTCTTGAAGTTTTCGGGTTTTGCACTATTCCAATTGGGTACTGAGTACTATTGAGAAGTACATTTCAAAATTATGTATTTTAGTATTATTTTATTTTGTACCTCACCACCCACAGAGGACACATACGTGCCTGTATGCACATCCATATGTAAAGCACAGGCACTGTGTTACATATGACCTGAGGCATTTTGAAATCCTCAAAAAAAAAAAACGAGGAATGTAGTATTGGGAAAGAAAACACAGACTGAATCCATTTCCTTCTTGCAGCCAAGGTTTCCTTCCTTTGTAGCACCTACAGCCACCTACTTTATTTTAGATGCCTGAAGTACAGAGATTGCTTATCCCTAGATAAAGTGCACTCAGCACTTCAGAGGATTAAAACCTAACAGGTATTAACTGCAGCAGGGTACAAAAGGAGCCCCTTGCATTATACTTGCATATAGCCAGCCTACTACAGGAGATTGTCTATGAGTAAGGCAGTAGAACTCCTGGGATTTCTACTTAGCTCCATTCCTAAGCCTGCTAAGTGTTTAACACATTGTCTGAACAACACAGGTCAGAACAACTCTTTGTTTGACTTAGTACCTGTCCTCTGCAGCAGCCAACAGCAAATAGCCCAGAAAGAGCATATAGGGAACACAAAACAGAGGTTTTTTTTCCTCCAAAATATTCTTCCAGCCTCCAGAGGTTTACTGTAGGCAGAGTTCCTGACTCAAAGGTGGTGCTCTGGTGTCCTACAGCCCTGACTGAATCTCCTAGAAATACAGGAAATTATTAAAGTAACCTAGAATGTAGACAAGACCCAACCCTTGCAACCAAGTTCAATGCATATGCACAGAGTAGCTTCCCTCCTTAGTTCCGTTTCTTTCTCCCAACCTTCCACCATCTGATGCATCTAGTTGTATTAGAGGGCAGTCAGCAAGCATTCTCTAGCGACCACCTCAGTCACCTCTCTTCCATGTTAGTCTGATTATCCCTTGTTCAGAGGACAATGTTTAGGGCACATACGCATGTCTGAATGCAGGAACTGACTACCCCAGGCTATGCATGTCAGCTGTTTTTCTAGAACTGGCACCCCTGTCTAACCCAACAAGGAGTGAGCTCAGGAGGATTTCTGGCAGACAGTTCAGCTCTCTGAGTCGACTTACTGCAGAGTCAGCCATACATTGGAGCCTTGCAAAGGAGAGGGCGAGACCGTATGGTGATAAGCAGCGACAAAAGCCACAGCAGTAAAAAGCTCAGATTCTGTGGAACTGTGCAGACTCAACAGCTCTGTAACTTGGCTGCTTCTTCATATACTAGGCATGAGGAAAACAAGCTCCCCCCTATCAGGAGGTGGGTGTAAGTTACATGGCAATCTCAGGTACTAGCTTACAAACAAAGCTACAGTTGACCTTTTCAGGCGTGAAAAGGTGTGGTTTTGCAGGTACAGTGCCAGCTATGGGTTTACAGCAAGACAAGAAATGCACTCATGATGTACATTTATCACACAAGACTGTAACAGTCAAGTGATTTCCATGCTCTCTTATGGAATAAGTATTACAGCTTACTGTGCTTGGAAACAGGCAATATAATTCCCCAAGTTTAAATAAACTCTATTAGTTACCACACATTTAATTTTTCTTCAAGGAGCTCCCTAATACCAGCTCATTTTAGAAGTCTCCAGATAGCCAGCTTTAGTTTTGTGGAGAGGAGGAAGAAAACATGTTTGTTTTGCTTCATTGTACAACAAAGCTTAGTATTAAATTGCTGTTTAACTCTTAACAGCATTCACACATAATGTACCTGGTGTTTACTAGTACAACAGTTAAAACACAGATCCTTTTCTGGCTCTCTTATGGCTGTGATTCTGTTCTCAGGCAGCCCAAAGTACATTAACTGTGTGACTGGAAACAGGGTTAGGTGTTCTGCCTGTAAAAGAGTAAAAGCATGTCCTTCCTGCAGCATTTCATGAAGCTATCTCTCTGGTAAAGTGCAAGTAATATTATGATAGTCTTAAGTTACACTAAGAGTAGGTGATCCAAAAGACAGGGACAGAAGTCACCTGAACCTAGATGCCAAAGGACCGGGCATAACACACCAGGGAAGGACTCAGATCCAAACACCCCTATTCTTTGTGTGAAACTTCAGTGCAACTATTAGAACATAAGCCCGTATCTAACTGGATACAACAACAGGAAAACCAACTTAAAAGATGGTATGTGCAAATTTCCTAGAAATACAGGAAATTGTTAAAGTAACGTAGAATATAGAGAAGACCCAACCCTTGACAACTGCTACGTTAACCAGAATCAAGATGTGCTCCATATTGTTACTCCTCTGGAATGTTAACCTTGCTAAGCATTCATACATTTTGGAAATCTGCCCATCAGTTATGCAGTTCATGCTTTCGTAACAGCAACAACATCTAAAGAAGAGAAAGAAAGAAAATCCTAAGCATATCCTTTTATTTAGGGCAGTACAAGTGTTTATGATAGCAGATTACTCTTTCTGGAAGTCAAATCACCAAAAGCTACAGAGAATCAAGCAGAGATTACCATGACTAATCCTCCTCTCACTTCCCTTTCAGAATAATAAAACATGTGCTATTTAGAACCATTTCTTAAATTTGGAAAAAGGGAAGGGTAAGAACAGACTTCAGAAACCTTTTCAGTTCTGATACCCACGCAACCTATGAATAAAACCAAGAGGATCATGCAGTGACAGAACATGCAAGTCCTAGAACATACTTTTGTGAATATGAGCCAGATTTATTGGAACATAAGCTAGAATTAGAAAAATAGCAGATGGCCAATTGCAGCACCACTGAAATTCCAACAGCTTGTTTTGAAATGTTGAGTTAATTCTTAAAATAAGGTTTTAGAGTTGGAATAGATTCTCTAGGCATGACAGGAAACTTCGTTCAGACACAGCAACTCAGATTATTTTCAAAAATTGACTGGACACCATTAGCTAGCTGCATTTTTTGACATTTTTCTCACATCAGCTTTAGGTGTTCCTCTGGCAGTCATACCTGAAGATTTTTTTTAAGCTATCCTCACTTTAGACCAATTTCTCCTGTCAGACTTGAAAGAATTCCTCACATCCTCCTCCCCAGCCCTACCATCCAGCTCTCAAGTCGGTTTTACTTCAGATGTATTAATTTCGGAACCTCATTCCCACTCTGCTCCGGGTCCCCACGTTTGAAAGCAAGATCCCTCATATAGACTAAGGCATAATATTAATTTGCCTTCTAGGCCATATCTACATTAATGAAGAGGATAAAGACAGGAATAAAACTACTACAGACGGCGATCTTCGGTTTTAGTGTCCTTGGTAGATTCTGCCAATTCCCCATAGGCTTCCTGCTAAGGCTGAACCACCTATTCAAACTGTCCACCAAGAGCTGCTTCTCTTTCTTGTGAGAAACAAACCTTTTTTGGGAGCAAGGGGAAGAACCTACCCTTCCACACCCAGCCTTCTCCTCTCTCAAGCCTATTAAAGAATTAAAAATAAACAGGATAGAAGTTCTTTCCTCCCCCAGGAAACACTTTTCCCCACATACTACCACCAGACAAATTCAAGATACTTCAAAAACCACCCTGGGCATGTTGATATTACCATGTCTTTGTGTAAGGACAAACAACACAGGAAAGCCTTACTTTAAAGCTGTGATCAAGTGCTTTTCATTACTCTTAAAAATCAAAGCACTTATGTTATCAATCCCTTCAAAAGAAGCTTGCTTACAGCTTTAAGGCAAAGAAGCATTAAAAATGGAAGCTGAACCCAGAATCCCGGACTAGAAACCATACGCAGCACTTTAACATGGGCCGTGCACAGACACGGTGCAAAAATACTGTTTCAAGTGCTCAGAGACTTACGAAGTTCAAAGCGCAGCGCTGGTCCCTCCCGCCGAGCGCAGCACCGAGCCACCGCAGGTGCTTCTGCGCTCCCAGCGAAGCCGGGGCCTCCCTGAGGCGGCGGCACGAGGCGAGGTGGGCCGGGGCGGCCGCCCGCCGGCGCCATCTTGCGGCCCTTGTCCGGATTTACCGGCGCCAGCTGCTAGCGGCAGCCTTCCCACACAGCTTCAGTCGTGCGGAGGCCGGGGTGCCTGGACCCCGCAGAAGGCTGCCAGTCCCCTCTGAGGGCAAGCCAAGCAGGCACGGCGCCTGGGGAAGTTGCCACAGCGAGGGCAGCAGGCAGCTGCCGCATCCTCTGGGCGCCACGCTCTGCTGCCTCACGCACACTGCCTTGCTCTCCGGCCGTGCAGCAGTGGGGCTGGAGCTGCCTGTCCCGACTGTAGAGGGGACGGCTTCACCCCGCTGCCCTCGGCCCGTTAACACAGAGAAGTCCTGACCGCAAAAGCAGTATCCAAATTTAAAAGCAAAACACTACATTTTCACTCCAGGGATTAAAAGAGGGTTGATCTTACTGCCCCCCATAATTAGGAGTAGTATTAAAGGGCTTTTAGCCTCATCACCTACCAGCGTCTTCTACAGGCTGCGTAGCTGTTTTCTCTCCCCTGAGATCACTTGTGACTCCATCCTTCCGGGTCAAAAACATCCTTCTGGAGCTCCAGACAAAGCAGCAAGACCTTCAACAACTGTCTTTTTCAAGACCATGCTTCCTTTTGTAGCCCTTCCTCAGGCGTTGCCTTGTAACAGGTGCAGGGGCAGCCCAGGAAGTTCTGGCAGCGCGGGGCCAGGTGGGCCTGGCCATTAGCCCAGCTGCTACGCAGTCTCAGCTGGGCTCCCCTGCACACAGGTGTGTGCATTTTGCTGGATATCTCTAAGCAAACACGAAGCATGCAATTTAACTTAACTGCAGGTGAATGCAAAGCAAAAATAAAGTTGTTTTTTCTCTAGAGCAGTTGTTGAAGTCAGGGCCTTGAGCACTCCACAAAATGGTCCTGTAGAGACGATAGAGTTTGTCTCTATAGACTAAGTGTCATTAACATGGCAATATTGTTTGTTACTTCCAGGGTCTGGCACAGGAGAGTTTTAAGGCTTTCCTCCTCAAGTTTCTTGCT
Source organism: Calonectris borealis (assembly GCF_964195595.1). Taxonomy (NCBI): domain Eukaryota; kingdom Metazoa; phylum Chordata; class Aves; order Procellariiformes; family Procellariidae; genus Calonectris; species Calonectris borealis. The sequence continues at coordinate 10,307,151 of NC_134325.1, forward strand.
GTTCTGGTCCCATACCAGACTCTATAAATAATTATTTGTACATGTGTTTTCTTTTTTTTGTGTTTCACTGTAGAGACAGATTTGTCATAGTCAGTATTTCTTAAGGTAGAGCTTTTTCAGCAGACAGTCAGCAAGACTAACATTAAAGTCAGGTCACAATTTCCATTACAAACACTGATTTCCAGAATCTTGCTACCCTTGAATAAAAATGCCCTGCAAGCAGAAATAAAACTCTGCAGAAAGCAATTAAAAAACTAAAACAGAGGCACAGTTTTGCACCTACTACCACTGGTTTTATGAACCTATTTCCACTTTTCACCAGTCAGTAATCTGACCCTTTAAAAATTGTACTTTCCCAGCACAAAGCAGACGCATTGTGCAGGTGATGTCTGAGCGCCTATCGCAAGGGACTGGCAGCTGCAGCCAAACCCTGGTGGCCACTGTTGCGCACCGGGGACCGGACAGTTTGTACTGTTTAACCAAACATGCTAATGAAGATTTGTTTTAGAAAAAAAGAGAAGCATTTGAGCACCCTGAACATAAAATCCTCATTTAACAATGAGTGGTGTATGTCCTTCCAACACCCAGGCACAATGCCACAACTTTAACAAGCTGCTTAATTTTCTCTCTAACGCCTAAATGTATGTGATGGATGTATGGTGCTGTATGCCCTCAGCTGCGAATTGCCTTAACTTTATTGTTTTGTGCCACAGTCTGTATGCTCTTCCAATGTTTTAGTGATTGTGAAGGATCAGTAAAGAAGGATTACTTTGAAACTCTTTGAAAAGGAAAAAATCCACGAGGGAACTTGAAACAACAGTAAACCTGAGATCTATTGTACAGCACAAAAGATCTCATGAGAAGGGGAGAAAGCCTTTCAGTCGTGAAAAATAATGAGATGAAATGCCACTGCAGGACCACTGCCAGCAGATATTTAAGAAAGCATCAGAAAAGATAGGTACCCAGCTTTTGGGCAGCATTTTCTTCCAAGTGTCCCATCCTTGTGGATCAATACGGTACTTATTGTTGGCAGAGATCATGAGTTACCGCTGTTGCTGTTACGATGGACATCTCAAATGCACTTTCATCGGTCTTTTCCTTCTAAATTAAAATTAGTGTGCAAAGACCGGTCCGAATTCAACAGGAACATAAGCAGCACAGTACTATACATTTCCAACACATTAATGATGAACAACGATCCTTCAGGCACAGTTTCATCACATCCACGAGGCCAGCACTGGCCCAAGGGGCAGTACCACTCTGCCTACTAGACATTTCCATTCCTTCTCTGATTCTAATATCAACATTTGTCAATTGACCTGGCAGCAACATTTTTTTTTTGGTCGAGTTTCACCATAATGTAATATAAATGATAGAAGTAGCATACGGGAGGCGAGTGGGAACTAGGCCCCAGCTTTTAGCAGAAGCACAGAAGCCAGTTGTAAAACCGTACTTTCTCATGCCTAGAAAACAGGAAGCAATGTTTGTCAAGGCAGATGACACCTTTTATTAGATGACCTAATGCAGCTGGGAAAAAACCTAGCAGTTTCAAACGCTCAAGCCTTGCTTCAAGAAACCTATCTGCTGAGGAATGGATTTGCCAGTCAGTTTAACACTGAGAAAGGCAGCTACCTGTCAAAACCAACCAAACCAAAATTTTGATAAGTCCTTGGGCCATGTCCTGGTTTCAGCTGGGATAGGGTTAAATTTCTTCCTAGCGCTGTGTTTTGGATTTAGTATGAGGAGAATGTTGATAACACACTGATGTTTTCAGTTGTTGCTAAGTGCCCTCCTAGTCCAAGGACAGCTCCCCTGCCTACTGACTGAGCTAGGTACACAAGATGGGAGGGAACATAATCAGGACAGCCAGCCCAGCTGGCTAATGGGGTATTCCATACCATGTGACGTCATGCTCAGTATATGAAGGGTAGGCGTGATCCAGGAAGTACCGATCGCTACTTGGTTATCGGTCAGCACGGGTGGTGAGCAATTGCATTGTGCATCACTCAGTTTGTATATTCTATCATTATTTATTATTATTATTTTCCCTTTTCTGTTCTATTAAACTGTCTTTATCTCAACCCACGAGTTTTTCTCACTCTTACCCTTCCAATTCTCTCCCCGTCCCACTGCAGGGGCAGGGGGAGTGAGTGAGCGGCTGCGTGGTATTTGGCTGCCTGCCAGGTTAAACCACAACAGGCCAGAAAGTGAAAATGACCCCACAGCTTGGTAGCTGGATGGTTTGTTTGTAAGACCAAGTGCAGTTCCTGTTGCAATTAGTATTAAGTTATTTTATATATAGTGAAAGTATTTCAACTGGAGAATACAGAAAACTTGCAAGAGAATATTCTTGATCCTATTTGCTCACATACTCTCCTGAGAGGCTCAGATTCTGTCTCCACCTGGGTGGGCAGGTGGGTAAGCCTCTCTTTTCCTCTTGTGCTAAGCAGGTGAAACAAGCTTGTGCTATTGAGTGTCTATTGTGTTTCCAGAAGGGCTGTGCAAGTAGGAAAGACAGGAAAATAGGTAACTTGTAAAACTTGCAACAGCTGTGATTTGGTATAAGTGCCATGATGTTCGAGCTATAAGCAGTTTTTCACATAGTGACTGGAAGTTACTGGATCCTGACTGTGACTGGGTTAGGTGGCGGCTCCTGTCTCACAGGAGAAAGCTCTTATGAACAGTCTCTAAGTGCATGAACCTGTTCTCTCAGCTACTGAATTTCATCTCTTTTATCTCTTGCCTCTCCTCAAGGTTATTCAGTTCCTCTTTATCATACTGTAATTCTCTTGCACAATAACAATGTTTCCCAGCTGCATGCCAACAGCAGGTTTCATTAGCAAACTCTTCATTATTGCACGAAGGTCATTAATGAAAGCATCACATGTTTGGCCCCAAGAAAATTCGTTTAAGATCTCTGGTAGCAAACTCCCTCTAGCCTCATAACTCCTCTTAAGGAGATGCCAACCTCACCTTACATCCTTAAATCCCAAAGCTTCATTATAATACCCAGAGTGTAATTTATCTTAATCTCTTAAGTACAGAATTAATAATGCATTGTAATGCTATAGTGAGCCATACTTGCAGAAAGGTGTAGGTTTCTCCAAACGCAGCATGTCTATCCTAATGCTTGCATGTAAGCAGGAAAAAGATGATGGCCTAAGACAATAATTTACCAGAGGACTAAAAGGGAAAACATTTGAGTTATATCAGAATCAAACAAAGCAAGATGAACTGACCTGAAATATAGTGGTCCGAGTAAAAGCCACACATAGAATTTGATTCCAGCAACATCAAAGAGGTAGCAAAATACTCATTAGTAATTTATCAGGCAATAATAAATAAAGAAAATGCTTGTTTTTCCAGGAAGCAGAAATATATATGTATCACACACTTTTATTAAAATACAACAGTGGATATGGATTAATGAATTAGTCATCTGCATTAATCAAAAAGAATGTTTTATTATTACCCAAAATTAAACAAAAGGCCTCTTTAGACTTGCATTGCATGCCAAGTAATTAGCACAACCACCCTTTAACTTGACCAGCTGAAGAAGGAATACTCACCAGCCAGAACACCCAGCCAAGGGAACATTTTGGTCCAGTCACCAACTGGTTCTTGGAGGTGTGCAAAAGAGTTCTCATAACCAGGGTGAATCACTGACCTGGCTTATCTGGAGCCCCTAAAATGAGTAAGGTATCACATCACTTACTGTATGATAATTATCAAAAGTACAAGATACATCAAATTTATTTAACAGCTACTGCAAGTAAGCAGGGAGACTGAGTTCTTGTGTTGTTTCCTGATGCTGTTAGATCAGGATCTTCTTCCCTCCACTTTCTTCTCCACTCTCTCATCATCGTTCACTCCTTCAAGGTTCCCAGTTACTGTGCAGAACCCATTTCCTCCCTCCAGTCAAGAACTCTGTCATGGCTTCTTGTGCCATATCACCTGTTCCTTTTTTCTGTTTGTTTTGTTTCATTCCTGGCAGATTTTTAAACTGCTTTATTCTACACTGTATTTAATAGTAGTTTAGCTTAATAAAACATGGTTGATTTGTATTCACAGGGTTAGGTCTTCTTTCTAGTCTGTTGTGTAAAAGGTATCTGGCAAGTTTATTTGGAGCATATCATCCTGAAAAGCACTGTTTATGTTGGACAAAATAATAAGTAACCCAAGACAAACATAGCTGTATGCAAAAAGTACACCGGAAGCTTTATTTCATTTGCTAGTCTGTATATTATAAACACACATATGCACCCGAGTACAAGAAAAAACATGCAGATCAACATTCAAGAATTTAAAAAAAAAGTAAACCATTATGAAGATTACAGAAGATTATATCATTAAACTAAGATTTCTTAAATATGCTTATATATTACTTATAAGAATAATTTACAAGGATATGGAAAGTACAGCCAAGAATTAACGAATTAGGAAACACCAGGATGAAGACGGTGCATATTCATTATGATATACATCTTTACTACATGCACATCCACCATTTATTCTACATGACCCATGCCTTATTCAGAGTTAAGACAGATTGATTGCTCTTTTACTGAGCTGCTATCCACTATTTGATTTTGTTCTTATTTGTTCACTGGGCAAAACCCAGTACTGTACTCAGCACACACTATTCCATTACTGCTTTAAAGGAGGAGTATCAAACTTTAGTGGGTATGAATCTCCTTCCCTCTACTCTTAAATACAAATGATTTCATAGCAGAGAGAGGGCATGTCTGTACCACGCAGTAGAGCATAACACAGAGTTAATTCAACTATTCCAGTAACTCCACAGCAAACACAGCCCATGCTGTCCACATCAGAGGATAAACTAACTTGGGTACCAAAGGCAAGTGAGAGCAGCACCGCGCTCACACCAAGACCCTTGACTCCCAGTACAGCTAATCAGAGCTGACATGCTGTCCTGCTTGCAGTGCCAAACATGGCTGAGAAATGTCTTCACTGCGCTGCACTGATACAGAGAGGGTTGATGGGCTCTTGGCTTCAAGTTTGGTTATTGTAGGGAGGATGAAACTACAGAAAACTACAGAAGGTTTTATTCCTTAAAACTGTATGGCCACACACCAACTTTGATACTGCTGATGTCTACAAAGCAAAATATTTTAGAAAAAAGCATTATTTAGGGAAGAGATCAAAATCAGTAGGCTTTAATTAAAGAAGTGTTTTAATCCAAATGGTATTTTTGGTGGAAGGGGTAAGATTTTTCAGCAGAGCTCTAGAACTAGAGAGACTGTTTTATTGGTCTAAAACACATTAAAAATTACTGGATAGACACTGGACAGTGGATAAGACACTTTGTCTGAATCAGATCTCAAGTGACTGGCACAACCCCTCTTGATATTACAACCTATGGTATAATACCAGACTTTTTTTACTGGTAAATCTAAGAGGTCTTCTTACTAATGCAGTTCCTTAAAACGGGAACTTCTTGCTTTTTAATAAAGAGCTAAACAGGCTTAAATATCTGAAAGCCAATAGTAAATTATGATCTTTGGTGACATCTGATGGAACAATCAAATTGGGTTTTTCTCATTCCATTCACTATTGCATAGTAGGGGTCACACACCAGGATTTTTAACTCCGTAAGGCATGCAAGGTAACTATGACGTTCAGTCACGTCTTTATTGGCAATGTCTTCATTTCACTTAAGTGAAGGTACCCAGTTGTTAAAAATGCTTGAGTTTGCTTTAAATAAAAAAAAAAAGTAGCATTGGGAATGCTATGTTCATGTTAAAGATATTTGTAAGGCCCTAAATAACAATTAGTATATTTGTATGTGTTACACACTCTATTATCATAAATATAATTTTAATTTATAATATATTGATGAAAATAGGTACTGTTTGAATGAAAGGCTGTACTCAGTAGATCTCTGTATATGCTAAGAGAACTGAAGGTCAGCCTGTAGCATCCAGAAGATCCTGTTTACTAATTCATGCAGTGTTTCACAGGCATGCTGTAAGGACACAATAGTAGCATTTTTACTTCTTGGTATTCTGCAGTGGTGGAGAGCTTATTGGATTTTTCTCACTCGCCTGTCATGCCCTAAGGGATTCTAGATCATTAATGATCAATAGATCCGTTTAGATAAGAATGATAATTCAGACAATTGAAAAACATACATGCTTCTTAGATGGGTTTGTGGTATTAGTCGCAAATGAATTTGCTGTTTAACTCTCCCCTGAGTAATAAATGTGCTATTTGAAGAGCACACTTTAGAATACCAGAGATGCTAGCTTTGATGATTCCATAATAACTGCAGCATAGTATTTGGTTTATTTGTCCAAACACTTTACAAATATGCTTCCTTTAAATTTATCGACTTCACTAAGATCCTGAGCTCTGTTTAGACCTTTTGACCTCATTGTATATTTAATTACTGCAGCAGCCTCTGCAGTTACAAATGTAAAAATGTTCTCTCTTAAGGAGCTGCTCAGTGTTGTCGAAGGTCCAAACAAGTAAGTCCAAAGCAGGCAAAACCCAAGATCCAAGAACACAGAGTCCTTATTGTCCATACGTTTTAAGCCACCTTCAATCTCTGCTTTATGTTCACCATCCCTTTTGCCCATCATCCGTGCCTCCTGCATGCATGCAGTAAGGACAGGCACAGATCTAGAGTTAGACCAATTGGGAAAGAAGCAGGCATGGGGTCTGCACATAACAGCCTAGGAGGCCAGGTGGTCAACTGCATGTAAGAACAGCCACGACAGCCCCCCACAAGAAAACACCCATCTAAGGAATTGCTTTCCTTCATATATTCCAGGCACTCCTTGCTCCTGCATATGCCACAGACCTTTCATACACACACGATTCTGTCTCCATCCATCTTTCCAGCTGCTTTGCTGCTTCCTATGTACGGGACACATTCTCCAAAATTCCTTTGCCATCTGGTCTACGCACCACCCACTCCTTCCTCATCAACCACACGCAGGTATCTTGCTATTCACTCCCTTCTTATTTGACCTTCTTCCTGGAGAAACATCATAATTTATTTCCCTAGTGAATCCTGGAAATACAAACTTTTGTCTTGCTTTAGACTAATGAAAACAAGACAGACAAAAGTCGCCATGGGTGAGACTGCATAGCTGGTGCGAGTACCTGGTATAATAACCACAGGCACCTTGAGCCAATTCAGGTAACTGAAAGGGTGGCTGGGAAACTCGGATTTCTCTTATTTCTCATATTTCTCATATTTTCTCCAGTTCTGATGGAGGTCTTTTTCCCCAACAGCTTATCTATATTCTCAGTAATCTTAATCTTTATCATCAAATTTACCATCTTTTGAAGGATGGAAGTCAGAGTCATAGTCCATCATTCCAGGCATCCTTTCTAGACCCATTTTTGTGGACAGGGCTTCTGCAATTTTCCTGCTTTTCTTATATTGAAATAACTTCTAACTATGAATTTTTTTGCATCCTATGCAAGGTGCTCCTCAAATTCTCTCTTAGCCTTCTTAATTTCCTGTTTACATATGATCTGCCATGAGTTATGGACTTTCCTGTTCCCTTCTGGAGGAAAAACTTCTGTTATAAATGCCAGTCCTTTCTACATGATAATCACCTTAATTTTCTATCGAGCCATGTGAGGTTTTTGCTGGACCACTCTGCTTGCTTTTCAGCACAGAGTTTGTCTTGAATTCTAATACAGTGTTTTTGAAAAGTGTCTAGGCGATCTCTAGGCTTCTTGCCTTAATGCTTTCTCTTCCTTTTGACCAGTTGCCTTATTAGTATGCAGTTCCCTTTCTTTAAATTGAACACTTGTGCTCTGGATTTATTTTGTTTACTCTCTCCTGCTGCAGTGTTAAACCTGATCGTATTGTAATTGCTATTACAGGTCAGCTCTTACACATACCTCTTGAGCTGGTCCTGTGCACTATTCAGGACCAAAGCCAGAACAGATCTTTTCTGGGATTGAAGACTAGTTGTTCTAGAAAGCAGCTATTTACTACCTCAAAAAAATTTATTTCTATGTCCTGTCATAGATGATGAGGCATTAATTCTGTTGGTAGCTGAAACATCCCAATATTGGTACCTGTCCTGAACTTCCAGGTTCTCTAAACTCACTTACTATTACTGATGTCTATCTTATCCTGATTGGGGCTGGGGGTAATAATAAAATCCTAATGCTACATTTTTATTATTACACTGTGATACTTCCACCCACAGGGATTTCATACTGTTTTCTCTTTTTCAACAATAATTTCATTCTGTTACACTTCATTTTAGTCTCCAAAAACAATGCCAGTCCTCCATTTGCACATCTTATTCTGTCAATTTGTGCAAAATTGATAGTCCGGGAACATCACATCCCATTACCCTCTTTCTGCAAGGTCTCTGAGCCGCCTCTCTGTCAGGCTCATCGTATGAAACCAAGCATCCCAGTTATCCCATCTCATTTTCCAGGCTTCTAGCACTGGCAAGTTTTGCCCTTGGTCTGTTGCCAACTATATTGGACACATTGTCAACTGACATAGGAATGATTTGCTTTCCCTATTTATTGCAGTTATGCTGCTTTCTTCCCAGCCTTTTCAGACACGCGCTGAACATTGGCTACGGCTGTTTTGGGGGATCACAGCCATCTGACATCTGTGCTCCTCTACATCTGTCAGCCTCCTCCCAGCTTTTAGCACTTTAAGTTTTTAGGGCCAGCAGTCTGGCTTCTTTCTAACCAAGGTTTCAAACCTTCCTTCCTGCTCCTCCTCTTCTGAAATGTTCCCCAGTTCCTAATGTATTTAAATCTCTTATCCTAACATCTAAACTAAATAATTTCTAACCGAATATTATGTTAATTTCTGTTCATTAACAAAAATTGATCATCATCATCTTAAAAACTCCCTATCTATTACAGATTAGACTGCTACCAGAGCACAGAATTTCTAAAATGTTTGAATTTTATAAAAGGTTATTAACAGGCAGCTGCCAGATAATTAGCAGGCAGCTCAAGTATTCTGTTTATCCAGACAATAATAGTATCAACACTGTAGTGCAAGCTTTTCCTATACAATTCTATCAATTTACCTCCATCATGCCCAGGAGAAATTCCAATAGGGAAAAGGGACTGTAATGAATCCCATGAAGCCTCATTCATGCCGAGCTGTTACAGATGATGATTCAGAGAGGGACAAAAGGATGTGGGGCAGCATCCAGAAAATCGGGAATAATAAGGTGTTTTAAAAAAAGCGCCTGTTTGCAAAGTTCAGATAAATAACAGGCAAAAAACATATTCACTGGTCCTTCAGCTTCTCCTTACAGAGTGATAACCACACTCCAGCACGTGTGTAGAGAGGAAGTTCAGTTTAATTGGTTAATATTTAACAAAAAAAAAAATAGCATCCCAGAAATGGTTCCTGAAGAGCACAGCAGATACATTTTAATTTGTGTTCTCATTTGGACCCTAGCTTCTGAAATCACAGGCACTTTCAGCAGAGGAAGGACTGTTAAAGGTATAGCATCTATATAAAGGCATACCACAAACAGTAATGACTTGTAGCCAACAGCAATTCAACTTTAAAACAAAACCCTGTCTCTGCACTTCTTGAAAGAATTACTACTCCTATGACTAGAATAGGCAAGTTATTTTGCCCCTCTTCAGTTTGTCTCTTTAGTTTGACTTGTGGAGTTATTCATCAAACCGTATACAGTGGCATATCTGATTTACAATGTGAAAGTTAAGTGGTAAAAATCATCTTATTCAACAGAAAGTATACTATTTGGAAATGTCCAATCACTTCCCAGAGCTGCTCAGTCATATGGCAACTGTCATGGGCTAGATGAACACTAGGAATGAATAAATTCGTGTTCCTTATCTGTACAATTCGTGGTTTGGAGTATCTGTTGCAACATAAAAAGGATTTCCTTAGCAGTCAGATCAGATCAGTGAAAACAGGTAAGGGATGCCAGAGCTGCAGAAAGCCTTCTGAAAGACAGGTGAGAGTTAATGGTCTCATCTTCATGTCAGAGAAATGTCATAAAGTCTCCATGACACCTGGACGAGGCATTGCGATAAACTAAGAATCAGAATGGGGAAAGGGTAAATAAAACATTGATTATACTGTCTGGTGTGACAAGCACATTACTCCTTGTAGGAATATGCCACAGATTCCATGACAACAATAAGAACTAAGATATTTATAACTTTGAAAGTAAGTCTGTCTGTGTCTTAAAGCCATGGTTTGCATTCATGAGCCAAGGATAATTTCAAAAAGTTTTGCAAGAAAGTACCCCAGCTGTTTAAGAGATTAAGTGTGCTTTGATTTATGTATGACCTACAATTTGACAATGTATTTGAAAAGTGACATTTTCCAGGACGGTAACTGCCAGTGATGCTGGTGCTTTAAGCAATGGTGAATCTGAAGCCTACAGTACAGGAAAACTGATCAGTTTTGAAGTGCTTGTTGTGCAACAGGGAAATGTATTTACTGATCCATAAAATTAAAATAATCATAATCTGTGCCCCTTCCCTTCAAGCACCACACATTTAATAAAAAAAAGTAGCTTGGTGAGTCTGGCATCTCACCTCTGTACAGCCTGCAGACAGCATGTGTGTTTTGACTTCAGCATCATACCCATAATCATAAAGGAAGGATTTTCTTGGATATGTATATATTGATTCAAAGAATTAAACTAATGTCTTAGAGTTTAATGAGCTGAAAGTTTCAGTGAAGTTTTCAGTCCTTCTGCAATATCCATTTTATCTTCAATAAGCAACTCTCTCTAAATTAAGGCTTTCTATCCAGATTTAGAGTTCTTGCATATCCCTCAAAATCCAAGCATGGTTTGCATGCTGTCTGTCCTGAAACTGTTAGTGACATAAAGAAACATTGATATTTGATACACTGGGCATTTTCACATATTTCTTCCCAATGTCTTTCTTTGCCCAGCAGAATACCGTATTTTTCCTGCCACAATGACACAATTTCCAGAAGAAAGATCTCATCACCTGCCCTTTGCATTGAGCACAGCCACTCGGTCCCATCACATTCTCTGTGTAAGCTCCAGTGTTCACGTAGCTGGGAAGTGAGCTCAAGCCAATTAAAAATCCCAATTTCTCAACTTATTTTTCAGATTGTTGATTACTCTGCACAGCTGCTATATATAGCACGTAAACTCATGCCAGCACAAAAAAAGCAACAGAATGAAGTGGTCAAGGCTAAATTCTCCTTTCAGCAACAGCCCAGAAAAGTTACATTAAAGAGATGGGTCACCACTGCCTAAATATTTCATCAAAGCAAATAACGTATTGTCCAACAACAAGGCCTCAGTTTATGAGTTCCCACCTGTAGAAATGGTATCTCTAGTCAGGAAAGCAAAATATTTTGTTTTAACAGCAGAATAGATGGCAAAAGATGCAGCTCATACAGGTCTCCACACACCATGGCCTTCTGACAATTTCTCTGGTGATGTGGTTGCAAAGCCACACCAGAACATGGCAGATTTTTAAAAATCAGTAGAATAGGGTTTCTTATGTTTGATCTTCAGTGAAAAGGAACGATTCTATAATTCACTGCACAGTGTACAGAGAGTCAGTTTAGGACAGACAGTAACAGCGCAGCCGAGTGAAGAGGCAGAACAGAAGAGGGTTTAAAAACAACTCTCTAAAGATGCATTTTGATGTAGTGAAACGAGACACATTCAGAATTCATAATCATAGAATCACAGAATAGTTTGGGTTGGAAGGGACTTTTAAAGGTCATCTAGTCCAACCCCCCTGCCATGGGCAGGGACATCTTCAACTAGATCAGGTTGCTCAGGGCCCCGTCCAACCTGACCTTGAATGTTTCCAGGGATGGGGCATCTACCACCTCTCTGGGCAACCTGGTCCAGGGTTTCACCACCCTCATTGTACAAAACTTCTTCCTTGTATCTAGTCTAAATCTACCCTCTCTCAGTTTGAAACCATTCCCCCTTGTCCTGTCGCAACAAGCCCTGCTAAGAAGTCTGTCCCCATCTTTCTTATAAGTCCCCTTTAAGTATTGAAAGGCCGCAACAAGGTCTCCCTGGAGCCTTCTCTTCTCCAGGCTGAACAACCCCAACTCTCTCAGCCTTTCCTCATAGAAGAGGTGTTCCATCCCCCTGATTGTTTTTGTGGCCCTCCTCTGGACCCGCTCCAACAGGTCCATGTCTGTCTTGTGCTAAGGGCTCCAGAGCTGGATGCAGCACTGCAGGTGGGGTCTCACCAGAGCAGAGGGGCAGAATCACCTCCCTCGACCTGCTGGCCACGCTTCTTGTGATGCAGCCCAGCATACAGTTGGCTTTCTGGGTTGTGAGTGCACATTGTCAGCTCATGTCCAGCTTTTCATCCACCAGTACCCCAAGTCCTTCTCGTCAGGGCTGCTCTCAATCCCTTCATCCCCCAGCCTGTATTGATACTGGGGGTTGCCCCGACCAGCTGCAAGACTTTGCACTTGGCCTTGTTGAACCTCATGAGGTTCACATGGGTCCACTTCTTGAGCTTGTCCAGGTCCCTCTGGATGGCATCCCATCCCTCAGGCATGTCAACCGCACCACTCAGCTTGGAGTCCTCTGAAAATCTGTGGAGGGTGCACTTGATCCCACTGTCTATGTTGCTGATGAAAATACTAAACAGTACTGGTCCCAATACGGACCCCTGAGGGACACCACTTGTCACCGATCTCCATGTGGATATTGAGCCGTTGACCACTACCCTCTGGATGCGACCATCCAACCAATTCCTTATCCACTGAACAGTCCATCCATCAAATCCGTATCTCGCCAATTTAGAGGGAAGGATGTTGTGGGGGACCATGTCAAAGGCCTTACAGAAGTCCAGATAGATGACATCCATAGCTCTTTCCGAGCTTTAGAATAAACACTTTCAAATATTATCACACAGTAGAAATTGTTCATAGCTGGCTACTGAAAGTTAGACAAACTTTTATTTATGCTCCCGATTTTCACAAGTGCCAAGAATCTTACTGCTATCCCTACAAGTTTTTCTCTAAATAAGGACTACAAGACTGAATTGGATATTAAAGTCAAGCAAGGCTTGTTAACAAATATAGCAGTACAAACCATCACTTTATTGTGCCCAGACTTGAGTTTTCCTTTTTAAGGTGTTTTTTCTTCTCTTCCATCTTGCCTCATTCATCGGTGTATATACAGAATACATTTTGAACAATCTAAATTTTTGTCAGAATCTACTTTTATAATACAAAGAACAAACAGACACCATCCCAATGTTTTGAATGGCTGCTTAGATAAGGAAACTGCAGTCGCTAAGCTCACTGCTCCAAGCAGTCTCATGTGCTTTATAACCTACAGTACTGGCACAACCGAACGTACCAGGAGACCAAGAGAGACATTCCTGCTTGCTCTCTGCGATATCCTAATTGCACTGCTGAAAACAGCACTTACCTGAAGATGCAGATTTATCTAATGCAGAACACTGGGGGAATGGCATGGGAAAATACTAGGGAAGTGAATTATGTGTCAAATGCAAATAAAGGACCGACAACTAAGTCTCTCACTGCAATCACAGGAAAATAATTATGCACGTTACATACATTTGTTCCTTCAGTGTCACTGCAGAAGTTATACAGAAGTTCTTCCTAATTTTATTTCAATCCTATGTAGGCATGAAAGGATTCATCCTGACATTATGATAAGTGATGAAACATAACATTAACATAAATTTATTTATATGAGAAACGCTGCTGACAGAGTACATGCTTCTTCATCTTATGTTTTTACATTCTCTCTTTCCAAGATGCTCAGCCAAGTGTCCCATCAATTACACTCATGCAAAAGAAGAACAACTCCAATAAAGCCTGTATAAATTCATCATTCTAACTAAGAGGCAATGTGTAATAGTAAGCTGATTTTGACAAAACTAGTAGATCAGAATAATAAAATCTAAAACCAAAGTTATCTATATCATCTAAGGAAAGGACTACTAGTTTTAGAACAGATAGCACGGTATATATGATTCTTTCTACTTGACTACGCAAAATTACTTGTGTTAACAGAAGGAATCTGGCAGTTTGTTCAGTTTAAGTTAACAAGAAGGGACCTTTCGTCTGCTGTATCTGTACTGTCCACTGTTAGAAAACAAGCTCCACAAGAACTTTGCTTTCCCACAGACACCCCTCTGCTCTACTTCAGACCCTGGCACTATTGTTCTGCAACTCGTAACTAGAGCTTGGAAGTCTCCTGCACAGTACGGTGAACTCTACCTACTTGATTCAGGTAACCTCACTACTGTGTGGTTAAAGAAAAAAAAAGTCTACCACTACTTAAACCAATGGTCATACAGTAGAGCACCTTAAGCACCACAGACAAAAGTCTCCAGACACTTCTAAAAACAATCGCCTTGACACTTTTGTTCCAGAAGTAAGCATACACTCAAGGAAAGACAAGCAAATCCCAGAGTACAGTGGTAAGACAACTTAAGCAGTGGCAAAAATATTCTGTGTAACTTGCAAGAATATTTGGTTTGATTTCTCCCCTTTTGGCAATAAGAATTTTAAAATTCTTATTGGACTTTTTTTTAAAAAAGTCCTTTACCTCTTAAACTATAGTGCAGCTATTTTGTTAAAGAGCAATGTAGAAACAAAGCAAGTTAAATATTGAATTAGCAGATGACAGCTCTTCAAAAATATTCTCATTAAAGTTGCTCAGAGCACCAGAAAAAACAGGTTTTATGCTTTAAAAATTAAGTTATAGGAAAAGCTTCCTCCCTCTTACCATGTCCTTGAGGACCTGTGAATACTGTTGTGGGTGGCAGTGCGTTGGCAAAGCAAATGCCAGCAAACTGCCTCCCCTCACACAAGTGATTGATTTATCAGTTTAATAAAGCTGTAAATAGAGAAAAATGTTCCTCAAGGCTTAACAGTGAACTACAAGCAAATAATAGGCAACAAGCTCTGATGCCGCATTGAAAATATAACTACTTGTGAAATACAGCGTATGTTAAATTTTCCTGTCAGCAGCCCTCAGAAAATCTGACCACTATGATTTCCAGCTACATGACACAGTCCTTGAATTCTGGTGACAGAGCCTTATAATGTTGGGTGTCCTTGCTTTCGTCTGTAGGGAGCACCCACATGGTTTTTATCACACTTTTCTCAATTTAAAACAGAAGGAAGCCAGTACAAGGAAGCTAAAAACAGTGCTACAATGCACTAAAACAAGAAAGGATCCCTCCAGCCATACAGCAAAACCAAAATTCTTTGCAATCACTTGGTGCTTCTATATGTACATAATTTAGAAAGCTACCAATGTCTATAATTGTTTGTACAAGATATAAAGTGCTAGTAATGTGTGCAATTCCTCTATAATTCCAAAAGATTCCTTAAATACTTTTCTCCCTCCACCTAAATACATCTCTGTCATACCACCTGCCTTTTTTTTTCTTTGCAAGACTGTTTCTGGCATATCATGCCATTTCTGCCTAGAGTTTCTCCTTCCTTCTTCCCATCCTTGCAAATTTAACAGGACATTTGCTAGTTAACTCTTCTATACTGTGAAATAGAGAAAGCAAGCCACACTGGAAAAGGATAGATGTTATCTAGCAGCCTGCAGCAGACAATTGCCAGCTGCACACAGGTTTGAGCCTGTAAACATTGTAAGATAGTAAAGGTTTTCAAGGGATAAATTCAGTTCTCGCTCATGATTAATTATATTTTTGTAATGCACAAACCAGCTTCTAAGCAAAACTTCAAAACTTCAGCCATGACATAAGTATTTGAGATTCTGTTTTTAAGAGTTATTAAAATTGGACAACTCAAGGCATTTTGGAGATAGAAGTTGGGGTGGGGAGAGTTTAACTTCAGATGAGCATTCTGCTTCAATTACCTGAAAATATTCAGCTTGGGTTTGATGCATTTTTTTGCTCATTGAAGCATTGAACATTGAAGCAAATATGGTTTTTTATTGCAAATAATAATAGGTTTTAATTCAGGAAGGGGAGTGGGAGTGGATTTCAACACAAACATTGTTAAAAATATAAATTTTTGTGGTTGAAACTAATTCTGTCATGTAAAAAGTTTAATCCTTAATTGAAAAGAAAAAGCATTTAGATGAAAAATTTCCAACCGTTTCTAAGTCTTACACAACTGGAACACTAGACCTCCATTCCATCTTTCACTAAATACTGGCAAATGCAGCAAAGAAACGGCCACATACTCATCGAGATTCAGCAATGTCTCTGTAGGCCTTCAAATCCCTTCCCAGGAGCTGTGGCTTTAGAAACAAGTCAGGCACATCTTCTGCAACCTTGTCTGCAGCCCAGGGGAAATAAAAAGACACCAATCACATGGGATTGGCCTCATAATACTGGTCTTTTGTTCTTGTGGTTGCTTTTGTTTTTAAAGCAGTGATGGTCCTTACTGTATCTATTGTAATAGTCAAGAACACACCACAGTGTGGCCTTTGCCCTATCTCCTGCTGCAAGGCAAGAGCAAGGAAACAGAGAAGAGCAGGCAAGAGTAGCGAGGGAAAAGTGGCTTCACCCTGCCAGCACATCACATCCAACAGCTTGTTTAAATTCTGCAATGCCTTTTAAAGATTGACCTTCATTAGCTTTCGCATACCCTCTGACCTCTTGAAGGTCTTTAATATGCTCAACTTTATCAAGTGTGGTCTTTCCACTATGTCAACTCTCTATTCCTTCCTACCACAATTTGTAGAAATTTTCTACACGATATTTAATTAGAAGTCTGAGCTCTGTACTCACCAGAAATAGAAGTCAAATAATACTGATCTGCTTCACCAGAACAATTTGGTTTTACTACTGAACAAAACCCTAAAATCCCCAAAATGCAAGAGCTTCCAAAGTCCCTATTATGTCCATGAAAGTCAGCAGTCTTCTGTATTTAAAAGCAATTCAACATGTTTCAAGAGTGCTAAAATGCTTCTTTCTTCTTCTGATAGTCTAGGAGCATATGCATGAGCAATGTCTGTCTATCAGATTAAAGGCACTAAATGTTTAACATGCATTAAATATTACTGAAGAAGCAAACACTGAACTCTGGCACTTGATGACTTGGCCTCAGTATTTGTCTTGCCTTTCTCTGTTAGAATTAAATCAGTAGGCTGTACCCTTAGCCTTTCTTTTCTACGAAATAATCAGACTAAAATTAGTTTTTATATAGTGGAGATAAATATCATCAACTTCAGTGAGAAGACTACATTCCATGAAATTAAACTTGTTTACTTGCTTCGGTCTTTTAAAGTATTGTAGCAGCAAATTTTAAAGTATTAATACAGCAAATGATCTACCAAGCAGAGCGCCCAGAGAAAAGTGATGTATGCCCTAGCTTTACAGCGATACAGTCTGTGGACACCTGATAGCCTTGTCTACTGGTGACTCATAGGACCACATGCTACTTGGAAGCAGTATCTCAATGTAGGTAATATTAAATTCTCTGGTTTCTCAGATTTTTGTCTCAGGAGCACATTTAAAAATAATTAGTTAATGAATTTTAAAGGAAAAAGAAACTCAGTTGATTCTAGAATCCTATTTACCGTAAGTTTAGCAGTTTTTCAGAAAAATGTCATTTTCCTGAATCAGCCTGCACACTGGTTAGACCATTACAAACTTAGAATCTCATTTTGGCTTGAAAAATCAAACTTACTGAGCCAAGTCAATAAATAATGCTGTTCAGTATGGTCAATAAATAACCAGTGTAGGTCCTTTCCAAATCCATTTACAAGTAATCATGCAGACATTAAGCAGTTTTATAACTGATATCTAATGGCTACATAATAATACATTTATTAGAGGTTAATAATTCCTGTTATGCTAGTAAATGGACTACCATGGTTCATCACCATCCTTAATAGTCTCTTTATGAACTAAAAGGGAGGCTGTCAGGGAGCGATTGGTATATCACACGAACAAGGCTTTTTTAATGCACTGTTTTTCATTTCTGGAGAATAATGTTCAAACGCAGATGTCATAGGCCTGTCATGTCACGGGCCTGTCATGTCACGTTATGACAGAGTCATTCTCCCAAGTTTTGTCTGAAAATTGCAGTGACTGCAACGGACTGGAACATGGAGAAAACTAGAAATCTTAAAAAAAAATGTACAAAAATAAGGTATTATCTATACATATTATCCATCTGGAAAACTTTTTCTGCCATTGCATTTCCCACAGAAAAGTGCAAAGTTAGTTTTCATCTGTCAATTAAAGCTTTCAGGTCCTCCACACACGCTTGACAGCCTTCAAGCAATTTGTTTTGCAGTTAGAGTTGGATAAGAAATTGTTTCTATTCCAAATGAGTGCTCAGGACAGAAACCGAGCAGGAGAAAAGCAATTTTGAAACCCCCTTTTTGTTCCTCAGGCTGTGGGTGAGGCTGTGTTTCCTCCTAGACCCTGGAATAGGCTTAGTTAGCCCTAGCTTATATTTTGTTTCTCAGAACCCCTTTCCAGGCCCTGGGAAACAGCTGTAGCACAGTATGCTTCAGCTACATCCCCATCACACCCTTGGGCTATTATTTTTCTTATAATGCCATATGTTCCTCATGTCAGGGCTAGAAGGAGAGCTAGTGTGAGCCATTACATGAGTTACCCTCTCTAGTCTTTGAAAAACAGCCATAGGCAAGGATATTTATTAAGCTGTTTCCTCTCTCTAAGGTCCCTTTTATATCACTAGAGCTGAGGATTTTGCATACAAGTCCTTTCTATTTCATTTTTAGAGAATATTCCTTGGCATTGATTATGTCAAGATCCCATTTTTCCCCTACTGCTTGCTAAAACTTCTTAAAAAATGCTTAAAAATCCTCCCCACTCAAGCTTCTCTTCATATATCACAAAGTGGAAAAAAGAGCATTTTGTAAAACAAAATTCACACGCTTGTGGCCATTTAACTAATATATTAAGTGTAAAGAATATAGATGGGAAGATTGGTTTTCCTCTGCTATCCTCTATTGTTTTAGCTATGTGTATCCCAAGCAGAAGCCTGTAACAGCCTTTCCTGTCATCAGAGCAGAACATCAATGACATCCTGGATATAGGCTCATAGGCTCGTCTAGCCACGAGTGGCCACTCTGCTGTGAGCAAGGAAAGTGACTCACCATCCTCTGATGCCTTGTAGAACCACCTCTGGTGACTGTGAAGGGAATTATTGTATTTTTTACTGACAAGGCATATAAAAGATATGAGAAAGAAACAATACTGCACCAGTGTCAATAGCAATAGAAATTACTTGCTTAATCTGCCGGTAGCCTGAGGTAGAGAATGTCACTGAAAACTTACCTTCATAATATTGCATTTGCAGGCAAAGCCTTGTCAGTCGACAGACTCATTTCTGGTTTCATATCTCTATCACTGAAGAAAAGTTTTAGTGAAAGTAACTGACAATATCATTCCCTTCCTTGTCACCATCTTAGCCTGAATCCCTGTCTGTTACGGATATACTAAAATCATCTTACTTGGGATAGCATTTCCTAAGGAAAAAAACTGTACCAATGCTGCCCACACCTCTCCTTCTCCTGCTTCACCTGTCTCTGAGTAACCATTCATAAGAACAACATTAAGCCAAAATGTAGAATTTAAGGCCTGTTCATCCCTTGCTTGAATAAGTCCCAGTGAGGGGCTATTGCATGGGGATTAAGCAGAGGCTTGCACCCCCCCTGCTCCAGGCCATGCTCTGACAGGGACTGCTCTCGCTCGGTGGGACCAGGGTGGCCACGGGGACTGGCTGTCAGCGGGCAGCCTGGGCTCCCTGGCAATTGCCCAGATGGATTTTGGTATGGGGCTGGCCTACCTTCTCCTGTCCTTGTTGGCTTGGGTCACAAGTCTGAACAAAGGCTAAGAAATTCAGTGGAAAGAGATATCCTTGATGTTCCTTCCTGTCTTGGAAAGGCAAGTAGGACAGAGATTCCCTGTTCCTTTTTTTCCAGCTAAAACGTAAATGGGATTTTGCCTTCATAATCTTTGCCAGTCAATGTCATTAGCATAGATCAGTAAAGCAGATTTCTTAGGGCAGGACATGGTTTTGCACTCGCTACTCAAGCTAACCTGATTTTGAGCTGAGCGCTGCTAACCTGAACTGATTTTGGTGGAAGTTCTGCCCCAGTGAAGAATGCTGTCTAAGCTAAAGTTGAATGACCCCTTGTTTTACATATCCTGTTTATTTAAAGCTATCTTTTAATTAACAGTTATTAAAATATCAGAAGCTTTTAAATAAAAAATACAGTTATATTAGCAAAGCACTAATAAATACAGAAAACAGCTGAACAAGAAGAATATGAGCTGCATGACAGACAAGGTCCTCTCCACGTCCAAAATTTTTGTGATGTGATATTAAGATGGTGAATTGTGACTAACATGTATTTTAAATAGGAGACTCCCTTTTTGTTTTAAAGAATAATGCTTCTTAAAGGTGATTCCAGAGTCCCTCACCAGAAATGTGTTTCTTATGCATTGAATTAATTTTTGCTGACTTTAAGAAATAGTCATCAGTCACCCAAAACATGTTCCCCAGAGAATCAAACAGCCAGCGAAACTTCACATAGCTCTAGAATTTATGCGCTTAAAATATGCATTAAGTATATCAAACCAATTCTAGGATGTTTTAGACCATAAAGTCTGATTTCAGCTATTGTAGATCATTGGCTCTGCTTTACAAGAAACATTTTTTTACAGGTTTATAACTCAGCTATAAAAATGTGCTCCAGGCTAAAGCTCAGCATAAAAAGGTCTCAGCTAAAGGGTAATCTTTTTCATTACAACTTTTTGCTACTTTGTTTAGCTATTTAATATTACAGGTGTCTTAAAAAAAATCCCCTTCCACTGCAGGATTATTATCAACCCCCCCTACCAGGGGTTGATTTATACTCTAAACTGCAGGGAAGAGAAAGGTAATCCAGATTTAAACAAACAAACAAACACCCCCAAAAAACCAACAACAACCCCCTCCAAATGCTAGAACTATGAGTTTTACATGGTCAAAGTTTTAGATTTTTAAGATAATGTACTAGAACACATTTTTAAAAGAGCTGTAACTTCCTCTGCACTTCAGACCATACAAAAGGATGTAACGTAATTAATGTATTACCGTTAACATATTGGGAAATCTGCGACAGAGTGCTTCATCAATGCACCTCTACATACCGACAATTTGGAGTTCCTCAAGGCCTGGAAAACAACTAGCTAAAGTTGGTTTCAGTCAATGCAAATTTTAGAGGTTATTTGATCCTAATATACAAATACATACCCAGGGTTAATAGGCCAAGCCCAGGAATCTAGTTCAAAGAGGTATGCCAGAGGTATGCTCAGAGACAAGGCTAAGCATACTTAAATTGCAGATAAAATGCAAGGTTAATTGACTATTGAAATAACTTGCTTGTGATTTTCTTGCAAGTCAAGATTTCATTCTTCATACGCAGGTGACCCAAAGCTTTTACAGAAGTTTAATACCCTACAGAGAATATATTTCAAGATCTCTGAAAGAAGACCTGGGATGCATAAACAGAGAGAGAGAGAAACAACTTTGAGAAAAGTTCTTTGCATACAAAACTATGTTCAGAATGAAACTATACAATGCTTCACTCAAATCAGAAACTAAACTCTTGAGATTCAAGCTAGTATTGTGTGTAAAGCCCCACCTTTGCAAACATAATGACTTTTTTCCATCTCATAGGCAACCACTTTTAGAAACACTTCCCTAAATGTAATTGGGAAGAAGACAAGAAAGTCAGACTGCAATATCTGCAACCCTCCCAGTGGGCATTTCTTGGGCAAGCTTAGAACTAATTTAACATTCTCAGAAGCAGAAAACATTCAGCTCAATGATAGTCAGTGAAGTCGGATTTAGGGCAGGCAAAGTTCAGCAACTTGAGCTCAGTTTTATGTTCAACTATTTGGCTCATAAAAGCTAAATAGGTGTTAATGCCTACTGGGAAAAATAAGAATTATTAATATTAAGTTATATGAAACTACTGTAAAAAGATAGGGTTGGGGTTTGTTGATTTTTTTTTTTTCCTAACAACTGCAGAAGGGATATTGTTGGGAAAAGTAGACATATGCTTTTTCCCCAGTGTGGTGGCTTAACCCCAGCCAGCAACTAAGCACACACAGCCATTCACTCACTCCCACTGCAGTGGGATGGGGGAGAGAATCAGAACAGTAAAAGTGAGGAAACTTGTGGGTTCAGATAAAGACAGTTTAATAGGTGAAGCAAAAGCCATGCACAAGCAAAGCAAACCAAGGAATTCATTCACTCCTTCCCATCGGCAGGCAGGTGTTCAGCCATCTCCAGGACAGCAGGGCTCCATCACGCGTAATGGTTACTTGGGAAGACAAAACGCCAACACTCCGAACGTCCCCCCCTTCCTGCTTCTTTCCCCAGCTTTACATGCTGAGCATGACATCATATGGTATGGAATGTCCCTTTGGTCAGTAGGGGTCAGCTGTCCCAGCTGCATCCCCTCCCAGCTTCTTGTGCACCCCCAGCCTCCTCGCTGGGGGGGTGGGGTGAGGAGCAGAAAAGGCCTTGAGTCTGTGTAAGCCCTGCTCAGCAGTAACTAAAACATCCCTGTGTTATCAACACTGTTTCCAGCACAAATCCAAAACATAGCCCCATACTAGCTTCTATGAAGAAAATTAACTCTATCCCAGCCAAAACCAGCACACCCAGTCTTATCCAGAATGAGGGGAATTACTGTATTTTGCTAGGTTTCTGGACAAGTTGAAGCTGTACTGTTGATTGGAGTGTACTACACAGTAAGTATACTCAGTGGACAACATATGCCTCAGAGATCCTGGACATCCACAGCACATACTCTGGTTATAATACCATGTCCATATTCAATTAAGTGTGAAACCCTTTAGGCTTACTGTTCATTTACTATGTAGTTGTTCTAGGCATACAGGGTAGAGTTACACTTCCTAGAAACATCAGAGCTGTTGCTTCTACATTTAAGATGACCCAGAGAAAACAATTCTAGGTCTAATGGTTATATAAATAGTTCAAACGCTAATTAGCCTCCTGCCCCATGAGCCTCACAAGAGTATTTTATACATCTTTCAGAATCATATGGTCATGGGTGTTACAGGACAACCCACTTATAAGCTGCTATTCACAGTAATATTTCCCTGATGTTTACTACTAGCCCTAAAATACCTGGCAGCCTACCACACATCATCATCATCTAAGTATCAACTAAAAATACAGAACAGCAATATGTTTCCATGGATCAATAACAGAGTGCTTATGCCTTCTTAGATCAGCAACATTATGAAGACCATTATATACATTCAATTTTGCCTAGTGTAGTCCAAAAAACCCACAATCAAACCAAAACATACCACAAAATCCCATGGATAGTGTGCAAAGAAAATGACTTTATGAAAAACTTTCTCCTGATTTGTGTGATATTAACCTGCAAAATAACGCAGGTAGTTATTTTGGTAATGCTCCTTTTACTTTTTATATCATTATCAAGCTTTGACTTAATAATTATTAAAATTAACATATCCAACTCAAACGATACATTTATTTTGTATTAGTTGCTATGCACATGTGAATGACAACAGTGGTGATTTCACAAGTGGCACGTGCCACACTAGATACTACATCAGGATTTACCCGAAGAGGTTAACTTTGTCTTTGGGTGTTCAAGAATTATAGGAACAGTATTAAAAGTTGAAGTCTACTGAAGTAGGAAAAAAGTTAGGATTTTCAATGCCAATCTAAATTCATTCATAAGAGTGAAATTTACTGATGATTAAAACTGTAAAGGAGAAAAGCCATTATGGAGCCTCCCTGGTTTTCACCTTTAAACTCCATCACTCTGGTAGCAGCTAGCTCTTATCAGTCCCGCTCAGAGCGGTAAATCTATCATTTTTAGAAAATTCAGATAATGCAGGACCCAGGTGATAAGTGTGGTTAGAGTGCTAACTCTAACTCTTTGGTTAGAGTGCTCACTTCAACATTCTCAGTGAAAACACTGGTCATACAAGCTTCACAAATTTATGTGGGACTGTTTCCACAAACAGTAGTGCAGGATGATACTGGGCAGAGACTTCCTCAACATGATTAAAGAAGCTTAACTAAAAAGGAGTAGGAAATATTCCTCATTCGTTTTTTCATTTCTGTTCTTTTTGTACATTGTATCTGGACAATGTTTTAAACCACCCTGTTATTAAGCCTTTTTCTGCTCAGTGAAGAAGACATAATTTTAATCACTGGGATGAAGTTACAGTTACATTAAAACAGCTCAGCCCCGCATTTATCTGATGATCTGTTGGAGGGAGTTCTGCAAAACCGCCGCCCCCCTAACAACAGGGCTAAAATGGTGAAGGTGCCCAGACTGAAAGACACCCTTTCTGCTTAATTCATGTTTTCTAAATCTCATCAGGAATGGGATACAAGTATAGGCTCTATTTGTACTAATGTAAACAGAAATGCACACAAAAAGAAATGACTCATAGGAGAGACTCAAGGCCCTAGGAGAGATTGTAATACTGTATCTAATTTTGGAAACACTTGATTTGTATCTCCTTTTTCAATGCCAATGGAAATAATGAAAGTTAATACCAGGTGCACCAATGCTTCCTGGCAGTTTTGACCTTTAAAAGAAAGAACTTGGATTTACAGATGACAAGATTCATTGCAAGTGCATCGCACAACAGTAAGCTTCTGACTTTCAGACTCACTGAGATTTACTGGTATACCCCAGCCCATACAGCAATATTTCAACACTCACAGGAAGCAAAGTTTTACTAACAAACATCCCTGTCTGTAATTTTTACCAGTAATTCCTAAGACCTTTTTCCGCCTTCAAAATCATGTTAACCAACATGATGTAAATTTGTAGTATTTCTTCTCATAAGACTCATTAGCATTACACACTGCAAATCTAATACTAAGGCCTTTTCAGTTGCACATAAACAGAGTACAAATATAAACAAGAAATAAATGTGGACCACCTGATAATAGTGTCTAGTGCAATTAATGACTTACAGCAAGCAAAACTAATTTAAGCACTTATCCAAGAACTTGCTTTTCTGTTGTTTCCTTTTGAATGCACTTCCCTTACTGAAGCTCACCTGAGTTACAGCTGTAGGTATTTCTGTACAAATTTATTCTATTTTGGAGACATATGTTCTGCTCACTCACACTACAGTAGAACTTCTACCATGTGGAAGACCTACAGGTTCACAGTAGTTAAGGCCCAATTCTTAAAATCCTTAACTTATAGCTAAGCATTTACATTGCAGGCACAGCCAAACAACTTCTCTGGTAACTACACACTTTGAAGTATTGCTGTGGAGTTCACCTGTGAGAATCATAGAATGGTTTGGGTTGGAAGGGACCTTTAAAGGTCATCTAGTCCAACCCCCCTGCCATGGGCAGGGACATCTTCAACTAGATCAGGTTGCTCAGAGCCCCGTCCAACCTGACCTTGAATGTTTCCAGGGATGGGGCATCTACCACCTCTCTGGGCAACCTGGTCCAGGGTTTCACCACCCTCATTGTACAAAATTTCTTCCTTATACATAGCCTGAATCTACGCTCCTTTAGTTTAAAACCATTCCCCCTTGTTCTATTGCAACAGGCCCTACTAAGTCGTCTGTCCCCATCTCTTATAAGCCCCCTTTAATAAGGGTTAAAATAGATCCTGGAGATATCCCATTTGTAAATTGGGACATCAGCTATCACCGTACATCTAAAGTGTATTTGTATACCTGTAGGTGTACAGAAAAGAGCAAGCCTTTATTTGGAAATCAGTTATTACACATACATAGACATAGAGGATGTTAATTTACTTTTACAATCAATATGAACAATAAATTAGGTCTGGAGTGGATAAGCAATGCAGCATGTTGAACCAGACTTCTCAGTGGCAGTTTCAGAACTTTCTCTCTCTCCTTTTTATTTTAACAGATGCTGTTCTAGCTCTCCTAGCTTTATCTCTGGCCTGTCTGGGACCTGGAGACCGAGAGATGCTTCAATTTCTGTTCTTTTTCCACAAATCCCCCGAATATCATGTTTTTTCTTGACATGTATGGCCACAATGGAAAGAAGATAGCTTACAAAAGTGAAATTCCTTCTTTCTGCCTGCCCTTAAATCCCCTTTCTGGTTCCTAAAGACAAGCAGTCAGACAATTACAATCAACCAATCCATTGCACTGCTGTTTCTCTGTTCTGTCCTTCCTCAATGTTTACCATGTTTTTGATGCAGTAAATCCTGAGCACTGGCTCCTAACATCCAGAGATTAACTGAGAAGCCTGCCTTGCTTGCCTTGCTTATCAGAATGCTTTTCTAGCACTTCATATCCCAGAGAGCCATTCACTGACTGTGCTCTGCAATCCAATGGAAAGTTCTCCACACACTTCCTTTGAGTAGGGAGAAAACCCATTTTATTAAAAACAAAAGATTATTTAACTTTCAGTAGTGCAGTGCCACAGAAAAAAGTTTTTCTGCCTTCATAATATATCACTGCAATGTTTTATTTACAACAGAATTTGTTCCAGAGATCAGTGATTAAAATTTGCTGTAGCCTAAGGAGTCATAAATTTTCAGATCTCACCCAACTAGTTTTCAGATGTTATGTACATTAATTTTTTAATTAAAAAGCAACTCAACTGCAATGTCATAACTTGAACAGACCAGAAACTTTATGAAGTCCAGCTTGCATTCAATTACACTGAAAACAATACACTGCATATTTCTATATATGTCTGAATTTGCCTCCAGTTACTGTCAAATTTCTTTTCTTCCAGTTAAATATGCTCTCACAGTCAAACCTGAAAGTCCCAGAACAGCATGTAGCCTCTGAACTCTCAAGTGAACAAAAGGTCTCCCAGTGACTTCAATACGCTTTAGATCAGATCCTATAAGAGACTCTGTTGATAGCTAACTTCTTTTCTTTGCTACTGAGTGGCCCATAGGCCTCTAGAACTAAAGTACTATAAAAAACCAAACCAAAACACAACTTTACTTTCACATTTATAAGGGGTATAGTGAGGAAACACTTCTATAACAATGCTTCCAGAGTGGAATTAATAATATTCATTGTTTAATAACTTCCACTGTTTAATAAATAATGGATAATACTTAATCCTGATTTGACTGCGTGACAGAAAAATCTCTTTGGAAACCTTGGTTCCATTAAGGAGCAGAATCTGCTCTCCTTAGAGATGAGTGCAAGTGTTTACTCCTCGATATGTCTCTGACTACAGGTAGTCAGAAAGACTATCTGTACTAACTGTACTGTACTGTTTGCATTCAGATACAAAAAAGACACTGCTTAGTCCGAGTCAGCATATAGCTCAATTATATTTTACCCTAAAATCAGGCCCATGAAAGTAAATGAATGCTGTTTTCACAATCTACTTGACCTTCCAAAGCATGACGCACAGATCCACCTCCCTTTCTCTTGTTCCATGATATTGATTGGCAAGTAGAGATTGCTGCAAGTGTAGGCTACAGCACAATCTTACTCTTCTTCCCTTCATAGTAACTTAGAAAAACAATGAGCTATAGCCCACGAAGATATTATTCATTTCTTTTATTGACTGAAAAGTAAGATAACAAGGCGCCTAGCAGCCCCTGCACCACAGAAGAAAAGAGACTACTAAAATAGATGCAAGGACCAGCAATAAAAAACACTAAGTAATGAAACAAAAACTATAAATTACGGAAAGCAAAGCTAAAAATCAATATGCTGCTTTTGTGAAAGACTGTGCTCAGTTTTAAAAACAGAGCAGTTTTTGCTGAATGTTTAATTAGCTATAGATTGTTAAAGAAGGATTCCAGACCATCTGGAGCCTATTCTGTAACTTGATCTGGAAACCTCTAGCTCAAAAATAATTCCTGTGGGAAGGCACAAACATACATACCATAACCTCATCAGCAAGTTTCGGGTATATATTTTAGATAAAAATATACCATCTTTACCTCCTGGGAAATCTGAGATAAAAAATAAAAACCAAACATCCCAATGAAATACCAAAATACTAGAAACAATTGGAGAAGCAAGGTATCATTTCTTAAAAGATCAATGCGAGAAGAGAAAGGTTTAGACCAAAAAGCCTGATGAGCAGCTTTAGCTTCTAAATATTAAAAGATGCAGTTATTCAACAATGTCAGATAATCACGATAATGATAAAGATACATCTTCTGAGCTTTTACAGGAAGCTTAAAATAAGACTGGCAGAGGAACAGAAGCCCCCATTGCACTGGGGGGAAAAAAAAAAATAGAGCACCACACAGAAACTGAACAAAAGTTGTCCTAAAATAGAACTTGGAATGATGCCATAGTTAATAGTTATAAATACAGAACACACTGACGTATTAAACATGGTCTTCAAATACAGTTTTAACCAGAAGGGAAAAAAAAAAAGGCAAGTCTTGACACAGATTTTGGTCACTACCAGCAGTACAAAGAAAACAGAAATCATTCTAGACAGTGACTAGTAAGAGATTTTTTTTTTTTTTTTAATTATGTTGGATCAGACTCAAAGGCTTCCTCCCTGCTTCTATACTGGGAATGGAAGAATTAACAAGATGTATCTTAGAACCAGAAACACAATTTATCTACGATATTTGAATTACAGTCCAGCTGGTGCAGTATCTCCAAGGGTGACTACCAAATAATGTTCGGGAGACAGTATAAAAAGCCCTTATTGAGCAGTTGACATACAGTCTGCCTAAGAGATCTTTGCTGCTAAGAATCAGAGCAGACCTTTCCAGAGTATATTTTCTGTTTTTTAATAAAGATGGTACTCTAGGAATCTAAAGAATGAGGACTGAAAGCATAAATGAGCTCATTTTGGCATTGGAAAGAGTTTCCAGAAAGAAAGAAAATGAAAAATGCTATAAAATATGAACTAACTGCCTAACTATTTAAAAAACAAGATGCAATCTGGAAATCTTCAGAAATGAAGATGTATCTCTAATGTGACCCATGACTGAATGATATGATCAGACAGAAACTTACCAGAGGGTGTTACAGGCAAACTTTCCATCCTCTTCCTTCCTATCAAGAAGTGCAGCCTGTGCTCACAGCGTAAGATACAGATGTGGGTACATATTTTTCCAGTTAGACTGGGGCTGCATCTGGCTCTGCACATGGTTACACAGAGTATTTCAAGCATGGAATACATTTCCTTATAACCCTAGGTATGTTGTGAATTACAAATGTGGTATTTGGAGCTGTTCAAGAACTGGGAAAAACTGTTTTTAGTAAAACCTTTTGAAAAATTCCCATTTTCACAAAAAATATTGACAACATAATTGATAAATCAAGATCCTTATCAAGCCTCCTTCAATGCTTAACACAAATTCCAAACATCACTGTACTACAGCAATTCACCTGCATCTAAATGACCGGTTTTAAATGGTATACAAATGATATTTAAGGGATGAGTATTTATGAATAGAAGAATGGGGATGTACAAAGCAGAAAGTGAAAAGAGGGAGGATTCAAACTATTTCTCCCCCAAGATCCCAGAGACTGTTGATACATGTAGACAAATTTGTCTCAAGATTTTTAATATAAAAAGAGATATTTGCACTTCCTTCTACAATTTTCCTTAATGTTAAATAAGATTAAATATCTGTCACAGACATCTTTGTAGATTATTTTTGCTTCATTTAACACATTACTATGTGTAAGTATGATGCAACAGACCCTACAGGCAAGTTTTTCTATGTTTTATTGATTTGTAAAGATGACACGCATTACAATTAATTTATAAAATATTCTCTTCCAAAACAGTTTCATACTAATTCTATTTTCTTGGAAAAGTTCACAGAGGAAGCATTACGTGGGTCATCCCATAGGGACCCTTTGTTTCCACAGTGCTCTATGCATCACATCACTAAGGATTCTCCATTTTACTCATTCTTTTAATTTCTTCAGCGGTTACAGTGTCACTGCATACAACTTCTAAACTCAGAATTCAGAGAACAAAAAATTCACAATATTCAAGTCAGTTACTCACACTACATTTAACTCATAGAGGAGGAGTAAAGGCAGATTACTGTTGCTCTACTAAAATTCAAGAGGAGGGACAGTCACAAGTTATCTCCAAACTTGTACAAGTTTGAGCATCTGTTTGTACAGCATAATACCTCAAGTAGCAAAGCCCCAGCTCTCAGCAGTTCAGTCCCCTTAAGAATTCACAGATTCAGCTTCCTTAAGAGAGCAGTTCTTCATGAATCTTACTCTGACACTCAAAAGAAACATTTTTGATCTGTGGCACCAATTTGCAGTCCTTCCGTTTCAGCTGACATAATTGGGAACAGTGATCTCTGCCCCACTTCAGTTTCACAGGGGCTGTGAAAATTTGATCTCCCAACTGTTGCAGCTCCCAGACCAATATTTTAATATACAGTATCATCAATGGTGGTTTAACTTAATTATTCAGGCTAGGAAGGGCAGCAGCCCAGAAACCCACACATGGCCCTTCTACCCACCTGAGCTGCACAGGCTCCCAGCAGCTTCTGGTGAAGAGCTGGGAAAAATAACCTTTTAAACATCCCCAGCAGGAATGACCAGAGCTCATGAGTGAGCATACCAACACTTCTGACGCACTTCAAGTGCCTTGGGAACAGTCACAACGAAAACATATCCTCACAGTTAAGTGCTCAATGTGGAATCTGCACATCTACATGTTCAAAGGTACATAAAGTGACAACCAGATATTCAAGTGGCTGAATCAACAGATATTAGCTTTACCAGGGAGCCAGTAGTGATTTTTCTTTTATATTTTTCTCACTTCTGTACTAACTTCTGCAGGAATTGCAATTGCTTACTTTGGCTTTCCAGATACCTGTTGGAAAGTTTTCATGGTTGGAAGGGTTTTGGAGAAACAGAAGCTTCATTCACATGGTAAAAACCTGCTTATTACCTTAAAAGCTTACCTGTTGCATCCCACAGATCTGAGGACAAAGGCCAGCAGAACTCACCAAGAGCCATTGCTAGTTTATATTGGCAATGTAGCCACAAATATGGTGCAAAGGAAGCAAACATTGCTCCCTTCCTTCCTAGAAGAGCACTGTTAAAAAAAACTCTGAACAGAAAGCTCAAATATTGGAACTAGCCTCGTGTTACAAGGGCCCACGTCACTGGTATTATGAGACATCTGCATGGAAAACAAGTCTGACCATAATTTTTTCTGCATTCACTGTTTCTCTTCCTTTAGCACATTACAGAAAATATTAATTCAGTAAGATCAAAAAAATCAATAATAATATTATACATACAATATTTAAATCAGTTTTTGTTGTTTCAGAAGGAACTAAAATAATTCAACTTTTTAAAAGCCAGCTGCAAAAAGACAATGCCTACGCAAATAAGGTAAGGAAAAGAAAACTATGGAAAAAAGGAGCTTTAGGTCATAGGCTTCTTGACTCACTTTTGAATCCTGGGAGAAACGGTTTGATGATTTTAGAATTTATGTATCTATCTATACATATTTCTATTTTAGTTTGTGTCAAATTGATAAAATCATATGGCTTAAAGCTAAAGTAACACTAGCAAAAACTGCTAAGACAGTAAAATAAAAAAAACCCCTGAACATTTCTCTCTAGGTAAGCCCAGACATTTTCTCCAGCTATATCTTTTTTTTCTCTAAACATTTTTTTTTATTGATTTCCTATGCTTACAATGGATCTGCTTCTGAAAAACATCAGTCTCTGCAAATACATGTTGTATTCCGAAAGAAAGAAAAATATAGAGACTGAAAGTCATCACCCAAGTAACAGAAATGTAAAATGTAAATGCAAAAATGTCTGTGTGAGACCTACTTACCCATATCCCTAGTTTTTTCACTATACCAATCACAAATAAGCAAAGGCACTATAACAAACCCAGCAACTGAGAACAATTCACAGCAAATGCTACATGCTCAGAAACATTTAATCACTTAACAGAGGCCAATCATGGGATATTTACTTTTTATTCCTAGCACATAAAACTGAGTTTCTACCTAAAACTGTGTCTGTGCTCAGGAAGCTGGAGTGAAAAATCCCTCCTTTAAAATGGCCATTGAAATTTACTGCAGCCACTTGTGAATTTAAATACTTAAAATTGTCCATTAAGGTATACTTGAGCATAAGAAAATGTCCACTGCCTTCATTAGGTTCTTTTAAATCTTATCTATTTACAAATACATCTCTGTAGCTTCTACAGCTCTGACATGCACTGAAAGGGATAGCAATACTCCCATGATCTAAGCTCACGCTCTCTTTTTCTGTAATAAAAATAATGGACAAGCAGCCATGTAATGCAAAGATATAATTCTGCCAAAGGTTCTAGCGATACAAGCCATAAGAACAAAGCCCTGGGAGCATCATTACAGTTAAGAGTACCTCAGTATTTTTGTGATAAACTCTGATGTATGGTTCAGGCATGCTAAACTGCAAGAAGCTCCAACTTCTTCTAAAGGACAGGCTAGATGTAAATCCTTACACACAAAAGAAGAGCCACGAATAAATCAGATTGTTTGGAACTGAGTGTTAAACAAAGACAACAGAGCTATTTCAAGGACATGGACTTTGGAAGGAGGGAGAAGCTGCTTCCTTTGGCTGCACACTTCCTGTAAAATAAGGCTTTTTTTTAAAAAGTGAAATGACAGTTGTTCTCTGCAATTATATCCACACATACTCCTCAGCAGATGGTCAAGGCATCTGTACTGTTTAAAACTTGCTTCAAAATTTTAACAGGTTCACTTGATGGATCTGCATTCTTCCCTCTCCTTTGGCACACTAATTTCATCACTCCCAGCAATGGTTTTACTCAGCACTTCGTAGACATGCCACAACTTGACAGCTATACAATTTACTCTTACTAACAGCAGAACTAAATGCACTTATGTCCCATTATACTTACCAATGTCTGTCTTGGCCTGAGATTATAGGAACATTAAAATTTCTATTTTGCTGCAAAAGAGCAAACTCAAAATTGACTATTTTTCCTTCTTTTAAAAGGATCTTATTTCTGGTGCTTGATTTAAGGATCACTTTTCTTTTGTAAGGCAAGCTGATGCAGACTAGCATTAATGATAGTTTCATACAGTGCCTTTCATTGCATTCATCTTACCATTTGTTTTCTTCAGCATGTATGACAAGTAAGCCCAAGTCCCGAGTGGAACCTTTACAAGTAAACAGCAGCAGCAAATAAAAACAGACCAAGTTCTTTGCAGAATGTGATGATATGGCTCACTAATGTCAGTGGAGCAGCATGTATTTTCATCAGCAGAAAATGTAATCCCGTTTTTTTAGCCAGAGGATAGCTACAGGATTGTATATTCAATGGGCTAAATAATTCCAACAATACTTTTGGTTCATTCTGTACTGGAAAGGACATTCTTGCAGGGGACGTCTTCCCAAATCTACTATTCATGCAGATCCCTGAGGCAAACATGCACCTCGATTTATTGTGTAACAGCAGGTAATGAATAATCTCACATCTTCACCCATTAGGCTCACTGTATTTTGAAATAAAGTTAAAGTGGAACCGTAAGAGTAAGATAGATATCACTCTTATAACCATTTTTTTCCTGTTTCAATGATAGATATATAAAAAGTGGATGTATCCTGGGAAAACTTCTACTTCTCTCATTTAATCTTAGCACTCTCCTAGCCCTTTTTAAGATATGATCCAAACCCTACTAAACTTAGAGATATTTCCATTGACCTCAGCAAGCTTTGAATCAGACCTGTAAATTAGATTCTGACCCCTTTCAATAGTGTGCATAGGATTTACGGTCTATACATCCTATCCCTGCAAAATCAGGACATTGTGAACTCAGTGTTTTATGCATCTTAAAATAACTGCCAACAGACAGTGCAAACCGTGCTGTTCCTTTAAGCATATCCTTGAACCTGTGGTTATTTGTCTATCTAATTTCACTGTAACTGACCCCTCGCCCCTGATGATGCTTCCTTCATGACAGTAGTTCTAGGCCACCTGTCTTTCTGTCAGGGTATGAAGCTCAGGCACGACAGAGGAAGAACTGTTTGGCCATCTAGTCTCAGATTAATAATTTAAAATGTAGTTTTAGCAATTTTTTCTTATATTATATGAAAGGAAGCAAAAGATGAATGATTAGCAACAGTCATCCTTGACTATTATAATATGGAACATCTAGTGTAAAGAATTTAAAGAATATATTTTTATATATATATTTACATATATTTAAAGAATATACACGTTCATATGCAGCGAGAAAAAAAAGTTTGAAGTTTAACTGAATTTTTCCCTAACTCTCCACAGTTCAGCCATAACCTCAATTTTTATCATACTCAGTGATATCATACTCACTTCAAACTGAAGTGACCAGTCAAACACATGACATCCCAGCTCCTCAGCTTTACCATTCACATTTAAGCAAATACTCCAAAACCACTAATTTTCACAGAGTTAATGTTTTTGCTTTATGATCAGTTTTCAAAGAACAGAAGTCTAAAGGAAAGAGATAAATCATAAGTCTGGAACTTCAAACGAGGAGAACACTGTAATCCTCGGCTAGCTCCACCTTGAGCAGGAGCAGCTGATTCAGGACTCTAACCCCGGACCCTCACATGATGACAGCAGCCATTTAGGGAAAACAAACAAAAACCAAAACCAAAATAAAAAACGCTGTGAATCACCTAGCTCAGCCTTTTCCCATTTTGGAGCTTCCTCTGGCAATGAGCAAATTCCTCTTCCACCTGCACTTCTCAGCTATAGTTTCAATGCCAAGACTGAAGAAACATCACATCCCATTTACAGCCAGTTGCACAGGAGAACCACTGGAACGGAGAGCAGCCTTGCAGGGGACACCCAGCCAGTGCCAGATGTCTGACTTGATATTGTAAAAACAAGAGGTAACGTTAAGCCATCTTCCAGTAATTCACAGGCAATTCTACAGTGTAATGTCCCTACTGAAAGAAGTGTTACAGCCCCATGCTCCATTGTCACCCCTATAAAGTTACTTGCCTCCATGCTACCACCTGTGGGGCCAAACAGGTGTTCTGATTTAGTAGCATTTTAAACACACTGTTTGGAGGCATAAGTGACTCCATAAATAGTGAGGCAGTGAGAAGTCAAGG
Organism: Calonectris borealis; assembly: GCF_964195595.1. Lineage (NCBI taxonomy): Eukaryota > Metazoa > Chordata > Aves > Procellariiformes > Procellariidae > Calonectris > Calonectris borealis. The sequence goes on from NC_134325.1 coordinate 10,342,196, forward strand.
CTAGCAAACTTAGATCAGCATTTCTGCAGTTATGGAGAGACTGGTATGTTTTAGCAGGAAGCCAAATTCATGTTCTATTCACTAACGGCTTATGGAACCCATACTCTACACTCAGTTTTGTAGCACTCTCATTCAACCCAATTTTTTACCATTAATATGATGTCATAATGGGGAAAAATGTAGAACAGAAATTTTGCAAAAGCCACAGTTACTGAAAGAGAAGAAGAATAGCTACGTACTTCTTGTTTGAGTAGCTATTGGACTGGTATGTTTGATCAACCACATCATGGGATAAATTTCTATTTGGAAAATAAAACACTTTACTGGACCCAGTTGGCACAATAAGAGAATTCAGATTCTATTTATATCTGCTTGTAAATTATTGACCTGTCAGGGTGACTTTGCTGTTCTTTGATACTCTGCTTTGCCATAGCTGCAGAGATTTTCATTGTTTTGAGCTTCGAAGTTTCCAGAGGGTTGCAGTGAGTTTCTGTATTGGAGGCTCCCATTTGGTGCCTCTAGGTTTTCCACAATGTTTTCTAACAAATAGATCTGATTTTAATTAAGGGAGGTAAAGAAGCAGACCAGATGCTCTATAGTTACACAGATCCCTGGTCAAATCTTCTGTCAGAGGAAACCCAGGGGCAACAAAACATTGGCTTAAAACTCAACAGAACACAACCAGGATTATACAGAGTAGGTGAAACAAGTTCTTGGTTCACAGAGGTTTGTGATGCATTTTGATTCTCCTAGATCTTCTTCAGGTAAAAATACTCATTTCCTAAAACTCTAGTGATACACTGGATGAATCTTCTTTCAAATATGACTTATGCCTGCTCTTTTATAAGGTTCTAGTTAAGGAAGTCAAAACTGATCTAGAAGCTGCCCGATACATGCACCTATTTAGCATCTGAATAACTTGTGGTTAATTACAAGTCTATTTGACTAACACAAGCATTGTGACAAACTGATGTATCGTTGGAATTTACACAAAAAGAATTACTTCTAGATTTCCCAAAAGCAGACCAAGAGCAGGAGAATGATCACATTTAAAATAAATGCTGCAGCAAAAAAAAGGGAAATTGAGCCTATAGAGACTTCCTTACAGCCAAAGTTTCCTAGCCAGTCTTGACAGCTGTCTACTAGTGGGGATTTACTGCTATGTATGTATGGAATGAATCCATAATTTAACATTTATGTTAGTTTACATTTGTTTAAAAGTCCTTCTTCCTACTTGATTGACTGACATACCCTTTTCCTCAGATCAGCCAGGGAGATCATTATTTAATTGAAAACAACCTCAATTTGCAAATTACTTGTATCTAATGGGGCTTTATTTCATTACCATACTGTCTGCAATTCCAAGTCAACATTCATTACTCTCATAGTTCTGTTTTAATGCAAACAACTATGCATTGCTGAGAAGTTATTTATAATATCCTAAATATTTTACCCTCAGAGAACATGTGCACTTTTACCTAGAAGAAAGTAATAAAAAAACTACACCATTCTATATTATCTAAAGATATGAAAATCTGAATTCAGGACTTCCTTGCTTACGATAACATAGGACATACAATTAAAGAGCCATCTGTCCAGACAATGTTATATACAATGAGGATGTATTATTTCACTTACATATCTGCTTCCTCATCATATCAAGAGCCTATCTAGCCATGAACTTTGGTGACAAACTTGTTTGTTTTCTTCCCACTTTCAAGTCCTAAAGAGCCAATTACTGCAGCCTGTCATTAATCCGTTTCCAACCTGAGCCATACAAACATCGGAGTCAGATTTTTTTCCACACTGCCGTGGGGGCAGGTGAGACCAAACAGAGCACAGCGAGACAAAGTACATCCTTCCACAGATCTGTCTCAAATCCAGCGCTTCTCCAAGTCCAAGTGACCAACAATAAAACAAAACTAAACAGCTCTATAAAGCTCACTACTATTTGCAGCTCAGCTGCATTTACAGGCTGGATATCCAGCCAGCCTGGATAGCTGGCTTCAGGGCTGAATTCCAGTTTTCTCTTAGGGATTAAGGTCTGTACATTAACCCAGAATCTAAGATGTGACCAACCGTTTTCCAAATTAGATTTCTGTTCTGTCAGCCTGCTTCCAGCCCTAGAACAGATAAACATTATAGTTCATTGCTTCCAGTTTCATCCTTGTATGGACAGCTCCTGTTTTCCATGTTTAATTGCATCTTTGTGGATTAATGCCCTCCAGCTCATATTCTGGTTCATCTCTCCAACAACAGAAGCTCAAACCTTAGCAGGTTGGTCTGTCCCACCCCAAACAGTTAACTGATAGCAAGAAGGCAGCAAATATAAATTTACAATGTGCTTAAACTGTTTGTGGCAGGTCCCTTTCCAAAAGTTCTTTAAGGTAAGTAATGCAAGTGAAGACTTAAAATTTAAACAAAACACTGATGATTTCTTAAGAAGTTTTTCTTATATGGGTCACTGCCCATGAACTATTAAAAAGTAACCCATCTAATTTATGTTGAATGAGCCTTGGCAAACACTCAGTCAGGAACACTCAAAAAATTTCATGGAATGCCAGAGGCTCTTTTCCATTTCCCATGTTTGGTACATTTCACACCTTCCAGAGGATGCTTATTTAAGGATAGGTCACCATCTCAGACTGCTTTATCAGGAGCCAACCATTCAGAGACTTGAAACTTTAGTGCCAGAATTCTGCAACCAACAACTTAGAAGCCAGGAAATCTGAACTAAATAATTCACTCAGTAGCAGTGTTAACTTCAGCAAGTGCACAAAACCACCAGAATCCAGACAGGAATTGTTTGCAACTCACCATGGTAACAGCGCACCAAGGCCAGCTATCAAAACTCACCCCTCCCCACTAGATTTTGCAGGAATAAACAGAATATCAACAACCCTCTCCCTAGGCCCCTTTTAATTCTAAAACAGATTTTAGTACCATGCTTTGAAAATAACATTAGGCTGTTCGTGGTGGTTTTTTTTTTTTAATTTCTCTTTCTGTACTTAATTGAAACACTGAAGAGCTTTCTGTGTAGACACTATATAGCTCAAATAGGCCAAGCCCTCTCCCATTACTGTTAATAGAAGCCTTGCAATTGACTTCAAGGGGGAAGGGAATCAAGCCCTGTAGCATACAGTAATATGTTGATAAGCACAATAATATTTGTTTCACCTTCACCCATTTTAACCTCTTCAAAGGTTTAAATTTATAGGCAACAGTGTCTGCTCCTCTCAAAGGGGCTTTGCAAATGCATAGCATTAATCTGTCACTTGATTTTCCACTTGAGCTAGTATACACAACAAGGCAAAAAGAAGCAGTGAGGTATGTTGGTAATGACTGATAAATCCACACATATTTTACATTGGAGTGTGACCCCTACACAGATTAGGCTCTTATTCCCACAAAAGCTGATTTGCATCTAGTTGGTTTCCTTCCATATGGTGACCAGAAAGTGCACCAGGGAGACTTACACAAGACACCCTCAACATTATAATAGCCTCAATATGGCTTTTGGATTTATGACCAAATCATCCCATTAGTATACAGCTCTATTGCAATACAACTGTAAGTGTAATTACGTGAGATAAAGGCTATCCTTCCGCAAGGACAGCTGTATAGCACTAGCAGTTTATTCTTACCTGATTCAGCATATGTTATTTTATTCATATATTTTGAAATAGGAAACAAGAAAAATGTCTGTGTCACATCACAGTGTACATTAAACATCTGCTACACATTTTCTCTGATGAGTCTTCTTGCTCTGAGTCCATTCTTATCTTTCAGCTTTACCTTATAAATACTTTTGATGTAGTCATTTATTACAAAAAAATATTTCTATGATATCACATTTCTTTCTAATGTCACATCATCAAAGATGAAAGCAATAAAACAGGTTCAAGAATGGCATCCTTTTCTGCATCTATACACAGAATCTATACTTGCTCCAAGCTGTACTTTCAAAATGTATTGTAGTGATTCTATTTCAGGCATGTTTAAAGTAACACATCTTTTAATGCTCAGGTATGGTTTTTCTGTAGGTAAGTCAAATAAAATAACTTCTCTGGTTTGCCAGGGAAATGGCTGAGAAATATTTGACTCTCTCCTACCCCTAATCCATCTCTTCCAATTAAACTGAAGAAAGCAACTTCTATTTCCCTGCGCTCTCTCTCAGGTGGGCTCCATGCTCCCAGGCAGTAGGACTGCAGTTGTGCTTTGCCCTTCTACCATTTCAGCAAGTATTCAACACTCTTCCTTCTGCTGTCTCTGCTCTCACACCGCATGCCTGCGCACTCGCGCGAGAGCCAAGAATTTGGTCCTAAACTTCTGTCAATGCAGGTGTTACTGCATTGTTTGTGCTACTGCTTCTCATATAAATGGGCTCTTCCCTTTTGGCTGCTCATCAGTTCCTCAGGTCCCGAGTATCCCTGCTGGTGCTCACCAATGTATTTGACTCACCTAATAGATGCATGATGTCATAGTTTTCTCTTTGCAAATAAATTATTGCTCTGAAGCATCCTGTGTAAACATATTTTATGTTAAGATGGCCCCTCTGGGCCACTTCCATGCTAGCTAGTAATTGGCAGTTATCTTCACGCTAGATCACACTGCAATCATTCAAATTTTTAGCTCCCTCCTTACCTTTGCCAGTTCATTAGATAGGAGCTTGCTAATTCTCAGATTCCAGGCGTCCCTTTCAACAGAAATTACTCTGCGACTTAACTGCAGTGAAATCAGTTTAACCTGATCTGCAACATAGGTTCTTCCTGCTCATTTTGTCCTGTTTCCTCAGTCTGGAAACATATCAATGTTTATCATTTTTACTGAAAAAGTATCACAGTCACTGAAGACCCCATTTTACTAAGCTCCAGGCTCATATTTGCTAGTGATCAACTGAGCCTCATTCTCTCATTTATGTTTTGGAACCGAGACATTTTTAGTGCTGTACCATAGGTTCTTCTCAGCTTCCAGGTCCCACATGGTGGCTGCGGGAAGCCAGAGCAAAGTTAGGATTTCATGTCATGCAAGAATAAATCCACCTTTGTGTTGTGTTCAGAGTTGCATGACAGAAGTGGTCTCTCCTATTCACTGTCTCAGCACATTCCCTCAAGAAGCACATCTACACATTAGAAGTTTAACAGCTCATACTGTTTATAACCTTCATAAGAGAATTAATGCAAAGTATAAAAATATAAATAGAATTGCTGAAAGTAGAGCACAAAAAAATAGTTGCTTCCCCCCACCCCTGTCTAACTGCACTATGCTTGAATGTAGCAACATTGGCAGAGCTGTTATTACCCTATCAAAACGTTCTGCAGTCTCCTATCCAACACCCTAATACCACCTTACATCTCAAAAATTAACTCCATACTGACAGAGACCGTTAAGAAATTAATATGACTTTAAGCCATTCATCAAGTCAGGTAATCCCTTGTTTTAACTAATGAGCCATTTTTATCAATTATATAATGTTTAATGTCCTTAATGTTCAAACATCTCAGTAGTAGCATATTCAGAAAGTAATTCATATTCAATTAGCTCAAAGTGTTCACATTTGCATATTAATCCTTGCTTTTATATCACACAGAAAGGTATTTGAAAGGCTAGGAGTGCTTTGATCTTCTTGAAAAGTAAAAATGTTAGGATTATTAGATTTTGAAAGCCTTTTGGGCAATAGTTTTAAGATCACTGATCCTGATATATTTTCTCCCTGGAACTCTAGTTCCTTTACTGAGAAATCTCACTTTAAACAGTTCGATTCTATTACTGGTGCAATCATATAAACCAGATTGAGGGTGTACAGCCTACAGTATTGCATAGCAAAAAAAACTCTAAAATGACAGATTTTTCAAAGCAAAATTTTAAATACATTCAGGATTAAAGCACAATATTGATTTTGCTGCTTGTATGACTGTGGCAGAGACATTTCCTAGCAGAAAAGGGGTGTAAATGATGGCAGGACTACCTTGATCACCGAGTTGAGTTTTCCCTGAAGTCCTAAACATAGGTAGTACATGTTAAATTAAAATTAACATCAACACCCATTCTGCCCATACATACATGCACAGCAGTTGAAAAACACTCACAGCCTGTAATGCATATCCTTAGTATATGAGATGAAAAAAATCCAACCTCTTCAGGCATCACACAAAATAAAGAGCAAGCATATTTAGCAGCACTGTAGGTCTTGCACTGTCAGGGAGTTACAGTGAAGCAGTTGAACTAAGCCCAGGAAGTGAACTTTACTCCATAAAACAGAAGAGCACAGAAGAATAAAAATCCCAACAGCTTCTGCCAGCATAAACAAGGATGAGAGGGTGGGGGGAGAAGAGAATTCCTTACTCCTCTCAAATCCGGCAACTGCAAGGCAGATGGCATTGCCAAGCATGAGAGGAAAACATAAACAGGATCCTGAAAATTTCCGATAGGAATGACAGTATAGCATGTTCAGACTCCCATCTTTAGTTCCTAGCAAAGATAAAACAAAGAAACAACAAACATCATTATGAAAAAATAAGAATGCATGAGGGAGAGACAGGGGAAAGAATCCTTCCTTGATCCTTCAGTTAATTAGTGGCAATCCTCAAATAACAGAGAACTGATTAAAAGCAAAAGACACTAGTTTTACAACTCCTTCTAATCCATTTAAAATATTCAAAACATCCTAGCCATTCATATAACTCCTTCCCTGAATTCGTCAAGATCCATTTTCAAATTCTATGTTCCATAGCCTTTTGCTCTACTTCAAAGTCCATTTCATAACTTCAGTTCTCCTGGTTACAAATTCAGTACCAGTGCTGAAATAGCAGTGAAAACATTGCATAGATCACAGAAACACAGTTCTTTCATCCTTACTAATGGATTAGTTTAAGAACATTCAATAGCAGAGAATATTGGAAATCTATAAACTTAATTATCATTGTGTTTTAAACTAAACAAGAGGCATTTCATTGCTATCAAAATTTCACACATGGCTTCTAAACACTAGGTGACAGGACTATAAATGTTATCCGGAACAATGCTTTAAAAAGGGACCTCAGAAAGTACAAGACATTATAAGTAAGAGAGCTAAACAAACCCCCCCCCCCCCCCCCCAGGACCTCACTGGTTGCCTTTTCCAGATAACAACCCAAAATAAAAACAAATTTTCCCTATAATCTTTTCTCCACCAAGCCAACCAGACATATCTATAAGCCTGATTTCTTCCCCTGAAGCGAGGTCAGTTTTATCTTAGTTTTTCATCCTCATTGTTTTATGCTAGCTTTACCCTGAGTTGTAATGTTGCTTCTCATTTCCTGTTCCCTAAATAAACAGAAAACTAGGTTCTCAGTGCAGATCGCAAGTCCTATCTTCTTTCTTTCCGCCAAAAATAACTTGTTTCAGTAGCTTGCTGGAATCATCACAATGCTCAGATTTAGCAAGGCTCTGTTTTCATAGCCTGTTTAAACAATATATTTGATGGTGTCCCATCTGCAGCTGGTCTGAACCAAAACAGAAATATTCACACAATCTTCTTTAAGCTACTGTCTCCACAGTTAGGAACCTAAACTCTTTATATAATCCACATAGCACTTCCTTCAGAGCACCTTCACTGTTCATTTCAAATGCTTAACGAATACCATCCTATTCAGCTATAGTTAGAAGACAAGACTTTCCATGAAGGCAGGATGTAGTCTGCAAAGTCTTCATTCCCCTTGACACAAATTAGAAAGAACTGATTTTATTTTTGGTTCCGGAACTGAATTTCTGGCTGGTAAATTAGAATATGTATTTCCTCACCTGCAAATGGAACAAATCTGCATTATATATCAGAACAACATACTTCAATGCCATTGAGCAGCACATTTCAGAGCTGAACTAACTGAGTAACGTGGAAAAAACATGGAAACTGTGTCTCCAGAAACATTAAATGGTTAAAAAAAATCTACTTTGTATTTAATATAAATATCAGGTGTCTTAGGTCAGGACCCGATAGTAAATCTGAACTCTATATGTCAGCATTAAGACAGAATTTCAGGTTGTTATATACAAACACCATTGCAAAAGGTATTGGAGATTTTCTCTAGCAATCTCTGAGCTAATACCATACATATCTTTCACCACTACGTGTTAATCATTCAAGATAAATCATGGTGCTACGGTCATCTTATGCCAATTCATTTCTTAGCAAGGTGTTAGCATGTTACATAGATTGTTACAAACCTATATTGTATTATGCACCTAATACTTTTGAGCAATGTCTCTCAAAAATGTAAAGTCAATTTGTAAATGAAAGGCATAGCATTTGCTTACTCTGTGCTATTATACTGAAAGTTATTTCAGATACTGGATGGTTTGGGGAGTTTTATCTTTCAGAAAAACACAGTTAAAGGCTTTAGACTCACAGCAGGTGTTAGTGTTTGTTTATATTACAATAACAGTCAAGGTTTCTGTTTCTCAGTTGATTGTTCTTCCAATCTTACTTAAAATACTCTCCACAAAACATGCTGCCTGCAACTTTTGTTGTTGGCAATGCAAATATCGAGGCCACACATCAATATACATCCGTTGTACACAGCTCTGTTTCTCCACCCTCTGAGACTGGAATTACAGAAGCTCTTCCTGCCTATGTAGCACAACTCTGTATCTTGCAGAGAAGTTTTCAGAGCCTACATCTTGTTTTAGTTTTAATGATGTTAATAACATTAGCTTAGTTAAATACGCTAATGGGATTTGAAAAACTGAAACAAAGATGTGTTCAGCTTGTGTCAGAACTGTTGCTCTCTAAGCTAGCTCCACCTCTCTGTACTAAAAGCAAGCCCTGCCCTCCATTTCCAAGTGCACACAACCATGTGGTTGGGTACTTGAGGCAAATACCAGCAGTAGAATCCCAGAGGACAGGATCTGGGACAGCAGACAAGAAGAGTTAACCATAACTAACCGCAGATTAGTTCTGGGGAAAATCAGGAGCCACCCTACAGCTACACTGCAGGAATGGATTCCCTGGAAATCAAAACACAGCAGGGGAAGACGCCAGAAGCAGGAGTGGTATCTACAAATGTACAAAAGAAAGTATGCAGTCTGGAACTGTTTGACAGTACATTATTATAGGTGCTTCTCTTAATCCATGGACACTCTCTGGATTTATCTGGCCTCTTCTACTTTAGGCGGGGAAAAGTCTTCATGTCATGAAATCCTAGCAGGCTCTCCTTTTGAGCAGCAAAATCCTTACTTGAAAATCAGTAAGGATTTTCATGAGACTATGCTCTATGACAGTCCTTTCGGGGATCACAAAGAGCGTAACATTGTTTATTCTTACATAGAATAATTACAACATCTTTGCTTATTCTCTCCCTTCTGTGCCTTAACTCTCTATAGTTACTTTTCATTCACATTCACCGTTCCATGACCATTCTGTTTTTCTCTTCTTTCCATTTCCATCAATTTTCTGATTCCCATTCCCATCCTCTTGCCTCTTACCCATATTTTCCAATTCATCATTCCTTAACAGTTCATGTACCACTTAGCTACCCTATTTCTTCTATTCCAAACTGTTCATCTAATTTTTCTCCATCCCCTATTTCTAGTACCTATTTCTCTGTCTCTGAATTGCTGTACTTTTGCCCTTCACTTTCAGAAAGATCTGTCCACTTAAGCTTGCTATTGATAATGGTGGAAACTAACTAACACAGCCTTCCATACTTAGTGCAAGAAACAAATACCCTTTTTTCTTGTGACTGCTCCTTCTGTGTGCACCTACTGCTGACCACTTCTGGTGCAAATACTCCAAGTAATTTCTGCTTTTCAGCTTTTAGTCTTGCACAGGGATTTGAGAAAGAAACAACTGCCCCTAGAACATTGTAAGGCACATTCTTTTTTTAGCCTACTTCAACTGAAGTGGTACGATACTGTCAGATGCTTTATCTGAATTTTGTCACCTACAAGAAAATTCATTGCAAGTATCTTTCAGTGACAGGTATTTTTATAATCTAGGATTTCTGCAACAGCCCAACCATAAACAATTAAACCATCGCATTCAAATATACAACTTCTATTCCTGCTCCAAATCTGCTGAGAACCCTCCTGCGATTCCTTAACACTTTGTTTCCACATAGGCCTGCGCGCAAACTGAGCAAAATAATCTGCCCTTTGCTAGGATTGTATGGAGTCCTAAATGGCCTATATTGATTCTGGGATGTTAAGCCTTCTTTCAGTTAAGTTTACATTTTAAAGACTGAAAGCTTCCTAAATCTTCCTGTTTCTTTACACCTCTGCCCACATTCCTGAAAGCCTCCTAATATTCTCAAAAAACCCCACCTTTTTTCCAATCACATATTCCCATATATTCTGTCCATTCTTTCCATTACTCATGATTCATGCAGACACTTCTGCCTTCATCCTGCCTTTCTCCTGGTTTCATTTTTATCTGCAAACTCCTCTATGACTTTTAATTTACCTTCTTTTTTATTCTAAGACCCTTCAGCAGCTTCTCCAATATCTCCCAATTTACTGTTATTCACAGTTAATGTGTTTTTCCTTCTCTTTTATACATCATCTTCAACTATGCAACTGAAGGTATGTATCTACAGTCTTTCACTTGTCAAGTGTGATGAACTATAAATATATATTTAATATATAAATTTAGGAAATATAATTTTAATATATAAAATATATAATTTGTAACCTTAAAATGATGTCTCTTTTTATGGCTCTGACACAGAAAGCTATGTACCATAAAGAAGTTAGTCTGTAAGGAAAGCTTAATGCTGCTGTATCAATAATAGCTCCTATTTCCTGAAAAGCTCTTTCACAGCCTACAAACTTCTGTTTTGCTTAATTTGTTATGAATTATTCCTGAATAAACAGCCCAAAGATCTGAGGACTTAATAAAGAAAATTTACTTTATTCAGGTTTTTCTGAAGTAAACAAGCCAAACTGTTACTCAGAGCATTCTGCCCTGCTTTCCTCTGTTAAAAAAATCTCATGTTGTATCTGAAAATGGGTTTTGAAGTAGCCTATGTCATAGATAAATATCAAGGCCTTTGGCTTGAGCAAATCACAAAATTTTACTCTTCAGAACAGCTCTCATTTCAACCCTCTTGAATTAGTATTCTTTTTTATATGATTAATTTAGATATTCTTCTACATCAACAGCCTATCCTTAAATACACTTTACCTTAATACTACTGCTTTTAAGTTTTATTTAATTCCCCCCAGCATCCAAATGATGGAATATTACCAAATTTCTTCTTCGCAATACTGCATAAAGTATAAAAATTATTTATTGTGCTACTTTCCAGGTAAGCCAATATAATAGACAATGCTTAGGATTAGGTAACATGTATTGCAGTTACCACATACATTACTACTCAAAAACTTATATAAACCAAATGGAACAGATACTAATCTCAAACATGCCAATATAAAATCTCTGCAAGCAATAGCTTGTGTTTTTCTGACATTTTTCTGCTTCAAGTTTATTTCACATCTGTTATAGCAAGAAAGAGAAAGTGGAATCTGCCCAAAGACTACTTCTAATAAATCCTCTTCTTTATTAGTAGAAACGTTGTTATTCACAGTACAACACATGTTCCTCTAATTATGTTTTTGAGCAAAAGTATTAATGACATTTTGGCCACATTTCTACTTATCCATTTCAAAGTAAGTTTTCTTTTGACACATTTGCATTATATAACGGTCAGAAACTTTGATTAAAAGTTTGGGATTTCAATACATCTTATTTGCAGTAAAATAGAAGCCAAATGCAGACCCGTCCAATGATTTTGAGCAGTACTCAGCTACTGAAAAGCATTTTAATGAACATTACAATATAACATATGCTTTTAAAGAATCTGTTTTCTAATGGTGTACCTTTATCAGGATATGAACCAACTGAAATTTAAATGTTCATCTCTGCCGATCTTTGTAATGCCAACATAGATCCTTAAAGCATGGAGAAGTAAAATAGGATGGGAATTTGAAGCAGAATATTTCAGTGTTTCTGAGTGAGAAGCAAATTTGGCAATCTGGTCATATTCAACAGTATCTTTGCAGTGTCTTTCATGACTGAAGTGAAAAAGGAGATGCTTCTAGCTCTTTGTATGTTACTTCTGATAATTTTTAGTCAATTAACATGGCTTTCAAAATGGCAAACAACTACAAAGCTATCCTATGAAAATTGCACATATGGATCATAATGTAAACTTGGATTAATATTATTCTAGGACTGCAAATAAATAGGCCATACTGAAAATGAGAATAAAACCAAAATTCAGCATTTCATTAAACCATTTGAGATGCGTATCATCTTTGTTACATGCTTCTCTATTATGTTCTCTGAATACTTACAGGGAATAACATTATATCTTTTCTTTCTTTTCGTGCTTTGTATTAAGCATATGTGAAAAGTACTGACCTTCGAGTCCTTAAAAATGAAATCTTCTATTTGTTTGTGGGTCAGGTAGACACAAATGCTTATGGAATTAACACATGTGATAAAAGCTACATCATAGAAGTTTAGTTTTTGTCTTACAAGTGCCACTATAAAGGTTAAAAGTACCTCATTCACTAGTGTCTTTCAAGCGTGCTTCTAAATAGCCCTGAAAAACACAGTAAAAGCCAAACACACTTTAAATGCTTTCTAAAAAAATAAATTGACTTAAACATGTACATCAATACTTCTAGAATAAAGGACCACACATATAGTCACTGCTGATTAAACCAGTGAGACCCATTTATAACAAGAATTCTCATCCACTAGGAAGAGAAATTCATTTCATGCAGTCTACTAAAAAAATAGCTTCTGACTTTTAATGGTATGGGTTAGATTTGAATGTGATCAATATTGCATTTCATCACCAATAACCTCAATTATTTAGTTTCCTTAAACAATCTCTCTTAATTTTCTGCTACAGGCTAGCCCTTGAATTATCTTCCCATTTAAAGCAGGATGTCTTTCAATTTCCTTCAAAAGCAGATAAGGCCAGACTTGTTCTACTGCCAGGATGAGCGAGTAAGGAGGCAAGCAGCAGAGGGCTCATGGAGAATATCACAGGCTTCATGTGATCAGGAGGTTGGATTCATGCTCTCTCTCTTTTTTAACCAAAGAGAGTTGGAATGATGGAGGTATGCTGACCTGCAGGAGCCAAAACAACTTCCAGTGTTTGAACCTACCTTTCTGAAGCTCTCACACATTGCTATCCACGTGTTCCAGTTCAGTTCTTACAACATCGCAGAAGATATGTTAAAGTGGAGACACCAGCATCTACAAATGACGATACCATCATGTACATTTCTTCTATTTACTTAAGACTCTATGCTGGGGTAGGAAGGAAAGAATTCAGCATTCTTTATCACACGAGGGCCTGACTTCATTCTCTTAATATCATTTATATCCATGGCTTTCTTCCTTCAGCAATTTTAGAAAATGTGTTCACAGCCACAAAAGTAAACACTGCTAATGATAAGTTAGTGTTTGGGAGGCTGTACTGTGAATCGCTGAAGATTAGCAGAACTGCACCAATAAAAATCTCTAGGTACATTAAAGAAGAAATTAAATACTCAATTCATATGTTCCAGTTTGGGAAAGTATAAACATATGAATTTTAATATCTCTAAACATTAAGTCAAACGACTTGGGCTGTTAGTAGAGGGTTATACTTGCAGACTAAAGCCACCCTAGTCCTAGAAGTGCGAACTAAGTGGCCACCTCTTGGTAAAACCCTATCTTAGCATGTTGAATTTTGAGAAATTAAAAGAAAGGCAAGCTTATTTTTTTTGTGCTCAGCATAAAATCTTCAAGGAAATGAAAATACAGGACTTTAAATCTTTTTTTGTTAAAGTGTTATAACAGACCACCCAATATTTCCTTGAAATAATAACCATTGCTATTCAGGATAGCAAAGTATATTTCCTTCAGTACTTTAAGAGAGACATTTCTCCAAGCAATCATGGAAAATGCTTTCCTGATTTAAGAATGAAAATGGTCTTTTTAGCATTTTTGCCAAGTGGAATATCTGAACAAAGTTATGAAACGGCCATATGAATTAGAAAATATTATCCTTCAGCTCACAACTCATGCTGTAAAATCAGAATCACAGGCAAAATAACTAAAAGAAAAAAAAATACATATCTATATTCTTGGGAAGTTCAACTGCATCTAAGACAACACAGTGAGGATTCCTATATTTCCAAGCTTTTTATTCCTTTATGGACAAGGCCAAATTGGTAGACCTGGTTTTAGAAGCAGAAATAAACTTGACCTAATTCCTTTAGAAGTCAATCAGTGCTGCCCTGAAATCAAATAAAGGGATTGCCCAGCAGTAACTGAAGGTCGACACTTCCAGTGCTTCAAACAGCAGCTCTTTCATCATTACTGATTATTTATATAGGGAACAAAATAAAATTAAAAAAAAAAAATATCAAAAATTACTTTATTCACCTTTCTTATTTGCTGTTCCTATTTCCTTACAGGATTTGCTCTGAAATTCTGACTCAACCATTGACTTCAGAGAGAGTAGGATCAAGCCCTGAAAGAATAAAAGCACTCAGTGGTCAGGAAGGGAAATATATATGAATCTGAAATTAAAATTCATGTAAGATGTATGTAAGATATTTCTGCTTAGTGCAATTGAAACAATCCAATTCCAGGTTTGCAGCTGAAGTCTCAGAAATGCAACTACAGCATTAGAGTCACTATAATAATGAGAAAGAATCAAAATAATGATATAGTTTTAACACAATTCATAAAACTCATTACAGACCTGGTAACTTATTTTCATCACAAAGCCTGCAAACACAGCAGCAAGTGAATGAAACTCATCCTGTCCCATGACTGATGCTGATATTTAAATTCAGGTAACACAAATGAAAAAATCTGTCAGAGTTTCTCTCACCTACTGGATAAAATGGAAATATTAAAAACTTCAAGACATCCTGAATGGTGCAGGCAATTTTATTTCCCGAAGCAATGCTGCCATCTTGCGAGGGAAATGCATAAACCAAAGTTTTAGTTTTCTAGATTTATCCTAAGTGACTTCGGGTTTATGAGACATAAAGGTAAGGAATCAACAAGGATGTGAACTGGAAACTGCTGAGCCCAGCGAACATTGGCTCTCCCTCCACATAAATAGGTCTCTGTCTGAAAACATAGTGGAGATGATAAGCAATACTGTCCAAGAACTACGCATTCTTAAAAGTAAGCTCTATCTTAGTTTAATTCAGTAGCAAGCAGAACATTCAGCGTTGCAGTGGTAAATTCAAAACTAAGTGAACTTGCATTTCAGGTAAAAATGAAAGCAAAGGAACTACAGACAGTCCCTGCTAAGTTAGTGAATTCCACTTCCTTTCTTTTAGCTTTCACTATGCAGCTGGTACCTTGTATTGCCGAATTGGAAAATCCAAGCAATTAAAAAATTTTGATTTTGCAAGGTCAGATATTTAACTCAGTTCTCAGAGTTACATACATCCATCCTTGACATTAGGGATGAAGGGACAGAGTGCAGTTTAAGGGAACAAAGTCTTTTCTTAAGTCATTGACCAAACAGCAGGCCATTGTGAACAGAGAGATGTTTTCACCTGTGTTTTCTCACCAGGAAATCAGGAACATGTACTAACGTCCTTCCTCTATATTCTATCTCTAGTTCTTACGCACACACAGAGGTTTCAAGACAAGAATTATGACCACCTACAGTTGGATTGAATTTAATAGCATGGGCTAAAGAAACACCAACTGCTATTAAATCTAGAGTGAAATTTTCTAACAATGTTTTTACAGCTGAAAATGTCACTTCAACAAGTGTTACACCCTCAGCAATAATCTGTTTTGAAAACAAAGTAGCTTTAATAAGATCAAAATACTTTGACTTCACTTTTGTGAATGAAATATTTCGATCTTCTATTTCCATGTTTAAAATGTGTAATGCAGAAAATAAAATCTTAAAATGTTTCATTTTATCAAAGTGAAAGTAAGAAGAAAATTTATAGTATTACAATGACCATATGCCATAGAGTCTGCATGCATATTCAACTTTCACCTGGGAATACTGAAAATCTCCGAAAAGTAATTTTATTAGCATGCCTAAAGATTTCCTGCATTGCTAGAAAAAAAATCAGCTGCTCTTTCTGGTTGCAAAACCCATGCCTTTCTGCAAACCCCTCACATCAGAAACAGCTTCATGCTATTTGGGTTTACAGCTGTAACTATAGACAGTAACCTCTCCACTCTCCCAATATGTAAATTTGTTATAAGATATTACAAAGGCTTATTAAAATAATTCCTTTTGCAGGTGTTACTAAAATGAAGCTGTTGCTTTCCAGTTGAAGCAACTAGCTAGTAGGCAGAGGACTATTGGTTTCCATCATTGCTGCATAATGTTAGATTTTATTCTTGCTCTGTTACAGTCTATTACAGCTCTGGGTCTTCATTTATCCCTTTGAAAAATAGTATAAAACACCATCTTCCTGTGCATATTTGAGTAACACAGCTATTTACACAAATGTAAAATGCTTTGGCATCTCTGAAGGAAAGGCACTACACTGAGTTATCAGACATTTCGGCACTTACTAGTTCAAAACTAGGTGTAACATATTCATTAGCTTGCATCACCACCCCGGCATGCATGGTGTGAGCCAAGAATACCTTTTTCTACTTCCCTGCTCCTGCAGAAGGACCAGGAGAGGAGGGAAAATTCTGCCCTAGGCTTCCCAAAGAAGAGTTCTTTGCTGGGAAACTGTAAAGCAGAAAATCTGGCCCTATATAATTAGAAAATGTTTTTGTCATTTGAATTAGCAGCAGGATCTGCTCTTAGTAATTACTTGGAAGTATACTGAATCAAGAGACATATTCTACCCGCTTCTCTGTAAAACACATTGCCTTCTATTCACTACAACAATGCCCCCTGATTTTTTTAATTCAATATACTTAAGGCATCTGGAGTCTCTAAAATCTGTACTCAGTTATTTATTCAATGTGAAACCACTGCCTAAAACAGATCATGTTTAAGGAGAGATTAGAGTATGCTGTATTTTTCCTCTCTCTGCAAAGTCATCTTGGATTCATGGGTAATAGCCTCTGAATCCTTTGATGCTCTGCATCACCATTTTAACTCCTGTAAATATGAATGCTTCTGGCCAAGAAAAGAGCAGGTATGGGGAGAGAGGAGGGATGATGTGATAAGCATGCATGAGCATACCCACATCTGCAAACAAAACCTGCTCTTTTTATTTCCTGATACTGGTTAGCCAGCTGACAATTTGAGATTTTTTTTCTTTGCTGGAGTCTGAGAGCTCTTAAAAAAATTAACTCTGGAGATGTATGTATTTCACTTGCAAAGCAACCTTACATTATCAGCGTTGACAATGTCCCTTTAAAAGTTAAGGGGTTTTGGTTTTGATGTGTTTTATCTGTATGTCTCACTTCTGAATGTTAGTCTGCCCTCATATATTTTGCCTCTCCTACACACCTGAGCTTACTGTGCTTTCCTGAACCTATTAAAAAAGCATTAGAACTGTGGGGTACAGAGGACATGTTTGCATGGGTGAGATGTTTTATAAAGCATAAGATTTCTGTTACACTACACAAATTCACATAGCTGAGCAGACCAATTAGCCTTCTACCGAGAATCCCATCTGTAAAAGTGGTTGGGATCTGCAGAAGCCCTTCAAAGGAAGGGATAATTGCAGTAGGAACTTAGTAATAGAGGCTATTAAATGAGGAAGAATTTAAGAAATAAATTCAAAGCTAATTATCTAATACATAGGATTTGTCTTTTCCAACTTTCTGCAGATTTTCTGTTAATACAGAAGGACACATTAAAAAAAATAAATATACCTATTACAGTCCAAACTAAGAATGTCAGTGCTTCACTACCTTTGTAGTTAGACAGTTTTATAACAGTGCAAGACGTGGCTCCTAGTATGTATATACCGGGCTTCCTTCAAACAATGAAAAGCCATAAAGCTTCTCTAACTGACCAACTAAGAACATCTCCAGAGTCAGAAAATGCCGAGTGGAGGAATCAGCTAGTAGAGTCTGGGTGTCATTATGTCCCCAACGCACCTCTGCAGCCTTCAGTTCACTGTCAGCCCCAAGAAGACAGACTCCTAGAAGTACTACTAACAGCTCTAACAACCTGGATGACCCAAACTCTGCTCCAAACAGTGCCAGAAGTTTGGGCACCAGAACAAAAACTGAGATGTCCAAGTCCCTGAGCAACTCTGAGCTGATCTGAGCTTCGTACATGAATTGCCATGTCAGAACCACCTTTTTATTGGCAAGCAGTGAAAACTCACAACTGCATCTGAAAAGGGGCTGAAAAGACTAAGCTACTTCCAGTGTTACAAAATTCAATTCTACTTCTATTATTTTTTTCTTAAAAGCCTTTTTTTTTTCTTTCTTCTTTTGAAGGAGTATCAGTTATGGCTCTATGTTCGTTGGGGAAATCTACAAAAGCATCTACAGGCTGAGTTCAGCCAAATATCCAGCACACCCTCAGTGAGAAGCAACTATCATCAGTCTCTGAATCCATCATGAATATTCAGATTTTAACTGGCTGGTTAATATTCTAACTGGACTTACTTATTATCAGCAAAATGAGAAATCACTTTCTGAAACTGGAGGAATTCTTACCACAGAACTGTTTAGCAAGAGAATGTTTCTAAGCACTTTTCAGTAACGTAATTCAGCAATTTAAAATATCTGTATAATTGAAGACATAGCTCCTTGCTCATCCAAAACCATGACTAAATATGACGCATCTTATTCCAACAGATTCACAGAGTGCATTTTGAGAATACCGTAGTAAGAATTTTCCATACACCTATTATCTGATGTATTGTACATGTTGAAACTTTTTTAGCCATTTATAAGAGTATGGTAAGGAATGCAGAATTCTAAGAAGAATCTCCATGAGAGTTTCTGAAAAGAAATTATTTCCTGAATCAAAAGCTAAGGATTCTCATCTATTCAGGGTACAGTTGGTCCTCCCTCAAAGAATTAAGTTGAAATACTAAGTATTTCACCTTGCAGGTATAGTTTAATGTATTGCAAACATCAAGTAAAGAATGACTACTTACCTAAACTGAGGGTTTTTAAGAGATCTTTTCTTACAGATCCCTTGAGCATGTCCACAATCGTTAATGCCACACACCACCAATATTGCTGCTAAAAAGAACAAAATGAGATATAAGAAAAGCAACATATATTAAAGAAAGTACAGAGAAAAGTTAAAAAAACAAAAGGCAATTTATATTTTGACCACTAGCTTGCTCAACAACATTGATTCCTAGAATAAATGACCTTCACTTGAACTATTCTTCATACTTTAGGCTTATACTGCATATTGAACTACTTTCTCTTTATTCATTTCTTTGGTTACCATTCCTAGTGTCCTGGTTTCGGCTGGGATAGGGTTAAATTTCTTCCTAGCGCTGTGTTTTGGATTTAGTATGAGGAGAATGTTGATAACACACTGATGTTTTCAGTTGTTGCTAAGTGCCCTCCTAGTCCAAGGACAGCTCCCCTGCCTACTGACTGAGCTAGGTACACAAGATGGGAGGGAACGTAATCAGGACAGCCGGCCCAGCTGGCTAATAGGGTATTCCATACCATGTGACGTCATGCTCAGTATATGAAGGGTAGGCGTGATCCAGGAAGTACCGATCGCTACTTGGTTATCGGTCAGCACGGGTGGTGAGCAATTGCATTGTGCATCACTCATTTTGCATATTTTATCATTATCATTATTATTTTCCCTTTTTCTGTTCTATTAAACTGTCTTTATCTCAACCCACGAGTTTTTCTCACTCTTACCCTTCCGATTCTTTCCCCGTCCCGCTGAGGGGGGGCAGGGGGAGTGAGCGAGCGGCTGCGTGGTATTTGGCTGCCTGCCAGGTTAAACCACGACACCTAGCTGCAGTAAATATTTCTGCACAGCAAGTAAGTATTTTGAGTACACACAGCAAAATAACCACAGAGGAGCCAAAAACTGTTGAAAGATCTTATGGAAGCAAAGGCAAAAGGAATCCCATATTACTTTTAATTTTGGGGAATGTAGGATATCACTTGCAGAAATTCTCTCTGACAGTAAGAAATCTGCAGATAGTGCAACCCATCCAACAGAAGGTCTGCAGAACAAGTCAGTGGTGCTCAGGACTTTGCATCCACAGACTATATGCATTTGAAGAGACTGCTCCATGAAGTGAGCCAAAAACAGTAAATAGTAATAATTAGAGATTTACTTGGAACACACATTCTTGATCTGAACTCAACTCTGTATGTGCACCCTGCATATTTTAGAAATTTAGCGATTGGGGCATAGGAAGAGATGATCAAAGAAACTGTCTTTATAATACTCTTATTCAGTCCCTGTATCTTGTTCTGTCCTACCGGAATTAGGTGGGAACATGTAAGTGACTTCATGTTGAAGAGACCATAAAGCATAAGCGACTTCATTTTGAAGAGAACATCTGGATGGTCCTCTGCTTTTAACTGAGATCTCATCCTTCTGACTGTTCACTTCAAAATGCTACCAAATTACTTGCAAAGTCTCTATAAAAAAACAAGGAATAAATAAGCAGTCCTTTCCATAAGGTTGGAGCATCAAGCTTTTGAGGAATAGCTTAATGACTACTTACAAAAACTATTAGAGGACTAAACTCTTAAAGTTATTAAACTTATTACAGTAATATCTAAACATCCAAATTCCAGTATGTTAAGTGCTAACTGAACAAAGGAAGAATTTCTATGCTGCAAATGTTGCTATATAAGAAAAGCAAAATACTATCTCTACATAAGAACTCTGTCAAAAGTAGATCAAAAATAGCAAGCAGATTAAGTTGGCACTGTGGAAGTGAGTAGAAGTGTAGAAATGTAGGAATGCCGGCACCTTTTCTGCACTTACTTAGTAACTTTCCCAAATTGAAAAATATCTTCTCTTGCCTTCTCTATTTCCTGCATGTTATCTTCACCTTACCTGTTTAATTAGGAACACTTCTGCCATCAGTATTTAACCAAATCTGGTTTTGTTCAACTTTTTCACAAGTCTCACTTTCACTGTTGTCCATATGAAGGATGTTAACCCCTTTCAGTATGGCCTTGCTAGTCCAGTTACTCTTACTCCATTTTAAATAATAAAAGGCTTATCATGTATCTGTTCAGACAAAAAAAAAAAATCTAGTTTACTGGAGATAGTAAGTTTGCAATAAGAGATTGTTACAGAAGCTTGTATTTTGGCCATGGTGACTATGCTATCCCAGGCATTCCATATTGCTTCTACATACAAACATTGCACACAAATCAGCAATAGCTTAGGGAACAGGTTACTTGCCTCGATACTACAAATGGAAAAACCAGTCACAAAACCTGACTGAGATCACAAAACCAGAGCTATGAAACTGCACTCCCCATTTACTCCTTTTTCTGGATCCCTATGTTGCCTTCCCATCTATTGTTAACATCCGAGAAAGCACATGATTTCCCTTTCATCAGCAACATTGAACAGTTCTATATAAAGAGGAACCTGAAGTTACTGTATTTTACAAATTGAACAAAGTGCATTTAATACCTTATCCCTTCTTCAATATTTATTTGCGCTTTCAAAACCAGTAGTAAGTCAGGCTAGAAAACACAAGTGCCTTATCTGAATAACAAGGTCTTCAGACTATGAAAAGTAAAGCACCTTGAGTATTTCACTAAGACCTAGAAAAGAGAGAGTGCAAAGTTAACAGAAGAGCGGCTTACCACTGTTCTGTTGGAGCTATGCCTTAAGTATTTAAGAAGGTTACATCTGAAGATTAAAAAAAATATATGGGTGGTGCAGACTGCCAGATGAAGGAGCAGGATCATGTTCCCTGCATATAAATGAAATACCGAATTTCAAATTAATATAGAGCTCTGTAGAAAACATACAAGTACCAGTAAATAAGAGCTTTATTTAAATAGCTGCAGTGTTTAAATCAAAAGCTAGTATGAATTCTTTTAATGAAAAAGAAACTAATTTGTCACAAAAATAAAAGATTAACAAGACAAGTAAATTGCTTGTTATTTTTGGACGAGTGTTAAATTATTTTTTAAAATAGCAAGAACATACAGCATTTCTTTCTCATACTTTAAACGCCTTTAAATTTGCTAGAACTAAATCCAACAAAGTTTCATTCAGTTCAGCTTTCTGTCTCTCTTATTCTCCTTTCCCAAAAGCAAAGCCAAAACACTATTAACTACACAGAAACACTGTCTTTCCAGGTGTTCCTTGAAAATAACAAAAAATATAACCTACAATAAGTTATTCTAGGACTTCAAAGATACCCAAGATGCACATATGACATGGTAGTAAGGACAATTCCTATCATAAAAGAAGAGCATAAAGGTTTTTCTATAGTGCTGACAAAATCCTTCCCTATTTAGTTGACCTTTCTTTCCAATTACAGAACTTAACATTAACATTGAAACATGGTCACTGAACTTCAGTTATTCAGCTAAGAACCTAATTAAACTGTTCCCATTTCAGAAATTATGAAAAGATACATTCTTATACCACCTCTTAAGTGGCTGATGATGTAGAATGGAGCACAAAGGTCTCTGCACGTTATTGTGCAGAAGGCTTGGGGAGAATACAAACCTCAGTAAGGTAAATCAAGCATTCTTTATCTCTGCTAGAAGTGTAATAATTTCAATATAAGAGCATATTTCTTTCCAAGCCACTCACTACATTCTACTATACTGAAATAAGTCAGCCACACAATATCCAGTGAATCCATGTGAATATATTCCTTTTAGTTTGCTCAGCAGTGGAACAAGGATGTTTTAGTCTTATTAAATTCTTGGTGTTTCCCCCCGCCTCATGTTTTCTGGCACTGGATTCATGCATGGTGTTCTAGAAAACTCAGCATCTGAATCACCTTTCACTGTAAATAAACAAGATGAATTAAGCAGTATCTGAACATAGATTACCTCATTAAATATCTGTGACCTGGTGAAATCATGATTTTCCCTTTCCTGTGAAAACACTACACCTGCAGGAGGAGGTTTAGTGGATCCAAATGTTTACATATGCTTAGAAAAAATGTGAAACCATCACCAGTAGCTTCTAATGGAAATGCTTTCTAAGGAAAGCACTCCTGTGTTATCATTACTTGTTCTAATTCTGCAAGGCAAACTGAGGTCTAGTCACTGAGTCAGTCTGCAGATCTTTTCCTACTTAACAAAGAGGTGGCTAAGGCTGGAGAACTGAGAAAGGTCTCTGTCTGCATTGCACACTCTCTTGTTGAGGAATTTCTCTTCCCCATCTTGATGTCATACTGCAGTGCGAAACCTGTCTCTCTTCATCACAGGTTTCTCTGTCCAAAGACGCCTGAGAAAACCGTAAAATACCCCTAGAGCATAGCGGAAGAGACATGGGAGGTGGTTTTTTTGGGAGGTAAGAGGTGGGGCAAGGGTTTCAACTTCATGTTTCTCTACTGAAGTTTTGTTTACAGAGCAATAGTGGCAAAAACAACTTCTGGATTTAAAACGCTCTTGTCTATGATCAAAACTACTGCATATTGCTTCAGTTTTCAAAGTCATATGAAAAGCTCCCTTGCCCCTTAGGCTTCCTTCACTGAATTCAAGGTCCAAGCTTTAAGTTTTCATCTCCAGTGCTGCTAGACTAGATGACAAAAGAGACACTGTACTGCCTGTACAGCTGTTTATTCCAGTGGCATTGGCTATTAGTAAACAACCAACTGAGACGTCCTTATGCAATTTCCTGTTCTTCTCAAACTTCGCTCTGATTCCACCACCAAAACAGCTCACAGCAGAATCATGGACCTCCTGTTTGCAAGGTGTCCGACACCTAGAGCTGCCTCTGTGATTCAGTACGTTAGGTTCAGTTTTCTCAGTAACAAACGACTGTTGTGATAAAGAAAGGAGGCAGAAATGGTTTTGCTCAACTTAATATTAATGTTTTAGCATTTTTATAATATAGTAGATTTTCTTATCAAAAGCTTTCTTAATTATCACTATCTGCTACAGTACCAGGAAGTAGCTTGATTGCTTTTGCCTTCTTTCCTATAAAGGCCCATGGAGAAGTGTTTTGGTTCTTCCCAGAATATCTTTGGATACAGAAACAAAAAAAAAAGCAGCTGGACTGCATCATGCTTGTTCTTTTAAAGATGTTCATTCCTTTTATGATCACTGTCACGGCTACCCACGCATCCAGGTTCTCTTTTATTTTACAGAGATTAGATTTAATTTTCTTTTCTTCTCCCTTTGTCTCCTACTCTTTTCCAAACTTTTTGGATTTGCCTTTCACTTTGCCATGTCCTTTTCTGCAGGGTTCTCTATCATCAAGCTAAGCTTCAAATTTACATAAACCAAGCAAGTTTAGTTCCTTCTTTCGTGTTTAGCTTAGGAAAAGAGAAAAGTCTTGAAATTAATGTGGAAAAAAAAATTAGTATATACAGTAAGTTGCAAAATTTTAAGTGTCATGAATTACATCATGCATAGTAAAGTCTAATGTTCACATGCAGCTATGTCATGCTGTTCCCATACCTGAAATTTCCATATTCTTTTCACATGCTTTCTGATGATATAATGTTCACTAACCACAAGGAAACACTGTTAATACGATGTTAAAGCGTACTATTAAAATAAAAATAGTCTCTCTGCATACCCAGAGAGAGGTGTTAACCTAATCACATCAAGCCTCTTAGGATAGTGATAGAGGAAAGTGTAACTGTGCTCTTAAGAAAATCTTAAGTTGTTGTTTGTTTGGTTTTTTTTTAAATGAGACTAAGACATGTTATAAATTCAATGAAACAAAAGGACATCATGCTGCAGTTAACATTTCACAACAGGATTCTAATATCTAGCTTATTTTAATGTATAGATACATCTAGTTTACAGCAGAAAAGATAGCCTGAGTTACTCTCAGTTTTAAAACCCAAAGATTCCCTTCTCTGGCTTCAAAATAGCAGCACTCAACCATACTCAGGATTGGCATACTTGATACAAACCTCTAAGTTTAGATATTTCAGCTATGACAGAATATGTTTGCTAACTAGTGCTAGGTAATGTTAATAAATAAAAAGTAGCATATAATATGTAAAAGCACTCCCCCTTAAAAATGTAAGAAAATGCAATTAAATGTAAATGGGTAGTTCAAAATCATAAATCTCAGCTATTTCCAAGATTTAAGGCTGCAGCAATGCTTAGATACATTAAACATGTTATGTATTTAACAATAACAGTTACAAACTCCTGAAACATACACAAGCAAATAGTCATGGGGACAACATGATCAAACAGCATAACCATGTATTTGATATCATACTTCTCACATCTCAAGGCTTTATATAGATGAAGTGAGTACTGCGTAAGAAATACTGGCTTGTTTTTTATGGCTTGTTTTTTACGTCTTATCTAGCTCTTTAGTTCTGTCTGTGAATGTCCCACAGGTATTACAATTTTAACAAGATTTCTTCATACTGCATATTAGTACCAAACTAACTCTGAGGTTGAAACAACATCTTACCTAACTATGATTTACAACATAACATTGCCTAGAAAAAAGTCATTAAGCAATCCAAGTGCACTGAGTGGCATCATTCTCAGTCACATGATGGATTTGAAATAGCCAGCACAGCACAAGTGACTACAAATTACTCTGAAATTTCCCAAAATACTCACTTCCACTGGAAATAAAAAAAATAGCCTGTCCACTTTAATTTTTACTCCTTTCACTTTTTCCCCTTCCTCAAATCAAAAAAAAAAAAATTAGCTAGTTACTTCATCATAAGGTAAAGCCATGGCTTAAGCAACCAAAGAAACAGAATCCAACTAGCAGTGAGGCTTTGAGAATTGTTTCTTACGCCACGAATTTCTCATTTCCAAAAATTAAATCACAAAAACATCTTCAAAACACCTTTTCATGAACATTATTTTATTCATTTTAACATAGGAATTCTTGGTTTGATTAACTGTTTACTAAAAGTTGCCCTTTCAATTTTCAAGAGAGGCACCATAAAATTGCTATTACTGCTGAGGAACATAAAAAAGGACTCTAAAGATTCTGTTAAATCTAGTTTGGCTGTATAGAAATGTGGCAATCAAAAAGGATAATAGTCCTTGTATGTGACTGCAGGCAACAACGACCATCCCAAGGCTGCCAAGAACATGAATGTTTTTATGAGATAGTTAAACCTTCATTAACCTCTTCCTGCCTGAAACATGTATACTACAGTAGTGCCATCCTGAATAAATTCAGACATGAAAATAAATAATATGGGAATACAAAAAGCAGATTAACAAAAGGCCACTATAGTTTCAGCCTGTCTTTGAAAAAAAATCTCAGACCAGCAAGAACAGGAAAAGGCTGAAGGGAGTAGCAATAAAACTGAAGGATGGTCAGGGTATTAGCAAAAATTTTGCAATTAGAAAAGTATGTTATAGCCAGGCTTTTATTTTTTCCTAGAATTCAGTGGTCAGCACAGACAAAAAACCTAAAGGACAAATATGACTGACTTTATCTTTGTTTATAACTTCTTGGGCAGTTTTGATGATAACCCTCTGATGATCTGAGGCTTGCACTTTCCCCATTTCAGAAAACCTCCTAGACTCAAAAAAAAAAAATCTGCAATACAACCCAAATCTTGGACATAGATCCCCAGAAAAGGATGGGGTCTTTATTGTATATGAAAGTTTTCCTGCATATAGAAGTAAATCTAGAACATCAAAGAGTTCATGGATGCTTTTGGCTCACTCTTACCCTGGTAGACAGCATTCCCATCAGCTAGTCTGGAATTAGGTTTCCAGCAAGTATTTCCATTATTGGGGGTATCAAAAGCACAGTTCTATATGCCTGTTAGTATTTAAAATTGGTTTGGGCTGCTTAATGTAAATCTTTTGTTACCATAAGGAATACAAAACCAGCATATATGCAAAGACATAGGGCATGAAAGGCACACATTTCCTGCGCAAGGAAGGGCATAGATTAATTCCATATGTAAAACACCGTGGTAAATACTACAGTACGCAGCCTATTATTATATCTAAGGGATCCATTCCACAGATGCACCCTACATTACTAACCAGCCAAACAAAATACCCCAATCAGACCTCTTCCTTTAACATCACCATATAAAAGAACCCTCTGCTGAAGAGCTCAATCTCATGAATGGATTTGGATCCAATCCAAATGATCTGGAATTTGTCTCTACCTCTCTGGGCATCTCTGCTAGACATACTTACATCTAACAGGCCCAATTAACAAGCCTGGTTTAAATCACAGGTGATAGGCAAATGGGTATGCATCTAACTTATAACAGCTGGCACAATTCATTGCAAAGAAGTAACAATATGAAAAGAAATTTACTTCCCACACTAACAGCAAATAGGAGATTCAAATTTGAAATGTGTGCACATTTATGCTAAGTTCTGCAGCCAAGCCTTCTAATCAAAACATTGAGGAAACACACCTGCTCTCCAGAGGCATCTTCTCACAAAGGCAATGATGACAAACAAGGACAGTAGTTACAAATTTTTTTATTTATTTTTCCCATGTTTAACATTTAGGAAAAAAAGTGAATTTAAAAAACATTGAATTGACATACACATGAACAAAATTAGATTGTTTTTAGAAACTACATTCTTTCTTAAGACTCTCACTAGGTAGTGCTTTGCCTTTATCTTTCACCAGAAGAGAGACTACCAGTTTCGCAGGATTACTTTATCAGTGTAGACACTCTGACGGGCTACTTACATTCAGGTCTGAACACAAAACACAACAGTCAAGAGCCAGTAGCATTTCCTTATATATATCACGCAAGCAACACAGGAGACAACTTGCGGGGAGATTTCAAAGGGCATTTTACCAACGTCAGGATACTCTGTACACAAGTCCCTGCCCAGCCTGACTCATGCTGTGTCCACACTGACATTCCCTGCATTCGCCCTGTGACAGCATTCCCCCTGCCAGAGCTCCAGTGCTGGCAGCTGACATTTTAAATGCTATGCAAGATCTCTGGCAGCTCCCTTTGCTGCTGCCAAAGGTAAAGCTACATTAATTCATGCAAGAAAGAGCTTAGCAACCCCCACAGTAGACTAGCCCTTAAAGCCAAAGAAAGCTGCAGATGTTCAGGGGACAGCCTATTGCAAAACGAGGACAAGGTTGAGCTTGGAGAACCACAGAGCCAGCAGCAGGCTTTAGACCAAGCCTCCCAACAGCTATGCACATACTACCTAAAAGCTACTTTAGAGACATCTCACTGCAGGACACTCTGAGCCCCTACCATTGTGGGGACACAAGGTTTGCTATGCAGACTGCACAAGCAGGAAGCTACAGGGCTGCAGACACATGGCCCTCCTGTGATGGGCAGGAGGGAGCCCTGGCACAAGGAATGACCACAGATGCGGAGCAACTCCCCTCCCCCTAGCGATCCCAAAACAGTTGTAAAATAATCTAGCCCACCCCAATACTCCTCAAAATACAAAGCTCCTCCCATCACCAGTGGAAGAAAATTATTGGTGAGGGCACAGAGCAAAGCAGAAAGAGCAGTGTCAAGCACTGTCAGTAAGCAGCCTTCATGGAGAAATGGGAAGAGAGGTGACAGCCCCCTCCTGTTTTCCGCCCCCGTCCCAGTAGAGAAGGCTAGCAGGTCTCTACTCCTGGGCAGGGCAGAGGCCAAGGGCAGACCACAGCACAAGGCAGCCCAGGACACAGATCCTACTGCAGGTACAGCCCTTGCACTTAAAGCCATGAGACAGCACATTCAAAAGATGCCAAGTGCTGCACTTCCTTCCCTCCCCTCAGTGAGGGGAGGGGGTGAGGCCCAGGCAGCTGTGAGCTACCGCTTTACACTGATAATCATGACACCTTACAAAGAAAATGTGAAGAAAACATGTTTCATCCAGGGGAAGGCCACCTACGATCTTAAATCTGGGATGAAGGAATGTTCCCCATGTGCTAGGACTTGCTGAGGATGGGAAACCACTTCCTGCTTGCCCAAAGAGCTGTAAGCAGTATAATTAGTACTTGCT
Organism: Calonectris borealis; assembly: GCF_964195595.1. Lineage (NCBI taxonomy): Eukaryota > Metazoa > Chordata > Aves > Procellariiformes > Procellariidae > Calonectris > Calonectris borealis. Next base: position 10,371,189 of record NC_134325.1, read on the forward strand.
CGTAATATTAAACGTCACCAGATTTAATCTGAAGGGTCACTGGGAACCCCTAATGCAAACCTGAACCATTTAACTCCCCTGGACCCAAGGGCAGCTATAAATACTTTGAGTGTCCTTACTGAGAGCAACCCCATGTGAAGCTAAGCTACTATTATTTTTGCACATTACATAGTCTTATTTAGTGCTGCCTTTTCACTCTTACGGTGACTCTCCAAAAGCAATCCTCATATGTGGTAAGTGTTAATTCAATGTTTTTACATATACTGCCTCTGTCACTGTGAGCTTTTTTTGAACCTCTGAAATAACTGAACCACTTTGGTGACTGACATTACCATCACGGTATGCATTCAAGGCAACTCTCCTCTCGTCTTGCTTTCCCACACATAAGCCTTTGCTATGTTGCTGTGCATAGAGATGCCTTCCCCTCTGCCACCCCCCAGCCTTAGAGGTGGAGTTAGATAACATACTGGCCCGTATTCCAGAAAGGATGTATGCAGTACACTCTACTAGTCTGCACATTTAAGACGACAGCAGACTTTCAAGCTACTGCACACATTTTAGGTAGAAGAGTTACAGTCTGGCCATGAGCCTAAGCCAGCAAACTCTGTGTGAGATTTGCTCGGATCTCGCAAACTCTACATGATACCAGCCCACATCTGGTTCCAAACTCTCACCGCACAAAGTGGAAGTTGGCCTGCTAGTGCATGTGTTTTACTGCCAATGACACCAGGAAGGTTTTGATAAGTGCATCAAGAGGTTAAATACCCTGGAACTCTGTTTTGTTTAGACTACTCATGCTAGAAACTATTCTGTAGTTTTAAAGTACACAATGCTGAAAATCTTAAGTCAAGCTGATGCAAGAATTCAGTGTTAATAAAGGAATCTATGGTCCTGCAAAATTCTCTGCAGGATTTATATTTCTCTTTACAACTGTAATTTCAGCTTCAAACCCATTTGGGAATTCATACATAAGATGGATGCTATCAAGGAAAAGAAAACTAACTTCTCAAGCTAATATCTGAACACTCAGTGTCTTGAAACCAGAGTAAGAAGATAATCTTTAACAAATGTCAATGAATCTTGGCTGCTGATTTATGATTAAAATAATCCCCTAATGGTTTTGATTAAAAAGGTCTTGGCATGAATTACAGTGTCAGAGGACAAAAAAGCACTTGCATGCTCATAAAGATTATAGTAGAAAACTACTTAGGAACATAGAACACAATGTTTAGCATTGAACTTAAAAGTGAGGTTTTTTTTTTAATCTCATGAAGTTTAACTTCAGAGGGCTGCTTATCTAGCTACTAGACCTACAGACTATTTACTACAATGGTCTTTCTAAAGCAAAAGAATACTTTTTCCATAGTAAATCTCCCATTTAAAGTTTTAATTTCCCACAGCATTCTCAACCCTTAGAAACTGATTTTTTTATTTCCTAAAATTCTGCATAAACTTCTTTAGACATGGAAGACTATAATCTCTCTTTTTTTTAAGACACAGATCATTGAAAATTATTTAATGATGCCTTGTCTTTGATTCCAGCATTTAATACATTCAAGAAACAGTCCAAAATGCTAAAATATAAAAGCCCCTTTCTAACAATAGTTACAGAAGAATTAAAATTAATCAGTGTTCCCTTTTTAAAGATCTTATTTTGCTCTTTGGCCTTTTATTGTCCTGCTTCATATTTAGAGAGCTAAGATCAAAGAAATGGAAATCCAGCAAAAAGCAGCTTTAAAGATGCAGAATTCTATAATTGTTCCTTCTTTACCTTGTATTAATCCTTCTTGTTCTCCCTAATAATTGTTCCCTGTTCTCCCCTCCCCCTACTTTCGCTCCATCCATATAAGGGCCAATTTTACTGATTTTTTTTTTTCTTATTGCAAGGACTGGATGGTGCAGTCAGTAGGCTGCAGATTTTCAGAGAAGATTTTCAGAAACGCTTCAAAACTTCCTGTGCAATTCTGGAAAAGTTATTCGAAGCTCAAACAGCAAAGTAACCAGCAGTGCAATGAACTGCTGGACTGTGATAGCCTGAACTTTCACACATCTCCTATCAGTAGACGTGGACTTGCCAAAGATTGAAAAGGAGAGAGGCCTTCAGCTGGGTTTCCTTAAAGTGCTGACAGTGCAGAAGAGCTCTAAAAGAACACTACATCAGCATTGGCTATATTTCTACTGCTGGCAAATACAGAATGGCTATGTCATTTTGATATTCATTAGCAACTTGCCAAGGGTTGCAAACTTCAGGTTTGGAGGGGGGTTTGGGTTTTGGTTTTGGGGGTTTTTTGTGGTTTTGGTTTTTTTTGTTCATTTGTTTGCTTTGCTTTTTTTAACAGAACAATACAGAAGAAAACAAGCACTGCAATGCTGGCTCTACAAGTAAGACCATCAACCTCTGAAACAGGAAATGGATCTCCCACCAAAAGCTTAATTGAAAAATCAAAACTGAAGCATTTCAGAGAAGACATCCCAAACCAATGGTATTAGACTACCCAACCCTCTTTACATAGGCTTTCTATTTCTAACAGGTAGGATAATATTACTTTGGAAAAGACAACATCAGTTTGTATTCTGACATTTACCTGTTTTCTTAACATTTTGCACCCCTAGAGTTCTTAGCATACAACTGTGCATCTGAAAGAGCTACATGGCAGCCCTCCCTCCATTTAGTTTTTAAAACTTTTTTCGTTATTCATCAAATCTTGGATACAGGTGTTGGGATAGGAGTGTGTGAATTCTTACAGAGAAGGAGAAATGATTAAAGCATAAGCTTTAAACAGGCTGTGGAGAGGGAGAGGTATCCTGTTCCCACAGACTAATTTAAAAGTTCATCATCTCTTAATGAAGGCCTGCTATTTACTCTAGCACACCGATGTTGCACAACTACATTTCCATTAATACAATGCATACATTAGTGTGATAAGTACTGTATTGACTAAAACTAGCCAAGTGTCATTGACTGAAAACTGACACTTCAACACTTATGACACTCATTAATGCATCTCTGAACAATATTTTGACAATCAACAGCCTAAGAAATTTACCTGTAACTGCAAATCCATCGTAATTTTAGTTTGATTTTTCTTCTTCACACTAATAACAAGTTAAACCTGTGGTATGTTAAATCAGTCTTTACGTAAGGCTAGGATTCCCTTCATGAAACTTGAATTCTGAACATTTCTCTTTAAGAAGTCTCACATAGAGATTAAATACTGTAGCATCTACAAATTACAAAACCTCCTGGAGATTTAATTATTAACTAGATATTATTACTCCATTAAAGATGTTTCACGCATACACGCTACACCAGATGTTTGCACAGTTTTAAAGGTTGGCAGGAGGATCTAACAGAGTATTTCTTTAAAAAACAAACACCTGATTCTTATCTAGTAGGCACATATTTGTGGTAGCTACCTCTTTATTCCAACAGAACAATATATTTTAATTAAAGTCATCGAGTCCCACAGCTTTCCCCCTTGTTAAGCACAAATGGCAGCAAAAAAAAACCCCTAAGAACCCATAACACTTCAGAAAGTCAAAAGAACTTTCAAAAGTAACATTCAGGAAAGCTTCTCGTTCCTGAATTCTGGATTCCTTACGAAACAGAGGAAGAATCCCCCAAGTTCCAGAGATTCTGGTGTGTGTGTCCCCGCAAAAAAGAGGGGGGGAAAAAAAAGTAACACCAGGCCCATCAGTCACATACCACTGTTGGAGGCTCCCAGCCAGTGCTTTGATGATTGTATCGCCTTCTATTGCAAGCTTATGTCTCTCTTCTGGCTCTTCAACTCAAATACTTGCTCACTAATCTCATGGATCTTTGGACACCACTGGACAACAGAAGATCACCAGGCAGCTGTGCTTCTTCAAATATCTACAAATGTTGATACCATTTTTCATTTCTTCTGCAATTATACCTTTTCTTACACCAAGATGCTTATAAAAGTCCCCCTCAAAAAAAACCCAACTAAATCTCAAACCTTTTAATCAATAACGCAGCTGATAAGCATTAATAAAAACCCTCTTTTCTAAAAGACATGAATTTGCTAATTCCATACGGTCTTTCCTACTAAAAAAACCCCAACTATTCTACACACTTTTCCCTGTTGTAGAGAGGTAGCTCTACACAACCCTGTGCTTAACATAAAGTATCATTAAAAGCAACGGACTCCCAGGTTCCTGCCTTGATGCTTGATTTCATCATATTAGAGCTCAAATGTCTAAGGTGAGTGGCTTTCACATGCAACATATTTTAAAACTAGAGGGCAAGAGCTCCCATCTCAAAGAACCTCCTGACCTTTACTATATAACTAACTTGATCTCATTAAGTTATGTAATGAAAAACAGGTCACAAATACATTTTAAAACTGCTTTGAGTGAGTTTTCAATGAGGAGAGTTCTGTGCTTAGTTCAAGGAGCAGAACTGGGGAAAAAAAAAAAACCAAAAAACTTAGCACTTACCATAGCACACTTGAAAGATGAAAATAAAACTACTGATGTTGTTAGACACAGAAATGACTGCTTTGAAGCCTTTTTTAAAGTGTTAAAATACTACACTAATATGAAGACTAATAGCATATCCTAACTCCATAACGTGTTACTTATCTCACCTTTGAGAAAGCAGGGTGATGGAGAGGAATCTGAGAAGTTACGTACTTTAAACGTGAAAAGGTAGAAGAGGTCATTTAATTTTACTAAATCTTCACAATAGATTTCCAATAACCTTCAGTACAATGGGTTTCAAAAACTACCCCAAACCACAAAGTTTCTTGGACACAAAACCAAAAAGTATCCTCAATTCTGCATTTTTCCACAAGAGGACACTAAAATAATGAGAAAAATAGTTGTACAAAAATGTACAACTACCATATACCATTCCTTCTTCATTAGCTAAGTAGAATGTTTTTTACTTTAAAACTGTCTTGCAGTCAAGTAGACATTAAAGTGTAATTACTTTTATTCTAATGTGCATTTTAGTCATTCTGATGATTAGTATCTGGCTTTTAGTGTGCCTCAGATGACATGAAAAACATATATTTAAGCTTGGTGTAGACAAAAATCAACAATTAAGTGATGCAACAGAAATAATCTTGTATTTCCTTTGAAAATGCACTACGAGCCCTAAATTTACAGAGAAGCAAGCACATGCTTAACTTCACAGTATGACTTCAAAGAACAACTTCTGGCCACCAAGAAGAGTGCCTGTGTGTTAGCAAGATCAGGCCATGCCTACTCTTTCACCCCTTCTGCTGGTCTCCTACCCCACAGCCAAGCACCAGCAAGTTACATCCAGATGTAACGAAAAAGAGTGAGTAAAACAAACCAAAACTGCAGCCCACATCCCCTGCACCCTTTGGCTCTGGCAAGGGCCCCTCGTAGGCTGCAAAGCTGCGTGAAGGAAAGCAGACCTCCATGGCGCGGGAGGCTGGCTGGCTCCCGTATGTCCCGTTACCTCAGGACAGAGGCCCAGTGCCCGAGCACACTAACGGCCTGCCTGGTGAGCCCTGCTCTTATGAGTGGGCAAAGGCCCCCACGCCCACGGGAGGCCCTTATAAGCTCCCTCCCGCACCTGCAGGCCATGATGTCTGGATACGCTGCCTCCTCACTTACCCAGTGCAACTCAATTTTAATCACTTGCTACTCTCTCCCGCGCCCGCTGCAAGCCTGGGGGCCCCGCGGCGCGGAGGGGACGCCCCACACCGCCACAGACAGGGCGAGAAGGCAAACAGCGGCGGCAGGGGCCTCGCCCGCGTCCAGCCCGCCCTGAGGCCCGTCCCGGCCTCCCCGCGGACGGCGTTTCCCGCCGCTGGTCTCAGGAGCGGAGTAACGGGGGGGGGGGGGGGGCGGGGGAGGTGGTGACAGCCAAGCGCCATTTACGGCCGCGGGGCGCGGCAGCGGGCAGCAGGACGGGACGCGCGGCTCTGCCCTGGCCGCCTGGGGGGGGTTATATGCTGCGTCTCCCACACTGTTCCTCGTATACTTAGTCGACAACTGCGCACCTCAGCCGGGCAAGCCGGCGCTGGGCAGGGGAGCGCGCCGACAGCCGCCGCGCAGAGCCGGCAGCGCTGCCCCGCCAAGGCGAGCGCGGGGGCAGACGAGCCGCGGTGGGGCCGGGCCGCCTCTCGCGAGAGTGGCGCGGCGGCCATTTTCCCCATTGATTGGCGGTAGCGGAGGGGGCGGGGGCTGTGGCGCTGCCCTCGCCGGCTGGGGCGGCGGTGGCGGAGGAGGATGAGCCGCTGGCGTCCCCCCGCCTCCCGCTGCTGACGACGACGCTCAGCTCAGCCTGCTGCGGGCCCAGCGCCGCGCCACCGGCCATGGTGCCCAGCGAGGAGAACCAGCTCGTCCCCAAAGAGGTGAGGCGGAGCGGGGTCGGGGCGGGAGAAGCCTCGGGCCGGGCGCCGCAGGGGGAGGCGGTGGTGGTCCCTGCGGCGTGCGGGAGGCCCAGGGTGCCGGGGCCGGCCGAGGAAGGGGGCGGAGGAGGCCCGGCCTGGCTCGGCTTCGCTGTCTTGGTGCGAGGCCCGGCGAGAGGGAGGGCCTGTCTTTGTGAGGGGGCCGGGCAGCCCTTGGTCCGTGAGGGACCGGGCCGGGAGTTAATGGTGCTGTGCGGGGGAAGGGGAGGCCTTTCTCTGTGGGCTGGTGTGGGGAGGAGAAGGCCGGGGCCGAGCCTGGGCTGCGCAAGGCCCCGGAGGCGGCCGGAGAGTTGCACCTGTCTGTGTCGCGGCATGCGGGGAGGCCGGCCTGCGTGGCGGCGGGGCCGGGGCGGCGGCGCCTGCGCTCGGCCGCGGGCCGGGCCGCTGCCTGTGTCAGAGATCTTGTGCGGAGCCCTCCGGGAGGGCAGCCCGCCTCCGGGCTGGGGGGAAGCGGAGGCTCCGGGTGAGGACCCTGAGCTGAGAGAGGAGAGAGCAGGCCCCGGCGGCGAGGCGGGTCTCTGGGTGCCCGAGGGCGTCCTTGGTTGGGGAAAAGGGGTCGGCGTGCGAAATGGCAGCCGGGGGGACTGCTGCCGAGTTTGTGGGGCTGCTCCGTGCCTCCCTGGCGCTGGTACGAAGCGCTGCAGAAAACGGGTTGTAGTGCCTGCGATGGGTGCTGCAGAAAATGTGGCCCGGCTCAGCAGTGGATTGAGTTTCCTTTATTGTGGGCCCCTCATCTCTTCTGTGCTGCAGGAGGAAGGGTGAAGGCTTGTTTTTGGCCATAGGTTAAAGATAAGAGCCTGCGTGAAAGAGGAAGGCTGAGCCTCTGTCCTGCAGCGATAGGCAAATGACACGTGTCAAGTAAGAGCGATACTGTTCAGGGGAAGGAGTCTTCGAGTGATGGCGTGAAATGTTGGAAACAGTTTTTTTGTAGAGTAGCATTAGCAGAAACTTTATTTCATGAGCAGGTATGCTTACATATTCAGCTAACTTTTCTGACAGTTTTACTGTTCTCATAAATTACTCAAACTTTTCTTGTTGTTTTTCATCAAACGTCAGTGGTTTGTTACATCCACCTGTTCCATTGCATATTCTTACGGGAAGCTTAGTGAGGAAAGGACTTAAATTTTGTAGAGTTTAGCAAAAAGAGGTGATGATCCTTAAACGGTATCCTTGAGCATAACTGTGAAACAAATACCAATACTGCATTTTAGAAACAAATTTTTGGACATACAGTTGTACAAGTAAGTACAGGATGTATGTAGGACAAAAGTAAACTTTACCTCTCGTTTGCTTTCTTAAAATCCTAAGGTTTAAAGGACTATGTTAAGTCTTTTTACAGGAAAGAGAAATCTCCAGAAACTTCAAACAAGGGATGGAGTGTAGTAGCTAGTATGCTTAAATATTTGCTTTAAAAACAATCTCCAAAAACATTAGACCAGGGATAGGAGATAGTAGCTAATATACTTAAATATTTCATTTTGAAAACAAACAAACATAGAGATAAAGGAGACTGGCAGAAGAAACCTTGTGGCATTAGTTGCAGTTAACTGGAACAGACAAGGTGATTAATAAAAGCTGAGGCTGTTTCTTTATTTATATGTATTAATAGTATCCCTGTTGGCTTTAAAGTTGTATTCAGAATATACGTATGATTCAGATGTGTATTTTTAACTGACTCATTGGACTAGGATTTTGAATGCACTTTTATCTGTAGGGAGGGGAAGTATGGGTAAAAGAACATGAATTATTATAGATTATAGATATAATTATTATAGATATGGATATCTTAAACATACAGCGTGAAATCTATAAAATTTGTACATTGATAACCCTAGTGCTTTTTCTCAGCAGGTTTTCTTAAGTTCTTTATTGTGCCTCCATGTATTTTGTAAGTAAACAAAACTGAACAGAATATAAGAAAAATCAAATTGAGGAGGATTAACTATTTGTGTTAAGCCTGTCTGCTTATATATATATATAGTAATAGAAGTTTATCTTCAGCTTTTCCAATGTTTTTCAGTATATTCTCATTTTTATTTCAGTGATAGGAAGTTTAGCAAATCTTATGCTACAGCATTCGCATTAAGTCCTTCTGAGATTCATTAACAGTCTCATTGCAGAGAACACTGTGAGTTATTGGTAAACAGAATTCTCCAGGTCTCCGAGTTCTCAACAGCCTTCTCCTAAATATTCCTATTATGCCATTATCAGCAGCTGGAGGCAAAGCAGATTGTTTGGAGTTTCAGTTCTGCCCTTTAGGGATGGGTAAAGGATTACAGTTAATGGTTTTTGTCCCTTCCCAAGGGGCTGAGTTGGTATTAGTTGTATAGCTCACTGTCTTGTGCTGTTTCAAAGATTAAACTGGGATGTGAACCAATGTCTGCTAAAGATGAGTACCCAACCGTATTTTTACTTTGCATTCCAGCATAAAAGAGCAAGAAGTAGTGTAATGTTGTTTGCTTTAGGCTGATCTGGGGAATGACTAATCATCTAAAGGAGTGGATGGGGAAAGGATTTTCGTTCTTGTTTACAAGCTTACGTGGTGCCATGGTAGATATGGTAGTAGGAGGTATCTGTGACATTAATAGCCTCTGTTTTAAGAATTGAAAGATAGGTATTAGGTTGTTTATAAGTCTTCAGTTTGTGTTTGTGTGTGTGTGTGTATATATATCTGTGTATGCTAACAGGAGCTCAGATTGTTGTTTTCAAAGTATATTGCGTGGATTTTTTTATTAGCTTTTGTAAAGAATAATAGCATGTTTTCATGGATACAAAACACTAGTAGTTTCACTGCTGCACTTAGAATATCTTTTATTAGTCTCTTATGAAAGTTTTTCTTTTGGACATTGCATCTCTCAAGTACAGGTAATCGGGTCCTTGTTATTTTCTCTTACTCATAACTTTGGCATAAAGTTCTTTTTCATTTGGAACAGATGTATTAAAGCAGTGTTGGGATTTCTCTTTATGTTGATTTTTGCCCAAGTTACACAGGCATTTAGTAAATTCTTTCTTGCATCCCTGCCACTGCCTAATGCTTTCCCAACTGTTCCTGTAATTGTGTGACTGGTAATTCCGTACGGTGGGGGCAATGAGAATTCCTGTTCATTAGATCTGGAGTTCAGTGTGATCTGGTCCATGTTGCTTTTCCTTCCAATCCTCAATTCCTTTTCTCTCTTCATCTAAAAGATAAGTCATTCCATTTAGTCTTCTTTTATATCCAATAAAACAGAAGACATTGAGTAACATACAGGACATTGCTGCACCTTGGTAGTAAATGCTAAACATGTTCTTTAAAAATTGCTTTGTTATTAGGTGTCAGTTTTTCCCCCCTTAGCCTAGTAAAACAGTAATGCTGGGAAGGGAGGGGGAATAGTATAAGTAAGATAATAATGGAAATAAATAGAAAATGGTGCTATTAGAAGGGAAGACACTTCTATGGCTTTCAGTGTTTCTGAGAGGAAAAGTAGTCCTGAAACTTATTTTGGGCAATCTACCTCAAATGGAAAATAATAAAATATTCTAATCAACACAGTTAATGAGAAAGTTAGATGCATGTGTTTGTTTACTGGTAATGGAAGTGAAATTTACTGAGTCTTTTCTTGAAAATCAAGATATATTGGAACTTAGTGAATATTGCCCCAAATTGGGCAGATTATTAAAAGTATGTTCTGCTGTGAGGTTTTTGAAGTGTCTATGCCACTAATTAAATAAATGCTGTGCAGATACTTTCTCAACATGTTCCAGCATGAACTATCCAAAGTACACCTGTCAGAATAAATATATATATGCTTTGTACTTGCTGCCATTAAATCAAAGAAGGTAGTGTGAGTTCTCTCTCAGCGAACTAATGTGAGTCTTTTCATCCCTACAGTAATGAATCCATTTTAATCTTCTGCATTGAATAAATAAAATATGTTTCTTGATGGGTATCACTCTAACTTCTTCATTAGAAGAGCAGGAATCTGATTAAGATATTTTGCAATTCTGTTTAGTAAAGGGATGTTGTTCTTTTCAATGCTGATGACATCCTTGTTCTTTCATTCCTGTGTATTAAGAGATTCTACAAGTGGTTACAGCTTGTGTAATTTATCAGTTTTTCCTGCTTTCCTTCTGGTGTGCTCCGTTGTAAAGCATAAAGGTATGATTGTGACAAATAAAGAAACTGACTACTTAATTGACTGAGCAGATATTCTGGAAATCAAATTTAGGAAACGAACAGAAAATCCACACAGATTTCCACCAAGTCATTTGTTCCTTGCAAACAGACACTTTCTGAATGATATTCAGGTAGTAATTTAGTTTGGTGAATAAGGCATGAGAGTAGAATGCAAGATCTTTCCCTGCTGACTTCAACCATCGGGCTTCTCAGTCACAGTTTAGTTCCCCTTGCTGTATACATCTGGGTATTTAAGCTGTAGTATGAGAAAGATGATCAAGATAATTATCTAATAGCACCTTGAGATCATCTGATGAAAAGTTTTTGCCTAAGAGCTACCAACTACCTCTTAGGTAATACTTGGTACTGGAACCTCTGTCTTTAAATGCTGCTAGCTAAAGTTATTACTCAGTAGAATAATCTGACAACTAAATAACATATCACTTTAATTTTTTTTTTTTTTGCTGTGGTAATACATTTTGAACATCACCACAAACAGGAAATACAGTTTTTTCTAGTGTTTTGTGGGTCACTGATGATTAAAGTTTCTAAATCGAATTAGTACAGTAGTATAAGTATAATCCTTAGTTTTGTGAAGTAGTTATCTGGAAGCAGGGAAGACTTTAAAGATCTGTCACTGTGATGTTTTACACTGTCTTTCTTGAGCTCAAAATTTCAGCATACAACAAAAAAGTTTCTAGTGGTTTGTTTGTTGCCATTTTTAAATAGATAAAGTCCACTAATTCTATTTTCTGTTGTTTTTAAAACCTAAGTACCTGTGGATTTAGATCAATGCAGCCTTGCATCATAGTTTTAAAATATGAATTGTCCTACCACACAAATACTGATGAAAATCATTATTATCCAACTTCCTTTTGCTGATAGAATGTATTGATATTAATATAAGATTAAAACTTGGGACAGTTACTGAAATAGACCCATACATTCACTTTGTGTTACCTTTGACTTACGTGTTTTCGTCCTGTCAGAATTAAACTTGGGTGGGGTGGGGGGAAGGTATTATTTTAAACCTTTTTCCCAGTACATTAAAATTGATACAGTAATGCACTAAAATATGTCCAGATGTTCATATATCCAGTCACAGCTCCACTCTTTCTGTTGTATTTGAAAATATATTGGGATTTATGTAAGAAACTAAGTGTGAAAGTTATGTCTTGAGAAAATTGAGTGATTGAGTTACATATACATATTCAGCCTTTTTATTCAGTTTGAAAAGTTTTTGATTCCTTTTGTGAACACTTAAAGCTGATGTTTTACACTTTATCCCTTTGAGAATTAATATAGTATACCTTCAGGTCAGCTGCCTATTTAGCTTTTTTTTTGTCTTGAACAAAATATTCTCAAAACAATGCCACTAGTAACTAAAGAACTGATAATTGAACATACTAGTAAGTCTTTAAATTTTTTTGTAAACTTCTGATAAAATGATAACCAACTTGGTCACAGTTTCAGCCACTGTGAAGTGCGTAGTATTTTCATTGGGTTTTGCAATGTTTGGCATGTAGTCAGCTTGCACTGAACAAATGGCCGTGCACAGCATTGGCAGATGAAATATCTTCTAAAAGGAACATGTTGGCATGTTCTAAAAAAATATGGGGTAAAATTGGTAAAAATCAGTTGATTCAATTTAATCTTTGAGATTGTGACGACAAGGATACTTTAGGTGCTTCTGGAAAATGACAACAGATTATTTTTAGATTGGCAGTTCTGTGAATAGCTTAGAACTGATTATTGTGCTGCAGTTCAGGTGTATCTTCTCAATAATCAGATGTGTTGAAAGCCTTTTAAGTAATATTCATTATGCATTAATTTCATAGGATTGGTGAATGCTCTAATTTTGAAGCTGTGTGAGAAATATACTTGATATACTCTGAAAGTTTTCACTGTAAAGAATGTCTGAAAACAGATTGAAATAGCATTATTTGAAGAAGTCTGGCAGAGTACTGCAGGAGCTAAAGGAATGGAAGGCAGGTATGTTTATTGATTTGTATAGGTATTGCATTGAGATCAGTAGCTGACTGAAGGAAAAGAAAAAAAAAGAGCAGATACAACAATTTAAAGTAGTACCTGTTTTTTGTAAATAAAATATTTTCATCAGTTAATATATGGAAAAATCATATAGGTCCTTCCTCATATATACATCGTCATATCTATACCTTCTGTGGAGACATTGTGCTTCAGAGTTCCATGTTCTCCCTGGAGTCCTTTGCGATAGTGGTACGATAGAGTTTATGACCAGACTTAATGGGTGCTTAACGTTCTTAACTGATACCCTTCATTCTGTGCAATATTGCTAGTGAACTACACAAAGAATCCCTTTGAAGAATCCCACAAAGAATTCAGCTTCTCTTTATCCTTCCCCAGCAGCAGGTGGACAGTTTAAAATTAGAGAGTTATTGAAGAGTTAAAAATTATCCCTGTATTCACATCTTTTAATCTCCAAACTGTACAAAATTTTAGTGTTTTAGCATACATGTCTGTTGGTGATCTTGTAGTGAAGTAAACCTTCATTTAAAAATTGTCCAAAAAGAGGAAACTCTTCTCTTATTACTATTTTTGCTCGGACTCTAATTTGTTTTTATGCTAACGTTGCATTTGTTACAATCCCGCAGAAAGTCCTTTAGAATATTAGCAGCATAGGAAAATGTTTCGATAAAGTTCATGGTAGTTCTGTACTTGAAGAAATGGAGGGCAGGTGTGAAGGCACATCCACTGCTTCTGTGACTCTCCATAGGAAACAAATGATGTGATTATAGATTAATATATAAAAGTGTAATAAGTATCTCGTGATGTTCTTGCATCTCCTTTTTTCAGATTTTTTTTGAAGGAAAAACAAGGAGCATGGTGATTAAGAAGGGAGACATATAGAGGTCATATAGAGATGAGGCTTTTTCAGATCTGAATGTAAAGTTTGTACTCTAAAGAATGTATAGGGGCTGGCAGATAGTTTGCAAATATATAGATCTTCATTTACATTTATTTCTCACAATTATTTTAGTATGGTTACAAAAACGCTTGGAAATTAAACAATTCAGGGTTATAGGATGAAAGAAAATACAATCAGTTGAAATTATAACCTTTAAGAATAAAAGAGTGAAATACTCAATGTCCAGTGGTTAAGAGAAAACTATTTAGATTTTAAAACTCAATCTGTTACTACTGTGAATGTATTGTTTGTTACCCCTTAACTTAATAACAGGAAACTTTGTTAGAGTTCTTGTGTGATCTGTAAGCATAGACCAGGAAATATTTGTACTCTTTCATTATTGACACTTGCTATGTTTGATTTCTAAGGGAAGTAATTAATCTTGAATCACCTTAATTTACCATATTTAAAACACCATTAGGAGATAAGTGTAAGAAGGCTGGTTCTTCAAGATGTTCTTAAGTAAGACATATTTAAAGTCTTTTAAATGCAGAACTCAGATGGAAAATAGCCTCTGTAAAACTGCAACGTAAATGTTTTGATCTCTAGTTCAGCTGTCTCCAGACACATGCCCCCCACCATATCCTTTTCTATAGTCTTTCGAACACTCTGGATACGTGTACTTATCTCTGGCCCCATACCAACTTTTTCTGGTTGTCATTTCTATTCTTTTATAAATGCTTTTTACAAATGACCCAGTAATCCACAATAGTAGGAACAAACTCTTGAAGGTAAACGCTGGCCTCATAACATACTCTTTATTTCTGAGGCATAGTGTATTTTTGGACATGTTTAGAAAGTTGGAAGCATTAGACTTTGTAGCGTGTATATATTATAAAAATAATTTGTCCGTAAGCATTTTACAGGAGTGACAGTTAACAGCTGGCATGCAACTCTGTTTCAGTGAGGTGGCAAACACTTTTGTTAATTTTCTTTAAATTAAAATTTTTTTACTAGAGGAGCATTTCTGAGGAGGTGGTTTTTGAAAGCAGGAAATGAATCCATGATCTACATGAGACAGAGAAGAGAGTAAAACACGTATCCCTTCTTCCAAAAGGAACAAGATCACAGGGGCTCTGCTATAGAATTTTATTTTGTACCTCTTCTCCTCCTTTCTGCATTGGGTCATCCACCATAGGAAAGCATTCTTAGGGTTCACTTAGCCAGGGCCATTAGTCTCAGTATGGCCCTAGCTGCCTTCTATGATCTCCAGCAGTTATCCTGTATCTACAGCAGGCTGGAAAACAGGGTGAGCGTGGGGTGAAGGCAAAACCAATAGGATTGCTGCAGTAATGACACTTTCTGCTCTTCTAGGCCACTCAAGATACAAGGGAGAGTTGCTTCTCTTGTCCTGTGAGCAGCACTGACATTTACAGGAACTCATACCTAAGGATGGAGGGTGTCATTTTAATCTTTCAGGATACCAAAGAAAGTTGCAGTCCAGGTGGTGTTGGTATTTAGTAATTTAAGTATTACTACATATAATACATGCATTTAAAATACTACTACTACTACTACTGCTCTGCTGGTACCGTTATATCACTCGGTCCTTTTCCAGAAGAGTTAAGGATTCTGTTGAGAAGCTAGAGTGCTGACTCAGGTTAAAGCTAAGCCACTGAAAAACCAACCAGAAATTATTAATTTTAAGACGAATTAGCTATCTGAGCCTGCTCAACATGTAGCTGCATGACCATTTGTACCAGCACAAAAGGGGACAGCGTGGGGGTGGAAATAAGCAGGTGGGAGCAAGACTGCTTCTTCTGGCAGCAGTTGCACCTATTCAAGCTTTAACTGCTTATATAACTGAAGCATTGCTGTGTTCGAAGTTTTTAGGCTGGTGTGTATGTGTGAAGTGTTACTAGTGCACCGTAAATTCATCGAAGTCTTACATGTTGAGTTTCCAAATTAGATGGGTATGTTCATATTTTTGTATAAGGGTATCGTAATTATTTTTTAATTGCAGTGGTCTTAATGAGGTATCTCATTCAGGCATCAATTTCATTCTTTTAAAGTATATCAAATACTATTAGAGGAAAGCATATAAATGCCATAGTTTGAACGAGAGGGAAACAGTATAACCAAGGACATAATGATGCAAATGTGTTTAAGTGAAACAGTGAAGCAGTTTGAACTGAAATAGATGAGGATTCACAAGGTTGAAATCGGAGTTCAAGCTTTGTAATGGGGGACATAATTGGACTAGCCTGTATGTGTTTTTTTAAGTCTCTCAGATTTTTACTCTAGTGACAATTTTAAAAAAAAATTTGTCAATTTTTACTGACTTTCCTTTTCTTGCGCTCTCTTTGAAGTCTCTCTAACTGTAATTGTGGGGATGAGGAAGTTGTTTGAAATCTTTGTGATCCAGCAGAGGTGAATGGGTGTTAAAAGTTGATGAGCAATGAGGATAAAAACACAAACAAAAAATAAAGCCACATTTCAGTTACGCCAAACTAAAACAATAATGATATCACTTTCAAGATTATTTTTTAAAATCACCTTGTTATATGTTAGCCCTCGTAGGCAGCTAAGCAGCATGCAGCTGCTCGCTTACTTCCCACCCTCAGTGGGACAGAGGAAGCGGAGAGGAAGAGTAAAAGGAAGAAAACTTGGGGGTCAAGATAAAATTGTTTAATAAGTGAAGGAGAAGTGGAAGAATATTGGGGAAAAAAAAAAACAAAACAAGGCATGCGAAGGCAATCACTCATCATGTCCTACAGGTAGACCAATGTCCAGCCAATTCCCAAGCAAAGATGGAACCTAACTAAACCTCCTCTTTTCGCTTTCGTTGCTGAGCATGGTATTATATGGCATGGAGTATCTCTTTGGGTAGTTTGGATCACCTGCATTGTCGTGTCCCCTCCCAGCCTCTTGTGCACCCCCAATCTATTCTCTGGGGGGCCAGAGTAAGAATCCGAGAAGGCTTTGATGCTGTGCAAACACTGTTCAGCAAGAGCTAAAACATGATTGCATTATCAGCATTTTTTCCATCACAAATCTAAAACACAGCACCTTAATGTCTTCTGTGAAGAAAATTACCTCTGTCCCAGCCTGGCCCAGTACACACCCTTTTGGTAGTTTTTCTTCCTATTTTCCAGTCTTGTTCCTAGTCAAGAGGATAGACTGAAAGGGCTTCCCTAAGTCTTGTGAATCCTTGATATCCCATCCCGGAAAAAAAAAAAAGGAGGGGGCGAAGGTTCAATAATTAAGAAAGTGCTCAGAGTCAGGGTATATATTCTTGAATGTGGATGGTATTTTAGCCTTGGTGTGAAGTATTTTTTTCCTCACTAGTAATGGGGCAGAAAACCTCTGTTTAGTTTCACTAGCTTCAAAGCACAGTTGTTGGATTTTGCCTGAAGTCTCTCCAGGTATAATGAAGAATTTGAAGTTGAGGATAAAGGTACTTACAAACCTGATACCACAAAGTCAGTCAGTCAGATTCAAAATTAAATGATTGTGTCTTAAAGGTTGTTCAGAATTATTTTGCCTCACGAAATGTTCCAACACCAGATACATTAAGTTAACAGCTCAAGATGATTCTGTTTATTGAGACCTCCTGGGAACAGTGTTTAAAAAAAGTGTATTCAGTTTGCCACAAGTGTACTATAAAATACTTCTTTGTAAAGTATGTTTTGGTTCAGGCATTTGTAATAACTCTAAGTGCACTGTTCCCTCATTAACTCAAACTAGGCTGCAGTGAGGCACCTGAATTGAGTAACAACTCTGAATGCTCTGACAGAGTTAGTCTAGTAAGCTGTCTTTCAAAAAGAAGTTGTTTCTTTCCTCTAAAATAAAGCCGAATGTGAATCCGATTTCTCTTTTCTTCAGTAGATGAGTAACTACAGCAGTGTCCAAAGCGATGGAGACTGCTCAGTGCTTTGCTCATTCTGAGGACCTTTATCACCCCTTGTTTACTTCCCAGCGGAGTAACCTACTCACCTGGCTGTTTCAGGGAAGCTGGCCTCTGTAAAAAGAGCTTTGTTGGGCTGGGAAAAAGCATGAAGCATGACTAGCCCAGTTGGAGGGAGAAGGGAATTGAGGGCTGTAAGGATTCTCTGAAGTCCATAGTTCAAAATGCACAGGGTAAAGAGAGAGTTTTTAGGGTGGAGTGGTAACCCAGCTGTCTCTGATTATTCTCCCCTTACTCGCTGTATATTTGAAAGGTCTTTGGCCTTCACATCTTGTGCAGAAGGCAGAGCTGGTCAGCATGTATCCATGTAGTGTTTAATGGGTTGGACCTCTTGGAATAAGTGAAGGAATTCCTGAAATACGGTTGTCGTTTCTCAAGGAGCTGATTTGATAACAATTTGTCGTCTCAGAGAAAGAGACTGGAAACAAACTTGTGTTCAGTTGAACTGTAATTAATATCTGAATGTTTCTAGGTGATGATACTTTAGAAGTAAAAGGTACAAGTGCAGACTACTTTTTTGTGATTGAAGCTACAAAATTTCACTTTATACTTGTAATTGCTGGAAACACACACCCAATTAGTTACACAAATTTGTATTGTACACCCCAAAGTTTGACCAGCAGTAATGTGATAGGCAGTAGTCTTATGTGTGCATTTCATATGGTAGTCTTAAGATGCTGAAGTCATGTGAAGTTTGGGAATTGCTGTTTTAGGCTTAATCATCCAAGTCATTTTGTGAATGTAAGCATGATGTCTGCCATTGCCACTTGCTACTGATCTCTTTGTCTTTCCTCTGTATTGCAGTGATTTGTGAGAATTATTTATAGGGTGTGGACATGTAGGAACTTCTCTACTGGTGATCATTTTAAGTCTCAATAGGCCATTAAGTTTACTTGGCAGTCAAACTTCACACATCTGTTATTTAAACTCTTGACCTGAAACTTGTGATTTTACTTACTGATTCATGCTGTCAATATTTTTGCCTGTTGGAAATACTGGAGTTTGGAAACATTGGGTAGAATCTACGTGAAGTTTGAGTTTAGCTTTAGGTTTCACTTTCAATTTCTGAGAATAATTTTGTAAAAGAACTGAAGCAGGAGTTAAAATCTTGGGAGAATCTTCTGTCATTTGAAAAATAAAATATGTTTGTATTGGTTTGTCCTCATAAGGTTAGTAAAATGCTGCTATAGAATTTTAATGAACTCAGTGATTCAAAGCTGAAAAATAGCAAGCGACATCTAAATGCAGTGTTAAAACCACTACAGTTTTGCATTTGAATATTGTTTTGACAGATCTAGTAACACTGGAATTTTTTTGTTCCTCTATTTTCAATAAATACAGAACCTATATGGTCAAAGCTGATGTCTTGGTCTTGCAGATGGCACTAATAACAATGCTTTGTTTGTTAGTATATACAGAATTACAGCTTGAATTACTTCAGTGCTACAATATGCTTTATGCTCTGCAACTTTCAGATGCAGACCCTTCATGTAAAAAAGGTTAAATATTTTTTAGAAAGGTACATGGTGTAAATACTTATGTAGAATGGTGCTCTAGAATGTCTACCCATGTCAGACCTGTGTGTTGATTGCATGTCTGTATTATAAAGAGTCTTTTGCAAGTCTGGTCTAATACATAGTCAGAAATCTTCTACATGCAGGTTTGGTAACATCATCTCCTTTCTAGAAATGGAAGAGTGTAAAAGATGGAGTAACTTGGGATGAAAATGTCACTGTTTTAATATTTTTAAAAGGTTAACATTTGAAATTACAATTTCAAATATTTATTGACCAAAATATTAGCTTGAGAAGACTTCTGTGATAAAATAACCATAGGATGGTTTCCTAAATCGTAGCCTTAAGTAGCAGTCTGCATTTGCCTTCTTAGATGCTTGTGCAGTTGAGGGTCTGCAACTTGTACTAAGCTACTGGTGGTGTGCATACTGTGTCACGGTATGGCAAAGTAGCAACATCTAGCTTTGAGGACTTCTCACAAGTACAGAATAGATGTGCTCGCTACCAGAGTAGTTGCTCTTATCTATTCTGAGGAAAAGGCAGTAGGATATTTTTGTATGTTAGTTTGAAGCCCTTGAACTATGTAGTTAATATGCTCATCTATTTTGTGAGGTGTAATAAATAATTGATTTGGTGAATTCCAGAACCATTTTTACCGGGGTAAAATTTAGGCAACTTTATGTATAGTACAATCTGTGTTCTCTTAATTGTACTTGGAAGCATAAATTTCCATGGTGAAAGGAGCTTGTCTGTAAAATGTAGAATTGAACTAGTGGTTATTATAAAGTATATTCATAGAGTGTTAGAATGAATGCTTTAATTGAAAAGTAGGGAATGCTGCTTTTGAAAGATTGACACATCTGTGTGATTTTGTGATTTGTCTTGTCAGAGCAGCTGAAGGCTCTTAGTTACTTCTAAAATTCCTGAACATCATATAAACAGTATAATTTTTAAATTTTATTTGTTCGACGTGTTATGTGGGATATTGAAAATCAACTTTTGCCATTCAGAATTTGTTTGGAGTGAAATAACTCTTGAAAAATCTTCCAGCAGTCCTTTACTGAGAAATAAAGAGCTGAGAACCCACCATAAGAGCATCCTTGTAAAAGAAGCAACCTGTAGATATTTCTGTCCAGTTCAGGTGATGCCTGGAACCTGTCCTTCCCTTCCACCTTCCACTGCATGCACCAAGTAAAATAGCACACTATTTTATTTAGAAAATCACACATGCCATGTATATACTGGACTTAACTTGCCTGTCTCTGGAGAGAAAGAATTTAGGCTGAAGTAAGGGCTCTTTGGAGACACTGATTAGGAGGAAAATCGGAAGACTTACGTCTTTGGTGCAGGGCAATATACTTGATGATATCATAATATTATAAATCAGCAGTTTCAAAATTATGCTTCCAGGACTCTATTAACCTTTAAGTCACTTTAGCAAAATGTATGTAACCTTCAACTGAGAGCAGGTAAAACTAGTAAGCCACAAAACATTTAAATTGTGGTGGTGTTTGTTTTCTGTTTTGATTTTTTTTTTTTTAATTTTTAAAACCTCTGTCAAATCTGAAATTAGAAACTGGTGTGTAAAGAAAGCAATTGCTAGATACAATTATTAATCTTGGATTATTAAAACTTCAAAACTGGAACTTCAGTTCTCTATATGCAAAGAAAGATATCTCGCTTTATGTGTCATCCTGCTGAGACGTTAAATGCAGTGATCTAGTTTGGGCTATTTTTGTAGGTCATTTGGTGGGGCAAATAGCGCACGTCAGTAAAGATTATGTCAGTATTTTATGTTTTGATAATCTTGACTGAGGGCGCGGTTGAAGAAATTTGGAAAAGAGTAATGATGCTATTAGCATCTTCATTTTCACTTCCTGTTTTTCGTTTCTGGAAGAATGCAAAGTGCAATGCTTCAGATTCAGAAACTAGTTAATTTGATGTTTGTCCTTAGTCAGAAAACAGTTTTGTACAGGTAATGTTTATTGTTGCTTTTTTGATGGTACAACAGAGATTATAGAATCACAGAATAGTTTGGGTTGGAAGGGACTTTTAAAGGTCATCTAGTCCAACCCCCCTGCCATGGGCAGGGACATCTTCAACTAGATCAGGTTGCTCAGAGCCCCGTCCAACCTGACCTGGAATGTTTCCAGGGATGGGGCATCTACCACCTCTCTGGGCAACCTGGTCCAGGGTTTCACCACCCTCATTGTACAAAACTTCTTCCTTGTATCTAGTCTAAATTTACCCTCTTTCAGTTTAAAACCATTCCCCGTTGTCCTGTCGCAACAAGCCCTGCTAAGTAAGTCTGTCCCCATCTTTCTTATAAGTCCCCTTTAAGTATTGAAAGGCCGCAACAAGGTCTCCCTGGAGCCTTCTCTTCTCCAGGCTGAACAACCCGGACTCTTTCAGCCTTTCCTCATAGGAGAGGTGTTCCATCCCTCTGCTCATTTTCGTGGCCCTCCTCTGGACCCACTCCAACAGGTCCATGTCTGTCTTGTGCTGAGGGCTCCAGAGCTGGATGCAGTACTGCAGGTGGGGTCTCACCAGAGCAGAGAGGCAGAATCACCTCCCTCGACCTGCTGACCACGCTTCTTTTGATGCAGCCCAGGATACGGTTGGCTTTCTGGGCTGCGAGCACACATTGTCTGCTCATGTCCACGTTTTCAACTACGAGTATCCCAAGTCCTTCTCATCAGGGCTGCTCTCAATCCCTTCATCCCCCAGCCTGTCTTGATACTGGGGGTTGCCCCAACTCAGGTGCAGGACCTTGCAGTTGGCCTTGTTGAACCTCATGAAGTTCACATGGGTCCACTTCTTGAGCTTGTCTAGGTCCCTCTGGATAGCATCCTGTCCCTCAGGTGTGTCAACCGCACCACTCAGCTTGGAGTCCTCTGAAAATCTGTGGAGGGTGCACTTGATCCCACTGTCTGTGTCGCTGATGAAGATACTAAACAGTACTGGTCCCAATACGGACCCTTGAGGGACACCACTTGTCACCGATCTCCATGTGGACATTGAGCCGTTGACCACTACCCTCTGGATGCGACCATCCAACCAATTCCTTATCCACTGAACAGTCCATCCATCAAATCCGTACCTCTCCAATTTAGGGAGA
This sequence comes from Calonectris borealis, assembly GCF_964195595.1. Lineage (NCBI taxonomy): Eukaryota > Metazoa > Chordata > Aves > Procellariiformes > Procellariidae > Calonectris > Calonectris borealis. The sequence continues at coordinate 10,393,241 of NC_134325.1, forward strand.
GGCATGTTGTGGGGGACTGTGTCAAAGGCCTTGCACAAGTCCAGATAGACTTCATCTATAGCCCTTCCCATGTCCACTGATGTAGTCACTCCATCATACAAGGCCACTAGGTTGGTCAGGTAGGACTTGCCCTTGGTGAAGCCATGCTGGCTGTCACCTCCCTGTCCTCCATGATACTAAGGCAGGCTTTCTTTAAGAGTGCTAGGAATAAGGTCAGTAACTTCATCTCTTTATTACCTTCAGCTGCATACTTCAAAAGGGGTTCATATTAATAAAAACTTTCCTACAGGAAATAATTCAGGCATGAAGGAACAGTTTCATATGAAACTGGATAGCTTCATAATTTATAAATGTAGTAATAAACTGAATTACAGGGTTATATGCTAATCTTGCGCTTCAGCCATTTGAGGTAAAACGTTTACCTATGTCTGGAGGGCTTTTTTAATATAATGAAGGAATTTGTTAGAATGAATTTATATCTTGAATTGTTGTTTACATTTTCTTACCCAGTCGCTGCTTTTTTTTACTTTATGAAATGTAGTCTGTTGTGTATTACAACTTAACTAACATTTTATGTAACACTGCTCTTAAATGTTAAAATAGTATGCACTGAATTTCATGTTAATAGATAACTTGTTACAATATTTGGAGGCTGTTCCTTTTAAAGTTATTCTGTGAATGGTGGTATGGAACTCAGTAATAATATTTTACTTATAGTATAAAACTGACTTTATGCAAAAAAAAGTCAATTTACTATTTTAAAGGATTATGACTTATTAATTTTATTTTTATATACTATAGGATATGTTTTGGAGTTGCAGACAAAGTATCTTTGCTGAAATGAAGAAGAAATTTTCACAGGTAGACAGATGAAATCAACTTTATAAAATTATAACCAAGATACATAGTAACAGCATGATTCTCTAGCTTTTGTTTATTTCTTAACATGAGCATGAGCTATTGAATTTTTTGTGCATGTTCTTGAATACAAAGATTATGTACGTATTAAATGCAGTCTTAACAGTAGAAGCTTCAAATAAGTTTTGTGTTTACTTTGTGGACTCAGTTTGATAACAGCCTGTCAAAATAGTTTAGAGGCCTATCACTGGCCAGTATTGCCTTTTACACTATTTTTCTAGTAAAGTAGCCACAAACAAGATGTTTGCATTGTTGTCTGATAAAGTTCAGTTGGTATATGTGAATGCTTGCCATGAATAGAGTTGGACTGAGGTTATTTTTGCTTTATCTACTTACTACGAACAACCTGAAGCAGTGGCAGCGCAAATGATGGCTTAATACCCTTTGCTATACTAACCCTGAGTTAAACCAGTTCAGTCTGTCAGAATTACATCTGTGAACAAAGAAGAGAGGATTTGTCTGACATGGAACAACCAGCAACCCAACCAGCAAATCTTCTGTAATCTTCTATAATTTGTTTGCTTAATGTTATTTCCATCCGTCAGATACTGTGTGTCTTATTATTTTCAGTAGCAACTCCAATATAAGTCACAATTGATTCACTATCAAAGGTAGTGGAGAAAATGTGAGTAGGAGGAGTTAAATTTATAGGTATTGTCTGTAGAGAGGAGGGGAGTTAAAGTGCTGGTTATGTAAAGGCAGTAGGTCAACAAGGAATGGAGTCTCCAGTGGAGAACTTCTGTTCCTGACATGCTCGTATATAGTAGCAGGTCAAGTTGTAGGATCAGTAGGAATCATGAAATCTGAATTAACTTACATTTTCCTAGATGAAGCTGTATGAATAGTAGCAAATACCTCTTAACCTCCCTGCACTGTTCTATAGAGGAGGGTGGGCTTCCACCCAGAGCAAGCCTCTACCATTGCTGGGGATATCTGGATCATAAGTGTAGGTTGATCTTACGAGTTTGGTGGGTTTTAGCTGCTGCTCATCTTCTCCAGAAAAATCAAGAAAGTAGACCACTGAACTGGGCCACAAGCTTCATCTTCTCTTTTGTAACCATACAATGAAAGAGACAAATTGTGTGCTTGTTGTTTAGCCAAAAAAAAAAATTGAAGAATGAAGCTGTGCTGGGAGATTTAAAGCAAAGAACCCAGGTGAAGTAATCACTGGTGAAATTTAATTTTAGTCTGCTCAATTACAGCCCTACGTGTCTCTGTGGGTGCTGCAGATGAAAGTGAGGATATAATACGTCAAAATTACTTTGACTTCTAAATTGTGTTTGCTTCGTAACGTGTGGTTAATGTTTCAGGAATAGTTTTGTCTGTCTTCTTGGAAAGTAGTTCATAAACCTAAAAATCTCCAGTAAAGATTAAATGTATGAAGATGAAGTGTTGCAGATTTGCTGGAAATGGTGCCTTGCATCTTTTTGAGCATGCAGTTAATGAAGATTTCCACACAGGACAATACATTTGATAAACTTAGAGAAATGGGACTTCAAAGTCTTAAGAAAAATCACAATCTAAAGCAAATATAATGTAATACAGATTGGGGGGGGTTGTTTTATTTGCCCTTCTCTGACAACATTTTTCTGATGATGAAGGAATAGATGCTGCAGTCAGCTAACATTTCATTTTATAGCTGCGTGAAGACTGTCAGCTGATCTTGAAATTTTGTAAAATGGAGGGATGCAGCATCAGCTAAAATGTTTCTTTTCCTTTTTAAAAGGTTTGGTGATGTAAGTGCTCTCATAAGGGACTATACCACTTTGGTCATCTGTGTTCTGAGGCTAGTTGTGTAGAAATACAAGGGATGCTGAAGTTGTTTAGATCTTCTTTGTATTTCTTTATTCTCTAGAAGATGCTTGTGACGTACCTGACAGTTTTAGCATGAACACAGTTCTTGCTATTTGTTAATGTTTTTATCCACTGAAAATTGTGGTAGCGCTGCATGTATCTTTTTGCCTTTTTAGACGAAGTGCCCGTTAGGACTGAGATTTGGGTGCTCTGACATGCATTACTAATGCTTTGTGTTTTACGAGTTGAAAAGGCTGAGTCCTTGGGGACTGTTTAACTTTACTTTGTCTAGCAGCCATTTGGCAGTGTTAATTTTCTTACCTGTTCAGGCAGAAGAATTTCTCCTGTGACTCATGCAGCAGTGGATTTAGTAGAAGAAAGTTGGTGACTTGATTACAAAATTTTTTGTTTAATGGTCAGCTTCCAAGATTATTTGGAAGCTTGCAGATCTTCTGGGTTGCATTTCTAAAAATCACAAAAGGTATACTTCTACCTCAGTAGGATTTATAATCATGTCAAAGCAAAATATGAGCTTGAAGTGGTGATTTGAAAGTCTATTCCTGATTTGAAGTAGTCTTCTGTCTGCTTACTGACTGAAATTCTGTGCAGAATTTGAGCAGTTTCTCTCTTTACACAGTGATCCACCCATCCAAATTCCTTCTTGTTCTATAAAAATGGAGCTTGTTTTTACATAGGTTTTCCAAAACTAGAAGGTTCTTAATTTCCTTATGCCTGCTTTCAAAAATAAAGTCCAGTTTTAGGATCCTTAGGTTGTAAAAATGTACCACATTTTACTGGTGAAGTCTTGTTTTGATTTTTCAATTAAACTCCAAAATATTCTTATCTTTACTCATGAATTGTTGCCTGCTGTCATTTCAGGTGGAAAGTGCTGCTGAGGAACCCAGGGTGCTGTGTATAATACAAGATACCACAAATTCCAAGACAGTGAATGAGCGTGTTACCTTGAACCTGCCAGCTTCCACACCACTTAAAAGGCTGTTTGAAGACGTGGCTTCAAAAGTGGGCTATGTGAATGGAACTTTTGATTTAGTGTGGGGAAATGGAGATAATGTAACTGATACGGTATGGCAAAAGTGCTTTTTATTTCCTCTTGATAGCAAACATTTAAATCTTCACATTATAGAAAAGTGCTATCTGTATTGCATAGTGCTCATTTAATTCCTGTAAAAATTTGTAGTAGGTGCACCAGAGCAGACTGACACCACTATTTTGATTTGGCTGAATTTTATTTTGTATTATATCTACATTTTAGTCTCAAAATGTGCTCTTAATTGATATATGTATTTAATCATTAAACAAAAGAAACTGATATGATCCTTCAGATGTAATGCTAGTTTTCATTATCAGTATGTATTTTTAGTAGTAATACCCATGATAATTAATCTCCTGTTTCCTGTGATCTTGTTTGAGAAGTGTTTTCTTCTCAGCAGAAGTATGCTATGTAGTGACTTTCCATGTTTCTTAGACCTATTTGAATTTATAATACAAAAAAATTATGATTAATACAACTTCTGTGCTTTATTGTAAATCGGTGTTGGTTTTAGTTAATATGATTTCTATAGATGCACCTAGAAAACTTAATAAGATTCCTTAAGAAATAGATGTTAGTTTATTTCAGGTGATGTTTATGCTTGCTGAACTTCATTTTTTTTTCTTTAAAAAAATAAAAGCGTGTGCAGGCTATGTCAGACACTAGATGGTTTGATGTTCTGCAAGAAACTTGTAGACCAGTGTCTTGACTCCTGAGTAGATTAACCAACTTCTAAGTATTAAACTGTACTGTAATACTTAATTTACACTGTTTCTTAAACTGTTCCGAAATTCTTTCGGTATTATGATGAGTATGTTTTGTTTATACTGGATAATTATTTATTTTCGTTTCATCTTAGTGTGTCAGAACCTGCTTCAAGCAATGTACTTGGACGGAATCTGTTAATTGGGTATAGATCTGTTTTTTAAAAAAAAAAAGTGTTGGGTTTGTTTGTTTTGTTTTGTTTTAGCAGACTCCAATAGATCAGAACAGTGACAAAACTATTCTTGATGCTGGTTTTGAGCCAGGGAAGAAGAACTTTCTGCATTTGACAGACAAAGATGGTGAGCAGCCTCACATAATGCCGGTAAGTAAAATCTTCGCTCAGCTACATAAGCTATAGTGTTGGGGGGAGAGAGATGTATGTTCTGTGTATTGCTGTTGTGAGATCAGAAAACGAAATAAAATTGAGCTGTATGTTTCATAATAAGCTTCTTCGGGAGCCTTCTCAATGGAATTTTAGACTACTATTTTACACTTTTAGGTGTCTTCTGAGTAGGACCAATTCCATTAGTAATGACTTGCTGTCACTTTTCATTCATGCTTGTCAAATATTTATGTAATGCTTTGCTGTGAGTAATTTTCTAAGGTTATGTAATTAATTAATCTTTGACACATTTAGAGATAAGTCTTAACAATACAGGTTTAATCATATACCTAATCCTTTTCCTCTGGGTGTTTGAAAGCAGTAATAGGCTATGCTGACAGAATTCTCAGAAATGGCAGTCCTGTATCAACAGCAGTTACCTACTTCCAAATTTACCTTTAAGAAAAAAAAAACATATATATATGAAAAAAGAAGAGTTGTCAGTATTGCTAGAAGCAACTGTCTGCCATAATAAAATATTTGAAATTTCTTATTTCTCAAATATGTGATGCAGTGAAAGATAAACACAGCTGCAGTTTATTTAAATTGGGGATTGGATAGACTAGTGATATATTAAGATTTATTACGCAGCTCTCATGTCAGCATAATGCTGGCCTACTTAGCCTTTGTTGTGGACTTAATTATCTGAAAAGGGGAAAAAAAAAAATCCCCTGTTTAAATAATTGTGCACAAGGTCAGAATTTGAGGGTGATTCTGAAAGAATATTGAATTGTAATTTTTATACCGGGGCGGAGGGGAGGGGAAAATCTCATTCTGTATTTCAGTGCAGAAATACAGTGAGACATAGGAGATGCTAAATTGCAAACTTGCTTTTTGTATGCATTATGGTACTGTATTTGATTATACAGTATTCTAAAGGGCATTTGCTTCCACTAATGCAAAGAATGATTTCTCGAGGGGTTGAGAATTTGGAGGGCAGAATTAAAGTTACTCAAGCAACTGTATACCTGCAATTTTGTAAAATTTGTGTGATACACTAACAAAATTGATTTCTTAGCCATGAGAAAAAGTAGTAAAACTTGTGGGTGCTTCAGTAAAAACTTGTTGTCTAATTTTTGCGTAAAATCAGTGTATTTATGTTTTTAGGAAGACTCGGGTACAACAGATGACAGTGCGCAAGACAGATTTATAGGCCCTCTTCCAAGAGAAGGCTCTGTTGGCTGTACCAATGACTATGTCAGTCAAAGCTACTCTTATTCTTCAGTCCTGAGCAAATCGGAGACAGGTATAGTGTTCTGTCTTGTAAAGGCAATGCTTTTTCCATCATTTTCCATCATGGTTTCTACAATGTTCTCCTATCACTTTGGGAACAGAAGAGCTGAATCCTATCCTTTTCTTACTTGTGACAGTGCAAGTCAAACTCTCTGTCAGGGGCCCTCCTTTTCAGTATTAACCTGCTGCTGTGTCCCTAGTTGAGTAGTCAGGATTGTATTACCAGAAAGTATTCACCTCAAGCTGTGTGTTCGCTCACAGCTTAATGAGTACTTGATACTCTGTTATAGAGGGGCTGTTGCCAAATCTCTGCACTCTGCGTGTTAACTAAAGCCTTCCTCCTGTAGCCCCCGGTTGCAGTTTCTCTGCCTTGATTGGGGTACGGTGATTCCCCAAGAGGTTCATCCTCCGCTGCCTGGCTCCCCACCAGCAAGCAGAGACTCCCTCTGGAAGCGAAATGCAGCTCTGCCTCGCAGACAAGTGCCAGGGCAGATCCTGGGAGGCTGGCTGGGTGCCTTTGCTGCGCAGGGGGAGATAGCAAGTTACAGCTCAGTAATGAGACAAACTCCTGATACTAAATTTGTTGAGCAGACACAAAGATGACATTCATATTACACCTGTTCATGTGTGTTCAAGATTCTTTTGAGAGATAAGGACGTTTATCTGCCTCATACCGTTTTTTCATTTAATATAGCTATGAAAAGATGATCCTTATAGAGTAGATTAATAAATAAAATACACATGTTCTAACTCGGTCTCTTCACAGAAGAAGCCTGTGTCTGCATGGAGTAGCTGCCTTTTCATTACTAGTAGGGAACTGAGATTTTTTTGTTAATACTAAGAGCTTCAGAGTATAAATATTTATACATATTTAGTTTCTTTATTACACTATGCTTCAGTATATGCTGCTTACTTATCAACTGTTGTTAATATTGTATGTTTTGGAGAAAATCTTAAAATTACAGTAAGGTGAATAGAAGTAAATAATTCCCTTTTCAGCTAATAAAAATAACACTGATTTTTAGTAGCTATTTTAATTGGTTATCATGGGAGAAGGTTTTAGAAGATACATGTGAGTGGGCACTTCAGAGTTTTGGGGGTTTTTTATAGTTCTGAGATGATAGTACAAACCAATGCAGATACAAATTAGATTCACATTATAACTAGGATATTTTTAGTTGACATCAGACAATAACTAAGCTAGTACACACTTGTGTTTAAACAAATTCTAGCTTATGCTGTAAAATATTTAAATCTACTATTAAAATATTTACAGTTACCTATGTCCTCATTGGTGCAGTATTCAACATTAAATATTGGTTATTATTGTGAAACATAATTCATGAAACATAATTCATGATCACTAAAATAGCTTTGTGTCATTCAGGGGAATTATTTCTGTTGTGTAAACTATTACTCTGTATACTCTGCTCTCAGAAATGAGCAATTGTAATATTTCCTCAATTATTATAGTGTAAATAACAATACATGTCAACAGATGGATGCAGTTTTTAAACATTATCACAGTTAAAGTTAAAAAGATTTCCCATCTTTTTGCGTTATTTCCATCTGATTCTTCTTGTATTTTTAGGTTATGTGGGGCTAGTAAATCAAGCAATGACTTGCTACTTGAACAGCCTTCTACAAACACTTTTCATGACTCCTGAATTTAGAAATGCATTATATAAGTGAGTATATATAATCAAAACCTGTTCTTAAATTTGTGCTGGTATATATTGGTAGGAGACCATTTTGAATTCCTCCTGTCAAAATTTCCTTGTTTGGATACTGAAAAGCATACATGAAGTCAAGCTGGATAGGCTATTATAAATTATATCTGCTCAGAAGCTTCAGATTTTTAGTAAAATACTAAGATGTGTTATTGGTTATGGCATGGACAAGCTTTTTAAAAAATTTGCCCCATCTTGAAAACATCACCCTTGAAATTAAGTCTGATACTAAGTGCAGTTCATGGCTGTATTTGTGCAGTGAATGGCTTCAGAATTATTTTATTCATTATATTTGTGCATTTAAAGAATAGTATTGTCGTTTACTGCAGAAATGGAAAGCAATTTCGTTTGGCTTTTCCCAAGAAACAGAGCTTCAGTTAACCTCTGTAATCTGGCAGACCTGTTGAAATGTAGTAAGTGCTGATTTAAATGCCTTTTTGAGTAATGTTTTCAAGGCATTTTTAATTGTCAAATATCTTGTGTTGTGAATAGATGGGAATTTGAAGAATCTGAAGAGGATCCTGTGACGAGTATCCCCTACCAGCTTCAAAGACTGTTTGTTTTACTGCAGACCAGCAAAAAAAGAGCAATTGAAACAACAGATGTTACACGAAGTTTTGGATGGGATAGTAGTGAGGGTAATATGCAGCTATTAAGCTTGTGTGATTTACTTCAGCAGCTGCCTGCTAGGGGCCTAAACTGCTGTTGATGGGGAAAAATACCGGAATAATTAAAAATAATTATTAGAATTCACTTTGTTTCAATGGAAACAAAATAACCTAAATGGATATTTTATTGTGGTGTGTGTTTGATTTTTAAAGAAATGATGTCTGTGAGTTTTAGGCTGTTAAAGTAAAAAGCATTATATTTTTGTAATTAAGCTATCATTACAGTTGCTAATTGTTTCTAAAAAAGTAGCTCTTCATGAGAAACTTGCATCTGTTTTGAATCACAAATGTCAAATGCACGTTCCACTTCAGTAGAAATAAGATGGATAATTGAATAAAATCAAACACTGTATTTGTCTTTTTGACACTTGTATAGTGAATTTTGCCCCATAACCTAATGATTTTTTCCATGGAGTAATCACATGATAATAAGGAGTTGGATTTCAATGTCCTTACACTTACAAGGAAAAAAAAAATTGAGTTTTAGAGAATCAGCGCAAAGTGGGAAATAAGTCAGGACTAGTTTATTTTATAACAGTGCATATTAGCATTGCTGTATTTTTTACAAATTCTTGCTTATGTACACAATTCTTGTTTATGCATAAACATTGTGAGCAAGTTGGCTGCTTATTTTTCTAACTTAACTTGAGAGGCAGCTGCTTGTGGAATTGAATACTGGCCTGATAGTGAATTATGTAGTAAATAATAGGTACAGACTTAAAAAATTGATAGCCTTTTAGGAAGTATTCCTAAGGCTACAGTTAGTATTGGGACTAATAACATTTCTTGTTTTAATTAAGATTAATTTAAATTTCTAACAGCATGGCAGCAACATGATGTACAGGAGCTTTGTAGAGTCATGTTTGATGCTTTGGAGCAGAAATGGAAGCAAACAGAACAGGTAATCGTATAAAAACTTTTTTCTGTTCAGTCAGTGGTGTGGTATTGTTGGGGGTTTTGTTGGTTTCAAGGATGATTGTGAAAAATGTTAACTGAATTTTAAATGCAAGGTTATTGAAAGTCTGCAATAGTTGCCAGTTTTCTTGTTTGATGCAATCATGTATGACTTTGGAGAGTGTGTTGCCTATGTTTTCCTCTCCTAATTAGAAGTGGAATATTCTGAACTCTGGATACTTAGTCTTTTTTTGAAGCACAGAAAGTGATTTGTAACTCCTCTTCTGTTATAGCTTCCTCGCTGTCAGTATTTATTAGGCTATGTTGCAGGCTCTTGTAGCAAGTTCACTCTTCTAATGTAGGAGAAAGATAGGAATACATTTATAACATATGCTACATTCTGATAAGTGGCCAAGTTGTTATAGACCAATTTTCAGATTTGTAGATTGGCAAATACTTCCTTTATCTTTCTGCACCTACCTCTGGAGACACAGGGAAGGACTGCAGTATCAGTCTGTTAACATTGTCTGCAAGATCAGGCTTGTTTTAAAAACATAAACTTCAATTTTAGTAGTTTTGTAGTCACTCTTAAGATGTGTAAAGTATACTGTGAAGCTTATGTAACATGGTTTGAGAAGCTCATTTGATATGTGTTTTGTGCAGTGGTGAGGCAGGGGAAAACAAGAAATCAAGAGATGGATGTCCTACTGGGGAATAGTATTCTACATGTGTAGCTATGCAATTAAGATTATGCGATTAAATTAAATTTTTAATTATGCAATTAAAAAAAGGCATTTTCTCATAAAACTAAAGAGAGGAAGTATGTTCTGTATCATTTGTTTAAAGCTCTGTTGAATATCTATTTGTTTCAGGCCGATCTTATAAATCAACTGTATCAAGGCAAATTGAAGGACTATGTAAGATGTCTAGAATGTGGCTATGAAGGCTGGAGAATCGACACTTACCTGGATATTCCTTTGGTCATCCGGCCGTATGGCTCCAACCAGGCGTTTGCTAGCGTGGTGTGTACTATTATGCTGACTAATAGTGCATCCATACACACATAGAATACATAATGCGACAGTGGTATAATTTGTTACATGGTAAGTATCATCCTAGATACTCCATCTTGGGGTGTTCGTCTTTGTGCAGTGAACCAGCTAGCAAGTTCTAGAAGATTTTTTTTTTTTGGCTTTTTGGTTTATTTTTTGTTTTGTTTTTTCTTTTGCCCTTCAATGAGTCCTACTGGTGCATGTATAAGGGGAGGGGAAATGCAACTTTATTGCCTTAGGGCTGCAGTAATCAATTATTTTCTTCCTGATACGATCTTTAGCATTTACCCGAGATATTTTTGTGAGATCACTAAGTTTTATTTGGGTTGTTCTCTTTATTGACACATCTGCTAAATTTTCATGGCATTGTTGAAAATCTTAGTGAAAGAACAGAACGTTGACTTAGAAATTTTAGTTTAATTGCCATGTTGTTGTGCTTTTTAAAGTTCAGTTCTCAAATACCATATGCTTTTAACAAGCAATTTAATGACAATAAAAAATTGTATCGTACATCAGTGTTCTTGGTCACTTTTGCTCCAGCATTACTGATGTTGGCAAGCATATATATTGCTTAGTAAATCTGTGGAAGTTTTTTTGTTTTATTTTTTCTACCCCCCTGAAAAGAAGTGATTACAAACTGTGAAATTCCACTGTTGTGGCTTAAAATACCTGTACTATGGATGAAGTTGGGAGAAAGAATAGGAATAAATCAAACAAGTCTTTCAGTAAAGGTTGTTTTAAACAAACACTTGCTGTGTGATTGGCTTACCAGGATTATTTATTACATATAAAGTATTTTTCTTTTTGTATTTAGTATGCTGGCAATATTTTTTAAGCACTAATAATCTGTAATTCTTAACAGTAATTCTGTTAAGAATTGTTAAATTAGGTTAAACTGCAGTGTAGGTTCAAAGTACTTCATACTTTAAAACTTTAAATACCAGTCTTGAAGAAGTAGTAAAGATGAGGAACACTGATCTCATAAAAAGGATTCAAGTTAGTAAACTCCTTTGAATTCTTCTTAAGATTGCATTAAAATTTTTTAGAACTATGCAGCTAATTGAAGCTGTATTTTGAGCTGCCATTCCATTCATACAGATTGATGGTTTATATAGATGGCTTCCCTTTTCACCTTTTAAAACTGATTTCTAGAAATATTCCCTAAAATGAAATTTTTTGTTGTCATTTTTATTCAATAATGAGACTTTTCTGATCTAGTCAAGTAATTAAAAGGATTCCGTTCATGTAGTTGTATTCCGCATTTAACAATGCATTGTACATGTGTCTCAAATTGAATTTTTTTCTTTATTAGAGAAGTCTATAGCAGAATGCTAAAAAAAAAAAAAGACTTTGTATATTTGTAAAAACACAGAAAGCTTGAACAATTAAGAACTTAAATATCAGATTAGTTTTAGTAGTATTTGATATTTCTCCTGTAAATCAGCATTTACTGGGTTTACTACGTTGAGGAAAATAATTTTAAGATTTTTGTTACACAGTTACATGGTTGCAATTTGTACTGATGCTTCAATTTTTGAGCTTTTTTAATTCGTATTCTGATTATATTCAGTTGATTCTCCTCCCTGCATTTGTATTATCTACAGCAGATGTAATTTTTAGTTTTGTAGTCTTCAACAGTGGGGAGATATGGAGGATACTTGCTTTTGGAGAAGGGAAAAATCGCCTGTTTCTAAATGGAATTCTCTGAAGGTAGTATCCTCCATTGATCCATAGATGATGGTGATTTAGTAGGTGTAGGTAAAAGGGTATGAGTGAGAGATCAAAAACTTCACACATGCGCTAATAGGGCTTATAGAAGGGAATGTAAAACTTTTTAGACCTTGCTAGTCAGCTCCTGAGGGAACTTGCAGCAGGCGACACAACCCAAGATAGGGGATCTAAGGAGGATACTACCTTCAAAGAACTCTAGTTAGAGGTAAGTGATTTTCCATTACTTTCTAACAAGAGAGAATGGATGTATGAGCTTTAAGTAAGGTTAATCTGTAGAATGCCACATAAAGTGTATTATCCCACTGTTCGACATTGTGTACTACCAAAAAATGTAGAAATGTTGCATTTATCTATAAATATATATGTATTACTTCTCAAATACATGGGAACATTGAAGCACTGGGAAGGATAATGTTATGGTTTCTTTATTTCCTAATACGAAGTAATTCTGAAATTCTTCAGTATGTTTTTGTGGTTTGTATTTTGAAATTTTTTTGTCTGATTCTCCATCCCCCAAGTTCAGGTAGTAAGACTACATAGCTACAACTCATTAGGGCATCTCTGAGGCACTGAGATCTTGCCTGTATGTATCTCAAGATAGTATAAGTACTTTTTCAGAAACTATCTGCATTGTTCAAGGGCATGGTTTAAAAAAACCTGAATCAGTCTTTTCTTGAGGTCAGTAGAAATACAGACATAAAAATATATAGCTTATTTCAGGGGGGTAAACAGGAGCAGCAATTTATGTACTGATTTTTGTGGGTACTAGAATCTTTTGTATAGATGCCTGAATTTAACAGCATTAGACACAAGCTAAAAAGATTTTTTTGACCGCAGAACATAAAAAATTTTGCAAGATGAAGAACAGCTGAGCGAAGAGTGGATGCAATGGGGAACTAGCTGGCATGCTGAAATTATGTTACTAGAAAACAGTGGAAATTGCTTTGTAATACCAGAAGACTAGTAATAATACAAGTATTCTTGTAGCAAGTACAGTTCTGTTTCATTTAATGTTGTTAGTTTTCACCATCTTTTGTATGTTAACTTTTGAGGGTGTAAGTATGCATACAAGTAGACCTTTTTTGGGCAGAAACTGATTTGGACTTCTGTATGAACTTACTTTGTAGTGTCATTGCCAAACTAAAACTGTTGAAGGCAGTTAGAATATGGATGATGTGATACTTACTTTTTTTTTAAGCTAGATTGGTAACAAGAAGGTCTTTTATTTTTAGTTGAGCATATTCTTTGGACGTGGTAAAACTAGATGAGCTCTGAAAATCTGAGATGGCAATTAGTTTCTAGCTTTTTCCACAAACAGTTTTTCCTAATTGTTATTTATTGTGTAAGTTTTCATAAAGGTTCCACTGCTCCTGTTCACAGGTTTTATACAAATGCTTGCAGTAAGATACTTGTCACACTACTGAGTATATCATAATGCATTTTTGTGGAGAAGAGCGTGTCCTAAGTGCCTGTCTTTAGCCAGACAATAATTAGTTTGAACTGTTTGTTATGGCATTTTAGTATGCTAAGTGTTATAAATCTCATAATCAGAATATTCAAAACTGGATATGCTCAGAACTTGGCTGGACAAGGCCCTGAGCAATGTGCTTTAAGATGGACCTGCTTTGAGCAGGGAGTTAGGATCAGATGATGTCCAGAAATCTCTTTCAGTCTATATTGTTCTTTTGATTCTGTGACCTATAAAAAAGTTAAAATAGCCTTTGTCATTTTAATCTATTGCTTGATCATTTATGGTATATTTTGAAGAGTGTGTGTGTTGGTAATGGTGGAAATGCTTAGTAGATCTAAGGCTACATACTTCAAAGATAGCTTCAAAGGTAACATTTACTCTAAAAGTAGAGTTGCACAAAAATGGGGTATGTCTTGCGATAGGTTCTGCAGCATAGAAGCTTTATCACTGGTTTTGCTGAGTAAACTGTCAGAGTAGAAAATGGTGAACTGCATTAGAATAGGAATTGTATTAAGAACATCCTAATCAGCAGAACTAACTTTGGTGTAAAGATTATATAGGTGAAAACTGGAGGAGACATAAATGAGTAAACCTGAGGAACAGCGATGTTCCTTACACAAGGATTGAAAAATACATGGATATTCATATAGCTCAAAAATATTGGAGTTCTCATGAGTTTTAATGAGGTTTTTCAAAACACAGCTCGCTATGTGTGGTAAGCAGGGAAACCACAAGAGTAATATAATAATACTTCATTCAGTTTTTGGGGGTCTTGAAGGATCATCACTTTTTCCCATATGTAAAAATTTATGGTATGTTTCCTTGTTAAATTGCACATAACATGAGTCTACGTAAGCATTACATAATCATTTATGTCCCATTATTCGTATATTCCCATTCATTCATATTCATGTTGATGCATGAATTCAACTTTTTTCTTACACTCAAAATAGATTTTTATTGTCTTAACTGTCGTTTGCTTCATAAGAGATAGTTCTGTGGTCATTATGTGAGGTCGTCTATGTTTGTTTTCTGTGTTGGTTATTAACTTTTTTGCTTTCATTTAAATAGTTCTGAATATTAATTCTTAACTAGTTTACCAAATAGTCAAAATGCACCTTTCTTTTTAAGCAGGGCTATAGCCTTCTTAGTGTTCTTTCTTACATTTTTAGAATGAGATTCCTCACATTTCAGTGCATAATCTTACTAAACATTAACTATTTGTTGCCCTTGAGTAAAAAGCAACTCAGCCTAGCGTTTAGGAAGTAAATACGTAGACAGTAGTTCAATTCAGACTCTAAAATGTTTTCATGTGTCTAGAGAGTCTCCCTGCCTAAGAGCTGTGATTTCAGGGCTGTTCAAAGGCTTTTCTGGCTAGATCCAAAAATGGTGAAGTGAGATGACTGCCCTCAATGTACAGTTGTCATATTCAGTCTGGTACATTTTTCGTTTGTGAGTAGTTGTCACCTGGAATACAGTCCTTTTAAAAACTCCTTTCTCTTAGAACAGCAACAGAGCTTTTGTAAAACATCTGTTTTATTATTGTTTTTGCCACTTCCCTGAGTTCTCAGAAAGAAGGGAAGAATTGGAGGCTTTCTGAAGAACTTGGCATATCCTTGATTTCCTCCCAGTGTGACTTATCAAACAACATGACTTAGATAGTAATCTTAAGTTCTGTGCCAACCACATTACAATTGGTGAGTTTACTCTGCCCAGTTAAGTCCCCTCTTACTTACTCAGACTTCAGGGAAAAGCTACACTCCTTCATAAGAGATGATGATTTTTAAAGCATTGTTTCTGTTGATCTTTGCTTTAAACTGAATGTCTAAATATGCAAGTGGTATTTGTTTTCACCTCCATAGGTGAACAGAGAACTTCTGGGTTCCACTTGGAGTTCAGAAACCCAAAGCCTATCGGCTTGCGAGGTGACTGGGTTAAAGGTTTTAACTTTTAAGATATCTGGGTAAAATTCTTCACTGAATCCATCTCAATATTCTTGGTGAATTTGATTTGAACATGTTTGCTCTAAAGTCTATAGAACTTATGTGCAATATCATTGTTGCAAATGATATTAGGGGGAGGACTAGTGATCAGTTTGGTTGTATTTTGAATATTCTTTGCTGTAGTGAGGAACAAAGTAGAAATCATTAAACTCCTGGATTTAAAGATTAGTGACAGATCTTTTAGGCAGCTGCCAGAGGACAAAATTCCAGTTATCGGTCAGTCGCTTCATAAGGTTTGTTCTAGGAAGCTAGTTCTGTCTTTATAGGAGATGGCCATATCTGATTCTCACTCCTTTGGGAGTGGAGCTCAAATACTCTCTCTCCCTCTTTTCCCCGCCTTTCACTTAAAAGAAGTAATATCTTCAAATGTAGTTTCCTAAGTCGCTTTGTAAAATGGGACTAAGGCTGTCTTCAGGCAGGGCACTGAGGAACTGAGTAACATTTTTTTCCTGCCGCCTCCCCCCACCCCAGTAATTCTTGGATGGTATCTGTTCCTCTCTCAAGAAGAGAAAAACTCTTCTTGAAATACAGAAGAACCATCTCAAAATTCTGGGAGGACAGGGCCAAAGCAGGGTTAAAAAATAAGCTCATTTTCACAGCAGTTGATTTGAACAGACGTAACTAAATGTGATGTGCAAGATAACAGGAACAAATGTCATTTTTATATTGTATGATTATTAAAAAAAAAGGACAATTTGGATTCATCAAATACTGAATGAGATATATTTAGCAGTAATTTGTGGTTTGACTGTTTAATCTTGGGCTGGGTAGAAAGGTTGGTTTCTCTTAATATTTTCCTGACTCTATGTCTGTATCAAAGTTTGTCAATCAAATTTTGGCTGTAGATTTAATTGAAGTAATTTGTATGCGTTTGCACTTTCATTGTAAATTTATCGTTCTGATTTATACCTACATAGTAAACATTTTTTAAAAATCAGGTAACCTCTTTTTATTATTAGGAAGAAGCACTGCATGCTTTCATTCAGCCCGAGATTCTTGATGGCCCCAATCAGTATTTTTGTGAACGATGTAAGAAGAAATGTGATGCAAGGAAGGTAAAAACTGTCCAAATCATTTGCGAAAATGACTTTTAGTAAAACAACAATCCTGACAATGGTAGCATAATTTTGTCTTTGTTTCATTTAGGGTCTGCGATTCTTGCATTTTCCATATCTGCTGACATTACAGCTGAAGAGATTTGACTTTGATTATACCACTATGCACAGAATTAAACTCAATGATCGTATGACTTTTCCTGAAGAGTTAGACATGAGTGTCTTCATTGATGTTGAAGATGAGGTAAAGCGTTTGGTTTCAGAGAAGAGTTTTTAACTTTCTTGAAGTTTCTCATTAAGAAAATTTAAATGTTGGTCTAATAAACCCATTTTAACAATATTATTCATCTACATAAAATGTTCTTTAGACATGGCAATGTTTTAATTTGAAGTTTTTAAATCTGTCCATGTGGATTTTTGTTATTGAAAAGGAAGCGTGTTTTCTAATCACTATAGGGTTTCCATGCTTCAATAAGAAGCTGTTTCTGATTTCTTATGTCTTCACATGAGTGATTTAAAAGCACAAATCTCAAGGCTTCCGTGTATACTGCAAATCCAGAATTAAACATATTTCTTAAACTTGTGTCTGAATCTGTTTTGGTCACAAGAGGTGGTGTAAAGTTTTGAAACTGAGGTTAGTCCAGAAAACATTAGTGACTAATTCCTTCCATCTGACTCACAATGTTGTGTATGCTGTAGAAATGAGATTTGTAAAATTTTTTTTTTCACTTGTATCTTCTTCTGGCTTTTAACTCCTCTGGGTTTGGCCAAAATTCATGTTGTGCGATTACATTCACCAAAAAGTATTTAATGTGCCTTCTACATTAAAGACTAAATTTATTCCTCTAATTCCATTCCTGAAAACATTATGTCACTTTCCTAGCCTGTAGTGGTATAAGAGAAATACTACCTTGATATGCATATGGAGAGGCTTTTCTGACTCTATACAAACCTTTGGTTTATGAAGTATGCCATTTAAGCAATTTGATACCTCTCGAAGTGTTACTGGGGGGGGGGGCTAAATGAGAATGAAGATTGATTGATATGGGAGAATAGAACTTGAGGCAAAATTAACAACTGTCAGAAAGTCAAAAGAAGTATCCAGAGGAAAGAGGATCAGGTAAGAGGTGGATATACTGACTTGTACTAAATGAACTGCATTCATAGTGGTGTTGACCTTATGTTTTTAAGCTAATAGAGTACTAATCAATCTTACTGTAATACCTTGACTCTGTCCCATGAGTTGAAATGGAAAAAAAATCTGTGTGGATGAAAATATTTCCAAGTCAAATCACTTCTTATTAACAGGGCCATGTTATAATAGGATTTGTTATCTGACATTAGACTTCCAGGTATTTAATTGAATTAACTAGTAAATGGAATTAGGGTAGTAAGAGATACAATCTTGTCAAGTATGAAACCAGGTAATTACCTTTCAGTTGCACACAAGACATGAAAATACTGATCTAAGAGGTGGACTGAAGAAAGTTACTAACAGAAACAAGTCAGTTCTCGATGCTAAATTTGAGGATTTTCATTGTTTTGTAGATTGGAATTTTTTCATGTCACAACTGTATCATTATTTCTTGTTCTGTGTAATTTTAAATGTTATAATATTAGTATGTATGTCTTATTTTTAAGAAGTCTCCTCAGACTGAGAGTTGCACTGATAGTGGAGCTGAAAATGAAGGCAGTTGTCACAGTGATCAAATGAGCAATGATTTTTCTAATGATGATGGAGTTGATGAAGGAATCTGCCTCGAAAGCAATAGTACAGCCGAAAGAATTCCTAAAACTGGCAGTGAAAAGGTATGTTTAAAAAATGTTGTACTGGGTCTGGTTGGGATGGAGTTAATTTTCTTCATAGCAGCCTGTGTGGTGCTCTGTTTTGGATTTGTGACTAAAACAGTGTTGACAACACACCAGTGTGTTAACTCTTGCTGAACAGTGTTGCACAGCACCAAGGCTTTCTCTGTTTCTCATTCTGCCCCTGTAATGAGTAGGGTTAGGGGTGGCAAGAGGCTGGAAGGGGAGCATAGCTGGGACAACTAACCTGAATTGACCAGAGCGATATTCCATGCCATATTCCCGACTGTGTACTGTTATGCTCAGCAGTAAAAACAGGGGGCTTTTCCAAAGTTGCTCAGAGACTGGCTGGGGGCATTGGTCTGCTGGTGGGAGGTGGTGAGTAATTGCCTTCGCATCATTGCATCATTTTTTTTTCCCCGTTTCCTTCACTTATTAAACTGTCATTATCTTGTGCTCTTCCGATTCTCTCCACCATCCCACTCAAGGGGAAGAGTGACTGACTGGCTGGGTGCTTAATTGCTGGCCAGGGTCAACCCACCACAAATGTAAATGATAAAAATATAAATAATTCTGATATTGGGGGTGGGGTGGGGAAGTGGGAGCATGTATTTTTATTCAAATTCCAAAAATTGACACTACAGCAAAGGAAAGTGTGCAAGTGATTTGGAGGTCACCTGAGAATAAAGGTCTTCCCTGTCAGACTGAGAATTCCCAGATAACTTGTTTTGGCAGCAGACCCTCAAATTGAAGACTGTTTTGTCTTGTGAGCAGTGTTTTTTCTTGAGGCCAACTGTCAAAGGCCTACCAGCTTTGACTGCAAAAGTGTCTTGCAGTTTAGTAGGAGAAGATTGGAAAGTTTTGAACAGTCTCTGCCATCCATTTCTTGTCCTTATGAAAACAGTCGTATAAATGAGGCCGTGGGTCTAAATGTTAAATATTCATTCAGTTATCTTGAGTTAATATAAAGGAATTGAGCAGCAAGTCAGTCTAGGATAGCAGTTGTCCTTCTGTGGGACATAAAGATTAGCTGAGAGCTTCGAGAAACCTGATTGAGTTTTCTTGCCAGTACAAAATCCATCAAAAATCTTGAGTTCTATGGTAATGTCTACAATGTATACTTCATGTGTTTTTATTCAGTGAACTCATCTGAAATTTGGCCAATAGCTTTTGTTGAGACTTGTTAGGAAGCTGTTTGGCTGTAACTGTTACTTTCATAAATATTTAAAGGCTGACTTGCATTTTAATCTGCACATCTGTCCCTGTTTACATTTATGTTAAACCATTTCAGAGGGTTTTTTGATAAATGTTCTGAATACTGTCAATCTTAGCCGGAAAAAAGAAAGAAATTTATAATAGTCACTTCACTGCAACAGGGACAGAGTATTGTAATGTACCTGTAATGCAAATGTCATGTCCTAGTATTGACAGTAGCTTTGGCCAATCAATTCATACTACTTGTTCTCAAGGCAAACTACCTGTCAAGCCATGTTGTTAGCTTTTTGGTTTGGATATCTTAATAATGGATGCAATATATACTAACTTACAGAGCCTTTCCCCTATATAATCTAAAAATATTTAATTCCTGTAACACTTGTGTGAGTCAGTATTGTTCAGTTTTATTTTTTAATGTATACACAACACTTAAGGTATGTCCTTAGTACCCTTTATTTCCATCCTTTTGTCTATGAAAAGAAAGGTTTACATGACAGCAAACTCAGAGTGGTGTGAGAGAAATTAATTGAGTGCTGATAAGCATTGAATGGAGCATTGCTGGTTTGCAATATACATTAAGGGGCAAAAAGCAATCTTCAAGAATGCAGAGAAGGGTGATAGCAAATAAGCTTAAACTTTGTAGCTATAGGCAAGTTGGTCATTGTTTTTGTTTCTGGTGTGGAGATATGTTTAATACCTATCTAGCATAAGAATTCATGAATTCAGAGCTTGTACAGAGAAGAAGTAACAGTAATGCATTAAGCCATTTCAAAAATGTTTTGATTTTTTTTTTCTTAAGTCGTTTGGTCTTTTCTCTCTCTCTTCCCACCAGTGAAAGGGGAAATTCCTCTTTACTTCCGTTATTACATACTCTTGTATAATGTTTGGCATATCAGAGCTCTGATTTTGTTCAGTGTCTATTGCAGTAATGCATTTCTGTTGTACGGATCTGTTTTGTAACATATAACTATTTATATATTTGGGTTCAGTTGAATGTTTTAAAACTTTTTAAAATGATCGTTTGGTTACCTTTTTTTTACTTAATATATATCACACCTTCTTCTTCTCTCCCCAGAGTTCTTTACTGTATGAGCTCTTTTCTGTTATGGTTCATTCTGGAAGTGCTGCTGGTGGCCATTATTATGCCTGTATAAAATCTTTTAGTGATGACCAGTGGTACAGCTTTAATGATCAGCATGTTAGCAAGGTAAAAATAACATTTTTAGTTATCTTATGTACTCATAGATGAACCAATAAGTTTGTATTTTGCATGTGATTTTTCACTTATCTATAATGAAGCTGGTTTTATGCGCAGGTATTTCAAGCATTTACCTTGTTTCATATTCTTGTCCTGATGTCCTGCCGTATACATTTCACTCATTAGCTTAACTGTTTTCTAGATATTTGTTTTTATTTATTTATGCATGGGGTTTTTTATGTTGGGGGTGGGGGGAGTGTTTATTCTTGATTGTGAAGGAGGGATGGTTCATAAAGAAGCCTTTATTCATGTACAGACCAGGCTGGATTTCGAATTTTGCCTTCTATACATGTGAAGAATACTTCTTGCTTAGAGAAGTGTATTTGTAGATCTATTACAACCCAGATTGTGCTGTTAAACCTGTTCTGCTGATGCATTTCAGGTGTTACATGTATCCATAAATGTTATTGCAATCAAGAAACTGGATAATGTTTTTCTAAGAAGTTCCTACTTAAAAAAAAAAAACTTAAAAATGTTTACATTCATTGTAAAATGTAGAGGCAGATCACTGAAACGGATTTTTTGCCATCAGCAAATAAGCAGAAATATTTTTAAAAAATAGAATTATTAATATTGTGTGTTAATTATGTAATGCCATTTTTCCTAATGAGAATAAATGCATCTTGATTAGTGCAAGTTTCTCAAATAATCATTAAATTGATTTTCTGTTAGATAACTCAGGAGGATATTAAGAAAACATATGGTGGATCTTCCGGAAGCAGAGGCTATTATTCCAGTGCTTTTGCTAGGTTAGTAGTACTGTAATAGTACTTTTCTTTCTGGTGGTGTTTTACTGTAATCAAATGAAGGGCCAAGATGGATGTGCTTAACATGTTAGCTTAAAATTAATAGTAGATGCTTCAAATAGTTGTAAAAACTATCCTGACTGCTGTTCCAGATATATTAAAATAATGTGATCTTTATTTTTTAAAATCCTTTTTGGTTAGTGTATTGCTAAGATACGTATGACATACCTCTTTACCGAAAAACAAAACAAAACAACTTTGGAAGTCAATATTGTCCTCCTGTCTGATAAATTCACATAACTATTCTTTTCTCCACCAGCTCTACAAATGCATACATGCTGATATATAGACTGAAGGATCCAACAAGAAATGCAAGTAAGTATGTTTTGCAGTTCTTAACTAGTAAGATTCTGTTGTGGAATAAGGAGATGTTTTACATGTGATGAGTCCTAATTTTTGTGAGGAGGCTGGTTTCGGTGTTTTTAGGGTAAGCTAAAGTAACTTTAATGTACGAAGCTTTCTTTTATAGCTTTTCATTACTCTATTTATAATAAATCTTTATGGATCATTAGGAGGTCATTACAAAATAAATTTTCTAATTTTTTGGTATTTTGGATATCATGGAAGTGAAAAACATATACTGGGTGACACTGAATAAACTATAATGTAATGCTATATTAGTGTCATGATTGATAGTGGAATAAAAAATTATTTTCTTCACTTAAAAATGAGTATGTAAGAACTTAATAATGACAAAATTTTGCACTTTATAACAGCCCTTATTGTTTGTGTTTCAGTTTGGAAGTGAGACTGTATGCTAAAAGTTATATAGTGAGAAACAAATTTTGGATTTCATGGTCTTTTATTCCCCTCATCTCTCATTTAGTTCACTAAGGCTTAGAGGATGCCTGGTCCCATGTAATAGCTGACAGGTTGATTAATCTTTCAAATATGACACAGTGGAAAATGAAGATTCTGTTTGGATTCAAAACAGTAATGTCTGGCTGGAGGCTTCATTCAAGTATTGGCTAATTTCATAGGATCTTAGACTGTTCATATTACTAATAACTGTAAACTTCCAGGATTTCTGTTGTAGATTTTTTTTTTAATAATACTGTATTATTTGCTTGAAAACACTTAATATTTCTCATTTAAAATCTGAGGACACCTAAATGATGCAGTAGTAAATGAAAGTTTGATAGAATTTTTTTTTAACTGATATCAAAATAGAAGGAAGAATGTTAGTTTGCTATTTTTCCCCTTCTTGTTAATCCCTTGTTAGAAGCACAGCTGTATTAGCCACACCTTTTGTTAATACTCTAACTGGTTGAATTGAGACAAAGATTAATTTGCTTGCAGTATCAAAGTTGGGGGTTTTTTTTTTGTTTGGTTGGGTTTTTTTAAAGGAAAAATTCAGTAGTCTGCCCTTATAAAGGGAAATTTGTCAGTTTGTAGCCTGGTTGAGCTTAGGCTGATAAATAGTGTAGACTGTTCTAAGTTTTCAGCGTGTATATAGTTCAGTTGTCAGAACTGTAATGCCCTGAAGTGCACAAAAAAATCCAGTCAGTGAATAATTTTTCCTAATAGCTTGAGCAGATGAGCAGCCACATAAACTTTCAAAGGTGGGTAAAAAACCTCTAATACCTTCCTTCCCTTTTCATTAAGTGCTCAAACACTTGGGTGACCTGAAGAATAGATTCAAGCTCTCAAGAATCTTAAAATCATCCTTTGTAGGGAGAATATTTTGGTAGCTGGATTTATTTTATTCTTAATTGATAAACTGAAATTACATATTACTTAATAGAGTAGAATCTCGGAACTGAAACCTTTGGCACCTCACATTGTGTAGCTCCTTTTGGGGCATACTCATTCTTTTTGAAGAACATGCAAGCATGGAAAAGACTTGTATACTTGAGATAGTTTGTAACACACCAGCTTGTAATGTGTCCGGTGGAGGAGGGAATAAAAGATCTTTGAAAGTAACATTTTGTTTATCTTATTCTGCTGCTGTAAATATTTTAGGAGGGAGATGAATAGTTCTCTGCTTCCTTTAACTGCTTCTTTTGGTTAAAATTTTAAATTCCACCATGAGAAACTGAGTATGACTATTAGCAAGAATAAGGAAAGAAATTAGCAGTGCAAGGATGAGTAAAACAAGCTTTAATGTTTTTTTGGAATACAAACTAAAAAAACCTACGCTTATACTAAATTTTATTTTAAAAAAACCCCTAAAATTAATAAAAGTAGACTTACAACTACTTCTGTATCGGTATATTCTAAAAAGTGTTTTATGATACATGGAGCAAATTTGTCATCTCATTTCAACATCCTAATAAACACAAACCACATTTAGTTTTAGCAGCAATCTATTTCATCATACATAGAGTACTTTCAGACATGTTATTATTTTCTGCTTTTCTACTTTTTTCTTTTACTTTTCTACTATATTCTCCATAAAGTTGAACAATGGTATTTTCTTTGAGGAAAGATGAACTAAGTATCTCACAAAATCAATTTTGCTGGCTTCTTTTTGTTTCTGAGAACTCATGATACAGGGGACAGTGCAGTTATAAAAATCTATTATTTTGTTTTAAAATAACAGTATCTGAAGTAGATGCTTCATATAGTTTTGAAGTGGATTCAATACAACAAGAATACTGTTAAAACAAAGCCTTTTATCAGCAAATTGATAACGTAATAAGTCTTAAGAGCAACAAAAATTAATATTGTTTCAATATTTCAAACATTGAAACAATATTATTCATTCTGCACAAGAAGTGATTGTAAATTGTATGAAGTTTAAGAATAAACAGCCATAAACAAAGTCTATGGGTGGAGAGCTGTCTTTGGAAATAGATTTTCTTGTAAGTGCTGTGATTAATTCCTCAACAGGCAAAGAAAGAAACTGAATCTGCTATTTCAGATTTCTTGAACATGCCAAACCCATTTTTAAATCTGAAAAATTATTTGCCCGATTCCTTGCGATAGAGGTGGCACCACGATTGGAACACAATTGTATTTGCAAAAGTTGGGTTTTTTAAACTTGAAGAAGTATTGCATGTTCTGTTCTTGTTTCTCTTTATGAAACAAAATCTCATTAAGTACGCTAATCTATATTAAGTGCAATATTTATTTTATCACGATATAGACAATATCTTGTGACTTTTATTATAAGCTAATTCACTTTCTAGAACAGAATTTACTTTTATTGTAAAAACAGGCTCAAGTGCAGTCATTAGTCTTAGTGTATTTCCTTAGAATGGCAAAGTTTCCCTTACTGATACTGGAATATTAATCTTGTGCTAATAGCATTTTCTTGTGTTGCTGATGTATAATTAGGGGGAATAAAAGACTGACTTTCGTTTCATTTAAATGATGAAAAAGAGAACAGGACATGGTATAGTTGGAAATTTGGGTAGAGAAGAGAGCAGGAAGAAGGCAAGAAAGATAACTATTAAATATACCTGTAATTCCTAAGATGTTGCCCACTGTGGAAAAATTTATTTTTTAAAACTATTGCTTTGTTTTTACTGGCAGAGTTTCTTGAGGCACATGACTATCCAGAGCATATTAAACAATTGGTACAGAAAGAGAGAGAATTGGAAGAACAAGAAAAGAGGCAACGTGAAATTGAGCGCAACACTTGCAAGGTGAGAATTTCTGCTGAATAAAGTAACAATACCTTTCTAGTAAGAAATGTTTCTACAGTAAATAGTAATTTTTTACTACAATACAAGGACTCTTTTGTGATAAGTGTATTTGTATTGATAACTCTTTAAAATTAATTGTACACCTATTGGAAGCCTGTACACAGTGGAGGCATCGGTTAGAGGTATTTACCAGAGATTTTTGTTGAGTTCATGTGTTCCGTGTGAATTTGAATTGGTATTAAAACCAAAACAAAACTACAGTTAATCTGGCATCACTTGATTTTGGCAAAATGAATTCCAAAGAGTATGTAATGCTGTATGTTAGATGTTTCGTACTACTAAATCTGTGACCCTTTGCTTTGTGAAATGATGCTTCTTAAACTAATTTAAAATAATTATTTGGCAGAAAGAGTAGAATCTTTTTCTAACCATAGATTCAATAGTACCAAACAAAATATGACATCTATGACTTATAAGTATGACAGTCAGCTGGTCTACCTATGAATCAAGTGATTGTTTTATTAGAAGGTTCTCTGTGGTTGCAAAATATGTAACTCTGTATGTGGAAAAAGGAATTTCACATTCGTTGTTCCTATGTGCATTTTGTTTTAGAGGATTTGCATGCTGTCTACAGTTTAAAGATGTTCTGATTATAGACGTTGCACCCTAGCTTGCAAAAAGATATAGTTATACATATATACACACTAGTGCTATCTGCTGTGCCTTTGACGTTTTCTGTCTGCAGTTTGGTAACCAGCTGAAAGGAAACTGTCCTATAGCTGAAGTAAAGCTAAAGATGTATTTTATATTAGATTGTTTGAATATAGGGTTGTAAATTTAAATGTACTCTAATATGAAAGATATTGCAAATATCTTCATGATCATTTTTCTTCCTTTGGTATTTCATAGATTAAATTGTTCTGCATGCATCCTACAAAACAAATAATGATGGAGAACAAATTAGAGGTTCATAAGGACAGGACACTGAAGGAAGCTGTGGAAATAGCTTACAAGGTATGCTATGCATAACAGAATAGTTTAACTGTTAGATGTAATTTTTTCTCCTGTTCAGTTTTTAAATTTCTAATGCTGTGGGATTGTTTGTATGGGGTTGGCTGCGGGGTTTTTTGTTGTGGCTTGTTTTTTGAGGAGTGGTTTGGGGTTTTTTTGTGGGGGTTTTTTTTAAGAACTGTTCTAGTTGGGGATTTATTGACTGAGTTTTCTGTTAGTAGCCATCTGATGATTTCTGATTGGAATGATATAGCCTACCCTTTTAAAAGGCAGTATGATTTTACATACTTATATTTTAAAATCCGACAGTGAGAGCTGCTGTTAGACTCACCATAGCCTTAGTAAGTTGAAAGAATTCTGAATGCTTATATTTGTATTGCAGTAAAAATGTTGTATTAGATACGTAATAACAGAATTCTTTCAAGAAAATTCCTGCATAGTTAATACAATAACATCAGTGGGCACCAAAGCATCTGTCGATCTTTGCCTTCCACAAACAGGTAGAAGTTGAAGACATCTATTCTTGCTTACCTACTTGTACTCTTCGGTTCTTGCCATATGCATCTTTGGCTGGGAGAATACCAGCAAGGCAGTTACAGATTTGGAATGTGTTAACATCTTGAGATGCACGGAAGATAGTTAATGGATATGACTTCCTCAGGCCTCTAAGATGCTGTTTGGTATAATTGATAGACAATGTATTCCTCTGAATATACTTCTGGGACCTGTCTTCACGTGCTTATATACATACTTTACAAACTTCCCTCTTTTCTGCATTTTGATGCAGACTTGTCTTTTGATTTTGAAAAGATGTATATTGCACGCGTGTGTATATAAGATATATGATGGATGCCTATGTTTTTAATAAAACCAAATTGAAATTTGTGAATTCAAAGGATTCCTGGATGTACACATACTGAGATATTTCTAGCTTACAAGGAAAAAACTAAACTCACAAATAAACCATTATTAAATGTTTTGGGGTTTCTTTTGTGTGTACATGATTTAGCTAATGGATTTAGAAGAGGCTGTTCCTTTGGATTGCTGTCGTCTTGTCAAATACGATGAGTTTCATGACTACTTGGAACGATCTTATGAAGGAGAAGAGGATACACCAATGGGTTTATTACTTGGAGGTGTCAAATCAACGTACATGTTTGACTTACTGTTGGAAACAAGAAGACCTGACCAAATTTTCCAGTGCTATAAGCCTGGTGGTAAGACATTTAATTACATATAGACGAAGATAGACTAAAATCGTGTATTGCGTGATGGCATGAAAATAAAACTTGTAAAACAGAGAACTTCCATTATAATGTGTGAAAGAAGAAAAACTTTGTTGTACTAAATTTTATGAAGTCAGTACTCAACAACAAAGTGTGTGCTGCATTGCCAACTTGTTTCTAATTGAAGCAGTTCTATGGTATACTAAAATTTGTCAAACTGTGGAACATTTTTGCCTCTCTGGCATTGAAATTCATCTGAAAATGAAATTCTGAAATTGGACTGCTTCTCAAATTCATTACTGTTTGTATGTATTTAATGCAACCCCTTAATCAGTACATCAGACAAGCACATGTGTGTTTTCTTTGCCTGTTGAATTCTCTCATATGTATGTGGTTTTGTTTTCCTTTTCCTCTTCCCTACAGAGGTCATGGTAAAGGTTCACGTAGTTGACCTAAAGACTGAATCTGTTGCTCCTCCAATAAGTGTACGAGCTTATTTGAATCAAACAGTTTCAGAATTTAAACAGCTAATTTCAAAGGTAATTTACAGTCGTTAAGGACTTGTATTAGAGTTTTCATTCATTCTGACTGTGAAAATGTGTCATAATTTAAATATCTAAAATAAGAGCCTGCACCTTTTGCAGTTCATACTGTGTCATGTCCAGTAGGGTTAGATTAGTTGTTGCAGTTGAGCTTGTCTATCTACTTAGTGCTGCTAAAAGCAGGAATCTGCTTCTTGCTTCCATCCAACGTTCTACCCTGTCTTTCGCACCAGCTTAGCCACTGTCTGGCCATATTGCTTACTAGCTTACCAGATAATAAGTTTCTTGGGGAAGCTGAAGAGTCGGGTTCATGTTCTTTTGGGTTAGTAACTTGAGCCACCTCACTGAGTATCCAATCAGTGGCAGAACGAGTGAACTGTTAGCATATAACTGAACCAATACGTAACTTCCCCCATTGGCTTCAGTAATTGAAATTAACACCCAGAGCTGTCCACATTCTCCCTACAAACCCTCCTTTTCATCCCAGCAGCCACTTGTTATTAAGATGCAGATTGATTTTTACATGGTCTTAAACCATGGAATGTTACTGCTTCCACTGAATTGGAAGACAGACATTTTACTCAGACAATTCTGTGTAAAATAGCGCAGTGGTTGATGTAACTTCATAATATTTGTTATGAAACATGATTTCAGTAATTTGAATTCAGTCTCATTAAGAATTAAGTGAACAGTGTGCAAAACCTGATGCTCGAGAATATATTTTATTTTCGGTTGGTTCATACCCTAAATAATAAGACTGATTCCTTGTGTTACTGGTCATTAACAATTTGCCAGTTCTCTGCAAAGCCAAGCCATTTTAGTCTACTGGCCTTTTGGAAAAACTAACACTTGCTACATATCAAAGAATGGAGGAAAGGAACTGGAACTGAACAGGTTTGGGAGGTTTTCCCTCACGTTTTGCAATTTATAAGTCAATAAACAAACCTTCTCCTATTCCTATGAGTAATCTTAAAAAATGAAATACTTGTTCCAGTACTTGAAATTACGTATAATGCGCATGTTACCTTACTGTCGATGTCTTATTTTAGGCTACACACCTGCCCGCTGAAACAATGCGGGTAGTATTAGAACGTTGCTACAATGACTTGCGTCTTCTGAACATTTCCAGCAAAACACTGAAAGCTGAAGGCTTTTTCAGAAGCAACAAGGTACCTGCTCTGATTTTTAAATCGGTCATTTCATGTATTTGTAGACTTCACTGTTGTGTTGTAAAAGGTATGGATATCTGTATAGAATTTATAATGGATAACTGTCACGTATTTCAATGTGTATTGTGTGGGACATTTTTAACCAGCAAATATTGTGGTGCTGATGAATACTATAGGCTATATATGAAACCAAGTGTACATAAAAAGGTAGAGCAGATTCAGAATCAGACATCTGGTTCATACTCAGTGGTTCAAATGATGGTGAGGTTAACAACCTTACAATGAAGATTTTTAAAAGTCAACCCTTCTTAGGGAACAAAGGTTGGCATATTACTATGAAACCTGCTTAATTTGTTTTCTAAACCTTTTGAACAGCTGTGCGTGCTCTCAATATTAAAGTTCTTAAGAAAGAAATGTCAAAACTAAGAGCAAGTTTTTGGTGGGTTTTTGTCTTAAATTCAGTAATTTTTACTATGCAGATTCCCCCTAGCCAAATTTATATTGTTTTTCCAAAAAGACTTCTAATAAATGTTTCCAATAATAGTTGTGTAATGCATTCAGGAGGAGTAACCTAGTACTTAAATAACTTAAATAATATCTGTAGCATTGCCCTTTTTACTACAGTAGTCATAGCACATCTTCTAGCACACTTTGCATATCCTCTGTCTATGAAATTTAAGCTCAAGAACACACTGTCCTCAATGAAAAAAGATTAGTGAAGGCTTTGATGGCTTACAGCTGAGCAAAATAATGGCATTGACCTGTTATTCAGTTAGTTCAAGCCCTTTCGCATTCACGTTGTCACTACAACACAGTGGCCTTTGACAAAGGGAAAAGAGAAATTTGT
Organism: Calonectris borealis; assembly: GCF_964195595.1. Lineage (NCBI taxonomy): Eukaryota > Metazoa > Chordata > Aves > Procellariiformes > Procellariidae > Calonectris > Calonectris borealis. The sequence goes on from NC_134325.1 coordinate 10,423,458, forward strand.
TCCCTTGTGTTCTAATTTGTGCTGTTGCTTACCCATGTATAGATTTAAAGATTTCTTATTTATGATGCTATACTAGAAAATAAAGATAGACTGCCAGCTGTAGTTGTGGGACTCATTACTACCATAACTAGTGTTAGTGTACAGGTGAAGGGTGTATGTGATGTGATACATAAATACGCTTCTGAACATAAGTGTTTACTGCAGCTGGTCAGTCTGGTTTCAGTTCACTCCAATCTTAACATGATTATGAAAAAAAGGAAAAGTGAAATCATTATTAAACTACATACTCCTTAGTCTATCTTTTTCTCAACATGTATTTTAATTTTTTTATAAAAGGTGATGTTTCTTAGTGTTGTAATATCTAATGTGTGCTCAATCCTATCCATATGCTATTGTTGCTTTTACTTTTATTTAAAATAGCACTACATGGTAAACCACTGTTATTTTACGTCTAGGTATTTATTGAAAGCTCAGAGTCTTTAGATCATCATGTGGCATATACAGATTCTCATTTATGGAAACTTTTGGATCGTCATGCAAATACAATCAGACTATATGTTTCATTACCAGAGCAATCACCTGGATCTCAATTTAGGCGAGCAGTTTATCAGAAGTCTAGTGGAGATTCAGGCAACTTGGATGAAGCCTGTGAAAGAGTAAAAGGACCTATAGGTAATATGAAATCTGTAGAGGCAATTCTGGAAGAAAGCACCGAAAAGCTTAAAAGCTTGTCCCTGCAGCAGCAGCAGGAGGGGGATAATGGAGACAGCAGCAAAAGCACAGAAGCCAGTGATTTTGAAAACATTGAATCACCCTTAAATGAAATAGACTCTTCAACATCAGCAGAAAACAGAGAACTTGAAAACCAAATTCAGATTTCTGATCCTGAAAATCTCCAGTCCGAGGAACGGTCAGATTCAGATGTAAATAATGACAGGAGTACAAGTTCAGTGGACAGTGATATCCTCAGCTCCAGTCATAGCAGTGATACTTTATGCAACGTGGACAATGCCCCACTTCCCTTGGCTAATGGACTTGATTCTCATAGTATCACAAGTAGTAGGCGATCAAAAGCAAATCAGGGGAAGAAAGAAACCTGGGACACAGCAGAGGAAGATTCTGGAACAGATAGTGAATACGATGAAAGTGGCAAGAGCAGAGGAGAAGCACAATATATGTACTTTAAATCAGAACCCTACACTGCAGATGAAGGTTCGGGAGAAGGGCAAAAATGTATGTATTTTTTTTTAAATGCCTTAAAATAATCCAGCTTTTATTACTATTTAATTCATATGCTGTGTTAAAAAGTCTAATGACAATATTGAAAAACTTGATGATATGTCAAATTAAAGCTAATGAAAGTGCAAAGATGTATGGCTGACATGAAAATGTCCGAACAAATTCAATATAAGAGCCTCAGTGATATATTAATTGTCATAAAGATAAATTATTTAAACAATGCTCAGTACCTGTGTATGTTTTATAACTAATAGAAGCATAATTCAAGAACAGTAGGATATAAGATAAATATTTTGAAAGGCAAAGGTTTTCCTGTCAATCCAGAAATCCTGATGTAATAATAATAGATAAAGAGTAAGATCTTTTTTGCTGGTTTGTGGGGTTTTTTTTGTGACAAACATTTTCATTTTTAAAAACACAGAGAAATTTAATTGCAGCTACTAAAGTTTTAATAAAATTACTCCTTTCGCCTGGAAGGATTTTTTTGGGGGGCTGATCTTGACGTACTTAATTTTTCCCTTTTTTTTGGTAGGACTAGTTGGATGCAGGAATTATTTGTTTACAGTAATTTTGATGCTTTCATAGTACGCTGTATAAATGATTATCCTGAGGGGAAGGCTTTTATGTGTTTTTGGTATGACAGCAAGAACGGATTTATAATTCAAATAATTTATTTGTTCAGTTAAATATTCTGAATAGCAGTTTTTTAATTCTAATAAGCCATGACACAATATCATCATGCTGTGGTTTGTAGTGTAGTCCAAATTTCATATATTAAGAAACACAGTTTCTAAAGATAAACTATTCACTTCACTTTCCAGAATTTCATATTACTACAGTGGCTTTTCCTTAATTACGAAACTATTCCATGAAAAAATCCCTGAATCTAGATGTGAGCTTGCCTTGTGATATCCTGTGGCCTTCCAGAACACAAAGTTAACAAAACTTTTTAATCCAGAAAGCCAGGGGGAAAAAAAAAAATGTTTGGTGGCATGTGCCTGGCCAGCCCCAACTCAGAAGGAGTTCTGTCTCTCCCTTGAGGCAGAGGAAACCTGTAGGGGGATTATCTGCAAACGCTCCATCTGATTCTCTCTATTCGTTGTCTTATGAATGGAGAAGATACTACTTCGCTCTACTACTTCACTGATGGCAAAATAGGGCAGTTTGGAACTGCTATGTCTTCCAGGAGTATCTACCCTTAAAATACAGCAAAGCTCTTAAAGGTTACAGTAACACCCTCAGATAAAATGTAAATGTGGCCATTAACTATAATTCTAACTTTTCAGTACTGTTTTTCTGCAAGTGGTAACTGTGAATATATGGACATAATACACTAGAGTGCTTTTTTTTTTGGTAGTATAGTGTTTCATGCCATTTTTATCTTTATTTTTGCTTAGGGCTGATGGTGCATGTTGATAAAAGAATTACACTGTCTGCCTTCAAGCAACATTTGGAGCCTTTTGTTGGAGTTCCATCTTCTCACTTCAAAGTCTTTAGAGTCTACGCCAGCAATCAAGAGTTTGAGAGTGTTCGGCTGAATGAAACACTTTCATCATTTTCTGATGACAATAAGGTTATTCAGAAGTTATTCTGAATTATTAAAAAATATATTGGTACAATATAGACAAACTTAAGAACCTAATTTACAACTTTTTGATAACTTGCCAGGTGAAATCATTACATTGGTCTTGGTAGCGTGTTACAAAATGTAATTTTGATATCAGTTCTAACAGATACTCCTTTTGCCTTCTAGATCACTATTAGACTTGGAAGAGCCCTTAAGAAGGGTGAATACAGAGTCAAAGTCTATCAACTTTTGGTAAATGAGCCAGAGGTAAGGTGTAAGATTCAATTTCAAGACTGAATCATGAAAATACTATAATATGTGCATTGACCAAGGTTTTTCTCTGAAATCTTGGAAAAAAAGAAAGTTCCTCTTTTCTCTGCGTCTTCCTGCAAGTTTTCCTGGATTTAATTTTGAGATTATTTCTGTTTATTCTGTTCTAAGTATACAATTGGAATGTTATCTACAGTATCTCTCTTAAGTGTCTCTCTCTCTGCAGTGTAAATCGAGAACAAATGAAATGAAAATAATTGTTTCTTTGTTTTCCTTAAATGTATGAAAGTCATGTAGAATTCTTTCTAAATAAGAAACTGTTTTTGCTCATGGTTGCAGTTTTCAGAAATATTGTACTGATACGATTTGTCGCATTCACACACTGCAGACAATGCTTGTCAGAATGGTTAGCTGGATAATAGTCCTCTCTGCATAAGACAAGCCTGAAACAAAAATGCCTCTCTTGCAGTAGCACAGCTCACTTGCTTGTTACATCTTCTGGGACATGAAAAGTATAAAAGCGATTTCACTATATAGATTGCAGTCTTTAAAAGTCGACTTCGTATGCATCTTAATTTCTGATTTTATTTTTTGGACCAAACTGCAGAATACATACTAATAATGGATAAGTGTAAGAGACCGAAGCTGAACTGATAAAGCAGGGAATAAGATAAATTGAAAAGTAACTTCCAGTTGTTGGTCTGTCTGACCAATGAAAACCAAGAAGGTGGCATTTTTTTATCATACGGCTTATTTAATTTAAAAGCTTCTTTCAAATTGTTTACAATGTCAATATAATGGTAGCAATTAGTAATACAGACACAAGCCACTATTTCTGCAGTGGCATGCATTCAGAGTGTTTGAATGACCTGTCAAAGAGCTGCTGCTACACAAATTAGGTAAACATAATTTTAATCAATTCATTGCCTGCCTTGTTTATGAAAAGCATTCTAATGGTCATTTTGCTAAGTGGATGGGACTGGTCACAAAACATGAACGGGAGGCAAATCTACTTTTTTCTGTTCAAAAATCTGTATTTAATCACTTTCTATTTATGTTCACAGCCATGCAAGTTTCTTCTAGATGCAGTTTTTGCTAAAGGCATGACTGTCCGACAGTCAAAAGAGGAGCTGCTTCCTCAGCTTCGAGAACAATGTGGCCTAGACTTGACAATTGACAGGTAAAGAGACTGCAATCCGTTGAAGTTACCTGATTAAATATTACTTAAAAATGTGTTTTTTTTCCTCTTGTGTAGAAAGGAAGTTATGAAGGGAGCAGAAATAAGTTACTGTGGTCTTTGAATCAGATTGTGAATACAAACATTAATTTAGCAATTCTTGATTTTCATCTCATGTGGAATGATACAGGGAATAATATTTACGTAGAATTGCCTGTGTGCAACATGTCTACAGGTTTAGATCTGAGAATTCTTATTCTCTCTAAGGATGATTTTCTTCAGAAAGGAGAGCATTAAGTAAATCAGTTCACAAAAAAGCCACCTTCTCTAGATGCAGGCTCAGTGTAAATCACTGCAGCAAACTGCCTCGTGCATTACCATAGGGTGTGTATACAGCACTGATCCAGCACTGTCTTCCTTTTATCCATAATCAGTTGTCTCATCAAGGCTGAACTCACTTTGGGGCCTTGACTCCACATTCCACACACTCTGTACTGTCAGTCACAAGTGATGTGGTATGTACTGTGGAATAACTGGCACTCTGTATTCACTGGAATAAAGAAAAACCTGTAAGATATGGTAAGCAAGCTGGTGGCGCCTTGACATATGCCTAAAATCAGGCTGGAGCAAAACATTGGAAGACAAGTGTTGGCCATTTCCTGTTGAGAAAAGGAGTAGAAACCTAGATCTGGACCAGGTTTTTCTCCTTTCCTCCCCGTGATGGGGCCAAAGGATTTTTGACTGCCGTGCTTGGGTTATGTTCTCTAGTGCCCTATAATTATGGGGCATGTCACAAAATTTATGTCCACTTTTGTGTGTGGCGAAGCCGTTACAATTTAAGTTTTGTACTTGTGTTTAATCTCATTTCAGTTGTTTATACCTTTATTTACCTCCGTATCTAAATCAAAGCTCGTCCTTTTATATTGTCACTGCATTGATGCAGTAGAACTAAGTACATAAATCAGACACCAGTCCTTTCCCAATCCTCCACCTCTAGCCTTCTTCCCCACTTCCCCCTCAAAAAAAAAAAAAAAGAAAGAAAAAAAAGAGCAGCAAAATTGTCAGAAGTGTTTGGGAATTTTCTGTTTTCTTATCCTAAATAGGAAACTCTTTTCTTCCCCTAAATCCCTACACATTTCTTGCACTGAACAAGCACAACACAGGCTTGTTTTCCTTGTGTTTACAAATGATGCAGCACTAAGAGCCAGTAGTGATACCTTGCTGTCAGGACTACTTCAGAATGTTAAACTAATTCTTGATAAACCTAGCTAAACCTCACATAAATGAGTTGTATTTCAGTTTTGTCAGAAAATACTCAGTTTTGATCTCTGGCAGTGGTAAGTATTTATGAGTAGATAAAAACTCAAGTGTTTTCTTCGTGATGTATTTACAGGTTTCGCCTACGAAAGAAAACCTGGAAGAACCCAGGCACTGTTTTTCTGGATTACCATATCTATGAAGAAGATATCAATATTTCCAGCAATTGGGAGGTCTTCTTAGAAATACTTGATGGTAATAATGACATAGTGTCAAGAGAAAGTAAAGATGATGTCAGAGATTTTTTTTCTTTAGAGAACATTGGAAAATTTACTTTCTTTCCCTTTTTTCCCTTTTTTCCCTTTTTTCCCTTTTTTCCCTTTTTTCCCTTTTTTCCCTTTTTTCCTTTTTTCCTTTTTTCCCTTTTTTCCCTTTTTTTTCCCTTTTTTCCTTTTTTCCCTTTTTTCCCTTTTTTCCCTTTTTTCCCTTTTTTCCCTTTTTTCCCTTTTTCCCTTTTTTCCCTTTTTTCCCTTTTTTCCCTTTTTTCCCTTTTTTCCCTTTTTTCCCTTTTTTCCCTTTTTTCCCTTTTTTCCCTTTTTTCCCTTTTTTCCCTTTTTTCCCTTTTTTCCCTTTTTTCCCTTTTTTCCCTTTTTTCCCTTTTTTCCCTTTTTTCCCTTTTTTCCCTTTTTTCCCTTTTTTCCCTTTTTTCCCTTTTTTCCCTTTTTTCCCTTTTTTCCCTTTTTTCCCTTTTTTCCCTTTTTTCCCTTTTTTCCCTTTTTTCCCTTTTTTCCCTTTTTTCCCTTTTTTCCCTTTTTTCCCTTTTTCCCTTTTTTCCCTTTTTTCCCTTTTTTCCCTTTTTTCCCTTTTTTCCCTTTTTTCCCTTTTTTCCCTTTTTTCCCTTTTTTCCCTTTTTTCCCTTTTTTCCCTTTTTTCCCTTTTTTCCCTTTTTTCCCTTTTTTCCCTTTCTTCCCTTTCTTCCCTTTCTTCCCTTTCTTCCCTTTCTTCCCTTTCTTCCCTTTCTTCCCTTTCTTCCCTTTCTTCCCTTTCTTCCCTTTTTTCCCTTTCTTCCCTTTCTTCCCTTTCTTCCCTTTCTTCCCTTTCTTCCCTTTCTTCCCTTTCTTCCCTTTCTTCCCTTTCTTCCCTTTCTTCCCTTTCTTCCCTTTCTTCCCTTTCTTCCCTTTCTTCCCTTTCTTCCCTTTCTTCCCTTTCTTCCCTTTCTTCCCTTTCTTCCCTTTCTTCCCTTTCTTCCCTTTCTTCCCTTTCTTCCCTTTCTTCCCTTTCTTCCCTTTCTTCCCTTTCTTCCCTTTCTTCCCTTTCTTCCCTTTCTTCCCTTTCTTCCCTTTCTTCCCTTTCTTCCCTTTCTTCCCTTTCTTCCCTTTCTTCCCTTTCTTCCCTTTCTTCCCTTTCTTCCCTTTCTTCCCTTTCTTCCCTTTCTTCCCTTTCTTCCCTTTCTTCCCTTTCTTCCCTTTCTTCCCTTTCTTCCCTTTCTTCCCTTTCTTCCCTTTCTTCCCTTTCTTCCCTTTCTTCCCTTTCTTCCCTTTCTTCCCTTTCTTCCCTTTCTTCCCTTTCTTCCCTTTCTTCCCTTTCTTCCCTTTCTTCCCTTTCTTCCCTTTCTTCCCTTTCTTCCCTTTCTTCCCTTTCTTCCCTTTCTTCCCTTTCTTCCCTTTCTTCCCTTTCTTCCCTTTCTTCCCTTTCTTCTTCCCTTTCTTCCCTTTCTTCTTCCCTTTCTTCCCTTTCTTCCCTTTCTTCCCTTTCTTCCCTTTCTTCCCTTTCTTCCCTTGACTATTACTGACATTTTAATAACATTTTATTACGAAAAAAATAGAAGCAAAAAGAATTAATAAAAGCTTTATGTGAAGCTGGGGGCGGGGATTGTGCAAGTGCAGATTTCCTGTGTCTGGGATATGCTAAAGGTCTAATAGCGGTACTGTTTTGTATGTTTATCAGAAACTTTTGGACATACTGTAGTACTGTAGGCAGATTTTTTTGCATGTGTATGCTTTCATCGTACATAAAAACTGTAGGAATGCCTATATGTTAGGCTTTTATTTGTATTTAATTTTTGGACTAGTATTGATGATGTTTGTAGTTAGCCGAAATATATGTGTGTGTATGTATATACATAATACATAGGTAATTTGTTTTTAAAGTCAGCACAGCTGTTCAATCATTTAGTATTTTTCAGACAGGAGTGAAAAAACACTGATCTTCTGTCATGAAGTGCCAAATTTTTGAACAGACCTTGGTCATCAAAACAACTATGGCTGAAATGTTGGAAAGCAGATTGTTTTTTAAATTCTGCTTAAATGTCATTAAAAATATGGCATTTCTTAAGCTATCCTTTGCATATACACTTAAAATTTGGATTCTGAATGCAAAAGCATAACTTAAGGGGGGAAAAAAGTAGGCCGTGCTGTTTTTTCTCTTGGTTAACCGATATTTCTGTTAATGGATAGATGAAGAATGTGAATTCCATTCACTCAGGAACTTTCTTCACAAGCATACCTGGCTTAAGAAGTCTCATTTAGCTGTTACTCCAGTATTTTGGCAGCTGTGTTCAATCCTGGTATTTTTAATTTTTAACAAAATTGTGCCAATGCAAGTACAAAAATTTGAAACGAACATGGGATGTTCAGGAGGCCTGCAGATTCCTGTAGGCATATGTATCAGCTCACACTTCAGTTAAAACTTTGCCATTTTAAATATTTTTGGATTAGTTTTACATTTAATTGCTGTACTGTTTCTGTAGTGAGTAGGTCTTGGAGGTACTACTTTTTAGACCACTGCAGCCCACCTAGTTCACAGATATGCCATATTATAGACTACAGGGCTTCCAAGTATTCTGTAATATCTTGTATAACTGTCTAGCTCTGCCCAAAAGGTGCTACTTTAATCCAGTTGTAGAAGGTGCAGCTAGATCCCACTATATTCTGTGAAAATTAAGTTGTATGTACCCGCTGCTACCACAGAGGTTGTTGGAAGAGTGTAAAGGCAACTGCTTTAAGTCAGGGTTTGTAAGGCCTTCCACCATGACCATTGCTTTCATGTTGTTCTTCAGCTAAACACTGAAGACATTAGGCAGGTAAATAAGGCAACTTAGAATAATTTACCGTTAAGTTTCTTAGCAGAGCAGCTTTACATCACACTGTTGCAGACATGTTTAAATCAGTTATTCTCTGGCTCTGAAGAAAACTTATGTAATTGCTTCAGACTTGAAATAAATGCCAAGAAGCACTAGGTGGCTGTATCTTCATTTCAGACAATAGGTTAGTGTTGAAAAGCAGCACAAATGTAGTCGTAGGCAAGATTATAGAAGGTATTTAGGGAGAAGCTTAAATAGTGGTGGTGGTTTCATGCAAAACAAGCACGTAATGGTAGACATAAATGTTTAAGCCACAAGTTCTGCATGCTAAATAACAAAATTATAGACTGATTTAAAATAAAAATAAAATCAGCCCTTTGTTATCACTTTTGCTTATCTGATTGTAACATTAATAGTATTACCCTGTCAACCAGAGAAAGCTGTTACCTGAAACTGATATAAAAAGGCTGGAGGCAGTACATACTAAAACTCTTCAAGGTGGTAGGTGTAAAGCAGGCTTTAATAACAAGTGTATAGTTAGTGTGTGAAATCTAGAAGTCAAGTGTGGAGAGCTTATTTTGGTAAAGAAAGTGAAGCACATGAATAAATACCAGATTGCTGAGGAAGGTCTCATGCAAATGCAAGATCTGGAGGTCAGCCTCTGGTTAGGTGGATAGATACTCTATGTATAACCGAGCTGGATGTGATGGAAAAACATGCTCTTAAGAGGAATAAATGGCATGGCTCATAAGAGATGCTGCCTATGAAAAATTCCTTGAAAGGAGTTGGTAACAAAGAAAAGTTCAACTAAATCCTAGTTCCTTCCCCCCCTCCCCTTTTTTCGGTAGACTACTTGCAGCACACTTACTGGGTTACTTAGTTCGTGTGTGTATATGTAGTGCATAGTATGTAGTTCCATATTTGAATATGCTTGTGCTATGGAAAACCCTTGATCTTAAACAGGATATTTGGTGATGTTAATATAATAAATTTCTTTCTTTCGTAGGAATAGAGAAGATGAAATCCATGTCACAACTTGCTGTTTTATCGAGACGATGGAGGCCATCAGAGATGAAACTAGATTCTTTCCAGGAAGTAGTGCTAGAAAGCAGCAGTGTTGAAGAATTAAAAGAGAAGGTAAAATGTGTAACATGATGCAAGTTTTTTGTGGTTTCTTACCACAAGAGCCTTACTGATGTCCTCTGTTGGGAAGCACAGAGATGTCATCGTTACAAAAATCTTGTTGCGTGGTGATTGTTCTTTTTTCCCAGGAACTGAGAACCTGTCCCATCCTCTTACCAAAGCCACGTGAATTATTAGCTTTGGTTCTTAGTTTCATATAATGGTCTGGTATCAAAGTATTCAGGTGAATGCATGCAAAAAAAAAAGTCGTATCTTGAAGTTTAAGAAGCATAATATTACCTGTGTCCCTTATGCTTGAAAAACACATGTGAAAGAAAAGCTGAACTATTGTCACTTTGTTTTTTTCAAGCCAGTATTTTGGTGTTCCAAAATACCGAACCTCTCAGCTTCTTCATATTTGAATTTGACAGCTGTTGCTCAGGGATGGTGTACCTGTACTGAGTAGATTGAAATATATTTTGATTGCAAAGAAATATGGCTTTGGTATGTTTTTTTCATTAAGGCTAGAACCCTCTAACACGTAAGCAGACATGTGCTGTCCTAGCAGAAATCTAAGTAGAAGTGTGTCTCGCATTGACACTGTTTTATTAATCCAGTATATCACAGGGTTCCACTCTTAGAGAAATGGTTATGTGGCAATACCCAGATGTAAGAAGGCCACCTTGGATGTTGAGGTCAGCAAAAATCCTAGTATCAGTGAAGTCTGCCAGAGTCTTACCTTACTAAAACACTCAGCATTTGTAAGTTAGGGGTTAGTTCATAGACTGGAAGGAAGAACATTGTTCAGCTGCTATAGAATGCAACAGCCTTGGATTTGTGTATGTACACAGATTAAGCTATGGACTGATTTATTGTATTCTTCAGGTAGAAATGAAATTTATAACTACAGTTTTTTGCATGCAGTCTTCAAGATTTCCTCTTCACTTGTATCTGAAGAAAGAGTTGGGTCGTCTTGTTTTCTTGTCTTAACAATTGATGTGCAGGGAGCAGTTTTAGCAGCATTCTCTCCAATGGATCTTAAAATCTTTTTATTCCTACCAATAATAAGAGAAATTTGAATTTGACACAGCTGTAGTAACAGATGTGTTCAGCCAGCTCTTCTCTTTCAGACAAATTTTATTAGCTGAGTGTAGGGCTAATACATTTCAGAATTTGTCTGGCTTTTGTCAGTATTGTTTATTTATCCTTGTTTCCTAAGAAAATGAGAGTTAGAAAATTATACTGGCTGTTACTGTTTTCTCACCATCAGTTTAATTTGAACACGTCTGTTTTAACAGCGGATTTGAAGGAGGCAAGACTCTTAGAGAGGAAATGTCTTCAAGTTTTGGGAAAATAAGCAGCCAGAGATAAATGCAACTCTAAGTTAGCATCTGCCTTGCCATTGAGACGAGACTGCAGCCCGCACTGAGTGAAGGTCGAGGCAGTGGTGAGCCTGTGTGCACCGTGAGACTGCTCAGCAGAGGGAGGGCTCCACCGAGGCCGTGCTAGGCACAGCTGGGTGACCCTCTGACAGGTGCTAGGACTGGGCAGGGGCAGCAGGGGACGGATCGTGCACTCTGTGCACCGAGGAGGTGCACAGCAGGGCAGTTGCAAGGGGGAAGAGCAGCCAGTGGTGCTTGTGGGGAATTGCGGGGTTGTTATGGTAGGATGTGCAGAGGTGTATAGAGATGGGTTTGTTGTGCATATTTTACGGCTTTGCCTGCTTCCAGGTTGACTTGATAATAGATTTCATTTCATACAAGGAAACTGCTGAGGGCTAATTGATGGACATGAAGGTTTAAATGAGGCAGTTGGTCTCTTTGTATCTTGGAACTCAGATGTTATTAGTTAATTGTTTCTATTAACTTTTTTCTGTCACCCCTTCACGGTTAAGAGAAGTGTGATCACAGCAAGTGTCAATTGTGACACACTAGTAACTTCAGAAATGTAAAAAATCTGTACCTGGTCACTAATTTTGTATGAATACTTTAGATTATTTGAGGACTTTCAAATATTTTAATTGACTTCTAGATTTGGCAGCTCCACTGACTTTATGTAGACACTCCGTAATGTTCTTGTGGAATAGTATTAAATCCACCATTTTTCTTCACTTTACAGCTGAGTGAAATAAGTGGAATACCCTTAGAAAACATAGAATTTGCAAAGGTAAGTAAGATTTTGTCTGTTTTCACCTTTTAATGGCATGGATGTGTGATTATGAGTTTTGTTTTATTCACTAAGTAATTGCTTCCTCTCAGGGTAGAGGAACGTTTCCATGCGACATTTCCATACTAGAGATTCACCAAGACTTGGACTGGAATCCTAAAGTATCTACATTGAATGTCTGGCCTCTGTACATTTGTGATGATGGTGCAGTAATATTTTATAGGTATGTATTTTATTACAGTATAATAAACCATGCAGAAAATCTGCATATAAGATTTGAGGGATGATGTAATCAACAGAAGCCTAAAAATACTCTTCTGTTGTCTTAAAGGAAAAATGCTTATGGAAGAGGGTTTAAAACATTGAGCTGAAATGTTTGTGCTCCTCAGCTTCCTAAAGACCTGAGTATTAACTATGTTTATTGTTTAAGAAAACAAACACTGCACCCTTTTACTCACTTCTCCCTCCCAAATCATTGAAAATAATGCTGAATGCAAAAAAAGTTGCAATACTTGAGTGTATATCTGGATTTAATCTCTTAAAATAGAAGAATATCTGTGAAAGTCTTGCCTTAGGTTTTAGAGAGCAAGGATTTTATTTTCCGAGTTTATTTCTTTGATAAATTAGAATGGCTTCTTTGGAAAAAAGGATGTTATAAAAATTTTGTTAACATGAAAAATGTTCATCAGCTGGCGGCAGTAGCCCAAAGGTACTATTTGAGGACTAAGAGCTTGAATATTGTCATGTCTGCTAAAGTTGGGGGGTGAGGGAACCTCATGAACACGTTGCTTCTACAGTATTTTTCATAATTACAGGTGAGTTTGCAGGAAACAGCTGGTTGGTAATGTGCTGGCCTTGAAGAAAATGATTTGGGAGAGCAGCTGGTAGTTTCCAGGAGGGGCTGGCTGACATGCTGCTTCCAGGAGGGGCACTGTGACCGAATAAAGAGCAGAGTCACAGTTGTCTATAAAGAGGAGATGCCAGGTAGATGGAGGAGGATAGGCTTGTTTCTTGCAGCTTTCCCTTGGGTCTGCTGTCAGTTAGACTACTGAACGTCTCTGTTAGAAAAGCAGGCTTAGACAGATTGTTAGTTTCTGGAGAAGAAGAAAATCTGTAAGGAGTATTATGTTTTTTACTAAGTTGCTCCAAGTGAAAAAATTACAGAAATCTAATTATGGTCATTGTATTAATCTGGGTTTTAACATGTATTTTCATTTTAGGGATAAAACTGAAGAATTAATGGAACTAACAGATGAGCAGAGAAATGAACTGATGAAAAAAGAAAGCAGCAGACTCCAGAAAACTGGACACCGGGTAACCTACTCGCCTCGTAAAGAAAAAGCACTAAAAATTTATCTGGATGGAGCACCAAATAAAGATTTGACTCAAGACTGATACTCGCTATAGCATTTTCCCTGGGGAATTTTTTTGTTTAAAATAAAAAGGTTCACTACTACTGTGTAGTGCCGTTACGGCAGGACACTCATTAGGTGTAAAGCGCTGACACCAGCACTGATTGGGCTGTGTTACCAATCAGAAGCGCAGTGCCCCGTTGGGTCACTGTTTGACTTGGAATCATGTTGTGCACTATAGTCAAATGTACTGTAAAGCTAAAAGGGATGTGCAAATAAAAGATTAGAACTAAAAAGTGGGCGGGGAGGGAAATGAGTGGAAATTTTTGAGGACAGTGTGCACATAGTAGCTAGTGAAACTAGCCTCAAACAGGATACTCATAGCTTAATAATAAAAGCTGTGCAAAGGCCATGAAAGAATCCTTTTTTCTGTTTGTTTCACTGATACACGCATTACCTCATCAGAGAGTCTGAAGTAAATGTTAACACATTGGTTCTAGAAAAGCAGCAGAAAAGGGTCAAAGATGAAATGGAAGTGCTGCAAGTGTAAGGTTTTTAGAATATTCTTCCATAAAACAGGTAGGCTGAGAGGTGTCTGCAGAAAGCTGCCAGCAGGTGTTGGTTCATTTTGCAGAAGTGCTGTTGTAAGGTAAACTGGTTTTTAATAGGTTACAGAAGCCGATGAGCAGCTCTATTATATTGCGTTCAATGTGTAAATAAAATTTGCCCTATCCATTCAACAGAACTGCAGCTCAGCTATTTACCATGGTATTTCTTTTCACATATCAACATTCATTGTGTACATTTGGAAGTATAGTTGCCTATTTAAATCTGTATTCATTTTATGTTTGACGATGCTGGGTACTTTAGGGTTGTATTTCCCCTTGTTGATGAAGTTTTTGTTTTGTTCAGCTACTTTTTGTACATTTTGTTTTTGAGACTATTACAAGTTTGCATCTTCTCCACCCACTGAAAGTCATTTTATTTTTCCCAGAGTTGATTCCGTAGCTATATGTAGTCAAATATTGGGGCAGCTTCTAACACCTCAACATATAAACTTGGTAGTTCAGGTTGTGGTGCAAAGACTGACACAGTCAACATGATTTCATTGCAAAGCCTAGGAACAGCAATTTTTTGCTTTGGTCCATAAAGATCAATAGAGAACAATTCTCCGTAGTTTTTGGAAAACCACCTAATTTATAACAATCAAAAGACTTTGGTAAACTTTTTCATGCCAGATGCTGTTTACAACAATGAACATGCCAATAAAACATTTGTTCATTCTGTTGTGTTATTTTAATCATTAAATGCTGTGGGTTTTATTTGAAAAAATACGGAATTATTTCATGGAAATACAGACTTTTCCAAGGCAATGTCAGAATTGTAAGGCTGTGTGTATATATGTGTGTATGCACACGCACACACCCCCACACCCCCCCGCGTGTACACAGTATTGCAGGAAGTGTTTTGTAGCCCATCTGCTGCTCCCCTTTACTTACATTCACACCAAATTTTTCTTCAACTGTAAGTTTCCTTTTCCAGAATTGAATTCCTCACCAGTGAAACTTCTAAGGTCCAGATACGATTGGCAGCTAAGTTCTGTTCCAGAGAGGAGAAAGGATTTTGAATAACTGAACGTTCAGTTCTTCCTTGCATGCTGACCCACAGCAGCCTAAAAATCCTGAGGAATCTGGCAGCTTGAGAACAAGGCACCGTGCGGAGGAATTCCCTCATTCTTCCTCTTCTGTTTGACCTGTGCCACTTCTCCAACATAGATGAGGTGGAAGCAGGAGCAAAGGAAGCATAGAGTGAGTACCACCCAGTAGGTGGAGTACTTCATTAAACTACTATTTACATATGTATATAGACTGCTGAAGGATCCTTGGAGGTTTTGGAAGAGAGACCAAAAAAAAAACTCTCAAATGGGTCATGAATTTTCTTCAAACTTGGATATTTGGAGAGGCAAAAATCTAGAGATGGAAAGTAGGGTTAAGAAAAGAATTCCAAAAACTGCTTGCTTAATCTCTAGCCCTATTTGGGAAGCTTTATTGAGAACTACTTTGAAGAAGTTAATTTTAAACCTGTAAGTCTTGACAGAAATCTGGATAGAGGACTGAGGGGCATCCTTATAATGATTTCCTGTCCAGTGGTGCACTTCCTTCTGCATAAGTGTACTGGAATATATTCTGGGTTGTTCTGGGAGACATTTTTCAGCATCTGCTTTACATTCTGATCATTTCAAACATTTTTGAGTTTG
Source organism: Calonectris borealis (assembly GCF_964195595.1). Lineage (NCBI taxonomy): Eukaryota > Metazoa > Chordata > Aves > Procellariiformes > Procellariidae > Calonectris > Calonectris borealis. The sequence goes on from NC_134325.1 coordinate 10,438,947, forward strand.
ACCATGGCCATTTTAAAGAAACAAAAAGCCTTGAGTTTCTAATTTGCTTAGTTCAGCAGAAATCTTACTGAACTTCTGATGAATACTAACACTTCATCTTTCAGGGATTGAGGCATCAAGAAACTTGAAGGGAGAATAATGTTATCCTTAAGTAGGGCAGTATTTACAGACAGTTATTGCTCTCTTGAAGTATTTTTTAACAGGAAAATTGCAATGATATTTAATTCCTTCTCGTTGTATAGATGGGCTGTCTCTAAAGCACAGCAATTTTATTAGGAATAGAAAGGAAAGGTAAATTCAGTGAAGTCTGAGAGCACGTGTATGTGCGCATGCTTTGGTGTGAGAATTGGTGGTAGAAATGAATCCTTAAACTAAAAGTCAGACTGTTCTGATGAAATATTCTTCCTGTTCATAATGATTCATAATTCTGGTACCCAAGGAATCTGTTGAAAAGCTTTCACAGACGAGAAGTGGTGAAAGACTTGCAGGCTAGTAGCAAAGTCTTGTAGCTGCTTTTGTTAAGTTATTGATGCTCTACTGTTCCAAATTAGACATAGCAGTAGGGTTTATTTGGGAAGAAGCTCCATGTTACTTGGCTGGAGCCTCATATTATCTTTTACCATGTGCAATAATAGATGGTGAAATCTATACCCCAAAAAACCTTAAATAGTGGAAGAGCTATTGTAGCAAACTGTTTGTTGAGACAGCCGGGAGCTGGGGAGTTTGGATCGGATTTCACTCCTAGCTTGCTATTGATTTCTTAAATCAATGACCTGTTAAGATGGTAATGATTTTGTAACGCACAGATTTATGTGTATGAAGTATATTAAAAGCACAAACCATTTCTCAAAGAATTTTCTCTGGGTGTAATAGAATCAAGTAGGAGAAGCAGAAGTCTCTAAATGCAAGAAGCTATTTAGGTTGTCCTACTGCTAAACTGAAGTAATGAACTTATGTTCACTGCCTCTATCTCTCAAGAAGGGTAGGTGATGGTGGAGTATAGTCAACAGATACTTTAATCGACATTACCCAAGGTATGTTCATCTAGTGCAGAATGCTGCCATATATGTGGCACTGTATTTAGCTCTACCTTAGCCATAGCCTTGTAACTGCAGCCGCACTTTTCTCCTATATATTGATACTTACATATTCAGTGTACAACAGAGAATCTATATTCTTTGTATTCAGCCCATTTAGCTGTTTGTTCTGCAATTTTAAATAGTATATTTTGCCCTTGAGAGAGAGAGCCCTGAACAGTGAAGTTGAAAGTTCCTCTGTAGAAACCAATATGTTATATGGATATAAGTATGTACAAACTATTTGTTATTTATATGGAAAATGTTGTAGGCTTTTTTTTGATAGTATGCCCCTTATATAGTGTGGGAGGCCAACAACCGTTGTATATGAAAGTATAAAACTCAAGGGATACTCTAGCTATGGAACACCAGTTCTTAAGTTACACTGAAGGCTGCTGCAGGACAGATGGCATCCATTGTACACAGCTGAACAGCAGCTCTGGATATATTCATCTAAAAGGGTAAGCATCCTCTATCTTTTTCATCCTTCCACAATGTGTGTGGTGGGGAGGGACATGACACCAGAATCTGTATGTTTATATGTTTATGATTATATTTTCTAAAGAAAAATAAAAAATTGCTTAAAATCGACGACTAAAACAGTCCGAAATAGATGGTTCTTACCCTAGAAAAAGAGTAAGATTCTGAACACACGTACTGAAAAGTCACTTCTACGGTCACTAATAACTTAAGATTATTTATGCTTATGTGTATTTTTTAATGAGTACAAGTACTGATAAGTTTATTTCTAATGTACAAGGGGACAGTACTAATCCAGAAGAAACACGGATATATTTCTCATTTGTCTTTGACAGAAGGTTTAGTCCAAGATTGAATGAATTCAACAATAATCTGCACATGCAGGTTTGGTGCACAGAAAAGGATGCTCATTGAAGACCTTGTTTATTGCACTTCTATCCAGCAGTATGTGTTTAGGGTTTATATAAGCAAGACACTAGACAAAAATCTCTAGAAATAACTAAGGAAACTTTCTGGTGTTTGAACTTTAAATTTCATCTCCCAAAAACAGGTCTTGAGCCGAGACAGGCTCAGGCTTCAAACCTGCTTGGTCCTCCAGACTTTCTAATTCTTTACGTACTTCCTGAATGACACTGCTTTCTTCATAATCAGAAAGAACATCTCTGGGTATCAAGCTGAGAAAGGGCATCTCATCCATGATTAAAGGATCTTCTTTTTCATTATTCCTGGTTTCATTGGCAGACGGTTCACACACAGATGTAGTGCTGTGGCTGTTGGAAAAAGAGAGACATCTGGTCATATAGTACATCTTTTCATGTTTTTTTGCTAGTTCCTTAATAAAATTCTTCATTCCCTCCCCACATGAAAGCATGTTAAATGCCTAATACTGTCAGATCTACCATAGCTGACTTCATAAACATCTGATTTTTACATGCTTGACAGCTGGAGAGTTAAAGATGAGATTTCCACATACAGAGCTAGAACAAAAATCCTAACAGAAAAAAACATTTGATACTGGAACACAAGATGGCAGTGGACCTCAGCACAATCTGGCCCTTCTACCTACAAGCAATCATGGTTACTAGTCCTTTCTGTTCGTGTCATAATGCCAAGTTAAGAAACATGATGCTCCAGCTTAAAAGGAATGCAGAAAAAATGTTTGCCATCAAGCTATAGAGTTGAGCGAACTGTGAGCATTATATATTTGGTTCTAAATGGGATAGCGTAATAGCTGTATTTGCTGCTGTCTTTGTTTTGAAAAGTGGCTTCAATTGCCTGCAAACAAACATCCAACATTTGTTGTAGGAACTTTAAAAGGGAGCAAGAATGATTTATATCTGTTGACAGGAGGCAGGAATTAGAACCTGATCACGGTGCATCCACTATCTCTGCACTGTATGGGACAGAACAGGGCTACAGGTCCTTGTGACAGAGTGCAAGGTGACTATTGCTTGTGCCAGGCGCCCCTCAACAACTGCTTAAAGCTGCAGCCTCTTTCACTGGAAACAAAGGGTAAATGAACTAAAGATGTTCCTGAGGCTTATTTTGTGTACATTTTGAATTCTTGCATCTTTTGCTTTCTAGGAGTTCTAAGACTTTCATTTGTGGGCAGACTATGCCCGTATTCTGTAGGATATAATCTGATAGTTTCAGTGCGTTTCACTCAATAATAATATTTAGCCAAGGACCATTTCAAGCAGAGATGGGCTGTTTCTTTTAATAAAAAATGTTATCTGAATCTTCAAATTCACCATGCTTCACAGAAGCAGCTTTATCTTATTGTCCATGCGAGTCATGGGCAAGTGGTATACAGTACCTGTATATACAGTATTACTGTATTTGTGATAACCCTAAACAGATAAATAATTCTTGTGACTATAGCTAGACAGTTCAGTTATATTCACACCCTAATTAATTTCGGTGTTTCTATATCCTCATTTGAAATGTTTTCCTTCTTACTAGACATGACTTTTGCTGACTTACCTTCCCTGAGGTTAATGGTACTTGCACATTAACTGAAATTTTGGTGCTGAAAGGATGGGATAACTGTGCTTGCTTCCTTAGATCACATTTATGAAACAAAATGTTATCCAGTTACTTTTCATGCGTGAAAAAAAGTAGAAACAGAGTTGGACACGGAAGAAGAGAGAAATATTAATCTACATCTCTGTCACAGCTAGGCTGTCTTGTTGAAAGTTAATATAATGAAAATGGTAGTGTAGGAACAAACTTGGACAGTTTGTATCATAGATAACATATAGGTTTTCTAAAAATGCTTTTAGCGCAAAACTGAAATGATCTCACTTTATCCCAATGAAATTGCTGATAATGCAAATAACCATCCTTTTAAAGAATTATTAAAGGCATGATATATTAAAAGTTTTAGCTTCTAGCTGAAAACTGGGAGTCAGCCTGCTTCCTATTCCGTGAAACTTGATACTGAAGAAGTCTGCACAGTATGAAGTGTTTCAAGTCTGAACACAGATCTTAAGTCAGCTGCAGGGAAACTGGCTTCTCAGGTTAGTTTGAAACTGAAGGGAAGTGCAAGCAAAGATATCTTCTTTTTTTTTTTTCCCCTTGTGATAGAAGTGACCTTCGGTAAAGCTGATCAATAGTACAGGAACATGCATGTTTATACTTCCTGCATGTATTAAAATGTCTTATGTGTGAAAGCAAGCAAAATGTCTAACAGAAGCCCAATCTAACATAGCAAGTTGGTGGACAAGAGCTGTGTGTAGAAAATTAAATTGGAATGATACATCTCAACAGCTGTTAGTACTTTCTGACTGATTAAAAAGGAGTACCAGCCTGATACACAAACTTATTTCACACTGGATGAAGGTGTTGCCAAACTCAATTGGGCACATCTATGTGGGACAAAGCAGTGATTCTGAGAAAGTTGCAGTGCTACTGATGAGAAAAGCTGTCAAAACACTTTCTGGTGTGGAAGAATCTGCAAGTTCTGCATCTATTTACCACAGAAAGAGACCCCTGAAAAATTTCAAGCAGCTTGCTTGCCCAGTTTTGATCTTTACCTCTGAGGCTGGCAGATCAAGCCACTTGCACATGGGCATCGCTCAAGTACTCCATCAGGTTCCAGTTCCCAGGTGATCAGGTTGAGAAGTCTGTTTGAAGGATCATGGCAGGGTTCACCTTCTTCAGGTAGTGGAGTGCACACAGGAAACAGTAGTTCTGCATGCCAGAGTAAATTAATTTTATGAGAAGTCGTTAACTGTCTGCTCAACTGAGATGACCTAATCTTCAAGTCTATATGCAAGATATAAAAAGGCAGACTTGACCACCTTTTAAGTCCCCTTGCATGTTAGGGAGCCATAACTTAATGTTCTTTCCACTAGATAGGAGTAAGACATTTGAAGTTCATGCTTAATGAGCAAGATCAACTCCTGCTTCTTCACTACTGTCAATGCAGTAGTACTGCTGAACTCCATCCTTTGGAGATTTGAAAGACTGTTCTAAAACCAAGAAAACTAACATTACGTTGAATCCTTTGCAATGCATAGCATTAATGGTTTAAAATCTGAATAGAGAAATATTGCTATATTTTAGAACTCTGTTATTTTTCCTATTCTATTTCTTTGCAGAGCTTACAAATACAGAGCAATTGTTCAGAGACTAATGAGATTACAAGAACTACTACTCAGCCATTTAATTTGTTAGAGTAATTCTACAGTAGGCAAAGCTGTCTGATGGCATTTGGGGTTTGGCACCCTTGTTTCTGCACAGGGGTGAGTTTCAACTTGTGTAAGAAATTATTTAGAAGGATACGTTATTTGGGTTTCCTGATGCTAGTAACTTATAGTGTCAGTCTTGAATTCAGCTCTTCCAGACGTTCCTATCAAACGTCCCTTCCTCCTCTTGTCTTCATTCACTTCACTCTTTGTGGTATGGCAGAATAAAACATGTGAAGAGTTCAGAACATAAGTTTTTCAAACAGGCTTGGTCAAAATATATATATGTGTGTGTATATACACAGACACACACATATGCTTTAATATATATGACTTATAATCTGTTTTGGAATTAGGAACTGATTATCTTAAGCAGCGAAAACTCCATAGTTTACTACAGTTTTATTTTAAAAATATACAAGTAAAGACAGTCCATCTGTCTTTATTAGGACAACCTTTATTGGTTTATATCTTTATTAGGACAACCTTTTGCAATATTCTAGTGATGGAGAAAGGCCTTGAGGTTAGGCCTAACCTGAAAAACCCTAAAGCAGTGCTAAAGCAGACAACCATCGACAATAAAAATCCATTGCTATTAATAGCTCTATTTAAATTTTTAATAAGTGTTCCATCAATTTTAGTCAATATTCTTATCTACTGTATTGTTCCTTCCTGAGTTACAGGTCTGTACTAAATTTCATTTCAAGCCAAGCGCTAACTCAAATTAGTGCGAATGTCTTATGCAGCTGAAATGATCATCGTGAAGATCCCATAGGAAATCAGGGCCACAGAGGCAGTATTACCCTCACAGTAGACTAGCCTAGTACTACTAACACCAATATAATGGGATGCATACTACTAATTTACTCATCTCTGCATCAGAAGCAGATTCAAAGTCCTGCACGGTGAAAGAAATAGGCATTTATTAAAAGTGCTCTTTCTGTCTCATTTCAGAATCAGAGTACAAAGAAATCTCTGATAGAGCTTGGCAAAACCTGCTTTAGGCAGAAGCCTGATGGGGGGGAAACCTGCTCTAACCAAAACTTGCTGAAATTGAACTAACTTAAGGTCAAAGGTCCACTATGTAACCCTCAAAATTAACAAGGAAAAGCTGAGCAGACTCATTTGCCTTTATATGGTGTTTGAGCTTTCTCCTTTGTTTTCCTGAAATGCCCTACTAGCCTGATCCACCAGCAGGCTGAAGGCAGGTCAGGCAGCCCAACCATCAGTGAAGGTACAAGGTCACCTCTTGCTCATAGCAAGAGCCAGGAAAAAAGCTATCTAGAGAAGTATCTACCTGGTGTAGAAAGATGGTTGGAATCGTATCCTGTCACTACAAAATTAAGGTGAACTATGCTAAAAGCAGCGAGGAACTAGTTGGGTATGAAACGGTAGAAGAAGCTGGGCCCTGACCAGGCAGGATTTAGGACTGATTTCAGGCCTGATACCTTCTCCTCCTCTCTGCCCTTCTGTAAAGCAAGTTTCACATTCCCACGTTGATTGACAACATAATCTGGAACATCATTCCTCTACATACCTTGGCTGTCTGGTCAGCGTTGCATAGCGTGGTGCCCTGGAAGGCTCATGTAAAACTCAGAGTATGAAATGTATCTGTGGTCTGATTCTGATAATCTGCTTGCTGATATGAAGGAGAAGCCACTTTGAGTAATCTCATTAATCTCTTTTGTACATTTTTAATGGGTGAAAATTTGACACAGAGCTCTGCTACTTTTAAATGCCTGAGACTCTCCTTTAGAAACAGTAGATTTTTGTGCTTCTCATGCTGGTCTCATCTCCAGCATGCGCTAGGCCTTTATTTCACCATTGTGCACCCCTATCAGACTGTTTCTCGCTCCTAATTCTATTAAAGTTTTATAATGAAGTTAACGCGGCGCGCTCCACAGGCCAAGGGAGAATGACCTATTGATTCTGTAGAGATTTAACCACTTCACCTGGGCAAAAGAGCTAAATATTAACGCTCCTGTGTTATAAAATGAATACGACGCAAAGCAAAACCTCTGTACCTTTCTGAAAAGCACAGCACATTCCAGGGTTGCAGTCGTGTTGGTTCTCACAAATGGTGCCGTTCTCTCCTTTTGAAGTGGATTTCCGGCACTCGCCCCAAACGCAAAGCTGGTCTCCACAGCATTCAACATCCCGTGAGCAATGCTGGCAAATGGAAAAAGCACGTGACAAAGCTGTCACTGTAGCACTAGCTGCAACTATCAACAGACAGCTAAGCATAGAATTAGACCCTCGTCCTGAAGACAACTGCATATATGTGCTTTAACTATATGCATGTCATATTCCCACTGTTTACACAGAACTGCTTAGCTTCTCAACTTCAAGCATACATAGAAGTATTTGCCAGACAGGAACCTCTGTAGCAGGGTAGCAGCACTCTTTCTATACTATTACACTTTCAATCTTACAAAACCTGAATTCTTATTTTAACATTTCCATGAAAATTGATCAGCACCCAGATATCCTACAGCGTAATATGGATTTCAGGACAGCCTTTGGCAATCAAGGAAAACAAAAATTAATAAATGAAACATTATCAATGGGAGACATTACTTTTTTTCCCATTTTTAAATGTAGTCAGGAATTTGCAATTTGTTCAGAAGGATTGCTTTCAAAGAGCAAAGCAAAAAGAAAAATGTTTTGTAATTGTGGGGGTTCTAGGTCAGGGAATTGATCCCACCACCTTCAGTCTGAGCTCATTTTACAACAGGAGTGTAGCTATGACCTAATTTTTATTTTCTTTATCTTACAAATGTTCTACTGAGGTGCGGGGGGGTAGGTGTTAGGTCATCCCACTCTTGATTTTTAATCATTCCATGTTAACAAGAAAAATTGTCAGTTTAATATTTTCTAAAATATGAAGAATAAGCTTTCTTAATGACACTTGAGCATACATTCAGGACTTATATTTAAGCAAGCATTCAGTCTGCTGAATTCAGTAGAGCTCCTTGAAGTTATCAAGATAAGTAAGTATTTAAATCTTTCAGGAACAGCCTAGTGCTTTTCTATTATAATAATCCTATTGATTACATGACTTTACAGCAAGGTTTGCTTGCTTGTAGACTTAAATGTCTGCAAATGCTTTGAGGAATGAATTTGTTTCACAAGAGACCATCAGCAGAACTTAGATGAAAAGGGACAGTCAGATAAAAGGCCTTTTTTCAACAGACTGCTCTTAAAGTGGATTTTTCACCACAGAAAAAGCCGGAATTTCTCAGGTAGCTGTCGCCTATAGAAGGTAATCTAACCATAGCTACTACCAAGAACTTTTATCTTTTAGCTCAAAAGACAGGAATCTACTGCTTTCTGAGATTTACAGATTCAAATAATGTAAATGATCCATGCAAGAGGATCATTTACAGTAACAATTGCACTACAAAAGCATTGTACAAGTTGTCAATGAAGGGAAGAGAGCAGGCTGCTGCAATTCTCTTTGGGAATCAGGAGCTGGAAGTGACCAACTGTCAGCTGAGCCTTAGGAGCTGGCACCGTATTTCCTCTTTGCCCGTTCCGCTGGCAACCTACAGCGTGTTAGTTTACGCTGCCCTTGGGCCACCTAACAAGTCAAGCTTGAGTGAGGAGGAGCAGAGTGCAGGTTTTAAAGCATATGAGAACAGAATCCTTATAACTTAATTGTGTTAACAGGCAGAAAGCTTTGCATCTTATTTTCTATCAATTTTGACATTAGCTGACATTGCTGACACTAGCAATGGTAACTTACATATTGAGTTTCTAAAGACCACATAAAATCACATCTCATTCAGGACTTACTGTATGCTGGGTTTTACACAGCTGACACTTGTATTCAAAGGTAGAGAACTGGCAATATTTCCCTGTTTCACAGTCTTCGTCAATGATACACTCCTGAAGAAAAGGATAAAAGTGTAATTCGCCACTGTGTGACAGAAATCCATACCTCTTCTTGAAATACCAGGTGGTCTTGATTATATTTCTTATTTGGGAACCAAGAAAAAAATCTTGCTTTGGTTCTTCATACAACCACAGTTCTGTAATAGAAAATGCTATCTCCCTGGCATACCTAAATATTGTGGCCTCAAAGTGTTAGGTGGTTTCACTTCTTGTATAAACATTAATACCAGCAACCTCAAGAAAATAAATTATCTTGTTCTGCAGGTGTATTGGGTTTGTGTGGCAAGGTTTTGGTAGCGGGGAGGGCTACAGGCTTCTGTGAGAAGCTGCTAGAAGCTTCCCCTATGTCTGATAGAGCCAATACCACCGGCTCCAAGATGGACCCGCCACTGGCCAAGGCCGAGCCCATCAGTGATGGTGGTAGCGCCTCTGGGCTAACAGAGTTAAGAGGGGGGGGGGAAAACTGTGCAACAGCAACTGCAGCCAGAGAGAGGAGTTGAGAATATATGAGAGAAACAACTCTGCAGACACCAAGGTCAGTGAAGAAGGAGGGGGAGGAGGTGCTCCAGGCGCCAGAGCAGAGGTTCCCCTGCAGCCCCTGGTGAAGACCATGGTGAGGCAGGCTGTCCCCCTGCAGCCCATGGAGGTCCACGGTGGAGCAGATATCCACTTGCAGCCTGTGGAGGACCCCACGCCGGAGCAGGTGGATGCCCGGAGGAGGCTGTGACCCCATGGGAAGCCCACGCTGGAACAGGCTCCTGGCAGGACCTGTGGCCCCATGAAGAGAGGAGCCCAGGCTGGAGCAGGTTTGCTGGCAGGACTTGAGACCCCATGGAAGGGACCCACGCTGGAGCAGTCTGTTCCTGAAGGACTGCACCCTGTGGAAGGGACCCACACTGGAGCAGGGGAAGAGTGTGAGTCCTCCTCCCCCTGAGGAGGGAAGAGCGGCAGAGACAATGTGTGATGAACTGACCGCAGCCCCCATTCCCTGTCCCTCTGCGCCTCTCGGGGGGAGGAGGAGGTAGAGAATTCGGGAGTGAAGTTGAGCTTGGGAAGAAGGGAGGGGTGGGGGCAAGGTGTTTTAAGATTTAGTTTTTATTTCTCGTTACCCTACTCTGATTTGATTGGTAATAAATTAAATTAATTTTCCCCAAGTCGAGTCTGTATTGCCTGTGAATGGTAGTTGCTGAGTGATCTCCCTGTCCTTATCTCGACCCATGAGTCTTTCGTTATATTTTCTCTCCCCTGTCCAGCTGAGGAGGGGGAGTGATAGAGCAGCTTGGTGGGCGCCTGGCAGGCAGCCAGGATCAACTCACCACAGTAGGCTTTTTGGGTTTTTTTTTTGGGGGGGGAAGTGAAGGCATTTGCATTAAATCTATTGTACTTGTATTAGAGTACATTTGTGATTCATTACTTGTTGGCTGTTTTTTCAGATAGGGAGCAAGACCAAAGGAAAGAGGCTACACTACAGCAGCTGCAGAAGCCAAGAGTATCTTTACGCTCTGTGGGAGATCATTCTGCAACAGCTTTCTTGATCCCAGGCCACGTAGCTTCATGCTGTCCTCCCTCCTCTTCCCCAGCAACATTAGGGCTGACCTCAGAAACTCTGCAGCATGGTTAGCTTCCCTAAGCCAGCAAGGACAGCCCTAAGGGAAAAGGGAAATATGTTTCCTTTTCCTTTTAACTGCTCCTCTGCTCCCCTTTGCAAGGGGCAGGCGAATTCTTCTCAGGCAAACGTAAGCATCGTTGCAGTGCCTGAGCATTTTTGTAAGCAACAGCTTCTATGCTGAAAAATGCGGTGCTTCTTTCCACAAGACTGGTAATGTTAAACATTCCTGGGACTTTATGGTAACAGCAGCACTACCTTACAGCCAGGACTTCTGGGAAGCAGTAGATGTCACACACCATTTGATTTCCTTGTCTTGGTTGATGGCATGCCTCTCGTGTACCTATCACCATAGCCCATCACCTGCAAGCTCACAGCTGCAAATGTCTAAATACCTACACATGTAAATTTTAAATACTTACTTTGATTTAATTTGAATATTGCAAAATATGCAGGAGCAGATTCTCGGCTGACATCATTCCCCTGGCATCTCCCTGCTGTCTATGTAGCGAATTTACATTTAGTAACATTCTAGCCTGTGGAAGAATGTGATTTCCACATCACATGATTTTGAAGTGCACCTAACAAACTCAGTGTTCCCCCCACACAGCTCGGTTGCTGCACAAGAGTATTCAGCAGGCAGGTTTGAACACTAATTTAAGATCGACAAGTACTGAAGAGCCACGTACATCCTAGGGGAAGAAAAGCCCCACAGTTCCCTAATGCATCAGCCTTTGCTACCCAGCTAAGACACTAGAGCAGGTCTCAAGCTAGCAAGGTGCTGTGCACATGTCTAGCTTTTCAAAGCTGGAATCGTTTCGTGGCCTTAACAAAAATGTTCATGTGAGAGGGACACCCGAGTTCCCACCTGAATCACAAACTCAGACTAAAGTTTCTTCACCCAGAAGTCCCACAAGCACTGTGGTGGAGATGGCTCACCTTTCATTCATGCTGCACAGGGTGAATGTACAAACTGGGCGGAAACTCTTCCCAGAATACAGGTCTGCAGGTATAGCAGTAAGGATAATGCAGAGAGTAAGTGTATATGGTTGTGTACCCCTGAAGTGTCTGGTTCACAGGGAGGGGGTGTTTCCCCTTCCCATCTAATGGTTACTTCTTAAAAATCAGGTGATTTTACCCTGTTCTCAAAAATGTGTTTTCTCCAGGCTGGAAACAATCTAGCCAAGAATAACTCATAACACTATTCTGAGTCACTTGTACTTCATCATTGGTTTGCACCATCATAAGGCTGATGCTACCTTTTGCTATTAGTTAATTTTTAGATTGATACTGGATTTAATTTTAAATTAAATTGGACTGCATTTTCATTTTAGATTGGATATTAGGAAATACTTCTCCACCGAAAGGGTTGTCAAGCCTTGGAACAGGCTGCCCGGGGAAGTGGTTGAGTCACCATCCCTGGAGGTATTTAAAAGTGGTGCTTAGGGACATGGTTTAGTGGTGGACTTGGCAGTGTTAGGTTAATGGTTGGACTTGATGATCTTAAAGGTCTTTTCCAACCTAAACGATTCTATGATTCTATGAATTAAAAAAAAAAGGAAAAGAAAACAAAAAGGGAAAAAAAAAGAAAAAGGGAAAAAAAAAAGAAAAAGGGAAAAAAAAAGAAAAAGGTAAAAAAGAGGAAAAAAAAGAAAGAAAAAAAAGAAAGAGGAAAAAAAAGAAAGAGGAAAAAAAAGGAAAAAAAGAAAAAGGAGAAAAAAAACCGGAATTATACAAAAATCCCTGAATTCTCTGAAGAAACCACTTGACTGCTCTTTGGCAGATGTTAATCTCACTTGCTGGAGCAGATCAACTATCATCTGTGCAACCTTTATTGAAAGTTTCTACTAAGCTTTTAATTTTCTATTTCTACTTTTTTACATCATTTCTCCCCAAACTGCTGACTTCTTCTACCCCATCCCAGTTGGGTTTTGTGTTTCAGCTGGGCTGAAAATTACCTCAGCAAGAAGTTTAAGTGAAGCTCTTAAATTACTATAGTCACTGAAAGAGGAAAAGATTACATTGTGAAACAGCTATACTGTCTTCAGATCTTCTCCAGATTAAACCTTATGGAAGCTTCTTGCCCTGTGTGAGACAAGGCTGCTCTGCATGAAGAGCAATGCCTCGTCTAAGTTACCCATTTTGGCCATCTGAGATGTTTTCCAACAGTTTGATTACCCAGAACATGGAACAGAAGCCAAACAAAGTCTGGGGCTTGATTCTTTTCAAGTCAATGACATGATATTCAGGTTATATGTTTATAATTAAGAAGCAGTCATTTCAGCTATTTTGAGAGATTAGAATCACCAGGTCTAGGCTGCTATAAATTATCATAATGTTTTTGCAGCTTCATTATTCCAGTACAGTGTGTTGTTCTGCTTGTTTGCTTTTGTGTTGCTACATAATCAGGTGGGTCAAAATCCAAATGTTACATAGTATGTTTGAGGTTTTGTGGTTCCAAGTTAGCAGTTAGCCACTTCTCCTCTTCAGCAGCCATGCTCTTTCTGGCCAATTTTCTGTCCGTAGCTTTGTCAGCTTCTGTTATGAATCCCTCTGTATAAACCATACTCAGAATAAACTATACTGTTTCATTCCTGTTCCATCCGCTTTCAGGCAAACAGCCAGGTCTCAGTGTAGTCAGTTTTTCCAATTGTCCCTTTCCACAGAGGAGAAATCTTGCCGTAATAATTTTTAAACTCACAGAATAACTCTCTTGAGCTCTAAAACCACCTAACACCAACGTTGCAGTTCTCCAGTCACTGCTTTCTCTTGGACTAATTAGTCCCCTGCCAAAAAACTTTTTTCCCCTCTTACTGAATTGTGTCCCACCAGCTCAGACTTCCAGATTTATGAGGGTTTTCAGTTGGGGAAAAAATCCCTTCATGGTTTTCTTTCCTGGTATGGAAAAAGCTTGCTTTCATATGGTCTCTGTGAACTTTTGTGCCACACTCCAAACCAACTTCCTTCCCCCAGGTATTATAATCCATAGTCAATGGAGAACTCGGTAATGCTTATACATGCAAATGTGTAACTGCTTATCTTTTTTTTTTCTCCTTTTTTTTTTTTCCTTATTCAGGCTACAGACCTTTTCTAATCAGGCTACCTTGAGGCACAACAGTTGCTGGACAAGGAGCAAACCTAAACATCTTCATCAGCTGCAATGGATTCTGAACAATCCATTTTCTTCTGGAATTCTGCAAACTAAGTTATTTCTCAGAATATTTTGTCTTTGCAGGAGCAACAGTGTGTAAAGTGAGTAGAGGGGATGCTGGCTTCTGACATGCAGCAGAGCATACAAGTTGAGCAGATAGCTTAAAGACAGAATTAGCTACACTTATAATAGTGTAATTCTCTCTGAAATCCATTACGGTATTATACCAGTTAATTTAACGTAGCAGCAAAGGAATATGCTGTTTGAGAAGTGCTAAAGAAGCACGAAAGCAGGATTGCCTATTTATTAATGAGTATACTAGGACCCATAAACAACAGAAGCCAGGATGGAGAAGAGCATACTATGTGCCTGTAAGTACATACTCAGCATCCTGTGGGCTCTTATTATAATATTGTACTCTGCAGTGAATATCCTGCAACACCTGAAAGCAATTTGGGGGTTAGGATCTGTTCCAAAACCAACAGGAAAAACAAAACCTCAACAAAACACTGAAACTAGTGGAAAAGGTTCCCTGTGTTATAAGACTGCTAAAACAACTGCTGCTGAAAGAAGCTTCAATTTTCTTGTCTTCGGCAGATTATGCTAAGCTATCGTTTGCTTTCCTAACGAATGGTTAGTCTCCACACTTGAGAATAAAAAAGTGACTGATGTAGCGATAGTGAAGCATGGTAGTACCACAACTACCAGAAAACTGAAACAGATGCCTGAGTGCGAAATGGTGCAGGCGCAGGAGTGTACAGGTCAGAACTGGTGTAACAGGTTTTGACAAGAGTACTATCCCTCTGGCTGAATGTTTAGGTATGGAGAGGCACAGAAAAAAAAAGTTTTCTTTCAATGTGATACGACAATCTTCACACTCCAGCCATTAGCAAGCCTTTGACCTAGAAGGCGCTGTGGGCTCTTCTGGCAGACTCGACCGGTGGAGTGTAGCCAACTGTGGTGTGGACTACATTATCTTCTGCCCATGTAACACACTAAGGATAAAGAAGGAGAAGCAAAGAATTTCTCAGTTCAAGTTATGAAAACAGAACTGCAAGGCCAGTGTTAACCTACTTTCACATAGAAACCTACTTTTGTTTGCAGTGTTCATCTGGTTTCTGTACCTCACTATGGTAATATTTTTAATACTCTGTTTCGCTGGTGGTACAGTATGTACCGAAATCATGCTCGTTTTGCTTTTCTCTTTTTCCCCTCATTCCTAATTAACACCCTAAGTGTAGACTAGAAAATATGGTTGTCTATTCTGATACTGACTTGCAAAATGGGTGATTTTAAATTCAAAATTGACATCTGATTTGTCTATTCCCTCTCCCGATTCACACTCACCCTACCTCCCACATTGTCAAAAAGTCCTTCTTCAAAGACAATTTTAAACAAAACTCTCTCTTTACTATTCATATCTTTGGCCAATACTTGTCAGGGACAGGCAAACGACTGTCTGCAATGAGCTTTCCTTTCCTTCTGGGCTCTTTACATTTTAGCTTAGAACCCCAGAAAGCAGAGGAAGGTGCTGCTGATGACATTATATACAACTTTTCAATGGTGATTAATACATTTATCAAAGCCAGACACTGAACACTAAGGGGGAGGGGGGGAGTATATGGAACAGAAAATGCCCTGGTGGGTAAGGGGCAGCTGTAGTGGAGAAACTCTGTAGCAGTTGTCTGCCAAGGTCACTGACACGAGAACAGTAAGTGGGATTCAAATGGGAGAACCACTTTTCCCCTCCTTTTGTGAACTATATGGCCCAGTTTGCTGGCTTATTCTGATGCAGTTGCAGTTTGTGACTACAAACCTTTTGAAACTGCCTAAAGCTGAAGAGAGGCAGGCTTTTTTTTTGCCTTGGCAAAGTCTGTGTACCTGTAAGCCAAAACAGCCATTCCAAAGTGTTCACTCCTAACCCTCTATGGATTTCAAGGTCACAAGCCATGAAGTATAGAGGCAAAATTCATCAATTTCAAAGAGGTAAGGAAGTTTTGCCAGCAGGTACACAACATAAGAAGCAATGCTACAAAAGCAGCTGGTGCAACGATTAGAAAATGATTTTTAGTAACAACCCTGGAAATGCATGGGGGAGCCTCTCGCACTCTACTGGGACAACTATACTTCAAAAGCTTCTCTGAACAAAAAGCCCCTTTACATGTTTCTTAAAAGCTCCTGATACAAAGAAATTTCCTTTTCAAAAACCTGTAACTCAAGTAAAACTCAATGTTCACCTCCATAAATGGTAGCTACAGATCCTTCCCAAACAGTTCCAGAGCTCACCCAACTGTGTCTGCGAGAAGATGATAGTTTCAGCGATAGCTGAAGTGCTCTAGCAAAACCACTTGTTCATGTTGAAACTGACATTTCTTACCAATTAGCACTTCTAAGAGTTAATGTTTATTTTTGTGTTTACATATCCCCTTCTAGGTTTTGTTTTAATTTCTACAAGTCATTTCACATAGGGCCAGTCTCCATTACTGCAGCAGATGGCAAAAACTGCTGAGTAGTAAGGAAAAAAAAGCATAAAAGCTGTTTTATATTGTACGTGTACTAGATGTATTAGAAAAATGGCAGAAATACATTGAATGGAATATTGTTTTATGGAAAATACTACCATAGTTTGAATTGCAGTAGCGTTTTAGTTTCTAATCTCTTAGTTGTCTAGACAGGGCACATAATGCATTTGTCTTCAATAAGATATGAACTAATTTGCCTTGAAATACCTCAAAACCTCTGTAATACTTTCCAGCAGAGCAAACCTCTTACTGCTGTCCTGCCAAGTACATAGCACTCATAAAAATAAGGACTACTGTTAAAAAAAGACATACTAAAAAGAGCAGACATGTGAGTTGCGAACTATGGTATTAGTCACATCCCAGTGCTATGTGGGAAAGTCAGCTATTTGTGTGGCTGTTCAATAGGAATGTGACTGAGCTCAAAACTAGTAAATGTGAAAATACAAGCAACTCCCTCAGTTTTGTCTTGAACTTCTCCACAGAACTAATCTCACCCGTTTCCTTTTCCCCTGTCAAGAAAACAGAAACATTTTAATTGGAAAAACTTCATTTCTGGCTCTCCACATGAAGCAATATGAATGAAGGCAAGATTCTTCCAACTGAAATAGCCTATTCTATTCTATACACAACATAACTGAAGATGGCCCAAAGGCATCTGAGCTTGGCTTTAGGTGCCAAAAGCAACTTAGCCTTAACATGCTGTCAAAAAGCCTAGAGAATTATTTGAGGCAGATTGCAGTCATCCAAATAAACTGCCTGCCACCAAAGCTAGTATCAGAAGTCCACCCCTTTCTACACCATCTGCTTATTCTCACCACAAATACAGCGATCCTGTCACTGATCAGACTCTTACGCAGTTAATGTTCCAGGTCAGAAAAGAAATAAATAAAATGTCATATTATCCACAGCTTCAAGGAACTGAGACTTCAACGGAAGAAGAAACTACACACAAAAGCAAAAAACAAATGCCTCAGGATAATGAGAAAAATGATGCCTAGGTGCTCTATCAGATCATGTTCTGTTCACGCACGGTCAAAACCTCTGTATGTCATGTAATAATTTCATGGCAGGTCACTCCACAGAAGCAGTCACTTTATTTTCTTCCCTCACCCCCTCTTTTTCTCAGTAAGCAATGTAATAATCTGATCCTGGCAAGACTACAGCCTCTGCAAATGCTCCTGAGTAGGAAACACAGTGCAAAGTACTTATTTCAGTCTATTTGCAATGGTGTCAGAGGAGGCACACTTCAAGAACTGTTCAAATTTGGTAGAAAAATGCCACAACTTATAATCTGACAGGTAATTAACTTAGTCTGGAAACTAAGAGCTATCCAACTAAGAAAGGAGCAAAGGTCTGTGTATATGTATATATACATACATATATATATATGTATACAGACACATATATATATAGGGCTACATATTGCAGTGGCTGCCTGCAGTAGCAGATGTCTCGTCTCATCCCACACATTTGCCCTACAGCAGGCAGAATGGTTATAACATGAAATTTCTCTTCTTTTCTTCCGTTTGTCAGGTGTACCGTAGGCAGAGCAGGATGGTAGAAATTCTGACAACAAAATCTTCCCTTAGGCCTTCTGGAAACTTGGTGCCACGCTATACACTCAGTCCTTTTTTTTTAAATACACAAAGACTCTATAATCTTCTATATCCATAATTAGACAGAGAAGGAATATTCTTAAGTTAGACAATCTGAGATCCAAAACCGATAGCCGTGTGTTCCATGTTTAATTGCTCCATGTTAAGAAAAAGTTTTTAACATGCTATGAGATGTGAAAATCAAATGAGGTCAAAATACCGATGCATGTTTATAAACAAAGTTTTCCTAATGATTTTGCAATTAATTGTCTTAATAGAGAAATGCATCTACCTGTGGATCTGTTAATCGGAGAACAACGATTCTTCGACCTTTGATAACCAGAAGATGTGTCTACAACCTTGTGGTCTAAAAGATCTTGGTTTTTATGCTAGATGTCTTGAGATACAGTAACAGTTACAGAAACACTGTAAAACTGTGCTACAAAGCTCTAAAGTGCCATTCTTTGTAAGTAGTCAGTAATCATATAAAGTTACAGCTTTCATGTAATGGTGTGCCCGGGGGCTGAATTTTAATGCAGGCGCCTCTTGTCTCTACAGTTGGTAGTTACAAAGTTTCCATGATTCACTACCAAACTATGTAAATTTTGAAAATTTATAAAAGCAAAACAATCCAGAGTAGCTGTACACAGCAAGGATGTGAAACAGCTGTGCAAAAAGAAAAACAGTTCAAAACAAGATTTCCGTACCTGATAGCTGCTTGCTAATCTTAATCGCTAAATTAAGAGTAGCACACTAAGAGTAAGACACCAACCTGTGCCCAGTCCCTCACAGAACTTATTTCAAACCCTGAATCTTATGTGCTTTTTTCTTATATGGTATACTTTTTTGGTAGTTTATCGTTTCAACAGACTTATTTACTGTGTTTAAAGTGTCAGCCAAAGATAATAATACTGGAACGGAAACACATGGGTAAGAATTCATCTACAATGGATTTTGCCTATAGCAGAGTTGACAATGTCGGAGACTGCTATTACTGGACAGGAAAGGGAATAATTTATTTTCCATGAGCTGTAGATGGAAGAAGAAGGGGTTTAAATTACAGCAACAGAGACTTTAGAGTGAGCATAGAAAAGCATTGGAATAAATCATCTCCAGCACTTGAGGATTTTAAGAACAGATGAGATGAATGTCTGCCTAAGGACGGAGTAGGCATCTGGGTTGTAGATGTTGACTATTTGAGGCTTCTTCCAGACCTCCTCTTTGGGGCATTTGTTGGGATTACAATAAAGCCTTTTTTTTTTCTTAATTTAATTCTCTGAAATCATGTGTCTAGAGGATATCAACAACATGAGATGATGACTATTCATGAATATTCATTCCATTTCCTAAACAAACTCCAATGAAGAAGAAATTAAAAAGGGTCTTCTGCATACTCTTTATGTCTTTCCAAAAAGGACAGAAGAATGTGAATGTATTACAGATTTTTACCATGTATGAAGTCCAAGACAAACACCTACTAGGGCACCAAAACTTTCCCTTGCTGATGGCTATGAAATATCTTGGACATGGAAAGACCACTAAGGTTCCCCTTTGCCTGACACCATGATGTCAGCCTCGCTACATGATGTAAGATGCTTCTTCCTCCCCCTGGGATGAGTGGACTTTCCAAGGGAACAAGTTTGAGGGATTCCTCATGTGATGTAAATTCACAGAACAGGCTCTGAGTCATTTCCAGACAGAATAACAAGTAAACAAATCCAAACCTCCCACCCCACCCTGTGTAACTTTTAACCAATTATGCAATATTATGATATATTGCTAATTGAAAGGGAGAAGTGGACTTGTTATTAAGATAAGAATCGGGACAGGTAGAAAAGTTGGAGGGAGGCTCTCTCGATAAGCTGCAGTGGTGAACAACCACGATTTGACAGCTAATGCATTCACTGGTGCGGTATTCCTCAGTGCTAACTATCAAAATGACTCCATCCCTCAAAAGGTCAGGCAGACACTCACGCCACAAAAGATGCCAAAATGCTGTTTTTGAATCAGATGGGAGGAAGGACAAAGTGAGACTTACTTAGCTGACATAGAAATGCATTTCTCAAGGGAATACGTTTGAAGCCACCATTCTACAGTGCTTTTTTCCTCACATTTGCCAAATCTTTGATGAAACAGAACTAAACAGAAACAGAGTTAAATTCACCACTTTCCTTCAATTTCCATGGTTTATCTTAGTAAATCTTAATACAAAACACCATCAAGCTGGATTAGTAGCATCTCACACGTCTTCCTGTCCATAAACAACTGCACAGAAGGCCAAGCAATCACAGATCTCCTCCTACTCACTGGTGTAAAACCAGTGTCATTCTACTGATTTTGATAAATCTACCCCTCCTATGGTCCAGGAAAAGGTTAGAGAAGACTTAGGCTCATCATACATGGAACTATATGTTGCTGGGCCAACCTCCCAGCCATGGTGAATCGGTACCATTTTGCCACCTTACGTATGACAATACAGATGTAAACCAGCTGCAGATTTAGTCCATTCATCTGCATCCTTTGTACCTCAATCACTCTAAGATTGTAACAGATGTAAATAAAAAATAAAAAGACAAAACATTTATGCTTTACATCCAGTACCGTAGCCTGTATTTCCTAAAGCCTTTGCTACATGTTGTTACCCTACCAGCTAAAGCTTACTGCTTAATAACATGGTTTCAGCTAAAATCTCAAATAAGTATCTGCTGGAGCCAATGGATTAAACCATGTAATCAAAACCAGTGGAAAAAAATTCTCTTTTGCCTTAAAGCTTTTCCTATCATGTGATTAATTTTGCCACATGGGTCTGACCAGAGGAAACATTGCTGATGAACTTTCACTGCTGTCTAAAGACAGTCCATACTATGATCTCTTAACAGACGTCAGTAGATCACAGAATTGTCACCAGCCCACATACAACATTCATTCTCCTGACTGTATCTGTTACCTTAATGGGAAGATAAAAAAACATTTAATTTCTCTTAGGATAAACAGGTAGATTTAGTAGAGGCAGAAAGTAAAAGCATTCACGGTGATTTGGTTTTATATCTCCCTACAACTTGGACATGATCTGTAAAAGACATTGGACAGCCTTGGTTCCCTAAATTCAGCATGTTACGTGTGAGAAGGTTGAACTAAAACCAGGGAAAAGGTAAACACTACTCCCTTACCACAGGTTGTTTGCAGAAGAGTTGTACCAACCAATATGTAAACAAAGAAGCAACAGATAACTGAACATGATGCATACCTCCCCACAGATGAAAAGTTTCAGAATTTATTTCCACAACTAACACGAATGCTGTAAGCTTTTGAAGTGGGGCATGCTCTCAGATGGACATTGATGAAGCGGTGGGTGGGCACTGACTCTCTGAGAGAAAGTCTGTTTTGTAGCCTTCTGCAGATAAACTTACTGGTTTACTGTTGTGTTTTTACTAACGCAATCACCTAAAATACTGAATCAATTCTAGGCACTGTGACTGTATTACAGTAATAGCTTAGTTTTGGTGAGAAGAAATTTACTCCAAGAAAATCTTTCTCCCTTCAATATTTAGCTACTCAAAGGGTAACAGTCCAGGTAGATAGATAAAAATGGTGAGGCAGTTCTTCAGCCAACTTGATTTTGCATAAAAATATTCTTTTTCTTTGGAGTTTAACTGGAATAGAAATACCACATCATAGCACATGAGGATCTGGCAAATTTTAAAATAATTCTAAACACAGGCATAGACCTGAATTACTAATGAAGAATGTTACTTTCAGAATATCAATTAGTACTACACAGTTTTGTTTGCCTAACTTGACAGAAAAAAAGCTTAACTAAGCTAGACCAATAGGAAATATGAAAGAAATCATAGTCACTCTCTTAAATTTTTTTCGTTACTAGCAAAGTAAATTTATTAAACTTATCTGAATTACTTCAGACTCCTACTGATACAAACGAGAGCAGGATTTGGTACCTTTAATTAGCAGTAACTCCTTTGCTGTTGCATCAGTTCTTTGCCTGTAAATCCAAGCCACTATTTAAGACAAAAAAATGTGATAATGATCTGTGTTCTCTGACCTTTGGTTGTTGTGTTTTCAGCCGAAACACCTACCTGGTTTGCCTCACCTCTCAGCAAAAGGCACCTTGCTTCTCTTCACTCTGATAAGGTCTAGCAGCTGTTTACACCTACTTGTTTGTTCAGGGTCACCAAGCATGACATCTGAGTCCATGGAAACTGCAGTCTCACTTTTCTCCACATCATGGCCATTGCAGCACTATAGTATTACAAAACCATCTTATGTTTGTACACACTATCCATTCCTGATTCTCTGTGTGGATCCATAACTTTCTGCACAGCATTCCCTCTGAGAAAACAAGCCAACTCAGAATGGACTAAGTTCAGTAAATAAAGATGTGGACACTGAGCTGTATGACACACACCTCAGCTGGCAATTACAGAGATTTCCCACCTTCTTCCTCGGAGAAGTTTCTTCATGCAGGATCAGAGGCAACACATGTTTTTCAAACTCCTTATGTCAGGTCTTTCCATTCATTGAAGCTAACATTCAGATTTTTTTGGCTATAGTCTGGTGAACATCAGATGACCAGTAAAAACTTTGGTCTTAGAGATACGCTGTGATTGACAATAAGGCCATCCTATCATCCATGAGCTAAATTAAATCTCTTAATAGCTTTTGCATCCCTAAGAAGCATTTGCTGCTTATGGAGTTACATATGAATACTCAGGTATATACACACACTCCATCACACCTTTCACACAAGAAGGATATGTCCCCTGCTCTGCAACAAGATTCATAACCTAAAAGTATTCCAGGTTAATAAGAGCAACTAAAAATACTAATTGCAAAGTTTTTCTCATCTTTGGCTATATCCTCTTTCCCTTTGCACCCTTCTCCACATCATTTTCTACTCTAACAAACACAAGCTACTTGTCCTCATAAGCTATTTTGTACCTTCCCCTCACCTTCATATTCTATATTGCCAAGACTGAAATGGAAAAGAAAAGGGGAAAAAAAAAGGGGGTTCAGTAAAATGTTCAGAATGTCTGAACAGCCCTGGCTCCCTAAAAGAAGCCGGGGGAAGGATTTGCTTGTTTCAAAACAAGACACAGGTATTCAGGCCTCTCAGGATCACTATCAGAATGCTCTTTCACTAACTGGGCTCAAAAAGCTCAACACCTAGCATGGCTACTTCATATCTTTTCCAGCAGAGTTAAGTGTAGACTAACAGGTTGCTAGCATCAGACAGGTTAGCAAACTTAAAACTTCAGAAGGGCAAAACACACATCACACTGCCTTGGAGAGGTTGTGCAAGAGACTGAAAGAACAGAGGGTAGATTTGCTAGTGAAAAGCAATAGTTTTCCATGCATGGTAAGAAAGAAAAAGCCTATTAGTTTTCCTGCAGGAATTTAGGTGGATTGGGACTGGATGGGAACCTGGTCTACAAGAGGTGTTTTGTTTTAAAATGTAAGCTATGACTTGCAAACACTTGAGATGTACTACTTAAAAAGTATCAACTGAGTTTGACAAAAGAGAGTGCAAAGCATGCAGGTATTCTGCTTACAAAAGGCTAGTGAAACTATGGTTCACTTTTTTAACTGATTGACATTGTAAGCTATTAATGCATTTTTTTCAGAAAGCTTTAGCATATATTATGACTGTAATAATCTATTCAAGTTACTGCTTAGTATATAAACTTGAAAAACAGTGATGCAGTTTATTCAGATCTCTTAATTCTCTCCTGGAGCATTAGCTAGGAAGTACAGTTTGCCTTATCTACTACTACACTAAGAACTATCTAAAGGGTGGGGTGTTTTGAAAAGAACTGTACTAGTCAAGACATGATTCATGTAACAAGTTACGTCAACAGAGTGAGCTGGACAGTTAACAGAAAAGCAAACTAAGAGTGCTAATGAATTAAATTATTAAGTATACAAAACCTACCAGATTTAGATATTATGGGATTTTTGGCTAGACAGAGACCAGAATTTCAGGAATGCACTTAGTGTGTCCATTGATAGTTTAAGGTTGTTGAGTGCAAGTCACCAGGGACTAGAAATTCTGTGCAAAATGAAACAAAAAAATTAGACCCAAATGTAGGACTGGGATGCCCAAAACAAGTGTCTTCCCTGAGACACTAGCATGCTAAAGGGAGCAGAAGTCAACACCAAGATGCTGCATGTTCAAATTCCTGCCATCAGCTGCTCTCTTGCAGTGCTGCTGATGGAAAAATTGCAATTTCCATTCCATTCATGCTTCCTTCTCAATTTTCAAAGCTCCTTTTCTCTTCAGCACTGGTAGGAACTCCTCTCCCTGTAGCAGTATGAATCTCAAAGAGAGCAACTCCAGTATATGTGGCTGAGAACACACTTAGTGAAATCATATAAAAGTTGCTCAAATAGGAATCAAGCAGTTACTTTACCAGTTCTGGATATCTGCAGAGAAGTGGAAGCTTGGTTATGAAATGCTACAGCTTAGCCATTTAAAAGAGATTTTTCTGTAGAAAAGGGGGAAATAGAACCCCAGAGATCAATGTTTAATTCTTCTACTATTTTCTTTCTTTTTACTATTTTACTGTGAGACTAAAGGTAAAGGCTGAAAAATGCTTTAAATAAGGCCATTATAATGGGGATGCTATCCATTCTATCTCTACAGATAAACCAGTGACCTGACTAACAGTCATTTCCAGAACCTACCAAGTCAGTTGTAAAAGCAGTTCCACAGTGATACAGTCCTCCCTGCCCAGAGCTGCAGGGATCCAAACAGCACCCTCTAACCATGGAAATAAAGGGTGGTATCATGGGGCTTCTCTCCTAAGGACCCGAGAGTGTTTGAAATTACTAACCAGCTGCTGTATTTGCAGAAGGTGGGTACCAAATACATGTGTGCATACAGGCACACACCCACCTTTGCAGAGAAAAAGCAAGCACCTTGCACAGAATCACACTGGAGGCACCTCTCCTTACTCCCCCACAAAGAAACTTTGACCTGTACTGTGTAACTACTGAGAAGGCGCAGTCATGCCCTCAAGACCCTCTACCACCAAGGACAGGCAAAAGAAAGGAATGTTTTTTATAGTGCCAATGCCAAATGAGAAATGCATGATACTCTTCCAGTTCCCTGGTACACCCTCCCTAGATATTAGCATCTTTAAAAATCTCTTTCAAGAAAGAGAATTGAAAGCAACCAGATGTACTTCTATTACAGTTTAAAAAAAAAAATTGCTAAAAAGAAGCTGTTGCTATTTTTATTTATCAAATTAATATAGACAAGAAAAAAAATCTTAGGTACACTAGCTTTGAATTAGAAGAGAGGGCTTATAAAAATACTACTATGAATGCAACTGAGAAGAAATGCAACTAATCTTTGTGCAGCAAATCTTACCAGTACCAGTTTTGTTTCCTCTTATTTTTCATGCTTGCTTTTCATTGGTTAGGCTAATGTATCACAATTGAAATACGACTAGTCAACAAGCCAGAAAACATTTCGATTTTCATATGGTAATATGCTGCTCATATGCTGTTACTTTATCTGTGTTCTATACTTGAGCTTACTACTGGAATTACTCTATTAATTTGCAAGCTAACTAACGTTCCCCGGAGAAGTAAATTATAGAATATTTGAGCTTTAAACTCAGGAGAGAGTGGATGTAAAACCCTGCACAGACATAAAAACATGCACATCCAGCTACCTCTTGCCTGTATTTGGCCTCTTTAAAGATACAAGACTGTTGGATCAAAGCCTGACATCTATGCTGGTGACTGTCAGTCCTCACTGACATCTGAGAAAGTGAATGTTAGTCTGGGAATGTAAATGGCGCCTCCAAATAATGCAGCACCTCTGAAGAACTGGATTGCATTGCCAGAAATGGCAAGCAGCCCAATTCCTCTTCTGGAGACGTAAAATACTGATAGTCATCTGGCCATCAAAATACTGTCAAGTGAGCCATTCAGTAACAAAGAACACAGTCTAAAGAGAATACTTTTGTGATGCAAAGCCAAGAAGAAACACTGTCTGAGAGGGAAAAGTGTGTGTGTGTGTAAGACTATGCCTGATGTTTCTGTAATAGTGTATCTGCACTATATGTATGTGTATATACTTGTATATATTTATACGTACTATATAGATGTGTATTTGTATCTGTTTGCAGGAGGACGTAGGGGTGGCACAGGCGCTGTGATTTAAAAAGCAGACACAACCTATTTTCCATGAAGCTGCTTCTCCAAATTTCATTCCAGCCAGTATGTGGATTTATTATTGCAACACAGACCCGTCACAAGACACATCTTTGCCTACCGGTGAGGCTTTTACGTCATGTCTCAAAGCCCAAAAATGTTACTGGAAAAACTTTCAGTGATTTCAGTGGCTTTTAACTCAGGTCAGACAATAAATGTGAACGGAGGGTTGTAGGGTTCCAGTTACTACTAATTACTGCAGTAATAAATTATACAGAGTTTACATTTCAGAGCAGGTGGTTTGCTGAGGTGTTTGATGAATTCTTGTATTTATCACCCAATTTTGTACCTGAAGTGCAGGAGCTGTGGGAATCCTTAACTTTTATAAGCTAAGTCTATAAACTGAACCTATGAAACAGGTTTAGTTTTCAGCATTCAGTTTCCCTACAAGCATAAAAGTTGAGCTTGTGTGATAGCATGTGCCCATTTCTTTTACTTGGCAGATTGAAAGTAAAAACAAAAGTGCTGTTCTAAAGAGGCATCAATCTGAAGGCTACAGGAGTATCATCAGAACAGAGGTCCTGTTCCCAATGGCTGGCTCTCTACAGCCTCTGCTACCAAGTTCTCCGTCCCCAGAACAAAATGTCAGTATCACCCTTTTCAAATGACTGTCAATACTTATAGCTACAATTATACAAACCTCTTCTTGTGTTATATTACACAGCAGGATGAATCACTGATGGATATTAGGGATGAGTATTACAGAACAGCATATACTATGTATTTAAAGATCCACGAGATAATCTCCAAACAGATTTCAAAAGGTTTCCATTTTTAACTGTCTGGAGAATACCTATACATGTATTACTTTGTTGCTAACATTTAAAATAAGCAGCAAAGAAGCAGAATTACTGTTCCAACATCCAGTGGTCTGCGAAGCCTGTGGCCTGGAAAGTGACTGCGACATCCCACGGTGTCACACAACACTTCAAGTATGAAAATTTATGTATATAAAAATGACCGAAGGGGCCAGTGCAAAGTTTTCTGCCACTCATTTTCACAATACTTTTGTCTTAAGTTTACAGACCTAAGCAATAGTGCTTTTTAATTTGGACAAAATTTTTCTTCTACTTGGTAGAGCTCTCCTTGCTAGCACGTTTTTCTTGCTGTAACCCAATTTTTCCAATTCTCAATCTCATGCCATTACTCCTACAATAGTTCTTCACCCTTGTAGTTCCCTAAGTAATTAATATTCCTCCTTAATGTTTAAAGTTTTCAAGTATTTTCTGATTTATTTCTGTTAGGCATCTCTTAGTCAAATTAATATATGCATGTTTGCCCGCTCTCCTTAAATAACAACCAAATACGTCTATTGGTTGCTTTTCCCATTCAGCTTTTTCCCTAACTTGGCAACCTCTAAATAAGGTGTTTGTACCATGGGCATGCCGAAAGTTCAAAATGATTGTGAGAGGGGAAATAAACATTAACAAATGTAGCTTTGTTTCAGCAGCTGTTGCAGTAAGGATGTTGATGAATAAAGTGCCCCAGGATTTAAATGATTAGGAGTTAATGTGATCAGTTCTGATTATGCTTACTTCATAACTGAATAAAGACTGCCACCATGAAGTTTGACAAAAATTTGTATTCAGCCCTCAAATTCTTTAGCTGGAAGACTCATAATGGTATTGGTTCTGGATGCAGCACTGGCTTGGTAAGTGAGGCATCATTCCCACAAGGAAAATGCAGATAATGTCACTTGATATACGAAGCTTATAAGGAAGTTCGTATGATCGTTGCAGAAAGCTAACTTAGAAATATTTTCTGCAGCTGTGAAGAATGATTAGACATCACAAGCAAGCCAAATACATTATGAAACAACACCAGTGTTGTGTCCCAGTGCTAAGGAGGTTGAAAAGTTTGCCTTTGTACACTGGGTTTGAAGATGATGACCATATTTGCTTGAAAAAAAACATTTGGATTGCCTTCATTACACATATCTCATTACTAAAAAGCATGGTGGAATATGTTAACACTTTGTATAAAAACAAGCTGTAGCTTAGAATAGTTGCAATTTATTTTGTACCTTGACTTACCACTTAAGTCTATAAGTTTTGCAAAATAGTAAAAAAAAGAAGTATAGCATACACAAGAAACTTTATTTTGCTACTTGCCATTCTCAAACTTTAATAGCAGTATAAAAATATGAGCTGAAAGAGGGAAAACTTCGTTAGAGGATAATAGCAGAAAAGATGCACTAATTTCAGGTTTTATGCCCATTAAAAATAGGAACAACTGCCATAATTTTTTTCTTTTTTTAATGTTTTATAAAATAGTTAAAGAGCTTCTTCCGCGAAAGAACTGGAAGAAAGTTACTCTAAAAAAAGCCAGGGCATTTTAAACTAAATTAAACCACGAACTATTAGTCAGATGAAGCCAGCTATCAGAAGAAACATTGGCAAGTCCTGTCTTAGTAAGCGCATTAAAAAAGTCGATTTTGGGAAGACTATAACTGAAAAAAAACTAACAGTTGTTCTAAGTAGTGGTACGTGCCGAATTTCTCATGGGACTACTGATATTTAGCAAATGTACCTGTGTTTGCAAGACTCAGGTAGAGAATATTCTTGATCTTTTAAACTTCTTTGAGAATCCTTAAACAACCGTATTTCCAGAGGGAAGGGGGATTTATTGTCCTGCCCCTCTCCCTCCTCCCCAAAGTGACATTTTGCAACGTGTTGTCCATCACTAGGTTAGGCTGAAAAGCAAATAGAGCCATATATTGTTCCACAGACTCCTCACGATAGACAATTTGGGGTTTATTTTCTAGTGTTAGAAGTCTATAAAGCAATTTTTTTATGAAACCCAAAAGCACTGAGAGGACATACACGAAGCACTGTTATACTAAGGTTTATTCACACTCACTGGAAAGGGCTGTGTAACTATCTTTGCTATTTGAGTACAACATTTACATTTGACAGACAAATTGAATATTCACATCACGCAGCTCAGTGAACCACAACATTGAAACTCTGCTTCCAATTCACAATATAATATTCCTAAGTTAAATTAATTAAAAAACAAAACCAAAAATATTTTTGATTGCTTACCCGTAATGGTTTTGTGTGTTTTAAAGCATTCAGAAATTTTGCTAGGTGAACTATATCAACTTCTTCCAAATGATGAACCCCAAGTATTGGTTTAATTTTCAAAAGGAAAAAATGTGTTCACTTACATGATTTCTTTTGTTTTCTCCATCTTTTATAGATGTAATAACTGTCTCAGAAAAAACTGTTGATCCAGTTTTGTTATCTGTAACCTGATACAGCAAAAGAAGAACAAAATATCAAACTATACTTTTTTATTAGTCTTTTGTTACC
The DNA here is from genome assembly GCF_964195595.1 of Calonectris borealis. NCBI lineage: Eukaryota > Metazoa > Chordata > Aves > Procellariiformes > Procellariidae > Calonectris > Calonectris borealis. The sequence goes on from NC_134325.1 coordinate 10,468,512, forward strand.
CTCAGGCCTACATTCTGCAATAATTAACCCACCCCCACCCCTTCGGTTTTTTTGCATTTTGCTGTCACTCACATAAAATCCAATCTGGGGGGAAAAAGTAGACGACAAGGCTACCTCCTTATCTATTTAAAATGTCACTGTAATGAAGCTAACTGAGCAGGAGATGGTAATTCTTTTATGACCCTTGTAATAGCTGTGCCTATGTTCTATTTTTAGCAGGCACTTTTTTCAAAATAAATTATTATTTCACATTAACCTTTTATGACATACGCAGTGATTAGGCAAGCAAATAAGATACAATAAAACCCCGAAGTAATTATCATCAGGAAAGTTTATGCTCCAAATTATCTTATTTCTCCCCAAAATGTGCAAAATTGTGTTTATTTTTGAAGAAAAGATTGTGTAAGAACCAGCAGCTTACTACACATATTTTCTCATACCTTATCAATTTCTTGATGAGTCTGAACAGTTTTATTACCAATTCTGGTTTCCGTGTTGGACTCATTATGGTAGTTGGGAGGTAAGTTTTCAAAATTTACTTCTGACATTTTTTTTGCCCCTTCCTCTTCAGCTTCCATCTGCCAAATTTAAATAAACCAACTGAAAATTAGCAACAATTACACAAGAGAACAAGCAACACTTCTTGTGCAGCCCTCAATAATGCCCTGTTTAATTACGTGGTGCTGTTAGTACAGATCCCCCTGTATGGGAACGCTTATTCAGCTGTTTCAGACAGTGACCACAGCAGCTCTTTTAACGGACTAGAAAAACAGTGGAGAGCTAAATCCTTGAGCTCTGGACAGTTTAAGCCAAAGTCAGTCCCTGTGAGGAAAAAGTGTGCGAAGAATAGTGACAATTTGGTATCTGCACAGGCTGATGCCGGTCAAGAGCCCAACTTTCTATTTTTCCCAGAAAACCACTAAACACTTAAGACAGACTTTCCCATCTGACAAAGAAGAGAAAATATTCTGGCAGGACAGAGAGACATAGCCAAAGCCCCTTGAAGTCAAGAGAAGCAGTCCTATAGAGCAGGGTGCATTTCATTCTCTCTTTCAGTTCCCACTGTCTTTGTTTGCCAGATGAAGACTCAACACAGAAAAGGAGTCCTCTCTCAATCAGAAAACAGAGTAAGCTCAGCAAAAGGGCATGAATCTTGTAAACAACACAAACTCTGAAGAAGTTGTGTCATTTCATTATTTGCAACTGCTGTAACAGAGCTAGGAGGCCACAGGTTCAGCCAGGCTGAACAAAAGAATTTTGCCCAAGACAAAATTTCTCTTTCTGGTGTGTCTGTTTATTTTAAACAACAGCTGCAAACCTTTTTAAGTGTAAAGCGTTTATCTGCTAAGATGCAGCTCAGACAATCCACCATTCCTTGATCCACAACTGACTATAGGAAGAGTAAAACAGGCAGAAATTTTGACTATAACCTTATTTATAACCAAGCATATTTTCGGTATTGTAAAGAATACTTTAAAAAAATAGTTTGTCTCAATGTGTTTGCAGTCTAAATGAAGTGGATGGCAGAGGCAGATTTCAGCAACTGTCCAGATGACAGTAAAAGTTCAGAAATTATAGTAACAAAGGTCTGTTTCCCCAGTGGGTTGTCAGTAAAAGGTTTTTTCGGACTATGTATTTTTGAATGAGAGGAAAGGAGAACTTAGAAGGAAGATTCTTAACACGAAGGGGAAAAAAGCACAGAAGTAAGCGGAATGCAGGAACAAGGTCTTTTGATAGCGATATGAGACAATGGCTTGGGGTCTAGACTCAGTTCCTGCCTTTGAAACAGGTCCTGTGCGATTCTGGGCAAGGAATTTGAGATCAAGACACGGAATTACATCAAAAGTAAGCCGCTTCTCCACACGTGTTTTCAGGACTGTCTTTTACACCTTTGAATCCTGGTTTGGGATAACCTCGTGTCTTAGTTCCTGCTGTACAAAGACAATAAAACAACTCTTTTCTTCACTCCTCCCCTTGCCACGTACTGTTATTTTCTCACTTTAGGATCCAGAGGGACTATCTGCCTGCATTTTTGCCTCGCCACCTGCCTGCATTGCTGCGAGAGGGTGGCTCTCCAATGCAACCCCCAGCGCCGCAATACAGACACACGGCGAGCTCCGAGCCGCGGGGACGCGCAGCCGAAGGGCGCAGGGGTGGCCGCTGCGAGAAGCGGGGCGGGAAAGCCTGCCAGTGAGAAGTACCGCCAGAAGCAGAGGAGAGACCTGCCGTCGCAGCAGGCGGCCGCGCCGGTACCCGCCGCACCTCCCGCCTCCCCGCCTGAGGAGGGCGGCAGCACCGGGCGGGCTTACGGCGGTGCACACCGAGCTGAAAGGATTTTCGCGCTGCCCCGGCCGAGGTCGCTGCCTCGGGCAGCGGCTCCTCGCGGGGGGGCGCGGGCAGGGCCGGCCGCCGGCTTTCTTCGTCGCACGCAGGGCCCGGCCCCGCTCAGGGGACGCGGAGAGGCGGCCGCTGACAGGAATCGACGAACGCGGGTGAGGCTCGCGGCGCGCGGCGCTGCCCGCAGGTGCGGTGCGGCCCAGCCCGGGGGGGCGAGGGGGGAAGGCGCCTCCCACCCCGCGGGGTCCCCCCGGACCCCCCGCCGCCCCCTCACCTCCTGCACCGCGTTGCGCAGCTTGTGCTGCGTGTCCTCCATAAGCGCCTCCACCTCCCGCAGCATCTCGCCCAGGCTGGCCGCCCGCCGTCGGCCGCCGCCCCCCGCCGCGGCCGCCGCGGCGCAGCACAGGGCCCCCAGCAGGGCCGCCAGCAGCAGCCATCGCCGCCGCGGCCCCGGTCCCGCTCCGCGCCGCATCCCGGTGGCGCCGCTCCCGCCGCTGCCCCTCAACGGTGCGGGCTGGCGGCGCGGAGGTGGGGTGGGGTGGAGCGGGAGCGGGAGCGGGCGGCTCCGCAGCGCCGGCCCGGCCCCGCAGCCTCCCGCCGGCTCCGCAGCGCCGGCCCACATTGGGCTGGCCCGGCCCCCGCAGCCCCCCGCCGGCTCCACAGCGCCGGCCCGGCCCCCCGCAGCCCCCGCTGGAGCCCTGGGCTTGAGAGAGGCAAGGCCGGGCGCGGGCCCCGGGACAGAAAGCCTCGCCCCGGGGGGAGCGGGAAGCAGAGGGGAGAGAGGCTGAGGGAGGTGGGGTGAGCGATGCTGAGGGAAAGGAGCAGTATGAGTTTCCCGTTCAGACCCGAGACCGACCTTCCCTTGGTTTTTTGAACAGGTTTAATGCGAAGAGGATGGTGGGAGCTGCCTGACATCTCCACGATGTATTTTGCTTTCCAGTCTTCAGCGAAGCTTTTCAAAGGACGTTTTCAGCTCCAAGGATCAGCTAGGTCTCTGAGAGGTGACACGTCCTGCATCTGGCTGGCCAGCACCCCACTCTCCCTGGTTGTTTCCTTTCAAACTTTTTTCCTCAAAAATTTCAGACAACATCATCATTTTGTATGTGTGTGCGTCTTCCCCAGTTTCCACATTATTTTTCCTCTTCATGCTGCACCCAAGAATTTCACGGGTAGTTTTTGCTGCAGCAGTTCGCTCACTGCTCCGGGGCAACATCATGCCAAGAGAGAACAGACCTATACGTCTCATTTTATTTTGGAGCCTGGGTGAGAGGTAATAGTGAGTGAAGTATTTCTGCAGAAACTATTTATGTCCTGAAAATTTCCTGCAAGTGCATTATTGCAGTAATCACCAATATAAAATCCAGTGTTATTGGCAGCCTAAGGCAGCTTCAGTCAGCTCTGAATGCTAGCAGAATGCAGTAGAGAGCAGCAGAGATGGGGAGGCCCCTGTGTCCCCAGAGGGAAACCTTTCCCTCAGTCTCCCAGCCACCGCACATCATACTTCTGTTCAGTGCCACAGAAGGTTTCATTCTGCACACACTGTAAATCTTAGTTTATTGGTATAGTTTGATTTGTTAAATGTAAACCTCTTGGACCACCCAATTTAAATAATAAAGTGTGTTAGGAATTATCTGAAACGAATTAATAGTTTAACTATGTTCCATCACATTGCAGGAAATATGGCATATGAAACAATCCTGTACCGGCAGAGAAATGTTTAGACAACACACTCCTCTTTTCCACCTCTGCCTTTCCAGTTCATCCACTGCCTCAAATAAGCTTAGCAATATTGCCATTGACAACGTACAGGTGACACTTAAGTAACATCTAGAATTTTCATTTTCTTAGCTTTGAGGAGGAACTGAAGGTTAGATCAGACACAATGAAAACATTTTTAAAAAAGACCTGAGGCCCAAATTCCAAAAGGTATTTAGTCATCGGACTCCCAAGGAAATGGAATAGAAGCCAGATACTTATTTGTAATCCCTTTGTAAATTTGGGCCTCAGACCAATTTTCCAAACAATTTAAACATATGTAAGTGTTAAATACTTTAGAAGAGGTGTGTCTAAAGAGCTAAAGTCTCCCTCTCTTGCAGTGAGATGAGGGCCACATTCCCAGCCCTGGCTTGCAGGCAAGACCCTTCCATGCTGCCTTTGATGAATGTGGTTTAGAAAAACCAACCCTGACATTGACAGGGCTGACAGGATATAAAGGCATGCATTGTTTGACCAATTAACAAGATGCTGCAGCATACGCTTTATTCAGTATTGTTGCAGTGAGTTAAGACTACATTCATCTTTTAATATGGAGAAGTACTGGGAGTAAGCTTACAATGTCAGTTACTCTGACTGTTTTCACGGGCTTGAACTCAGTTTTCCTAGCTCCTTCAAGTGAGCTTTCTCTGGACGGGGATTGAGCTGAGTGGTGAGGGTGCACGTGTATCCCAGAATGGAAGATCTGCACCTAAAGTCAGTGCAGAATAGCTCTTCTGGTTTTCCGCTGTCACCTTGGTTTACTTCATAATAATGTCCTTGTGCTCACAAGGCTTTATACTCACTATAGCTGGTTGAGCCAAATTACGTCTTTTGAGCTCAACCTGCAGCACCCTAGAGCACCTGCTTAGATTCACACTTCGCCCTGGAGCTGCTGAAGTCCCCTAACTGTGTCTGTAAGGGAAGCCATGGGCACGGGGGTGGTGTGCCTTGCTCATGTGTTGAGCTGGCAAGACAGCCAGGAAGAACTGAACAGGTCTAGTTCACAGTGACCCCATGTTGCGCCTGAGCTGATTAGCCTTACTGAAAGGCAGGTATATATATTAGGGCACGGTGCTATGCCAGCGGCCTGACGTGATTCCAAGCATGATTAGATTCTTCCCTGCATTTGGAGCTAGGTGCTTTTCCCCTCAGGTATCACTTGATCTGCTGGATATAGGGATGTTGCAAACTAAGTGGGAAAAAATTGTCATAGATGGTTGTGCCCCTAAAACTTAGGATTTGTAATGATTAATCTTTATTTTTCCTTCTTGGCTCAGTCTGGAGTGCCTATGCAAAAGGATTTATCTACATGGAAAATTTTAGGGGTGCACATTTATTCTAATATGGTTGCATTACTATAAAACCCCAAGTCTGTACTCCTATTCTAGGTACAAGGTACTTTTTTGATTTACAATTAAGTCATAGCAAAGCATGCAGCTAACATGAGAGCTGTTACTGGTTTATTTTTCTTTGAGCAGAATTTGAACGCCCGTGTAGAAAATTACACCTTTATAGCTATGTGTACAATAGTACAGAAAATAGCCACACTTGTATAATTATATTGACATACAACCTAGATCAAGGCCTCAGGTACTTTAATTACTTATACTGAAAATGTTAAACCTAGATTATCTCCCATTGAGGTTAGTGGAAAAATTCCCGTAAGTTTCAGTGGGATTTACACTCTGTCTTTAAACAGAATTGCTGAGGATCAGAAGGAGCTTGTAGTATTGATCACCTCTTCTGGTCATTTGTTCTACCATTTTTACCTTGTATGACTAAAGCAACAGTGACAACCACAAAAAATCAAAAAAGATAAAAATTCATCTGTATTTAATGTAACAGAGACCTGTAATCAGGTTATCTCTACTGCATTTTTACAGCAGGAAGAAAGCCACATCTGTATTGAAAATACTGCTTTTGTTTAAAAGCGTGCTTCTGAGGACATAGGATTAACTATAGTATGTTCTTATGTTAGACTGGTGCAAAGTCTTGTTTAAAATTATATTAGGTGAAAGATGTCAGAGAGTATGTTTTGGACTGTAACAAATTTTCATAGCTAAGGTGCAGCCCAGAAAGCTGATATTTTTCTAAGACAAATTAACACAGCTAAAAAGCATCTCTTCCTGAACACATCTATTACACAAAAAACCTACATTACACAAAAACACATATGATCTTTTTGTCAAGATAGAATTTATTCTTAGACATTAATTTATTAATTTAGAAAGGACATAATAAGCTGGAATAATTTTAGCTGGAAACATAGTTAGGAAAAGCATATCCCAGAGATATTACATAAAAAGACTTAGGTCAGCCTCAATACAACACCCTTAAGGTGGATTTGAGGCAAAAATGCCCCCCCCCGCCCCCGTCATGGTGAATGCACTCTTGTCAAAGGCAGACATCATCTGAATCAGTGATTCTGGAGAATAGAAACCACCTTCTGGTTGGATGAGTTTTGAGACAAAAGACCATGTTCCTGAAAGCAGCAGGGTAGGGAGTTGTGCATGTTTGATTTATTTTTTCCCACACGTTGTTTATTCATTTATTATGTTTTCTGTGTTTCAAACATCTGTTATTTTGCATGTTCACTTACCAATTAATTAATAGGGTTCTTTTCCCTTTCCAACAGTCGTACTGCGAACAATCAGTCAATTAGTTAGCTGCAGAAAAAAAGAATAGCAAGATGTCTGGCTAATGTACAACCTATAATATGAAAAGAAAAGGCAGCCTTCTGAAATATGTAAGTATAAACAACATCAAACATCTGTACAACAGAGACAAAATCTATCACCAGCAGGCAAAAATTCCAGAAACTGAAAGCCTAAATTCCCTGCTGAAGGGGAAAGGAGAGCATGGGAGAGGGAGAGCAGCGTTAAGAGAGGGAATTAACACCAGTGAAGTTTGCGGTTTCTGCCATTTTAAGCTGTATGTGTCTTGTCTGTTCATGTGAATTTCCCCGCAGAGGCTGTACCATATGGCCGGAGTCAGGCCGGGAGGGCTGCTGAGGCTGATACTGCCGAGGTATGGCCCTGCTGCTGGGCTGACCCTGTCACCTGCAGAGCCAATTTCCCTTACTCCCCTTACTCCCTGCAGTGCTCCTTCCCCTTACTCCCCAGCTATGCAGGACACCTACACCAAAGTAACCTTGTGTGGCTTTTGGCCCATGATGATTTTGGTATGAGGCCCACGGGAAAGCGGGCCAGTCCGGTGACGGGTGGTCCCTGGAGGACCACAGTTGGCGTCCTGCGGGGGACTGTGTTGGGCCAATGAGTCCCTGCTAACAGCAGCTTGAGAGGCCAGGTGTGACAGCTGCCAAGGGCAAATCAAACTCAGTGCCCCTAACTGACGAAGTGGAATAACAACAAATGACAAACTGAGTGCTTATGGCCTACAATGAATTTATATATCCATACTACAATCTTCAAAAATGTTGCTTGGCATGTCAGCAGTAAGTTTAATTCCCTGGTGAAACGGATTGCTTTATTGGTATGGTACCAGTTAGGGGTTTTCCATGGGAGAGACACTATCCAGACAGATCAAGATGTGATAACAGTATTGATTATCTCCTCTTTTTACTGGTCATTTGTTTTATCAGACTGCTTGGATTTACAAAGCTCTGACTTGTAGTAAAAATATTTTTCTACTCACATGAAGTTTTATGGTATGGAAACTTGTAAATGTCAGGACTGAATAACTGTAAGTATAAAAAACCACAGAATTATTTTGCTGGGTCAGCTCAGTGTTTAACTTTCAGGCCATTTTTATACATTAAACATATATAAAATTTTTAAGCTTAATCTGAGATCTTGGAGCTTTAGGAAAGATTTAGAAAAAAATTAAGGCTTTCAAAGCAATTAAAGCAGAATCATTTAATGATCATAGTTTTCTCAGGTCTTGCTCAAGTAAATAGGTGTTAAGGACACCGACATGCTAACATATGTTTGGGAGAAACCTGACTGCAATGAGAGGAACATCAACAGAGTTTTCCTGGAATTACGGGTCCTGAAAAATTCCTAATTTAATACTTTTTGGGAATAACTGTGCCTCATTCTAGTTTAATTTGTAAGTTGATGAAATGAAAAAGTAGTAAGACCTTGTTTAAAAAATGCAAGAGTATCACACATAGATTTGGTTATGAACAGTTATTGTATTTAACTTCACGCCTTGTCACAACCAGAGTAACTTTCAGGTGTAGGTAAACACCTTGTGGGCCTTTATTTAATAGATTGAAGAGATTTGAGGTTTGCTTAATTTTATTTTCTTAAAGAATAAGGGTACTTGTATTACTTTTATCTTCACAGCTGCAGAGTTTAGAGTGGAGCTCTATTATCTTCTTTTGGCCTTCTCATGGATGATCACAAAATTTTCTAGAAGTTAGATTATCATATGCCAAGGACTTATGACATATTGTCCTTGACAGTAAATCCTTGACAATCTTTTCAAATACAGTCACCATGTGGCAGCTGTACTTTACTCAGGAAAAAATAGAATTATGCAAATACAAATATTGGCTTTGGTGTTAATGGCACATTATTTAGCAAGATGGCAGCTATGCATTTGAAATATGAACATGCTTTGATCGCATTTTTCTTGCTTTGTGGACTGTATTTTCCTTTTGAGGTACTCAGGTTTTAACTGGTGAAGACCTAACTAATCAAAAATGCCTATTTTTTTTTAGCGTGCCTTGTATTGTCTCAGTTACTCATGACCAAAATGGATGGAGCAGTGAGTCATCTACAAGATGTTATTAGAGCTGTGACAACAAGAAACCAGATGAAACCTCTAAACTGTATCTGCTTTCCAGACCACGGAAATACAGCATATTGAATTTGCTTTGACTTACGCAAACTGCAAAGCCTGGTAAGGACTCTTTTCTACGGTCACAAGTGCAAATTATGTGCATAGGCAAAAGGCTGTATTCCAGCACATGTCTAGACACTTTAAGTGCCACTCCAAGCCATTGGCTCTGTTTAAAAATAATGACCTGTGGCAATAAGGTTCTGAAAGTTATAAGAAAGCATTTATTTCTATTTGTAATGCATAAGTCCATGGCAGTGGATGGAAATCTTTTTGCTGCTCAAATGTATTGTCCATGTGCATTCATACAATCAAATTACACTTTAAAACTTCCGCATGCCAAATTATTCTAACTATCCAGGAAGTGCAATATTGTCTGATAAATGAAAATGTAATTTCTTTTTACAGAAGTGTGCACATATGTTTCTGTTGGGGAGGGGGGAGAGTTTCAACTGACAATCCATAGCTACAAACACTCTCATGAGGACTGTCATAGTATTTCATGTTTTTAAGATTTCATGGTTAAGAAAACTGGGAGTGAAATACGGAACTTCTATCTCCTGATCTTTTTAGAGTGTATTTCAGATCACTAAGTAATGGTTGAAAGTTTTCAGTGATTCATATCAAATGAATCAATGTCTCCACTCAGTTTGTAGTAGATACATAGCTGGTAGCTTTGTTGATAAGAGTTCAAAAAGCAAGAGGGTTGAGTATCAACAAATATTAAGCCATTCTCTCATTATCAGAGGGGATCCTTCCAGGCCACCGTTGAGTCATATTGCCAGGATAGCATAGGGAATCAGGTCCCCTTTTGCTTAGAGGTGATATGTGTAGAGAGAAGCCACCCTAGAGTCAGATTTTTTACTCTGTTCCATGGCATTACTTGGTGACCAGTCCTGCTAGCTTCAGCACTTCATAACATGAAGTCAGGTATCACTTAAGTCTTGGTACAGATCTCATCTCCTAGCTCCAGCTCCTGCTTCTTGAAATTGTGCTATAGGCAAACATAACATGTATATATGAGTGTTGGGACAAAAAAATCAAGAAATAGGCAAAGAGCTGCTGTGAAATCAGGCCAACAGTAACTCATAAAGAAGGTGCCTGCAAGAGAAGGAACCAAATACAGTAAAAGATGAAATGGATGAAATGAAGTAAAGTAGACAGGAACTCATACAAGGAGAATTGGAAAGATAACTCCTAGAGCAGTAGGGAAAGAAGGATTGTATGAAAGAAAGTCACATGGACAAAACAGTGAAGCTTTAGCCGGGAAACAAAAAAGCTAGTTCAGAAAAGCAAATGACTGGGGGAAGGGAAACCTGAAGCTAGTTTAAAGGCAAATGAAAATAGAAAATGTGCTTGCATGGAATAAAGGACATAGGAGAAGAAAGAACCAATGCACAGTGAGAAATGGAGAACTTTTGTTACATGTAATACACAAAAGGAGACATTTATTTTGAGGAAAGAATTGTTTGCTTGCCTCTTTTTTTAACAAAACATAAGGAATCTAATGTGTAATAGTGCTTTGGTTGTGAGGATAAAAATTTCTTCATCCCTTGGCCAAGAATGTGTGTCATACGTTGGCCAGTTTTCTCCTCTTTTATGCTATAAATTGCACTTGCTGATACCAAAAATCCCAAAGATAATAGTTGTGTTAGGAAAGCATTATAGATCATGTATCAGCCACCCACTTCAATCTTTGCAGATTCTAGGCATTCAAGAAATCCCCCAAAGGTCAGAAAACCATTTATTCCTCAAGCCTTTCTCAAAATTATAAGCAAGTAAGCAATGACAAAATACACATGAAGTTCGCAGCTTGGCAGCAACAATTTCATAAATTACTCACTAGTCAGTAATTTGTCTAAGGATTTGCCTAATCATACAAGCAATCCAATCTTCCCTCTTGTAGATTTAGTGAAGCTATGTCAATGTTATGCTAGATAGTATTTAGCCACATATCTTTATGAACGTTCTTTCATAATGTTTATAAGTCAGGAGAAATACAAAACTGTATATTAAAACATCATAAAAACCATCAAGTATAATTGAGTAAAACCTAACAAGGTAATTCATCTTCTGTAATGTAGATAGCCTTTCTCTATGAGATTTCCACTCTCTCTAAATAGTACATTATAAGTGAGCATCATTATTCAATTTTTCTGGTTTAGTACATAGTCAAAACTTAGTTTAATGTAATTGTAATTTCAAAATAAAGAAAAATGCAAACAATGTGATAAAACCTTCCAAGAAATTCAGTCATTCCTATATTCTGATTTTCCATTTCCTATTCTAAATGTATCTTATGAACGTATTTCCCCTGTGCCTGTGTATCTAACATCACAGGGCATTATGACTTTTTTATTTCACAAAAGACAGAACAGAATTTAAGCTAAAATTGGGCATTGTATTTTACTTTCACAGATTTTAGCAGATTTATCATTATTTATATCCATGTAAGAGGAACAGCTCAAATATTTCTGGTTTTAGAATTGCCTGCCATTCTGAATTACAGTATTTTGCACATCTTTCCATTATGGAATTGAAATTTGCTTGAATTAGTATTCCTTCAAGGATGGGTATTGCTGCCTTTTTTTTTTTTTACTGTTTCGTGCCACACATTTTTTAGTGGTTGTTATGGTGAATAAGTTTGTGTATGAAATAGAAAAGAACAGAAATCCCACAATAAAGGTTAGCCATTCACAGCTGGCTGCTTCTCTGAGGCTACAAAAACATATGAATCCTTCGTTTGGAAAGATCTGACTTTTAAAATCCATAAATTAAAGATGCTCTAATCCATTTGCTCAAACTAGGACTAGCCAGTATTCTCAGCTGACTGCGTATCTTCAAACTTGCTAGTGCAAGTACAAAGTCATTGATACATTGATATTTAACTTGCATATGGTCCTTATTAAAGTACACAAGAAAAAGCCATTGAATGATTCAGAACAAAGAAATGTATTTCATTAAGAAAAAAAAGGTACTCCCTCCATCTTGCCTTATTTGAGTTTGTGAATCATTATATGATCCATTTTTTTCATGGGTATGTTTTTTTTACTTTAGCACACTATTTCCCCACATCATCTGCTTTTCAAGGTTGTTGTTGAAGCCAGCAGAACAAGAATTCCTCTGTGGAAAGTAGTTCACTCAATTTCTCTTGCAATTTTCCTTTTCTGATGAGAAATGATCACCGGTGACTCAAGTTCTCACTTACATTTGAGGACACAGGAATGGCATAGGGAAAGGAAAAGGTGGTGGACCCTGGTAGCCCCCTCAGACCACTAAGATTTGGGAGACACCCTCCTTTTGTCTCTCCCTGCATCTCCTACTGCACCCTCCACTTGCCTGCTGCCCTGGAGAGATCTGCCTCTCCCCTGCAGCATTTCAGTTGCTGCTCATCCCCAAGCATGGGAGACATCAGAGTGAGATTCCATTAAAAAGTGGCATTTGGGAGAAGGCATGAGTGCTGGCATTACTGGCTCCAACCCCCTTGCAAAAACAGCAACAAGTAATTGCAAGAGGTGGCAACGATCTCATAAATATTCTGAGATGTACTTTCTGAGATAAGATAAAAGAACTCAAAACAGCATCCTGTCTTGAATGTGTATTCAGCTGCTATTTTCTAGCTTTTTTTTCAATATTCTTCTGGCAAGACGCTTACTTGAATTCCTATTGAAATATGAAGGGCAAAGTTGATAATCCATATGGAATATCATTTGAAAAAAATATTACTGCATATCCCTCTGTAAATTCACATTATCTGCAATCTGTTGGGGCTGTTATGATTAATTAGCTTTAATACAAAATTATTATGCACACAAAAATATTTTTAAACAGTTTTTACATAATAAAACATAAACCTACTAAAATAATAGAATTGAAATTGGATCATCTACATGGAAATGTTTTAATAAGCATCGTGATTAAAAAAAATCAAATACTTCTGTGTACTTCAATACGAGGGAGGATTCTACTTTTGATGGAGGCCTAAATCATACATTATTTAAGAATCAGAAAGGATCTGGGAGCAGAGGCAATGGCCAAACTATGAAAATTACAGCAAGTACTTCGTTTTGCAAGTTATTTTCAAGTATTTGACATGCAAGTGGGCCAGAGTGGTACTGTGCTGTGGAGCACAAATAAATTTTTGTGGTCGCATTTTAGGAACAGGACCCATCAGCCCCATACAAAATAAAATCTAGGTGACATTAACATCACAAATGACCCAAAGGAAAGGTAAAATATGCTAGAAGAGTGGCATATGGATAGCAATGGCAACAAGAATTGCTGCATTGCTACAAGAAGTGTAGCAAGTGGTACCATGAAAGCAATAGGGACAAGACCTCCCAGAACATGAAGGTTGTCATTGTCCATGAAACGCTGGTAAAACTGATCATCAGAAACTACAAATAAGCACTAAAAGGAGATGTTTTACAAACAGCAGATGGTGTAACAGTGCAGCTGGAAGGATGCCAAAGCAGTTCGAACGGAGAAGGAATGATTTGCCATTGTTGCCAGGTGCCATAAATGTTATCGGTAGATGCGTGGCTGCACAGCAACAGTTGAAGAGGATCACCGACTGTTAAAAAGCATTGCTGACAAGCATTTAGCTTTTGCACTTAGTTTGAAAGCTACAGAAATAGGACTTGCCAGGAAGCTGCAAGCCCTGAAGATATATATGTTCCTGTTGCTGATCTTACGCTGTGCAAGGATAGGAAAAGGAAGAATAGTTGGAGGAAGTTTACATTGTATCACCAAATTTATCATTTAGAAATAGGCTGTCAGAAAGAATTTTAAAAGACGGATAATGTGACTAAGCTTTAAACAAAGAAAAAACAATAAAATCACAATGCCTGCAGAAAAGCAACATGTTCATTAGCTGTAGGGGACAACTGGAATTAAAAGTACAAGTTGTGGAAAGAGCAATTATTGAAAGAAGAGAATATACTGATTTCAACTAAAATTCATCAAGAACCTCTCAAAAGCATTAACAATGGCCACTTTAGTATGGTCTTGAGAGAGGAAGAAACACCCGTAATTTGCCCAAAATGAATGAATGAATAAAAGAAATTACCATTTGTGCAAAGTACAAAGACAGAATCCGGGGGAACTGAGGGAACATTAACGATGTGTCCGACAGAGCTAGGCAATCAATGACTGATTCGAACACAGGCATACAACTATCAGTCATATTTTAAAATAAACTAATGACTCAACATGGTTGTCAGCCTGCAGCAAAACAAGTCATCTAACTTTCTAGATCATGCTCTAATGAGATGAGATAAGGGGTGCAGAGCGGATGTGAGACAACTACACAGAGAGTGCGATGAAGGACTTGTGCATTGTGGGTTTGCCCAGGATGAGTGAATCATTTACTGGGCCAGTGACTCAAATCACATTCTTTTCACCTATGAAGCCCTTCAATTTTTGAATAATGTGACTTCTCTGGCTTTTGGAAGTGTGTTAATCTTCCAAGCGCATACTTTTTATTTCAGCACCTTTGAACGTCTTTCTGCAAATGGGCTACAGGTTATATCCTTGTCCCATATGGAGAATATCAGTTGCTGAGGATCTTTGATTTGTGTGCCCTGCTTTGGGGTTAGGAGACAACCCTTGTACTGACAGCATTGTTGAAAGCCTTTTTAGGGCAATGCCATGCAATCTGGTAGAGGTCAGATTTCACATGATTTCTGGATTCGTCTGGGTCACACCCTTCTCCCTGAGGTCGAAGGGACTGCCTAGCACCTAGGAGCCAGGTTGGGTAAGGGACAGACCATCATCTTCTTTCAAAGCTTTCTTTGTTGTGCCCACCCTAATACCCCTGTGCAAGTCTCCGCTTTTATTGCCTCGGCATCATGTTGTGGCTGCCCCCAGGGAAGATCTCTGCTGACATAAGTCAGCAGGTCCAGAGTTGGCCTTCTGTTTCAGACTTGCCTAAAAATCAGCTTGCAGTTTCCCTCCTTCCTGCTCCCTGGGGTTTGAGATCGGACTTTGAAGACATATTTTCCTGCTGTATTTCAATTTTAATAATGTTTATTTAAAAAAAAAGTATTCCTGCTTCTGTTTTGTTTTGGTAATATTCTCTTCAGTTCTAATACCATTTCATAATGGAAATGACATTCACTTCCAAAGTTTGCATGTATTTTAAGGTATTTAAATGTAATTTTTTTAACTAATCAATCTGTAGGCTATATTTTTCAACTGATTTTAGTATGCTACCCACTGTGATTACTAATTTAACAGGTTTCTGCTCTTGACAGAGCAGTTTTCTCTGGAAAACAAAGAACATACAGGATTATTTTAAAACTCCTACATAACTTTCTTCTTACCTTGCAAGGATTGCTGGACAACGAGGAATATAGAACTGTAATTTTTGGGGTGAAGGAGTAGATATATATATATGTATGTATGTATTTATGCATGTGTGTATCTCTGTTTGTGTGTATGGATATGCTGAGAGCACATTAATAATTTTTAATGTTTATTTTTAAAGCACGAATGATTAGTCCTTCAATAAAATCAATATAACAGTAGCAAATTTCCTAAGCATTCTTTATGTGTCTTATGATAAATAATGAATTAAAGTAACTGCTTTGTTCTTTTTACATCTCCACTTCTTTTGGTGTGCCATTTCATATGTGTTGGATGTTCCTGTTGTGAACAGTGGCTCCTTATGGCACCTGTCAATGGCACTGAGGGATGTTGAAAGGGCATATATTACAGAACCTCTTCATTATTATACTCCAGAATATTAAAAGGTGATTTCTGTTTTAATGCAGCTTCATCTGATGATAGAACAGTTTCCTACACTTATCTTCAACTTTTGCATTTACTACAATGGTTTTTTGCTAGCTACAGTGAATGCTTCAGGTTTTAATTGCCCTTCCAATTGCAGTGTAGACTAATGACTGTGCAGAGCCTGTCCTGGGACAACAAGGAGTTTGGCATCTGCAAAGGGGGCTGACAGCTCCACAGATCCCTATAAGCTGACTGACCTGTAAGGTAGCAATGGCAGAAAACAATTCCTGCAGTGCAGTAATAAACAGTGAGGGCACAGCCCTGTAGGAAATTGCATTAATTCTATTCTGTGTTGAGAACTTTTTTTGCTAACATCTCTACTCTGGAACAAAATTGTGGAAGGAAATAAAAAGAGGTTTGATTTATTTGGGTTTTGGTAACCTTTAAACTGGACCATATTACCTGATAATTCTATTTTATTTGTGTCATGAAAACACATCTTGCTGTAGGTACTTATTGAAGTAAAACAATTAATAAAGCAAATGCTCCAGGAAGAAGTTTAAGTTTTCTCCTTATCAGAACAGAGAGTCCACTGAGCATGCAAAGAATCTTGCTGTGATTTACAATAATGATTTTTATATGCTTACATATCTCAAGGCAACTGCCTTGTGATTTGCGGGTTGAGTTTTCACTTTTTTTCTAGACTCACACAGCCTAAGGCAGGCAGCCCTGTGGCCAGGAGCTCACTAGGAAAATGTCACTGTTACTTAGCTGGAATAAAGCATTTATACTTCAACTTCTTTCACAAGACTGCACCCTTTCTTATATCTCTGATTGACTGCTCCCAAGCCTCCAGTCAGACAAATACTTTCACAGTGTTATTGATCTGTCAAGTTCTGCAAAAGCATTTCTGATCGTGCTATATTCTTCATCCCTTCTATGATATATATGTGACACAGATGTGGCAAGGGACAGACACATCTTGTGTCTCATTTCCCAGAAGGCTACCGTATTGCCATCATTTAGGGCAAAATATTGGTTAATAAGGTTTTAGTATACTTTAGTAAAATTATACACTACACAAAGCACAGGTTTTCTTATTACTTTTTAACATGCATGTTGCTTTCCAGCATAATGCACACAAGTGGGTGGATTTGCATATATTTGCTGCATGCACATGCATCTGTGTCAGCCTTTGAAGGAAAAGGATTTCACTGTAAGTTATCTACTTTTGCAGCTATGTTATTTAATACATTCTGAATTTTTTTAGCAATTACCAGTGTATACTTTTTGCTCCTGCATAGAGATGTTTCCATGGACTGGTCTGTCATTCCTGTATGTGCTTGTGTTGAATAAGCTCTCCTTTCTTTCTCTTGGCTGCCTATGGTTAGACACAAAAAGCATGCCATTAAACTAGAAGCTGTAACATTAGTGTAGCACACCTGCACTACTCCCCTAATTAATTAATTTTCACCAGTGTGGCATCTAGTTCTTTATTGGAGATATTCTGAAGTTGACATGAAAACTAAGAAACAGGCAAAGTCTTTGTGCTGATTTCAGTTACAGCCTCCCTCTTGTTTCTTTTCAGATTCACTTTCAGGGCTTGGGCTGGCATGGACAGATGTCTCTGAAATTAGGGTAGGAGGGGTGGGCTGAAGGCTGATGAGTGGAGCACACTGAGCTTATTCCTGAACCTAAGCCTGGGTCAGAACTGGGTCTGATTGATCTGATATGATTGGTATCTCTACAGCTATTCAGCTGGTGAGGTTGGCTTTTAAATGACAGTCAAAACAGTTGTTGTAGGCTCTGCACTTGTTTGATTGAAACTATTTCCCTCCGTGTGGTGGGAATAATGTGGAAGCATAAAGATGTGTTTGCGTGATAAAGAACTGTGAAAATGAGAATTGCTGTTGAACAACACAAACTGTGATACTGCTAGCATTTTTATAAAAAGATAAGAGAGGGTCATACTTGCAGTGTGGAACACAACAAAGCTGCAACAAAAGCGTTTTCTAGTGACTAATATTTTGTTGTAAATGACAGAGTTAAAAAATGAATCATTAGAAATTACTGTCTTTACTGTTGTCTCTGTATAAGTTCATGTGTTGGTTTGGGCTAGATTCTCAACTGCCTGTGCATCACTCTCTTTTCAGCTCTATAGGACTGGAAAACAAAAGTGGTTTTTAATCTAAGGGATTCTGTAACCTCCGTCAAACTGCAAGGCTGAGCTCTCTGATGCCTGAGCACGTCTCAGAGGGCTGCACGGCACCTAGGAGTCTGCACCATGCACAGACTCCTCATTGCTTTAATGTAAAGACTGCTGAACTGTGTGAACTGTGTCCCTGGTACTTCCATCCTGCCTCTCCCACGGTGCTAACCACGAATATGGTTTTCCTTCAGTCACAGCTGCTGGACTGTGATTATAATGTTCTGTTTTAGAGTACAAAAAATATTTGTAGTTTATATCTAATACTGTCTACCTTACTTCATAGCAAGCATTCACCAATGGTATTTCTGTCTTTGGAAGGCTTTCACTCTACATATTTGAGAAAGGATCTCAGCATTGCACATGCATTAAGTTAATTTAGGCATTTTTTAAAAGGACATGTAACACCATGTAAGTATCAAGAACAAGTTTTCAAACAGAGTTTCTGATTGTTTTCTTGCAATGGTGTGTACTCAAACTGAGATATAAGATGTTCCCCACAACACTTTGAATACAGTAGTGTTTTTTTAAGTTAATGGGATGTTTGAAGAAGTATCTATTTGCTGATAAAGAGACCGGGCAAACACTTCTCTGAAAACATGATTTTACAAAGAACATCTTGCCTTGCAATAAAAAATTTTATTTAGCTTGTCTTGGACAACTCTTTCTGGCCGTTCCACTAGGTTATATCTCTGATGCTGGAAATTTGTCCAGAATTAAGCTTGCAATGACTACTGAGTGATGGTTTATTTCAGGAAAACTGCAAGCTGTGGATAAATTGTCAGTTTTCTTACTCGTGGTATATATAAGTAATGAGATGGAGCCGTAAGTTGTTTTTTCCATATGTTATACATTCTTGTTTAATCCATGCCTCTAATTTGCTATTTGAAATACTTCTGAATAAACAAATTAGGAGGAAGACAAAGGAAGGCACTTCAGAGGATTTGAGTAGCACCTAATACTTAAAGGAAAGCTAGCTGTGTCAAAGAAATAGAGCAGAGATCGAGGAGTTAATTTGTTCTGGTGGATCATCCCTACATGCTTTTCCCAGCCACCAGCCAAGTTATTTCTCAAATGCCAGCCAAGAACTACTTGTAGCTGGCAAAAATCCACAGTTATCAGTGCAATGGAAAAGGGGTGAGACAAAAAAAAAAGAGCAGTGTGGCCCTGTTGATAGGGAGGTGTGGGTTCCTATGCTCTTATCCAGCTTGTAGGGGTAAGAGAATAAATAGTTAACAAAGATAATATTTATACAGTGATTCAGCTTGGTGGTATGTGTGATGATTTCCTAGGCCTCTGGAATCTATTTCATGCTGTGGAGTATATGAAGTTCATACAGGACCTGTGGAGTTTGTATAGGACCTGGTTTCCCTGAGGTTCACAGAAAGACCATTTTAATTGTAAGTGATTTCAAAAAATACCAAACAACTAGTTCTTCAGTTATTTTGCATATGACACATTAGGAACACAGAGAGGTTGAGGTGGAGAGAGCACAGATGAAATACTGGTAAAAGAACACAGAAATCTTTCAAAATCATGATTATACGGTGATCTTGCAAACAGAAGGGCAGATCTAGCAGATCCCCAAAGCTCCTCAAACCTGTGCAACATACGGTGAAAATAAGGGATGTTTCCAGTTCTGAAGTTAACAGCTATACATGAAATAGGACCTCATAAAGCTCAGCATTTCTGTAACTCCTTATTCTTTGTGAACCCCATTGCATAGGAAGTACTGACCAGATTCTTACAGACTGAAAAAAATACTGGGCTGCAGGAAAAAAGTATTTTACACATAGTCAAATCAGCCTTGGCTGAACACATACAGGAGAAAGTGAGCCATGGAAGATTTAAACTGGAGTAAATATTGCTTTTCAAAGAACTAGGAGTACCAGATGCTTCTTGTGCTGTTTAATCACCACAGTTAGTTGATCTCTGTAGTTTGTATTAAGAAGTCCTGGAAAATCAGACCATTGAAATTACAAAAAGCAAACAGCACTAATGCATTCTGGTCCCTTTTTCACTGTAATTTATGACTGTTTAATACACTAGATGTCTCTCACTCATCGTGCAATCTTTTGCGCACCACATACTCATAAGCACACACATATACAAAATCAAAGTGTCTGATTTTCAACCAAACCTGAAATATTTTATTAAAATTATAACTGAGTTTAACTAATACCAAACCCATTGAAAAATTAGTCCGTGCCCAAAGTCTTGCATGTCTAAGGCGCCTAACTGTTAAAGACTGTAGAAGCGCTTACTCGAACTAAGAAGCAGTAGGACCTGTGCTCCATTTAGGCTCTTGAACACATCTGTGTGTGCAAGTTTGTGTGTGTGTGTGCACACAGGCACATGTTCATCTGTTCTTTCTAATGCAAAAAAAAAATATGGATCTGCTGCTCTTTAAAGAGAATATCTCCCCAGGCTGTCCCAAACTGCATGTTACTGCTCTGAATTAACATTTATAACAAGTTAACTCTGATCCTATCCAAAACTCGAGAATCTGAAAAGTGAATATGAGCTGGTGTTGGTACAGTGGTGGCACACTGGATGAACACTGCTGGGGAGGCCAGCGCCATCCAGGAATGTCCTATGGAAATATCCCCATCTAGTGGGTGTCAGTGGGCTGAGGACACTCCTCTGGCGTACCAGGACTCTCCCTGTCCACTATTTTTAAAGTAGTTGCACATCTGTTGTTTTCCTGAGAGCAAACAGCAAAAGTAGGAACCTCCTATTATCTGTAAAATTATTTCAGATTTTACATGGATATTCTAAAAATATGTACAATATCTAATATGGTCTTTCAATGATAGACTGTTCTGCTTTTCTCACTACAGTGTATACTGAGTCCATTATGCCTAAATAAGCTAAATTATCTCTGATGATTTGTCCAGGAATTTTCTGAATAAGTTTTAAAAGAAATTAAAAACACTGAAAAGTTTTCAGGCTTGACGTATACTTCCCACGGTTAAAGGTACTGCTTATCTCAGAATGTATTTTACATAAGAAGGAGTTCTTTAGGATTTGAGAGCTGGTATGTTTGTAAATATTCATTATTATCTTCAAGACAAAACATGCAAAAGCAACATGAAAATACATTATTATCCTGACATGAGACACGGCTACAAAATCCTGTATCTACTCTCTTCCCTTTCTTTCTGAGGGAGTTGTTCTTAGCTGGTGAAAAAAGAAAGTTTGTTCCTAGACCCACTAAAATTAGTAGGAGTTTTGACATTAATAGAGTTAGGGCTTAGTGAGGAATATTTTGGGAAGGAATACAGCATAGCAAAACCTGCAGTACATTCAGTCCAAAAGAAAGTATAGTACTCATGTAATGGTCACCAATTAATGCTTTCTTACTTGTCTTTCTCAGAAAGGATTAGTGAGTGAAATAGTGTAATAGTTATTTAAGGATGGTTGAATAACGTAATGGCATCTAACAAATCAGATGCCTATTGCTGCTGTCTGTAAGCAAGGCTTCAGATTCTCCAGCATCCCATCCAGGCTAGGAATTTCTGTCTTAAATCCAGGCTGCAGCACATTCTGGGGTTTTAGGTAGAAGGTGAGAAAGGTTTCTGAGAGGAACTATGCAGCACCTCAGGTGACTGGGATTGAAAAAAGTCCTCATCTCTTGTCACACTTTTTAATGCTTATCCTATTATCAACACATATAGAACAGAGATAGTTTTACACACACACACATGCACGTATATATATTCCTAAGAATAGGTAAGATTCTTTCTCTATGAGCACATTTCTAGATACGTATTACTTTCTTATTCATCTGGCTTGTTACATGTATGCATGCTGCTGCTTCTCAGCAAAATTTCCCTCAAAATAGTTTACATTACAATCTACAAGGTATCATTTTAAAATGTAGGTTTGAATACCGTGGTTATGAAACCAGGAGATTAACGTCATTAGCTCAAGACAGGCACTGTGGAGATGGGTGCCGTGCATGTTTCTCCATGTAGCTCTGCCAATGCACATTAATCTTGATCTGCAACATTCCTGCTATTCCAGTCCTGGGCCCCTCTTGTGCCAAATTTTATAGTTTATTTGTTTATAGGTATAGCAATGTTTCCATTGAAGCAGAAGTTATTGTGAATACCTTTTACTCATTTTCAAGTTCTGCTTTTTACTCTGCTGGTATGATCTGTCTTGTCCATGGTGCCAGTTATGAAGGGAAGGGCCCAGACACGGGGCTGACTGGCACTGAAGTAATCCCATGATTTTACATGATCTGAATGTCAAACGCAAAGAACCCCAAAGTTAATCATTGCTTACTATGACTGACTCAGCCTCTCTAATCCTTTTCCATCCTCAGTCCTTGTCACTGTGCCACTTGACCTGCTTCTTCAGGGCTGGACTATGTACCTCCACCATGCATTGCACAGGAATCCAGTCTGGGAAAGGGAAACAGTTCTTGCAAAGCTTTAGGGGCCAACTCTGCTTAGACTAAAAGTTGTTGTGGGAAGGTATGATGCCTTTGAGCTCACTGGACATAAAACTTCATATCTCGGGCAGTTACTCACCCTTCCTTTCCTGTGCTTGCAACAGAACTACTTTGTCTTTTAAGTAGAGAGGAGTATCCAGTTTCAGACAAAATGGACGTTTGTAGGCAGGAGTTTTGCCTCCAGGACTGGGAGTAGATGTACAATCTCCTGCCACCACCACACCTATTCTGAATCTACAGGAGGTCATTTTTATTTCCTTTCATGCCATTCATCACCCCTGGCAAAGGGATAAGGACAGAGAACCCTGCTGAGCAATTGATATGTTTGTGCTGCCCTGTATTAAGAAGTAATGTTTTTGCATCACTTAGGTTACACACTTCTGTCACCCACAACTTAATCCTTTCAGGATTTGTCTGCCAGCAGGTAAAATGGAATGATACGTTTTGTTGCTACTTAGCTCACATTGTGTACTCCTCCTGAAGAGTGATATATGCCAAGTACTAATGACAGTAACAAAGTGCAAGTTTATTACTGTCGTAACAGACTTATGACTCGACCTGGACTAGGATGGGATTTGCAAAAAAATCCTGTGAGGTCATGAGTGCTAAAACTTTTTCCTTTTCTTGCCCTGTGTCGCTGTTAGCATCCTGTACTAGATGCAAGAAACAGCCTTGCAGGAAATGACAACGTGCTACAGCCATCTGCCCAAGTGAAACGTTCTCAACACTGAAGCATCTGCCCTGACACACGATTCTCAGAACATACTACTGGTATGGCTGGGAGCAATGAGACCAAGCTCCTTCTGCACTAACACTTGCACCCATAGGGCTGAGGAGGTCCGCAAGATGGACAATCCCTTTCCACATGGGACCCTGATATATGTTGTATCCACTGGCATGAGATCTCACCAGGGGCACACAACATACAGATGGGCATCCTTCGGTATTTCCAAGATTTGACTTGACTGCTGCTCGACACAACCCATAAAATTCAGCAGGGTCATCCTCTTGTGCACAAGGTACCAGGTATTTACAACTGACACTTTACCAGCAAGACAAAATAGTGTACAGGACTATAAGCCACAAGATCACTTTGCTGGTATTTCCAGTTTTAAGCAGTAAAAATCTGTATCTTAGTTCCTTAGAGCATCCAGCTGGTGGTGCCAAATAGTAAGCGCAAAGGACATTTTTTCTGTATTTTGAATGCTTGGAATATCAATTGTTTGGATAAAGGCAGCTTTACGCTTGTTTCTTAGACTCTTTTTAACAACTGTCCTTCTCTCTCTTGGTGAACTCGGCAGGTCAGCTTCTAAAAGTCAACTGTTGTGTGTTTATGCCTCACACAACGGTATATAACTCCCTTCCGCTCTGATTTATTTGAAAGCTCACTCTGTGCATAGGGTGTATAAGATGTATATAGATGTACATGGATGATAAGCAGTGGAGGATCAGGCCCAGGACATTTTGCCCTGGAGTAATATGTTTATTACTTCATAAATCATAGTAAACCTTAAAAACACATACACCTGTTTTCTTGGGTGGTGAGTATCTCTGTACCTGGCATTTATATAACTTGTATGATCTGATGTCCTGTCCAGGATCTTTAACACATTTATTATGGCTGTTGATGAGTCAGCTTGTGACCTTCTTTTTCTGTGAAGTTCAGTAGTTAAAAGTATTTAGCTTGGAAGAAGATACCTGCTTTCAAATTTAAAAAGGGGGGCAAGGGGGAAGTGGTAAAGGAACACCGTGTTATGTTTCATTGGCCTAACAGTGACCTATAAAATGTGCTGGTGAGAACAGAAAATGTAATGCACCAATGACTGCAGCCACAGTTTGTTTTCATTCTTTTTGATATTTGATTATAAAGGTTAAAGCAGGGGAAAGGGAGTGCTAACCTGAAGTGCTAGCTTTCCTATGGCTCCCTGCCACGTAAGTCGGTGCTGATTTGAAAGGGCCAGGTTCTTTGCGGGCAGGCGGGCAGCAATGAGGAATAAACCCTAGGAAAGCCAGTTTTACAACGGGGTCATAGGTATGGTTATTTTAGGAAGTGTTTTGCCCTGTTCTGGAGGGTCTCCTCTGTCCCCACGGGCCTCCTGCTTCCCAGGAGAGAGCGCAACAGATTGCTGCTTGCACAAGACATGGGTTTTGCTGAGATAGGCTGAGCAGATGGCAGAGTGCGAGTATGACCAGTCGGGGCGGGGAAAGTATCAGAAAGGTGAGTCAGGCAGAGAGAGGCACGTGAAGAATGGCACAACTAACTCATGTTTCCTTCTCTTGGACTCCAGACCTGGTGGACTCGTGGTCAATGCAATTCATCCAGGCACCGTGATAGTCATTTTCCAGAGCATAATAATCAGATCTTTGGTCACTAAAAGAAAGCAAGTAAATGTTATATGCTGAGTGATCACTGAGAGGGACCTGGCTCCGAAGGCATTAAGATTTCCACTTTTTCACATTTCCACTTATCAAAATAATTGCTTAATCTGGTTTCAGAGATGAAGGCACTTCAATATGCATGTTTATGGTAAAATCATGATATGAGAAGAAATATTAATTGTATTGTCAAGAAAAATTTTATGTATAGTCTCTGGTACAGTAAAATCAATCAGTGCGAATGATTTGTTCAGTATTTTAAAAATACACTGTGCAGTATAAATATTAGAGGAACAGCTTGCTCTGTTCTGAGATCTTGTGTCCAACAAGTATGACTTTGTCTGTGTTGTTTTGCTCTGCTAAAGTATACCTCATGAAATCTCCTGAAGTATTCCATGTACAACTGTGGAGGCTAATGATTTACTCAGACTCATTAAGAAAATTAAATCCTCTTCAAACAATTATATCCAAACATTCTGCAAATGTTTTGAAACACAACGGCTGCACTCTGCCTCCAGTTGCTCTTGTGAAATCCTGCTGTAGTGAATGGAGGCTACGTGCGAGGACAGGGCTGGACTAGAGCCTGTTTGTACTGGCTGAGCAGTTGCGTCTTACATTTACAGCATTTCTTCAGTGAAGCGGGGAGCCCATTTAAAATCCCCGTGGTATCAGTGGTATCAGTTGTTCTTGTCTCCACAGTACCTTGAATCTCTCTTACAAAAATGGCTTGAGATGCAGCAATGGAAGAAATATGGGACAAATACTGCCGTCTTTTACATCCACATAAACAATGAACACGTTTGAACGCAGAGAGGTAAAAAAGCAATCACTGGTTAAGCTCTAGCTGCTCACACCTGGGTTGCGTGACTATAACTAAGAACAGAATGTAGCTGATTGTCCTTATGTGTATATACAGTCATTTACCATTTGATGAAATCAAGAGGATAAATTGTACCATTAATGGAATTTCTTAAGCTATGTACATGCTGCCTTTTCTCCTGGGTGTTTAGTTAAATGAGGTTTTCCCTTTCCTGCAGGCAAGCAAATTTTCTTTTTCCTTTTGATCTCTCAGAACTCTGTTTTTTAGCCTGCCTGTCTTACCTTAATTCCTTTTGATAGAAGAGCCCTTTTATCATGCATGCTAAAATTGTTGGATAGATCTATTTGACATGCCATGACGAAACTAAATAAGCAGCTTTTAAAATGTCATGTATCACTTAATTTTTCCGTATGTCTCATCACGAGATTTCACAATACCATGAGTGTCATGATTTTTGGTGGTTTTTGTTGAGGTCCAGCTTCTGGATTTTTTTTCCTTAAAATAAACATGAAAATAGCTTATATATCAAACTTTTGTGGTTGCAGAAAAGCACTTGATAACCTGCTCAGTTGTATGTGAAAAGCAAATTCAAAGCGTATTTATTGTGAAAAAACTTTTGACTGGGAGGCCTTAGCCGTGATTTTAGAATGCTTGGGATTGGTGATATTTCATACACAGTTGTTTGTTGTTTATTAGCAGATAAGCAACAGGACAGGATTTCTGTACTGGAGGATTTCGGATTAGGAATTTAATGACTATTTATTCACACTTACTGACTGTGCTGTCTTAGGCACATGGTAGTTTTCAAGACATCTAGAAATGTGACTAATAATTTAGCCAATTACTATAAAAATGAAATCTATTTTTATGGGCTGGTCAGATGATCTCCTGCTTATGAGTTTTTCTAAACCAGAAATATCTGAGCCACTTAATGTGGCCTTTAGTTCCTAGGAAACCCCTACACTGAACATTGTATTTTAAGGAATGACTAGAAAAAATAGGATTTGTAAGCTTTTCTAAGATAAAATTTGTTATTAGTTATAGAATTGTAAAAAAATCCCAACTTCCAGGGTTTTGTTCGGATGGGGTTTTTTTCTCACCAGGCTGTTGTGTGGCTTGGAAGCAGTAACCTATTTTTGTACCCTGATACTTTTATTTTAAACAAATAAATTAGCATTCAAATTTCCTGTCCTAATCTAATTAATACACTGTTTTCTGTAGTAAATAATGGTAGCATCTCCTTTGACTCTTCAGTCAGAAAGTATAGAAAGATACTTTAATTAGTACCTTGATTTTTTTTGTCTAAACTAAATTTTAGAAACTTTTTTAAAATATTGGAGAAAGACTACTAGAGGCCTTGAATCTGCAAGGATTTAAGCACGTATGGGATCTTGATGAACTCTAACAATGTCATTTAGAAATGACAATTCTTTTATTATATTATGACTTATTTTCTACATTTAGCCACTGCTACTGTATTTCTGACTTGTGTAGCTCTTCAAGACCTGAAGATTAATGTTTTTAATAAATTACTTTCAAGTGAAGGTTTGTTCAAAACCTTGAATTTTGCAGCAGGCATCCTGTAATGATAGAGGGGGGCTTTTATTTGTTTATCAGGAGTGAAATCAATATACAAGTACAGAAAACATATTTAGCTGTGAATTTGCTGTGGAAGCTACTCTCTGATAGCAGGGACATGCTGTTGTAAAATAGTTTGCATTTCATAATCTCAGTTTTACAGGCATCATATCACTGCAGCCTATAAAAAAAGAGTTGACCCATTATGCAACTGTTAGAAATGGGCTATAAAGGATAATAGGCAGTGATAACTTCTGAAGAAGCATTCATACCAAATGTTTCTATTACCAGTGAAAGTATTTTTTACATGTGATTTATAAAATAGACGGATTTATTTTATAAATAAAGGACAGATTCTGCACAAAATTAGATTCTTGGTAACATGCTAAAGATCGTTCCTTTATATATGTAATACTTGTATTTGAATTATTTGAAGTACTTATACATAATTTTCAGATAGGAAGGAATTTCTGAATTTACCATTCATACTCTGGTCTTGCCCAGTTTTTCTTCCAATAGCATCTGAATCTTAATTGTACACTGATCTACAAACCCAGCAGTAATCACTGCTGTTTTTTTTCTGGTCTTATTTTCTTCATAATGAAAAAGTAAAAAATATATGCAATAACTGGCATTCATTCTTCATGTATAAATTGAATAAACCAGATGCCAGGTCCAAGTAGTTGTTTTCCTCCTCTTTTATTTCCAGAACATTTTCATTTTTCTGAGTGTTTATTCCTAAAATATTATATGATTTTATCTCTGTGAGAGTTGTGTAAGCAATAGGGCAGAGGCTTTCTGATGACAAATGCCAAACTAAACACAGCAGGGCTCTAGCAGATCTCTAGGTAGAAATGCTCATGGAGAATTAGATAATCTTTTTAAATTATCCAATATTAAACCTAGCAGTGACTGAGAAAATACTTCTCACCTGACACATCTATAGTCTGCCTCATGTTTTAGAATATATTTTGTTTGGACCTCTTGTTCTGCTTGGTTTCTTCTCCACCCCTGCAAAACCATACAAAACTTGTTCAAGCAATGCAACCATTTTCCCTCAAATTAAACTTCCAGTGCCTTCACAGAAGGTGAGAGGCCAAATCCACAGCCAAAATTTTTGAGGAGGCAAGGGCAGGGTAGCCTAGCTCAGCTGAGGGCTATAAACACTCATTGCTTAGCTTTTAAATTAAAGAGTAGCTTCTCTCTTTCAGCTCTCCTATTTCTAACCTTATCTTGGTGGTGGTTGTTACAGGTAAAAGCCTCACAGCATTTTCACTCAGGTATCCAGGTAAGTATCCTGTTTGATGGTTTGGAGGATGAAGTTAAAAAAAAAAAAAAAAAAAGAGGCTTAGAAACAGAGGGGGAAAAACATTAAAATAGGCATTGGGTCACAGCAGAGTGCAGAATATTTGTGTCAGAAGAAAGACTGCTACAGCCCAGGTCCCTATCTTCTGCAGATGGGCTTAGCTTTGCATGCTGATTAAAATCCTTTGAAGTTGATAGGACTGAATAGTTGTGGGTGAATTTAAGCTGATATATAAGTCCTCAAATGCTGCGTATTCCTAAGAATGAGGTTCTATCAGAAGCCACCCTAACTCTTTTCTTGTTTCTCTTGTATCCTTTATAGATATAACCAAAGCTGGAATTTGTTGAATGTTCCAGTTCTGACCCTGATCCTCCAACATCCCATTTAACTACTCACATGATAAAGTTCTTTGTAAATGTTAAATCTTTGCAGGATTATGATCTAAAGGAGTATTAGAGCCTGATCCAACTACTTCAGAGGCCTGCCCTAGATTTTGGTGATCAGTGTATCGGAGCTATACTAAAGGGATTAAGATGCTGCCAGTGCTTACTGAAGATACAGTTTTCCTAAAAGCACAGTTCAATATTCTAGTATTGACACATCCAGAGCATGTGATATAATGGTGCACGTTATATAGTGTATCTCACCATACTTAGGCTAGCATAACTCTGATGGTTTACAGTGGCTCCAGTAGCCTTCACTTTATTTATGCTTTCATAATCCAAATCCTTAGCAGTGTAAATATTTCCTCTACGTGGCTATACACAGAGAGATGTATTTACTTATATAATGTGTGAGGCTCTGTCATGGAGAAATGTAAAGTTTTTGCTAACGTCTGTCTGAGATGAGTGGGTTACCCACTGCAGTGACATGGAGGCATTAGGCAGGCTGCCATGGCCCTGTCCCAGTGACTCTGCCATGCCCAGAGCTCTCCAGGAGACTAAGCCTTTCTTTAGAGAGGGCAGCATTGCAAAAGTAGAATTACACTTCATAGCACTTCAGCGGCTTGTATATATTAAGCTTTTGTAAAAAATAAAGGAAGAAAACATTAAAACCCTTTTCCCACTGCTGGTACAGAAATATTCTGGGGTCTTCTCTTTTTCTTCATCCATTTGTATCTTTTCATTTTACTTCTCTGCCTTCCCTGTGTCAGGAGAAACTTCCCTTTATTTCACAGGTGTGGCAAGCAGGACTGGGGAAATAATACAGGGAGAGATTTGGCACTTTCTTCTTTCATCAGCTGGCAGGAGATATATGATGACCTACAATGGGAGAGGGGTGCCCTGAATGTCTGTGGAGTATTGCTGAAATGTGAACCAGGTGATTGAAGACTAGGCAAAAAAAAAAAAAATAATTCTGTGGTGAGTCTTTTTTCTGTGTGTGAGAAATCTGCTAATGAACCAGAAAGGCCGGAGGCCTGGTAAAAGCAGGCAACATGCTAGACTGGAAGACTTTATGTACAAAAAAAAAAGGTATTACTGAGTGTCTAGCTTAAGAATACTTCCTTTCTCATTACATGACATCATGAACAAACTGATACTAAATGGTATAAAATCATCATTCTTGTATAATACCTTTCATCTCAGGATTTCAAAGCACTTTACAATCATTAATCTGTACCTCTTAACCCAGTAATCACATGAGTAAGGTCTTCCTCACACAGAAGAAACATTTCTAAATACTTTCACATCCTGTTGAAGATGAGAGAAGAAGCCAAGTTTACCCAGACAGGAACCGAGATTAAAACTCAGTACATCTGCTGTCCGTAAGAATCTTTCTTTCTTTTAAATGCATCTAGAGATCCAAAAGTCCCAATAAATATTGAGATACAGGTGGTTTTGGTGCATATCTGAAACCTGATGCTGCTTGGTTTAAATTTAGGATTTCCAGCTAACACAGGTCTGTTCTGTTGCTTTGTAGAGAAAAAATTTTGTCATGTCATGCATGTAATCACAGCTGTTCTGTTTGTTTTACAAATGTCTTTCTTCACAAGCTGGATTTTGTTCAATATGCATTACCAATTCTGGCATATTGGTAGCAGTGTTTGGGACAAGAAGAATACTTACCCAGGTGAATAGTCTTCTCCCATGTGAATAACTGTAGTGACTTCTAATCAACTCAATCACTCTGTATAGAGAAAATATAGAAACAAAATCTATCTATGGGACAAGAACACAAAACTTAACTCAAAAAAAACTTTCAGAATATTAACTGCAAGTTAAGATTTAAATTCTTCATAAAAGACAAAATATTGCTGCGACTTTTCAAAGTCAAACATTATTTGTCGTGCTTTGTGTTCCGATTTTGCCCTGATTTTGTTTTAGGGTCATATTTGTTTGTTCTAGGGTGAATGGGCTTAGGGCCAGTATAAACCTGGACTTACTGTCTGAGAATCAACGGTGTCAACTCTGTGAATGAAATTGTTTCTTTTGATTCATCGAACTCTGCCATAGAAATCCACAATAACAGGTTTTGATCCCTTGCATAGCTACTATGTATGATCCAGTGCAGCCTTTCACTATCTTTTTCTGCTAAGTCTTGGCCATCTTTGTGCTTGTTTTTCATGACCAAAAGCTGCCTGTTTGATATTATTTATCTGTAGAAGGAACAGGGTTAGCAACAGTTCATTACCAGAAAAAAAGTTGGCACTAAAGCCTTCTAAATATAACCACTTACTGAATTTACTGATTTTATTTTTTTCTTTATATGGAAATACTTTTCAGCTACTGTATCCTTTCGGATTCAGGCTGTTGTGTTATTTTTGAATCTTCCCATTCGAGAACAGTATTTCAAGCATTTGAACATTTTCTTTTTACCATTTGTAGAAGACCGCTAGGCTTTGACCCTGTCACCACCCGAGATGTTTTGAAACTTGCCCACACCTTTATTTACTGCGGACTGGATTACTGTGACTCCTGCCAAACTTCCTGCCCAGACACTGCTATTAAAAGGTTTTGTTAGACTCAATATATTGAGAGCAGAACTTTATAATATTTTTTAAACTTTCAAGTCATGTTATTCTATTACTATTCTTTGCATTGTGTGATGACATGTCCCTTGTGATTCCTACTTTTAATCTGTTGTATTTGCAAAGATATGTTTACAGCTTTGACTGTAGTCCAATAATTCACAGGATATAGCTGGGATGGTTAAAGAATTTTTTGATCAAGTAGCATTTTTACCGAATTGTAAGATACAATGGACTAAAAATAGATAATGTACCAGTATCTAAACTGGGAAAAGGTATGGATCATGAACTTCAGAGTAGTTACTCTTAAGACTGCTAGAGGCAAAATCAGACAAAATCAGAGATGGGTTGCAATAAGAAAACAAATAATTGATGGTAACATAATTAATACCAGTTGACATAGTTTTATGGGTGATAGAGCTTGACAATGGACATGTAATGTGCATTTGTAAGTGTGGCTAACAAACATACCTATGTTGATCTAATATATGATTCAATCATCCTAAGGATGTTGGACTTTCTGATTAAAAAAAAAAAAGGAAGAGAAAAATGCAATATTAAATAGATAGTTAATTGATGAGCTGAAAAAGTGGTTATAAGAGAAGATTAGTTAGTTTGAATTATTTCTGTTACTCCCAAGAATTTGTTCTTTCTTTGGTGAAATGCCATGTTTTTATCAGAGTCAACATGGAAAATGCTGATGACTCCAAGTCACTTCTAAAACCTGACCTGAGTAATTTGATAAGGCATGATCATTTGAGTAATATGTGTTTGAATATTAACAACCAGTGCTTATGGAGGAGGAGTATATTAAAGGCTAATTTATTTGTTTAATCCAAGAGTTAGCAATTATCACAGCCCACAAGTAAAGGAAAGGTGACTGTCAGTTCTATAGTCAAGTAGAAGAAACACCCTAAATTTGGAAGCAGAAACTATATACATTCAAGTCACCAAAAACCTGCAGCAGCAGGTTTTTTATTCTGAGGCAAGCTAGTTCTTGGTGCAATCTTCTTTGGTATGCAGAAGCTTCTTTAATACTTGAGTCTTTTTAATAAAGACTAAAATATTTCTAAAATGGGTACTATAACGCAAGCAGAAGTATACGGTTGAAAATTAACAGCCTATGTTAGATAGGAAGTCAAGTTAAATGATGATAAAGTTCCTCAGGTCTTAATCTATGTATGTATCTTCCTTTGAATCCTATTTTCCTTCTGATTATTAATAACCTCTGCTATCAAGGGTATATTCAACATGTGTTGAAACAGTAGAAGACATGGCTCCATTCCTGTTATTTTCTATTTCCAGATACACATACAACAATTCACACAGAAGTTTATCAGAACCATTGAAAGGAGTGAATAGTTTTAAAATAAGCCAATACTTTGAGTGCTTTAATGTTCAGTTTCTGTAAAAAGCATGACTTAAGATTATCTATTTACTTTGCATGACAATAGCATTATTGTCAGATGAGGTGCTACATCTGGGGGATTAGTAACTCCTAGCCAAGAGGACATAACTGAGTTTAGAAATCACTTAACCTATGCTATCTACCGCCTTACCTTTTTGTCATATGTGAGTACTTTCTGAAAGAGCATTGAAGAATATAGTTACAATTTGTTGTAAGAAATTAAGTTATTTTGTCATCACCCAGATGCAGATCTGATCCTGCACCACTGAGGTCCGTGGAAGTGGGATGAAGCTAAATGGGTGTTAGTCTTGTGAACTTTTTGTATGTGCAAAAATGTGCTCATGCTGCATGCCTTCAGGTCAGGAGACAGAGTTCCCTCTGGGGCTAGTGAGACTTTTTCAGGGCCAAATTAGGGAAGAAGCTTTAATCTGACTTGTCACTTTGGGAAGTCTTCTCTCCCTCCTGAGTAAATCAGCAGCCTACGGTGACAAGACACTTGACTACCTAAGTAAGAGCCTCTGAGTCTGTGGTGTTGGTGCTTCTTTTGGTACTATTTCTGGTATAATTGACAGACTCTTGCTTCTTGAGCATTTCTTAACCAAAGGGCAACTGATATATTACTCCTTGGTGAGTGTTTGGTTTTATTGTTCTATGTGACAGTCAATAGCAGTTTGTTGTGTTTCTTAATTTGCCTTGTCTTGATGAAGTTTGCTTTTGTGACCTCCCTGGAAAGGTACACTGAATTACCTATGGATGGGATGTGACCAAGCTGAACTCTAGCTGGTTTGCTCTTTGCATCCACTTCTGAACTTACCATATCAGAGTAGGGGGGAAGGTGGAAAGGAGAAACTAAGCAAGTTACCCTCCATAGAAGAGGGTGAAGGAGTTGTTTAAGAACACAATACAAACAGGCGCCTTGGAAGTAATACTGGTGCCTGGTATTAGTTTACTTTTTGTTCTGTACTGTATACATCTCATTTCACTCCATCTAATCTAAAAAATGCATTTGCATAATGACTTTTTGTTAAATAAAAGATACACTGCTGAACTGTTTAATTATACTTTGGCTGACTTGCATGTGTTTTCAAATTCTTATTTCCTAATAACTTTAAAGGAGATGGAGTTTGCCAAGGTCTCTGTTTAATTATTTCACCTATGTTTACTTGGGGAGTTTTCTTTTTAATCCAATTTCCTCTCTCTTTCCCTCTTCTTTCCTTCTTCTTTCCCTCTTTCCCCTCTGTTGCAGAACCCAGCTCCAGGCATTCAGACTTAGGCAGTTGTCCAAATCTATTTTAAAACAAAATTTTAAATCAAAACTTCTTGCAGCTATAGGGCGAGGGTCACATGTACTTTCCCTGGGTCAGCAGGAAAACTTGTGTTGACATTGCAGACCCATCTCTCTTTCCTCTCCCAGTAAGTATATGCATAACGTAGAGCTATTAAAATGTTTATTTTTCAGAAGTCAAGGTTACCTTGTGCCATATAGGACCAGTTGAAAGAACTTTGGCTCAGAAAAAAGAGGGAAGGTAGGCATATCTTACCTAAGAAACTTAATTTTTTTTCCTGATTAACAGCAAAGACTTAGCAAAGCATGTCTAGATTTTGCAGTGTCGACAAGCAGCTTCATTATTACCATAATAATATCACTTGATATCAGAGGCAGAGAAATGTGGAATCTGAAATGCCATTCAGAGATGGGAGAAATCATGGCATTTTGCAGATACTGAGATATACAAAGCTTTTCTAAACGCTAGTTCATTGTTCACACCTTCCGTCAGTTTTCCATACTGAACCCACAGTAAGCCTGTAGTGATGTAGAAAGGTAGATACTTTGAACAAAACTTGGAGTAGAAACAGATGTTAACACATTTGAAGCTGCATTTGTAGCTGAAAACATTCTAGTATTTTGATTTTTTTCCCTGATGTTTCTGTGGTAGTTATTCTTGTATGTTTTTCAGCTGCTTTTGAGCCACTTTGCTGTACTGCTGGCCGTGAAAGTGAGAGAACAGCTTCTGCAGATGAAAGGCCAGCAATGATAGCATTGGAATGTGACCTCGGACATTTATCAGAATGACATTGTCTGTCAGATGATACGGCATTCTTATTTTTCCGACCACTTTTGGCATGGAATCAGGTCAGTTCAGGGTGGGGGCGTATATTGCCATGCCATGCAATGGTATATTAAGATTCTCAATATGAAGTTAGCTTAGTTTGTATGAAATAGGTTTAATTTCAAAAGCCCTCTCTTGTGTGTAGATATTTAACATGTTCCTCTGTCACTTCCAACCTGTTTTAAAAGTCTGCTTGAAAGAAACCACTGGGATTAGAGAAAGACTGGTTATTCTCTCTGGAAAAAAAAAAGAAATAAATACCAAATGAGGATAATTTTCTTGCTGTGGATCATGGGTATTCTTCTGCTTAATAGACCAAGGTCTCATAAACTGTCAGTGATTATTCCTTCCTGCCTCAGATTTGCAAAGTACCTGAAACAATAACAGAAAATAAGCTGTTGTCTAAAGGATAGATTTTGGGTAAATGACGTTACTTGGGTGTAATCTCCATAGCTTCCTTCTCCCTACCTGCCGTTGAAAATAATGGAGACAAGTGTTTGGTAGATAGACTATGAGGGTGAAAGCTTGGACTACATGTCAATTCTGTTCTCAGCCTGGCTGTTGGCTTGCACTGTGAGCAAGTTATTTCCATAAGCTGCAACATCCACAGCTGCAAAACAGAGTGAGACTCAAGAGTCCTCAAAATAAAAAACTGAAATTTGTAATACAAATTCTATTATTTCTATGGTACTACTACTAAGGTGTTATTACAGATCTGAGATTTATTTGTAGATTGTGTCCCTCAGGAGATTCCAAAGAGTCAGGAATATTTTGGGGTTTTGTTGGTGCATACAGATTCGGACAATGCATGCAGGTGGGGCTGTCTTTAAGCTAAATGGTTGAGATGCCAGAAATTTGGTGCTTTTACATCTGGACATAAGGAAATACTTCTACTGCTCTTCTTTTACTGTGGAGTGTGGAAGAAATTCTGTGATGAATCATGCAGATAGTGGTTATGCACAAGTTTGTTTTAGGATGAAACTCCATCCTTAGTTTTTGATAATACTTCTGCTCATGAAAGGAGAATTGAGATTGCTTGTGCTCTGTATTCGAGTTCCATCTGTAATTTTTTTGCAGATGAATATGCTGGATGATGTTTATAGATGAATATTTAAACAGCATGCATTTTTGTGCCTAGAAAATTTAACAAGATCTGTGATATTCTAGAGCTGAAAAATTAGCAGTGAGTTAGTAAATAAGTAAGTTGAAAACGACAATTTTAGCCAGTTACATCTTTGTATTTCCAAGATATTTTTAGCTCGCATAAGAAACTATCAAGCATTTCTTCACAACAATGCCCACCCCAGACCAAAGAAGAGCAGCAGGAGAGTTATCCATGTTACAAATCTTGGTCATAAGCCTGTTTGTTTGCTTTTGAAATATAATATTGTGGTAGAGTAATTACAGAAATAGAAAGCATTTCAGAGTGAATGAATGATCAAAATATTCTTATTCTTGCTGAACAAGTGCCTAAGTGCTTCAAATGACAAGGTGAACAATTTCTAACATATTTCTGATCTAGAAAAAAAGAATCAGTTTAAACAGTATTTTGACTCATCAGTCAAGTTTTGAGCATGCTCATAATTTTCTCACTATGTTTGGCAGTGCCTGGACTGATTGGCTAAGTCATTTTCTGGTGATTAAGTGCTATGTCTGAACAGGAAACATACTGAAAAAGGTTTAAAGGGGTTTATAAATAGAAAATGTCACTCAGAAAACAAATTCTATTGATACATGACTGCAAAGATGCTGTTTATTGTACAAGACCAGTATTTTTTAATGGAAAATTTTATTTCTTTTTTAAAAAAAAAACTTTAATTACTTAATACTATTTCTTTACATCTTTGTCTTACTCAGATGAATGTGCAGGGACTATAATCACTTTTAAACTTCAAAATAAATTGCCTTGATAGCGGTCCTTTTGTTTTCAGGGCCTATTTGATTTCAGGGCTTTTGATTCCAAGAACACATATATCTTTAAACTTACCCTTGTAAAACTGACAAAATCCTGATTTACTGTGCACTTCCTATGTGCCTTCTTCTATGATACATACAGTATGTATATGTCATACATAGAGAAGGAGCAAGGAGTGGGACACAGAAGCTAGGAATTCCTGCGTTAGTACTACTTCCACCGTTATTAAATTAGTGAGTCACCTTAGACAAGTTTTCCTATCATTTCCCTGTTTTTTCCTAGGACTGTGATTTGTCTTCAGTTTTTTCTTCTGGAAAGGTAGGATAACAGCTATTTCCCCATTTCAGAATGGTATTTTACCACATGCTGAATACAAAGCATAATAGGATACTGTACAATTCCCTTGAAGTCAATTACTTTGTCCACAAAACCAGAAAGGGTGTCTTTTTCCCCTCCCCAGTTAGCAGCAATCTTAGGATCCCTATCTGGCCATATTACATTGTAACTTACTGACAAACGGATCATTTGACTGAAAAAAGCAGTTCTGTCATTGTTTAAAGAGGAGCTATGTTGTTAACACAGGAAAAAAAGATTGCGGACAAGTAATGAACTAAAATCAAACTTTCCTGATTTATAGCCGGATCCAAAGCTAATCAAAGCCAGTGGGAGTCTTTCCACTGACTTCATTAAACTTTGCATATTTGTCCACAGAAGTGCTAGTAATACAGCCCAGCCAGGCCCTGGGAGATGCTCCAACCCCTTGTTCTCAGCTGACCTTCTTTGGCCGGCGTACAGAGCTGCTAGGGTGAAAATGGTACTACAGTACGAAGGGCAGGCCGAACTACAACCTGAAACAAAAAAATGCTGTAGGAAAACCCTCATTAAAAAAGAAAAAGCTAAATATAAATAACCGTAAATGCTAGCAGTATTATGGGTTCTTTTGCCTCCAGGCACGTGCCTACACATTTATAAATACTGACATGCAGACATTAGTTTAGTTTAAGATGCTTATTGATGCTTTGTAGACTGATGTTTTAAGCAAAACAGAAGGCAAGAGTGGGCAAGTTTCCAAAATCTGGGTATATTGTGAAATAAAAAAGTACATATAAGCTTTCCCTCCATGAGCGCACAGTGAAATGTACATGTTGGCTAAAAATCCTACTGTACACTAAAAAACAAAATCCTACTCTATCACTGCCTGGAGTAAATGATAAGAGAAGTGGCAGGGCTCATGAAGGAAACCAGCCATTTAATTAAATTAATTGAAGATGGAAGTCCGCTTGAAATGTAGAACTTTTTTTTT
This sequence comes from Calonectris borealis, assembly GCF_964195595.1. NCBI lineage: Eukaryota > Metazoa > Chordata > Aves > Procellariiformes > Procellariidae > Calonectris > Calonectris borealis. The sequence continues at coordinate 10,506,589 of NC_134325.1, forward strand.
AATAAGGAAGTTTCACCTGTAAAGTTTCACAGTAAATCATTCTCCGAAACAGCCTGTTAGATAGTGACTGTATTTTGTTGAAATATAATACAAATTATCCATGTATATCTAAACTTTTGTTTACTGTCTGACAACAAATATTTGTCTGTGTGGGTGAAAGTGAAAGGCCAGACAGTGATCTCTAGATCACCAGGAAGTATTGCACTATTGTAAATAAACTGTTTGAATTCTGTGAAGTTATTTCAAATTGACTTTTTTTAATACTGAAAACACCTTTTAGTCTTTAGCTTACACATTGTTAAACAGTATGTTGGTGAATGGGTGATGCCAGATCCATATCTTAAAAGAGCAGCATTAAAAGAGCAGCATAATTGCTGCTCATTAAGAAATTGCAACGATGCAATATAGCTAAAAGAAGCACTTCACGTGCAGAAAGGAGTGCTTTCAAATCAGGAAGGTTGAATGGCAAAAGAAGACTTTTCAGTTGTGCTGAGTTTCACAGGTCAATCTCATGTATGAATTTTAAATAACCTATGAAGGGCACTGTGAACAACATGGAGCAATCATACAACAAGCTGATGGACTAAGTTTCTGCTCAACAGGGTTTCCCCTGGGAATGTGGCAGTTGTTAGATGTCTTCATTTCAGCTGTTTTGAAAACGCACTTGTGCCCAGGTTTTGTTTTCTCCCCAAGTGGTGCTGTTACCATTCCAGAGAGTTCAAAGTGGTTTTGCTCTCGGTGTGTTCAGGCTCCTCCTTCATCAGCTGAAATCTGGTATTTCAAACTCTAGGTATGCACGAGGAGGAAGGGTGGAGGGATGCCAACTGCCCTGTTGACAAATTTGCAGAGGCACAGGACCTTTTTTTTTTTTTTAATTAAAGAATACCTTTTTTTTATGCTGGCACTGAGCCTGGAAAGCTATTGGCAGATGGTGCAACTCTGAAAAGGTCTCTCTTTAAGCTATGCTTGTTTGTTTGAAGTTGCTAACATGACATGTTTAAATACTAAATTATGGAGTTCATAAAAATATTTTACAGGTTGTCAAGAACAATATTGCTTGTGCTGTGATCCAGTGAGATCACATGAGCTAAGAAAACCCAAGCAACAGAAAGGAGATTGTTCAACAAGCCTTAGTGTTATCCTGGGAGCTGGTGGCAATTCATGAGGTGGCACCTCTCTGTCAAGCGCTAAGCCAATGGCCCAGTGGTGGGAGGAAACATGGTGCTGCAGAGCCTGACGTCCCGGGGGGGGCAGCAGTAGGGGCTGAATTACCTGCAACATCTTTGAAATCTCCAAAGCTTATGGCAGGGAGGAGAATGACCGTGGCCTTATTCCACATGTGGTCTCAACACGTCAAATGCTTGCTGTAAAGCTTCGTTTGCTCTGCCAGGTGGGCTTTAGCACTTGTCTTCCCTCTCATAAGCAGTGTTGAAGAGGGTTGTGTCCTCCCGAGCCACTCTGAATTTGGCAGATGGGTTTCGGTAGCACTGATGTCTGCGCATGGCCTGCATCTGTACCGCAGCGCTGAGCTCCCCTGGGAGCGGAGGCATTATGTAAGGCTGAGCTCTTCCCTATAGGTTTATGGAAAACTGACAATGCTGGAAGGTGGCCAATTTAACTGGAAAACCTGAAGTTGACTGAGCTTGAACAACTTAATTATCACATAAGGTTAAAGAGGTAAATGGCTTTAGGCCCCATTTAAGAAACCAGGAATGAAAGGGTGGAAACAGGAATAGGCTGCTTTTTTTCTGTGATCAGATAAGAAAGAGAAATCTTTAGTGCTGCTGTAGCTGGATATAAAATAAAAAAACCTGAAGTTACAGTGGGTAGTTAAAAAGCAATTAAACTTTCAAGAACATATTCCTGAGTAGCAGTTTGAGAATGCTGTTGTAATTTTTACCCAGAAAGAAGTCCAATCTTTTGAGAATAATTTTCCTAAGGTTAAGGTAGTGATTAGAGACCTATAACTCACAACTTTGTAACACCAGGTTTAGGAAAAAGTCTCTTTTGTGTCTGTACTGTGGGTAGCTTATCAATGCCATGAATATCTTTAGCTTTAGCAGTTGTGTTGCTCTGCTGCTATTTGGCCTCCGGTGAGGACAGTGGAATCCTTGCTTTTAACAGATGTCTCGGTCTTTTTGTTTGTTTGTTTTTGCAGTTGAGTGAGGTCAGAAGAAAAGTTGGTTATTGGTTTAAATGAGCACAGGATTGACTCCAGTGAAAGGCAGGAGGCTGGATGAAATTTTCTTTCTTACCAACAAGCATAGTAGTGAAAAATGTCAATATGCATATTTCATTGAGCATAACCACTTACCTCCTGAACCATGACAAAAACTGAGTATGATTGAACAAAGTTTACATATGCAAATATTTGTAACACCTATAAATCAGATTGAAATGCAAACCTACAGGTAAACCAAACTTTTATATGCATCAACACTTTTCTTGCTGAACTATATATAACCATAATATGCATAATTTCTGTGGAACCTGTAGGTCCTTAGTTATTCCACTCTTATTGACAGTATCCTTTGGAAATCCGTAGCAACATTATCTTGATGAAAGAGTAAATATGAGAGTAAAAATGTCAGTGACATTAATTGACATTTCCTACAGAACCCAGAACATGGAAAGAAACTTTAGAAGTTGTAATTATACATTGGCCAGAGTCCTAATTATGACATGACAGTAAAATTCACATTTCTTCTTCTTTGCCCAGAACTCGAGTTTGCATTTTAGTTGCACTGTGATAGTCTCCAAGTGCATCACGGCTACGTTTCATTTTTTATATAAATGCTGATTGTAAATGGCATTAAACATGCATAACTCTGGTTTCTTAGCAACCCTATTTTTTAAACAAAGGGGGTTTGAATACATATAATTTATTTATTTTATGCTGTCAAGACAAACAATAATGTATAACAGACAAAACTGACACCCAGCAGTTGTTGATTGTTCTCCATTATCTCCATAGAGCAAGTTAGAAACATTTGTGTTAGATAATTTTAAAGAAAGACTACATCTTCTTCCTAGCCATTCCTTCCTGGCTAAGCATGAGAAGCGAGGTCATCTCTTTTCTAATACAGCATAATGCAGCACAGTAAATGATCAGTCACTAGAATCTCTCAAAGTAAACTCTGGGATTGCCAAAGGAAGTACTTCTTTCCCCAAGAACGAAAAAAAAGAGATTTAGCATTAAACTTCTAACATAGGTTTGCTCATGCATATGGAGTCATATTTATTAAAGAAACAATTACAATAGCACAGACTAACTAGAAGTGTTTAACTTAAAAATGAAGAATGAGAATCTGTGAAACTAGAAGCATGGCAATTAGAAGTGGTGTGGTTTCATCCTTGAGCTAGGCAAGTATGTCTGAGTGTTCAGCTGTCTGAGAAACAGTAATTTTCCTAAAATATCACCAGAGACTATCTCTGCACTCAGACTTATCATGATGGTCCTTACTGGTTCAAACTCTCTGTCATTCGTCCATTAATGACACTCAGGGAAGACTTTCTTCAGTAACACCCACAAAACATAAATAACATTTAATTAAATAAAGTCTCTGCTAAGATTTAATATGCTAACATCAAAGCATCTGGAAAGTGATCTTTGTCTCTGACAGAAGGTTTCCCACAGACAAGAAATAATCTCAGGTTCTTGCTGACGACACATACAGAATGGTTAATTTGTATTAAGCATGTATTTACAGAAGATTCCCTTTATTCACTGACAGTCACATTCTAGGAACTATCTTCATGCAGGTGTGTGCTAAATACAGAAGTCTACTGTGTTGTTTTTATTGGGGTTTTTGGGGTACCCCTTGCCTCCCCCCCAAAAAAATTCCCCAACATCTCTATCACAGATCACTATATTTTTCTCCTGATATAATCTGAAGCAACCTAGCCAGCTATTTTGCAATGTGACATCCTTTAAGCAGCTGACAGTTACCGGCTCATGCAGATGTTTTAGCACCCTAGCAAAGCAGAATCTATTTACCAGCTGTATGCAGCCCGGAATCATTTGGCTTGAAAACTGTGCGTTAACTTAAATTTCTTTATCACTTTAGACGACATTTAAGTTTCACTTAGCTCTGCAAAGTCTTAATCTGAAATCAAGTATGACCAAACTCAGAGTACATTTTCAGGGAAGGTAATAGCACAGCAGTGCAGGAAGGAAATCTTATCAGCTTTGTTGAGCTTGGTTGGTTAGTTTTACAGCGAGTCGTTTGTCAGCAGAATCCAAAGCAGGAAAGCTGCAAGTACTAGCTAGGAAAATGAGGCCTGATCCAAAGCCTGTTGGAATCCATGCAAAACAATGTTTAATTACTTGATCCTTTTCTCTCTGAAGTCAGTGAGATGTTGATATTTATTTCAACAGGAGAAGCAGCTCTATGCCCTTGATATTCTCTCATATGTATTTCTCAGAGTGGTGACTTCTGCAAAGCAAAGCAGAATCAAAACGGTATCTGAGCACGCAAACCCAAATGTCAGAAATGAAAATATAAAAGATCTGTGGAATAAAGCCTTTAGGGCACTGAGGACTCAGCATTAATAAAATGAAGACTTTTAGTAATATTCCTTGGGGAAAAAATCCAAATATGTCCCTCTGGAAGACTGAGTCTTTTAACAGCTGACTAAAAGACTGGCTACCACAAGGACAGAAAAAGAAGAAAATGCAACTTTTTATAATAATTATTTATTCTACCTTTCATAATGTCCACCTTATTTGATTATCTGTCAAATCTTCTCAAAATTCAAATATACCTTACAAAATTATATGTGCCTCAAGAGAAGTTTCAAACTTCTTAAGGTTTTGGTTGTTGCTTTCAGAACTCAAAAAATGTTTCCATGATTTGTAATTACAACATCATCAAAACTGACATTATTACTTACACGAAGTGAAATGACACTGAGATGTGACCGTTTTGTAGGAATAAATACGGGATTATAATTTTATGCCTTACTAAAATGAGAGTTATCCTAGAGAATGTGAGGCTCATTTCTTCTGTCTTTTTTGACAGATTTTTTTGATTTTTTTGAAGGATTTTTTTGATTCATGAACTGAAGATTTTGAAGAGGTTGGTGCTGGCTAGCTGGGTATTCTCTATATGAGATTGCAGTTATCAAAGTGTCTTAGGAGATGAATCAGTTAATATTGAATGATACCGGGAGCAAGAGATCATCCTGTGCTCGGATTTGGTGTATGATTAGAAATTTCATATCACTAAAATCCTTTTTAGCTTCAGGGAGATTTAACCAGCAAAGACATGTGATCTAAAGAGTGAAATTTCCTAGATTTGTGTCAGTAACCTGCATCAGACAGGCTCTATCTCCTTTTTGTCAAAATATCAGAGAAAATATTCACATATGGAACTCCCCCCGCTCCCCCCCAACTAAAAAAAACCCATCCCCACACCCCCCCAAAATTCAAACAACAGAATATTTGCATTGAAGAAAGGAGGACTAATGTTACCAACCTGGGGATGTGTTACTGGCCAGGTGTGCTGTGGGATAGTTTGTTAGAGCTTGCCCTCTCAAAGGATAGAGGCAACACAGGGCAAATACAAATCCTGGCAGTTCTGTGCCAATGTGGGAGAGCTCTACTGCTGTTACTGCAGCAGAAGCAGTGAGTGTGTGAGAATTGCTAATATGAGGAAGGTAGGGTGATGAAGGACCCATCCCCAAACTTCCCTAACAAATGAACTTGTAGTCATCTGTGGGAAGAGGGCTAGAAAATTAGCTAGGTGTGTTTTGTTGGTACTTCTGTCTGGTTTTTTAATTAAGAAACAAGGATCCTGTGGAATAGTTTAAATATTCATTATTTACCAGTGAACCAAAGTGTTTTGAACTGTTCCTTCTATTGCTTAGAAGGTTATGCTAAGGGTATTATCTGATACATTCAGGATCGGGTAGGAAGGGCTATTTCCTGCACATGTGGTAAGAAAATCCAGCTATTCCAGGCTCCAGGAAAATTATATGCTCCCACATAAAGAATTCAGCTTCCTTTCCTTAGATCTATTTTCTTTTCCTCAATCTATAAAGCAAAATTTCTTTAAAAGAACCACTCTAATGGTTTTATATGTAGATTTAAAACAAAAAGCATTACTGAAGGAAGAGAATATGAAAATTTATAACTACTGATTCTCACTGGAGGTGAATATGATGACAAACTTCAAACCAAGAGCAGGAAAATACCTATGCTACCCATAATGGCCTTTCACGTGATGTAGTAGAATGTCAAGGTTTTACCCTCACATGAGGGTTTCACCCTCATAACCCCCCATAAGGCAAGGAAGTCTTATTACCTTCACCCTATAGATCATGAACTGATACACACCATGTATGCGTGAATACTCAAAGTCATAAAGGAGATGAGAGGAGGAGGGGGAGTTCAGCATGGTCTCCGGAGACCCAGGCTGGGACATAACAACCAGATCGTCTCTTTGTATAAAAAAGTTCAGTTAACTTTGAAGAAATCCACAATTAATCAGAAAAGATCAGACAGGTTGTTTAAATACCACAAGAAGGGCTTTTATTGTGTTGGATATGTAGATAGTATTACATTTACAAAAATTTGAATAGATAGTTTTGCACATGCCAGGAAAGGGAGTGCTTTACATGATCAGCCACAGTGAGGGGATGAGCATCCTACAGCGGAGTTAGCAGGCGTGGCTTTATACTAGTTGATAAGGCTGGATTGTTTTTCATAAGGGCTATTCTTATTCCTTTTTCCTATCCTTTCAACGGGGGAGAACAGGCTAGGACTGAACAAAAAAAAATGTACAAAGCAGCTGCACTGTTAAAAATAATGGGTTAGGAACTTGGTCTCAGTGGAAGGGGAGGCTGTGCAGCACCCAGGGAAATTGCTATTTCCCTTTATGGTTGCGTGTCCCATGCTTCACATAAGGGAGGGTGGGCTAGGATAGCCAACAGAGCCACATGTAATGCCAAATTTGTGGTTCTTGATTAGTGTTTATTAATCTAATCTTTACTGAAGTGTGTTCATTTTAGCCCAGTGTGATTAGACTGTATCTTAGTTATGTTTTCCTTTGGAGAGAGGTAGGTGTGACTATGAATAAAGAATTTCTTAATTCTGGTTAAGTAACATTTAATGAAACATAATTTTAAAAAGTGGTTATGATAATAGTTAAGATTAGTTAGTGTGAACTATACATTCATCTTCTGGCCATTTTCAAAGCTCAAACATTTAAGGACAATCAGTAAATATACTAATTATAGTTATTAGAATAGCAAGGTCCCTGGTGGTCTTAATGCAGCCCGTGACATGTCTCCCTAGGGAACACATAAAAATTTTGGAAGGACTTGGCAGGAGAGGGTTATCTTTTTATGGACTTACTAACGTTTTCTGAGAGGAGTTGAGGGAAGAGGACAGCTGGTAAAGGTGAAGGGATATATGAGAGGCCAGTGCTGTAGGCATCTTTCCTACCAAGAAAGAACATCTTTCCTAAGGAAGGAAGTTTTGGAATATTTCCCAGGAGGGGTTAAATTCTTTTTGACTTTGTATTTTCTGGGTTCTCTGTGGAGGAATCTTGCTTTCATGTGGCTCTCAATGCTGGACTGAAACTAGGGAGACTTTGTACAAATCATACAGATACTACTTCTTCATACACACATCCTGCTTTGCTAACTACAGATCACTTTTGCTGGAAGTTTGCCAAGAGCATTTTCTCATTCCTTGTTCTTGCCTTCCTCAAGGCTGCTAAAGATGATAGTCTTTTAGATAACAGGGAAACAGTATGCACTATTATTTCTATATTCTAGCTTTTAACATTTTGAGGAAAAAGTACATTTACTCTCCCAACATTAAATAAGCATACTGCAATGCAAAACTTAATAAGTGAATAAAACTTGGGTTCAGCCAAGCACAATACAAGAAGCTAAAAGACAAATCTCAACCCAAATGAGAGGTATTTTCCACAATAAAATGCTTACCTTGAGGTCAACAAATTTTTTTAGAGAGTTAGTTAAATGCTTGGCTCATTAGAGAGTGTGTTACATTCAGCTGCGCGTGGATAAATAGGGCCGCATTCACACTTGTTTTCTCTCCATGTTTTCCACAGCAACTTTAAATTTGGCTCAGAGCAGGCAAGTGTGAAAAAGGTCAGGTAGCTCATGTCATGGCAGACTAGGGTCCTGCTCCCTTGCTCTGCCACAGCCTTCTTCAAGGTCACTTAAGGTATAGTGTCTGTGTGGCCCATGTCAAAATACTTATGAATGTTTTAAGTTACCTAAATGTAGGCCTGCCGAGGTTTTTATCAAACCTTTAGGTTAGTAGATATGAGCTTTAGCTGCGGAGCATTTTGCCCTCCCTGTTGCAGCAGCTCAAGTGAATCCTAATTGTTTTTCTTTGTTCTTTCTTTTTTCATAAAACTTCACTTCTACCGTTAGCAAGGTGTTGTTATTGTTGATAAAAGTCAAGAAGTTGTAGTGTACGTGCTGTTAGTTACATTAGCTTGAACTTTCCAGTAGTTTTCCATTTGCTTGCTGACCTAAATCTTCTTAAACCTCCTGAATATATGACAACCTTTAAAGCTTCCTCAAATATAGAACCTAAACAGACAAGAGAAATAATTTCCGAGTTCCCTATTTCACGCTCTGCCCGGATGTGCTGACACACACACCACTTCCCCAATTTACAGGTGCCATCTTCTCCACCGCCCCGTCGGTGTCTCCGCGGGCAGCAGCAGCGGGGGACGCCGCTCGGGGCCGGACGCGGGCCAGCAGGTGAGCCCCTGCCTCCAGCCGGGAGGGCGTCCGGGACCCACGCGGCCCCGGGCACGGTCGGTCCCGAAAAGCCACGAGGGGGCGTGGGGAAAAAAAGAAAAAGACGACTGGGGCGGCGGGGGAAATGCACCTTGCTCGGAGCACAAGGGCGCCCGGCGGCGGCTCGCACGGGGCTGGGGCGGCCGGCCCGCCTCGGCCCGCCCCGGCCCGCCGGCCCCGCCCCGAGCCGCCCGCAGCCGCGCCGCGCTGAGCCGAGCCGAGCCGTGGGCAGCATGCGGAGCGGCGCCGCCGCCAGCGGTAGGTGCGCGGGGCGGGGGGCGCGCTGCCGCGGGCGGAGCAGGTGCGGTGGGAGCGGGACTCCCGCGGGCGGCGGCGCCTGGGGCCCGAGGGTCCCTCCGCGGGTGAGGGCACCGGGAGCCGGGCTCGCCCTCCAAGGGTGGCGGCGCTCGGTGCCGCGCCGTCCCTTCGCCGGGCGCGGGCGGCCGGTGCCCGGCTGAGTGCGGAGGGGTGCCCGGCTGGTGCCCGGCCGGGTGTCCGGCAGCTGCCGGCGCCCGGCAGGCTGGGCTTTACGTTGCGGATTTGCTTTTGCCGGCCGTGGCCCTTCCACGCCTGCGAGCTGTACCTGCCCCCGCGCGTTTGTGGTGGCGCAGGGTAGGTTCGTGGGCTCGCGCCGTGTCGGAGGGCGACGCAGGAAAAGTAAAAATAATCTTTAGCTTCGTAAGTACCCAGGGATTAAGACAGCAAAACGCTTTCCAAATGTGTTACAACACTGAAGTGGGCTATTAGTTTGGACGCGTCTTAATGAGTGTGTTAATCGGTGTAACATCCTTCTCTGCTCACCTTTTGGGCTAATTGAGTATGGCATCTGTTGGGTTTTTCTTTGTGCTTTGAAGTATGTCTTAACTTATGATAGTAATTGTCTTGTCATGTTCACGGTGTTTTTAATGTGTAAATTCAGCATGTGACTTGAATTCAGATAGTTGGCCGTGGGTTGGCTCGGAGGCTGATGATTGTAGATTTATTTGCCCCTGGGCTTATAGGGTTGAACCAGCATCAAAAAGTTGCAAGTTCTCTCTCAAACTTATCGGAAAAGATCTGGAGGTCTCTGTCGACGTTAAAAACCGTTTACAATTGGCAACCTTGCTGGTACTTTCAGCCAAAATGTGATCTGAGCATGGAAACCAAACTGCATTCATGTGTCTAAAGATGATCCCTGCAGGTCAAAACTGAGGCATATTGGTGTGGCCAGGACACTTCATATGAGTGTGAACCTTTTTTTTTCTTTTTTTCCCCTCACCTTAGAGACTCTAAATCGTGTAGTAAGGTGGAGCGGTGCAGTCTCGTGCCACCAGGCCCGGCTGGGGTGTAGCTGCCCCCCCCCCCGACTCTGCTGTTGGTTTTGAGGAAGTTCTTAATCTCTTTGTGACTCAGTGTCCTGATCTTTAAAATGGCTTAATAAGACTTGTCACGCTTGCCTCCCAGGGATATTAACATCTAATTGATGTTCATGAAGTGCCTTGATCTGGGAGAAAAGAGGGCATCTTGCTTCCCTCATTTCGCCACTCCATATTGGTTGCTAATTATATTACATGGGTGGAAAACAGATTATCCAACAACCAAACTGGAATTCATGTCTGTTATCATTTACACAAGCACTCTAAATAAGTGTATGTCCATGTATGATTAGTTTGAAGTTATCTGGGTATTTATCTAAATACGGTGGGTTTTATCCTTTCTGGAGGATGCATCTGAAAAATGCATTTCTAAAATACTGTACTGAAGCATCGGAAAACTTTTGCTCTTAACTCTAGAGATATTATATGGTTTTTCTCTGTGTTATGAGGTCAGTAAATGTTTTAAGAATTAAAATTATGTTGACTCAACAGTCAACACATCGTTGATCTTAGTCTTACTCAGACTGAATCTTATGTTCAGTCTCAGTTTTTGTCATGTTTCACTTCTTTAGAAACTTGAAAAATGTACAATTTTACAATTCTCTGCTTGAAAATACAAGTTGTCTTCAAAATGCAAGTGCTGTATTTATCTGCGTAACCATTTTACTTGCTATCCAAAGCAGTAATTAGCCACTTTACTCCCCTGACTTTAATCTCGCCTCACCTCTTCCTTATCACTGCTGCAGATAGCAGAACCCGCAGTGGCAATAGCGCAGGGCTGGGGTGATGGGGTCACCAGCAATGTATGCCAGAAGATATCAGTATTCCATAAATCAGCTGGTATGAATGACACACCTACTTACAGCACAGGCGTAATGGTCTTTTTCAGCTTAAGCCTTGGGTTAAGAAATTCTCAGTCCTTTTCCTACGTCTTGGATTCTCCATACCGCAAGGCTGTGTGCAGGGAGGCTGCTTTATGACGAGGCTGACTAGCAGGTACCAGCACATTTGACTTGTGCATTTTATTCAGTTCTCCTTTTCAAGATCATTGCCGCAAAACATATATTATCCCCCACGTTAAACAGACCTGTCAAGTTGATACCTGACAAATAAAGGTTTTAAAATGCTGCTTGACATTGGTTAGTGCTGTTCTCTTCATAGTACTAGAAAAAGATATTGGAGATGCAGCTTATACTGTGTGGTGGGGAAATGAATTCCGATGGGAAACTGAAGGATGCTGCATCCCAATTCCTCTTGCCATGTGGCCTGCAGGAAGTGACATGACTTTTCCTGCCCCGTCTGTAAAACTAGGTGAATTCTTAGCAAACCAGTAAAGTATACAGAAATGAGAAGTCGTCTCTGTTTGAAACTCTGAATTTCTTTTTTTTTTTTTTTTTTTTTCCTTAGTTGCCTTAATGCTGCCCTAAAGATGCACAGCAGTAAAATATCCCTGATACCACGGTAGTGGTTGCACTGCTGTTTGTGAGGAGTTCAGGTTTCCTTCAGTTTTGTCTAGAATCTAGAAGTAAGTATGATCTGAGAAGATCTTGTTTTTTCTAAGATATTCTGAAGCAGAGTTTTCTTGTCTGGCGTCCATGTTCCATTCCTTGTGGAGATGAGAGAGCCTATTTTTTGGCTGGAGATGATTCTTTAAGTGTAAGAAACCATAAAACAAGAGAGGTGATTGCTATCCGGTTTCTCCATGAGCACGCTTTAAGTCTTTCACCTCTTCTAGCACGTACCTTGTATCTGCTCCAGCTGTCTCACTGCTCTGGTATTTTGTAATTAGTATCTTGAAAACTCAAGGGAAAACTTTCAAATGCTATATATTTCCCATTGGGACTCTTCCACAGGGCTGTAACATTTGTTGTGAGTCCTTGGTAACGTGTATCTGTTCCTCAGGAGTCCTTCGTCTCAGTTTGATTCCCCTGGCATCAGCAGAAAAACTCTGTGTTCTAGTGGAAGAGGCTTTGCTTCTTAGGGGCATGGTGTGTTTTCATTCCCTTAAAACGAAGACAATTTCAGATGACTGAAATTGAGGTCTGCCTCCCCATATGGTCCTTCTGTTTTCTCAGCTTGCTCGCATGTTGTGTTCAGAGCCAACGAGCTACAGGAAGGCTGAGGGGTTGCTTTGTACGCCTGTACAGGCAGCCCGGCATGCATGTATCTGTATAATACATGTGTACCTGTATAATATATATTTAGCGTGTGCATTTTGTATGTGAGCAAATTGTTTCTTTGATGCACCTTTTCTTCTCAAGCTCTTTCTGTGTGAGGAGTCTATTAATTTGAAAAACGCAGTCTCTGCTCTGTGTCTGGCACCCTGACTGCTAAGGGATGGCACGCGGTTTGCTTTGCTCATCACTAGGACCAGTTTTAGAGGTGTTTATGCTGCAAATTGACTCCTTCAGAAGTGTTATTAATAGTTCAGGGTATTCCAGCATGGTACATTAGACTGTTTCCAGAAAATACAGATATTCTAAATTAAGGCTATTAAGTGTCCGCTGATTCAGTGACCGTGCAGATACATAGTTAATATTGTATTGTGACACATTCTGGAAATTGCTGGGTTTATTTTTGACATGGAGAAGATGACTAATAATAACTCTTTCATCTATGCATAGTTACATCTACAAGCAAGTGAAAACTTCCCCAAAATGATCTTTAGTCATATTTAGACTCTTAGGTCCATGAAAGGAAAAAAATTCAGACTTGTGCTTAAATCTGAGCTATGTGTGCTATCAACTCCTCTTCCTTCTCTGGGCTGTTGTTCAGTGAGGGGTTTTGGTTTGATTTTTTTTGTTTTGTTTTATCATCCCCTCCAAATTTTTGTGGGCAAGGTACTGTGCGGGGAAGGGGAGGAGAGAAGCCCAATTCCTTGAGTAGAGACCCTACTAACATAAATTATAATAGACACTACTGCCCTAGTTTATATTCAGTTCGAATTCTAATTATTTTTATTTCAGTGTCCCAGTAACACTGATGTAACTAGGAAGAAAGTCTGAACCTTGGGTTCATTACTTCCTGCTTTTTTCCTCCTACAGCTGTTATGGTAAGACCCATTGGGGAGAGAATAATTCTGAAGACAACCCATGGGTTCAGAGATCACCTGCCTGTCTGTTTCTGGACACTTTGCTACGTTTTGTTAACTGGTCTCCAAAACCAGTTGGGGACTGACTTCTTCAGGCAGATGGTTTATTGAATTGAGTGATGGGAATATGTGGATTAGATTTAAACTTTTGTTCTTGTCATTGGTATCTCATCTTCATTGGTCTGGACAAATAGTGCCAGCAGTTTCTCCACTTGCTGCATTCAACCAAGTGGATATTACCAAGTCAGTTTTTAAAATGACTGTGCCTGGCATTGTAAGTGTGTGCTGTGGAGTTTTGGCCTCTTAAAAAGCAGGTTCTTTGGATCCGTTAGTTCACGATAAATCCTTCTCAGACCTTTTAAGCTTGCAGCTTATTGCCTGTGTAGACTGCAGTAATGCCCAAGGGGCTGTTACAGTTTATCCTTCTGTGTAACTGCCATAGCCAAGCATCAAAATAGAATTTCCAAAGCCATGTGAAATTTTTGTTGGGAGTATGGGGGGATATTTCATAACCAACTTTAAATAGTCTTTGGTAATTCAATTGCTTATCTTAACTCTTTTGCATATTTTATGTTTTTTTTTTTTAATAGAGCGATACTTTTGAAAGACTGAGTACATCAAAATACTACTTGGTTCAGATAACACATTTTGCCATTTTCTTACCTGAATAGGTAACTCCAACAGCCAATCGGAAAGCTTTTAAATCTTCCAAGACGTTTTTTCCTAGTCTATCATATGCAAATCATATATGATGGAGTCCAGCAAAAAAATATTAACAGTTTTTAAAAAAAGCAAAGCAGAAAGTGGAGCAGGAGCAGAAGATGCATTTCCCCCTCTCTTTGAGAAGACTTGGATTTGGCAGATAGTAGAATTCTTTTTTGCGTGTAATCGGATCACAGTGTATCGCAATAACTATAATCGGTGTTACTGGCTGAGGTGAGTCCCATCTGTTAATGGTGTTAGGGATGTGCAATACCCTTGGCCTCTAAACTTGTGCACACAGGGAGCAGCACAGAAGGATTTAGAGAAACAAGTGCAGCCTCTGAAGGCAGTTGCTAAAAGCAAGGGAGAAATTCATAATGCAACACAATGTTCTCTGCTGACACCCTTTCCAGCTGAAAAAACCCTCTGGTTAAACATTACCTTTAATGAACTTTAGAAGATAGTGGGTAGTTTTTGGTTTCTGCTTACTCATGAGATCAGCTTTTTTTCGTACAGGATCATCCATTGTATATGCTTGTTATCAGGCTGTTTATTATGGATTTTCTTTACGCTGTGTCACCTCGTGTTGAGCTGGGGAATAATTTTAAGTAGTAATCTGAACTGATTAGGAGAAAATTCCAGGCTTGTATTGCAGGAAGTACTTGGGCTTGACTTCATGGTAGTAAGTGTATAGTCAGTGCTGCTTTTATTTATTTATTTATTTACTTATTTAAAATATTCTTCTTGTTGTCATTTCACCCCAGCTGTGGATCTGGCACAGTATATGCTTGTACACTTGAATCTCCATTGCTTTTCTCCTGTTGGAGGTCGTAAAGAAGAACTTACTTCTCCGGGTCTCATTTCCATCCTAGCTGGACTGAAGGAACTGCTGATGAAATGTGATATTTGGGTTTGGATAATTTATGTGAATGAGTTCTCTTTCAGATCCAAACTCCTAGCCTTCTGCCCAGTTTTTAGTTTTCCCCTTTCACTGAGTGCTGAGGATTCCTATGGTTGCCACCTGTGCAACCAACTGTTTCTATCAGTTCAGAAAATTGTTTAAGTAATTGCACAGCTGTAGGTTCAGAAGAGTATTGAAGTCGAGAGCCATTTTTTCAGATTTCAGAGTTTTGCTTCATAAGAGGAATGAATATTGAAGGTTCCTCCCATTTCTGACTATGGATTTTTAAAAGTAACAGCTGACACTCCTCTGTACAGTATTTGTATTCAGAACATTAATGTGGTTGAATGACGATCAGAAATGTGCACGTTTAAGGCTTGGAAACAAGCTCCATAAATATGAACTATTGGTGCGTATTCAAAACTGAATTCAGTGGATGTGACCAAATACCTCTTGCTGTAATTATTTTCTGAAACGCTGCCCTTGCACCAAGTCAACATTAGGTGTCCTGGCAAATGCATTAGGAAGAATAAGGCTTGCATAAAGAACTACGTACATCCCAACAGCGAACCTGTTAAGACAAAAGAAACCGTCTTTCTGTTGTTCTGATGGGGGGTATATGTGAGAGGGGAGAAGAATTAGGGTGGTTGACTTTATTTCCTGGAAGTGAATAGCATACATTTTTCAGTGCATAAAGCGGATATTACTCAGTTTGTGACCTGCTTCCTAGCAAAAGTGTCTTGAAGCAGGGATTGGTTAAAATCTGTTGCCTGCATTCCTGACATACAGTATTGTGTGATGCTATCTTGTCGCAGAGGCATGCAATGTGCCATGATGTATAAATAACCCTCTGTGTCAAAGGTAATTTGAGACAACGTGCCAAATATTTAATGAAGCGCTGGGTCTTGTCCTGAGTACCTGGTATATATTTGGGATAGGTATCTGAGCTGAAACTCGGTACAGTAAGGCATAACCAGCACTACAGGTCAGCCGCATCTTATTTGTAACTTTGATGCTTAGGTAAGTGGACAGGAAAATAGGTTGATGTGCACTAGGCCAACCTGCTTTGTGCATGTTGTGGGGAAAAAAAGTGCCTTTAGTATCCTCTGTGGAGTAATTCTAATGAATATTTCACATATCAATTTTCAGGATAAGTATAGAATAGCATACAGAGGGGAATGGGTTTATTCCTTCGGGAGCGCTACTTCTCCGCTGGAGGTGGACTCAGCGGGATGCCGACCTCGGGCAGTTGCACACTTTGTTCCTCAACGCAGAGTTACGGTATCCTGGGGCTGATGGCAGCCCTGCGAGGCAGATGGCTTTGGGAGATGTGAAGCAGCAGGTGCTGGCACGGGAAGGAGGAGCTGTGCCGCACACCGGGAGCTTGGCAGAGGCCTGGGTGTTGGTGGCAGAGGTGGATGGTGGCCTCGCTCAGGGAGAAGGTTTCTGTCTGGGTTTCCTTCTGATCTGGGAATGAAACTCCACAATGGGGAGTTTTCCTCTGTGTATTTATGTGGAAAAGGAGATCCACGAGGTCTTTATCTTGCACTTGCCTATGCAAAAATGCAGAGGGCAGGGTTATTTTCTTTCTCTCAATTTTCTTTTTTACTGAGGAAGGAGTTGCGATTGTTTCCTGAATGCACGCATGTAGAGAATTCCAGCAATATTTTTAATGCTTTTTCATGACAAATGCAGAAGCTTGATAATGCCTTCTTTATGCATACGTTTACATATATACCACCGAACCTGTATATAGCTACTCTTTTAGCCACTACCTGACTTAACGAATGGGTTGATGTTATTAGTAACTTGGGTGTAGAAGCACCTTCAAGCTCAGTTGTGGAGTCAAAATGTTTGTCTCCCATTTATTTTATGCTTATCATGCATTAATGCAGAACAAAAGGAATTACGCAGCTATTTCAAAGCAAGGTGAGACATTTTTGTGTGTTGTTCACAACACTTTGTGAACAAAGGTAAGTCCAAGGTTCAACCTGACAGTCCATAAAATACACAAATGACTTAACACTGCATTTGACAGAGTTTCTTGCCTCACCTTTTTCTAACGGAGCATTTGTATGTATCCTTCATATGGTCAGGTAAAGCAGGTAGTTCTACAAAGCAATATCAATATGAAACTCTTTTGCCCTTTGAGGTAAAGCTTTGTGGGTTCCTTGACAAGTAAAACATTCAGCAGGACATAACTGACCCAGAACATAATAGGATACATGTTCCTAAGGTGATCTGGCTCATTTGAATTCTCAAGCTAATATAACTACAAACTGGCTTCTGGAAAATAGCTGTATAATTATTTAAGTGTCACTTTTAGTTCACTGATTTGTAAGATAAATAAAGGAATGGCATATATAGTGTAGCGGGTCTGCATTTGCATACAGGATTTAATTTAGAAGTAAATATCAATGTGGATATATCACAGACTTTTCACTCTAATAGTTCTAGTGCACAAAGAGACTGTGAACCACTACTTTTCAGTTTTATTTGCTCTACTGAAGTAAGATACAGACAAGCAAAGAATGGCAAGGCTTTCCTTGTCTACCTGCCTAATCGGCTGTCGTGTAGCCAATATGCTAAGCCGCGTGCAAAGTTTATTGAAAATGTGGGTGAGAGAGAGAATTATTGGTACTTCTACAAAGTAGAAAGCAAACTTACTTCATTACTTTCTCTGACTTTCCTACTAGGTATCAACAGACTTTGTAAGGTTGTGATCAGTGCTTCTGATGAGTTCATGGAAGCCTTCATTGCATTTATTTTTTAATGACTGTTTCTCTAATGAGAAAAATACACCCTTGTCATACTAAGAAGCAGCTCATGTTTTGAATCCAAATTTTCTACTTTCTTTATGGGTTTCATCTGTTGTCTAATATTTGCTGGGATATTATGCCAAACACAGGGCTGAAATGAGTATGTTTTTTAATTTTGGAGAGCAAGCGAAGCCAATCAGTGTTTTCTTCCTTTGGCTGATGATTCCATTATGATTTTAATGATTATTCTGCTTTCTTGGGGGGAAAGTATCCAGAAGAGAGCGAGCTTATCTCTTTTCTAGCAGGTCTGGGGCATTTAAGATGAAAACTAATGGCTTGTTCTGGACCCAGTCATTAGAAATTAGTATTGACAACATTAAGGATTACCTCTCACAATTAGAGTTAAGGAAAAAAGGCAACATTTACATTAATTATTTACCTTACAGGCCTATATTCACAGGAATAGGCTCTGTCAAGTGTATCTGCAGTCACCTTTCTATTTTTAGAAATAGGATCCTAATTTCTAACATGTCTTACCTGATACATCTTAATCTTAAGTAGAATATTAACAGTCATGGTCCTGTGTGAATAGTTGTTTCATATCTTGTGGTGTGTTGGTTTTTTTTCTTGTTAAGGCTTCTTAAACTTCACTTGCAATGTTCTGTCTTTTTCCATATTTACGGATTGGTGGGAGCAGGAGATAAGAAGAAACTACCTTTATTTTTAAATTGGTGGTTGAGTATTGACGTACCCGAATACATGCTTAGTCATGTGCTGTGATGTTGATGAGTTTCGCTTGGCACACCCCAGCAGATGCAGTCCCTCCCCTGTTTTCAGCAGAGCCATCTTCTCTGTGGTGCAATTGTAGATGACTGGATTTGTTGTACAGCGGTGACATGGTGTAATGATAACCTTGCCAATGCTAAGGGGAGGTGGAAACAGCTGAACTTTTTGCTTGTATAGCATATTTAAAAATTTCACTCAAGATAACATGACTTGAAGGTTTTGGTCAGTGTTGCTTACAAAACTGTAGGGAACTTCTGTAAGAAACTGTCAAAGTGGCAGCGAGACTCGGGCCAGAGATTCCTTTTTCTTCCACTAAAATTGTACTGCAGTTGCTCATTCTTTTTTTTTGCCTTTACCTGTTTTTTTTCTCTCCTTTAAGCCTATATTCTAGATTATGTTCCTATTGCTTTTGATTAAAATTCCAGCAGTAAAATTTTGAGCTTTAAGCTGTGAGATGCACTGCTGTGCAACCTCATAGGGATCAGAAAAATAGGATGTAGGCAAGGATGTAGAGAAATCCATTTGGGAACTCCTGTGGTAATTGTGTTGGTAACTGTTGCTAATAATCTGGCTTTTCTGTCTGGGAAATATAAGCATGTTGGATTACTACTTAACACATGGAGGATCTGTGCCTGTAAGTTTACAGGCTCTGTCAGAGCCTGGGCGGACTCTTTACTCTGTGAAGGTAGCGCCTGCAAGTGCAGTGCATTTCTTCTGGCTGCTCGGGCATTTTGTAGATCCAGAGAAGTGGAGTCACGTTAGCAGTGTCTGTGCTGAACGCCCTTGGTTGAGATCCTTGCCCCTGCCTGTCGGGCGTATGCCTTAAGCCGATTTGCTAATCTGACCTTTTCACCCGCTGATGATTAATAGACCTCTGCCAGAGCACTATGAGACATCGTTGCTCTGGAGTGTCCCTGCCAGTAAACGTCTGCCATGAGGTAAAAGGAGTAATCAAGTAAGTGCAGGTGCCCCAACTGCAGGAAGATGGGCTGCGCAAAGCTGTCACCTTCTGTTTTTAGAAGGGAAGGGTGCTTTCTGCCTGATGTTGCACTGACCCATTTAGGATATAGTCTGACGTGAAAATACCGAGGTGAACTGTTCACGTGTTGCCATACACTGCCTGCCAAGATGCCTTGGAGAAATAAAAGTTGATTCATAATTAGTTGATAACTGGATATTAGGAATCCAATGAAGTGCTGTTCTTCTGCACTTTTTTCTAGTGATCTCTCTTAAACCTAATTTATATAGTCAAAGCGGCGTTTCATGTGCACATCCTACGGGCAACAACAGGAGAGACTGTAGTGGCTACTCGTGTAACTCAACATCTGCAACTTACAACTCTTTACAATTTTTTTAGTTTCCTTTTATGCAAACGTACAGCATCTTTTGTTGCAGTGAAAAAAAAAGCTAATAATTGAAGAATCCTATTATGTCAATCACAGAAAGCTAGGAATAAACTGTTCTGGATGTCATTGCTGCGTTAGGGCATCTGGTAAGCAAACACTTCATTGCTAAGGCTTTTGAATTTTTCTCAGTGTTCTTGTGTTGCTCCCCCTGAGGCAGTGTGCTGGTCACGGCTGCTGGCAGGACCGGTGGTCAGCAGTGGTCAGAGCTGGAAGACCCCCAGCTCTGTGTGGTGCGGTGAGGAGGACTTTGGATCATGGAGCACAGATAAACCATCATATGAAATAAGACAAAAGAGTTTTTCGTGAAAGGCTCCACATCATTAGTGGCAACAGGAGCCCTGGGAAATTTTGTACAATGAGGGTGGTGAAACACTGGCACAGGTTGCCCAGAGAGGTGGTAGATGTCCCATCCCTGGAAACATTCAAGGTCAGGCTGGATGGAGCTCTGAGCAACCTGATCTAGTTGAAGATGTCCCTGCCCATGGCAGGGGGGTTGGACTAGATGACCTTTAAAGGTCCCTTGCAACCCAAACTATTCTATGATTCTATATGCACTTAGAAGCCAAATCACTGTAATATATCCTTGGATGTGTGGTTTTCAATGTGGCAGTTTAAGGTAGCAGGTTAATCTGGCTAGAAAGGAGCCCGTTTTCCCTAGATGCAGACAGTAGTATGTCTGATGGACCTCATTTGAAAGGAATTCCCTGAAGTTGATAGCATCAATGAAGAAGTCAAGCTCAGTCTAGCTTTGATAGAAACATGAGGTCTGACAGCCTCTCATCCTACCTAGCTGCACCAGGCACCAGAAACCAAAGAGACATTGATGTTCAAAGCCTTTGCAATGATAATCTGTGCTACACACAGGGGAGGTTCTGGAGGATTTGCACTTAATGTCTTTCATAGTGATCTGTGCTTGGCAGGAATGAGGGCGGGGATAAAAACTCCCATGGTGTACCTTAAAGAAATGGACTGATTCTGTGACTGTTGCAGTCACTTCCCAGCTCCCTTTCATAAGGATTTCTGATCTAGAAATGCATTATGGAAATCTTTTGACTGGCATACAAGCTTTTTTTCCTTTGGCTATTCGTTTGAGAGTTTTCTTTTAAGTAGTAGCTGGCTGTAGTGTTACTTGCATGCAAAAGGAAGCACTGTTTCTTGAAAATTTTGCTTCCAGAGCTGATATAAATTCCCTTTAAACTTGTTCCATACTTCTTACTGTCCAGATTATTTTATTTGAGGTTTAGTTTGTAAGTTGACTCACTTTTTTTTTTTGAGGGGGGTGAGATCATACTATGCAAATTATATCCATTTGGACCTGATGTGCCAACTGTCCAAAACTTCTGGTGTATGCCTTTTTTATTCTTCTTTTTTTTTCCTTCTCTCCATGCAATAACTGCATGATACCTGAAACTCAGTTGTGATCACATGCCTGTGGGTCAGCATGTACGGAAGAACCTGTTTTTTAACTTCAGTTCAAAATTGGAAGGGGAAATACTGCATCATAGTTCAGCTTTTACTTCAGAAAATACTGCTTTTCTTTGCTTTATGCAGTTTATCGCTTGCTCATTCTCTTTGGTAATCCAAGTAGCAGTTCCAAGAAACTGTTTGGGGGGAGAAAAAATAAAAATATTCATGTATCTTTAAAAAAAAACCAACCCAACTACAAGTCCCAGCTGGAAAGAAAAGCTGAGGAGCAAAAAGCGTCCAACAGTACCCCTAAAGTTCTCTTTTCTTTTCTCTCCCTGTGCCCCAATGCTTTACAAAGCTGAAAGGTACTACATGATCTTCAGGACTGTTTCTGACAATTTGGGTTTTCTTTGCAGCAGAATGGTGTTGTGTGGAGGTCCTTCAGCTGCTCGTCCCTAACCAGCATCTATCACTGTGCTGTGATGGAGGCAACAGCAGAATTTGGTCTGCTCCAAACACAGATCTGCCCTCCCCTGTCTGCGCCTGTCCATCACCAGCCACCTCCGTGCTGATGCCTAGGCCAAAAGTCAGGCTCAGTATGGCAATGGCAGAGCAAGATGCCAAATGCAGATCGCTACAGTCTGTAATTAAATGGCTAGGAAAATGCAGCGCGAGTAAAGGCTAGTTCTGTGCTGTTTTCATGGCTTTATGAACACTCGGAGCCCTGTGTAGCGAGCTCCAAGGAAGTCTTGCTTTTGAAAGATGCTGCAACAAAGCCTATGCTGTTTTGTGTGTACAGCTCTTGGTGCACTGGTTGCATTAGTACTTAATCACAGTAATAATACATCCACTGTATTTGGGCATTAGCTAACTCTTTATTCCTAGTAAGCTAAAGCTTGATAACTGAAGTGTAGATAAAGATCTGGTTGCACATTTCAGTGAAATAAAAGCAATACTTTTTACCTGTATGCGGAAGACAGGGAGAAATCTGTGCTAATGTAAAACTAGAGAGAAGTCCGAGCCAGTATAAGGTCTCGGCTCAGTAATGAAACATTTTTTTTTAAAATCATATTTGTAAAGTGGAGAAGTTAACAATATTTCCTTTGCTAATAGCTTACATCCCAAAATTTTTCTCTCTATCCTGTTTCTGATGGTCAATTCTCTGTTTTCCTTCTTGGTCTCTATAAGTTGGGGAATATTAAAATTGTTTGAACTGTATATGAAAGAACTGTAATAACAAAGTACATCTTCACATCTTCAGTTGGTTTGCTTTTGGTAAGCACACTTGAATGGAATTTGGGTTTTCTTCTGATCAGAAGTTGAGTAAAAACTTCCAGTATTCTGGCAGTTCCCGCTCCCCAGTTCCCTTTCCCGCTCTTGGCAGGGCAGGCACAGTGGGGAGGAGCACAGCGCTTGGGGGGTCAGGCTGTGTGGGCTCAGCCCCGGGGACCCCGCAGGGGCCGTGGGCAGCCCACGGCAGTGGGGCAAGGGCGCAGCTGCCCCACGTCCTCCCTAGTGCGGCCCCGAGGGGCCGGCAGCACTGAGGCACGGGCCAGCGGGCATCCCACCGGCTGGCAGAGGCTGGGCTGCGTTAAGGCAAAACCGAATTGACCCAAGATGTTTCTGTAAACCACTTCCCGTCCTAAATTGTTGTTTTCTCTAACAAAGCCAGGTCTAATCAGGACCTTGCATACCAGGTGCTCTGCAAACCCAGAACCAATTAATCCTTTCTCTCTCTGAAAATTACAAACTGAGATTTGGGGCACCAAAGCAGCTTTTAGCTCTGTCTTCCTGTAGCTGTAGGAAGGGGAAGAAATGTGTTGCCTTTAATCTACTCTGGTACTGCAAACATTATTCTCAAATAAGCAACATGTAATCACCACATGGCATCATTTTAGGATCCCCAAACATGTAGCTGTTACATGTAACCTCATGTTAATATATGGGAATGAAAGAGTAACACTATCTTAAAACTTCCTGGATATGTCTAACATACCTGCAGTGTTTTTGTACTTTGCACATGCTCAGCTCTTTAAAAATACTGTTAACGTTGACTTTCAGATATGTATGTGTTGATGTTGGCCATAGCCTCCTACAGATGCATTCTTTCATTAAAAAATTTTGGATCTTCTATACAGTAAAGCGAACGTTAGGACTAAATGACAGTGAGAAAAGTAACCTTTTAGAGAAAATTGACATTGTCCTTTGCCTTGGCACTTTAGAAGTGCCTGTGTTCCTACAGTGTCTGCCCACTTACTTGCAGTGAATTACAGATACGTGGAAAAATAAATTTTCCAAATGAAAGAATGATTAATGAAGAGCCTGATGATAACATCTTCTATGTATTTAAGTGATTTTGTTTGGTAGGTGATTGGAAGCAAATGGCCAGTGATGCACAAAGACATATTAGAAGGTGCGTCCACCTCTGACCTTCAATATTGTTGACAGGACTAACATAGAGTATTTAAACCTTAGGCTTTTGGAACCAGGCTGTGTGATGAACAATTACTATTAAGAAGTGCTTTTTTGGTGTTTCACATTTTCTAGTAAACTTTTCTGTGCTGGAGAAGATGAATCATAATTTAATTCTGACTATATCTCAGCGTGCCTTGTGAAAACAGTGATGCATTTGTCATCTCTCCTATTATCGGTTAATGAGGTTCTGCCCTCAAAGGTTTTTTTTTGAAGGGACTGCTTCCTAACATTTTTTTCCCACTGTATTTTTTTTCTCATGGGTTTCCCACAAATAATGTTCCAATATGTATTTTGTTGTTTGAATGAGAGGAGTTTTCTGCAGCAGAAATGGATGATGTTTTTGTAACTCTCTTGGAATCTTTATTTGGTTTTTTTATACTTTGTTTTTCTTCATTTTTTGGGAAGTCAAGGCTGAGAGAGGGTAGAAATTGTCCTGCACATTTTCTTCCAAAAATACTGTTTCTACTTTCAGAAGCGATATCTTTTCTAGTCTCTTCTGGTAACTATGGGTCTAATTTACAAGGACAAAAAAAAGAAAACAGATATAAAGCAATCCCAGTAGCCTTCTTGCTTTTTTGTCTTCTCATATATCTGTTCCCTGGAGCGGAGTTTGGTGTTTCACCTAAATTTTCTGGTTTTCCACCACCCTCTGGCTGACTTGTCTGGGTGCGGCTTCACAGTTCTCCACTGTTGTTCAGTAGTGAATTGACATTACTCTAACCAAGGAACCTATCAATCACAACTCGAAACTGCTTTTGGATTTTTTTGATTCTTTTTCTCTTTCTTTAACTTATTTGTGGATTTCAGTGTGACTGATGACATTAACACCCCAATAAGCCGCAGGAAGTATTGTGTGCTAGCTTGCATTAAAAAAATTATAACAATCAAATGTGTTGATTGCTAAAAGCATGTGTGTATACATATGAAAATATTGCCCAGAATGTTTTATTTCTTTAATGATTGACAGTGCAATACTGTCTGTGTTTTCAGTGGATTAATCCTGGTTACTGATCTGGAAGTCTGATGTCTACAGATGAGGGCAGCTCTGCCAAATGAATTATCATGGCCTGGAGCCCTCGGGGTCTTGCAGCCCTCGTGTTGACTGTTTCTTTCTCCTGTTCAGCTCTTGGGTAGTTGCAGCAGCCCCAATAATGAGAGGGAAGCATGCTGGAGAGAAGACATATAACCAGAGATCCACACTTGGAAAGACAATCTGAAACATACTCCGGAGAGCTTTTGGCATGTATTTCTGTGAAAGCTAACGTTGGTGCTGTTCTTTTTCTTCCCCCAAGACGTATCCTGGGCAATTTGCTTCAGCCCAGCCATCGTTTCTTATTTTTGCTTAAAAAAACACAAACAAACATTAATTTGCTTTCCCACAGAAATCCTGAGGGGAAACAAAAGACAGTCTTATTTTGGTATCCACTGTTTTCTGGTCCCTCACTGCAAGGCACTTTCTGGTGTCTCCAACTCTCTTTGGGCAGTTCTCGGTTTGAGTAGCAGCAGTGCTGGTCACCTTTGCTCCGTAGCCCCTCTAGGTCAAGAGTGGCCACAGTAAGGGGACGGGCTGTATCTGGGCATAGGGTGGCTCCCAGCTGGAGAGAGCAGAGACTGGTGGCCCACTTTGCCCTGTGCTCCCTGCTGGGGGCCACCAGCTGCCTGGAAATGTGGTGGCACCTCCTTGGGCACTGCCAGAGGCCTTGGCAGTCTCCTGTTGCTGAGTCAGTTCATAGCCTATCTCGCTGCCCCATCCTTCTGGATTATTCCTATTCTCAGAGTGTCATAAACCAACATTATTTCCATGATTGCTGACTAAGGGAGTCTGCTTTCTCCTGGTTCATGCGTTTGTCCTTTTTTCATGGTGTATTTACCTCCATAATTACGTCCCCATGCATACAAAGGGAAAGCTGTACTAGAGTGACTGCTGCTGCCAAATGTGGCTCAATTTTGTTGGTATAGCTACATCTGTACCAGGGATTTTGCTGACATAGCTCTGTTAGCTAGTGGGTGTGCAATTTTTCGTGCTCCTCACAGACACACTTGTGCCGTCTAAGTTTTCCCTGTGACCTGGGGGTGAGGAGCAGAGAGGAGGACACAGGGCTGTGAGAGGGAGTGGGATGTCGAAGCTCCCACTGGCAGCCGAGCAGGAGTGGTGCCGGAGCTCCC
Source organism: Calonectris borealis (assembly GCF_964195595.1). NCBI lineage: Eukaryota > Metazoa > Chordata > Aves > Procellariiformes > Procellariidae > Calonectris > Calonectris borealis. The sequence goes on from NC_134325.1 coordinate 10,532,421, forward strand.
TCTGCATCCTCCTCTCGTGTCGTCTGCCCCTGCTCGATGTGCCTGGCCCTGCTGCCTGCCTGCTGGATGTCATTTTGGTAACGGTAAATAGGATATTACTTGCTCGCTGAATTTGTCTGGCCCAATGTCCTAACATCCTATTGAAAGAAGAAAATATTGTGCTGATCAAAATACAACCAACCTGTTCTATGGTTAGCTTTTATATCTCTGTGTCCCATTGTGTGAGCTTGAGACTGGAAGTGTCACTATAGCAAAAGAAAGGCAGGATTTTCAAAGAGCTTAAAGTTTGTCCTTTTAATGTTTTCACTGACAGTATTTTCATAACATTTTTCTGACTTGAATAACAGGTGCCTTTTCTTAAGAGATACACTTACTTTCTGGTTGATGTTATCCTTATGGTATACTTTTTTCCTTTGCTCTTGGGATCCCAACCTAGGAAAACATCAGCATAAACTTTATACTGTTGTTTATATTGTGCGTTTAATCTACTACAACAGAGCTGAAAAATGTTCTTTCTTGTAACCAGTCTAAACAAGAGTCAGGTTTTAATATCTTGTTTGTGTATAACATTAACCCCTAATGACTGTGGCTTAATCATCTACAGTTAACTTTGAAGGTGTAGTCTATATGGAAACTTGTGACCTTGTAATAGAGGTTTTAGCACCCTTGTTAGAAATAATAATTTTTAAATACTCGCTATAACCTGCACAGAATAATAATTGGTCTAGAGACATTTTTCCTCAAAACTGTTGGACTTAGAAGTTTAGAGTTACAATTTCCAGTGTTATACGTACAACACCATTGCTTTAAAAAAAAGAAAATTTATTTATTTTAGAACTCGCTCTTCAGAAATGCATCAGTATTTCTGATCAGTATTTCTGATGAGTAGTTTAAGTATATGCTGCAAACAGATGCCTGCAAAACTACGCATTGTCATTCATTTGAAATACTTGTGCCTGTGCTTTGCAAAATGAGCATCTGGGGGTTTTGGTGATGCTCGCAGGACAGGACTTCCTGTGCAGGCGGCAGAATGGTGCGAACCCTGTGGTTGCCGGTTTTCTGTTCTGTGTTATCTGAAATCTGGGTTGCAAGAGTGGCCGTACGGCAAAACTAGTGCAGCGTGGCTGGGGTCCACCAGTGGCTGTGGCAGGGGCAGACGTTTGAGCCTCCATCTCTGGGATGACGCATGTGGACCCTTGGGCGGCATCCCGTGCTTTGCTCATGCCAAAACTGTATGTTTGCATGAATGGAGACATACGCAAGCTGCTGGCTTATGCAGTTGATCTCATTTTACTTGTCAGTGTCGTAGTGTATTCCCACAGTAAAACTGGGAAGCTCAGACCAGTAACATCAGGAAACAAACTGGACTGTTTTTAAAGCTTTCAGCTTTAAAACGCATGGAATGTGACTTAGTCTGTGTGGCAGATAAAATCCTACAGATAGGTCATTTTATTTTATGCTTCCTGTGAACATATCTAAAATATTCACTGCAAAGTGTTAGTGTACTTGTGCACATGCTTCCAGCTATATTTTATTGTGGGATGATTCCAGATGTAGCAGGTTAAATCGCCACAGCAGCACTTGTTGGAAGGCTTATGTTTGAAATGTCTCATATAACTTCGGCAAAACAAGCTGATAGCGTGTACGGTAACCTTGTAAGTTCATAGGCACAGAGTGTCTCAGTAGGAACTGTTTTGAATTCCATACTTGGCCTGAAAAGTTATTTTGCAGGAGTTCTGTGGAAGTCAGCTTTTTATAGAAATACAGAAAAGTGATCTGGCTGTTTATAAAGAGAGACTGTTTGCAAGGCTTTGTTCAGAAGCAATTTCTGTTCATTGATGTTTCTATAAGGATTGTGCATCTTAAGAAATGTGTTTTCTATTTGTCACCAATGGAAAACAAGTATTTTAGGCAAATGTACTTTTGTGTTTTTTAACTAGTTTTATTTGCAAAGCAAGGGAGAGCTTCAGTTGTTACCAGAGTCACATTTAAAAAATTTTTTTCCTTTTATGTCAGTTCTAGGAAAACATGCAAAGAAACCAAACCACCAAAAAGCTATGTTTCCTCCAGATAGAAATATTTATATTTAAAATGGTCACCATGAAAACAAAGTGCCTAATGTGAGTAGAAACTAAGTTGAAAAACCTAGAAGGTCCTGTAACACAGCCAGTCTCACTTGCAAATTTCACTTATTGTAATGGTATTGAGATTTTAGGCAGTTATGTCAGGGAAGAGACAGCAGAAATACTGTAGTTTTTACTGACGATGAGGAAGGGCCAAAGTAAATGATTACTACAGATGCTGCAGAATGCAGTCTTTCATTTCTGTTGATGTTTCTAACCTTAAGCAAACAATAAATGTATTGTATCCTGCATGCCAAACAGAAGTCTTAATAAAATAACTTATTCTTGGTAAACATGGCAGAATTAGGGTTGTATTGAAAATGGAATCGGGATTAGTGATACTGAAATGCGAGGAATTGAATTCTTTTCTAATCTCCCTGAGGAACATGTTCTCAAATATTAGAAACAGAGCATTAGGGGACTAAGGAAGGACTTAAGTGCTGCAAGTTTGAATTAAAATTAGGGTTGTTCTTTCTCCAGTGGGACAACTAAGCCAAAAAACATTTTTTTTTTGAGTATACTGCCTCAAAACACTGCTGACAAGCAATTCACATGGTATTGCTGTCAAAAATGTAAGTTATTTTCACTTAATGACTCCTATATGTCAACTTTATTGCTTGCTCTGTTATACTGAAAGGCTTCATGTGCAGACGTGAACCAGCTCCATACATCCATTTAACTAGTGATAATTAGTGGAATTACCCTGACAGTGGAGGCATTTTTTCACTATTCTCAAAATCATTTGCAGTAACAGAGCTTGTTTCACTGAGAAGAAATATCAGCCAAGGCTGGAGGCATTTGTTTTCATATGTACACATCTGTACATGCACCATTGCTTTAATTTCTACTTCGTCCCTTTTCCGTTGCTTTCCTTTAAGTTGTAATAAGATCTTCACTTTCTCCTTGGGTAGCCACCAGGCATGAATAGTGCTTCTCAGATTTTCTCATCTGATGTTCCTGGTTGCCCCCGATTGGAGGCAGAAAGGAGGTTGGGCGAACTTATTACAGTAGAAGGGATCATCAAAGTGCAGCCCTTCTTCTTCCCAGCGTCTGCACTTTGTGTCTGGGAGCCCTCCAGAGACTTCTGTAATACCACGGGAAGCCGTGTGGAAGGCCAAATTCTTGTATGTGCTTAATACATCACGCATGGGACCTAAAGTGACAGTTCTTGTTAGTTGTGAATCTAACCCATGGATGCTTCAGTTCTGACTTAGAAGAACTGTTTGTCCAGGCTATTTCCTGCTCTCTAATTCTCTTTCTTTCTGTGGCCCAAATTTTTATTGGGCTCTGTAGCACTTCAGTAGAGTTTCACATAAACTTAATTGTATTTTTGGATTGTGTTTCTGGAGGAAGTTCAGTGATCACTTTGAAAAGCAGAGTTTGCAGTTTCAGCATCAATGTTCACCGTGATGAGACTTTAGTATCTGTATTTCATCCGTGGAGTGATCTATATAATGAAGGAAGAAAAAGAGTAAATTGTAATACTCTAAGAACTCAAGTATTTGCCCAAACACTACTTTTTTTCCACTACAGGTAAGCAGTTTATGCATTGTCTTTTAAGTCTTTGAGACAGTAATAGAACAGGAAACTTTAATTATATTTAAGAATTACTGCATTCAACTTCTTGTCCTTATTGCATTGTTTCTAGTGAGTTATGTACAATACTGCAGTGAAATATCGGTGACTCCTCAGAAAAAAAATGCGTACTTTTCCATGAGCTGCATATACTTAGAGCACCATCATCTTCTCTGTCATCTGTCAACATAGTGTTCGTGCCAAAAAAAGAGAAAAAAGTGGTGTTTCCAGCAAGTCAGAAACCCCAGTAACCAGTCTCCTGTCTCATCCTGCCTTTCTGACCACAAAATGTGGCTTTTTTGGAGAACACGACCTCTGACACAGCGAGGAGAAATGCTTCGCTGGTGAGCAAATGTCTCTGCTGAGATGCCACTCCACAGCTTTTCAGTGTGGACAAGATGGGAGTGTTTTGGAAATTCATGAGCAGAAAATTTTGTGCCTCAAAAGAATAGCCTCAGTCCTGGCTTTGCGGTGTTGGAGGAGAGAAGTTTTAAGGCTGGGGAAGGTGTCCTGGCTGTCCTTCCCAGCTGCTCTCTTCCCCAGTGGAATGGCAGAGGAAGCCCAGGCCTGCTGCGTGTGTTTGTGTGTGTGCAACACCTACTTCCACTGGCTTGCATTGTGCTAAAAATGGTTTCTTCCCCTTCCCTTTGCCTGCAGTGGCTCCTGCCGACCATCTCTTCCGTCTTCCCCTTACTGTTATCAGCCCTGGCACGTTCTGCTTTTCTTCTTCGGTGGGTTCAGAGAGGGCTCTGCTCTTCTAGCTTTTCTCCCCTGCCCCCTTCCTTGCTGGATGGAAACTGCTGAAGCTTTAAAAATCTCCTCTCTGTGAGCAGAAAAGAGCTTGTGATCAGACTCACTTATCAATTATGCCAGAGTTAACTTTTAAAGATATTTGTGTTATATGAACTTGGTAACAGTCTTGTGGTGAGCTAATGAAAACAATGGAGAGGAAGTGTTGTTTTATGGCTATTAAGTCGGTCAAAGTCTTTAGTAGCACTGAGGCAGTAGTGATGTGAGCTTATAGCAATTAAGAAAACTGGATCTGGCTGCTACTCCCTTAGCTGAAATGTCCGAAGTGGAATGTTTCACTGACACTTCCCCACTCCCCAAGAAGCTGTTCATAATTACTTTGAGAGAAAAGAAAAATACTTTGGCTTTTCTATTATAAAAAAATATCTCCGGCAGGTATGGAAGTTGGGTAAAGTCAGCGTTTATCCTTGATTTTAATTCTTTTTTTTTTCAATGGCTCTTGACTCCTGGGGTGCCTGTATATCAAGCTGTTCAAGCCACATTGTAGCACCTTACACTGTGCTGTTGCTATCTTTAGTTGCCCTGTGTTGCCTTCCCCTTGTAGTAGCACTCCTGTGTAAAGCTTAAGCCCAGACATACATCAGCCTTTCCGCATGGCAGTCCCCTACCTTTCCCCTTCCCCTAGGAACTTCTGGATGTATTGGCTGGTTTTGGACTGACCCAAAAACCGCTGTGTAGCTCTGCGTTCCCAAAGCCGGGGCTGGTGAGGGTCATGCTGGGCCCCCCTTGCACCCACACCGGGGCGGCCAAGGTGGCCGGGCTCGCTCCTGCCGGCATGCAGTTGTTGGGGGGGTTTGCTCATTAATCATTGCGGACTCGAACCTGGAAGGGTGCTGGATGTCCTCAACTCTTTTTGAGTCAATGGGAGTTCACGGCCCTCAGTTTCTTGAAAAATTAGACCTTTTGGAAGTCAGGGCATATAAAATGTTTGTGCTTTTACCTCACAAAGCCACAAAGCTCTTCAGAAAAGGGCATGGAGAATACTATAAATGAAGAATTCAGAGGGGAAAACAAAAATTTCCTGACTTATTCTTGGCACCAAATATTTAATCATGACATTTGGTCTAAGAAAATGTACAAACTCTCAACATTGCCAATTTATTTTACCCACAAACCAACAACAGACTGATGATATGCACACAAAGGTTATTTATTTTGAGCGCAGCCGGGGAATGTGAGTATTCCAAATGCTTCCTTATATCTCCCCATGGGATGTCTTTAATAAGTTGCATAATATTTTTCTGTATTAGAGGATTGTAAGATAGACATGGTAGGTCTCTTCTTTACTTAAATACACTGGTTATGTTTTCTCTTTTCTTCTTTGAAGGAAGTGCAAGCAGAGAATGAATAGCTTGTGAACAGTGTTAAATTAAAAAGCATAACTTCAAAGGCCGTTCTAACAATTTATTCTAAAACTATCAGTCAACAGATGATGTTCCAAGCAAAATAACTAATTATGTGGGAGGTTAGGCAAGCATTGATTTAGTTTTTGATTTCTTGGACTGGTAGATAATTCTTTAATAGCAAGAAAAAGAATACATTACTTAAATCTCTGGACTTGAGTCCAGGTAGACCCTCCTCTGAGGACAAGTTTATACATAACCTGTACCAATTTTCTGGGAAAATGTGAAAGCCACTTGGATATTTTCTGTGGACCTTGGCTGACTCTAAGACGCTCCCCATTAGGGATTGAGAGCAAGGTTAAAGAAGGATAAGGGAGTGCCGCAATGAAAGTATTTTAGTTCTTGCAAACTTATGTTAATTTAGAATAGCATTCTTACAGAATGGAAGGGTATTTATCTGCAATATCAGGCACATTTTGACAGGGATCATGTTACTAGGAAAAGCCAGTGGGGCTTAGTGGGCCAAACATCATTACTTCAGCATCAGCACATGACAAGGTAGGAGTCCAAACACATAACTTTAGCATTTAACATGTGGAGACGTGGAGATAAAATTCCTTTCGATGTCCTAGAGCACCGAACCCTTTCTCATTTTGGCAAGAGAGTTAGAAAAAGGGGAGCTTTCTGTGGTTACTTGTTTTCTGTTTCTTCAGTTATAGTGTAACTTGTGATAATGTTTCTGCTTAGCCTGTTTTGTGCATTTGCTCGTGGCAAGTGATTGTGCCAATTCTAAAGTGCTCTGGTTAAGCTGCAGTCTTGGCCCTAGCTTGTGCAATGCGAGAAAATTCCCTCAAATAGTGTTGACTTTTGGCTGTGGGTTTATAAGAATTCTTAAGACCAAAACATTACCAGAGATGTACTTGCTGTGACATAAATTCTGCTTGGGAAAAGCATCTGGACATTTGGGTTTTCTTAATTTGTTACCTAGCGCTTATCACTGAACAAAATTTAAAGAAATCCTCAGGCTCTCAGGGAAGCTGGTTTTTTTTGTTGAAGCAGTAGGTTTGAGTTTGAAAGGTTTTTACGACAGTCTTTGTGAAGTTCATGTCATGGCAGCAGAAGTATGTTATGTTTACTTGTAACATTACCTTGGATGCCACTACTAACATTTTGTACCTGGTCATCCAGTTGCCATATGCTGTGTTTTTATGTTCATATTGGATATACAGTTTGTGGGTTTAATTTTGTTAGGCAGACCCTGCTTTAACATGACCTATGTTTTGTCTTTTCTAGGAATAACATGCTTGGAAATACTTGGTAGTGTTGATCACTTGTACACCAGCACAAGAGCTCCAGCTTAATCCTTTTCAAACAGGTCTCTCAGAACATGGGGGAAAATGATGATGAAAAACACAGTCAAGCTGGCCAGATATTTGAAAACTTTGTACAAGCATCAACGTGCAAAGGTACCATTCAGGCCTTTAATATTCTCACTCGCCAACTTGAATTAGATCCTTTGGACAATAGAAACTTTTACACCAAACTGAAGTCAAGAGTGACCACGTGGAAGGCCAAAGCTTTGTGGAACAAGCTTGATAAAAGAGCAAGTCACAAAGAGTATAAACGTGGAAAATCTTGTGTGAACACTAAGGTAAGTGGAGAAGTTCAGTTTTGGATTTCATAGCTTAGAATCTTTTAAACTTGTTTTTCTGCAGAAGCAAGGTTTATACCATCACATGCAATGTCTCCATTCATATAACCCTCCCTTTAATACACTTTTTGAAACTGGCTGATATCAACTGATTTTGACAAATTTTCAGGTGTATTTGTTCTGCAAGTTTTGTGGAAACACACAGCATGTAATTGTGGTCCCAAAAGCACTCTGCTTTACAATCTGCCTCAATCGTGACAGAAAAGTTTTCTGCCCTCTTTATTTGTCAGTGTCAATCAGGCATAAGAAGTAAACTCATGAGGCAGTAGGCTTTATTCATTCCAGGCTCACGAGAACTACTTGCTCTATTTAAACAGGGTTTTGCAAGGTGTAAATCACAGTATATTCAGCAGGCTCCTCAGTTTGCTGCTTGGTGCATCCTGTAAGAGACCAGGGCTGGCCAAATGTGTTTCAACAGCAGTTCCTAAACTGTTCTTTGGAAAGTGCTGCCTGGAGGTCTGGGGATCTGTCTTTGTCACCTAGCATTGGCTCTAGTTGCTAAACAACAGAAAAAGAAAATCCTGCACTATTTAAGGAGTTAAATACTTTTCTGTAACTGCTTTTTCGCAAGCACAATGTGAGTAATTGCTATGTGGTAGTTACTGAAGGAGAGGGTCTGCTTGGTTGTGGAAAGGACGGGAAATGATCTTCTCTTCAGCAGAGCATGCAATACCATATTTTGATAGAGAGAACCACTAAGCATTTGTATAAATCTTGTTGATAAAGCTGTACAAAATATTCTAGTTTGTGCCACTTGTTTCATCTAACTATCACAGAATATCTTTAATAGCGTTGTCTCAGAGCAATTCACTTATTTACTGCCAAGTGATAGCTAAAAGTTGCCCCAAGAAGGGTAAGTTTTAAGAAGCTACTTGACTGTATAGAGGTAGGACAGAGAGGAAGGGCACACTGGGGAGTAACTTGGACACCAAACTGTGGAGGACATTTTAATTAAAACTATCACTGCAGTGTTATTTTATGGACTTGGTAGACAGGCAGTGTTCAAGGTCTCTTTCTTGTTTGCATCACTGCATTGAAACTTCTTAAAAGTGCCAGGGAGAAGGACACCCTGTTACCTTCAGTCCATATAGAGGCCTCTGTTTTTATTTATTCATTTTTAATAAGCTCCTAATGATTGTTAACTTTTTCTAAGGTAATAAATGTCCTTACTACAATTTTCTTTAGAAAATGAAGGATGCCGTTACAGCTATTTGCACTGCTTTCCTGACAGCCTCTGTTTATCTCCTTTCCTTTTTCCCTTCGTTTCCCTTTTTGACCTCTGCTTCCTTCCTCCCTTTTGTTCTTTTGAAAAGGCCTTGAACATATGTCATTGAGCATCTTTGTGATGAAAACAGACAGGAAAGGGAAGGAATGAGAAAGTGTCTGATGATTAACAAATTATAGGAGATATTCCACATACACCTCACCTACACATACAGCCCTGGGTCCAAATTTCCATGGTTAGTTTGAGGAAGTATTTGCAACACAAAAAAGCAGTTTTAAGACCTACATGAAATATAAAAACGAAGTCCTGCTTTCTCAAGTGTGACATTACAAAGCCAAGGCCTGGTTCTGCAAAGTTCTTAAGCAAAGATTAATTTTTATGTATGGTGAGAAGACTCATGGAAATCGGTTGGTACATAAAATACAGCCTGTGTAAAGCTTTACAAGGTTGCCAGGCAGGAGGCTAATCAACACCTTCCGCAGCATTGAAAGTATGGTTATTGCTGCTCTTTAACAGTAAAGATTTATTTTTAGTGGCATGCTGTAAATATTTGCAGAAATTAATGGACCTATCTATGAGGCACATATGATCAAATTGCAAATGAATATATGAACAGTGCATGTATAGATATTCTGTGAAATACTTGTAGATGTTCATTATGAACCTGGACTATGCCCAGGCCTGCACTTCACTGTGTCATCACTGATTTAACGAGAGAAATATGAATCTTCATATGGCTGCAAATGAAAGCAGTAACCACAGTCTGCGGGCTCTATGGGGATATCTAGCAAACATTCCTCACATGTGAATCACAGTCTGCTGTGAAAGCCTATCTATGCAACATGAATGAGAGGAGACACGTTGTGAGAACACGGCGGACTCCCTGATCATGGCAGTGGTGTACTCTGACAGCCCCACTTACAGATAAGGAATTCTCAGAAATGCTGGCAGTCCAAACAAAAAGCCAGTGCAGAGAGATTAGGCTACAATATACATACCACGATTTTCCTTCGGTGCAACTGGTGATTTTAAGTTTCTGTCCTTCTTGCATGTTATGCCAGCTGCCAGTTTCAGTAGTGAAGCAGGGAGACAGGAGTTAGTAGGCTAAATTCTGACAGTGGTGCCCAGCGCTCACCTCTGTGGAGTTGCCTGGGGACTGGTTGAAGTAGATCAGCCTGGAGTAAAAAATCTTACTTGTTAAAGCAGGATCTCAAAATGAGCTAAGTGGATTTTTGCAGTTGCAGTTCTGTAAACAGAGCCAAGGTTGCTAGTAGGCATAATTTTAAAAAAATATGACTTGAAGGCTTTATATGAGGTTGTGGCCATGAGCTCTGTAGCTGAGTCTGCAGGTCACAGTTCTTCTCAGATAGTGTTTTGCAATCTGTCTGGCTTCTTGCAATCTTCCCAATCCTTGGAGGAGATAAAGGAGATAAAACACAATCAGGATCTAAACTACTCATGGTCTTTTGGTCTTTTTCTTTTCTTTTTTTTTTTTTTTTTTTTTTTTTTTTTTAACAAACTGAGAACCTGCTCCTTCACCCAAAAACTGTTTGGTTTTTTGCACAGTATTTAAGAGCTGAATGCTATACTTGTTGCTTTTTGTGCTTATAAACTCTTCAGCCACACTTAAGTTACTCATTACAATATACACAAGTTTTATACATACAGAACGTTCCACTCCAACTAAATAACAATAATCCTGTGTCTTAACTGCTCTTGAAGAACATTGCCAAATATGGCTTTCAGAGTTTCTACAATGATACGATTTTAAGCTGGATGAATAAAACCAGTTGAACAATTTTCAAGAAGCTCAAACCCACTGCTATTTCAGAGTTGCCTTACTGTGGACTTTATTTTCTCTTTAATTCTTTGTAGAAGAAAAAAAAAAAAAACAAAAACAAAGTACTGCAGAAAGACATGCACAAAATTGGGGCAGAAACAAATTTTTTTTGAAACTGCAGGAGTCCATCTGTGTGTATGTTAAATCTGTATCAAACATACACTTCTTTCCATCACAAACTTATAAAATGGGCATGAGTACTGTTCAGAATAGCTGTTTCTGGAACTGGCATTTGCACAGTTCACCAGAATTAGAGATGCAGAAGTCTGTCCTAAGTAGCCAAAACTCTAGAAATCATACTGTGATTTTTGCAAATACACCTAGAAAAAGAGCACAACTTTATTATCTTGGCAAAGTTTCTCTCTCATTTTCATCTTTTACTCATCAATGCAGAGTAGCGTGCTTGGAATCTGTAATGATTATTTGTTTCTTCATGGAATGAGATGTAGCTAGACAACTGAAGAAGATTAAAGGTTTAACATATGTTGTTCACCATGCTAGCAGCTTGAATGTCTTTCTAGGTTTTTGAACATGCAAAACATAATACGATGATGAAGGAGAATTCATCCAGCTAGATGCAGAGTGTATTCAATAGCATTTTTAAGACATATGTGAGTGTTCTCTAAACGTTTATTTGAACCTCTCGATATGGAGTAGATTCTTTACTTGATTTTTTGGCAGTTTACCTGTGTAAATGACAAAGATATGTGCATGCACATATAAATGAGGCTCCCACTGATGTTTGAGATATGTATATATATGTATGTGCACCTGAAATTCTGGCTCTCCCATGACTGTAGATTCATGCTTGAGGAGAGCAGAGGTTGCTGCACATGAAAACATCCCAGACTTGGTCTGAAGGGAGGTGTTGATTCTCTAAAGCATGCAAATGTGGTGGTGTCTTCCCCCTCAAACATGTATGCTGTTTTTTCAAAACACATGCTTGCACTTAAGGAGAACTAAGGAAACTTTGTTTGAAGTGCTAATGTGTAATTGTCAGCTACCTTGGTAGACTCTAGCATTTCTCTCTAGATATACCCAGTTTTGGATGATGGTGTTGTGCATTGGGGGGAGGGCAGTGGCAAGTTCCTGTGCACGACTTTGGTCTTCGGAGCATTGTTTCTATTGTAGACCCCACCTTGGGCACGGTTCCTGGGCAGAGGACTTGTACAGTCTGAGCAGTGGTTTTGAGGCCTAACTGAACAAGATTAGCATAAAGCAAGTAAATAAAATTGAGCTAAGAAGTTTTGAGTGCTTCATATAAATACATACATATGTGCATTTGTAGGTGTACGTCTATATATATCATATAGATTCCTGAAAAACAAATGAAATGATCTTGAACTCGGTCCCTGTTGGCCTCTCTTGTTTGACTCGTTCCTGGACTTGGCCTTTCAAAGCTGTTTTATAATAGCTTAGGTTCCCTTCCAAAAACTCCTGTTGGGAAACTTATTGCAAGAGGATGACTCTAAAATTATTTATGACCACATTTCCAAGGATTGCGTAAAAACACAGTGGCTCTTTTCAGTAGCATCATACGCTGTCAGTCCTACCCGGACTCGGTGGCGTTGGCGTCTCTGCCGTAGGGAGGGCTCCACGGGCTCCTCTGGCGGTGCTGCTTTAGCCGAGGCAGCACTGCAGAGAGCGTGCGGCTTGAGGGGGGACGGGAGCAGAGTCGGGGGCCAGGGTGTGAGTCAGCTGAAGAGGAGCCCTGGGTCGGAAACAGGGATGGAGGTTTTGTGACTGACTCAGCACTGGCTCTGAGCCGCCTCGCCCTGTACTAACCACACTGGTGTACCCGCGAATGATAAAACGGGACAGTCTTTATCTGCCAAACCCCTTCCGCTCCTTTTCATATCGTCTCCGTTTCCAAAGACTGTCAAATGAATGCTTTGGGAGCTCATAAAACCTACTTTGCCTGGTGCTTTCTTCCCACAGGGTTGAGAAAGGGAGAGGTGCTGCCATGTTACGTAGCCGTAGGGTAATCAGCAGGATGAGGAGTGGATACCAGGTCTCCCTCCTTGTTATTAGGTAGAAATTGGCTTCCTACCAGTCCTCAGTTGTTTACAAACATCCTACTCTGCAGTCTTGCCCCTCATAGTAAATGAGGCAGGTTGGCTTCTAGATGTCTTCCTCTCCCCTCTCTCCACCTTCCTCTCTAGTGCTAAACAAATACTTGTCTCTTAATTAAGCAAATCACCAGCATGTATAAACCTGCTGGTATTGTGGCTAAATTTCTTCCTGAAGCGCTGGCATTTGTTGATCTTTCAGAGGCAACTTGGATTTTCAGCCAGGTTTCTCCTGTGCTGTATATACTGGTACAGAAGCCAGTGAGTTTGTGTGTTCAAGTGTCGTGATTGATTGTGTCCCTCGAGACAAATATTTGTTTTTTTAAAGGACTAATTGAATTGTAAGATGAAAGAAGGGAATGCCAGTTGTGCTCCCACTCAAAAATATCCTTATTATAATGAAAACTTTAACCTGTTTATAATATAAAGAGCGAATATCCAGATGGCACATCCCTTTTGCTGGACATACTAATCTCTTCAAAATAATAATTGAAATGGGGAGATTTCCAAACCTGATAATCTAGGTTTATAATGAACACACCAAACTTATCTTAGATGTATTAGATAGCATTGCTAATTCTCTTATTATAATAAAAATGCATTCCTGTGAAGGTCATAAAGCTTGAAACTAGAAGTTAAGTATCATATTTATAGGAAGTTTAGTGAATGAAAGGTTGTGACTTTTCACAAAAAGACATTCAGCTGCCTTTTTTTTTTTTTTTTTTTTTAAATCCAAACACACAGTGCTCGGCTAGCAGAATCCAGAACCTACTGAGGTGTTGGGGGTATTAAGGGCCAAGTGTTCTACTGACTTTTTAAGTGGCATCTAGGTGTGTTTGGTACGCTTGAAAGACAAGCTGTTTATTTTGGTATATGTGCTTCTTTGCTTTTGCCTTTTAGGACGGGGCATCTAAAGCCTTGCAGTGGATTTCCATTGTAGACTTACTTTTAAGAATTTTAATAAGTAACTTTTACAGAGTTACTTTAAAGTAGTAGAAGATATGGGACTAATGGAATGAGTGGTAAGGAAGATTTGTTTGAGAGAAGCAGCAAATCACCTATGAACATGCAGTGAAACCACAATTGTTGGACATTGTCTGTGGATTCATTTCTCTAAGGGTTTTTAGAGGGGGTATGGGGAGAGGCTCGGGTGATGACAGGACACACAGCAGACAGGGTTCTTTGAAAACCAAACAAAGCATTTGACTCTTTGAGCTGTGTTTTAAATGGAGATTGGGCCAAATTACGTCAGCAAAAGCAAATGTTTGGCATGTGATTTGGTAATGAAATCACTTTATTTTTATTATCCTACAGACATTTCCACAAACACAAGATTTTTCAGCTTTATCAGTCATGAAAAGCAATGAAGCCCGGCCAAAGTAACATAATGAGGCAGCCTAAATAAGACTTTTTCAGGCATTTGGGAATTTTAAAATTTTTGGCTTGTAGGATAACAGTAGCTTTACATCAGTACTTTAACAGCACTGTGCTGTTTTTCTGCCCCTTGCTTAATGGCTTTGCAAGTAATCGACAGAAGGGAACTGTCCCACCCTGACCTGATTTCCTAGATATTTTATAAAGATTCCCAGAGGGAGTGACACCCAGTTACTTTCACACAAAACACTACTATTGTCACCACAAGTGGCTTAATTAAGTTTGAGTGAAACAAAAGGTTATGACAGGGCATGTTGCCGTCGCTGTGACTTTGTAATGCTTTTAGGTTTGACTGCGTGAAGCAGCCGGGCTGTGTGCGGGGCGAGGGGTGCTCTCGCCTGGCCCCCCGCCCGCGGCCCGTACCGACGCTTTGCTCAGGCCAGGCCTTCTCCTGGCTGCAGAGGGACCCCCACAGTGCCAGATGTGGTTGTTATGGGTTTGTTGTTAGCTACGTTTCCAGCTTCGCTTTGGTAATGTTTGTGTACTGATAAGTGAGGAAATACATAACTTTTGCTACCAAGAAGTGATTAAATGCTTGGCTGCTAAAAACCAGATTTCAGACAATAAGGCAATTTCCTGTCTCCTACAGCTCAGGTCCTTCCCGAGGTTCCCATGTCTGTCCTGAGAACGGGGGGTTTGGGGATGTGGTTGCTCTCTTTCCTCTTTCTGCTGACAAATGTAATTCTACCTTATTTCTGGTTTAGGCATTTGTGCAGATCGCTTTTAATACACTTTGGGTAGAATGCAAAATACCACAGTTCTAAGACATGCTGTATAAGAAGTGAGGATGTAAAATATTTTAGTAGAAGCTGATTGTCTTAATCAAATAACAGAATTTCTATTTGTGTTTTCTGTCTAAAAAGCCTTAACAGTGATGGAGTTGTCAAAAAAAATGGGATCTTTTGTCGTGACAAAGTAGAAACTCCCCTTTAATGCCCTTGAAATTGGGTTAATTTGCCTTACTTTCTCTGCTACAGTGTTTAAAGGTGGATTAGTTTGTGTCAGTCAGTTCTCAAAATTCCCACATTCCCTAACATGTCTACATTTATGCACAAAATCTGTTTGTGTCTACAAACGGCCAGGTTTCTGCAAACTAATGTAGACACCTGTTTTTCATTTCTAGGATATTTGTGTCTTAACCTGTATATCTGATGAATAGAGATTATTGAAAAACAATCTGAGTTTATACCATAATGTGACATTATTATAGTTTTCTAATTCTTCAATCTTTTAATCTTTTCCTTAGGTTGGGAACGTTTGGGTGGGTTTAAGCTGTATTTTGGAACAAACCTGGCAGGGGTGGGGGGGAGAACTATGTATTTCTGTGGTGAAAAAGCCTTTGCAACGGAGAGCTGTTGTCCTGGCAGCTGGCCACATTTTGCCTCAAATCTTCCAGAACTGTGAGAGTCTGACAGGCATTCAGATGAGCTGTGGTTTCGTTCTGGGTCCTGGGCGATGGCAGAGAGGACAAGCGTTATACTGTTTCAGCTGACAGAAGAGCTGTACTTGACATCTACAGAAGTTTTAAATTAGAAGTACATGAGAGCTGTGGGCCCGTTATACTAACCGCCTGGGAGATGAGGGATGGAATGGGTAATGGTGACATCTTGCATTGATTGTTGAACGCCATAGCCAGATATAGGTATCTTCCTCCTTTACAAAGAAGTTGGCCCAACGTGTCTGAGGGAAGCAGAAGTTACAATTCTGACTTGATCCTCATAGAGCCCTTGCTTTAATGAGCAAACTTGTGAATATGGTTTACGTTAAATTATGTCACATGGGCAGCTAGAGAACTGTATTTACAGTGGTGCTAGGAAGGGTTTGCTGCTGGACTGGGGAAATGCATTAGGTCGATTTCAGTGATTCCTGTTGTAGTCTGGTACTTACAAGTCATACTTACTAAAAATTTGGGTGCTGGATTGAGGAGGTGCAGATGTAACCAAAGCTGTAACTGCTTTGAAATGCAGGATTAGAATCTTGAAAAGTTGAAGAAATGGTCTGAGATCAAGAGGATAAAGTTTCTAAAAGCTGCTAGAAAATTGTGACCCTTCTAACAAAGGAGTGCAACACCCAGAGAAAATTTGGAATATGCTGCAGAAAATGATCCGGTGGTTATAACGGACCACACACCAAGCCTGAGCCCATAAGGTGTAGTGCTGACCCAAGGGGAGCTGATCCTGGGAGCCTGTCCAAGGAGGCCTGCAGTGTGTTGGGGACTGGGGTGGTTTCCTTCCCATCTAGCTGGTGCAGGTGAAACCCCAGCTAAAATATATTCGCTCGGTTTGGAGCATGTGTTATAGGCAAGAGGCAGATAAACTAGAGTGAGTCCAGAGCAGAGCAGCAAGAATGGTCAGAGCTTTAGAGAACGTGACCTGTAGGAGAGGCTTAAATACCTTCCCGAGGAACACTACATAGTTACTTGGAGCACAACCAGAACTGTTAGTCGTTTCACCTTCTCTCTAATTGGCTAACACTGCTGGATCAAATTCTGACTAGTTTTTCAAAGTTTGCATTTTGCCTTGGACGTTTGCTGCTCCTTTTTCAGCCCTGAAGAACAGCTTGTGTTTCCCAAGGTCTTAAGAAAGATGTTTCTGCTTAAGAAACCAGTCAAGAGATACTGCCTTGCTTGTCTTGCATCACTCTCTGGATTTGTTCATTTGACTAAGATAGTAACTTACAAGGAACCATGTGGTTATGCCACACTTTGAATTAGTCTTGTGTTGCTTACTTCCACTGCCCCTTTGAATGAGTTACAAGGGCGGCTTTAAAAGAACCTGTGCAACAGCAAATACTCTCTGTGATTGGTGTCCACCTCCCCATCCTGCCTGTACTCCCTGCCATCCTCTCTGGATTTACAATTCAGATAAAACAACTGCCCCAGGGTAAATTGCAACTCAGATTAGAAAACATTGCAAGAGATGGTAGTGAGCTTCCTGCCAAGGACTACACACCCAGGTCATTAATAACAAGTTATGCTGATCAGCAAGTGCTCAGTGGAAGGCAGAGGCATCTCTCTCAGATTTTTTTCTTTCCCTTTTTCTCTTGTTTGTTTGTTTTTTAGCGAGGTAGGAAATACTTGCATATGGTAGGAAGCCTTTCCTGACAAGTGAGGGCTGTTGTGACCGGTGGGGCTGCCGCTGGGTCTGCTCGCTGCCTGCCTGGCCCCCGGTGGGGCTGCACGGGCTGGGCCAGCTTGCTCTGTCTCCTGCTTGGCTGTAAGCATCTGGGGTAGGAAGTTCACTGCCCGTCAGCCCAGATACGGCCCTGATAGTGGTAGAACAAGCGCAGCCGGTGTTGTTTAGGCAGGTGCCTCCAAATTTCACCCTGCCTGGAACGTGAAAACAGCGTCATTAATATGTGGCCGTGTAAATAAACACTGATCTTCTATGTATGTTTATCTCCCTTCTGTTGTGTCGGATGTTGGTGTAAAAGAGACTGTTACACCTTGTGATGTGCAATTTGCTGCCAAATATTTTGTCTTCAACTCTCTGCCCCTCTCTTTGAAGCATGCTCCTTTTCATATTTATATTTATAGTTACTTTTATTTTTTGAAGACTCTTTCCTTCAGTAATAATGGCCGTTATGTACCTTCTAAAGATACATTTTCTACTTCTGGTTGTTTGAACTGTTCAAGTCCATCTTGCTTGTTGGTACTGTCAGATGCCATATTGCTAACAGGTGCTGGTTGGTCAATTCCTAGTGTTTTCAAATTGTAAATAAAAAGGTAAAAAGTAAGAGCATTGTCTACCTATGGTAAACTGGTAGTGCAAGTGACCAGTTAAATAAACTGGGAAAAATCAGGTTATCACTCTTCGGAGCTGTATTTGGCTTTGCTAGTAAAGTGGCTGTGAATGCTAGCACTGGAAAATGCAGTGGCTTTGAAGATTGCATGATGAGCTGGAAGAAAATAGACCCCAAGAGCCCAAAATTGCTGCCTTCTTGTACAGCATTGCATATAGAGCTCAGCTATAGCTGCCATACACGTCATTCTGCTTAGGAAAGTTAGAAATGATGGGATTAAATGATTCAGCTCTTTTAAAATAAATAAATAATAATTTAAAAACCTGGATTCTGTCTTGGACCTGATGGCTAATTCTGTATGAGATCATTTACCCACTACTGGCTTCTAAAAGCCAAGTCTTAATTGGGTGTTGGTTAATAATTCACCTAATATAAAAATGTATTTTAGAATGTGTTTTAAAATATTCTGTGAAATGACCTTGAAATAACTTGACTCACCACTTACTTTAAAAAGCCAGTTTCTAAGCAGAAGCTTAGCTGATTTATTAGATTGTTGTAATTGTTGTTGTTAAAAATTTTAGGTTCAGTGTAGTGTTTCATCTCTGTAGACAGACAGGCTGTAGCAACAGTGCTATTTTTTTTTTTTAAAGCATATTACCAACTTCTTCCTGTAGCAAAACCATGATTGTTGACCAACTTGTCTGCATGCTTCGGATGCCATAAAGCATGGGTAATCCCTTCCTCTGGGTCTGTAGACAAGTCCTGTACTGGCTGGTCAGCCCCTGCCCCTGAAACCATGTAAAGGATTAATTATTTTCTTGCAATCGCAATCTCACGAGTGTCACTACTCGCAAGGCTCCCAAGACTCATGTCTTGGTCTCTGCTGTGCTTGGAGGTAAGGTTCTTGGTGCCTTTGTTTCTTCATCTCTGTTCACCAGTTCTGTGTTTCTGGATGAATTGTTTTGTTTTGGTTTTTTTGCTAAGTTTTTAAGGATAGCCTTAAAGCATTATCTCAGTATGACAGGCGTAAGCCTAGAAAAAAAGGCAAGGTACTTAAATGCTGCCAACCATATTCATGACTGGGATAGTCAGGCAACATTCTTTCTGCAAGGTTTATCTTGTTTTCATTTTGATTGTTTAAGCAACTGGCCAAAAAAAAAAGAAAAGAAACCAATCTCTTCTGGTTTTTGGGTGTGGTGTCCCCCCCCGTTTTGATTACAATGAAAGACAGGTAAGAAAATGGCAAATACGCTTTTAATTCCAAAAGATGTTAGAGGGTTTATTTTGTACTTTATTTGAGGAGATTTTTGGATTAAAGCACTTGCCTGATTTCTGGTGGATAATCTGTTTATTAAGAATAGTATAACACTTCTTGTCAGATGATGTGCAGGTTTTCTTCAGATAACTGTGGCTGTGGTGCAGGGGAACTGAAAGTTTCTAGAGGTACTTTTCTGTATTATGTCTACCAATTGCAATTTTTTAAAATTTATTTTTGTAAATTGTTATAAAAGCCCTGAGATCAAGTCAACATATGGAAATATGACCAATGCCGCCTGAGAGAGCTCTTCAGAAAAGCTCCAAATAACAAAGTCCTGACAGCTTTGATGCATCAACAAAGGAACTCTTGACCTTCTAGCACACTGAATGCATACAGCCTTTCTTTAATGTATTGCATAGCAGACTATGAGTTTCAGATGTCTTTCATACCGTTGTTTTAATTTCAAACTATGGAAAGGTTTTTATATGCAAATCTAATATTAGTACATATATCCGAGAGACAGACAGGTTGGATGGACAAGTGTGTCCAAATTCATCCAGGAAAAATGAAGGCACGTGGTTTTTTCCATGCAGAAGCTTATCTTCCAAAAAAGAGAAAAAAATCCCAGTAAAGATGAGCCAAATGAATGCAATAAATGTACTAATGTTTCACTTCTGGCATTTTGACCCAATAAAACAGAAGGGCAATAAAGATAGATCCTCTGATCCCTGGATTGTGCCATATCCAGCTGCGAGTGCAGCAACTGCAGGGCACAGTGCTGGGGAAAGAGCTCTGTTCAAAATCAGCCTGGATTAGGTAGCCTCAAGTCCATGTTACAGTCTTTTAAGGAGAAAAATAGCAACGTCTCCATTTTTGCCAATTGCTGATATGGGTACTTTTGGCAGGAGATGACAAAACTGCTTATTTCTGAGGCGCTCAGCGGCAGGTACAAAGGGTAAAATGCTGGTGGGATCGAAAGCAGAAATGGACTCGTCGTGTTGCGCTTCCTGCACCAGGACAGGGTTTTGTTGCGGCTGTTGGCTGGCAATTAGGGGTGCGTGAGCCTCGCTGTTCCCAGCTGCCTTTGAACTTCCCCAACAGTGGTATTTCTGTGGTGTTCACTCTCCAAAAATGTCTGTTCATTGAAATCCAGCTAGTCTTAATAATATTTTAAGGTAGGTTTTGGAGCTATCTGTAGTGCATTTAAGTAGTGTTCACATAACCCTTTGGAGAGTTAAGATCTCATTAAAATACATTTAACTGAATATTATTTTTGTCAAACAAAACATTTTTAACCTTACTAATTTTATAAGGAGCTCATAAAACATAGTATAATAGACAAAAATATGCTTTTAAAGATTACTTAATTTTTGTAGGGCGAGTTTAATTAGCTCCTGTACCTTCTCCTCTCCCTTCATTTGATGGAAGAATTAATTTTTTTCTTTTTTTTTTTCTTTTCTTTTAATATTTGCATGTAGTATAGATCTGTTAACCACAGAAATTTTGGGTATATGTTTTGGTATCTGGCCTCTTTCTAAAAATGAAGAAAAGAATTCTTGTTTTAGGTCGGCACTGTCCCTTTTCTATATATGTGTGTATATATATATATGTATATATATGTCATATTTAGCTACAGTTATCATCACTGTTCTTGACAGGGTCATGTTTGTTGCCTTTTAGTAAAACCAGTTGTATAGGTATGGCAGCATTCAACAAGTCAGGCAACAGGCAACAAGTACAAGCATCTCATGCGATGCAGGGCACGTTACTGTCAAGAGAGCACTATACTTGCGTAGCTCTAACGTGTCTGGTAACTGAGCTATCTTATAGGAACACATCCTTCGTTGGTCCCAGCAGTTGGGCTGGTTTGTAAAGAGAAGACAAGCGCTTTGTATGGGAGTCTTTGTCTAGAGAAGCAGCGAGTGCCTGAAGAGAGTTGTTGAGTTCAGGGGAGCAACCATATATTGAAGTGCTTTGGTAGACCAGGGCAAGACTAGACTCGCATCTTAGATTGGCAAAACTCATAATGCCTATTGTGAGCTTAACCTTTTTTCTTTTTCCTATTTTTTTTAAATAAAGCTTTAGCTCTTGACATTTTTAACATTATCTGAAGTGGCATATAGAATTTTATTTTTGTGGCTTCAATTATAATGTTTCAAACTTTAAAAACTATATTGGCTGTTCAGTGGGTTCAGGGTACGTTTGACTTCACTGTTGTATCCGGTGACTGTCAATGAATTTATGTGATAAAATCTGAGACTACAAATGTGAGATGAACTGTAAGTCAGTAAGTCAGGAATGTCCTACTGAGCAGTCCTATTTTTGCCAGAAGCATTTTCACATCTAGTAAAGGAGATGAAGTGAAAAGCGTTGTGGTGGAGAGAGCTTCCCGCTGCAGCTTCTGGTAGCCGTCTGCCGTAGCTGCTTATGCAGCTGTTTCTCTTTGGAGCCTTTCCAGGGAAACAATCATTCTGATCCAGAAAATGTGTTGTTTCATTACATTTTGTGCCTATCTCCTGTTGCATCACATTTAGCTCTATCATGAATAAACACTTGCCCAAATCCATGTAGGATGTAATCCTGTGGAGTCAGTCAAATTAATCCTTGGTGCATCCCTGTCGCTTTGGATGTTGTACGAAGGCCAGGGCCGGTCTGAAGTCCCAGACGTGGTGACTACAGAAATGGACACACCTGAGGCCCAGAGCAAATGATGGAAGAGGGTTTGCCATGGAAAGGCAAAGCATTCTGTCCCTCTGCGTCCTGCAGACTGTCTGGGCACGGGCAGAGCCTCCTATCACTGCCGGGGAGGCCCACAGCCCCGGGGGGCACCTGCAGCACCAGGCAGCAGCTTCGAGGTGCGTGGGGAAAGCCACCCCTTGGTGCTCATTTCCAGCAGCATGATCCATTCCTATAGATTTCAATTTCCAGTTGGTGATTTGGGTGAATATTACATACAAGCTAATAATTTAGGCTGATGGTTTTCACTGTTTTTTCACTAGTATATATTCCTCTGAGGAGTAAAAGTGGTGTTTCTGACTTGGCGTGCCTTAGGACAACGGAGGGTGTCTCTGTGTCTATCCAGTTGCTGTTGAGCTGGAGTCTAAAATTAATCTCCTCTTTTTTACCTCCAAAACAACTGAAAGGCAGAAATGAGAAAATCTCGAATTCCTGGAGTGATTGTAGCTTCTGTCTTCATCCCAAGAACATATGGGGAGTGGATCATAATTGAACACACTTTCATTTTCCAGGACTAATTTAATGGTTTGGTACCTTGGGCAGGAGAGGAGTGAGGGATTTAGAGTTGGACGAGAACAGTGTAATGCATTGAGCTACAGCGGGATTTGTCTACTCTTAACTGTGCGAAGAGATGCGGTTTGGTTGCATTCCCCCACCCACATGCTACTGCCAACTGGAAGATTCCTTGACTGTGAGCATGTAAATGCCGAGAGCTATTTTTTTACATTTTTCAAGGTAAATGAGTAGATTCTGCCTTTCAATTATTAAAGTGGATGAGATTTTTGTGACTAGGTCATTGTGGAGTGTTATTTTGGTTTTTGTTAAACACAGTGCTTGTATTCTTGCTCTCTCCCTCCTTTCTCTCAAAACTTCAGTTGTTTCTGTAAGCTTTACTGTCTGAAAACCAATAGAGGCATTCTGCAAATTCTCAGCTGTTAAACTGCATACAGTTTTTCCAGAATGGGGTATAGGTGCCTGGATTCACAGGCTGCAGATTTAATAGTGGGGGACGGGAGGGGTTGCAAGAGGCCTCTACTTCACATCCCTCTCTCCCTTTCCTCTCCTCCTATTTTGTAAGTCATATATTTGTACATTATATACAGGAGATCATATCAAAAACCTGTGCCTGGCACAAAAGTCATTTTGCTTTTGGAGAGGTAACTTGTGCTGCCATTTAGCTCAGCACTAAGTGCTCTTACTCAGTGTAGAAACACTTTCTGGAGATTTTCAAGGTACTGCCATTCTTAAACATACTGATAGAGGGAAAGTAGCATCTCTTACAGTCAGATCGACCTTTGAGTAGAATCAAGCTTATGAGACTTACCAAATGCTGTGTATGTTTATATTATTACAAGTGAAACTTTCTGATATCTTTTAATTGTACTGGGGAAAAAAATACATTATGTTTCTGCTCTATTTCAGTCTGGAGATAAATAATGCGATGAGTAGAGTGTGCTTGGTTATAGTGTGGGACAAGTTTTATACAGAAACAAATAATTATCTTTTAGGGAGAAGTACAGTACTTCTTAACAGTACCGCAGAAACGTAATGTTTACTCAGCAGCTTAAGTAGTCAATTTTTATAAAATATGCATGGGCTCATTAGTGTTTTATTTTGAAGTACAAAAATTTCCGTGCTTTACTTAATATTTATAATTTTAAACTGAAATTGTCCTAAGTTTGTCACTAGGTAACTATTACTGGCCTGTAAACTTGCATTAGTCCTCTTCAATGGGAACTTTATAACTGGTATTCTAAAAATGCTCTTGCAGAAGTTTAACTCAAACCAGCACGTCCATTTACTTATGATATTTATATAATGAAATTTTCATTGTTGCATTTATTCTAATTGGTAATTAGTATCATTCATATCCAGGATATTTGCAAGAAGAGCAGATGAATTTAGCTCACATAAAATTCTCATGAGGAGTACTCGTGGTGACCGTTAGTGTTTATGGGCAGTCTCTCCAGTACTGCCAGTTACTGCGTAGCTGGAGTTTGGTGCAGGAAATTTGATGTATGTAACTTTACCTGATCCTGTTGCCGATGAGGTGCTGGAGCACAGGTGTGCCCGTGCGGGGCAGGCCACTGTCTGGGTGCGTGCAGGCATTCGCAGCGCCCAGCTTTTCTCCCCTTGGCTGGGGAATTGCTGGGCACCGCGCCGGGCTGCGGTGAGGGACAGGGACAGGGACCGACCAGGTCGGAGTCCTTGTCACGGCTCCCTTTCTCAGTGCGTGCATGTCCTCTTTTAGAGGATGTGTGCTCAATATTTCAAGCATTTATAAGATCTTTGGATGAAATATGTGCAAAGATAAATTATTTTCATAAAGGATAAAGGAGGAAACTTGACATTTTAAAATCACATGCTTTAATCTGCCACATGAATGCATAACTGTGTTATCCTCATTTATTCTTCCTGTACTTTTGCCTTGTTGTAACGTAGGTGCTGTTCTTGGGGAGTGTATTAAATTTGATGAAGCTTCTCATTTGACAGGAAGTATTTACATAATTTGCAGGCAGAAGATCAGCCCTTTATACTATGAGGTTTTCACTGAGAAAAATGCCTTCTCTCAGTATTTCTACCTTGCACTAACATGGTATACTCTTGGTAGTAAAACAGGATGTTAACATCCAACGTGATACTGATTGTTCAGGCAGGTCACAGAGGTCTAGTAGTGATCTTATTCTTCGATAAGTTGCCCTGTAACCTATACAAGTCTTTCTCCCCTTCGTTTCCAGCCTGAACAAGAAATATGCAAAAGCTGCCTGTCAGCCCTCTTCAGCAACTATTACTTTGATTAATTTGCAGAAGATGCTTTGAAAAGTCAAGTTACCCTTTACCTTTTGAGGAGGTGATCTGGCACCATTAAAAGACAGTTGAGCTGCGAGTGGTGATGTGGATGTCAAGAAACTGTTGGCGTTTGTCCAACCCTGTTTGTTAGATTTCAGGATTGATTATTCAAGACTTCCTTATGTGATGTCACTTGTCACGATCTGTGTTAAATTGCAAGAAATTAATTTCAAAAGCAGCCCCTGCTGAGCCAGGAGACTGGGGTAACAGGAGGTGAAAATAGGAAGCCATTCAAGGTTTGTTCTAGGCTGACTACAAGACTAGGCTACTAGGCTGACTACTGTTTCTCCTGTGACTTTGTTTGCAAGCAGAGAGCTGGGTAGGGAGGGCAGGGACAGGACAGTGGTACGGTCTCTTTCCTTACTTACTAAAGGGGGGAACATAAACACAGTAAGAATTACCTTTGCAAGGGTTTTGTGCTGGTTTTGACCCCAGAAGTTTCAAAAAAGATGACAAAGTGCCAAGAATGAGCTCTACACCAGCAGGAAGCGTCCTTAATAAATCAAAGAACAAATAGTTCTCAGACATAGATAATTATGGTTATGGAAGGTAACCATGGATGATAGCAAATATACAACCATTTTTCACAGTGTCTCTAGGCAGTTAGGAAGATATTTTGTCAATGGTGATAGGAGGAGGGGAGAGGGCAGAATCCTCCTTAAAATTTTAACATACTGTGTTGCAGAGCATCAGGAGGAACTAACAGTGTTTTCTGTGTGGGTTTTATTACTTGGCAGGATCCGCTATGACTAAATCTCAAAAGACTGCTTTTTTTTTAAAAGTTGCATTTATTTATATATAATACAGTTTGTTAGCCAAAAAAACAACCCCACCTTATCAAACCATGTATGGTCTTTATTTGTAAAATGTTTCTAACTGCTTGCTAAACATTACTGGAAAACTATGTAGCTGTGAAGGCAGTCGCTTACTTGTCAGAGCTCAGAGTTCCCATGTTAATCACAACAAGCATGTGCAGAAGAGAGCTGACCCAGACTCCACCAGTGATCCTCTTCAGTCGGGATAACATCTGCACTCCATTTTCTTCCTTTATATAATTATATCTGTTGATGTTTTCTTAATATTTAGTGTGCAGTGAGGAGTGTTCTTGTGAAATTATGAATTAAATATGTTCTTTTAGGAGGAAGAAAGCCAAGTGGCTAATGCAACAACCTAACTTATTTAATATCTCTAGTTAACAAAACACTTGCCCAGAGCAAAGCAAAAGCACCTCACAGGAGCTCTTCTTTCAGTGGGAATTTATTTGAATTATTTATTCAGTTTTTCAAAAATGTTTTGCACCTTTACGATTGGGTTGGACAAAAGTCATGGATGAAAGTCAGCACCAGATAATTTTTGCTTAAGTTGTTAAATTTGAAAACAAATGACGAACAAACCAAAATAAATAAATGACTCTATTTTATGAAATTGAAATGTAATGGGAACCAGACTCGTATCCAACAAGCCTCCAGATACAGTCCATGCTTGCTTTGAAACTGTAATCACTGTCTGGCTATGTGTGCGGGACGCACAGGAGCATGTCTGGCGTGTGAGATAATGGGTTTGGATTTGCAACGCGGCACAGCTCGGCCTCGCAGCCAGAGCTCTCCCCTCCGCTCAGGCCCACCTCGCCCCTCCCTGCCCGAGCTCGGTGCTTGAACTGATGGCATAGATTTTGTGAAGTCTGTGGGGGCTTGGGGGGGCTTGAGGGGAGGGTGGGTTTTGGGGGGAGGTGTGGAACAGCAAGGTTGTCCAGCTATAAGACTGTTTCTAATCAGTTTTTTGTAATCAGTCAGGAAAATGTAAGCATTAGATATGTTTGGGTTTTAATTAGTTTGCTTTCTGGAAATCCTTTGCTTGTTAGTCTGTGAAAACTTACAGCTGTCAACTAAAATTTGGGCAAGAATTCTCTGTAATCGTTTCTGAAGCGGTTCTTCTGAGGATGCCCAAACTTAGATTTAAACTCCTAAAATGGGATTGTCCCGAAGGTGAGAATGTTGACCACTGGGTGAAATGGAATAGGACGGGCCGAGTTCCCCAGCTCGGTGAAGCAGGACAAGTCTGCTGACTTCTCTTGACATGCCCTGCTTTACAGCAGTGGGTGCCTAGGCTGTTATATTCAGGATACTCCCTCGCTTGAAAGAGAGAGTAACTAATACTGTAAGACTTATCATAGATTTGTCTTACAAGCATAGCAAACGTATACCAATTTCCTCTTTAAAACAAAAAAAGCCTACACCAAGACCACTTGTTTCCTTTCCCCTCCCTTTTATGTAGCTGTAATCCTGTTTACTGCAAGCACTTTTGAAACGCTGAGTGTGAGTGAGTTAGAAATGTACAAGCAGATGCTCAAAAGTTTTTTTGCTTTTTGCTGTTTCTTCTGCTACATCTTTTTATCAAATGCTTTTACGTCTGCATGAAGCACAATTCATCCTCTTGTTGTATAAATTGACTGAACGCCACACGTGAACAAAATTTGAACATTTACTGATTTAAACAGATGGCCTGAATACACTCTCAGTAGCATAAGTCCAGTTGAATATTAAGTCGTACCAATAGAGTAAGTTAGAAACTATGTAGAAGTCAATACAAAACCCTGTGTAAGACTCCTTGTTTTCTCTGCTAGTGTTTAATTATTGGAGGTGGCCCATGTGGCTTGCGGACTGCCATAGAACTTGCCTTCCTGGGAGCCAAAGTCGTCGTCGTGGAGAAGCGGGACACTTTTTCAAGAAACAATGTGTTGCATCTCTGGCCATTTACAATCCACGACCTCCGGGGACTGGGAGCAAAGAAATTTTATGGAAAATTCTGTGCAGGATCTATTGATCACATCAGTAAGTATCTGAGGGCATGGGCACTGTTCAGATAAATGGTGTACTGAGGTCAGAAGATTAATAGAGACTTTCTTGATTTGGCAGAAAGCTCATCTGCCTTAAACATGCGCAAGTGTGTGCGTGCACACAGAGGGAAAAAACCAGTCTCATTTAAGGAGAATGGCAATTGAACAAAGGGCAGTCTTATGGAACAGCTTTTTTGTTAGTCTGGATTTGTTAAACAGTAGGTTTTTGTTATCAAGTATGAAGAATATTGATATTCATTCTAGTATGTTGAAGGTAGACACAACCCTTAATCTAATGAAAAAATATGCAGAAGTGGCATATTTTACAGGGAAACATGCTGTAAAATTTTCTGTCTTAAAATGGTCAACATATTGGTTAGCAGATCCTTTAAATATCATTAAGAAGGAAAGCTCTAAAGTATTGTAAGAAACTCACTGAAATGAATTTTATTACCTACGAGATTGTGCTGGAAGATAACATCCTGTGGTGGTTGCAGCATTTGCATTTGTCAGTATGGGAAATAACGATGCTGCATGCTTGCGTCAACGAGGAGTATCAGTTGCGTGGCATGCTGGTAGCAGCTGTGGTTACTTACACATTAAACACATCTTTGTTACTTGGTGTCTACAGGTATTCGACAACTTCAACTTATCCTCTTCAAAGTTGCACTTATACTAGGAGTGGAAATCCATGTGAATCTAGAATTTGTGAAAGTCCTGGAACCTCCTGAAGATCAAGAAAACCAAAGTATTGTTTATCATAATGTAGTTCTGTTCACAGTAACTTCTTTTTATGTCAGGCATTATGTGAAATCATTCAGAGTAATTGAATTCTGTTAAAGAAATTGGAGGTTTTTGCCCTTCTTATTCAGCTAGGTTCGCTATATGCAGCCATAGGCATGATAAGTATCATTGTGACAGAGCACTGATAATTCTTAAAATAAGACCCAGTCTGAGAAGTTGAGGTTTTGCACTATGCCTTCTGGCATGTGTTTGAGGCTTTGTAGGGAGTCTGGTGTGGCTTTTTGGTATCTTCTTGCAAAAACAATTTTTGATTGATAATATAAATATTGAGGATGGATTAAGCTCCCCGGGCCTCATTTTGCTTTCACATTTGATGTAACTCCCACTGGCACACAGAGTCTTATCAACCATCTTATGCAAGATTTTTAAATACAATAGAGAAAGACTTCTCATTCTTCTTTTCTTTTTTTTTTTTTTTTTTTTTTAAGATTAGTATTTAGGGTGTAGTAGCAATAGAATATTTTAAAATCTTACTTTAATTAAAATACTATGCTATCTCTCTTTAAATGGTCATATAGTGACGGTAGAATAAATATATTGTTTTAAGTAGTTAAAGCATATATGATTTTAAAATATGGACTATACAAACATTTTCGCATCATCAGCTTTGTGTTAATGCAAAGATTCAATTTAGCTTTGTGAGTATGCTTCCATTTAATTTCTATTTAGAAGACAAAAATATTGACAATGGAATGCTATTTTTCTTCTTTTAAAACCCAGCTCTTCCTTGCTGTTACCACATATATGTACTGTTCTGATAAGGTCATTGTGGGCTGTTTCTGTGAGAATGAAGTGCTTAAGCATATTCTTGTGATGTGGGTCTGAGAGGAAGTTTAAAGCATTAGGTGATCCAGATGAAGGCTTCCATTTTTTTTTTGTTGTCAGTTTACGAGCTTGATACCGTGCTAATACAGCCTGAACATAGCTTTGACTGCACCAGAACTTCTCTGCATCAAACTGAGGCAGAATTCAGCTCTGTTTGAATGAGAAATGGACCATTTATCTTAATGCCTTTACTTCAGACTCTGAAAGCACGTCTCCATTGTATAACTGAAGAATGAATAGATATTATTCTTTGTGTTTTTAGAGATAGGTTGGAGGGCTGAATTTCTCCCCCTGGATCACCCTTTGTCAGAGTATGAATTTGATGTTATTATTGGTGCAGATGGCCGCAGGAACACATTAGAAGGTAAGTGAATTTTAGCCTTATTAATGGTCTTTAGGGTATTTTGGAAGGCCTGAAAGTCAGAGGAGAACACAAAGCAACAGGCTACCTTTCAATCCACTGTAGTTTCTGTGTGGAAACTATTTTTTATGTGACATGTTCTGCTTTTGTTGTTATGTTGTAGCTCAAAATAAAGACTTTTAATGTCATTACTGATTCTCAGCACTGTGTATCTGCATTGCCTCTAAAATGCATCATGATGCCATTGGGCTTGCTTTAAGGTTAAGTAATTATATGATGATTTAACTTTAAGGAGGCTGACGAGATACGTATCAGGAATTGCATAGCCTTTGCTATTGTGCCGTAAATTTGCACTATGTGTTTGAACCAAAATGTGACTGCCAGGTATTTAATGAAGGCATCAGAGGTACTGCTATTTTATAGAGGTGATTTAATTTCAGAAGCAGTTACTTTGGAAACGATACCAAAAGATAACAAATAACTTGGGGGGGGGGGGCGGGGCAGGAAGAGGGGGGAAATGCTTGATGAAATTGAGCCTCAGACCACCTGAGCTGTCTTTGTTAGTGAGACACTATCTAAGCAGCTCCCATATCGCATGAACAAACCTGTTACTTAATTTTATATTCCCCTTTAATTATATCCATGTTAGTTTCAGTTCACCAAGTACAGCATTTCCTTTTTTTTATTAGCTTCATAGTTTGTCTGCTTATTCTTATATCTGCCAACCACAATAGCCTTATAATGTTCTGTTAGAAAATTCCTCACAGTAGTGTCTAGCTATCCCCCATAAAAGACTGTTTAAGTAGTCAGCTATCAGCAAAACGAAATTGTTCTTACTGCAGCTACAGACTGTATTGAGAAGTTAATGGTTATCGTAGTACTGGGATCTAAGGGAATATTTGGTGCACTGAAGATTGTTTACATATGGAAGCTGGTATTGTCATATTAAATTTATCCTTCTGAAAGAACGAGGGCCCATCAAAAAGCACAGAGACAAAAATTCATAGCTGATTTCTTTCTTTTTAGAAAAATATATGTATTCTCTGAAAAGTCATCTTCAGTTAGCTTAAAATACTCTAAGGACCCTCTGTCCTACTTCATAATTTACTTACAGATAAGGGGAGTATGCAGAGGGAAAAACCTAAATGTGTGACTGCAAGAGTGTGGCTTAGCAGGCTGCTTTTGTGAAAAGAGGAAGCTAGGATGGAGTGAGAGAGCAAGTAACTTCGCAGTCAGTCTCACCTTGGAAATATAACAGTTAAGCCACTGAGTATTTTTCAACCCCTAATACCTTTGAAAAACCTCATTAGCTGGTAGTGTGTGCACCTAAGCACTTTCAGATCTTTCTCTGCTGGTTTTGACTGCTGATCTCTTGCATGTTTTTTCATAAGCTGTTTACCACCTATATAACAAAAATTTTATTTGCTATTTAGCATGTTAGAAATGTTTCCCTCCATTAAATTTGATCTGCTCTATTTCCAGTCTGTTTTTCTTTAGTCATCATTTGTCCTTAACTCCCTCCCATGTTCAACTTCTTCCCATAGTTCCCCTCCAGACCTTTTTTTTTTCCTATGAGGCTTTATCTTGAATGCAGTAGAGCTCCCGTTTTGCAGCTGGAAGTGGGGAGAAAAGACTCTTTGCATTCAAGGGAGTTTTGGAGGAATGACGGAATCTGCTGATGGTGTGTTGTTTGATGACGTGTAGGACGAGACGTAGGAAAGAGACTGAGCTGCCTTGAGCTGACCCTCCCTGAAAGTCCAATGTGAAGTTTCCAGTGTTTTTAATTCTTTTGTTTGCTTACCAGGTTTCAGGAGGAAGGAGTTTCGTGGAAAGCTCGCTATAGCTATCACTGCCAATTTTATAAACAGAAACACAACTGCAGAAGCCAAGGTAGAAGAAATCAGTGGTGTTGCTTTCATCTTCAATCAGAAGTTCTTCCAGGACCTGAAAGAGGAAACGGGTGGGTGCATCCTCATTTTTTCCACAACCAAATACAAGAGGCAGTAGAGGAACTCTTTATGTGCCAGGCCACCCTCCTATTCCTATTAACATCAATTTAAATATATTGTATAAAAAAACCCAAGTGATAAAATGCTGTTATGTCAGAATCTTGCAGATGGAGGTGTCCATTTATGGTACAGTGGGATTTTTTTTTTCTTTTAGCTTGGGTGTTGCCATATCATAGCTTGTTTTAATGTTTAAATTTTTCTCAACTGTAAAAATGTCTGCTATGTTGAACAAATTTAGAAGAGCATTTTCGGTGCCCAGAGATTTCCCTTAAGACATGGTTTGTTTTGTTTGTATCCGTTCACATACTGAACAGCTTAAACCCTGTGAAAAAGGCTCTGCCCTTCTGGGAGGAGTTTATTCTTGCTTATTGATGTGTAGGTCTGATAAACTGAAAAGAACTAGACAGGAATCTGCCATAAATACTTAAAATATAAACTGTGAAATACATCTGTATGAAAAGGGGTTTCAGAATAGTTGCATCCACTGTCAGTACAAGCAATTCCATTCTTGATTTACAGCTGATATTATTATTGTTATTATTGTTATTATTGTTATTATTGTTATTATTGTTATTATTGTTATTATTGTTAATTATTATTACTGAAACTAAAACTCCTGGTTAGTCCCAGTGCCAGAGCACTTTGTTCCCTTGGCTCTCCATTTCTACCTCAGAAGATTGTTAAGGCTGTAGTTAACTGGCTATTACTTAAAAGGATGCTAAATAACTTTGAATTATGCTGAGACAAACTGTTGTGGGGTAAGGCTGATCTCTTCCCTTGATTTGTTTTGTTTTAGAGCATCTTGTCCACTAATGCTTCATCCCAGCTGGGAAAGTGAATGTATCCCAAAAAGGAAACGCACCTGTGGGGATCAATGACATGTT
The DNA here is from genome assembly GCF_964195595.1 of Calonectris borealis. NCBI lineage: Eukaryota > Metazoa > Chordata > Aves > Procellariiformes > Procellariidae > Calonectris > Calonectris borealis. Next base: position 10,564,855 of record NC_134325.1, read on the forward strand.
GTTAGTAAATGTCACAGACAATGCACTGTACTTCATAACAAATGTATTACCTCTTTTCAGGAATTGACCTGGAGAATATTGTTTACTATAAAGATAGCACTCATTATTTTGTGATGACGGCAAAAAAGCAGAGTCTTCTGGACAAAGGAGTGATTATTAACGTATGTAAAAATGCTGGCTGAAACCTTATTTTGTTTACTTGGCACAGAATAAGTGTGAACATCTGCATAAACGTTGTTGCATGTTATAGAGGGTGTTTATAGACTTACTGGATCACTTCAGTAAAGCTCGGATCACTTAGATCTTACTCTGACTTTTTTGTTTGTTTGTTTTTCCCTCTAGTCAGCACAAAGTTTCTGTAGAGAACTGAAAACAATACTTCCTAGATTTGTCAGTTCTGAAACTGGCTGAAATGGGATCTTGACTCACCTTGGAAATACGTGGTGTGGTCATCACACCAGAAAATAAAAACCTCAGTTTTTTAAAGATTAACTTAGCACAGCTATGTCCAGTTTTATCAGACAGATAAGGAAGTGTTAAAACCTACCCCAGGCTAAATTGCAAATTCTCTAAAGTGGGTGAAACAGGATAGTAGGAGGCTGATGTACTGAACTTTCAAAAGGAATTTGAGGCCTTTTTTCCCTCTTTTCCCCTCTTTTCCCTTCTTTCCTCTTTTCCCTTCTTTCCTCTTTTCCCTTCTTTCCTCTTTTCCCTTCTTTCCTCTTTTCCCTTCTTTCCTCTTTTCCCTTCTTTCCTCTTTTCCCTTCTTTCCTCTTTTCCCTTCTTTCCTCTTTTCCCTTCTTTCCTCTTTTCCCTTCTTTCCTCTTCTGTGAGATGTGGGAGTTTGTTTTCTTTTGTTTCTAGAAAGTGTTTTGGCACCATTTAAATTCCTCTTCCTGGAAACCCATGAGAGGTCAATTTTTCTTGCAAAGTAAGACAGTGCCAAAACAGTTGAGTATAATTTCCCGAAGGAAGTACTTGTGGGGAGCTATCAGAAGGCTGCTTGGCTTTCTGATGGGACCACTTAGCTCAGTGCCACGGTTGCCTGCCCTTTTGGAGGAGAGGGATGCCCAGGGCAGAGCAGCTGGCCTTGCCTAGCTGGGGCGGGAGAGGGGAAGGGCGGCAGCCCCGTGCAGCGTGGGGGGGGAGCGGGAGGTGGGCGCTGGGGTTGAGGGGCTGATGTCTGTAGGTGGGGCAGTCCCAGGAGATACATGGGGAGTTTGGAGAAGAGGAGCAGCAGCTGTGGCCCGTCAGAGCTGTTCTCCTGACCTACTCAGGTCTGAGTGGGAAAAAAAACCAGTCTGTCTAAAACAACTGGGCTAATAGTGGTTCTGTGGTGTCATCCCTGTGATTAGGGGTCTCATCCATGATTAAGCTATAAATAGAAACTGCCTTATTAATAATCACTGGCTTTAAGTAGGTTGACCTGTAAAGGCTGGGTCCTTCACCACACTGGCCAAAAAAATCCCCAGCTCAAAACAGAACAACAGAAAAGCATCTACGATCCAAATTTGAATGTGTTGTTACTGAGATGTTAAGTCAAACCTCCAGGCTGAGACCCGCATGTTTCATCATCAGTAACATCGGTATTTCTGCTCTCGTGTGGTTTCAGATGTGGGGTGCACACATGCAAAAAAGCATTGCAGTCATGATGATAACATCTTTTGATGGGAGGGAAGTAATGTTATGAAAATAACACTTAACCGAGGACTGGGAGGCACTGTAATATTCTATTGCAAATAAAGTTGCTTATTCAGTCTTGGCATAGAGAGTTCCTGTTTGGGGCAGTACAGTAACCTATGTTTGTGTATTAACTTTTTGGAGGAGATCTCACTTGGTTCTTTATGCTGTGAGATGTGTGGTTGCCACTCATGCTATGAGACTGCAATCCAGAGGGGATAGTTGGAGTATCTAATCCTACATGCTTCTCTCCTTGCAGGACTATATTGATACTGAGTTGCTCCTCTGTGGGGAAAATGTGAACCAGAGCAATTTGCTGTCCTACGCCAGAGAAGCTGCTGACTTTGCAACCAATTACCAGCTGCCTTCCTTGGATTTTGCAATTAATCACTATGGGCAACCAGATGTAGCAATGTTTGATTTTACTTCTATGTATGCATCTGAAAATGCTGCGCTAGTGAGAGAGAGGCACAGACATCAGCTCCTGGTGGCGCTTGTTGGAGATAGTTTGCTTGAGGTATATCTTAGAATGTCTTCCAAGTTGTCTTCCCCCCCCCCCCCCAATCCAGCCATTCAATCTACCCTCCAAAACAAACAGTCCTCTCTTACATGTCCTGAAACTATGGTACCTTCTTTGGAATAGATTCTTTTTTTCTTTTTCTTTTTTTTATGCCATAGTTTATGTCATAACTAATGCTTGGCTGGCAGTCTCTGGCTGAGATCCTGTTTTGCTTTATGCGAGTTGTATTTCTGGCTGAAAACTGTGAGCTGTGTGTCCTCAGCTTGGGTGCATGGCATAATTTTCCTGACTTCCATCATAGATAAAAACTTGGTCCAAATTTTTATTGCAGTTTCTTTGCTTTAATATGTTCTCTTTTTCTCTTTCTGAAGTGAAAAGTGTATGTTGCAACTGATTTATTTTTTTTAAACTCATGCTGACAGCCTGAAGTGTTTGAAAAGATCAGTCCAAAGCAAAATTAGGAGATGAGAAGAAAGGCATCATTTTTCCCTTTTTTTTCCTTGACTAATTCTTGAGTATTGGGTCTGGTTTTTTTCTCAGCCTTTACCTTTTGAGGTTAAGAAATTTGTTTTTAAATACAGAAGTTAAAAAAAGAAAAAGTGAAGGCAGCCTTTTTCATTACATAAGACTTGGAGGAGAGAAACATCTAAAAACTGCAAGAGTTGGCTATTTTGTATTTTAACTCTTTCTGGGCTACTTTTCTAAGACAATATTAAAACCTAGACTCCAAATTCACATTGCAAGCTACTTTTGTAATAAGACCTTAAGAAATACAAGGAATTAAAATGTAAATGCTTCTTACAGCCCTTCTGGCCAATGGGTACTGGCTGTGCAAGAGGATTCTTAGCTGCTTTTGATACTGCATGGATGGTGCGGAGCTGGGCTCAAGGAAAACCCCCGTTAGAAATCCTTGCTGAACGGTGAGTGCTACTTTTGTCTTCTCCATCGTTTCCAGTGTTTTAAGGAGTTGCAGTATTGGTAGAAGGCAGTGGAATTCAGAATGCCAACAGTAGAAGTATACTTCTTCACTGCAATGGCATTGGGTTGAAATTATCCATTCCTTCAGGTTACTGAACAATTTAAAATAGCAGTAGGCCGTTGCTTTGTAAGCTTCTGCACACTAATACAGACATCCAGCAATGTGCATGACATGGGTTTAAATCACTAATTTAAGTCACTAATGACTAGAATTAAGTGTGATCCTTAAGGAAATAAATGAAAGATACCTCGTGTCAAAAGACTAACCCTCCAACCATTTCAGCACCTGTTTTTTTTTTAATTTAAAAAAAAAAAATCCTGAAACAAGTCTAAATACTTTAACACTATCAGCTTTCATAGTTGGTATTTGTGATTTTAAATGTGCATTTTAGCTTAGTAGCCCTGATGCCCTCTTTATTTAGACTGATAAATGTGTGGCAAAGGAGAATTGCTATAATGCTGCATCATACGTAATGTGATCTATGTAATGTCTTTTTGACCAGGGCAAAAAAACTGTTGTTAAGTACACCAGCAATCCTGGTGTCGCCATGGTCTGGTGGTTGAAGTTGCTGACTTCGGTCCTGATGGCAACTGCCCTGCTCCACTACAGCTGCCCAGGCTGTTTTGGGGCAGATACGTAACAGAAATAGTCACGGTTGTGGTAATGCGAGTAGAAGCATTACTAAGTACAGTGATTTGAGAAGTTTTAAGATAGAAGCCTGTGGGATGACTCAAACACGGCATAGTCCCAAATGGAAAATTGAACAGCATAATAAAAAAGGCTGTGGTGGTTATAGGAATTGCAGAATGACGGGATTTAGTGCTGTTATGTGGTAAAGAAGTTACTCCTTGGGTGGATGTTAAAGCGAAACCAGATGACTGAATGATGTAACCTCCTTTTTTTTTTTCTTCTTCTTTTCCTCGCTTCCTGCCTCAGGAAAATATGGGCATAAGTTCTAAGAGTCTGTCTTTTTGTTGTCCATTTTCTGTCTGGCATCCTTCTCCTGCTGAGCAGGGGTAAGAAATGGCATGGATGCATTATGCATTTAGTGCATAACACTTGTCCTGGCAGAATCAAAGTAAGGTGCAGGTAGCTGCAAGAAAAAAATACTCTTTATATAATAAATATTTATTTTAATCAATACTTCTTGCATCTTTTTTTCTCTATAAGAGAGAGCATTTATCGACTCTTGCCTCAGACTACCCCTGAAAACATTAACAAGAATTTTGAGCAGTATACCATTGACCCGGGAACAAGATACCCGAACTTGAACTCAAGCTGTGTTCGACCTCACCAGGTCAGTACTTATGAGGCTTGCTTGTGAAATCACAGTTCATTTTTTGTCCGGGAGAAATAGGGCCACAACTGGTGCATAAACAAAATCTTCAGGAGACTCCTTAATTTAGATCCAGCTGTTGATAAAGTTAACCTAGAATGAAAACTCTTCTTTTCTCTCCAAGCAATTCTAACATTATACTGCCCATCGCTTTTAATTGTAGGTGAGACAATTATATGTTACCAATGAGTTACAACAATGTCCTCTCGAAAGAGTAAGCTCCATTAGAAGATCAGTGAATCTCTCAAGACATGGTATGTGACATCTCATGTTTGCTGTGGCTTAATATTTGGAGCCTTCTGAGCATACAAAAACTGATGAAAATGTTTGCTCTCTACTGTAACTGCAGAGTCAGATATTCGACCTAACAAGCTTTTGACCTGGTGTCAGAAACAGACAGAAGGCTACCGTAACGTTAACGTCACAGACCTGACTACCTCCTGGAAAAGTGGCCTTGCGTTGTGTGCAATTATCCATCGCTTCAGACCTGAGCTCATGTAAGTGACATCTGTAGATCTTGTTGAGCATAGGATATATTAAGCATTTGCCAAAGTATAGTGTAAGACCAACCAGAACAACACTGATAGTCTACAGTCCCCTTTTATTGCTGGTTTTCGCAAGGAGGTGCACACCATTGCCAGATTTGGGGGATGGGGAGGGTGGGGTTGGTTTTGCTTTGTTTTTTCTGTATGTCCTTGCATGCCATTTAAAATGAAATATAGATGTTTTCAAAGAGCTGGGAAGGCTTTGAACCTTATGAGTTATGATCATGTTTGTGGGAGTCACATGGCTATTTAAAACAAAAACTGCAGAGCTTGGAGAATGTGAAACTTGCATTCAAGTCCCTGGAGACAAGTTTTTAATGTATGTTTAAAACCACAGCTATAATGGCACTGTCATGAGTTGCAGAAATACCTGGATAAGCCTTAAATGAGCCATCCTCACTGTGTTATAGTGGTTGCCGTGACAGTCATGTAGGGAAACGTTGGGCCATGGAGGTGCACAGGAGATGGTGGTTCTGCACAAGCCTTTGCCCAGAAGAGCGCAGTGCACTTGCACATGGGCTATACAACAAGGGCTGGCCCTTGAAAATTAACTGCTTTAGGGATTGAATGTAAGCCAGCATTCCTCTTTTGACAGTGTTTCTGGGGTCCTAACCCTACAAGACCTGACTTCTTACGTATGGATATTTTGTAAGGTTCCTCAGATACCAGAGGGTCAGTGCGTGACAGGTGTCAGGAAATGGCAATTGCTGCTTGATGCAGTGCGCGGTGGGGTGACGCTTCTGTCCTCTCGCCAGTCTCCAGAATGCAGCAGATGCATTCTCTTGCCTTCCTACACAGACTTAAGAGTCATGAATGAATTATTGTCAGCCTCCCTTTATTGTGGATAAATGAAAGAAATGATTGAGCTCTTGTATGAGGTGTGATAAGTTGGAAAAAACAGGAGCGATACCCAGGGTGCTTGTTTGTACAGCTTTGCCAGAGGAGGAGCTAACAGTGTAAGAATAAGATATTTTTTGCCTGGGGTTATTTTAAAAAAATGGGAATTATGGATGGTTTTGTGGATATAAGGCAGAGACAGTGTAGAAAGCAAAGTAATCTTTGCTGTCTGTGGAAAGCATGTCTCTTAAGCACTGCTCTCTCCAGAAAGTTGATAGATTTATCTTCCTGAGCTAACAGTCCTCCTGCTGTTTAATTAACATTGTGTTCGGATCTTGTTGGGTTTTGTATTAAATGGGACTGCTGAAGGACTTGGCCAGATGAAAGCCGGGCAGGCAAGAGAGGCGGCTGCGTGTGGGCTGTGGGCAGGTCTGGGGCGGAGGGCTGCCTGCAGACCCTGGCTCCAGAAATAGGCAGAGTGTGTGGGTGGGGGGAGAGAGAGGAATTCTTTGGGGGTTCAAAAACTCACATTCCTTATGAGGAGAAAGAAACTACCCTGCCTGGAGCTTTGTAATTTATTCACATGTTTATTTTAATCATGAATTTTGGAAGCTGTTCAAGGGATCAGAGTCTTAGAATAGGTCCCATAGAAAATGGATTAGAGAATGAATAACACAGTTGCAGATGTGTGATGTACTTACTTGGTGCACTGCTAAATCCAGTTATGACATGGACAGGAGGTCTTCATTCAAACTGTGCGTATAACACCTTAAAAAGTGCAGGTAGTGCCTATGCATGTGTGTGCGCACACATACAACATGTTTGTTTTATAAAATGCTAGCCTAAATTTACTACTCCTGGCTTTGATGATTTATAGAACTAATCAAAACTAAAAAGTCAATTGCTAACAGGTGAAATCTGTAGTACCACAGCTGTATTTGGAGAGGAAAAAGGTTTCTTAGCACTTCTGAGAAGGAATTGCATTTCTTCATAAATAAGGGAATCCTTTTTCATGGGACTACATCAAAATCCAGTTCAATGAAATAGCTTTTAAATTACATTTTTGGCAAAGCTAGGATTTTTAATAATGGGATTTGTATGAGACTTTTACCTTTGGCATTGTGTAGACTCTGTAGCTCTGACCCAGTGAAATGCCTGTGCCCTCATTCATGGTGCTGTTCTGCACCTCTCCGACGGGCAAGGGTGGACCGCGTGTTTCCGAGGGGAGCCAGAGCAAACCACCACTGACGCCAGTGTGTTGTCCCCGCAGCGACTTCGATGCTCTGAACGAAGAGGACGTTGTCAAAAACAACCAGCTGGCGTTCGATGTTGCTGAGCAGGAGTTTGGGATCCCCCCTGTGACCACGGGGAAGGAGGTGGGGTCGGCCGGGGAGCCCGACAAGCTCAGCATGGTCATGTACCTCTCCAAGTTTTACGAACTGTTCAGGGGCGCACCTCTGCGGGCAGTAGGTAAGCCGAACCCAGGCTGCTTCTAATTCTTGCAAGTTTGGGGAGCGGAACCACTTCATCCAGGCTGCTTACGAGCATTGCTCTTGAGCCAAGAGTCCTTTCCCAGCTGAGCCATTCTGGCATGCGAGCGTGCCTGCTTCTGTCTGCGATAGTTACCTTGTGCTTAAAAAAGGAAAGAGGGAAAAATGATTGAAGACCAGGGTTTTGTGGGCCTTTGGTGGTTTCAGAGAACAGGAGCAGCTGGATAACTGTGGCTTGACATCATGAAGTTCATGTATCAGGTCGTTAGAGTGATTCTCTGGTAAGGATGACTGCATATGGCATGTCCATTCCTGGGTGTTTCTCTTCCTTTTTTAAAAAGTCACCCTACATTGTATGTATTTACTTTTGTTTGCCTGGGTTTCTTATATATAATTGCTACCAGCACTCAACTGGAAAGTTATGGCTTAGTCAAAGTATTTAAAAAAGAAATCTGAATAAATATCCTAAGCAGTCATTTTTTGAACAGATGCTGGCGACAAGCAAAATGGAGAAAATAATGATCTTTGTTCAGCAAAATCATCGAACTTCATCTTTAATAATTACATCAATTTAACTTTACCAAGAAAACGAGTACCAAAGGTAAGTTGTGAAGGAAGACTTGCCTTATAAATCCTTTTCTTAAAAAGATGAAAAATAAGGGGTTTTTTTATATATATATCCTACTATAAAAGACTTGTAGAAGGAGATTTTTTGAGCATGGTAAAAAAGTAAAATAAGATTTCACAGTAAACAAAGCTAACACACACCTGCACACTCAATCATTATGATGTTTGTAAGGACAAAACCGAAGCAGTGTCAAATTGCTGAAGCATTAATAATAGTCCCAGTTAAGCGTTCTCTGTAAATGCAAAATTTCGAATCACGGTGAGAATTTGGGTGTACTTGGGAAGAATTTGGATCTGTTGTCCATGTCAATCTTTTTCAGTGTAGGTAAAAGTGAGGGGAAGAGGATGTTTCAATTGGTATGTTTATAAGTTGTAGTTTTCAACTTGAAATATTTGAGATCTTGACTCCATTACCTGTATTGTCTTTTATGTTTTATTTTTGGAAATTTTTCAAAAGGCGTTTTAAGGAGGTTTTGTACAATGCTAGATGCTAAGTTTTATATTTTTGTTGGGGACTTTGTTTTTTTGGGTTTGTTTGTTTGTTTGAGATGGGAAAGACTGGAATTTTTCTGCGCTATTTCTGCCTTTAAGAAAAATAGTACTGTAGTTCTGTATTCCTAGAGTTAAATATACAGCTATAATATATCAGTTCAATTAATCACTGGTATGCTAGAATGCTTATTGATTGGGCAGGGGTGCTTTTTTTTAACTAAAGCAGTGATTTGAACAGTTTGTGGATACTGTCAAGGTTCTAGAGGGCAGCTTTCAAACCCTCACAGATATATAAAGCCTGCAACAGTGACAAACAGTGGGCAGATTGACTAACAGCTCTGAGATAATGATTTCTTAGTCATACCCATATACTTTTTCTCTCTTGGTCACTTATTAATGAAAACTTATTGACATGCCCTGTTTATGTCCCTGTATAAGAAACATCCATGCCCATACATGTTGTAATTAAAGACTCCAGGGCCTTGAAGGGTTATGGAGACCTGAGTTAATACTGTCTGGCATAGGACTGTGTGCAGTAAGAGTATTGTCTTTGTGTTTCGGAATAGATTATAACTTCAAAAGTTTTACATGATTTAATTTAAAAGTTACTCTAATGAAATTATTCAGTAATAAACTGTTTCACCTTCTGCCTATTCATTAGCTTGGTCCTCTTCTGAAAGGAGAACCTTGAGGAGGGGCTTTGCTTTCATAGCCAAGCCTACCTTCATTTTAACTTCAATTTAAATGGGGAGTGTCTGCACAACCTGGCTCAGAAGCAGCAGTGTCTCAAGTCCAACTGTTGCAGATTAACCAGCACAAGTTAGACAGAGCATGTACTCCTCCATCAAAATGAATTTATCTTCTGCATTTTCTGAAGCACAGCTTAATGCAAAACTGTTCCAGGTTTTGAGTTTCCTGGGCTAGCCAGAAACTCTGCATCAACTACAATGATTCTCAAGTTCGTTCTTTGTTTTTTTTTTTTTCTTTTCTTTTTTTTTTTGTTAAACAGACCTCCTTAATACTTAAAAGTTAAAATAAAAATGTATTGCTTCATTTACACCTATGCAGAGACTCTAAGTTTTGCCTACAGAAGTACAGTACAGATTTCCTACTTCTCTTGGGATTCAGTGTCCTTAATAAAAGTTCAGGTGTACATATATGTACTGCATTTCTCGGTATTTTAATATATTGCTTTTTAAATTTGTTGCTATCTTATCTTCTCAGTTTTAGTAGAAATGCAATTTTTTTTTTTCCACCTGAAGAATTACTCCAGAATTTCCAGGTGTTTCCTAGACTGACTTACATCTTGAATATTTTCCATCCACAAACACATTTTCAAAACCTGTGGACAGTCAATTGCCCAGTAACCTTATATATCCTTCTTAGGAAATAACTTTTCCCTGCCACCCACATATACACAAAACCAAGTGACATGTTTCCCAGCTAACTAAGCAGTGAGAAACCAAATAGACAAAATAAATATTGCTTTTTCTTGTGGGTGACTTCTTTAGAAGAAAAACCTTTTTTATGACCACAATGTTGTTGTTTTTCCATGAGTTATTTGCAGAAGTAAATAGACTTTTAGTAGTGGGGAGAGCTTTCCATTACTAAGCTGTACAGCCCTCTGACTAACCTCCCATCATGAAATACGCCTTCTGTCATAACAGGAGGTATAGTTCTTGGCACTACATGAAAGCACGAGGTGATTTGCTTGACGGGCCCCTTTGGTTTCGCACTACAGGGGCTCATTTGAAAGGAGAGTGGAAGCGATATTTTCCAAATCAACTTGGGGAACAGGACTGTCAAGACCTTATTTTGTCTTGAGGCTTTGCAGCCCTGTTATGGATGGGGCATGGAACTTAGCAAGAAACACAGGACTCGAGTTAGGACAGAGACTTGAGTGCCATAACCGTCTGAAACTAGCTCGGAAATGAAGCTCCTTGGAAAGCAATGGCTTGAGTTAAGAGTTTGGCTGTGGCTTCAGTTTTATGGTTCTTTCCTCTGCAAAAAGTGGTGCTGAGCGTTATCCAGGCATGACAGTAGGAGAGCACTCGCCTATCACACAGTCAAAAACCAGCCGGGGTAACAGAGTGTTGCTTACTGAACTTTCTGTGCCATCTACTTTGTCCTTTTATTTGGCTGGAGGAGGGATCCTTATCTGGGCGCAGGTTGTGAGAGACCAGGAAGCGGGGGCTTGGTGCTGGTGCGGCGGTAGCTGTTCTGGCAGCCTGTGCTGGGCTGGATAATGTTTTCCATTCTCTTACGAGTGTCAGCCAGGCTGGAGAGGAACTGAGATTTCCTGTGCTCCAGACTAATAAATGAATGGAGGTGTTTACACAATAAAGGGCACAATCCTTTTTCTTGGAGTTTTGCTAGGCAATTAAATTGCTTTGTCTTTCACTTCTTTGTAAATATGTTAATGAACGTCCTTTATGTAAGATTTTTGAAAGGCAACATCTTGTTTGCTCCATTCACTTAAGCAAATTCTGCTTTTATGTGGCACAGATTATTATGCAGAATACATTGTGCTGTTATGTTGTTCACTCTTCCTTGGTAGACTAATGATTATAGGTAGTGTAAAGCTAGGTTACTGAGAGCTGGTGCTTGAAAGACAATGTATGAAAGCATACAAAGTAATCAAAATATTGTCATCTGGTTCTTTTGGTGTTTGCCCAGAAGTTGTTTGGGATTACTTCTATTCACTGCGTAATGATTTATTATAAACAGTGTATATGTAAAAAGGAAGCCTGTATTCTTTGATCTTTCTCTCTTCATTCTTTTTTCCTTTTTTTAAGTTGGCTGAGCAATCACTGAGTTACAGTGTGGGCAAATGCAAATAAGTGGAATGTAGTTTATTGTTCATAAAATATAACCTAACGTAACATTTATCAGACAAAAAATCTCTCCATTGTACCTATTCTTCAAGACTGAATTTAATAAGAACTGATACAAATTTTAAGCATTGACTATTTTGCAAGTTTCTGTGGACTGAGTATGAAGCATTATTTATTGTTTTTGTAATCTCTAGTTCAGTGAAATAATTTAACATGTGCATAGCTTGAGCACAAAATAGGCAATTCGGTTGCTTAAATACTGTAATGTAAAGCCATAGTCAGGGAGATGAACCTTACAAGGGAGACAGACTTTTAAGGCAGACAATAATTGCTCCAAAAAAGGAGATAGGTCTGCACTAAGAACACATGATCTGCGTGCAGATATCTAGGTTAAAAGATGTGGAGGCTATAGTGAAAGAGTGAGGGTTTTTTGATTTTGCTGTTTATGTGGAAACCAGTGTAGTCTAGATTAAAATTCACAGAATAACTGATGCTGTAATGCCTTTTTCTTCAAGGATGTGCTAGTGCTTTGTGAATTACAAACTCTATAGTACTGAAAGAGGAAAAGGTAAACACCAACGTTGTAGGGCCTGTGTTCACCAAAGTGTATGAGCATGTATTTTCACCCATCAGAGTCCAGTGGGAGCTCCAGTCAGGGGTTACAGGGCAGCTTTTACATACGTGCTAACTGCCACGAGGGCCACCAGGCTCCTCACGTGAGGAATGACCCTGCTGAGCACGCCAGTGCAACGAGGGCCCCCGCACACTGGTGCTGCTCACCTGAGTTTGCCTCGTTCAACACAGGCCAGACCGCACTTGCCTGGTTATGAAAGTTAATATCCTGGGAGGAACTGCGTGCGTAAATCTAGTAACTGCTGCAGTAATCCATAGAACTTGTTTTGGCTTTACCGTTTCAGGTTGAAGGGAAAACGGAAGAAAATGAGACTAACAAAAGACGTCGAAAAGGTCTTTTCGGTGTCTTCGAGGAGGTTGGTGTTCAGTGGTGTCCGCACACATCCAGCTCCTTGTTGAGCACCAGAGCTGAGGAGCAGCGAGCGTCGGGGGGCCAGGGCTTGGCCTCTTGTGCTTGGCGGGAACAAAAAGCCTCTCCCCTTAAAACCTTTGATTTACTGTGGTGTGCACTAAAGAAGAGCTAAATTTATTTAAATCATTTGGTAGGGAGGAGGAGAGCATTACCTAAATTGCACTAGTTTTCTTTCTGACCCAAGAATGTTTAAGGTATTGTTTGTTTGTTTTTTATCCTTTTCCCAACACAGTTGTTTAAACAAATTTTTGTTTGAAGAGTTTGCATTGCAGCTTGGTTCCTAGCCCTTCTCTGATTAGTTACCTTTGTGACTCTGCTTTATCATCACAGCACTGATTAATGTTCCCTTTTTACTGTGCTCTGGGACCAAAGAAAGTGTTTTTTTTGGTGACTTTTACATGCTAACCAATGTCATTTTTAATATACTGTAGACACTTTCCTTTCACCCTTTGCTGATAAGGATGTTATCTCTCTCTTTCTCTCTCTTCATGAGTGTCATAGGTAAACTCGAGAAAAACATAGTTTGTTGTTTCCTTGCAGGCTTCAGGCTTTTCAAGCCAAGGGACAAATGCGGGGAAAGAGCAGAGTGATGGCAGAGAAGGAATGAACCAGAATAAAGTTAAATCAATGGCAACTCAACTGTTAGCAAAGTTTGAAGAGAATGCTCCAAATACAATTTTTCGGAGGCAGGTAGGTCATAGATGAACATAAAAGTAATCGCTGAAATTAAACTGTAGTCCCTCCTCGTGAAGGTGATGCAGATTTCCAAGGGAAAAAATGGATCTATTATGTGTTTGAAGTGGGTTGTCTTTTTTTATACTTTATGTAAATTAAAGGTATTCCTCTCAATATGTAGCGAACAAATATGACTAATATAGATTGACTAATGCATGTTAATATAATATATTAATATCTATTATATTAATAAAGTATAGTGGAATTGCAATGTCTAGAAATCTCTTGTAAGCCAGTCTGTAGAATTTTGGCTTTGTGTGGAAGTCTAAGCTGGCTGCATATGGTATTGCAGAAGGACTTTTTTTTTTCCCTATTTTCTATGAATAAAGGACACTGCATATCCAGTTGAATCTTTTTTTGTAGAAAATTTAGAAAGCGTAAGAAGGGAACCTAATCTTTTGCAAGATGTGTCCAGCTGCCATTACCATTCCTAAAGTAGGCATAATGGAATACATTTTTACATTCCGCTGCATTTTCATAGTTTGTTGTTAGTGTGACTAGTGGTGTTTTAAAAATAATCCCGTGCTGTCAAGTTAGGAATGATAAGCTGAAAATCACACTTTAGCCAGTGAGATGGCTTGAGTCAGCAGAGTTTGGATCTGTCACCTAAAAGATCTGAAGGAAGGATGAGCAAGGTGTCGAGGTTCTGTCAAGGGTGGTGGCTTTCTTAATTCTTTGTGCTTGTATCCATTTGTTTATTTACATACTTAAGTTCTCTACAAGTGTAGGCTTTATAGATGTCAAGTGACTTTCTCATCCCATGAACCACTGTTGTTTGCACTCTGCTTGGCTACTTGTCAATGCCCAGAGCTTTCTGCATGTGATACAAGGTTTGCTTGGCCATGTTGGAGGAAGCCTCAATGCGTTACATTTTGATTGTAACCTCTCTAAAAGAATACTGAATGTGCTGAATTTTAACTGTATCTTTGATGGTAGAAGTGGTTAATAAAATGGATAGGTGACAAAAATCTGCAAAATCTGTTGTTAAGCTCCATAGTAATGTATTGTTAAAAGCAGCTTTTATTTATTTCTGCCTCAAAAGATCTTTGAATCGTATTTACTGTCTTCCTTTTTTTTCCCACTCTGTCTTTATAATTTTAAAAATGCTTTACAAGGAGCTAATAGATAGACCAGCCCTGCTCTCTTCTGACCCTCCTGTTAATCCTCGCTTTGCTAAACCTAAGGATCCAAGTCTTCTTCCACCTCAACCAAAAAGGCAGGTAGGAACTCATATGGGTAACACCTGACAAGCACACCATTTCTCTTACTGCTGGGAACTCAGTGTTATTGTGTCACTACAGAATATATATACACACACACACATATATATACACACACATGTGTATATATTTTTTAAAAATAAATAAATAAAACAATACTTGGATGTAATCTGCAGGGTTAACAGATATATTTAGCTGAGAATTGTGAAAACCACATTAAAGTTTAAGGCTATTTTACGCCTGCTTGGCCAGATGAGAAAACTATTTGAGAGAATTAGTAACTGTGTAGAAAAAAAAACTAAAAACATAGGTGTTGATTTCTGTTAGATTACAAATTGTATAAATATAATTACATAGCTATTAACATGCGAGAAAACTACAGCAGTACCTGAAAATTTGTCTGTGCATGTACTCAATGCTTTGGGCTGTTGTAGTGATAAGGCAAATGAAGTTTTTCATCCCGAGAAACCTGGCAAGAATGTCTAAGGTAAAAGGTAGAGCATTGAAAAGCTGATACTGATGCCCAGGGTTTTTTTTATTTCTTTAAGTAGAACTTGTGATAAGAATTTCTGCTGAAAGCTCTTTCGCAGCATCATAAATATGGGGCAAAATTTTGAATACACTGTCTAAATTTTTCACTTAGTACTTCCAATGAAAGCGATCTCATATCAAATAGTATTGACATTCACTTTACATTAGAGTTCGAAATGGAAGTAAATATCCTTAGTGGCATTTCAAGAGTAGTCTCTTGAAAATCTGCATTGCATGTGGAAATCTGCAGATCAGCTTGATGAAAAATGCGGATTCATGAACCAGTTGAGAATTGTTGTTTTAAAGGCAGGTGTGCTATCCTAGGTTTTTTAATTTTAATTCTGAGAAATTTCAGAAGTTTGTGTATTTATTTGAATTGGACAGATAGGATGAAGTAGAAAACTGTCATGAAAAGACCAACTGGAAGGTCATTTTTGAGACTGAATTTGATAAAGCTGAACTGGTTCAAATGTTTAATTTACTTCAAAAGCTATTTTATATGAGGATTCAAATTCAGAGACCTATTCTGAACTCCTCAGAAAATGCATTATAGCTTGACTTGTGTTGGACTAGATCTAGAATTATGCCAAGAACTACTGTTGATATTCTTACAATTTGATTGTAAGTTTAGTTTCAGGCAGATGTGATGTTAAAAAAAAAACCAAAACCTTTCATAAAAACCCTAGAAGGAGATGTAGTGTCGTGTTCTTCTGCACTGATGCTATCTGGGGTTATTCATATAAACTGATACAAACCTAGAGAAGGATGTCAAGACCTGCGTAAGTTATGTCGGACTGATTTATTTCAGTGTATGGACACAAGCATCAGAGATGCAGTAGGTAGTGTGCAAAGAGTGATGTGAGAACACTTTATTTCTAGTTATGTGCATGACTGTGCTGCGCTTTCGGAAGCATCCTTAAAAGCTGCATATACTGCATGGTAGTGCAGAAAGCAGATTTTTTTCAATTCAAGTGTTTCCCAGTTTCAGGTGGTAGCTAGGAGTGAACACGAGGTCAGGGAACCCAAACAGTCTTTAAGTGGTTCTGATCATATGGCCAGGAGATCAAAGACTGTACAAAAAACAGATACCCAGCCCAGTCTGTCAGAAACCTCTGAAAATCTCGCATCTGCCTGTTCTGCTGCATTTGTACTTTCTGGAGTGCTTGAGCGTCTTCAGCACCTGGAGGAAAAAATGAAACAGGTGACAAGCAATTTCTTTTCCTTTCTGTCTCTTAACTGCATACGTTAATCTGTCTACTGCATTTTCCCTGGATATGCTAGCCTTTTCTCTTTGACTTTAGGTTATATTAAGACAATAAAAAGTCTTTCTACAAACTTGCTGTATTCTGAGGACGTATGTGACATTAACTGAAATCTCTCTCTCTTTCTTTTCTTGGCTCTCCTTCCCTGGCTCTTATTGCAGAAAAGAGCTCAGACCATAGCAAATAGGGAATTCCATAAAAAGAACATTAAAGAGAAAGCAGCACATCTTGCCTCAATGTTTGGATACCTGGAGTTTCCAAAGGTGAATATTAGGTTTTGCACCTGAAGAAGTGCTGAGTTAGAAGATGTATAAGAATTCATGGAAGGAAAAAAATTGCAGTAGTTTTGTTTTTAACTTTCCTTTCATCCTGGGTGGATCTGAAAAGTACTGTGGATTCCACTGAAACCGTAAAAAGCTGTGTTTAAATATTATTGCATAATTTGATTGAGGTAAAACACAATTTAAATCATAAAGCTAGTCAGCGTACTTTAGCATGAGAGAAATGTGTTAGAATAAACCATGTCTTGTGCTTAAGTATGCATTGGTAGCTCACAATTTCTAATGAATTGGTGAGCAGTAGCTCTTAGTGCAATCTGGCATTTCTTATGTTTCTTTATGCTTTCTCCCAGCATTATCTTACCTTACTGCCTACTGTAAATATTTTTATAAGAAAACTGAGTACAATAATATCATTTGCCATGAAGGTTTTGCCATGATGATTTCCATGGCTCCTCACTGTGCAGAAATAGAGAAAAGAGCAGAACTGTAGTTATTATCTTTATATTTTTTTGATGCGTGACTGTGAAATTATTCTCTTAATCTGTGCTAATGTCACTGTCTCTTGGATAACTCTCCTGTTTCTGCTCTATACAGAATAAGCTACCTACTAAAGGCTTATCCCATTCTCAGCCCCCAACTCCCTCTTGCCCTCCACCTCACGATTCAGCTGCTGCCTCTTCTCCATCATCTGTCGGTTCAGCTTTCCCTGCTGTTCCTTCTAGACAGGTACTCTATTAATAGATTTTTTTTTTTTTTTTCCCTGTAAAATCCAAACTTGCGCTAAAGCTGCTTGAGAAATGGCTTGGATGGAAGGCGCTGCCAGCAGATCTGTTGTATAGGTTGTATTTCACATTTGAATCAAACTTCACTTTGTTCACTGTTGTTAATTCTGCATGTTTGTAAGAGGAGAGTCGTTGTTAAAAATAGTTCAGATATAAAGCTGAAGAACAAAGCAAATAGTTAACAAAATTTTTGCTTCAATTCTGAAAATTTTGCATTGCTGCTTATTTTAAATGTTCTGTTATTGGATAGTACCACAGATATGCCTAGCAGAGAAAGAGCTTCACATTGTATAGCTAAGTGGATCTTACAGGACTGGTTAGTTGTTCTTGGGTGGCATTTGTGTGTCTTTTCATAAGAATATCCGCCTGGACTGCAGGGGACAACCTGCACAATAATGGTTATTTTAACTAGAGGACATGTTTTGGGATTGTGTGAGCGCTTGTCGATCTAGACAGATTTTATTGTTGTTTTGTTTGTTTACTTATTTGTACTTTAAACTTGCTTCTGCACGTTGATTGCTAGAATACAGTTGTTTGTAACAGCAAGCTTTACAGAGAGGAAAGATGCATACTCTGAATGAAAGCAATTAGATAACACTTGAATCAGAGATATTCAGCTCTTACTTCTTATGCTGATATTACAATGGGCTGTGCTTTTATCTGTGGAAGTTAAGGTGACATTGCCTTCTAACTCCCCTTCTTTTACAAGGATTTTAATTGAAGAAAGTTTGATATTTTTCAGCTTTTCAGGGCAGGTAAAGGCCCAGGTTCTCTTTCCTTCACCCACAGATTATGTAGCAGCAGTCTGGGAACACTGCAGTATTGAATAGGGTTGGTGTGGAAAATAAAGGTGGAAACATCAAGTTTCTAGAAGTATTGAAGGCGACCCAATGCAGTGCTGCTGGAGCTGGAGGCTCTGCTGCCTGACACACTGAAAGAAGTGCTGTTTGCAGGTACTGTCTCCGTTTACTGTGAGGAGCAGCAAAGCATTCTGCCTGATTTTATTATATTTAAATGACAGTAGTATTATAAAATACTCATAAGTATTGCCCAACTTCAGGTAAGCCATGGCTGAAGGTAATTTCCCGTCTGGTGGGCATTTGGCAGGATCATTTAGTGGAATTGGTCTAGATCTTTTTAGGTTATTTTGCACCATATTGTTAATGCTGGCTGGAAATCAGGCTCACAGCCTCAGCAGTAACTTAGCAGGTAGATACTGAGCTGACTTGCGGTTTGCAAAGGCACGTTCCTCGGTTGAGATAGAGCTGTGTTGAAAAAACTCCCTTCCTCTCATTCCTCAGGAAAATATAGGCTACACAGCCCTTCAAGGACACTGCAAGCCCAGCAGGTGCCTTACTGCGGTAATCCCCTAATTCCCTTCAGCTTCAAAATAATTCCTTTGCCTGGATTTACCTCTTACTTTTTATGACCTAGGAGGTACAGCATGTGATGGGTTTTAAGCTAAGTAATGGTTTCCAAAATATCAGGGCCTGTTGCTCGTTTGATTTGGAGAGCTATTGTGACACTGCAAAGAGAATTAAAAAAAAACCAAACTATGTGAACAAGCCTTTAGAGTATGAGAACAAGGCTCTTAATCATGTGGAAACTCTGTGAGCGATAATTTTACTGGGGTTTTAAGATTTTTTTTCTTAACAAACATTTTGGCCTGAGCAATCATTTTTGGATGTTTTAATTCAACTGCATTTTGTTTAAAGTGCACTCACAGCCTTTTATTAGTTTTTCATTGTATTTAAGTGGCATAGCAATAGTTTGTTGTGACTTGATTTCACTCAGGCTGAGTTTACTTCAACTGAAAAATGCTTTCTCCATGGGTAATGGCAGAATGCAGCACAGCTGAGGCAAGAAAATCTTGTTCTGTCACCAGCACAGTAAATATACATTCATGCCATTTGGTAAATATTTGGCTGGTTAGGTAGGGCTACATGTATTCTTTGGCGGATCTACATGCGTAAACATCTTGATGCCTACTATATTGCTCCATAGGGTTGTACAGGCTCAGGTCCTCTTGTACACTGTATGCATCACATATGTCTAAATATGGTGCATTTGGCACGGCATATTTGAGAATTTTTAAATAGCAGGTCTGATAATGAACTGGCAAACTTTTACCTTCCTCCCCTTTGAGGCAGATGCAGTAATAGAAAGCTGATCCAAATGAACCCCAGGTGATGATGGATTACTGTAGATATTTCAATGGGAAAGGTAGTAAGTAGATTTAAAAAAAAAAAAAAAAACCAAAACCAAAAATGCAAAAAACCCCTTTGAGTTTCCTTTCCAGGGTTGCCAGTGAGTACAAGTGACATTGTTGGTGCTGTCCTTGCTACAGGGGTAACTAAGAGGGAGTAGAGGGGTTAGACAGGGTCAGTCAGCACAGACGGTGTCTGTGCAGGGGTGTTACGGAGAAGGGGAGGGTACCTATCCTCCATGCACAGTAAGGGGTGATGGATGGTCACCATGGAAACAGAGATTCAGGTCAGGCTTGGGGATGGGGATAAGGGACCCTGGAGTGGTAAGGAGCAGGGTGCTGGGGGAGGCCTGCAGTCAGCAGCATGGACAGCTTTTGGAGCAGGTTATGCCAATGTGCACTTACTTTACACAAATAAAGTGGATCCTGCCCTGAGGATGGGTGATGGACTTAATGGCCTTTTGGACCTATGTCCAGGACCGTTGTTTGCATTGGTGATGTGTTGGTGAGGTGTTAATGAATGTGCAAGACTTTTGGTCTCCATACTATTCATGTGCTGCGAGGTCGATTCAGTCCTGTGATATGCCTGTTACTTTAGCTTTACCTTTCTTTGGCAACTTAACTTTAGTTCTGTTCCTCTTCAAGTTACACAGGCCATGTTTTGGCTTACCTTTTGTTATTTCTCAAGCAAATTTTTTCCAGAAGCAGTTTTTTTACTGCTGTTTTTACTGTAAGAGTATGAAATCTTCAGGGAACACCTGCTGCAGCCTTGCCATCCGTCCATGCCCTTCCATGGTTAAATTGTTGTCCCCGTGTTTTATCTTTTAAGCTTGCACACTTTTCAGAACATGAAAATTTCATCATACTCTATAAAACACAGGCTAAATGTGCAGCATTATATAAATAAAATTTGATAACATTTCAGGTGTGCAGTGTGCATTTTCAAGTACTGTGCATGATAATTTTACAATATGTTTGGACCTCTCTGCTGTGAATATGTACTGGTAATTGCCTGTGTTTGTGTTATCTTGAGGGAGGGTGGGGTTATAGGACTCAGAATTTATATTTCTGGTCTCTGTTCTGAGAGATATCGCTAGGTAAGTCTAGACTTCAGTTTGGAAAAGGGCTTCAGGATTGGTAAGCCAACAGAAAGAGCTCCCGCCTGTTACGCTCAGTGTTTCTGCTTTTTCCCAGCAGAAGACCAGAAAATAATAGAAGTCTCTTCAGTTTTGTAAGACTTCATGAGAGATGACCTATAAATATCAGCACCCTCCCATCCTTTAAATAGTTAGTATTGTCATTTTAATTTCAAGTGAGTACTGAGATTGTTATCAGACATGACGATCCTTTACATCTGTTGAATTTTCATTGGTACAGTATTAGTTATTGTAGCATATTTATTGAAAATGGTGGCTAATAAATCATTCTGTCTTATTACAGAAACCTGTTATTAAGCCTCAGTCCTGAAAGGAGTACTTGAAAGGAAGGCTATGGAAGCATATTGTTTCTTTTAAAGACATACAGTCATTACAATTTATTAAGAATTAACTTCTATATGACACTATATGCAAGTTGCCAGTAATAATCAAAACTACTTTCTAGCTTTAATCAGCTGTCAAAATTCACATAGGTAGAATTATGAATTAACAAATATTATATTACAGGCTGGGCTTTGGTTATTCCTGTTTTCTGTTTAAAGTTGGATTGACCTTCAGAAAACTGTGTTCATCTGAGCTTTGCATGAGTGAATCCACACAATACATCGTAAGAACTATGAAGATGTTGCAATAAATAGGCTTTGCTGCCTGCAGAGTTTGGACCAACTACTTCCCTTCAGTGATGTGAATTTAATTACCAGCAGTAAGCAGGGCTTGGGTGTTTCCTACACACGGTAACTTATTACTCAAATGTTGTTTATCTCAGAGGTAAAATATATGGAGCAGGTGGTACCAAAAGTAAATAAATCACCCTCAGAGCAAAATAAGACCAGGAAAATCATTAAGGATATGAAACAAAAAGGGGAAGCATTGTATGCTTTTGGAGGCAGAGAGCATATTTCCTTTGTTTTATGAAAATACTACTGAGGCTGACTTGTTGGTTGGCTGCGGTGCTATAAATAATAGCAGAGGGAAATACAGAAGGCAGCTTTCTTTTCCCACGTTAATAACCACCCTGATCAACCTGCTGAAAAGCATTGGCAACATGTCATTGACAGGTCAATAGTCTTAGTAAATCACAAACACTTGGGGGATTTTTAAGTGGTTTTTTGATCGTTTCCTGAAATTCACCATGTAAGGTAACTCTTTAAGATTCCTTTCCAACAAAGGGTTTAAAGCTACTGGTACAAACCTGCTTGAATTGTGAGCAGTAGCCTGTTACATATTGATAATGGCCCCAGCACTACAAAATTGCATGCGTGTGTGGGACTTCATGTACACCAGTAGCCTCAAGGGTAGTAAGTGCATGAGCAAAATATAAAACCTATTATGTTTATAATGAGTTTCTAGGGTATGAGCAGCATCAGGCAGGCAGAGATCTGTGTGCTGTTGACCAAAGCTGAGCTGTGTAAGAGCTGGCAGGTTCTCTAAAGGAATGTGTGTAGATTTGGAGTCAGACCCTCTCTCCTGCAACTGGAGTTTATTACACTCACACAATTAAATGGGTAAGGATGTTATTGAAGTCCTTCTCCTTAAGCAGGGTGAGGTTTAGAGAAGACACATGGGGTTGCTTGGCGGTTATGCTGTTGTACGACGGCAGAAGTCACGAGCCTTGCAGGGCAGCACTGCTCTTGCACACCCCATCCCTCCCATTCTCTGTGGGTTTCTGATGGTGGCAGGTGCTCATGGGGCAGTGGATTCTCATCCTGCCCTGATATTTCTGTTTTGTGATTGAATAGCATTTGAGTATAATAGAATATTTCAGTTGGAAGGGACCTACAACATTCATCTAGTCCAACTGCCTGACCAATTCGGGGCTGTCCATAAGTTAAAGCATGTTATTAAGGGCATTGTCCAGATGCCTCTTAAACGCTGACAGGCATGGGGCACCAACCACCTCTCTAGGAAGCCTGTTGCAGTGTTTGACCACCCTCTCGGTAAAGAAGTGCTTCCTAATGTCCAGTCTGAACCTCCCCTGACGCAGCTTTGAACCATTCCCACACATCCTATCACTGGATCAGCACCTCCCTCTCCACGTCCCCTCCTCAGGAAGCTGTAGAGAGCAATGAGGTCGCCCCTCAGCCTCCTTTTCTCCAAACTAGACAAGCCCAAAGACCTTGGCCTCATAGGACATTCCTTCCAGCCCTTTCACCAGCTTTGTTGCCCTCCTCTGGACACATTCAAGGACCTTTACATCCTTCTTAAATTCTGGGGCCCAGAATTGCACACAGCACTCAAGGTGAGGCCGAACCAACGCTGAATACAGTGGGATAGTCACCTCTTTTGACCGGCTGGTTATACTGTTTAACGCACCCCAGGATGCGGGTTGCCCTCTTGGCTGCCAGCGCACGCTGCTGGCTCATGTTGAGCCTGCTGTCAGCCAGCACCCCCAGATCCCTTTCTGCAGGGCTCTCCAGCCACTCCTCTCCCAATTTATAATTGTGCCTGGCCTAGGTGCAGAATCTGGCATTTGGACTTGTTAAATTTCATCCCATCAATCATTGCCCGGTTCTCCAATCTATCTAGATCTCTCTGCTAGGCATCTGAAAGGTGCAGTCCCGAGGCTGTGGCAAATGGATGTCCTCTTAATTACCCACATACCCGATTCAGTAAGGAGAACCAGTAGAGATCTTCCCCCAGTAATATGTTCTTATTGAACAGTTTCCCTAAAATGAGATCTAATCAGTCAAGTCCACTTGCTTCCTGCCCTCCCCGCTGGTGAGTAGCAACAATGTTTGTGTTGGTGGTTGTTGATTAGGAGGCGAGCAGACAGCAATCTTTTGGTTGCTAGATTAAATTGAAATCCCACTTACTTTTACATGGAATGTGAATTCACATTCATTACAAGAACATTTCCTTTTAATAACATTTTTTAAAGTATGTATAAACATGCAGTTTTCTTGTTTTGACTGCTTTAATGTTGACACAGATCACTCCAGTGGGTGGAGAACAGAAATCAACCGACTTGATGAATTGCAAGGTGTAGTTCAGACTCAAGGATACTTTTCCTGAAATTCAACTACTTGCACTTTAAGCATAGCCTTATTGTTTAAGCAATTGCTCCAGTTCAAAGTAAACTTTCTGCTTCAACTGACTTTGAATGCTTTCTTTTAGGAGCTCATGGGTAATAAGTTGTATGTGGCCTAAAAGTTGCTCAGCATATTCAGAGGTGCGGAATTTGGGGAGGAAAATTTTTTCTTCTGTGATCTTAAACAATACAAAGGAACATAGTTTTCCTGCGGTAGCAAGTAATCTCACTTCTAGTATTGGTTTATAATTTAATGTACCACTTAGAACAGCATTGTGGTATGTAATTAACAGTTCACTTTGCTGTTGTTACCCCACAAGTTGTGCAGATATTGAGTAATATTTAAAAGTCTTTTTGTATTAAACAAAACCAGCAGTACAGAAGTTTGTCCCTTGAATGGCCTTTGTTGTCTTAACATACATATTTTGTATCTGCCTGGATATTAAGTTAGTTATGGGATAACTCTCAAAAGGTAAGGGGAGCTGTAAGGGGCTGGACCTGTTCCCAAGTTCCTGAACTTGAATTTTTTTTTATTAGCAAGAACATTTTTATCCATCATAATTTTTGAAAACACACCCACAATGCATTATAGTTGCTTTTAAGCTTGATAGAAAATGCTTTAAAATTATTCTGAAGTATCATGAATACCATTGCTTTTGTATTTTTTTTCCTTTCTTCATGGTAACTTTCTGATATTTTAAAACCTTTCCATTAGCCAGACTTGGTGTGGTGGCAGTAGAAAAATCATTTCACTGAGAAGTGTGGGACTTAAAATCTGGGCTCTGTGGGAGGCAAATGGAGTGTAAGATATGAGATCATGGACCCTCCAGGGAAAAAAAAAATGTCCTGGCTTCAGAAGCAGAATATCAGATCCCTGGCCATACCAGGATGGCCCTTGCTGCCTTTGCCACCAGAGAGGTTGTGAGACCTATAATCAAAATCGCTACAGGAGATTTGGTTTAGGGTAAAAAATAGTAATGTAAATCTACAAAGTCTTTACGGACTTTTTTCCCAGGAACAGAAAACTAGAGTACCTACCTGCCTGCCTGCCACTCACGCAGACGTGCATGCGCACACACACCTTTCTTCTTTTCCAGTCCCCCGGCGTGTGTTTTGGCAAGGAAGTCTGGACCATGCAGGCAGTGGTCTGTCTGTGGTGCGTTTGGAGCCGCAGCCTAAGGAACTGCAGTCTCCTTGCAGGCCTGTCTATTTGATAAATTTGGTTAGAAACAGCCTAATATTCATGGCTGCAATAGTGTGATGAAGCAGATTAAAGGAGGTGTCTTCCTTTCATGAGCGTAGTTTCTCCAGTTTTCCCTGGCATTAAAATGAGTCACTGGGGAGAAGGAGAACGGTTGCTCTGTGAGCATCAACAAACATTTCCGTGTGGGACTTCTAGTATGTTTTCATAGAATGTTTCCTGAAAAGCCACAGTTTGTGGTCCATTAATGTGAAGTTTAGTCCCCATCCCCTGTTCTGAAATAGAACAACAAAGTCCTAAGAAGTCAAAGTGAACAATATGGATTTTTTTAACCTATCAGAATGGTCCAACCCTGATAGCCAGGCAGCAGCTCCCTGCTCAGCCTCTTTGTGGACAGGGCAGGAGGCCTTGTGCTGTGGGAGCAGCGTTTGCTCCCAGCAGCTATTTCTCTGTTATCTGCAGGGAGAAATGTGTGGGCTGCATGGAAGCCTTCTGTGGCCACCAGCTGGACCACGCTGATCACGCATGAACATGCTTGTGCTCTGCTAGACTTTGCCTCTGCTCTTTCTCCTAGCCTTCTTTATCATTGTTTGCATGTTTTCAAATCATTCTTGTCCTTCTCTCATTAAATTCATTTTCAAGAATAATTAAAGGTCTTCCTTCTATTCTTCATCTTCTCCCCTTTTCTGGTTAGATGACTGTAGGGAAGGTCTCGCGTGCAATTGAAGCTGTGGCTGAAGTTCTTGTCAATCTGTATGTGAATGATCACAGACCCAAGCCACAGCTTCCCTCCCTTGAACTGGTAAGACTAAACCCACAAAAAAACAATAACTTGACTTAAGAGTGGTGTTTCCAGAACATCGTCGCGACTTAAGATCCTGGTTGTGGAGCACTTTAAGCGTTACGAAAGGTCTTAGTCTAACACTTATTAAGGAATCAAGTGCATATTGGCAAAATATGCTGATGTGTGGATATGCTGGAGACGTTGCTCACCATGTCTTCTATTTGTATTTTTTACTTGTCTGTATGAATTAAAACTTCAGGAGGCTTTTATTAAATGTAATTACTGGTACAATTAGTAACAGAAGACATTTATTAATCTGGGTGGCTTCTAAAGAAAGTTTTGTACAGTGCATGTTTATGGTGTTATTTTTAACACTCAAATGCTGAATCACCGTGCCTCATTTTGAAGAGAGCTGTTTTTAAACTCTGACACTATTCTGTGTTGAATTCAGAAGCGGTCTCTGGACAGAGCTACAGGTTCTTGCCCCATTCCTCACTCTCTATCTCCTGCCTCCACTGCTCAGAGCTGTCAGGTATTGGGAAGCAAAGTAAGGTGTTGTGTTGTGGTGTTGACACTTACTTATTAGCCATCACTAAACTCAGTTGCTTCTGCTTCATTGTAACTATCTGTTCTATTAACACTGTATTTTTAAAAATGCATTTGTATATTTTTCCATTTGCATGGTTGTTCATTTGGAAAGTTTCATGCTCTGAAGTGATCCATCACAGCAAAATAGATTACTAATGGCAGATTTGGAATAGGATCCTCAACTTTTAAGCACAAGACAATGTGACGGTGACAATTGTGACTTGCACTTAACATGAAAAAATTGTTCCAAGGCCTTCTTTTGCTGGCAAATTAAAGATGAGTTGTGTGGACTGTGTGCTGCTGTCTGAGTGTGCCTGGACTCTGCCAAGCCTGCGCCTCCTCTGTCCCGTGGTACCTCTCCTGTGGCAGCGGGACGGTGGAAGGGGAGGGAGATGGTGATGGCTGTGGCAGAGACGGGATGCTCATCTGTACCAACCTATAACTAAGTATAGTATGATAATACATAGTAACATCCTCATACCCGCCTCTGATAAGGAAAGGGAAGCCCAGTGGCATCTAATCCATCTGTAATTTATTTTTCTGTACCTTTTGCATGTATATCCAGAGAGGATGACATTTGTGGCAATTAAAGAATATTAATTGCCAGCCCAAATTCAACAAAAACTTTCAAAATTGTTTCAGGTTGTTAATATTGATCATATTTTAAAGTCCAATGAGTTAAAAATATTCTGAATGTCTGTGGTAGGAATTAAATTGATTTTTAAAACAAACCAAGCCCCAGCTTGGGCTGTAATCTCAGGCTGAGAGGGGAAGCACATCTGCGGCGATCTAAGGGATAGTTCAGACACCGGCATCGAAGACTGTCAGTTTTTCTTTCTGGACCTTAAAGCACGAGCCTGCATTTTCCTCTGGAGTGTGTATGAACCGAGTCTTCAGGGTGTCTGTTTTCTTAGCTCCAAATGCGTGTCTGTTGTTTGAGGCTGGCAAGGTCTGCCTTTGCCCTCTTCTGAGAAACACCGGTGCCCGCAGCCGTGAGGTGCCAGTGCCCGAGGCAGCGCGGTGCGGGGTGGTGAACGAGCACTTGGGGCTGATGCTGCTCTTGTACCCGAGTAAACACAAAATGTCACTGAACTCCCAGAGGGAGGCTGGATGCAAGTCCAGCTGAAAACTCACCCCTTGAAGTCCTTTGATGTCTGATTTATGAATTGCTGCATAAACCTACAGAATTGCAGCAAATGAGTAATAAAAAAGCTGACTGATGCTTGTTTTAATTGTGTGTGGAGGGTGCTGTGTAAAACTTCAAGCAGCAAAAGCAGCTGCCCACTTAGTAAGAATTTATATCTGGGTGTAGTGCAACAGGTTTATGTGCATTTCTATTTTTATCTTTTAACAGGGATCTCTGCGAAAAGAATTTCCTCAGTCTGTCGGGGGGAGTGACATTTGTTATTTCTGCAAAAAACGGGTATATGTTATGGAGCGGCTGAGTGCAGAAGGCCACTTCTTTCATAGGGAGTGCTTCAAGTGTGAAATATGTTCTACAACACTCCGTTTAGGAATTTATGCCTTTGATGTTGAAGAAGGTAATATAAGAGCTATTTAAGAATATTTTACAATGTCTGAGTATTGATGCTTTTAATGGAACTAGGGAAAAAGTCCTGGCTGAGTAGCACGGTCAGGAGGAGGTCTGCCAAGTATGTTGTTTGCGTCCATGCTGGTCTTTGAGTCCTTCTACTTGTAGTTCTAGTCTTTCAAAAGAATCCAGTTATGACAGACCTGAGCTTTAGATGAAGAAATCCTCAGTGGAAAGTAAGTTGAGTGACCAAAATGCAGTTTGTTCAATCACAGGTCAAAGCGGGGGGGGGGGGGAAATAAGGTGCTTTTTCTCCAACAATACAGAATTATTCTCATCCCTCATTTATATTTGGCCATTAAATAAGGTGATCTATAAGGTTAAGCCATGATAGTGGCAGATTTACACGGATGGGGGGAATATAGGTTATTTCTTTCAAGATGTTATGGCTCAGGAGTTGAAAGCAGTGTAGTGGCCAAGCAGCAGTGTAATTCATTCCAGTCTGCTGTAGAACAGTGCTCAATCCCACCTAGAGCCTGGGTTTTTTTGGTTTAGAGGGAAATTATTAAACTGAATTGAAATTCCCTTGCCACTTCCAAGTGATTTGAGTAGATCGGAGTATTAACCTGATCTCCTTCTACGAAGTATTAAAGACTCAAGGCCAAAGGTGGTTCTTTTGCCGTCCAGAGAATCTTCTGCAAAGACTTTTTTGGACTGAATATTTGACTTTTTGCTGCTTGATGTCTTGTTTTGGTTTGTGACTTGGTATTTATGGAATCTTGTTTTTCTGCTGTTTATTAATCTTAAACCTGTGTGGTAGATAAACGACCTTGCCTTGTTTAACACATGTACAAATCTGTGTACTGTAAAAGAAACCTGTTCAGAGCTGTGAGCTATTCAGTCAGTGGCAAGTTTCCCATTCCCTTTGCTGCCCAACCATTAATTATCCTGATTTCATCTTTTTAGAGATGCAACAGTGAGATTTCAGTCCATAGACATATAGGTAAAATATCATATAATTTACTTTTTCTCTTGTAGGTAAATTCTACTGTAAACCTCATTTTACACACTGCAAAATGAGTACTAAACACCGAAAGAGAAGAGCAACATTACAGGTCCAGGGAAAGGTATGTATTGGTTATATTACTAATGCAGGAAATGTTGAGGCAGCTTTATCTGGAGCAGGGTGCAATCCGTGTGTGTGTGTAGTGTGTAGTAAAATCTATACTAAAATATAACCTCCTGGTTCTGTGAATTTGGCATATTTATAGTCTGGTTCTCAATGGAAACTAGCTTTTCCTATACAAAGTAAAGTTGAATTTAAGAGCAATTGGAAATGACATCTATAAAAACTTGAAAACAGTTACAGAAACTGGACTTCCATTTTTAGAACTATATTTAACATTTTTTTAATGCTTTATATAAGGAGGCAACAGAAGCATGGAAGAAAGAGGAATCCAAACCCACAGAGACCACCACAGAAAGCACTTTGTCTACCGCTAGCAGTCCAGAGGACAGGTCCCCAGGTATCCTGACTTCCTTCTTTAGGGGCACGCTAAGCTGGCCCCTTAGGGTGACAAGGGATCTGCTTGACATTCCCAGACGCCTGTCTAACTGGATGCATGGTTTTCTGCACGCTACCAATCTTCATTTCAGGGACAATGCATATAACTATACCTACTTGTATGAACTCTTGAGCCTTGGTGTGCCGTTCCTTTGTGCTCTTCTAGAGGTACTTACTCATATGTACCGGGAAGCAGAGCTATCACTTGAAAATGTGCTTGAATGGGTGAAAAAATTCTATAGGGTTTAAATTCTTCTACGTGTCTTGCTTAGTTGTGCCTTTCAGATTTTCAAAATTAACAGCCTCGCTATTTTCTTGAGGGGCTTTTTTGGTTTGGTTTTTTTTTTTTTTTACTTTTCATGCAATTTAATGTGTGACTTAAATGAATGGTGGATTCCTCCTGATATAAATGAGGTGCAATCAAAATTTTCAATATAAAAAGTACTGTATGTTAGAGCATGAAGGGCAGTGTCCAGACACATTTCCAGAACACGAAGACGGATGAAGGATATTTTGTAGATTTTTTGTTTTTTTTCTCCCCCATTTTATCCTGTGATCAGACCATTGCGGGGGTGGTACATTTTAAAACCATTCTTCTCCCTGTCCCATCCTACCCCCCCCCCTTTTTTTTTTCTTAGACCAAGAAAGAATGTGCATTCTTTCAGATGTTTGGGGAATATTTATGACAAATGACTGGGTTTTGAAACCTGAATATGGCGCATACCTTTTTTTTCTTGCTTTCATCTTTGCTCTGGGTTATGAGGTTTATAACTTGCATGAATATGTTAAGAAAAAAAAAAAAATGTACTTAATTCACATTGCTCCTAGTCATGTCTTTTACATTTCTTACATGTGATAGATACCCTTTGTTGATAGTGGGTATACTCTGTACTACTAATTTATTTAAAGTTTTGAAATAAATTTGAAGAGCAAACCTTAGTTGAGTGAAGGCTTGATTGAAACTGTAAGTCAAAGGAACTGGTAGTGTAATTAGACCTGATTTATTCCTCAAGTCAAGGCTTCTTCATTAGGTGGCTGATTCAAGGAATATCAACTTACGGAGCACTCATCGGTAACTGAAATCACTGCTGTTGTGCCTCTGGGTAGGCACTGCTCCTATTATCTTTTGGAATTTTTAAAAAATACAAGTTCAGAACAAAGAACAAAAGCCTACAAACTTATTCTAAGGAGATTACTTCTTAGTTGGGTATTTCCTTAATTTCAATGTATAAAGCTGATAGCAGAAAGGTGAAATTCTATAATCTGGAGCAGCTGTTAAGTAAATTTCTTTCAGATGTCTCTTAACAAGGTCTACCTTAATCAGAAGGTGTTGGGACAGATTAAATAAGCTATTTAACAGCAAGGAGACACCAACATCCCAAATTCTGATTTACTTTCAGCCTAGTTAGCCACTGAGGTAAGCATGCTCCCTGCCTCTTAAATACTTAAATGTTCAAATTCAGAAGTTAACCAGGAAATAGGTAAATACATAAACATGGTAATATGTATAGCCTAAAATAAAAAGCATCTGTAGCATTTATTTCTAGCCAAAAGAATGTGGCTTAAATAATAGGAAATAATGTCGCATTCACTTAGTACCAAAGTTGAGGATCACCTTCCAGAGGTCTTAAATGTCTGCGCTGCTTATGGGCTGGCAGTTTTTTGATTTTTTTAACGTAATGTGGGAAAAGATAATTTGAATTGTTTTGTTTCTTAGGTATTAAAAGGAAATGTGTCTTCTGTTTAAAATAAATGACAAACTGGATTTTTCTTTAGGTAGTTTGACTTTCTTTGAACTACAAGGATAAAGCTTTTCACATTTTAGAGTGCTTATGTATTTTGGGAAAAAATTGTTAAGTATATGCACAAAACTTGAAAAAGTGCTTGAAGAAAATTGTTTAGGTATAAGGTAGCATTCATTTGAAATAAATAGCCATTAATGCTCAAACATGTATCAGCAAAACTTTGCTAGAATATTGACCGGACACAGCGACAATTATAGTAACATGGTGGGCATCTGTATATATGTAAAGAAATGTATCTGTACTCTTTTATAGCATTTAAAAAAAACTCCTTTGGAACACTGTATACTTTTTAATTATTTGCTAATGATAGTAGTTGTTTCACCCTAAAACGGAAAAAATCTGCATTGGGATTTACCATGTTACTCCTGCAACACAGCAAACTGCTAAGTGGTAAAGTTTTAAAATTTGGCTTGCCATCAATTGTGATTTCAGTTTGTCAATGGTACAGTCTTTAGGAACATTTTTTTCCTGAAATTTTCTCCTGCTGTTTACTACAGGAAATTTTCTGCTTTTCAGCAAAGTGAGCATAATGGTAAACTTACAGAAAATGGTGATACAGTAAGAAACTTGGAAAACTCTGATGTCCAATGAATTTAAAGCAAATGAATCTTACTAATAGAAAGTTTAAAAATAAAATTAAAAAATTTAGAGATGGTATTGACTTTATATATATTTATATAATGGGGAATAAAATCCCTATGTTCCCACAACAGAATTCAGGAACTTGCATAATGAAAACATTTTCCTGAGGAATCTTAATTACGTTGCGTATTCCACTGGGAGTTTGCAGGTGATTCTGCTGGGAAGTTTTTTTTATTGGTATCAATCTAATTGGTAGATTTTTTTTTTTTTTAATCTCTTCATCTTAATATTCTGCTAGTAAGATTCATACCTATTTGTCCTCATTCATGGTTTAATGAAAAAAGGCAGTTTCATTTTGGCCAATTCTTCTTTGTGCCTACGTAATCTTTCTGGTGCTTTCCTATATAACCAAGTTAAGTTCTGTGTTTTTTTTCCTGCTGTCTTCTCTGTCAATCTCCCTCGTTGCTTTTAGTCCACTTCATCATTCCGGTGCTGCACCCACTCACTGGCTGAAGCCTTTCTGCTCTCAGGTGATTTTTTCTGCTTGCC
This sequence comes from Calonectris borealis, assembly GCF_964195595.1. Lineage (NCBI taxonomy): Eukaryota > Metazoa > Chordata > Aves > Procellariiformes > Procellariidae > Calonectris > Calonectris borealis. The sequence goes on from NC_134325.1 coordinate 10,597,046, forward strand.
AGTTCCAAAATTGTGTGACTAACACTGTTGTTTGACAGCATTTCATTGCGCCTTTTTTTAAGACTTTTGGAGCAAACTGTGTGTGTCTGGTATATTAATGGATGCGAGCTTTGGCATGATCATTTAACCTGTTGCTGAGTTCACGGTTCTAGAAAAGGTAACGTCTGCGCTCTCTGTAGAGAATGTTTTTCTCTCTGTGTCTGTGCATGTACACTTCCTTGTGCCTTTAAGGTAAGTTAGGCAAGTACATTGTTTCTTGAAAGAACTAGTTAAAGCCTTATTTCTTTCAAAGGAGGGATTTAAAATAAGGTCAGGACAAGATTAGCCAGCTGATTCTCCTGGTTAGCGTGAACACCTATTTCCATTGAGCTCAAATATGCAATGAGCAAGCAACGTTTGAGCACTGTGGCGCTTTCTAAGCACGTCTTTGCTTTCATACTGGAAAAGCACAATATAAAAGGATTCTGTTGGAAGAAGTGGTCAAAGCGATGCAAATTCCAGTCTTCCACCCCAAGTAACATAGTAGGCAGGCCTAACAGCAATAGATGTGCATGCTATTTTTAGTCTGTAATATCAAAATGCCAAGTTTATATAACCAGAGTGTTTTGGTTTGAATTGTTTTGTTAACTAATTAACTAGGCCCCATTTGCCACTCTGATGAATGGATTTGTCTTATTGCATGAGGCATTGCCACTACTCTCCATGACAAATTTGTGTGATTATTTTGTATGTATTTTTTTATATAATAAAAAAATTATTCCAGTATGTGATTCCAGTATGTGTAATCACATGTTGATAATCTGCGAGGGGAAATGAATCCAAACAGGAACCAAGGGCTCAGTCTGACAAGCAAGTGCGTGCTAAGGTTTTGGTTGGTATGGCCATGACCCAGCCTTCCCTGCTGAGGATCCCTTTCAAAGGGATCAAAGGATCCTTCGGGGATTGATCTAAGCAGCAATTTTCAGGAGGGGCCAAACATCCTCTGCCGCTTGCCCCATTTCACGTGCCTCAGCCAGGAATGCCGAAGGCTTCAGGGTGAGAGCCCCACGCCTTATCTCGCTGACCTGTATGTTTGCATGACTAAAGCAATAGTATTTTTTTGTGTGGGTATCCTAAAATATCTTGACGGCTTTGAAAGTCCCCACGCTGTGCCCACACAGAAACCTCTCTGCATTTTAAGCATCACTTCCTGCACAAATGGTTAGGACGTGACTTCCTATGTATTTCAGGGCTACGGTGTTTCCTTACAAAGCTCAGCATGCTTTGAGATGAAGGTCGTGACGTAAGGTCTGCCATTTCAAACCACTTCCCATTGCTGTTTTTTTTACCCTCTGTTGCAGGGTCTTCCTAGCTTTTCCTGGCCAGAGAGGATTCTGTCCTTCTCCTCCTAAATCTTCTGTCTTCATTTTACTTTATAATCTTAACTGAATAGTTTTATTAAATAGATTTTAACACTGTATTTAAATTTTCACATGGAAATTCTGTATTTTGCACACAGTGAAAATTGTTTTAGCTTTATTTATGATATCTGCTGTAAACAAAAATAAATGTAGTTCTTTATAAGTCTCCTTGTTTCATCTTTTCCTTTTAAAAATATTTCCTGAGGACAGAGACTTAATAGCAACTTCACACTCGTTTTGCGAATTCCTCTTCTGGTGGATGCTGTTATCTTTGTTGCGGCCTGACCCAAAGGCCAGAGAGTTTCACTGTGGTGGGATAATCGCATGTGTGTCCCTTTTGAAAGGGATATACGTCGGGGTCCTTGACAAGTTATCCCATCCACTGCAGATCAGGAGGTGCCTGGTGTTGGGGTTTATCCTTCTTGGGAACGATTAATTGGTGTTGGTGAGCATGGGGGTTGTGTATTGCGTATACAAATGGCACTTGTCCTCTTCTCTTTGACTTCTGTTACCTTTCCTGATGTTTTTATTTTGCATATTAACAAATGCTAAGTTACATGTGTTTGGGATCGTGCGCAGGAAAAGCAGGTAATAACTGTGGGTAAAGCTTGACCTTTGCTGCTGGCTCTGGAGTGCTATTTGCAAGCTCCCTGTATCTTCTGGACCCCTGGAAGCTGCAGCTAATGGTGACCTATTATCTGTTAAGAGTGGCGTTGTTTTATTTATGTATTTATTTTGCCTTCCTTTACTCTGTCATGGGTTTTTTTTAATTTAAATTCTTGTTTTTTTAAAGCTGGTGTTGTGGTTCTTTGTAAACAGCAGGTTCTCCAAAAGAGCTTTCCTAAGTCTTCCTCGCCTTCATCTTCTTTCTTTTACTTGCTCTGCAATTCTTAAGCTATAATCTCTTCCGTTGCATTTCAAGAAAAAAGCAAATCCCAGAAAGAATAGTCCCAATAATTTAATGGAAAGATTGTGTGATTTTTTTTTTTTTTTTTAAAGTTAATTTGAACTGAGCCTCACTAGGGCTGATTGAGTGACAGAAATGAATTTTTTGAAAGTGTTGCTAAAGACAACATTGCTAAAGAACAACAAATGTTACTCCCAATGAACTATTCCATCTTCCCTGCCAAAGAAAAAGCCACTATGCACAGTAGAAAGTTTGCTGTCCAAGGGGGAGATGATTTGCATAATGAAAACATAAGGCAATGAATACCATTTAAGACAATACTTGGCACTTCCTTAATTGCAATGGACAAAGCAATTTGGGTAAAACTAAATTTACTCTTTGCACAATTTACAGTTTCGAAGCAGGCTCATTTCTGCCATCTTTACTTGATCATTTTAGGCAGAGGCAGTGGCATGGAAACATCAGAAGAGGTTTTTGTGTCTGCAGAAGGTGATGATTTGTTTGGCACTGAAGCTTTCAGAGGCATCAGATGTTCATGCTGTTCTCATAAAGTTTCACTTATTCCTGCTAAAATATCAGTACAATAGCTTGGAATTGGGGTGATGTTAGAGTCTAGATTTGTAGTAATTGTGTTGTTCGTGGTGGCGCAGAAGGCCCAAAAAGTCAAGTCACTAGCAAATCCTGTCGCTAGAGGGATATACCGAGTAGTAAAGAGTCCATGCCCTGGAGCGCTAGTGGACAAGACAGGACACAGTGTACAGAAAAGAAATAAAACAGACAAAATGAGCAACACGAGGGGAGCAAGTTGTTAGTTCCCTCACTGTCAGTAAAAATCATTACACAATAAAACTCAATATTCCTTGTTTGGCTGCCAGTAATGCTGCTAGAGGAAGAGACAAGTGGGTTAAGTTCAAGCGAATTTAACAAGCCTAATTTGGGACTCCTGTCTTCCACTGGCCATGTGAGCAGACCTCCCTGTGAGTAGGAGGCTTGAATCCTCCTACTGCTCTTGTGTCGAGCTCTCTCCAAAAGCTCCAGTGCTCTCGGTCTCCAGCAAGCACACGCTCTTATAAATGCACCCCAAAGCAGTAATGCATTGTCCCTTTGTATAGCTGGAATTGGCAGCGGTGCGTGTTGGGAAGGCAGACAGGCTGCTACTCTGGTCTCCAGCTGCCGCTGAACTGGGTGCCTTCCAAAAATCATGGTTCGGAGCCGATGATACTAATGCCTCTTTACCTAGTTAATGCTTTCTAAGACTTGAAAGCTACTTGATGTTAGAGGTGCCATTATAGCACTAGAAGTGCAGAGGTGACGGTTGCTGTGTCTGGCCGGCGTGGGAGTTGCTCTGTCTTTCCTTCTCTTTATATGGTTCAAATGGGTTCTGAACTTGTCTGTTGCCACTAGGGCCATTTGGATTGGAAATACATACACAGATGTGCTTTTTTTGAAAAGCCAGACTAATCTTTCATTCTCAAAGCAACACAGCATTACCTGCCTAGATGTCTGTTAATGAAAAGCAAACATGTTGGGATTCTGTAAAGGTAACCTTCCTTTATTGTAATTATGCTAATACTTTATAATGAAAAAGATCTTGCAGTTTTTAAGCATACTTGATTTGGAAAAAAAAAAAAAAAGAGTACTGACAAAACTTCTTAAAATTGCTCACATTCAAATGTCAGCCTTTCATTAACTCTACTAAGAAGAGTAATTTCTATTCCTCTTGGTTTCTTCTAGACTGCTACAGCTATAAAATGCCAGTCCAAGTTGCTTCTGTATGTATTCAAACCTCAAGCAAGGGCTATGGTCTGCGTTTTCCCACAACATTATGGCAATTAGTTACTATAATTGGCTTTAATTCATTTCTGGCTCGCTCATTCCTCACATTCCAATCAAAACAATGAGTTCTGAAATGCACTGAATTCTGCATTAATATTTATGTTTTCGAAGGCATGACATGTTTGCAGATGACTTGATTTTTTTGCATGAAAGATTATGTCGCTGAAGATCAGAAGACATTATATATTAATGTTTGATCCAAGTATATATATTAGTCATGTAAATATTTCCCCAAGTCTCTTTCCTTTTCTTCATGAACTGTGTTAACATAAAAAGAAGGGAGGCTTTGATCTCATCTTGTCAGGTGGTGGGCTCCAAACTTCTTTGTAATGGCTGGAATTTCTTTTGAAATGTGAAATTGCGAAAAAATTTGCTATAGTCTTGAATTTTCTCTTTCAGCATTTATTTCAGCAGGTATTAATTCGTGTCTTTGTTTTACGGTTTTTGGTGCTTTGAGTCTGTGTACAAAAAAGTATTATTTTGACAGACACTGATCACTCTAGAGAATGAAACCGTTGTGGCTGCACTCCGAATTCACAATTATTACATGCATTAATATACCAGACTAACACAGATTGCTCTGATAAAATATATATTTACTCTAAAATGATAGAAATAGTGTGTTGTTATAGCAGTTTTTGTTTGAGAAGCAATTTTCCATAAATATATACATTCAGCATACTTAGTAGGTTTTCAGTGAGTTGCTTTTTCCTTTATCTCTAAGTTTTGCTTAGTTTGTATTAGAGCATAAATGTGCACTGTCCCGGATGCATTCAAAAGTCGTGTGCTTTGGGCTCTGCCTCGCTTTGCCAACTTCACATTCGCTGGTTGTATTTTGTGCCTGAATTCAGAAGTATCTGTTCCTCGAGTAAGTAATGGTTCCCTTGAAAAAGTGTTTTGCTGCTGAAGAACTCGTGTAGGAGCTGGCATGGGCCCACAGGGGAGAGGGAGAAGGTGGGCTCCTGGCATGGGGACAGGAGGAGGGGGCCGAGGGGGAGCCTGTCACTGGGCTATGGGTGGAGAAGGGGCAGCAGGAAAGCATTTGCTTCTGGTGGTTGGAAGCCGGGCAGGCGATCACGCCGCATTGCACAGGGAGCAGTGTGCCACCCCATGGAAATGGGAGCAGTGGTTGTCTTTATTCTTTGCCCTGTTAGCCACCATAACATGGAGATGACCTCTGTAGACATGTGAAGGAGGCCTGAGGAAAAAGGAGGAGAAAGGTGGCAAGAACTGAAATCTGTGAAATGTCCAACATCCTATCTTTTACAGGGGTCCTTTTTCAAGGACAGAAATCTGCCTGGCGGTTTGTCAGGTGTGATGAAAACTCAAAGTTTGGACAGGACATCAGTTTGGGAATGCTGCTAGAAGCTTTCCAGCCTCTTAAGGCAGATCTGTGAAACACCTTAATGGGATGCCTTCAGTTTCAAACTAACGCAGGTGATCCTCCCGTGCAGCCTTGCACGTGTTGAAGCTCAGGCTGCAGGGCACAGCTGAAGCTGTAAGAGGCTTCAGCTCTGGTTTCACTCCAGTGCGGGCTGGTAACCAGTGTATTGCAGCAAGAGCAAGGTGGAGGTGTTGTGGTTCCTCCATCCCCTCTCACAGTCCCACGTGGGCTGTGCTTCCCTGGCGAGTGCTTTCTGCTCTGCGTCTCGTCCCTGTGCTGGCTGGGTTCATTTCAGCTGTGCTTCCACAGCACTGGTATGGGACCTTCCTTCTGCCCCACAGCTTTCTTAACGCACTGCTGTATTATAAGCAGGACTCAAAAATTATTTTTTTCATCTATTATACAGTAAGAAGTCAGAGAGACAGTGAAGTGTGCTGGGTGTGCTACAAAGCAGTTTGTGGTCTGCTGACTGAATTTCTTAATGTCGGTTTTTGATGCCAACTGGTGTTTGCTTTCACCATCAGAGCTGCCTATGTTTATGAGTAACGCCACTTTAAGATTGTTCGCTCCCGTCGTTGCCTTAGTCAGCAGCTCCGTACAGGGCCAGGCAGAGTCCATTCATCCTCAGAAAGAGTTATGGGGTGACACATTTTAATGGCAGGCTAAGAGCCCCAGGATTGCCAGCCGGAAAAGCAGGACACGGGTTAGGCTGGGGTCTTTGTGGGGGGGCCCTGTGTTGTATTGGGCCAGTTGCCCAGCCAGGAAGGTGAGCCGTGTGCCAGCCCGGGGTGCCCGGGCACGCGCCTGCTGCTGATAAGAGCATTACCAGGGATTTCAGTGGTGCTTTTCACCTGAGGACCTGAAAGCCTTTTGCCAGTCCTGAATGGCGGGGGCAGCCGTGGGTAAGTACTGCTCCTGCTTCGCAGCCGTCAGGGAGACACAGAAGCGTCGTGTGTCAGAGGTGCAAAATGTCACATCCCAAATGCAGGCTGCAACGTCCAATTCCAGTAGGTTTCCTCCTTCCTCCCCCCTGCCGAACAGGGCCGTCGCACAGACAGGCAACGTGGGCAGGGCTGTAAGAAATCGGTCATTTCTTGTCTGCTTTTTCTGGAGCCGCGGGGCGGGCGCCCAGCTGCCTGGGCTCGGGGCAGGGCAGTCGGGGCAGGGCCCCCTCTCGCTGCCAGCAGCAGCTATGAACAACTTCTTACCTGCTTCACGGGCCCAGCTGGGGGTTCTCCACCCGGTCAGCCACCAGACCTCGTGTTTGCTGTGAGGACCCTCCCAAGCCAGAGGGGTCAGGGGGCTCTCGGGGGCATTTTCTGGACCAGCGTCCCTGCAGAAACTTTCTTGCTGACCACCAGGACGCTGGGTGTGTTGTGTCCCAAAGCAGAAAGGCTGATACCATTTTAAAACTTCTTGTTTCCTGGCTCTGTTTCTGTTTTTCATCTGCCTTCCCTCAGGGGTGTTCGCTGGGTTTGTGTCAGTATAAGTTTTCATACTTGGGTTAGCTCGGCAAGGCTCGCTCTCCCTTTCTGCTTGTGCGGGGCTCCCGCTGTACCTTGCTTAGAAATGGATTCCCCTCTCATGACTTAAAATCAGCTAAAGAGGAGGAAGGAGGATAAATGTGAACACTTCTGGCTGCTTATGGCACGGCAGCGTGGACTTGGTGGGGAGGCTGCTGCAGCTGCCTTGGCTGGGGATTTTTCAGTGGAGCATCCTTGGCCTTTTTTGTCCAAGGCGGGCAGAGGCACGCGCAGAGCGGCCGCTCCCGAGCAAAGCTGACAAAAGGCAGCTGCCCTGAGCCAGCTGGTGCCCGAGGCGCTCGGCCCAGTGCTCCCGGAGGGGAGGGGGACGGTGCTCGGCACAGTTCGGGCTTTGTGCCGTTGTGGGCAGCGCGTGCTCTGCCCGAGGTGGGGGGGAAACGGCCTATCCGGCCCAGCTGCCCCACGGGGGCTTGGCTCTGCCCAAATGTGGCTGGTTCCCAAGCTCTTGTCATCTCCTTGTCAGGTCGCGGTAATGTGATTTGCCTGACGCTGGTTTGGCAGATGATGGGGAGCAGCAGCCCGCACGGAAAGTCAGGCTGACTTGTCAAGTGGGATTCGCCAGTATGAATAACATCTCCTGCTTATGTCTGTTCGTTGGCCCTGGCGTTATCGGTGGGGACACTCAGATGCTGGAGCGATCAGCACCTTATAAACGGTAATCATAGAAGGTGCCGAGAGCCGTCTGTGAAGCCCCGTGTGGGTGGACGCTAAGCCCCTTTGGTAAGGGCCTCTCCCTTGTCACGCTGCTCCCGGGCAGGTTTCTGAAGGGGACCCATGCCAGGGACTGTCACAGGACCGTGGTGTTTTCATCAGCTGAGCAAAACCCATTGCAATTGCACCACCAAGCGTGGCATAACATGGAAGAAAGTTTCAGTGCTTCTGTGCGCAGCGCTGCATTGGCACGGTGTGTGCCAGTCACCAGCGTGTAGCTCGGCACCTTTCCCCCATTAAATGGGGCTGGTGTGTTGGCAAAGCCTCTGGGACCAGGAGGAGGGATGTGATGATGCATTTATCTGTTTTGGAGTGGCAGAGGGATCTTGCCTGGTGGACAACATTAGCAGTTTGTTAGTCATGGAGGGGCAGTAAACAGCTCTGAGATTTGAGCTTTCAAAAATCTGAGCTTGAGCTTTTTGGCAAAGTGGTCTAGTTAGAGCTGGCATGGCCCGTGAGGGTCCTAGATTTGGGTCTGCGCAGCTCAGTGCCCCGTGCAAACCCTCCCTCGGTCCCCGCGGGGACCAGCAGTGAGGCCCTGCGATGCCGGGAGAGGTTTGCTCTCTGCCAGCGCGAGGCCGACAGGCCCGTGCAGCCGTGCTGCTCCTGTTCAGCTTGAGCAAAACCGGCGCAGGTGCCTGGTAGCTGTGGGGGAGACCTGCCCTGTATTTCCATGGGGATAAAATCACTCCAGGAGAAAATGACTAACAAAACTAATTGCAAGCTTTCAGGGCATTAAGGATATTCACGTAGCTCATGTCTGTAATACGCAGCATATTACAGACAAGAAAGACCTCTCCACTGCTGTGCTTGGCTGTCAGCTTTGCCCTCGTACGTGAGGGAGGAAGGCGAACCGAGGTATTCACGAAAGCACTTGAGATCCCCTAGGCCCTGATCCTGCCTGCTGAGAGATTTCTTCATCCTTGTTTCTGGGCTTCGGGATGACTTGCGGGGCTGTTCCCGCTGCGGAGCTGGGTCTCGGCACTGCGCATGTGGTCTCACCGCCGTGCTCCCTCCTTGGCCGTTCCCCCCGGGCACGGAGCCTTTTCAGGAGAGCGGTGCAGCTTGAAGGCATTGGTAGATACTGAAATGCATCCAGACCACTGAGGATGCTGGTACAAAAAATAATTAAAAAACAAACAAAAAAAAGAGGCAGAAATGCTTTTTAGGTTATGGTGGATCATCACTGGATGTTATTCTGTAAGTGTGTGAATTTTACAAGCCTGTCATTGAGAGAATCACAGTTACAATGATCTTTCAGTGAGCAAAACCGCCACGCTGAATTTGCATGCTTTTTGCTAACACGAAGCTGCCTGTGCGCTTTCTGCAGGGCTCAGCCAGGGAGAGCGTCTCCAGCGAGATGAAGGGAAAGGTCTCTCAGAACTCCTGCAGGAGGGCTGCTGCTGGACTTGCATGTACAGGGACCTCCAAAACCCATAATTATATTCCTAATTAGAGGCTGCTGCTTTGCCGAGCCATAAACAAACTACAGTTTGTTTCTCAGATTTGATAATCGAAACAGGCCCCTGCCAAGGTACCGGCCCTGCCCGGCTCCTGCTCGGCGGCCGTGCTGGGATGGGAGCATCTTCACACAGCCCGTCCTCCCCTGAAGCGGGGTGAAGGATTTGGAAGGCTGGGGCTCTGGGTGCAGGCTGGCAGTCCAGCACAGGGCCTTGCCGTGCCGTCCCAAAGGCTTGGGTCACTTTGTTGCCTTTTCTGCTCTTCGGTACAAACTTCCCCGAGTGGTCCAGTCCGCTCAGCCGCGGTCTCTGCTGCGTCTGATGGGTGAATTCTTGCAAGTCCACCCAGAAGCCACAAACTAGCTGAAGGTGGTCTTACCATCCAAATGGTCTCACTTCATGAGTAAATGTCCATGGCGTTTGGATTATCGGTGCTATGGGGAAAAACTGAGGATTTGTGCTCCTTGACCATATCTGTGGAGCTGCAGTAAGGCCCACCTCCGAGTTTTGTAAACCCTCCCAGTGTTGCAGAGACCTGGTAATGTCTTTGTCCCTCACTGGCTGCATCTCTGACTTATTCGAGACTTGGTGCAAAAATTGCTCTCTCTCAAATGCGAGGGTGAGCTGGCGCTCTTGGTGAATTGGGAAAACTTGCCATGACACTTAATGGAGAATAAAAGTGTGGTTTACTGGAAAGAGGTGTGCATCTGTCTGTGGGGTCTGCAGGGGCTGTTTGGCCAAGCCCGTACGTTGGAGGACGTTTTGAACCGCCCTGACCTCTGGGTGAGCGCCGACCCAGATGCGAGCCCTGCAGATGAAGCTTTGGGGATACTTCTCAGTTACCACACGGTTTAGCTAAATCCTTGCCCTGTAAGGAAAACAGTTGTTTCTCTCCCAGTGTGAGGAGGATGAGGTGGGCTTTGGAATACAGACAAAGGAGAAATTGTTTATTCAGATTTTTCATCGTGTTTGAGTGGGAGGGCCAGATGAATACAGGATTGTTCTGTTGAAATCACTTACGGTCTTGCTGCTGTTTAAATAACTGGAGGCAGCTAAGCTCCATTGCTTGCATTAAAAAAACGTAACTCAAAAAAAACCTAAAGCCATGTTACTTGCTCTCAATGCAAGTCAGTCAAGAACTCTGATCAGGAGAGCTCAGACTGAGGAGAGAGACTTGCAGTGAAGAGATGGGCGATAGAGCTTTTGTGTGGAAAGGGTGCTGTCCCAGGACAGCAAGGGTGCTGTCCCAAGGACACCAAGCCTCTGAGATCAGCCATCCCTGCCCCAGGGTAATTCTCTGGAGAGAGCTGTGACTGCTGATGTGAATGCACCAGTATTTTGAGCATTGCTTTGCATTATAAGATGCATTGCAAAATTTTTTCTATATTAAAGGGCTTTAGATTTATGCATTGTTTTTTCTAGCTGTAACTTTGCATAAGGGACGACTGCCAAGTTGCCCTTCGTGCCAAAGTGACCGTGGCAAAGCAGGGAAAGGAGGAAGCATTAGTATTGCTGTTGTGAACACGGACAGCAGAGGATAGAGAGGTTAAAATAGAGGTTTTCCCGAATTCAGTAGGATTTGGGTTTCTGGATCCTTTGGAAAATTCCTCTAAGGTAACTTGTTTATTTTGTCAGGAAAGTATGTACCTGAGGAACTGAACCCAAACCACCTGAGCAGAAACTCAGATTTTTCTTGAAATAGGGGGGAAAATAACCCAATGCTTTTTGCCCTGCTGGGCTGCAGTCTGGTACTAAAGGGAATAATCTCACCCCAGGCTCCGGCGGGGCAGGCAGCGCACTCTCCAAAGGCTGGTCGCCCACACCTCGCCATGGTGCAGCCTGCCCGTCACCGTGTGTTTGGGGCCCTCGGGTTGGCGAGGGTGACAACAGCCTCACCTCCTCCTGCCTGCCCTGTGCCCGGGGGTGAAGTGCAGCCACCGGCCAGTGCGCTTCAACCAGCCTGGCTCCGCTCTCAATTTGGGACCTGCGGTTTTGTCACGCGGTTTAGGAGCAGCAAGCGTGACACCAGTTTTGTGGTACCGCAAAGCTGTTCCTGCTGCTCTGAGGAGCAGAGCCCCTCCAAGCCCTCGCCTTGGGCCGGGTCCGCCTGCTGTTGGGCCAGCAAGATGTCCCCGGCCCCAGAAACTGCCCAGCTCAATAGCAGAGCCAGCCTGTAAGTGGGTGAGGGCTGTCGGGCTTTGGAGCTGGAAGCCTGCTGGGACACCACCCTGAGAAGGGCAGCTGGGGAAAGGCAGCCAGGGGGTAGGGGATAAATTAGGCAAGGCACAGTGTGCTTGGCAGGGCAGAGGAGAGAGGAGCATTGGGAGATGAATGAAAAAGGCAACGGTGTGGCCAAAACAAAGCACTGGGGCAGAGGAAGGATCATAACATGCAGATGACAGTGGAGTAGGGAGGAGGTTAACAACGACTTAAGTAATGGAGAACTTAAATTCTCTTAATCTCACCAGACCTTCAGACAGCAAGTTACAGTTGTGTCAGCGTAGTCCGTAAAACAGCGTGAACCCCGGGTTGCGCAGGCTGCAGGGGACCTGCTGCTGGTGTCTGAGCAGAGCGGGAGGGCTGCCCTGCCTGCTCGCTTCCCTTCAGAGGCGTGCAGGAGAGCACCAAACGACATGGAGGATTTGGAAATTAGCACATTAGCTCCCTGGCTTACTCGTACTGACTAGCTTAGGAAACTTCAGCACATAAGAAACACAAGTGAGTTGTTGTTAGGACGTTTCCACTTTAACTGGCCAGCAGTGTGCTGCGAGATACTTGTGGTGTGTGCTGCCTGTCCCTGCAGTCATACTCGCATGACTGATCTGGTCGGCTGATTGTGACCTAAGATTAACGCCTTCCCATGCACGGCTTGTCCATGCCCCCCCGAGTAAATTATTTGAATGTTTTGGCAAAGGATGAGTAGGGACTCCAGTCCAAACTGTGCTACGGAGCAGGCGTACTCACTGCTGGAGGTCTTTAGCATGCTGAGACATAGATAGTAGGAAATCTGAAGTGAGCATGATGGGAATGAAGTAAGATCTTACGCAAATGCTATTTTGAGTGACTATTTCCTGAGGACTGGGTTCTCTTCTGGTAACGTCTGGTGCTGCCCCACGGAGGTCAGTGGCACGGCACCAGTTTGCATCGGCAGGAAACAGGGCTGTGCCCTTTTCTGTCCCGCAGACCGGATGCCTCTTTAGCTTTTACACTGTATGTGTTTATCTTACAAAGTTCAATTCCTCTGACTCAGTCTCTTAATTTCTAGTAGAAAATCTCCTGGCCTGGGGAGGAAACCTGGTGCGGAGCGAGAGCGCTGGCTGGCCAGGGTGGTGCCTGCAAGCGTCGCAGGCTGCCTGGGTGATCCCGGAGGAGTGGCTTGGTCCACCCGCATGCCCCTTCCCCTTTGGGAATAGCAATAAGGCCATTTTTCTGTCTTCTGGTGAAGCAGTGGGATAACGTGATATGTACAGCCAGGCACAGACTTATGAAAGGACTCAAACGCTAGCAAAATTGGATATCTCGGAGCTTATGTGGGAATTGCCACCTTGGATTTAGGAGCTGAATGTCCACCTCAATCCTTCTGCAAGAGCTTGAGTTTCCCCAGAGAGCAGGGGCAGCAGTGGGGGCTGCTGCGTGTGCCCAGAAGTGCCGAACAGCTTGGGCTTATCCCCTGCCTGAGCCCAGCTCAGCCTCCAGCGAGGCTCCGTCTGCCTCCTCTGCGAGGGCCAGTTCTTCAGCCCGCTTGGTGCGTGACCAGTTAATTGCAGTGGTCACTAGAGGTGTCAGTCTGAGGTGCTTAACTCTCAACCTGCAGTGTGATGGGAATCAGGGCACTGAGGTTTAGAGCCTGGTTTCCACCCTGGAGTCAGATTTCCAAAAAATCAGTGTCCTCCCGCTCAGCATCGCTGTGCCAACGTCTCGCTGAGGACCTGACTGCCGGTGCTGCAAGGATGGGTGGCTGTCCAGGATGCAGGGAGAGCTGCAAGGCTCCCAGCTGGAATGGAGAGGTACGAGGGCTGCTTCTTATTTAGCCTAGCATCTGTTCAGGAGCATAAATGTATGCCTCACCTTCTGTAAGTACTCAGCCTTTGGGCTGATTCAGGAGAAATTAGTTCAGACAGCCCTTCTTATCTTTTTGTGCAAAATAAGAGCTTTAAAGAAGTCTCAGCTTTCTTTTTAAATTCGTTGTTTATATCGGATCATGTTTCTCCTTTTTGATACTCCTTTCAAATGAATGGCAGTGATGGCCAGCGGTGGAGTTGCAGCTGATGGCCGGTTGGATTTGTTTGCATTGCTGTGGAGAGGCAGGTGGTAATTGCCAGGCGGGCTCCAGGCCTGCGGAGCCTCCAGGCTTTTGTTTGAATTGGCCACGCTCTTCCTCCGCAGTGTTTACACGAATCCAGCAGCAGCTTGTCCCTGCTCTCTGTACTCGGTCCGTATCCCTCTTGTTCTCGGGGATTGAAATCTCTCTCTTGTGGGAGCCCGAAATGCTCCGGCGGGCTGCGTTTCACCATGCAGCGCTGCCTGCGGGGCTGGGGGGTCAGTCCGGCGCTGCAGGAAGGGCTGCTTTTTAGGAGAGACCAGGCAATTGTGTAACATCATCAGAGCCTACAAAAAACCTCTGACACCTGGGCATCTGGGACATCTTTGCCTTTCGTTTGAGTCTGTTACTCAAGGTGCAGCCCTGCAATGAGAAACAGCAGTACTAACTTTAGTCTTTTCGAATGTCCTGCAGAATGCGTGACCCAGTGTTGGAGTTAACGCGCACATGTGGGCGTCCCATGAAACACAAGGCGGTCCAGTTTCTAATTTTATGGAGTTGAGTGCAACGTAGTTTATTCAACTTTATATATCACTATACAAATATAGATTAAATATGTTGGTAAGGAGTGGGTTTGCTTTCTAATCCTAGAGTGGGTTGGGTTGGAAGGGACCTTTAAAGATCTAGCCCAACCCCCCTGCTGAGGGCAGGGACATCTTTCACTAGGTTGAGGTGGATGCTAATGCAGGATGCTGATCTTAAACCTGATTAGTATCACTGTGAATGCAAACTTATCTTGCTCAGAAAGGACTCTGCTGTCTAACAGATCCCTGAGAGGGTCAGCTTCTAGGTGCAGAATTCAAGATGGGAGATACCATGATACCAAAAAAAAAAAAAGGGGAAAGAAAAAAAAAAAGACGCAAGCACAGAAATGTAGCTCATCGGAGAGAGGTGATGGTGCCATCCGTCACTGTCATCCAGTGGCCTGGATGACATCCTGAGGTCCTTCACCAGCTCTGACTATTATGTCTATAATGATTGAAAACTGGATGTGTGACAGGTCATTGCAGAGGGACTTGTTGACTGGAAATGTGTTCACATTCAGGAACCACGCTGGGAATCGTTTTAGGTAGTCTGTCTGTCTGTGGGTTTCGATGCTCTCCAGCTGTGTGTCTGTTAGTCATAAACATGTTTTCTCCTCTTTCCTGTTAGCGTGGCGGGCAAAGCATTAATGTGTGGGATGGGAAGGGAATACGTACTGAGTGTGCAAGCAAATGGCAAAACTGACTTTCTTTAACAGCCGCTTGCAGTGACCCCGGGCAGTGCTTATTGCCAGCATGGGTACAAAGTTTGTAGACAGAGCTGGCAAACTTTTGTTTGCTTGTGCTTGCTCTGATTTTCATATAAAATGCAGCACCGTTTAAGGAGAAAGTTGAGTTGAAGGACTTAGGTTTTACAAATTGGCTCACAGTACTGCTTTCTGCTTTGCTTCTGGAGAGTAGAAATGGCACATCGTGGTCCAGCCCAGCTCTGAGGGAGAGGGGCCGTTCCCAGGAGGGTTTCATGCCCCCCGCGAGGAAGGGCAGCTCTGCCCTCCTGCAGGCAGCCGTGCCCCTGACCCGTGGGCTCCCACGTTGCCACCTGAACGCTGCTGGGCTTGCTGTGCACTGCCCGCCAGTGCTTTGGGGTGGGTGGCCTGGCTGGGCCGAAGTAGGAGTCAGACAGAAAAATTGGAGAGGGATGAATTTCCTCCATCTCCCGAAGGAAATGAAATCTCTGCGGTCAAGAAACACGTGGCTGCTGTGGTGCTGGTGAGCTGGACGTAGAGCCTGAGCACGTGTTTTCACATGGGAGCATCTTGCTCCGGAGAAGCAGTGAGCCACTCCTCCGTCCTCCTTGGCTTCTTCTACAAAGAAGTAGAGGAATTTAAAAAAAAAAAACCACACAAAACCCTTGTGAGCAGTGAAGTCTTGAGTTTTTAAGCCAAGAAAATACATTGACTTTTATGAAGGGTGAAAAACCAGAGCTCGCCACAGCCTTTTGAAAAGTGCAGTGCTCTGTGCCGCTTGGGAAAAGCGTAATCAGTAAAACTACTAAAAAAACTGACTGTAAAGCCATGTTACTCAGTCTGTGAGCACAAGTTAGGGAGCTTCACCTGGCCAGCACAGGAGTTGTACCTGTAGAGCAGTCATCCCTGCCACCAGCAGCTGGGCTTTCCTCGGTGGTGGTGATTTTCAAACATAGAAAGCGGGTGAGCACAAACAATAACTGGGAGAGGTGCAGAAGCTCAGAACACCAGTTTTCTTTTTCTGGGGGAGGCTGGGAGCTACCTGAATTGTGCAAAAAACCAAAAGCGTAGCTCTGCTGTCACAGGTTGTGTTGAGGACCGTTGAGGACAGCTCCACAGAAATGGTAACAGGCCAAGGGGACGGCGAAGGACAGACCAAGCGATCCGGGACAGGCTTAGAGCTCAGCGCGGTGCAGGTCGTGCCCCTGCAATAGCTGCTGCGTCTGCTCCCAGGAGCAGCAGTGCCCGGCGGCTGCCGCCTCTCGGGTGCGAGTGAAGAGCCGTGTGCGACGGCCCAGGGGCAGACGCAGGGACTGCAGGTGGGGAATTGCTGCTCCGGAGGGTCCGAGGGCCAGCGCTTGGGCTCTGCAGCGTATATAATCCTCCTGATGTGTCTGGGATTTGCTTGTAGCACTCTTGCTCCCAGCAGGTTTGTTTTCCACGTTCATTCGCGCTTGGCGTTCGAGTTAAAAACCCTTGCAAGGTGGAGGACAGCGGTGGGTGAACTCCTGCAATAAATGGAGGAGCTGCAAGTTAAAGAGGAGTTTAATTGATGTTTACTAGATAGTTTGCTCTAATAGGTGAGAAAATAAGCCATGTCCCAGGTCTGATTTTTTTCCACTTATACAGGTGTAAATTAGAAGCAACAGTGTTGAATTAAATGTGGCGAAAGCACCACACATGGGAGGTGAACTGAGCAAAGCCACTCTCCTGGAGCTTGTCATTTGTCCCTTCTGCACCGAGCCCCAGGGGAGCTTGCGCAGCCGATATTTGCTTTGTATTTGCTTGAGCAGGAGGTTGTGGATAGATGAGGTTGCTCAGAAATTAAGGATTTCACAGGGAGAGATGATCTCCTGTCTTTGGCTCCGTCTGCATCACTTGGGGTGAGCGAGGAAAACTTGGCTTTATTCTTTATTCCTCCTGCCTGAATGTGAAGTTCAAGGATGGTGCTGTTTAACTGCTGTGATGATGCTGCTTTTCCCAAATCAGTGTCTGTATTTGCTGTACACACTCAAAAATAACCTGAAGAGCCTGTGTTTATTTTGCTCACTCCCGCTGTCGTAAATTGACCTAAATTTGCAATAAAAGGCTGAAGTTTTAGCCACCCAAGCAAGGTTGGTCCATCTGCCACCTGCCACATGCACACATACATCGGGGGCTTGAAAAGAGGCCGTAAACCCCTACTTGTGTGGCTGGCACGTGTCTTACTGCTGCCACTGCACCCACCCTGACAGCGTCCCACGGAGCAGAGCGAGGACCTGCAGCTGCAAAAGCTGAGCCTGCCCCTGAAGTTTCCTTCTCTCTGCACCCGAGCTGACAAATCCCGGCAGGGCTGTACCGGGTTGAAGGGATGTTCTTGCTGTGCCAGGTGTCGGTGCACGCACCTCGCCTGCACCCGTGGGGACAGCACGGGGCCCCACGCGGAAACTGCCGGTGATGGCCAAGGACCACCCGAACGCGGGGGTGAGGTCCCCGCCATGGACGCCCTCCTCCCTTAACGCCCCTATCGCCTTTGTGCTTTCCCAGACCGCTGCCTGCCCGCGGCCGACGCGCCCACCTCCCCGAAGAAGGCGAAGAGCATCCCCGAGTGCCACAACCTGGAGAGCTGGTTCTCGCCCCCTTCCCCCGAGTGGGCCACCGTGAGGGTCATCCCCGAGGAGGAGATGACCGAGCACAACCTTCTCGCTATCCGAGTCATGGTCACCAGTGATGCAAGCAGGTACTTTAAAATACAAGTGAGCCTATAAAAAACCCATAAGAGCAGCTTGGTGTTCTCTGGAACACAAAGAAAAATATAGCAAAATATAGTACTGAATGTACGTACAACTGGGGGAAAAAAAAAGAAAAAGACAAACCGCTCAGAATAACAATTGTTCTTTGCCGCAGCCATAAATCCCCCAGACACATGACTCACTTTGCAGAAAATCGTCAAACATGTGCATCCCACACAGGGGCCTGAATCAGAGAGAAAAGCATTGCCCTGATCAGCCCGGGTTCAGCTCTTTGTGTACCAAAAAATGTCGGTTCAGGGCTTAGGGCAGTGGGTGTGTTGTGGCAAAAGGTGCGTCCTGTGATGTGGCTGCCTCCCACCCTGGGCATCATCCTGCAGCTCCGCACCCCGGGCCTCTCTCGGGGTGTTTGAGGGCTTGTCCACCCCTAAGAAATCTGAAATTTGATGATCCTTGGGGAGCTGTCAGAGGAAGCCCAATTTCTGCATACAAATTAGAATATATTGGCTTTCTGGGCAGGATTCTGGGGGAGTTCATTCTGTCTAAAGATTAGATTGGTATCTCCCGAGTAAGGCAGTTTTCCTTACTGAGAACTAAAAAAGAAGAGGGGGACGAAAAAAAAGAAGGGAGGGGGGAAAAAAAAAAAAGGCAAACGCAAAGCCAACTGTTGCAAACACAGAGCTATTGCTCTGCAAGGAAGCTCATTCAAATTCTTGACATCCTTTAAACACCTGTTCGTGGTGCTGTGTGGAGAGCAACGCTTTTAGAAATGCAGCCTCCTGCTCTTCCCTGCGGTGGTTTTAAATGACGTTTGTGCTCTGCCACGTGGGTAATCTTCTGGGGAACCTCTTTGGGGTTCCTCTCTCGTGGGGGACGGAGAGCTCGGGGAAGGGTTTCCTACCTGTTTGACAGCCCCCCCTGCGGAGCGTGCGCTTGTATTCCTCGCTAATACCCTCCGGCTCCTGGTGCCCCCGCGGCGCCCGGGCAGCGATGAGAGTCGGCTAATCCCTCTGATCTGAGGGATCAGCTCCCTTCCCTGCGGCAGGCCCTGCGGCTGGACGGCGAGGCCCCTGGTTCCCCGCCAGCGGGACGCGGCGCGAGGGCTGGTGCCACATCTGTCACCGGCGCAGCTGGTGCCAGCAGCTCCGAGGTCAGCCTCCCGCTGCTGCGGCAGCTCAGGCGCCCTTCGCCTCACACCGCTCCGGCAGGCCAGCCCCTGCCTAAAAAGGGGGGGGAGGAAAGAAATAGCAAGTGACAAATGGCACTGCTGAGCTGGCTGCGGGGCACTCGGTGGGACGGGGAAAACGACCGGCTCGGTGACACAGCTTTGCAGTTCAGGCTTTAGGTACTTGTGAGTAATGACTGCCTATCAAACAGAGAGCAGAGGAGAAGCTTCGTACTATAGCACTTGCATCCTTGCCAGCCAAGGAAAATAAACATTTTGCTCTTAAAAACAGAAATATATCAATCAATGTTAATGGCAGGTTTTTTTCTTTTTCTTTTGTGTGGCGCTCTGCCCAGTCTCAGTGTGGTATCTCCCCATCACACAGCATCTCAGCTATCAAAGACTTCATATATTTATATTTTTATATATATCTCTGTATGCTTGACACAGCTTGAAAGATACCTAAAAAGTATGTGTTAGTGGTGAAATTTAAGGCTGCTCTGATTCAGCCTACTGAGAGAGCAACGCACCTGGAGCTGGGCTCCCATCCTCGCTGCCTTGCTGGCCCCGGCCTCCCAGCACTGCTGGTTTGATCTGGGCAAAGAGGCTGCAGGACTGGCAGGCGCTACCCATATGGCATTTACCCCGGCTTTATACTGTCTGCAGCCTTGCCTTTAGCTCTTCTTCCTCCTGCCTCCTGGGCTCTGCCTTGGGCTGTTACAATAAATCTTTACTTTCTATGAGGCAGTGCTATAAAAACACAAAACAGCTTTCTCCTGCCATGCCAACAGGACTACTCATGGCGTAAGATCCTTTTTTTTTTTTAAGGTAGAGCCATTAATCATCACAATAAATCTATAAATTAGGTTAGCAGTATTGTTTGCATTAAAAATAGGCTGAGTGGGATGATGGCATGCTTATTTATAGCAGTGGGAATATGGTCAGATCAGAAGGCCTGAAAGTGCCTTCCCTACAGTCTGGCCTTTAGAGATGAAAGAAATCCCATGGTTATTGAAAAAAGGACTAATAATCACCTCAAACAGTCGTTCTCCTGCCCAGAGGCAAGGTCATGACGTGTGTGCCATTCACGTGTGTTTGTGTGGCATATTTTTAATTACATTTAAGGAAGGGGATGCCAAAATCTGCCTCTGTGATCAGCTCAGGTGCCTCATTGCACTCGCTGTTCTATGGGCTGTCCCAGTGGCTCCTGAAGAGTTCGTTTCCTTATTTCCTATAGGTGCCTTTTGCATGTTGAAGGCTATTCACGTAGCTTCACTCAGGCTTACCCTCTCTAGCCTGGTGCTTACAATTTCCTCCAACTTCTTGCCTAAGCCCTGTTTGCTGGGCCAGTGGCTGTCCTCACCCCTCTCCTCGGGGCTCCCTCCTCGTCCTGTATCGCAGCACCCAGAAGTGGGGTCAGGACCAAGTGCAGCAGCTCGCTGTGGTCCAAAACCCTCCTCATGGCTCCGTGAGGTGCCCGACACACGATAAGAAATTATGCTGGTGCAAAGGCTGAGTTTTACAGCGGTCTCATCTGAGCCACGGATGCCAGCATGGCATCATCTGTCACCCCCAGGTTGAAATGGCTGATGCTGCGTGATTTCCAGCATGGGTTCCCCCAAACTGCTGAAGGCTTAGGAAAGCCTCCCACCCCTCAGCATTTCCTCACCTTCCTTGGCTTTATCTTCCGCTGGCAGCACCAGTGCAGAGGCATCTGTGTGGCAGGAGGGGGCTGCGCCTCCCCCGCCGCTTGCCAAGTGATGGGCACTCGGCAGCCGCTGCCACCCGGAGAGGGGAGCTGGTTCCAGGTCCCAGATGGGAGATGAGGCGAGATCCAGCAATAACCATATTGAATTGGGAGATGAAGCCTGCCTTGCAGTCGGAGTGGGCTGCCCTGGATTTGGCCTCCTGCGCGTTCTCTACGGCATGCCTCATTTCCAAAAATCTGTGGGGAAAAGCTGGAAAGTGTGGAGTTTTGACCCTCATCCTTGCTTCTAGGCGGATTATGGCATTGCAAATGCTGCTATTTCCCTTTCTTCATCTTGGTGCAGCCTTGCGGGCAGAAGGACCTGTCCCTGCTAATCGAGCAGTGTGGTGTTTCCCCCCAAGTCTCTCTCGATGCCAGTTTGATTCCAGGTGCTGAGTGTAGCAGTTGTGGGCTGCATGGCTGTCAGGGCTGACACTGGTGCTTGTTGCACTGAAGGGGAATGAATACCTCCATGCCGTGTGTCTTCTGATGTGTCCCGCTTTCTTTCCATCTCGCCCTTTTTTCCCCGTAGCTCTGAGCTGGACTCTGATTGTAATGGCGACTTGTTGAACACTGAAGTGGGCGAAGGTCGGACCTCACTGCTGGAGCCCCCTGCCTACCCGAGCCCCGTCCGGAGGTGGGCATCGCTCGTCAGGAGCCCTGAGGCGCCGGAGGAAAGCCCCAAAACATCCAAAGTTGCCGATGGTAAGCAGTGTCCTGACCCAGGGATACTCCAGCAGCTTCTCCTCAAGGCTGAAGTCAGGGTTGGGGGAGAGGCTTCGAAGTGGAGGCTGTTACCTGCGATGTGGCCAGGTTGTACCCATTAACAGTGTCTTTTTTAGGGGGGATTTATGCCTTTTGAGTGCTGTAGCTGAAACAGCATTTCCATGATGCAGGGTAACCTGGAGCAGTTGTGCCTCGTGCTTTGCTTGCAGGGGTGGGATGAATGTTTTCCCTCTGGTAAGAAGCTTGGATTTATTAGTATTAGTTATTAGTAGCCTCTGCAATATTTGTGGTGTTGCCTAAGGAAGGGTGATATTGGGAGGCACTAGAGAGCTCTGCTTGGTTCAGTTTGTATTTCTATCAGTAGCTGCTTAAAATTTTTGTATCCAGTGAAAGCACAAGGAGGAAAGGAACCTCGAAAAGCTAGCAGGGGACTGGGGAGAGGCTTAGGAACAGTCTGCCTCCACATGGAAACTCCTTTCTGGAGCTGGAGAAGGTCAAAACTAAAAGCGCTAAAAACAGCCAAAGAAATGGTTTTGCAGAAAATAAAAGGCCATCAGCCTTCATTTCTTCCCATCTCCCACCACCCCCACATCCATATATGCATTTTTAATCCAAACAGAAAAGAGAAGATTTCATACAGCAATCTAAATGGACTCTTGAATAACGAAGCCCTTGTTTAGGGCAAAAAAAGGACAGCAGCAAACCCCAAAAGGTGCCCAGCAGTGTGTGATCCCGTGCAGTCACTGAAGGATTTTATCCTTTTTCCTCCCCAATTCCATGCTCTCCCCACCCCTGGCTGCTCATGTCACCTTCCCCCCCGCCGTCACCTTCCACCCCATGCCAGCGGGGTTCTCTAGGTCTTCACGAGCAGCCCGTCTCCCTGCTCCACATCCTCACCCAGCCGCGCTATAGCCTCCTTAATAAGTTTTTACCCCTTCAGGCTGTCCCCCCACCTGTCTGTCTGTCTGCTCGTCCCGGCTTCGCTGAGAAAAGAGCCGAGGTTGGTCTGGGGACCAGCGAGAAGGACCAGGCGAGCCCTTTTCCCCTGAGCATCTCCCTGCCGCCCCTCGCCCCAGCACCCCCCGCCCGGGGCTGGGCCCGGTGGCGGGCGCGCGCTGCCCCCTCCCGGCCGCCGCCGCGGGGAGAGGGACCGGCGCGGGGGGAGAGCGGTTAGAAAACTCACCCCCGCCGCTGGGTTTATTTCTTTTATTCCCCCCCTCTTTATTTTTGCTCTCTGGCTTTTGCTGCATTAGCTGACCGTGTGTCTTTTCTGTTTCTGTTCAGCCCTACAGAGAGCCAACAGTTTTCACTCCACGGCATTAAATAGGTATCAGAATTGGAGAAGAAAACTCCAAACAAGTGAGTAAAGCCTGAGAAGCGATTGTTTCTTCTATTTGTACTGTCTTTTGTTTTCCTGTCTCCTAAATGTTTGTTTCTCCTTCTTTCCTTTCAAAGTTTTGTATTTTTGAGTCACTAGATGAGAAAACAGAGATCTAAAATGCAACAAATATTTCTTTTCCATTTTCTTGTCCTGAAAAGATCAAACTCCCTTTTTGCTTGACTGTTCCCTACATTATTACACCCACCAGCAAGTGGTGTCCTCTCTAACTCTCCAGCCAAGAAAATGCACCCCTGTCTCTAGCCCTGCGTGTGCCGATTGCTTTTGATCAGGTGCAAGATGTGTCTAACATTTTGAGTATCACTTACGAGAAATGCTCCTGGAGGTGCCTATTTACACCCTCCTACAGGTGCTCTATCATCTCTTTTTTGTTGGAAAAAACAGGTGATGTTTTTGGGTTATGGAAAGGGATAGCATACTAATAGCCATCCCAAGAGGTGAGCTGGTGAAAACGAGCATTGCTAGTTCTTGTCCTCTAGCAGTTTCATTTGGTTTGGGCTGACCTCTCTCTGTCCGTGGGAATCGCACAGGAATGCAGCGATTTCAATAGCAATCAGGTCTGTGCTCAATTCACCTCCGAAACACAGTGCGGTCGCTGCTTGCAGCCGGGGCTGCATCTAAGGAATCCTCCTGGGCTGTGGTCCCAAAACAAGGCAGCCATCCCCGGTCACACCTCTGCTGCTCATAACAGGGTCACCCGGCAGCCTCGGCACAGCCACTCTGCAAGCGCACACGGTGCCTGCCCAGTGCCCGCTAAGGACTCACAGGTACCTGCCAGGATAGATCATACCAGTATGGGAGCTGGGTGAGCTTACCAGCATCCCAAACCCTCTCAAAACTTGGTTATACTGGGGTGTTGACAGCCTTAAGTATAAAACATGAATGTATAGCAGCGGAAAGAGGGGATTTGTGCATGTGACCGAGTGCCACAGTTTCTGGGCATGGAGACAGCGGGTTTTGGGGAATGGTGGTGACAGCCGCTCTTTAACCCTGCCCTCAGATGCCCTCTGCAACAGCGGGGACTGCTGCTGCTGGTCAGAGTCCCAGTTGCCTTCAAAGAAGTTAAGAGCTCTGCTCACAAAACAAGCAGGATCCCTGTGTCTGTTATGGGACCAGCATTCAAGCAGAGGCGTCTTGGCTTGCTTGGTTTGAATGCACAAACAAGCTTCAGGATTATTTGCAAGTACCCACTGCAGAAAGATTTTTCAGATCTCAAAAGAGGAGACAAGCTGCATCTCCTTCCTGGCACTGGGCTCGCCTCCAAGTCAGATGCCTGCAGGTACACGTGAGCGCTGTCACTACCGACCCTGCGGTCCCTTGGAGGCCCCCCGTGCCACACATCTGGGATCTGGAAATCCCAGAAATCAGGAAATCTCAGTAGAGGATGCACGGGGCTCTTTCACAGTCCTGAAGGATGCTCCCACCAAGCTTGACTTCAGCAAACCATCCCCTGTGACGGGCTGTCCCCAGAGAGGCAGCTGTGGCAGACAGACAGGCAGACGGGCCGCGATGGGGCTGCCTTCCCTGGGACTCACCGCACCTCCGCGGGAGACTCGCCGTGCCTGTGAGGCCTCTCTGGAGCAGCCGCTTGGGATGTCCCACCCGGGGAAAGACTGTCCCCAGCCTGGGACAGGGAGGCAGAGCAGGGTGCCCTCAAAGTCTCGTGGCATCTGTGTCAGCCTCGGGGCTGTCTCTGGGCACTGTACAGCATTTGAAGATTGGCTTGTAATCAGGTGTTGGCTTTGCCAAAGGCTTAGATTTAAAATCTTGCCTTAATCAATCTCAAACGAAAACGATGCTTATTCCAGGTTTGAAGGAAAAAAAAGAAAGACTGTGAGAGAGGAAAGAAGAGAAGACCAGGGGTCACTCTTAATTTCGACTCATTTTCAGCTTGTTCTCAGCAAGTGCATTACTTAATCGTTTGCCAATTAATTTTCCCGTCATTTTATTAAAATCTTCCGCGTGCCTCCGAAGGGCTCTAGAGGGAGCTAAAAGCCTTTGAGAGGGAAGCGACGCGCTGCATGAATTTGTCCGAACCTCAAGTACGGTGTTAAAACGAGGTATAAAACACATTCAGCATATTCTGGGAACAGAATAAAGGCATTTTTTACTCTCTGGAGGAACACTGTAAATCTTAGTTTCTATATTTAATCCACTTAATATTTGGTTACAAGAATTCATATGATCATCAGTCACATGAAAGAAAAATCTGTCTCCTTTTCAGACTTATTTCCCCAAACACATATGTTTCATAAACAGCACGAGGTACGTGGCCAAGGAAAGGAAATCAGTGTCATGCTTATATTGGCTGAAAGGCTCAGAGCAGGATATTACCTTTCAAAATCTTTAATCCCTGTTGCACGGCCACAGGGAACACCGCGCTCTTAATTTGTCTTGGTCAATTCGAGTAGCTTTTCGGCCAAGCAGATCGTGATAGTGCCCCAGGGAACTTTTTTTAAAAACCCTGTTTTGAATGTGAAGCTGCAAATATGGGTTCAGCATCTTGGTGGAATACATCCATTATCTCTGTGAAAGACAGCAAGCTGTGGCTTCCTGCGAAGCGATGTTCTCGCACGTGCAGGCCCCGTCCTTGCAAGCTAATGCACGCCCACGAGAGCTGTAGTGGGAAGTAGGTCTCCCCACGGGCATGTGCCGTTACCCTGCAGACCCCTGGGTTGTGGGTTTTAAGCCCTCATCAGTGTTATGGCTGTCGCTGCTGCAGTGGTTGCGTTTCCCCTCGTTGTGCTGAGCCATGACGTTTGCCCGTGTCAGGAGGTGAAGGGCTTTAGTGGATCGGTCTAAACTCCCCTGGCTCACTTCTACAGGTAACAGTGGGTTTTCATCCTCATTCTGGATTTTTATCTTTTCCCATGGTCAATTCGCTATACAGAATATCAAGGTCGACGTGCATGGGTGGGAAGGGAGGAGCATTTGTACTGGGGACAGAGAATTGAGGTAGGGTGGGGATAGGCTGTGAAAATGAAGCTGGAGTAGCTCAAGTTTGATGCTGCTTTCTTAGAGGACCATCGTTGGACTTTCTCAATGTGTCTGAAATTATTTGAAGGGTGGTTTTTCTCTTTCTTTCTTTTCCCCTCCCCTGAAAACTCATTGCAAAAAGGTACAGAAAGCAAGACCAGCAGCAGACCAGAGTTATGGTATCCCTTTAACCAGGTGACAAAAGCTGGGTTTGTCTCAGTTCAGCCCCTCGTTGTTGGTGCCTGTGGGAGTTCCTTAATGAACTCCAGCACTTCGTTTCCATCCATTCTTGACTGAATGTAACAAATTGCATCAAGATTGGGAACGCACAGGTGAGACACCGAGAGGAAAGGAAAGTTGGCCCCTCTCCCTGGCTTGCCTTTTCTGAAGTCCACATGCAAGAACTGTCTTCTCTCTCTGGTGTGCTGCTTTTGTCCTTATGCCGCTTTTAATCCCTACGTAGAAGAACCAAAGTTTGCTTTGGGAACCTTTGTTGGTTTCAGAGCTAATAATTGGGTTTGGGAGTTAATAATTCAGCTATAAATATACTTGTCATGTTAAAGCTTGACATGGTAATATCTTGGCTCTGGGATACTTTTCTTCTGTCCAAAGATTATTTATTATGTAAAATTCCCACAGGCGCAAATATTAGAGAGCTCTTCTGACTCCCTTCAGGTGCAAGTTACCTCCCTACTTTTGTTTCTGGCAGGTCTAAGTCTGTCTGTGCTCGTTTTGGTTAAAGACTGTTAGCAATTAGTTACCTTGCCTGATCCTAGGAGAGCGCCCAGCGTGCTGCCCGTTGGCCTGGCTTGCAGGACCGCAGGATTGTTTCTGTCCTTACTGCCTGCAAGTGGTTTCTTTCCCATTCTGACAGACAGCCCTCTCGGAAGCCATCCATTTTCTTCATTTCTCAGAACTACCCAAAGCTTCAAAAGTCGATGGTTGTTTTGCCTGCCTCTGCTTTTAAGGCCTGAAAGCCCTCTAAAGAGGGCTGGTTTTCCAGAAAGTTTCCTGGAACTCAAAAGCTGCTTCACTGTGTCCAGCCAAAAAGTGGAAGCAGTTCAGGTCCACCACTGAAAACGTCAACATGTGTTTGGCACAGTGTGCACGCACATGTGAGCAAGGCCATAAACTTCATTACTGTAGGTCAGCTCTTCAGGTACAACTGTATCCAGATGACTTTTTAACTTTCTACTCTCGTTCTTTAATTGCAAACTTTATTTAAGACAAAAGCAATACACATATGATGGTAAAATTTGTGTCTTTGGCAGGTTTCCCTCTACTGTCCAGCAGGAAACCTGGGCTACACTGGAAGGACAGCTCAGCCAGCTGTCAAAGTGGTCCTGGAGAGGATCACTCCCAAACACAGGTACGAGGGAGGATTGTGCAGAGCAAAAGGAGCGTAACTACTGTTGGGGTGTGTCTGCTTTTGGCAGGCTGTCTGAGCATCCTCTGCTCTTTCAGATGGTTTTGGTTCTCACAGTAACCAGCAAAAGTTGGAGTTATGCCTGTGCTATACATAGGGAAGAGACTTGGATGCTCTGATATAACCATTCCCAAATCCTGTGGCTAAGTGGCATTTGCTTTTTGTGGGACTCAGACCTCAATCGCACTCAGAGTTAGGCACTAACCTGTTGCATCAGCCAACATGTAGGCACCACCACCCTGCCCTTCCCCAACAGCTTGGGGTTTAGCTGCCACTGGGATTTCCTCTGTGCCACAGTTTCTGCCCAAAGGAGAGGAAACCCCCCACTACAAGAAGGACATTGAGGTGCTGGAGCGTGTCCAGAGAAGGGCAACGAAGCTGGTGAAGGGTCTGGAGCACAAGTCTTATGAGGAGCGGCTGAGGGAACTGAGGTTGTTTAGTCTGGAGAAGAGGAGGCTGAGGGGAGACCTCATCGCGCTCTACAACTACCTGAAAGGAGGTTGTAGCGAGGTGGGTGTTGGTCTCTTCTCCCAAGTAACCAGCGATAGGACGAGAGGAAATGGCCTCAAGTTGCACCAGGGGAGGTTTAGATTGGATATTAGGAAATACTTCTTCACTGAAAGGGTTGTCAAGCATTGGAACAGGCTGCCCAGGGCAGTGGTTGAGTCACCATCCCTGGAGGTATTTAAAAGACATGTAGATGTGGTGCTTAGGGACATGGTTTAGTGGTGGACTTGGCAGTGTAGGTTAACGGTTGGACTTGATGATCTTAAAGGTCTTTTCCAACCTAAGCAGTTCTAAGATTCTCGATCTCTGTCCCCCGGTGCTCCCGAGCTGGCTGCTGGTCTGCCTGCGTGCTTGTAGGGCTGGATGGAAACGTGTGGCGTGTTGGGCAAGGCCAAGTACCAGCAGCAATGGGTAAGAGGGTGTCACATCTGAGTGGCTTAAATGCCACTTGATCGCTGTGCATCACTGGGCAAAAGGCAAGTGCCAGCACCGGCCTCGGAGGGCAAATCTGGGAGCCGAGGTAAGGGGTCGCATAGTGCCGGCCATAGGAAACCTGGCATAGGGGACTGGGGGATTTCAGGCTGTTACAGCCCTTACATAGGTGTGCCTGTGTCTAATGTTTAAATGTTTACCCCTTGCATCCAGTGGGCAGAAGTCTTCTAGTCTTAATTTGCAGCAGGCCCTTGGCTCTACACCTCCCACAACTCAGGAGCATCTGTAGCTTCCTTCGGGACCTAGGATTTCCACTGTATTTTCAGTCCCTTTTTTTTTTTTTTTTTTTTTTTTTTTTTTTTAAGGCTGAGGGAGGGATGACCGACCATCCTGAGCAAAGGGCAGCACGTTCCCTGGACTCCGAGCAGGGTGGAGTGGGGACCAGCCCACGTCCTCTGTGTCCTAGCCCGTTGTCCTCACCTTGGGTTAAACATGATTAAAATTGCTTGACCTCAGGTCTGCATTAGAAAAAAATCAAGTCTTCCACGTCCACGGTGGTAGTTGAAATCCGGTCCAGGACAATAGGGCCAGGAAGGGAATGTCCCAGGGGAGCAGAGCTGCACAATGCTGCCTGGCCGTGCTGCGCTCGAGGAGAGCTGACTCCATGCTGCAGCTCCCACTCTATACGCAGCACACAGCGGCCTTTTTCTTGCTCTAAAGAGAGAGGATTAAGAGGATGTTTATTTGTTTATTGGTGTTTCTCATGTTTTTTATCCGAGATCCTGGCCAATATTAATTTTAGTCATCAAATACGACTGTGAAACAGGGAGTAATCATTATTGCCTTACTTCTGATGCTTCTGGGAAATGAGAAGTCAGACAGTCACCCGTGTGAATTTGAGAATCTGGCCATAGGTGGAAACAGGAATTGAATCTTCTTACCATCCGTTATCACATAACATTGAGGATAAAATGCCTCCCTTTTAAGAAGGAAAAAAACCTCTAGTTTTGGTCCCCTGGCTAGTTAATGTGAACATTTATCCTTGTTACTATCTCCAACAGAAGAGTTGGTGGCTAGAGTAATGAATTTAAATCTTCACCAAAGGAAAAATAATCATGAGAGAACTAATTGAATTTTTTAAAATGACTGTCTTGCATTTTACAATCTCTTCTGGGTCAGTTCATTCATTCCTACCTGTGCTATGTAAGCATGCAATATTACAAAAGCAGTTGGCGAGGATGGATAGTGGTCCCTTGTGCTTGCTGGAAACTCTAAGGTGATGCAAGTGGAATGCACACGGGAGAATAGAGCAGATCTGCTTTTGCTTATTTTCCTGTAGATAGGACTGTTTCTTTCTAAGGAAAATATTAAAGGTAATTCATAAAGTTATGACAGATTCTTAGCATGAATAACATTATTTTTAGACTATTAACATTTCCAGCAGTATTAGATCTCCACTCCTAGAGAAATATTAGCTCTTTAGGGAGAAAACCTTTTCTTCTTATTGTATTATCATCTACATATATATGTGTGTGTATATATGTATATATAAAGTAAATGTTACGCTTATTAGTATTATGTTAAGATTGAAATCGATTAAAATATTATATGAAATAAAAGATACGTTAAACAATATTTTTAACCACTAAAATAATCTTTTTTCATGCATTTCACAGTTGGCTTCTTACAAGAAACCGCCAGAAGTTACAAGAGGACATTTCAAACCCTACAGCCCAGTATTTCAAAGAAAAGAAAAAGCCAGAGAGATGCCTGAAGACATCTGCCTCTATGTGCCCCATTGTCCTTTTCAGAGCAGCACTAGAGGTTCTCCACGGACCCCTCCTGGGAATGGGACACTGGCTGCTGACTTTTCTGAGCCTGAAGATATAGATGGTGACATTGGGACAAACACAGCCCAGGGCTGGAAGGAAAAAAACCTGAAATATACCTCTGAACCAGAAGATTTTAATAGGAAGACAAAAGTGCTGTCATCTCTGGATTTGAAAGAGAAAGATGGCAAAAATACAAGGCACCCAGAAGAAAAGCTTGAGCAAGAACTAAAGGAGGCAAAAAAAAGGCTGGCACTTTGTACTCAACAGCAATCCTTGCCGTATGATTCGAACAGGACGGACTTAGGTGGAACCAGTCCAGGGTATCGAAACAAAGGAGCGCTGGGGACTTCAGAGGAGAAGGATGCTGACTGGAGAAAAGATGTGTTCAAACTATCTGGTTGTCCTGTGCCCCTCTTATTTGCAGATGATGCTCCACCAGCTTTGCCAGTTGACACAAAAGATGCTCTGAGGAGTCCAGTTGCCAGGGAGCATGCAGCTGGCCGCCCAAAATCCCCACTGAGGCTCATAGCCAATGCGATCAAACGGTCCATTTTGGAACCTCTAACCTCATCTCCAGAAGGACTAAAGCAGGACTCAGACAGCAAAGTTAAAGCTTCTTCAGAACAAGCTTTCTTCAGCTTCCCCAGTACTCCTAGCTACTCCCTAAGCCAAAGGAACAGTAACAATAATAGAGCAAATAACACTCAGCCACAAGAGCTTAAAGTAGGGGAGTGGGCAGGAGAATATTTAGGGAATGGGAGCGCTCTCTCAAATCCATCTCATTTTTCTGTTGGCTCTGAAGAGAGATCACCAAGGGATTACAGCGAGGAGGTATCCTTCCCAGTCTACAGTCCTCACACGAGGCCTTCCAAGACGACCAGAATACCTCAGAAATCATATTGCACTAGGATGGAGGATGTCCCAGGACTCCTAGAAAAGTTTACCTTCAAAGAGACTCCTCCAGGGACTCCCATGGATGACATATTTATCTGTAATGAAAAGTACCTCCTTCTGTCATCTCCAGAGCCCAAGATCAACTCCAAGGACAATCTGGATGACTCTGCACACAAGGGTAGTCTTGGGTCGCTCTTTGATAGACTGAGAAGTAAAGTTCGTGACAGAGAAGGGAATTCCTTCGTGTCATCTCTGCCTTTCGTGAAGGATCGTCCTCCAGAAGACAGGCTACGTCATCCTTCCACAGGTGAGGGCATGAGTGGAATTATTTATTTCTGATAATAGCACTTAACATTTAAAAGACGTGTGTGTGATCATGCAAATACATATCTGTTGTATGCTATGTTTAATTTATAGTTACTTTCTATATATGTCGTGGTTTAACATATCAACGTTCTCCTCATACTAAATCCAAAACACAGCACTAGGAAGAAATTTAACCCTATCCCAGCCGAAACCAGGACAGTATAGGAAGACTTAATAAATATATTTTTTGGTTAAGGTTTAAGAGTTGCTTCTGGTTTAAAGGAGCAGAGTGCATTTGCAAGCAGAGCGCAGCACGCTGAACCCAAGTTTGATGTGCTGCTCGCTGCTGTTCAAATGTGTTTAGGTCAGGAAAATGCACTCGCCGAGGTGGAAGGAGCGGGGAGGCCGAGTGGGATGCTGAGCAGGGCAGCTGCTGCTGTGGCACTGAGCCTCTTGTGGAAGGGGGAGTACAGCGGCAAGCAGAAGGACGAGCACCGAAAACTCCAGTGCAGTGTAGACTACTTCTGCTACCCTTTCCATGAGGAGCTCAGGGACGGAAGCAACACGGTTGCAATAGCAAGAAGCTTTGCTTTGTGCATGTGCTTTCTCAGCAGGTGTCTCTTCAGCTCTGCTGTCGTAGTGACCGAACTGTAGACATACTTTCGGGAGCTTTGCGGTGTCATTAATATCCCCTTGTTCTTTTATTTGAGAGGAGATAGCACTTATTGACATACTCTGACCTATTTGTGAGTCTATTTGGGCAGTGATTAAAAGGCATCAATTTTCATGTTTGCTCGCAAGAACAAGGTTAGTATTAAAATTGCAGACGAGTCTAAGAAATATTGATGTCAGACAAAGAGCAACCCGAGTAATCTGAGCATAAGCTCAGAAAGAATTAAGCGCAGCACAGTTTCAGGTATGAAATATGAGGTATGAGAGCTGCACCCACCTGTCTTTCTCCGTGATCCGTCTTTCCACTAGCCCACTGCAGAAAGTCACAGTTATTTAACTAAATAACCTATTGAATGTTATTGAAATACCTGTTTGTTTCTTACTTTATTAAATTGCAACCCAAACTGTAACCCCCAAATTGCTGCTGTACTGCAGCATTAAAATAACAATCTGTATGTAAAATTTGAAGTCACTGAAATGTTCCCAGTGAGCTGCCAGATCCTTTCTGCTTCAGAACTACTGCATACTGTGAGGAAGATATACAGTATATGAGACTCGATCTAAGCTCATTAAAATTGATAGAATAACTCCCGCTCTCGTTCCTGAATTTTTGGATTGGATTCTTGGAGCATCCTTTATCTAGCAACTCACAAAACCACGCATGCCCATCGAGCCAGGGGATGCTGAGGACTGCACTGAAGCCACCAAGGCTTGCTAGTGTTCACACTTGTCACGCTGTGGTCTTAAATGGGAGGCTTTTTCTGAGTCTGTACCTAGTCATCACCTGTCAACTAAGCCAAGCTGACCTGCTCTTAACTAAATGTATTACAATAATTGGTATGTTGTGTTCCTACTAAAATGGGAAAAGTTCTTGTTAGGTTTGAATAATGCTATACTTTATTTATGTTTTAAATATTTTTGAAAAACATGCTGGTTTAATATGTGTTGCATTCCTCTGCTGCGCAAGCCAGAAGAGGAATTATTAAATTATTATAATTATTGAATATAGGCATTGCAAAGTCTGTTCAGAAGAAAAAAATGCAGCTTTGATCTAGCAATTTGCCCACTGACCTGTCGTTTTCAATGTTTCAATGTTGCAGCTCCCTGAACTTTTTCAAACAGTCATATTGGAGTAAATCAAACTGGTAAAGAGCCAAGTCCTCCTTGGCTCTCTAAAATGGCATTTCTGTCTCATATTGGCACTTGTCTGAGGCCCAGGCTTGGCAAACTTCAGTCATGAACTGATGACAAGCTTTAGCCCACATTACATGTCATTATTTTTCTCTCTTGAAATTTACCATGAATCTCAGAAAATTTCTTTTCTTTAAAGAAAAAAAAAATACTCCCAGCAACTTGCAGAAACCAATTTAATGAGGCTCTTTCTCATACTCCTCTTGGCTCTTTGCAGTAGGACTTTTCCATCCTATTTGAGGCCAGACAGTCTTGTTCTGTGCAAGTATGGTTGGTCTTACATTACGCTGGTGTTTTCTCCCTCAATGGGCTGTTGGCTTGTGGAGCCAAAGAATGAGCTGGGTGGTAAAGGTCCATGGGCTTGGGATGAGCCTGGGCAAGCTCATTGAAGAGAAATCCACTGAGGATTAACCAAATGCTTAGAAACCACTTCCAGTTTAGGAAGCTCCTGAACTGAAAAATGCTTGGAGGCTGGGCGATGTTAAGCGGAGGAATCACATATGACTGCCCGGTGCCTCTAGCGTTCCTTTAGACATCCGCTACCGGAGACAGACTGGAAGGACCTTCAATCTCACCCTACACATCTACTTCTATGTTATGTTGCTCATCTTTCCCTACACCTTATCTTTGTTACTTCCTCTGCAAATACACGTCCAGATGTCTTTCCTATGCTGATGACTTCTGCATTTCAGTCCCAGGTGTCTGTCCAAACTAAAACTATATTCTGTCCTTCTGTCATCTCCTGCCAAGTGTTCAGCCACCAGCTGAAGCTCAGCATGAGGAAGCAGAGATCTTAATTACTCAGCAGCAGATTGCCTGTCGCTCAAGCTTATGCCTGCAGTTACACCTTCCATGTGGGTCATTCCAGCTTCTGATATCCAGACTGGTCTAAAGGCTCTCTGGCTAACACTTTCTTTCTGTTTCATAAGAGCTGTTCCTCAGAGCCGCTTGGAAATTTTGGGCTGTGCAGAGATCCGGGTGCATAGAATACATGTGTGGGACCTAGACAAATCTTACTGAAGTGATGGGGGTTCATGCACTGTTTTCAGTGAGAGATTAGTTTTAAAAAAAAAAAAAACAACCCTATCTAAGTTTGCCTGTAGAATATACAAATGTCCCCAAATAGCCACAATGGGGTTTCTAAGTGCAATTCCAGATTTTTGATTTACTGAACAAATATCTTTGAGGCTTTTGTCCTTTGATTTCTCCTTTGTGTTCCAACCTGCAGTAAAAAAACCCCAAAACTTGCTCAATAAAATTTATCAATCAGATGGTTAACCGTTCTCTCCTAAGCCTACTTGCCCTTTTGAAATTAAAAAAAATGCCAAAGTGTCGTGTTAGTGATAGATACTAAAAATCATTAATACCACAGAAAAACAAGAGTAAAAAGAGAGCTAAGCCAGGTTGTACGAGAGGTGCAGTCAGCAGTGTTTGTAATGAGAGGCAGTAGTGGATCCAGGGTTTCGGTTACGTTTGACTTACAGACAGACCTTCTGAAGACCAGCCCATGAAGATAGTTGGTTGTTGGCAAATGTTTGTGACTCCAGGTTTGCATCTTGATAGTGATGGAGAGGTGGGAGGAATATTTCTATCCCTGACAGAGTAGGGATCACGTGAAAACATTTCTAGGATCGTCCCCCAGATGAGATGAGAGTTGTTGTAACTCAGTTTGTGACTGTATGTTGTTTACGCGGCTCACTTCATTAAGTAGGGCAACCAATTCAACTGATGAGAAAACTAGACGTGTTATGAACTCACTTTGCTGTTTTTGTGCACTTTTAGATTGAAAAGGGATTCCTTGCAAATATTTCAGGTTCATACATGGTTCCCATTACTGCATCTTTGTACCAGTGAAAGTCTGTGTGTTTGTCAGCTAGGACACTGTTATCTCAGTGATTTCATATTTTAGAAGGGGAACTGAGGCACTACAAGATTAAATTATGTGCCTAAGACCACATGAGAAATCTGTAGAGAAGCAGAGATGTGAAGCCAAATAGCCAAGCCCACTCTTGATTTCTACTGGCCTTTCTTTTCATCTCCTACCTCATGCCAATTCCCATCTGGTTTGGGACACGAGTGCCCCAAGAGATCTGTGTAGCTTTGCCTCTCTCTTTTGTAAAACACTGAAGTACTTAAAGTGGTCATGATTAACTCCAATTACTTTATAAAAATATGCAATCTTGGACCCTTACAGAGGAAGCCAACAGATTTATATAACGTTATGTTATAAAAACAGTTCCTGCTCCAAGACTTTCTGTGTATTTAGACTATTTAGTCATTACTGTGACACAAAAACACCCCAGGAAAGGGAGGTGAGCTGTGACACGTAGAGTGACGGCAGTGGTGGTTTTGCCTATAAATCTCCAGGACAACCAGCAGTGCTCCCACGACTAACAGAAGGTATCACCTTCGTAACCTCTTCATATGACACCTCCCTCTTTGTTCAGAGGACCTCGAGTTTCCTAGGAGAATCAGTACCTTCGATTTATGTGAAGGGTTCTCAAGAGCACTGGTCTTTGGTCCAGTTGATCCCTCTGGATACAGCGAGGGTTTTACCGCCGATGGCATTCGATGGCAGTGCTCTTAGGCCAAAGCAAAGTGTCTTTGAGACCCACCCTTGGATTACCAAGCTGTAAGGAACTGGCTGTAGGAAGGAATTTTAATTTTATGGATGTAATTTTTCTTAGCTCTTATGACATATACATATGAGGATACCAAGTCTCAATATCAAGAATTGGAAGTTTCCTCCAACTTTGTACTTTGAAGCGTATTCTGTGACGCTGTCAGATGCAATAACAATTAATAACAGTAATAATTAATACTCAGTTTCCTGTGATTTGACAGCTGTAAATCAGGTATGCCGGAAAGGTCTCTTGACCCAACTCCTAGTAGCTGCTGTGAGGCAGAAATCAAGAATAGATTAATAAAAAATTAAGAAATATTTGTACCTTTCCCCTTTATAATTAAGAACTAAAACTATGGCTGACCGTTCCTAGTCATCCAAAGTGATGTTAGCTGGGGAGGAAAAGCTCTAGTATAAGATAAAATAATTTGGAAGTTAGGGAGACGCTAGAGTACTTAAGAAATAAGTAATAAATAACTCCCGTTTTGAAGGGATGAGATGGCCAGAAAGAGAAAGCCCAAGTCTAGAACTAGAGTTGAGCTAATATTTGGAAAAAAACATGTTTTTGAGATCTTTTCTGTAGCTATTGAGCTTTAAGGCTTGACATATTTGGAGTAGACAAATTATTATCTAACTTCACTATTGCAGTTCTAAGTTTCAGATTTAAATGACCGCTAAATGTAAAATTCCCTAAGTTGAACATTTTTGTGCGTGAACTCATTGTCCAAATCCTCACAGCTGGTGGCTGAATTCTGCCTATCCCACCCCTTTGAAGATGGGAAAGATTAATGCTCAGTCATCTATAGTAGAACATATAGACGCTGTAATACAGAAGAGGGGGTTTTGGGTTTGTTTTTGTTGTTTTTTTTTTTTAAAATACAATAAACTTGCGGTATTTTTCTCTAGCTCTGCATAAAGCAAATTCATGCAGTGAGGTAATTTCTTACTGTGCTTGTTATAGTTGTCTTGAAGTTGAAATTTGCATCTGGGGTACATTTTAGCGCATGTTTCTGGTCTCTTCCACAAGGAAATAGCAAAAGAAAAATAGTTGAGCAGAGCATTGAGTGGCCGCCTTTTTAATGCTGAATGAATTGCACTGTCCCACTGTTTCTATATCCCTGAAATGTGGCAGGACCACACATGTGGGAGCCAAAAACCTGTATTCTCATCCCAATTCTGTCACTCTTTGCTGGGTGTTTCCGGGCACCTCCTTGGAGCAGCCCATGCTTCAATTACCCACATTGTGTTAGCAGAGAGCATCAGTGCTGTGAAATGTATACGCAATAAATGTGACAGAGACCGTAACTGTCAATGTGCATAGGTAGATCCATCAGACGCCTCATTGCTGAGTGCTTTCATGTGGTCCTTTGTCCTGTAGGCTTCTTGGGTGGAGACGATGAAGGACGTTGCTGATGGCAGTCGGGTGGCTGTTGTCTCACTGGGCTGTGGGTACCACATCCCTTGAAAGGCTGAGCTGTTTCGGAGCAATCTAAATGGTTTTTCTCTGCAGAGCAAGGTGCAAATACCTGGCTTGCCATAACAGATCGGCATTGGGAGGACTGTGGATGTTACGAATCTGTTCCATGCACAGACATCAGCTTCTTCGTGCTCATGAGATGGCCCTTGGAAGTCCTTGGGAAAGTCATTGGCCCTTTCTCTGTCCCAGAAAGGCAAACAGCTCCCGAGTCACACCCCCGAGGAGGAGGCAGGTGCCCTTGCGGTACAGCGGGCTGCTGTTCCTCCAGACCTTGTAAGGCTTTTTAAATTATTGATATCACTCAACGAGGAGGACACGGGGAAGCAGTCACTTATTCCCACAGCTGAGGGAAGAAAGGGAGCGTGTAATTGCTTGTGTTGCCAGCCCTGCCAGGCTGTAAGGTTTGCCGCTTGCATATTATGGAATTTGATTTCACCAGCGGCCTGACCGCAGGGTAGTCACTGCAAACTTTTGGTTGCACAGCGAAAAGCGGGGTAGGCGAGTTTACTCCTCAAAAGAAATAGTAACTGTGACACCCCCATGCCTTCCTCCATCTTGTGCACGGGAAGGGCTTTACAGCTGACTGTCCCTGCCGGGGGCAGAGATGGGGCACAGCTGGTGTGCACTCTTGTCCGCAGAGCGTGGGGCAGTGCGTGGCACTGGTGTGACCCCAGCAGTCATGAGCCATCGGAGAGTCCCCAGCAGTCAGCAAGCGGGAGCTGCACCCTCTGAGCTTGCAGCTTCATTGACACAAGGACTGGGTGCTTCTAAACTTGAGATTGCTGAGAAAAATCAGAATTTCTGCCTCAAATTACTTGGATTTGCTTTCCTTGCTTTACCGCCATGAACGTGTTTCATGGATCCTGATTTTAAATTAGGTTTTGGGACAGAAGTCCTGCTTCAGGACTGGGATCCAGGACAAGGCAAAGAAGAAACATTTACACTGGGAGAATGGGAAGTGATTTTAATGTGAATACAACTTGCACATAGAAAGCCAACTGTTACCTCACAGATACAAAGAATAATGGCACTGTTAGCTTTAAATAATGTACGTTTCCAAGATGTTGCCCAGCTGTTAATCATTAACCCTGTAGCAGGTTGAAGCGTAGAGACAGATGTTCCAAAAGCAGTTTTATTTTCTGAAATAAAGAGAATGAAGCTATGAATTAGACAAATTAAGAAGAAATTCAAATATTTACACCCAGTTGAAACAAGATGCTGGAAAAACAGGCATGATAAAATTGCTGCAATTAAATGTAATTTAATTTATAATTCTGAAAGCACGCTTCTTCCAAAGGCAGCCTTTGAGTTTTCCTTATGGAGCGCATTGTTGTGATGTATGGATTTTCCTGACTTATTATGGCATTTTAATCAACAGTTCAATGATGTGATAATATTCCTAAAGCAGAAAAATAAGTGACGTTTGTTTAGACATAATTAATGAAATATTTATGTTGCATGAGGCTGTGTGATAAAGCCTTGTTCTCTTAGTCCATTTGCTTCTGATTACATTTGTGATTTTTTTATATGACCAGACATTCTGACGCCAACTATTTTACACTGAGCAGATGTCATGTAGTAAAAATGGGTGCCAGATGCTACAAGCCACATAAGGGTAATTTGTTTAAGAGCTGGCTCAGACTTTTTGCATTCAATTACACTGTATAGTGAGTCTTATACAATCATTTGGGTAATATGGCTAACTTCAGATATACATTTTAATGAATGTTGAGTGCATTCAGAACAGCATGCTACATGCAGGGTGCTCAAGGAATTAATTTATTTGATTGTAATACCTGAAAAAAATCAAATATACCCAGACAGAGTTTTTGACAGGGATCAAAAATTTAATTAATGCCGTCACCCAAATTTCCAAATTGCTCTAGGTGCTGCTGATTAGAACTCAGGGCAGGTGCAAAGTGTCTCTGTAAGTTAAAGAACAGTATTTTTTGCTTCATTGACTATTTTGTTCCTGCATTTTAGGATGTGAACACCTACCTGTCAGAAAACAAGGTACCGAGTATT
This sequence comes from Calonectris borealis, assembly GCF_964195595.1. Lineage (NCBI taxonomy): Eukaryota > Metazoa > Chordata > Aves > Procellariiformes > Procellariidae > Calonectris > Calonectris borealis. The sequence goes on from NC_134325.1 coordinate 10,635,964, forward strand.
CTGCTTCTTCCTCCAATGATGAATTTGAACCCAAGCCTTCATTAACACACAAGGTAACCTTGACTTGGAAACAGAAAGATATTTCCTCAGTTGGATTGTATTTAAGATTCATCCTATGATTTTGATCTAAAACAGACTGCAATTTCTCAAAATGGGGATGGGAACGCTTTATCAGTGGAGGTTACATTAAAACTCTTTGAGACAGATGAAAATCAAAATTTCTGTTTCGTCTTTGGATCTTTAATTCCCCCAGGTTACACCAACATTGACAGAGAAGGTCTTAATTTGACAAGCAGCCATGTTTCACTGAAACCACTTTGAAGCTGCATTCTTAAGTGGCCTTAATATGTAGCCCAACAAGCAAAGTATTGAAAAAATTAAACCAAACAGATGCAGATTTCCCTGGGGAAATACAACTTCATTTGAGAGGCGCTACAGGCAGGGTGCGTGGAAAACGCTGTGTTTATCCTAATCAACACGACTGCGTGAGCCACGAAGCCGCACCGGACCCTATCCACCGCAAGGCCGGCTGCACACCGGGCTCTGCACGCCCTAACTCGGTTCCTGTGGCTAGCAGGAGCGGTGGGGTTAAAGCACCAGTGAACTCTTGATACCCAGCTCTGATGTGAAGAAACAGAGCTTTTATTGCCTGCATAGCTCATCAGAAATGTGCTTACCTCTTTCCTGCGGAGGGAATATTAGTAAGTGGAATTAATAGTACGAGGTGGCCTTTTGATTTATTGCCTTTGAGGGGAAAAAAAGGAAAGCAAAGCAAGAGGCTGCCCAGCTCACTGAAAAAACAGCTGAGCTGAAAGCTGAGCGGGGCTTTGAACGGAAACCCAGTTGCACAGCTCCAGAGGAACCGAAGTGCCACGAGGCAGAAGCGCAGCAGCGTGTGGCAGCACGTACCGCCAGTGTCCGTGTCAGGACGTGCTGAGATGCCAGAATCCATCATTCATCTTCCCTGTTACAGGAAAGACAATCTATAGTAAGATAATATGGTGAATTAAATAAAGTTTAAACAAAATAGAGAAAAGAAGGGAGACATGGGAGAAAACTGAATGGGAGCAACTCCCAGCAGGTCAGGCAGCCGCAGGGACAGGCAGGAGCAGGCAGCGGGGAAGGCAGCGCTGCCGGGGCAGCTGCCAGAAACGGGGTGAATGAGCAGCTGTCGCACACGGGCGTTAGCAGTGACTCAGTTTTGATGCACATTCCCTGCTCAGCTTGTTTCTCTCGGCTGCCTCCTAGCACCTCTTTTCATGCCAGCACTGGCTGCTATTTTGCCAGTACCACCATTTTTCTCCGGCAAAAGTCGGTGGGAAAAATTTTAGTGGCTTCCTGGCTTGTTAGTTTTTCAGTCGTCTTGTCTACGGTGCTTATATATTCTGTCTCCTCAAAATTGGAAAACCAGAGCCTTGAAGCACTTCCAGATAGCTTGGGTCAAGGGCAAGACGGAGCAAGCGCAGGCGATGCCCTCGGCCGGCCCTGCAGCACGGGCTGCCCCGCTTCGCAGGCAGCAGCCACAGGTGCCCCAGGGAAAGGCAAAAACCCTCTGTAATGCAGGAGAGAAACGGTATGGGGGAAGGTTTTGTAGGGCTTCAGGTAGTGTCCTGTGATGGCTGTTTCTTTCAGGTACGTCCCTCTTATCGTGTTAGAAGCGATCCAAAGTGAATTTTACCACTCAGCAGCTACAGCAATAGAAATGGGTTGAGTTTCCTTAAATTGGTGCTTCCCACCACCTTTGCCTGGCTTCTTCCCTCATCACGGTGATGTCTGTAGAAGCCAGGTATAGTGGTATGTTGTATATAGTCAACTTCGTGATTCGGACATTTTTTATTGATAGATACAGTTCACACTCACTTAGGGTTGCAATAAGAGCTTGTAATGATTTAAAGTCAATGTAGGCAAATGCATGAAAATATTCCTATGTGAATATTTGTGAATATGTGAATATGTGCACCCTGCAGTAGCTCACCTAGCTTTGAGCAGGGGAGTTGGGTTAGATGATCTCCAGACGTTTCTACTAACCTCAATGGTTCTGCAATTCTGGGGAAGGAATACTTACGCTTTGATAGCCTACTATGCTTTGATAGTCTTTCTCTTTTGTAGGCAAAAAGAACTCTCAGAAGGAGAAGGAAGCTGGAGAAGGAGACAAAGCAATTGATTAAACAAGAGGAGCTGAAGAGGCTTCACAAAGCACAGGTGAAAACGTAGCTCGCAGATGTCCCATTTGTCTCCCAAGAATGACTAGCGAGGACGGGGGGTGCCCAGTGTGGGCTCTGCACCTCCCCTCACTCCTCACTGTGGCACACTGCCTTCCGTGTTGAAATTCCCCAAAATGTCAGGAGCAGAGGATGCATGTGGCAGGGCCTTGCAACTTATATGTGACAGATCCCAAGAGATCTTCGTAATTTTGTAATTGTGTATGAGGAACAAGAGGGAATAGTGACTGGCAATAAGAGAAGAATACACTGAAAAGGGAAAGAGATAGAAAGGGGAAATAATATCAGCCCCCGAGAATGTAAGAAACTCAGCTATTACCCCTATGTACTACAGGAGGGTACAAAAATACAGTGATGGTTTTTATTCTCTCTCTGCCATAACAGTGAAAGTCACACATTTTCTTTCTTAATGATGGAAAGTCACTTCACTTTATACAGGCTGTGCTCTTCGGAAAATGCTGGAAAAGCTCTGGACCCTGCTAATGTTTTATTATTTCCAATTACAGTTCAAAGATTTGGGAATGCACTTCTGCATGACTTGACCTCAGACTGTGTTCTCTCAGGTGTCAAAATTTTCGGGTTTATCTATTTCACTCACCATACATATATACACACCATATATATATACACACACACACACAAAACTTAAAGGCTTATGTGGCTATTAGCATTTCTTGTGTGTGTCTGTACTGTAGCATAAGGCAGAGAAACCTGAGCTAGATTTAATCTCTTTAATTCAGGTTGTAATGGTAATCAAGATATGGTAGTGGGGAGAGCAGGCTTTTTGAAGGCAGAGTTGTCCGTCATCTTCTCTTGTATTCCCATAGCAGGTGGATAGCTTTGGATGGAGCTTCCACTTGCTATTTCTGTACCAATAATAAATTAAAAAAGAAAACTAAGAAGTTGTTTTTCAGATGTGAATCTGAAATCTCTGTTTTTGTAGACATCAATGCTTTTGGAAAATGTATAACTGAAAAGGAGAGAAATTTTGTGTTTAAACCAGGCAGTGGATTTTGTGAAAATGCTAACATCTAGCCATTACTATAAAATCCATTACAGAATAAAACCCATGGGAAAGAAGAATAGTATCTTTTTTAATCCAAAGTAAGAGCAACTGTGTTATAGTTTTTATCTGAGAATTGTAAATTATCTCAAGGTAAAATTATCTCAAGACATACATACCTTCTCTTATTTTACTGCTTTGTGGAAATAATCAAGTCCAAACTTTTTGAACCATCTTTCGTGTTTGTTAGGCTGTTCCTGAGGGCTGGGCTTGGTATGCCCTAACACAGCCTGAAATGGAACTGCGGAGCATCTGTCTTTGACAATTCAACCTTTTAAGGTGTTTCATGCCTATTATCACTGTGGCACCTCTGAAAATCTTATTTAAAAGGGGATGGACCAGTGAATGTAGAAGTCCTTCCTGAAGTGCCTCTGAATTATCACTTCTTAGCTATTAGACCCCTTCCTCCCTGTGTCAAAAGCTTGTGAAATATAAAAGCAAAACAAACAACAAAACCCCACGGACAACCAAATAGCTAGCAAAGCTTTCTAGCTGTAAACCTTCAATATTTATATGAGCTTTTTTCATGTAGCATCTCAGAATACGTGCCTCTGGATGTGTAAGGTATTGACTTTTCACGCCTTGCGAGACACAGAAATGTTATGATCTCTGTTTTACAATGGGAGAGCTAAAGTTCAGAAAAACTGAGGTTCTTTTAGTACCTACGGTACTTACCCACATAAAAATGTGGATAGCTACTTAGTGGAATTATTAAATTGCTTAGGCGCCTAATATGCTCAATGAGTTTGCAAATCCCATGGCTCGTCCAAGAACTTTTCAAGCTGTTTCTCTAACCACTGAGACCATCTTTTGTCTCTGAATTTTTAAGCTATGTCTGTAGCTTTTATATCATTACAATTTTGCAGGCAGTCCAGCGCCAACTAGAAGAATTGGAGGAAAGACAAAGAGCTCTGGAGATTTTTGGTGTCAAATTGGAGAGAGAACTAAGAGGAGAATCAGGTAAATGAAGCAGTGTTTGTTTGGTGGTGGTTTTTTTAACCTTTTTCAAAGCAGAGGGGTTTTAATGATTGTCACAGAAATAGAGTTCAGTGCAAAATCTGAAATGAAACAATAACTGGAAGGACAAAAATCATTGTTTACCCTTTTCCTCAAACTCTGTTAGCTCAAGCACCTTTACGCTGAGTGCTATAAATTTTCTTTGGTTATCACAGATGTGGAATTATTTGCCTTGCTGTTGAACCTGAATCCACATTTCCCTCCCCATTTTTAAAAATCCCATTCTGAGCTTAATTTCATCTTCTGGAGGGAACCAGTGAGGTTTCCAGGAGCTGCATCTCAGTTACCAAGCCAGCAGCAGCCCGTGCCTAGTAACAGAGTCCTTAATGACTTCTCCCGGCGTGTGAAATGCCATTAATACGATTAGAGCTGGTGGCCGTGTTATAGCAACAGCAGCATGCGGGCACACAGACCTGAACCACACAGCTTTCCCCCCCACGGGTGGAAGATAACAGGGGCGTCATCCTGGCCCTGGTCGGAGGCAAGGTTTTCACTCGCCTGAACCAACAGTCCCAAGCACCCAGGACTGCGGCGTCCTCCCGCCGGCCCAGCCTTACCAGTGCTCCCCAGCGCGCATGGGGTGAAGCTGGGGAGACCTCCCGTGGAGGGACGGGACGTCCAGGGGCTCCTGCCAGGCTCAAAAGGGGGATGGGAGCGTGAGCCATGCGTGTAAGGGACTTCAGAGGGGGCTGCAGTACTGTGCTGAAAGGACTCTGGGGAGCCAACAGCCCGATTGCAAATGTGTCTTTATTTACCTCTGTTTTAGAAAGCTGAACCTCGTTTTTTCATGACAGGCAGTTGCACAACACTGAAAACCTAGATATGTTTTGGCACCTGATCTTGTTGTTGTCTTAGCTGGGCAACCCAGCAAAAGCTCCACATGCTGGCTTTTTTAATGCCATATTTCTTAGCAGTTATTGCCCCTATTCTTAACACTGAACTAATCAGTTCAGCAAGAGAGCATTTGTCCAACCTTTTATATTTATTAATTAATTTCCTATAATTGATAGTGCCAACCTATTTCAAATGTTTTTTAAAAAGCATTGGTTTTTTTTTTTTTCTTAAATGAAAACATAACCGTTTATCAAATGGCACCCACCTTCCCGCCTATGAGAAAGTCTGCTAAAAAGAGGATTTGGAGTGTTAGCTTTTTTCTTTACTGCTGATTTGTATAAGGGTGGGTGTTTTTTGGAAATGTCAAAAATATAGAGGGACAAGAGGCTTCTAGCTCTTGGGATAGACACCGAATACCAGGATAAATGGCCTAGAGCTACTCCTTGTTTTTGCTGTTTTGACAATCGCATTTCCTGAAGAAGGCTGTCTGCCAACAGATTGATGCTTCTCATTCTCTTCCCATCCTTAGTAATTGGATTGCCCTCATTAAGGTGAAAGTACTATTTTTTTCTCCCTGTTGATTGTTTGTGCGTAGGTGGCCAGTTACAAATAGGGCAGATACTGAGATGTAGGATGTTACTGTGTCTCAATAACTCTTTTGGGGCAAAAGCATGAAGCCGTACGTTTCCCAAACGAAATGTGCGTGCTCTGTTGCTTGTAATAACATACGTGTAATGATGCAGGAATCGGCGAGTTTAATATTCTGTTCAACCTTCTTAAAAATAATGAGCAGTATTGTTTAATGAATGACCAGTGTTTATTAGGTTAAGTTGTATTTAAGCAGGTCTGCGCTTATGCAATTCAAGTGATTTAATAGGTATTATTAAGGTAATTAGAAAACGATCACAGTTCAGCAATAATATTGAGCTGCAAAGGTTGTGAATAACCAAATTTAGAGACAGGCCTACAAACACTAGTCTTCAGTGACATTTACGCAACTCTCCTCTAATAATTCTGTAAGGCTGGGATGAATGGCTCCTTTGTTGGGGGGAGTTATTCATTAGCTCCTCAACTGAATTAGAAGAGAACATGCGTGGGTGCGAAACAACTGCCATGAAGACTGATGAGCAAAATGAGGCTCTGATGATCTTCTAATTGTAGTGACAACAATTCATGCATTTAAAAAAAAAAAGAAATAATATCAGTCCTGTGAATAATTTTTCATGCCCGTTATTCCCTTCATTCGGGTTCGAAATACCAAATAATAAATCATTGATGTACCGTCGCTTTGTTTTCCACTGACATTTGTGGAGGCTTATGGAGTTCTTCTGCCTACAAGAAAATACAGAAATAAAAATCTCGAAACACATTTTCCACTGAAATTAGCATAACCGATCAGTTGACTAAACAAATCATGAAGAATGATGGTAAAGAAGAAAATCTGTGTTGAGGGAACGCTAAGAAATCTCTCCGTGTTTTGGAAGGTGAACAAATATCTGCACATGTTGCAGCTAGTTTTTGATTTCATAAGGAGCATATCCAAGGTTTCTCAGAACTTTCAACAGAGTCAAAAGAAATCAGTTGAAAACCTGTAGGAATAAGGAATATGAGGTTTAGCTGTTCCTAAAAAGGTGCATACTGGCCGAGCCCCCTTTACTGTGTGCGGAGGGACAGCATAGCATTACTCTGGAGAACAGAAAGTTGAGGTTTTGAGAACAGGGCCTAGTAAATACTCCTCTGCGGCCTGTTGTTCCCTCAAAAGTGATGAAAAAAGAAATATCTATGATGTAATTAGAATAATATCTGTCTGTCAAACGGGATCTAGGTTAAAGGAGACTTGGGTAAACCAGGAGGAAAGTTTTGCTTTAGAAATGCTGTAAGACAAAGCCAGCATGTCTCACAAAACTCACAAATTGTTTTCCCTCTAACCTTTAAAAAGATCTGTCATCCTACGTTACGCAAAAGACTTCATTGGCTTGTTCTGCCCTTGGAAGGCATAAAGCGCTCCATCAGACTTAAATAACTATTAACATTATTATTAACAAATATTTGAAAAGCTCAGGGAAATATGCCCCTGGGGAGACTTGGGGGCTGTTCTGTGGATGGAGAAGGAGGGGAAACAAGGGCTATTTTTATTTCAGCTTGCACTGAGGATTTTGCTAAAATGAGTGGCATTTTTGCAAAGTGCGTTACTCTCTGCTTACTTCAATCAACCTATGATACACAGTCTTTTATTAGAGATACAGAGATTTTTAAGTGTAAAGAGGAAACGTTAAAAAAAAAGAATATTTTTGCCTAATCAAGAAAACAGCAAAAAGGGAATAGTAATCCTCTGTGCGTGTGCAGGACGTACGCATACCTGCAATTGCAATGTTTTTACTGACAGTAAGATAGATCACATTTTGATGATAACTTCTGATGGTGGCATACGAAGACCTAAGGCTCTGAATACTAAGGCTGCATCCCTGCATTGGGTCTGTGAGAAACCACCGTTGGCATGTCCCAGCGAGAACTGCTCCAGCAGTCACTCTCAGAAGACGTTTTTGTATCAGCACTTGCTGACCTGGAAGATCCCACAGGAACACATCCATTACTGCCAAGTTTTAATGGAATCGGGCAGAAATCGGACCAAGATTGCTCTGCCCTCTCCTGCTGCTTTATCCTCCCATTTCATGGTAACTTCAGAATCCTGATGCGAAATTGCAGAACTGCACCCAAGCCAGCAGGACTCCTGCCCTCGGAGTCATCCCTCCGACACCGGCGGGAGGTGACCCGGGCTCTCTGGGATGACAGCGCCTGGTGAAGGCGCGCACATGGGCTGGTGATCCCAAACACCCAACAATTTCCCTCCTGCTCAGGAAGATTGCTGAAGGGCTGCACTGGGCGAGATCGTTACTGCCCGAAGGAGATGGGCTTTAAACTGCTGTTCTTGAGTGGAGCCAAATCCTGGCTTTGACATTAAAGTGAGGGACAGCTGAAGCAGTAGAGGCAAGAGGGTAATTCCTGGGCCAAGAACAAAGTGCATTTCGAAACGATAATAGAAAGGCATCCGAAACACTGCTGAGCTGTCCAGGAGTCTGGCTATCTCTCCACTTGGTAACCTAGTTTAATGATACTCTTGTAATTGTCATCTCTGGAGCTTGAACCTGAGTGAGACCTTTGGGCTTAAATTTCAGCGCTCTTAATCATCTGAAATAAAGGTGAAGTCCTCTTACAGTAGGAGAAATCACATAAGTCTCCATCCACAGAAAATAGCCAGGCTGGTTTATGGGGATTATGGGTTTATGGTTATCTAGCAGCGTGATGTAAGGACTGAGGAGGAGAGAGCTGTGTTCCCCTGCCTGCTGGCAGCACCTCCTTTTGCTTTGTCCCCGCTCCGGCTGTCCCGGCTGCCAACACGCGGGGTGTGCAGCTACCACGTGCTGAGGCAGGAGCACGGGCTGGCTGTCGGTTTTATGCTTCTGAAGGGGTCAGCCTGCCACCTAAATTCTTGCCTCAACCTGGGATAGCGTAAGATATTTGCTTCCTACAAGTGATCACTATTGTGTGGCAACAGACGGCGGATGGACAGAGCAGATGTTGTGGGAGGTGTGTTTGCAGTACCATCGCTGCTGCTGTAATTCTGCATCAAAGGGTGGTGGGGTGGTTTTGTTTTGTGAAGAAAATTAATGCAAAATGTGAAGTGATGAGCATGTTAAAAAGGACAGCAAGGAAAAGAAATACATATGTGCTCTGACTTGCCACTTGAAAACACCCAAGGGTTCTTCATTGCCAAAGATTTTTGTACCGGTGGCATTTTAGGAGCAGGCCCTCACCTGGTGAAAAAGAAATCTGTCCTCCTCTTCAGCAAGGCAGAGTCAAGCTGTGAGCTCTTTGGAGAGAGACCATCTCGTGTTTCGTGTCAGTATAGGGCCTACCAGTGATGCCCTGGCCCAAAGTGTTACAAAACCACCCAGTAATAATGGATTTATCCTGTCCCACAGCCTTTCCCATCATTCAAAGCAGATGCAGATTTAGAGGCCAGTTGGCAAACGAATGGACATTTGTAGAGGATTTGATTGTATGTCTGATGTCCACAGAAGCAGGGACTAAGTTGATACTTGCCAGCATGTACATCCTGAAGCCCAATTGTGTTAATGCGATATCCGTTTATACGTATAGTTCAGCTGCTGGAGTCCAGTATCAACAGAGAAACTATGTTATCAAAGGCAGAACTAAGAGAAAATGCCCATTAAAAAAAGAAAGTCTATATGAATATTTGAAAGAAAAAACTTACCTTCCAAAACAAAAGTGTTTTTAAATCTAATGTATCTTTAACTGCTATAAACTACAACATTCAACCAAATGTAGACAAGAATTTTGTACCTGTTGTACCCAGACATTACTGATGTAAGTGACACACAGCAAAAAAAATCTACATTTTAACTCACGTAGGCTTACAAATGAGGACTGTTTAAAGTGAACTTAAGTGGTGAGAGCATTGGAAGGAAAGCTGGTAATGCACACCTAAGTCTCCTATTTTAAACAGATTCAGGCACAAAGGATGAAACTCAGATGCTACATGAATGGTTTGAGCTGGTCCTGGAGAAGAATAAATTAATGCGTTATGAGTCTGAGCTCCTGATTATGTAAGTAAGGACAAGCATTAGTACTAAAGACGGGGAAGGGAGAGGGGGAAAGCGTACTCACAGTACACCTGAACACCTTGCTGCGTGCTGAAGTTTGAGATTGCCGTGGAATAAATGTACCCAGAGTAGCTACAACCTGTTTTGAACACAGATTTTTAGTTGAGCCCTCCTCGTCCTTCCCTCTCTCAAGGGTTCAATTATTTCAATCCTATACGATACTCTAAACCAGTATAGCATATAGATGCTCTGCCTTTACATAATGCGGGTCTAATGAACACTGGGGTACTTTCTCCTGTGGAAGAAAAATATTCTAACAAGTTTATCTCAGTTTTTATTGGACATAGGAGAAAAGATCTAGGAATTCACTACAGCAATGAAACAAGCAGATACACCCAGCAAATAAAAACCGTCTCAGATGCCACTGTTTGTGGGTGATGGAAACAATATCGGCTGTAGCTCCCTCGCCTCCTTAGAAATGCACTCAACAGATAGGCGGAGGTGACTCTCAGCTATTTTCTCCACTATTTCTGGGCAATGTGGGAAGGCGATGGGAGCTGCAGCAGGCATTACTCACCCCTGGACTGCACACCAGTGCAGGCTGCTCGTTGCCATTTATCATTTCCATATCACTCAGTCAGCCCCCCGTGCTGTCTGCAGAGCTGCAGCCAGCCACTAGCTCCAGCTGCACCCCAGTTTCTCCCCAGCTGTGCTGATGCTGCCAGGGGCCAAACCTTTTCTTTCCCCTTCGATTGTCATTGGGTGTTGTGGTAGCAATGCTTCCTGCTCACACTGTCTGCAAAGCGGAGTTCAAAAAGCAAAAGCAGGCTGCTTTTATCACCACGGGACACAAAATGTTGTTGTCTGGGTGTGTTCGCATGTGTTAATTCCCTTGCCTCGGGACCCGTTCCTGTGCAGAGGGCCTGGCAGGGCCCTTCGTGTGTGGGAGCGTTCGGTCCTACCCAGAATTACACAGCACAGCTGGTTAAAGCCGTCAGTGTTGCAGCGTATGAGGGAGCTTAATCTGGTATGTAATGCAAAAGGTGGGAGTGGTACTTCTGGCGTTGCTGTGGCAATGTAGGCACAGGCAAACCTTTTAGCCTTGACTGCCCATGAGGAGAAAATACTGGATAAACAGAACATAGAATCTCTTGGTTGAAATAATATTAAGATATATGTCTTTATTGAAAAAAGCTTATTCTTTAACATACTTTTTATTGTACCTAGAGCCCAAGAGCTAGAATTGGAGGACCACCAAAGCAGATTGGAACAAAAGCTGAGAGAGAAAATGGCCATTGATGGTAAGTCAAAGAGGAGAGTATGCTCCAGCCCACAGTGACAGACCATGCCCGTATGTATCCCTGTTTGCTCCAAAAAGGACCAGAGTGGCTGAGGCTCTTCCTCCTGTGCTCTTCTGTGAGTGCAGCTCAGCCAGCAAAACGCAACTTGTGAGGTCTTCTCATCTGACTTCTCGTGAAGACAGCTAAGCTAACCTGCCCAGTTTTACACTGAACTGGATCAGAAGCACTCGCACATGTAATTCCACTAACTGCGCTGTGCAGGCAGCAGCACCCAGCTAACACGCGATGATGGGCAGCAAGGGAAAGCAGTTTCTTCAACCACCTAAACACACAAGAGGTTATCTGCTATTATGTTAACTGTAGCATTAGTGGTTACCGCAGTATTTTGGAACTGCTTTTAGGTACTTGGGATTGCAGTTTGGCCTTGTCCTTTCATTCGGTATTAGAAAAGAGAGCATGGGGAGGAGGAATGCAGGGAGAAGGGGGGTTACATAGCACTGAATACCCCAAAATATCCTGTTGTGTTCTAAGCACGTGGATTGTAAGTGACGGCAGTTTTCAATATGTTTTCTGAAAAACACTTGCTGTTTTCTTACAGTACTACATTTCATGCTTGGGCTTTTTACCTTATAAACTAAATTTAAACTCCAGCTTAAATGTTTTTATAAACAAATAGCACTTTTCCTACCCCTTCAAGTTTAAGTTTTGCTAAAAGATCTAGGCGTTAGGAGCCTTAATGGTAACCTTACATGGCCCAAATGCAGGAGAAATTTTCCCTGAACTGTAACATGAAAAATATTAACTGCTATTAACTTCATTTGTCATTGACTATAATATTAATTCAAGCTGTACATCAACAGTTAAAATGCAAAGTGTAACAAGAGATTGATCTGGATTTAACCTCTTGTTTTGTGATCTTTTAGACAGCCTTAAAGATGAGATGGATCTGAACGAGGAGGATGAAATTTTTGCTGAGATGATGAAAGTGGTTGAAGAAAGGGACAAACTCGTGTCTACCTTAGAGGAGCAGAGAGTGAAAGAAAAAGCAGAAGACCAGCACTTTGAAAGTATTATATTATCTAGAGGCTATCAGCTTAGCAGGATCTAAACAGCCACATGCAAATGAACATGATTTCAGCAATATTCGTGATCGTGGAGGTACAGTCTTCTGAAAAAGGAAGGAATTCAAATTTAAGATCAGTTTATTTGGGAAACATGTCATTTTGTTATCAAAGGTCTTAAGCAGTTCTTTTGCTCATACCTGAGTGAGTCATTTCACTATCAGCTTAAAGGATCGCTGGAACACAGAATAGGACTGAATTTACCTGTCTGATGGGCATCAGGGCCTGTGAAAGGGAAATCAGAGCTCTCTTGTTTTCTTGGAATTTTATTTTAATGCTGAGAACAGAGTTTCTGAGAAACATGATGACATCATTCAGTATTTTTGAGATGGCATTATTTTCCATCTGTGTGTCTGAATCTGTATGTGGTTTTGTTAATATTTTGGCACAGCCAAACCATGGTGAACTATTTAAAGGCCAGAAAGCAAGCATCTCATATAAAAATAAGGTTAGTTTTTATTTCTGGTGGAGGAAGGGTCGTTTGACTAATAACTACATATAAGCACTCATTAAAATCACTGTAAATGCAATGTCAGAAATTTAATTTTCCAGGTATTTGTAAGTTTTAGTGCACTGTGTATTTTTGAACAAGAAGTTAAAGCAATATTAAATCCCTACATTTTGTAAAATGGTAAGGGATTATCAAAGGGGTGACTAACCCTTAAAACTATTACATGCTCAGAAAAGCTTTTGTATGTCACAGATTAAGGTCTTCAAAATATGCTAAATGATAATTTAAAAATAGTAATCCAGACTCAATTAGTATTTATAGGGTAGGCTTTAAAACTGCTTGATAAAATACATCACAAATAGTATCATAGGGTGTGATGAGTGGTGTAGCAGTTAAAGATCTCCCTGAGAATAATTCCTCAAAAGGATTGCAAAAAATGTTGAGTTTGTAATGCCAACACTTGATAGAAAATATTGTGGGTATATTTAAACTACATTTATCTTGCTGCTTAAGAATGTATGCATTTTTTTTTGCTTAAAGGAACTATCTCCTATCTTTTTTGTACATGCATTTGTAGATATTGGCAAAGCAGATGTGCAGAAATTCTCCTTAGTATTCGGTGTAATTTAAGTACTTTCTTAAATCTGAGATAATTCTGCAATTTAAGATTGGTAGTGTTCCCAACTGTGTGTATGATGCACTAGATTTTCAAACTGAAAAAACAAGGAGAAACTGAAAGACTGTTTCTTTTTGAATATCATTTTACCTCATGCTCTGAGAAGATTTGATGTTTTCGTTATTTCATGAATGGTGCTAATTTGCAGCAGTTGTCTATGGTACAGCCAAAGCTAGAAGCATTCCTGTTACAAAAGCTTTAAACTAAAAAACCTCTTGGTAAGTACTTGTAGGGTAACAGACACACTGGAACCTGTCACAGTAACTTATGAATTACCTTAAGTTTTGCTGTATTGTAAGAAATTTAAAATACCCTTTCTAAGATAAAAGCAAGATTTTACTATTGACCACAGATAAATAATATACCTCTATTGGTGCAAGGAATATACTATTGTTCTGCAATATTTATGTATTTATATTTATTTATTAGACTGTTTAAAGAGGATAAGAGTGTCTGGTTGCATTTTACAGTTTGTACAGTTGTCTCTGATTTTGATTGATAAATGTGTTTCTAACAGATATGTATAGGTAAAGCTGTGCATTGTAGAGTAGATAGCTTTATCGATTTGGTGAATAATTAGTAATAAAAGAATTAAGGTTTGAATTATGAATTAAGATCTTTAAACAATGTTCTCAGTTACCGTATCTTGAAGGGATATCCCTAAAACATAGCATGTAGGGCTTTAGCAATATAACTTGTCTTTCATCGCAGTGGAAAGACATAGCAGAATCCTTGAATGTGTTCCAAAATTACCATCAGACTTTTTTTTTTTGTCATTCATAGGCTAAGCGTACCTGATCTTCAGACCACATTTTTATTGAGATGGATTGCAGCGATTGATTTTTAAACTAACTCTATTACTTAAGATTGACACAAAGTAGGAGCAGGCAGGTCAGCAATAAATATTTTAATTTTCTCTGTTGAAATCTGCTGGTATTTCCAGTTTTGTGGAGAAAATTTCTGGATTTTCTCACTGTTCCCAGAAGCCTCATGTAATCCCGTAGAAGACGACTGTCTAGAACATCTATCACAGTTTTCTGCAGAAAACGGAGAGTCGTAACGCTTTCACGGTATTTTTAAGAAGTTTTAAAGCAAACTTCTTAGTGCTTTGCACAGGAGGGAATTCAGCAGAAACCTTCAATTACATCAGTCAAAGACTGTTTTTTTTTCACCTCACTTCTACAATCTAAAAAGCCCGTTCACCTTAATGTGGTGCCGCACAAAGAGGAAGGGCAGCCTCAGAGAAACATGATGTCCCACGCCCTGAGGAGGAGATTGCTCTCCTCTGCCAGGGGAGATGCACACGCTGCCATCGGTCAGGTTCAGGTTGCTCTCAATTGTATGTAAGCCCTGCGATTCCAGTTTACAGCAGATACCTGTTCGGCTACAAAACCGAATGCGAAAGGGTGCTTTTCTTTTAGCTCCAAAGATTTGAGTTCTTGAGAGTATTAGAGTCAACAGAAGCTGGGAGCCATCAGCATTTTATGGACCTCAAAAATATTCTTTGCTAAAAAGATACTTTTCTGGATGCCATGTGGTCATAACACATGCTCCACCCAAAACTGTGTTCGCTCTTGGGTGGAAAAACCTGTCAGGTTACTGTTACCCTGCCTGATAGTAAGTACCTCACAGGATTAGATCCAAAAATGAACTGTGCAAGTGATTTAGAAAAATAATAAACTCTTAAGTCATTTAAAGCAGGTCTTCATATATCGTGAGAGTAGAGAAGGAGGGGAAAAAAAAGAGAAGCTATGTGCACTGTTCACAGGTCAATTTAATATGGTTGGCTTGTATTAGAAATGTATTTAAACATTGGTTTGGTTATGAGTCTTCTTGCTGCTCAATCTTTTCTGTAAATTGACTCACTAACTTATTATAGATTTGTTCATTTTTAAGTCCTTGGCGCTGTCATTTTTGGTTATAATGTGATGTGCTGGAACGTATTGACTATGTCTAAATGGACTAGATGTGAGCAATTTTCTATTTGAAAAAAATAAAATTATATCTCACTCTCTGAAGTCCCTGAATCATTTCCATAGCAATTTCTCTCCACCGATATCTACAATGTAATAATGTGTGTCTAGGAAAGATCTATAGGTAAGAAATCACATCAGTTTCTTAATCCATATACTGGTAAGTAAATCACACCGTCTTGCAGTTCCCAGATTCATTTTATAGTTTAGGAATAATGACACCCTGAGGTTAGAGGGCATTCGACGCTACCTTTAACGCAAGAGGTTGCAAACTCCATGAGATCAACAACTTCCTCACATTCTTACATAGGAATTCACCACCTAATTTCCTTAGGCATGACGTACAAACTAAAACAGCTCTTTGAAGACTTGAAGGAAAAGTGTCAGTGTCACTGCATGGATCACTAAGAATCGGTGATCAAACCTTAATTGCCAATTTTCAAATTCCACTATTTTTGCCTCTATCAGGTCATCTTGTTTTGTTGCTTTCTACCAGTGGGAGAGCCTTACAGAGCAAGACCACGTGCTGCTCGAGATGAGACAAGTGGATAAGCAAGATTTGGTCTTACGTTAGTGCCTGCACCTTTCTCCCCTGCTCAATGACTGAACTGATGGATAGTTCTCTCCTCTTCAGAGGACAGATGGACAGCTGCTTCTCTTCAGAGGTCAAGGTAAATTTTGGCATATTTGAACTGAGGTTTTTCTTCTACTGTCATGTCCTTTCCCTTCCATCTTGTGTGCTTCAGAGGCAGATGGGCATGGTGACTCCTCTGATAATACCACATGTAAGTTCTCAGGACTGCACAGGAATTACCTGCCTGCTGGGTTTATTGGAAGTAATAGGTCAAACTTTTATCTGTGTTCAAAACCTTGCAGCCATGTTGACTTCTCAGGCAGCTGGTCAACAGCTGGAGGACTTGGCTGGCCCAGGAGCAGGATATGGGTAGAAATGCCACCATAGGAATTTACTGATGGGTTTTGCATGGACCATACAGTTTTTGCACAGTTTAGCATGATGGGTTTGCCATGTTAGCATGCAAGTACTATCCCTCCAGTCTTCGTGGCAGCCACATCTCATGAACCTAGATCCTGGCAAATACTTTGTGATGAGTAAGGTATTTACTGGATTTCACCTAAATCTCTTCGCCTAATATTTATCAAATTGTGGTTTCTTCTCTTGGTTCTAATGAACTACGAAAAGAGAGCTGGTGGCGCTGCGTGCCAGCAATGCGCTTGCTGGAATATTAGTGTAACACAGATGTACAAAATTACAGGTAGAAGGGCACAAGTGAAGCTTATTAAGAAAAAATCATAATATTGATTTTTTTTCTAAAACTATCTCAAGAAGGCCAGATGTAAATGCAAGTAAACAGCCCGGTATTTATAAATAACTGATTAATGGAACGACATGTTATCAGAAGCATTAAATACCAGGATGATGTTCTCATCTTACTGAAAAGTTTTAAACCGGCTTTCTTTCCTTTGAAACTTTCCAAATAATTAATCTCTGTGACTATACAACATGTTATCTTTTGTCCTTCATGTACATTTTTCCTCACTGCATCTTAGTCTATCTTTTTTGCTCCTTGATGTACAACAAAAAATAAATCTGGTTGGAAATACTCTGATAATTTTATGAAACTCTGTTAATTTATTATTTGTTATTTATTTAAAGAGAAGATTCTTATCCCAAGAAGTTACAAACTGAGTAGAAAGCATACCATAAGCATATGCTTAATCTTAAATTCACCTTGTGAGCTGGAAACAAATTTATCCTTAAGTGTGAGTTTTAGAGGATGGTGGCAATGAAAATTTGGAGCCCTTCTACCCCTGGTACTAATGTAGCCACATTGGCATGATCAGTCAACCCTGGGCCTGTCTTATAGGGTCTGAAATCACGTGCAGCAAAGTCTTTGGGATGTGTAAACTCTCTTGTATGGGTATGGAATAAGAGATGTGGATGTACAAATGCCAGCCAGGTATGGCTGTGCTTTAGCCTGCTCCCAGCACTGTCAGAGGTGGCACTGCCCGCAGGCACGCGAAGAGGAGTGGGGCTTCCTGGTGAAGTTCAAAAACACTTTCTTGCAGGACAGGGCTGGAGGCAGCTCATGCTTCCCAGGCTCCTGGGGTGCCAGCGTTGGCCACAGCCTTTCCTCACCTGAGGGAGCAGGTGCCTGGCGTGTCTTGCTCGTGGACACGTGCTGGAGCGCCAGGTCCTGCCAGAGCTGTTATCTCCAGGTATTTTGGGGCGCTCTCAGGAAAATCCCAATCAAGAAATAGATGTTAAACATCTGCAAAGTAACCTGTAAGGAAATGCCTTCTTTTCTAAGCAGGCTCTTTTAATGTGCTGTTAACTATTACTCAGTGTGGGGCAGGCATGTTCAGCAGTTAACCACACAGAATTGGCAGGTCAGCAGAAGGCTGACCACAAATACTCTAGAAAAATAAAGAGGGTAGACTTTGGTCTAGTTCTGTTCTTCCTGAAATCAGGAAAGGGTGTTACTGTAGGCAATCACAGCAACAGCAGTAGGTTGATAAAACATTTTTGAAAATTCCACTTTCACTCTTTAAATGACCAAATGGTGAAAAGGCTAGAGCAGAGGTATACCTAGGAGAAAAATGTTAGGAGAAAACTACAAGACAAATGAATATTTATTGCACGGCCTTAACCAGCTTGGCTGCCGCAGTGCTCTTTCTGACTAGCCTAGCCCATGGTCCTTATATTACATATCCTGCCTCTTCCGCCTCATTGGGGAAGTAAGATTCTGTTTGCGATCATTCTGAGTCCCGTAGTAAAAGAAATAAAAACCAGGTGTGCGTGGACAGATATGCAGGTGAATAAGAATTATTTGAGTATGTGGATTTAGCCTTCTTTTATTGCCTGGCAAAAGTATATATGTGATCAGGATACAATTAATTTGAGCTACTGGTTGTCTCATCTGTAAGAACAAGGTGCTGACAGGGAGCATGGTGAGAGCTCTCGTGGTCTGCTCCAGATTTCTATATGCCAGATGCACTGGGGCCAGCCTGAATGGCAGCTTGCTGACTACTGTGTCCTGTGCACGGGACCATGGGGCATGATCGTGAAAGTATTCAATTATCAAATATAAAGCAGAGCAAAAACCTAGCCAAACAAAAATCCCCACCGAATTTATATGCAGCTTTTATTTGTGGTTAAAATACTGTATAAATAAGAGCTAGGCATTTAAAATCAACATTCCTGTATCTGCCATAACTTAGACCTTGTGGGTATCTATAAGGCCTTTTGTGCTGAATGCAATATTAATTTAAGGTCACATGTCTATATATATTCCCAGATCAAAAGGAAAAAAAAAGTAGCATACATAGTTCTAAATTAAAGATACAGGGAAAAAAAATGTTGTAACTATCCTCAAAGAGAAACATCATAAGTGGAAAAACACTGCAATAATGTTATACCCAAAGAACTGCAATTAATTCTGAAAGAAAAACCCATTAAAAACCCCAATAAACTTAAGTCTGTCTGTTGCTTTAGCATTATTACTTAAAGCACACAGTATTTGTGTTTCCAGATCTGATAAAGTTGATTTTAAACACATTAAGTTTCATTTAAAATTTATTTTCTCCTTGTGATGTGAAACACTCATAGCTCATGAGGCTATTAAATCAGTAATATTGCATTTGTCATTAATTTACATACAATGAGTGTAGTGAAATAGGAAAGAAAGATGCTGGGTCTTTTCAGCTATTTTGTGTGAGACTTGGCAAACGCACGTTGAATTCTGACTTTGCCGTACTGCACAACCCAGCACCTGTTACTGTTCGTGAAGTATCTGGCTTGTTCTTTCTGTCTTAAACGTAGTGCTGTCTCTTCTGCTGTGCCCACAAAATCCTATATTGACATCTCTGTATAGTCATTTGGGTCCAAATGGAGATTTAGTTGGGTCATTGCTCTGTTTGTAAATGCCACAGATTCACATGCATATAAAAAAGGACTTGACGTGTTTGTTTCTCCTTCTTTTGAAATAGTCTTTTATTATGTTCTTAAAAATTATTCAAAACTGTTCATCTCCTAATCCGTACACTGTGTGAGTAGCACTTCTGTAAAAAGAGAGTAATGTGTGAACTTCAGACTGTTCTGTAGACAACAGCCCTGAGACACAACCAGTGCTACGAGCCAGAGAGCAACCGTAAGGAAAGGAGAGATTGTGCTAACGGCTTGGGCTCATTCCTGCTTTTAACTGATGGCAGTATGGATGAATAAAGTTTTTCTCCAGGGCATATACTAACTGCATGCAACAAATATGCATTGATGTCTACCCCTCATCAGCTAACCAATGTTACTGGCTTGTAAAAATACAACAATTATTAGCTGATTTAGAAATATCCTCATGGTAATTTCATTTCACTTATTATGCCTAATGGATAGCTAGATATTTGCATGAAGTGTGTGTGGCTTTTTGCCTGAATTGTTAATAGAGTGATTAAGTGGTAAGTGAAAGTAGTGCATCCAGATGACATTAATGCTGTTCCAGTCCTGGGTGCCTCCTGAACCAGTCACAGCAAATTACCTGTTTTAAAGATACTTCTCTCTTAAGCTACTCATCTGCAAATCAAAGCAGGATTAGTATAGGCAATCTATCATGCTAAGTCACCTTTCTTTCCCACTGGCTTTCATACTGGTCTGACAACGACAGTTGGTTTCTTTTGTAAGAGTGGGTATGACGATGCCCGCGGCCTCTGACCACAGATGTAGCCAAAACCTACAGGCAGAAGAGCTGCTTTGCAAAATGTGCTCCAGACTGAAATGTATGTAGTGAGCTTGAACTTTAACTTGCACAAAACTATTTAGTTTTATTACACCATTAGTTCTTTTCTCTCTGTGCTGACCACAGGGTGTAGAAACACCTGCCTGCAGCTGCGACCCCCCCATCCTTCCAGAGCCTTCACTTATGAATAGTTACGGATGAGTTGAGCTGTGTGAGCCCTGGTCCTGCCTGTCTATACCTGCGTTTAACTTTTGGCACCCGTGTTGACTAGCTCTCTCGTGCGTGTTGTCACTGCATTGGTGCGTTTGACCAACCAGCCCGAGTTAGTGGCCGGCTCCGCTGCAAGGCAGTGCAAAGGTGGATGGAGCGTGGGGCGAGACACTGTCCTGTGCCTCAGTGTACAGCCCGCCGCCCAAAAAGCTGTGGGTCCCCCAGCTGGGGGGGGGAGCGTGGCCTGCATACCACCCCGGGGCTGCAGCCCTCCTCGAGGCCCAGCTTTCTCCTGCGTTCTCCTTCCCGGGGCTGTGTGAAACGCCCTGCTCCTGAGCCTGAGGGACCAGACCCTGCGGGCAGGTAAAACGAGGACGCTTGGCCCGTAGCTGAACCCCCTGAGAGGGGCAGGTAAGGGCGCGCGTTGCACTGAGGAAAGGGCCGTTGAGGTGGGGGGGGCGGCGTTGGGCGGCTGTTGGGCTGAGGAGGGGGCCGTTGGGCTGGGCGTTGGGCGGCTGTTGGGCTGAGGGAGGGGGGCGTTGGGCTGAGGGAGGGGGCGTTGGGCTGATGAGGGGGGCCGGCGGCGGGAGCCATGCGAGGGGAGCGGGCCCTCCCCGGCGGGCGCCGAGCGGGCGGGAGGGCGGGCGGGAGGGAGGGAAGGAGCGGGAGAGCCGGCAGAGCGGAGCAGGAGCTGCCTCAAATGCTTGAAATAATTCCGCTTCCGTTCAGAGCCGGGAGCAGCCTCCCACGGCATTGGGGCCTCGGACCCGTCTCCTCCATCCCCGAGCGCCGGCGGCGGCTGGGCCATCATGGCAACCTCCCCCCAGAAGTCCCCTTCTTCCCCCAAGTCCCCCACCCCTAAATCTCCCCCGTCCAGAAAGAAAGATGACTCCTTCCTGGGCAAGCTCGGCGGCACGCTGGCGAGGAGGAAAAAAGCCAAAGAAGGTAAAAATTACAGGTTTGCACCTTTCCTGGGAGTTACCTTAAAATGGGGGGGGGGTGGGGGGGGGGGGAGGAGGAGGAGACAGGGGGAGAGGAAAGGCTCTGGGGAGCGGGAGGAAGGGGCTGACTGGGGAAGGACGCGCGGGGTGGGGTGGGCAGGCGAGCAGTGAGGGAGGAGCGCGCCGCCTTGTCCCCGCGGCTTTGCCGGGACCGGGCGGGGGCCGCGGCGCCGCTCCCCGCTGCCGCTCCCCGGTGCCAGCGCGTCACGGCGGAGAAACGCGGGAGCGCGGGCGGGCACCGGCCAGGAGACACCCC
This sequence comes from Calonectris borealis, assembly GCF_964195595.1. Lineage (NCBI taxonomy): Eukaryota > Metazoa > Chordata > Aves > Procellariiformes > Procellariidae > Calonectris > Calonectris borealis. Next base: position 10,657,462 of record NC_134325.1, read on the forward strand.
ACCCACCCAGCCACCCTCCCTGCCGCCGCCGCCGCTGCTAACGGCCCCCCGCGCCGGGGCGGGCTGTGCGCTGCGGCCGAGGCGGGCCCGCCGCACCGCGGGCCGGGCGGCGGCGGGGGGGGAGCCGCGGAGCTCGGGCCGGGTGAGCGGTGCCCCCCGAGTGGGGGGCAGTGCTGAGCTCGTACCGCGGGACGGGGTCAGAGCGGGGCAGGGCAGGACGGGGTGCCCGGGCTGCTGGAGGGGAGCGTTTCCTCGCAGTAGGTGAAGCGCTCCGGCGGGCGAGGGCCGCGGCGGCCTGCGGGCCTGCCAGGCCTGCGGGCCTGGGCGCCTCGCAGCTCCGCGAGCTGGGGCTTGGCCAGGTTGCGGGCGCTGCACGCCTCGGCCGCGCCTCGCAGCCTGACAGGAGTACTTGCCTTTTAAGTTGTGGTGCAAAAACCCAAAAACTTGATGCTCAGATCCTCTTTGACTCGTAATGTATTGCTTTATATTGGTGTACAGCATGGTCTATACGCATTGCTCTGAGAAACCGGTGTAATGCACACAGCTGATTTAATGTTTGTAATAGTAATCATTCCTCAAAGGCTTAAAACTTAACCTGATTATTCTTGTGCCAACTTAACCTGATTATTCTTGTGCTAAGCAAAAAACCTTTGCCTCATGACAGTGGACCTTGGAAGAACAGAGAGCGTGTACAGGAGTCTGGTTCTTTGTCCATACATGTGAATTAATATCCACCCCCTACTGAATAGGTCTATTTAAAATCCCATGAGACAGAGAATTGGAATTTAACCTCACTCACCCATCGTTTTCACAGCTGATGTTAATTTAAACATGATGCAAATAGAGCCAAACTAACAGTCACTTCAAAATAGTTTTTCAAGCAATGTTCATTGCTTGCAAGTGCGAAGAAGGGTGTTATGCTCAGCAGACCCTTGCTTCTGATGTATACATGGGTAATGAAACCAGGCACAGTATTTCAGAGTAGCATCAGTGCTGCAGACAAGGATGATATAAGTTTGGCGAGTACAGCCCCTCGCTCTGTAATTATCACGTCATCTTTCTGAGATGCATGGTCTTGCTTTTCAGTTAAAACGCATGTTCTACGATTGTATTCACATTAGTTGGCTTTTTCTGGTCATTGCAGATGGCTCAGAAGTTGATGAAATAGTAAATGATGGCAGACTTTATTAGTTACCCAGTTTGTTATATTACTCTGTTAGGGTATTCATAAATAATAGCAGCATTGAACTAGCAACAATTTTCTGTGATGAGTTTATATTGTAGGTATGTTTAGAGATCTGTAATTTAGCCTATTTGTAGTAGATTTAGTATGTCCAGTATTATTATTATTAATGCTGTTTTCCTCAGTGACAGATTCTGTTAAGTTACGAATCTCCAGCAAACTGTTAGAGCAGCAGTTACTTTTATCCACAATCTTGTAATTTTACAAAAAGATGTATTCTGTGAAATCATATTTCTTCTCGTTACTTTTCTCTCTGTATTAAATTTATTGACAAAACCTGCACCTGCCATTTCATAGTCTCAACTCATGTTACCCTTTTGAAATTTTGTAACAACATTATGTTGTCCTTTGTTTCCCAATTTTCTAAAGTCTATTTAAAAATAGCAGTGGTTTGGAGAAAATTTTTTTAACTTTGTGAGGAGTTTGTTATTTGCTGATGGAAGAAAAAGTATTTTATTAAATTCACCTTAACATCCTTCTTACTTCTGCATGTATTTATCACATTTCTTTAGTGGAAGCACATATAGTGGTGAGATTGATACTATGCTCTCTTCCTTGTTTGTTTGTTTGTTTTTGACAGATTCAGATGGCTTCAAAGCTGGTAAATCCTTACTGTGAAGCCTGTCCTCTTCATGCTTCCTAATCTTTCCTCCACTAGAAATAAATAGGGGTTTGCAAACTATTAATGAGTCACCTTGTTTTCTTGCAGGCTGTGACCCACATGGGTTCCATCTTAAGTTGTGCTGCCACAGTTTGTAGGGCTGCAGTGTATTTGAAGTCTAGCTAGCAAATTCATGTAGAAGGCCAGATTGCTTGTTCATCTAGGCTCTGTTCTTTGATTTTTTTTTCCCTACTTTAATCAAGCTATCTAGTGTCAGGTTTCCTCTAGAGACAGGTCTCAGTCGTAGGAGTGCACGTGGTTATTCAACTGTTAACACACAGTTATTTTCTGTGTTAACACACAGAAAATGTATAAGTCATAGGCATTTGAAAAAAAATGTTTTTTCTACCGGGCATGTTTAGACCTTCAGCTTATGTAAACTAGAATGAAGTACTCTTGGATGGGACCTTTACTCTTTCTTCATATTTTTTGTAGAACATCAGAATCTATTCTCCAATCCAGTTTGTTAGTCTGATATAGATTTCTACCCCATTTTGTTGTGAATGTTGATCTCTAATCATATAAGGTCTCTAAATATGATGAACTGTTAGTAACTCTTTGGAAATAATCATAGAATCATAGAATAGTTTGGATTGGAAGGGACCTTTAAAGATCATCTAGTCCAACCCTCCCTACAATGAACAGGGACATCTTCAACTAGATCAGGTTGCTCAGGGCCCCGTCCAACCTGACCTTGAATGTTTCCAGGGATGGGACATCTACCACCTCTCTGGGCAACCTGTTCCAGTGTTTCACCACCCTCATTGTACAAAATTTCTTCCTTGTATCTAGTCTGAATCTACCCTCTTTTAGTTTAAAACCATTACCCTTCGTCCTGTTGCAACAGGCCCTGCTAAAAAGTTTGTCCCCGTCTTTTTTATAAGGCCCCTTTCAGTACTGAAAGACTGCAACAAGGTCTCCCTGAAGCCTTCTCTTCTCCAGGCTGAACAACCCCAACTCTCTCAGTCTTTCTTCATAGGAGAGCCGTTCCATCCCCCTGATCATTTTCGTGGCCCTCCTCTGGACCCACTCCAACAGGTCCATGTCTGTCTTGTGCTGAGGACTCCAGAGCTGGACACAGTACTGCAGTGGGGTCTCACCAGAGCAGAGGAGAGAGGCAGAATCACCTCCCTCGACCTGCTGGCCACGCTTCTTTTGATGCAGCCCAGGATACGGTTGGCTTTCTGGGCTGCGAGTGCACATTGTCTGCTCATGTCCACGTTTTCATCCACGAGTATCCCAAGTCCTTCTCGGCAGGGCTGCTCTCAATCCCTTCATCTCCCAGCCTGTATTGATACTGGGGGTTGCCCCGACCCAAGTGCAGGACTTTGCACTTGGCCTTGTTGAACCTCATGAGGTTCACATGGGCCCACTTCTTGAGCTTGTCTAGGTCCCTCTGGATGGCATCCTGTCCCTCAGGTGTTTCAACCACACCTCTCAGCTTGGAGTCCTCTGAAAATTTGGTGAGGGTGCACTCATTGTCTATGTCACTGATGAAGATACTAAACAGTACCAGTCCCAATACGGACCCTTGAGGGACACCACTTATCACCGATCTCCATGTGGATATTGAACTGTTGACCACTACCCTCTGGATGCGACCATCCAACCAATTCCTTATCCACTGAACAGTCCATCTATCAAATCCATACCTCTCCAGTTTAGAGAGAAGGATGTTGTGGGGAACTGTGTCAGAGGCCTTACAGAGGTCCAGATAGATGATAACTGTAGCCTTTCCCGTGTCCACTGTTGTAGTCACTCCATCAGAGAAGGCCACTATGTTGGTCAGGCAGGATTTGGTCTTGGTGAAGCCATGCTGGCTGTCTTGAATCACCTCCCTGTCCTCCATGTGCCTTAGCATAGCTTCCAGGAGGATCTGTTCCATGATCCTACCAGGCACAGAGTTGAGACTGACTGGCCTGTAATTCCCCGGGTCTTCCTTTTTTCCCTTTTTAAAAATGGGGGTTATGTTTCCCCTTTTCCAGTCAGCAGGAACGTCACCAGACTGCCACGACTTCTCAAATATGATGGATAGTGGCTTAGCAACTTCATCCGCCAGTTCCTCCAGGACCTGCGGGTGGATCTCATCCGGGTCCCGTGGAATTGCGCACCTTCAGGTTCCTTAGATGGTCTCGAATCTGATCTTCTCCTACAGTGGGTGGCTCTTCATTCTCCCAGTCCCTGCCTTTGCCTTCTGTGGCTTGGGCAGTGGGGCTTGAGCACTTGCTGATGAAGACTGAGGCAAAAAAGTCATTGAGTACCTCTGCCTTCTCCATATCCTGGAGATGATTGAAACAGGCCTCCTGTTTCAATCCGGAGAGGGCCCACATTTTCCCTAGCCTTCCTTTTATCACCAGTGTACCTATAGAAGCTTTCTTGTTGCCCTTGACATCCCTGGCCAGATTTAATTCCATCAGGGCTTTATCTTTCCTCACCTGATCCCTGGCCGCTTGGACAATTTCTCTGTATTCCTCCCAGACTACCTGTCCTTGCTTCCACCCTCTGTAGGCTTCCTTTTTCTGTTTGAGTGTGTCTAGGAGCTCCTTGTTCATCCACGCAGGCCTCCTGGCGGTTTTGCCTGACTTCCTCTTTGTTGGGATGCATTGCTCCTGAGCTTGGAGGAGGTGATCCTTGGATATTAACCACCTTTCTTGGGCCCCTCTTCCCTCCAGGGTTTTGTCCCATGTCACTCTACCAAGCAGATCCCTGAAGAGGCCAAAGTCTGCTCTCCTGAAGCCCAGGGTAGTGAGCTTGCTGTGCGCCCTTCTCGGTGCCCTAAGGATCTTGAATTCCACCATTTCATGGTCACTGCAGCCAAGGCTGCCCCCTCACGTTCCCCACCAGCCCCTCCTTGTTGGTGAGAACAAGGTCCAGCATAGGCCTTGTTTTGCTGTGGTTTTTTTCTGTATAGGATATTCATTTCCCCTTTTACCTACTTAATCTTGTGCTTTGTGATTTTAATATTCCAGTAGAGTAAACCCACGTTCTGGATTTCACCTATGTCAGTATTTCTTCATGAGGCAACAGTTCTGGTTATTCCAATTTATTGTTATCTCTAATGTATGGGTAGTAGAACAAGTATTCTTCTTTTAGATGAATGTAGACTATGCAGAAGATGCCTATGTCATCCCAGTCTCCTGATCAACTGGGTTATAGACCTGGCTAGAGCTACTATGGGTTTTTTTTTCCCAACCTGCGCACCCTCAGGGCCTACCAAGGGGCTGCTGCACACACACCTCTGTTTTGTTCCTCTGCTGCACGCCCCTCTGTTTATGTTAAGCCAGACCATGCTGAGGGTGCACACCTGGAATCGAAAACTCAGGAGCATACCCGAGTCTTACAGCTTAGCAATACGTCAAGAAAGTCAGTGGGACTTAGTGTGCTTATGATAAATAAGGGGTGTAAGTTGGTTTAAGTTCTGCTGTTACATAGAAGACAGTAACTTACTGATTTACTGGGGTATTTTACCGCAAGAGCTAAGAATTAGTGTTTTTAAATACTGCAGAAATGTTCTATCTGTTGTAAGGAGTATACTGATTACATTTTAGTACTATCTGTGTTATATATGTAGTTAACTGTTGTAGATGATATATGATTATACGTATATGGTTTTTGTATTTATGCCATCAACAGGCATTTTAATCATTGTCAAAATTGTATTTTTATATACTGCAACAATAGAGCCAGTGCCAAAATGCTCCACCGAATGAAAATCCATTAGGATCTGAAGTGACATCATGGTGAAGAATAATGCAGATTATTTATAAAGAGAGTAAAGTCTATGTAGTTTTAGATGTAGCAAAAGTAGTTTATAATACAATATAGAATGGATTTTCTGTAATAACATTAATTTATATGTATGAATATATATAAAAATACATAGCAAGCCTTTCCTGACAAACTTCCAAGTTCTTAGCAATGTTAAGTATTCCACCCATGTTAGAGCTGAGAATATTCTAGACAAGTGAAATGAATTCTTTAATATCACAGTACAAGTTGTTGACCAAAACAGAGAGAGTAACCCAAGATACTATTACTTGAGATATCAAAGCAGGGGTTAGTCATACCTTAAGACATATGTTAATCTGGAAAATACATTGTCATTAAATATTAGAGAATATTTCATAAGATCTGAAATTTGGAGCTCAGATTTGCTTATGTTGTCATCTGTCATGTAGGATCTTAGCCTGGTTTTCATTTACAGTATCTCATCGCCATTGGTGCAATTCAAGGATGAGAACATTGTACTTTTAGTCTCTCCTGTGAGAGTATGACCATCTGCATCTTTAAATAGTCTATAAATTCTGCTAAGGTAACAAAGATTACAAATTATTAAATATGTTTGGAATTAATTATAATTAGCTTTTTATCTAATGAGAAAATTGTGAGAGAATACTAGAATATTTGATGACCTGTTTACGACTGAACTGTTACATGCAAAAATTATTTGTAGCTTATAGTAAGATTCCGTACCTTTAATTCCTGAAAAGCATTTGAAGACTTAGCCACCCTGTATATGCTACTGGAGGATTCCAGTCCTTATCTAGCAGGAGTTAAGATGCATGGTGGAGCTCATTGTATTAGGAAAAATCAACCACAAATTAAAATTATTTGTAAGCTCCTTATAGTAGTCTGCATAACGAAACATATCTTTATCCAAGTGCAAGGAGAGAACAGAATGACCTCTTTTTTTAGATGTAGGGGTGTGTTATGTTATCTTACGAATTTTTCATGGTGGGTTCAGTAAGGTCATGTGTGATTGTCCTCCTTGAATTTTCCTGGCCTGGCAATTATAGACACAGAAATTTCACCCTTCCTAATAGCTTACCTTAGTGGAGAATCTTAAGAATTGGCCCCTGACATGCTAATAAATCTGTGACACATTTGGGAACGGAGGGCAAAGTTCAGAATTGCTTAAATTGCTTAGGAGCAGATGGGAAACAGACAGCTTGGACCCATGAATTTGATAGAAAGCAATTACTGCTCATTTTATGGGCTCAGTTGATTTTCCAATTGATATGACATCAATTTCAGTAATTTGACTGCTCTTCTGCCTAGTTTATTTGATGTTGATGGGTGGGAGAAGGAATGAATTTTCTTCTAGCTTTCACTTACGATATTTCTTCTTTTTCTTTTCTATGTCTTGTTTTGATTTCATTTTGGTATTTGAGGTCACAGTAGACCATATTCTCTGTATAGGGAAGAGTATGTTAGCAGTGTAAAATATTGTAGATTCTGCTATTTCTTTATAATCACCTTCAATTTCTTAATCTTTACTTTGTTGCCATCATGCATTTCACAGAATAATATGAAAATAGAACAAATTAAAATTACAAATGAAAAATAAGTGTAGGGTGATGACAAATTTGTGGTGTTTTAAGTAAAATTTTGTCTTTCTGGAATCCATAACTAAAATACCTTGTGTGAGAGATTGTGCCTTGGTCTGGCTATGGGCATTTTACTATGAAATAAGTGTATTTCTTAATATACAAGAAGTGTTCTGTTGAATTTTAATTGACATATCGGAATTACTTTCTTTGGATCTGCTTCTGCAACTTCTTTTTGAGTAATGCACTACTGGTGCAAAGGACTGGTTTCTTATATCAGTGGACTTTTGTTTTGCTTGTCTGTTTCTCATGTAAGAGATTCTAGACTACCTTAAATGCTTTGCAGGCTTTTTCTTTTCTACTGCTCTCACCTGATGCTGTATTTAAAATGCAGACAAAGCTGAAAGAACTGATATACATCCTACCGTCGTATTTGCTAGTATGTAGTGCAAGTGATGAAAATGGGCCACTGAATGCTAATTTCATACTGGTGCTTTGAAGACAGCATATAGTGTTTTCTAGGAAAAGGAAATGGCATGGGGAAGGCTTTATTGTCACTCTTATATCAGTACTTTTGAATTTCTGTCTTTTACTGTGGCATATCAATACATCAATCCTAGGCTTTCTTGTGCCATTAGAATAGCTGAACAGCTGTTTTTGATGTCTGACATAATGCGCTTTACCTCCAACCTTAGTGCATAGCAACTGAAATGTGCTTATAATCTTTCCCCTATATACTGTGTTACATATTCCCATGTCCCTGGTGTAATGCCACAGGCGCATCATAGACAGCTGCGTAGCTGATGCTGGACAAAACCTATTAGTACCACCACTGAAATAATTATTGGAGCAAGCTCTGTTAAGTAGATAAAATACTTCTGTTAAGTGGAAGGAAGTGGAAAGCAAAAAGAAAAAAAGAGGGAAGACTCACCTGCTGCATATGTTGTCATTTCATTGCTACAAGCCTTCTGAGCATATGAAAGGAAGACAAACTACTCAAGAGGAGAGTATTGGGTTTTTGTTTCCACCCTTTGAATCCAAATTGTCAGGGGATATCTGGAGAGTCCTCTCTGCTCTGACTGTTGAAGGGATTGCTCGGTAGAAAGAAAGATAATTGCCTCTGAAACTCTTCGGTCAGCGTAGACAGAATAACCAACTGTTGCTTATGCTGGGATGGCAATAGCCCTCCAGATGCAACTCTCAGGCATATATGTAAATGACAGCTCCAACATGCTTGAAGCTGTTTGTCATCTGTCAAGCCATGCCGTGCTGGGTTTGTGCGGGTGAAAGAGTAACTGCTGTAGCCTTTGATAGCTTTTGGGTCTGCCTCTCTCTTGCCTTCCTGCCTCTGCTTCCTCTTTCCACAAGTGCTGCTCTCTGCAATAAACAGAAACTAATCTGCGCTGTTATCTGTAAGACACTGTTAAGCATCTATTATTGTTTATATGTGGCTAAATTGAGGGCCAGGTCCTATTATGTTAGGCACTATATTTTCACAAACAGTGCGAAGAGCCCCTGCATGCGATAATTTGCAACCTAGAGCTCTTTATCTGTATATCTTGCATATTTTTCTGGCTTTTTTCCTCCTGTAATCTGCATTTTAACGTTATTTCGTTATTTCAGTTTTTCTGGGACTTGTGATCTCATTGGGAATTTTATCTAATGCATTTTCTCTTTGGTTTCAAGAGACTTTTTTTTTCTTTTTTTTTTTTTTAATAGGCTTTGGCTCTGGTTGGTTCAGAGAAAAATATGAAAATACTACCTGTGAATGCATTTCTGAATCTTGAAAGTCACAGATAATCCCAAACTTATTCTAAAAAAGTCATTGTTTTAACCAAATATTTATGTAGGGATCAGTCCAATTATGCTTGGTCCATGAGTTTCATCTACAGCAATCAAATGTGTAGGAACATGTGAGTCCCAGATGCCCGCATTTTTGCCAGACAGATTATTGAGTCTATATCCAGAGGTACCTTATCATGGTAGAGCTGAGCGTATCAGTGCCTGCTTTATGTGAATGTCTCCTAGCATGTGTAAACATATGTGAAGGGGTTAGGTCATATAGGATCGTAGAACATAGGATACGTGAAATGCGCTGACAGCGTTGAGATTAGCACAAAACACAGCACTGGCAGCCTCTTCTCTGCCAAAGAGAAGGCAAAGGAGCCTGTGGTGGTGTCTCACTGGAGGCGGGAGGCCCCATGCGTGCAGTAGGGGATGTATATGTAGAAGACACAGAGCCAGGCTTTCCTGCCTGTTCCCACAAAGCACCCCCAATTGTTAAGTCCATCCAGTTGCTTTTGAACTAACTAAAGTGACACAGAATTGTTTTTTTTTTTCACTCTGTGCATGATTAAGTTCTGAAACGTATTGCTATAGGATGTTTTGGATGCCAGAAATATTTTTTAAAAGGGAGAAGGGGGGGCGGGGGCTAAAAATGGGTCTGGGTGGATTCTAGATGAAAAAAAAAATGTCTGCAGTGGCCCACATGCGAATGATGTAGGCCATCATAGATATTTCAGATTCAGAAATCATTGAATGCCTATAATGAAATCCACAGCTATTAGGAAGCTTATACCAAGGGAAAAATTCTGTTTGTTTGCTTTTCCCTGTTTGTATTGTTAAGGATGCATTTCTGCCAGGGGCCAGGACCCTGGCCTTTGATCTGCTGTTCTGACCCAATACAGCCATTAATTCTGTTGTTCTCTGACTACCTTCATGTGGGCATAGAGCCACTGAACTCTATTTTTGCATTTGACTTCCAAAAGCAGCCTTAGATAATATGGGCAAGTTAACTGTTACAGAAGTATGGCTTTTATTTCCTGCGTTTTTCCCATTTGAGCAGTTTCTTCATTGCCTGAGCCTATAGGTTTCATACAGGGTAAAACTAAATATGCACATAACGGGTTAAAGGAAGAGGGGTGGTGAAGAGGAGCAGAGCAAGGGGTCTGGCTGCAGAAAACAGCTGCACTCTGAGGCGCTCCTGGGCTGGGAGGAGGCACAGGGCAGGGGGAGGGAGGATGTCTTCCATAAGGCTGTGTCCATCCCGTCCTCCCCTCTCCTCTCTTCAGCAGCAGCTGCTCCCCCGCCTCTCCTTGTGCTGCCTTGGTCGCAGCGGTCACTGTGGAGCTCTTTAGGATGCTGTGAGCAGACACGGATGAGAGTGCTTGGTGGTTTGGCAGTGCTTGTTGCTACAGCAGCTGTTCCCCATCTGTGGGGAAGGGGTGGTGGCCACAAGCTACCAGCTGGACTGTGCTGTCATAGAGACTGACAAGCTTGGGTTGCAGAATTACTGAATAGTTACAATTGGAAGGGACCTCTGGAGATCATCTAAAGATTAAGGTGTCTAATAGTTCAGGATCTCAGCTGAGGTAAGGTGGACTGGTCTGGTCCACCAAGCTTGTACCTCTGACTGGCCAGGTGTGATGAAGGCATGGTGACAGCATACACTGTTAGTTCTTTTCAGTATCAGCTAGTTGGCTAGATGCATAGCAATTATCTAGATGAAAGGTAAAAAAAGATTAAAGTGCTGAAGTAAAATCAGCATTAAACAAGTGGTTGAAGAGCCTCCAGTGCTTCTGAATTACAGGACAGAGCCATGGAAAGAAGAAAAAAACAGAGACCAGCTCAGCCTGATGTACCTTTATTTCAATGTTAACTTTTTCTTTACATCTCTAGATTTAAAATATGCTATCCCTGATATCAGACTCATAAAAACATGCATCCAGTCTTCAACGTGAAGGTGGACATAACCAAGTGAAGCTGTAGAAGAGAGTAAATATGAAGTTCTCATTTTCATCCTTAGTAAAGTGAGCATGCTCACTTACAGATTCAAGAGAATCTGTAATTTTAGAACTCCAATGTTTCCCTTAGCACTTAAGGAATCTGCCCTGTAGGTAAAAGAAAACCAAGAGACCAAGACTGACAAAGAGAAAAGTTCTTGCTGGGTTTGATTACTGCTTGTGGGGTTCTACATCTTCTGAAACCCATCAGCTTAAAGGCAACTTCCTGTAAGTGCAGGTCTGTGCTTCTGTGAATCTCCCTTGGACAGAATCTCTGGGATATATCTTACTTTTTTTTTTCTCTCTTTAATACCTTCTGCAACCAGTAAACCATGCCCTTCCTGCAGTCTGAATAGTTTAATACTGGGCTCTCTGCCCTTCTCACTGAGATTAAGATAAGGACAGTCCAGTTCTTTTGTTACTTCACTGTATCTGAGATCAAGTGCTTTCTGTTAACTTAATCTACAGAGTTCTGCAGTCTTTTTCATCAAAATGCTGATGTCGCTGAAGGTGAAATCAGCAGTTGTAGGGGCACAGTTCCCTGCGAAGTGAAGCTTTAGAAAGGCGGTGCTTGAGGTGTACCTAAACTATTGTTGCTTTCCCATCTGCTGCTTCTGTGCTCTTCCTTTTCCTCCCCACACCAGTTCCTATTAAAATATACAGTGCTGTTGACTTGTGTCCCTAATGATAGGCTATTTTCTTAGCTAAACTGCAGCCAAAACCAAAAAGAGATGGTCCTTGAAAGGGCAGTTAACACTGTACTAGGTGAAGTCAGTACTGTGCTGGGAGCAGTGTGATGCCATTTTGCATGAGAGAGGATGAGCTGGAAGGCAGGATATTTTGCAGTGTTTCACGTTTTCGCTTGCAGCTCTTCCAAATGCAGGGCTGGGGTGGGGCTGAAGGCTTAACTTGCTCTCTGTATTCCTTGTGCCTTCTCCAGATCATAGTAGTTCCTGTGCTGCTTTGAGCGTGTAGCTGTACTCGGAGCACTGAGTAGCAAGGCACTCAAAGCCTTGCTCTTTATACATATCATCATACGTTTTCTTTTTGGTGTGCTAATAATTACTAATAGATAACATTACTTGGTTTTAATATCCTTATCCCTCTTGGGATTGGGTGTGTTATATGTGTTGAGTGCGCCAGTGAGTTAATTCACTTTGGTGACCAGACTGAAATACAAACAAAAGATGTCTTGGACCAAAAGCAAAATCAGATCAGCAGCCTTATGTGAATCCTTACTCTACGATGCAACTACCCCTTGACAACCTGTGCTCAGGCCAGAGAAAACCAAGGGCCAGAAAAAAAGAAAAACAGGGATGTGACTGGTCAAGAGTGAGTTGTATTGGCAGATCTGTATTAGGAAGATTAGCCACCATCTGTTCACCCTAATCCTGCACCTGGCTCTAGACTGTGCCACTGTTCAACCAAGTGGTGATCTTGCTGAAAATATTAAAGAATTGCGGGGTTAAGTAACAAGGCTCTACAGTCTCCCAAATGTTCTGCTTTCTTTTAGTTTTGTAGTAGTCCTTGTAAAATAATTGCATGTGGTGCTATAAAACGTTCTTATCTTATCTGTGGATTTAATACAAAATTAAAGAGAGCACATTGGTCCTGAGTTAGTGATACTGCTTTTCTTTTAGTCTTTTCCTTTCTCTTCATGACTTCTTATGGATGTTTGTGTTAAACACCACATAGTGTAGCATGGTTGACAATATCTTACTCATCTTGTTTTTCTTAGATAATTATTTTTGCAAAAGAAAACACCTGGAATATATATTTCTGTGAGTCATTCTTGATAGTTGTAGTCGTGGTTAAGTCCTCTGGCTCCTCTGATTTCTGCTTAGCGTAGAGCTGATTCTATTCTTTTCCCTTCCTGTGGAGTGATAGAGCAGTCTATGGCACTGACCCAGTGGTGGGTGAGATTAACCTTTATTCAGAGTGAAACCTATGGAATTCCACTTGGAAAAACGGATTTTAGTCAGGGTGGTAGGAGAGGGGATGCAACAATTGTCAGCGACCACTACCTGCCTTCAAAAGCTCTGAGAAGAGACTGAAGGGCATGGTAGAGTGAGGAGCAGCTGCTCATCTCCAGAACGATAGAGGTGGCCCGGACATGAAAATACAATCTTATCCTGCAAAAGCTTTGAAAGCATCAAAAATCCTAAATGTAGTCTAAACGCTATAATTTCCTGAATGTTTCTTTAGTATAGGGTTCATCATTTTTTAATGGAATGTGTGTTCACAAGAAGAAAAATCCGTCACCACATCTTTAGTATTTGAATCTCTTTCGCTTGCCTTTGCATGCAGTAAAACAACTTTTAAGTGCTCTAATTAGAGCCGGCCTCTTGGCTTTGGTGGCTGCAGCAGTGCACAAGCAAACAATTCAGGTGAAGTTAACTATACTAGAAACAGGATTGAGAAAGGGAGTTATGAAATAATTTTTTTTCATACGTGTTTTTCTGTATTATCCTTTGGAGATACCAGCTTTTTCCACTAGCCATGTTTCTTTGGTCATTTTCATGTAGTGCTTTCCTGTGTTCATGTCTACTAAAAATAGATAAAGCTCCATGTTACCAGTGATGTTCAATAGGTAGACTTCAACATAGCCCTTTTCAGATAGTGTGCAGGTAATGACTGCTGGTTTCTTTTATGTTAGGACTTAATACTGTAGCTTCTCATTTACTGCAGAGGCAAAAATGTAAGTTGCTTCTTATTGCCTGGCCCTAGCTTCTAAGAGGTGCACGTTACTGTGTCAGTGCTGTCCTGCCAGTTGTACCTGCACCACTTTAGCTCACGATTGATTGTTTCCCTGGAATTACAGACAGTCAGACTGTCAGGTGTTAAGCAATCATAGGGCTATGGTGGACCACCTTCCTGGCTCAGCAAACAAGCAGGCGTCACGCTTTGCAAACAGATGGATGGGGTACAGGCAGCCTAGAGAGCATGTGTGCAGCAAGGGTGGGTGTTAAGGTCAGAATTTCCCAGACAAGAATGTCTAAATTGCTGTGCCCTACTTATCCAACTGTGAGCTGGATTAATGAAAGGGAGCGTTTAGACAGAGAAGTACTTTGGGTACATTTAGTGGGAGAAGAGAGAGGTGTTTTCTTTTGAGTCTGTACAGGTGGTCCTTTTGAAGCAAGCCAAAATAAACTTCCTCACCTGGGTAACGGCCTGAATAGGTTGGCAGGGTGTGAATCCATTTTCAATGTGTGTAAAGAAAAGTGTAACAGTTTGGCAGCGTACAGCCTTTCATTTATTTTTTTCTTAACAAGTTTCTTCTTTGACCGTTGAGTTAGGCTGAGGCCTAATAATTTTTTTCATTTAACCGTAGGCGGTTCTAAAGCAGCAAACTATTAATAGTGAAATATTGGTTTAGAAGAACACTAATGCACAGGGGATTCTAGAGCAAACGAGGCAATGCTGTCAATGGTTCAGATTGTTCTTAATTACAATAATGGCATTATAGGAGCTGCAGTTGCTGTCGGGCACAAAAGAAGATAATGATAATGTCAGAGTGCTCAGCGTAAATGCAGTATAATGTATTGCAGTACTGGATTCAAAAGATGATATGCCTAACTTGTCGTCAGAGTGCATGAAGAAGAAGAATGGTAAAAGGCCAGAACAGTTTTTCTTGTAACTATGTAGTTCAGGGTTTTGGGGTTTTTTTTGTGGCCTATGCTTTCAGGCTTAAGAAGGAATGTCAGGTCTCATGTGCTTAAATGATGTATATTAATTTTACTAGAAGGTGTGATCATATCTGTCCTCCTCCCTTGGAATAAAGAAAATCACCCTTGCTTTGAGAAGGAAAGGAAATGTGTGTTGGCTCAGTACTCTCATACCCTCCACACATTTGATATTGATCCTGTTAGAATAAAAGAACATGAATATGGTGGATTTGTCCCTGAGTCAGAATTTGCCCCAGTAGCCTCTGGAAATATGTCCAGATCTATTTGATGCATGTGATCCCTATTTTATAATGAGACCAAAAAAATTCAACTTTGAGTTTTGGGGATGTTTCAAAGCTGGATTTGAATTTTATGGCTAGAGGCCAAATCTGAACGGTAGCACTTGTAAACATTTTAAGGCCGTATGCTGTGACTCAAATTCATTACTGTAGAGGAAGAGACTTTACTGTTTTACTGCAAAATAAAACATGCAGCAAAGCAGCTCATGGTCTCAGATTCTTGTTACTGTTTTGTTGTAATCCTCAGTTATAGGTAAGAACAGATAATAAACTGGAAAATAGTGATGGTGTTCCTCATTATACCACAAGTGTTCAAAATGACTTGCATACTTCCTAAAAACTCATTGCAGTGGTGGGTTGGATTGGAAAAAAAAATCAGCATCCAGTTGATTTGCATCTTTATTATTTTGTTCATGTTTAACTGACTTGAAGCAGTTACTCACAAATGAAAAAATGTATATAGAATCCGAATAAATATTTTTTCAGAGTTGTCTCATGCACAGAATACCAGTATGCTTTGTGAATAAACATTTTCCTAAACGGACAGCAGGGTGCAGGTGCTCTATAGGGCACAAGGTGGCTCCAGTTCACGAGGAAAGCTGGCGTGAGCGAAGCAAGTGCCAGGAATTAGTTCACAGGAATCAGCTAGAAGTGTGTCAGAATGGAGCTCAGCATTTCGCTGTATTGCAGGTCTGTTTTTTTGAATATGAACTGAATCTTAATGGGTCTTTTGGAAGAAGACTCTGTCTAGTCTGAGAGTAGGACTAGTAAATTTAGATTGCATTTTGCTTCTTGTATTTCATTTTTGAAGGAGTTACCCCAGTGGATTTTATCAGACGTTCTGAGCTAAATTGCTTTTGTCCGAGTAAAAGGTAACAACTCTTATGTGCAGAACAGCATTCCCAGGGTAAGCTACAGATGAAACAGAGCTGGTGTGTACAGTAAAAGCAGAAATGTAAAGAAAGCTAGTCAGAGGATAAAACAGAGATTCAAAGGTTCATAAGAAATGTTTTTATCAAGCAGGTCATTAAAATTTAATGGGTAGGGGAGAGAACAAAATAAATGGATAAGAAAATCCTGTATTATAACCAAACTTAATAAAAAATGCTTTGTGTCTGTTGTTGAACTTGCACTCTGTAACAACAGCATTTTTGTTTTCAGAGTCTCTTTTCCATTTCTATTTCCAATGTAATAATAGCTGCTAATAGTCTGCCCTTACACAGAACATCTTCATCTGAGCATTTCTAAGCACCTGAGAATTTTTGAGTGAGGACAGAAAGGGAGAAATGTTTGTTCTGTCTGTACTATCTGCATGGGGCAACTGAGGCAGAAAAAGGTGAATTGAGTTGATATACTCATGGGATCTTTTGCAGGGTAAGAAGTGGAAAGAGCAGTGAGCTCCTAATTTCAGTGTTTAGTCTTGCTCTATTAGATAGTGCTTTGTGCCATTCACATTTTTTGTTGTTTTTTTAACTCTCTGTTGCATGTCTTGATACAGTATGTGAAACTGAACTTTTAACTGGGTTTTTTGTTTTTAACAACAGATCATTTGGTGTTTAATTTTTTTGTTTGTGTGAACTTTGCAGAAATTTTCTGGGGTTTGAATTTTTCAATTTGCTTTACATACTGCTGTAGAAGGCATTATATTAGGTAAATACATGAAGAAATAGCATTTCTTAATGTGATCTTTGCCTCGATCCCAAAGAAAGAGGATTTGGTTAAGAGGTTTAAGCTGTTTTACTTAAAAACAATCTTTCTCAAAGTAATATCTGGTGTTAAAACAAATTCATAAATCTAACTTTGCTACAGTATTTATTTTAAAAGTCTTGAAGCTTATAGTTTTCCTCTCTAACATCTAATGTTAGACACAGCAAAACAGATTAGGTACAAGACCTATGTAGAGTTAATATTAAAAATAAAATAGTGCAAAGCACCATTTTGACTTAGTAGATTCTCTGTATTTTCAGTTTTCCAAATGAATTTTATCAAAAGTTAACTGTAAGCATGATTACAATTAGTAACTCCCCATATTAAATCTAATCCCTTTGTTCTTCATTCAGACAGAACACCCATTAAGGTCAAAGAAAGTTTTGACTGAATAAGGAATACAGCAACTGGCTCTAGTTTTAGTACATATAGGGCCAGATTGTGGGTCACAGCCAGCTTAAAAGTGTACAGCTCCAGTGATTCCAGATCTTGTGCATAATAGGCAGATCCTTCACACTGTTATGACGGTACTTTATTAACATGTCAAATACAGAAGGAAAAAAACTGACAATTTTATGGCTGCTCAGAATCTTATTAGCATGTCTTAATATTTTGTGTTTCTGAGTTGAAATTATGCAAATATGTCTTCAAAAACATTTCCCTGTTTTCATGAGAGAGTGAAGAAAATAGAAGTAATCAAAAATTGGAATTAAATAGTCGAATAGTTTGGCCAATTAATAAATCTGCAGTTGCAGAATAGAAGGTCTGTGGGCTGGAGCTGGCTCTTAACTTAATGTTAACTTACATTTAATTAGCCAGACCAGATGGAGCTGGCTAAGCTTCGCATGAAGGCTTGTGGGAAAAAGACATAATCTTCCATTTTGTCAAAGGAACTAATACCACAGATTAAAGGTCGGTGTTCTTTTCAGAATTTAAAGAGTGGATGCATAGTGGCTGTCGGCAAGAAACAGCAAGGGCACTAACAAATTAGCTTAACCCCTAGATGACTAGTATACCAGCTCTGCTTCATTTGATTCCCTGGTTCAAATCATTGGTCTCCAGTTTCAGTAATAAATCCCAGAGAGATAAGAATGTCTGTAAATTTTATTCTTTTGTCAGGAAAGTAGAGTCGTATGTAGGCAGTTAGCATGGATAGAGAGATGAAGCTCTGGGAAAGGTTTTCTTACTCAACTGAGTAAAAATTCATGCTGTTCAGATGCTAAGCACTTGGGATCAGTCTGACAAACCACTTAATTCCTTGCTTAACAATAAGCATGCAAGTAGACAAGTCAAGTAGAGGAGTCAAGAAACCATTCATGTGCTCAAAGAGGTGCATACATAGATCAAGTCAGAGTGTGCAGAGCTTAAGGACTAAATCAGGCACATACTATGTTAAGGCTTGAAAACGTAGTGGAAAGAGTGAAGCGGATCTGTCAGACTGAACCGTAAGCATAGCTGCAAGAAATTACACATTTCAAAAATGAGGAAATTAGAGTCCCTTAAAAAAAGAAAGAAAGGAAGGGGTTAGGTTTATGTTAATTGTTTGAGCATTTAACCAGTCTTTGGGAATACTTCCTAGTGGTTTCAGCAAGGTAGGAGAGAGTTCTTTCTGAAGTAGAGAATAGTAACTTAAATACCAAGAAAATAAGGAAAACTTAGCGTTGCCATGAAACATCGAATGCCACATTGCTTGTGCAGAAAGTAAGGTAACCCTCTGCAGTAGGTAATAATTATTATAACTTTGGTCTGCCATCTTTGCATATCTTATTTACAGTGGAAATACTTACGCAAAGTCTGGCTTGGGAAAGGAGGCTGGGAAATAAGAGCCTGTTTTTTCAATCAGGTTTATGTTTGTGTTCATGTCCAGCACTAGGGAATTAGATATCTGATGGACTTTACCAGCTGAGATGCAGGCACCTGTAGAGCTGGTAGGTGTCTTTTGGACACTCAAATACGTACCGGATCTATGTACCTAAATAGCTGCTTAAGTTCCCACAATGTCTAATCCCCTGTTAGTCTAACACAATGTATTTTTAAACACTTAAAAAGAAGCCTTTCAAAACATTCTGGAGCTTGCTTCTATTTTGTAAAACTTCTTTGCTACTAGTCCATCTTGCCTAGTTTGTCGCATCTAAACTTTTCCATAGTGGCCAAAAATCCACTACCATTTGATGGTTGTATCACTTAAATAAAACTATTTGGATGAGATTGGGTCAGTTCTTACAAAGAGTAGAGTATCTTGGAAATCTCAGTTAATAGTCTGTGCTTGCTGACAGTCCCAGGAGAGGGGGCTAGGGAACTGAATGAACATGAAAAGTCTGCAACCTGTTTATGATTGCCTTGTGTAGATCGAGATTTGATATGCTGCGGTGAGGAAATCTGTTTACTGTAGCATTCTTAGAGCATGGATAAACACAAGACTCCAGCCCCACACTCTGCAATGTGCACGAATTAAAAAAATAATTCTAGGGGGGAAAGCTTTTCTACTGCATCAGCTGAACTGGAGCACATATGGAGTACTTTGAAAGCTGTATTTGCATGTATGTATGATGATGCTTTCGTCTCTTTCCTCATTTTTAAATAATTATATCCTTAGGATGGAAGAAGAAGAATTCTACTAGTCACCATTTACTAGACCACATTTATCTAGAGTTACCAAATGGTGGTGTTGGAGATACCACAGTTATTTTCCATTTTGAGTTACTGACATACTTCAGATACCACTTGGTGACAAAATATTTGAAGGAAATGGTAAATTTAAAAATAATTGTAGTTGCAAATGACGGAATTAGCACTTATATCAAATGGCTCACTTCAGCCGTTGTAAACCCAGAGTAGTATAGGAGTACATAGTGCACTTTTGGGAGAAGCATAGGTAGTATGCAAATATTGTTTTACTTTTCTTGTCAGATAAAACTTAACGCTGCACATCTAAACCCAGCTTCTGTTCTCTGATAAATGCCCACTGCCTCATATGGAGAGTGTAGTATAACCCAGTAGGATTTGTCCCAATAAGTACATTTGAAGAGAACATTTAGGAACAGTCATTCGTTTACCTTTGGTAAGTGTGTTGGACGTCTTCAGGTGGGGATCACATTCAGTTTCGTAAGGGCATGAGTATCTACGAATTCTACCTTCATTAAAACTCTGTTACAATAAACACTGTTGAAATCGGAAGAGTTTGGGAACTGCCCTTTTCATGGAAGTACTGTGCAGTATAAAACTGGCCAAAAACTAATGGATCGTTTGCAGGAAATTGGAAGTTAAAGTGCATGAGTCAGTCTGCTTCAAGGCTGAACAGTTTCCACTGAACTTAAATAATGAATGCCAAGACCTAGAGACAGTACAATCAGCTGCATTAGTTTTCTTCAGTTGTTTCATCCAGGCCTGTAGAGGATTCTATGTTTAGTGGAGTTCTCCTTGTCATTTAGTTCCCCAGGCTTTAAAAGCATGTTAGCATACATTGTTGTTACTGTCATTGAAACCTTTGCAGAAGAAGCAGCAACCCAAGTTTTTTATTTTTGCTTCAAAGCAGTTACTAGAGAGTATGGGCTAGAATGTGCATTTTCAGGGATTTCATCTACAGAAAACAATCACCCACTTTAGTAATGTCAATCTCCAGAAAAGGAGAGGATCATTTCTGTATTCGGAAGTGATATATGCTAGCTTCACACTTTCTTCTCAAAGGACACGGGTTATTTACTTCCTGGTGTGTATATATCAAACACCAAATAAGAGAAAAGACAAAACAATTCTTAATAGTTTTGATTTGTAACAGATCCTGTGCCCAGAGCATATTTGTGCAATACCGCTTTTTACCAGGGTATTAAATGAATCTGACTCTTTGTAGGAATTCAAGAAAAGAATGAGGTGTTCCTGTCTATGCACATGGCTTAGATTTCCTTAATGTGAGTTATTTACTTGATGTCTGTGCGTGGAAAGAGTGGTTGAGGGCATGCATGGCCTGGTGGACTCTTTGCTCAATTCTTTGCTCTTGCAGTGTGAGTCTTGGTCTCCAGTTTGTATCAACAGTTGAACCTTCTGAGCATTTCTGAGTTGGAGAATCACTGTGTGTACCAGAGTCTTGGGACTTTGGGTCATACAGGCAGTGTGATGGGAGGTAGATGGTGTGTCTCCATCCATTCACAATTGCTCATGACGGTGTCACTGCTGAGCTACAAAGATCACTGTGTGCCCAGAGTCACAGAATTACAGAATGGCTGAGGTTGAAAGGGACCTTTGGAGGTCATCTGGTCCAACACCCCTGCCCAAGTAGGGCCACCTAGACCCAGCATGTCCAGATCACTTTTGAGTATCTCCAAGGATGGAGACTCTACAACGTCTCTGGGCAACCTATGCCATTGCTCGGTCACCCTCACAGTAAAAATATTTTTCCTGATGTTCAGACAGAACCTCCTGTGTTTTGGTTTGTGCCCATTAGCTCTGGTCCTATCACTGGGCACCACTGAAAAGAGTTTAGCTCTGCCTTTTTTACAGCCTCCCTTCAATATTTGTGCACATTGATGAGATCCCCATGAGCCTTCTCTTATCTAGGCTAAACAGTTCCAGCTCTCTCAGTCTTTTGGAGCTACTCTTTCCAGTAGCTCCATATGTCTCTTGCACAGGAGAACTGGGCACAGTACTCCAGGTGTGAAAGTGCATGTGCAAAGCTCTCCCCTGTGTCTCCACTGCTTTTCCACCATGCACAGCATCCATGCAGCTCTTCAACTGTGGCTTGGCCAAGAGTATAGGCATGAGGTTTTAAGAAGATTTGAGTATGCTGCCATATAAATTGGGTCAAATGTTTCTTGTTGAGATTTAGTCTGAGTATGCTTAACATTATTTAGAAGAACAATTAACCACTTTTTCAAATAGAGAGTAGTCCTGGATCAAGAGGAAAGAATTTATATTTTCTGTTTTCTTTTTTTTTCCCCTTCTTTCTTTTTTCTTCAGTTAGGTGGAAACATGACTGAGGTTTTCAAAGCCAGCTAGAGAATTTTGCTGTGCTGACTCAATATTCTGTTGCCAAGTCTACTATTTGGCTCTGAAAATCCCAACCTGAGATATGCCCACCTAGAGCACGCCGCCTAAATAATGGCCACAGACTCAGCTGTATTAATTTACATGCATGGACCAGACTGCAATTTCTATTCCCTTTGCCCCCAGAAGATAAATATTTCCTCTGGGTGTTTCATTGGAGAAGACCATCTAAAGGCTAAACAGAAATCTTACTGGTTCCAGTCTTGAAAGAAAAGCTGAATTACACCAGTGGGTATAATTATCTGGCACTTTTCTAATGTTTATAATCTAAATAGGAATGTAAGATTTTTATTTCTTTTGTTAATTTAATATTTCACTTACTAAGCATTTTTTTAATAAATAGCAACTCTCTCTCTTATATCTGCTAGTTAACATAAAAACAGGCAAGCGAAGGCCCGACCAACTCAGCACTTACTGGCCAGAGATGTTCAGCTGTAGACGAGTGAGATGCATATGATGGCTTTTCAGAATGCTCTGCCAGCCTCCAACCAAGTTGTCATTGGCAGCTCTTTTTATGTACATTTACTAAACCTCTCTCCAAATATTTTCTTGAGTGAATTTTCACATTTGGCCTCTGACCATGTGAAGTTTTTGGTACCTTCAAAAGTGTGCTACATAAGGAGTTTCTCAGTTTTACTGTGAGCTTTCCGAAGATCCATCCTTTGATGTTGGTTGTATTTTCTGGAATATTGTTTTTTGAATGCGCATTCCCTCTTCAGCTTCTCTGCTGAATGATCACGTGGTCTTGAGTGTGCATGATTTCATGTGCACGGCAGGATATTAGAAAGTTCCAGCATTAATGCTGTAGTTCCATTAGTCTTGCAAGCTGATTGAAAGATGGAGTCTCACTCTGATCCTAACCCCTGGGGTGTTGCCTCGCTTGACCCAATTCAAGTGTTTGTGTGGCTGTGGAATGAATGGGATCGGGAACTGACATAGGTTAAAACTAACCCTTTTTTGTTGACTGGTTGGTTAGTTTTAATCTGAAGCTCTTTCCTGATGTAATTTATTATAAGGCCATGTGAATGCTTGTGCAAGAGATGATGATCATGTGAGAGTGAGAATGAGAAACAAGTTTGGGAAGAAGGTGCAGTCACCCCTTTCAAAAACAGTGGCTATGGCACAGGTTCCTGCGTTAGGTTTGGATATTTAATTATTGTGTGCCTCAGTTTCCATATATGTGAAATGGAGCAGTGGCAAGGATTCAATGTGAAAGACCAGTTGAGCTTTCTAGATGAAAAATCTTAAGGGTTATTAAGTGTGAATGTGGTGAAAGGCTTAGTGGACAGGTGTGGCTTAAAGAAATGGTTTGAAATCCAGTAATTTAGTTCTAGGTTTAATTGAAAGTTGTAATCCCAGCAATTGGTGCCAATGACTTCTAGGATTTAAATCTAATGCACTGAAGCGTGTAATTTAAGGCTTTACAGAACAGTGTTAGCGCATGTACGCTTATCACTCAGCACGTGTTAGTAGTATTCCTGTGGAATGCTCTTAATTAAAATCCCATAGTTGCTTACAGTGCATTTGATGCTTACTACCATGAGCACTCAGTCAAGTTAGCAGAAAAATAAATCTGAAATAAGAATGATTTTTCTCGGAGGTACAGTGTAATTGGCAGACACTTTTGTAACTGATGTTATCATTAACATACAGGAGGTTTCCACAAGAGACTCCTTGTTGATCAAATGATTTCTGTTTTCCTTTTCCAAATCCTAGTTTTAGCTTTAAGTATGGGGAAAGGGACTTTAAGTTGGTACACCAGAAAACAGGATGCTTTTGCAGCAAAATAGGCAGGGCTAGGGCATGTCTAGTTTACACATTGTATTCTAACATTTCATACTTAAAAGCTAGATTTGTTTTGGAAAAGTTACACCCAGAAAATCTCTTGATAAATTGGAGAAATTTTTTGCTGCTTGTTTTGAAGGGGAGGAACACACACCAAAATAAGTGCTTTGTGATATAATATTGCTTCTTTCTGAAATTTTACGTGGGTTTTTTTTGGCTGGTATATAGTTGGTGCTCAGTAGATAGGGTTAATTGTTTCAGTGTGAGCAACCGAGATTTTAAATATGAATTCTAACTTTTTGACCCCATTAATCATAAAACTGCCTGACCTATCTTGCTTACTGTAACACTGCTTTTTTTAAATTGATGAGTCATGAGCATATATTAAATACAATTTCTTTAAAAATCAAAAAAAGTCCTGCGTGCATCTTAAAAAGATTTTGTAAGCTAAGAATTTAGCATATGTATGTCAGTACATATTGCAGTGGGCTTATGATATAATAGCTTCAATGAAAATTAGATCCAAATTGGAGTAGACTTTGAAAAAGGGTTGTGGGCACGTGTTTCTGGGAGTGGCTGGAAGAACTTACTGTAGGGGAAGGTTCAGTCATGTGTGCGTTCTACCTAGAAACCAGATAGGGTGATGTTTCTGGTTAAAGCAAGACGCAGAATTTAAAGCAAGGAACCAATGAATACGAAAATTAATTTTTGCGTTTACCCAAAAAGAAAAAACTCCAGCTATGCTCTAATTCATTTTCTTTGCTTTGCGTTCCAAAAATATTTTTAGAAATTAAACAAGAAGCATTAAAGTATTTCAACAAACCAGTTGGTTGTTGTTTGTGTTTTTTTCTTTTTTTTTTTTTATAATGCCATTAAAACTTCTTTGGAGAAAAAAAAAAACTCTCGAGGACCAAAACCCTGCCCTCTGTTACAGCCCAGCACTTACAGGCCTCCAGAGCTGTTTAACCCACTCCGTGCACAGTAATCACAGAGTTAGAGCTGAAAGAAAACAAAGACGGATGACAAGATTTAATTCTGTCTGTTGTTCAGTTCAAAAACAACTGTGTTTTGAAGTCCATAGACTTTGAAATGTATAAGAATATTTAACTCCTCTATGTCTCTGGGGCTATTTTGCTTCAAGGCACAGGGCATGCTGTCGCTTTGTATTTCAGAGCACTTCACAGAACTGAAGTGAATCCTGGCAGTGCCCTCCGTGGGCTGTGATTACCCTGTGAGTGGGTGTGTGGGGAAACTGAGGCACAGAGCCGAGATCTGACTTCCTGGTGCACCGAGTACAGCCAGCTCCCATGCTTCCTCTGCTCTTTGGGCTGTCTGGATCACTCTATTTTCTCCCTACCGGCTTGCCTTCTTCCAGGTTATTTTGTTCCTGCGTGGCTTTAACATTTTTCTCCCACCACCCAGCCACTTGTTAATTTATCAAACAGATAAGAAATTGTGCGTACAATTAACAAAAGCCGCCTTTGGTTGCATTCACCCTTACCCCTCCCCCCCTTTTTTCTTCTAATTCCTGGTGACCCTTCTTTGACTTCTATTACCTTTTAAGAAGTGGCAGGATCAGGCCATTAAGTTGAAGTGAATTATGAAATACTTAACCCTCTTGTCTCCCTTCTGAAAGGCCAACCCCACACATACCAGTTATGCGCAGCAGCTTCTTGCAGAAAATTTTAAAGGGTTTCTTTTGTAGAAAAATGTGACGTCTAAGTGTTTGTCTGTAGCCTGGATTGCAGCATGTGTAAGATACAAGAGGGGTAAAAACAGACAATGAATTTCCTCGCACTGTGAATCCCTTGTGTTTCCAGGAGCTCTACTTTTACTGTTTTAAAAATGAATTCTGGATAAAAAAAATACACTGCAGGGTTCCACACTTTATTCAAGGAGTTAAAAGTCTGGAGCTGTGCTTGATGAGCCAGATGGTCTTTAACAGTAACATTGTTCATATTGTTTAGATTATCCTGTTGCAAGTACAGTGCCTCGTTTACCTTTTATGGAAGAAAGTGTGGAAAATTGACCACAGATGTAAGTAACCAAGAATGATGGCTGAGGCAATTCTTACCAGGCCTCCCTCTCTAACACGCCTGATCCTGCAGATAAAAATAAATAGAGAAATGTGAGGCAGCATGAGAAATATCTAGTGTTACCTATTTAAGTGTTTAATTTGAGCTCTGTGAGCTACTAAAATCTTTATTTTCTTAGACTGAGATTTCTTCATATTGAACTGGTTTCAGTCTCAGTGTAGGCAGCCTGAATGTAGATTTTTATCCAGGTACTAAATAGCACATCATTATATATTTTTTCCATCCTGGATGAAAAAAGGGGGGTGGGAAGAAGCCAACTACACTGACCTCAAACACAGTTTATGGTCCAAAAATCTTCGTGAGAAGATTGGTACCCATTTTGTGCTGTAATAAGAGAGCACAAACTCTCCATTAATATTGATTTGATTGGTATCAGAAGCAAAGGCTGTGCCAAATTAATTAGAGGTAGCTCATTGTTACTCCTAATAAGGGACTGCTGAGTTTGTGAAGCATCTTGCAAGACAATTCCAGATAGAAATAAACTTTTTTAGACAGGTATCTCTTTTGTGCAGTATCTGGAATTGGAAGGCTCAGTGCTTAAACAGAACAAAGAGAAAATGCTACAAATGAAAGCAATAAAGCCCTGTTTTATAAAGTCCTTTTGTCTCCTATCACTTTTCTTTCTCTCTCTCATTTCCTTCCTCTTATTAGGAGCTGCTGTCAAACTGCATTTACTTATGGCAAGTGGTTCCCTTTGGAGCCCCTAAGCTGATAGCGCTGCATTTGCATGCAGGTGCTACTGTGGTGGAGCACAGCCTCTCGCCTGCCCTTTTCCCCCTGCCCTGGCAAAGCAAAGAGAGCTGTAATTATAAACCAACAGGTTTACCATGTGAGGGCCCAGAAACTGAAAATCTCCTGTTCGTTCATCAACATGGGTTAGCTGGCTGGTACTCTTTAACAAGGTGGTAAATTCCTTTGACCGTTAAAGGCAACATCTTCCCTTTATTACACTAAGCCTTGATTGATCCAGGAAATATTTTCTGTTGCCCATGCGGTGCTTCTAAACTTAATTCTGACAGCATTGGTTTCTAGAAGCATAGACTATCAGATTCTCTTTCTAATATTTTTTTAAAGACATCTTTAAAAATCGACAGGAAGAAGCGTTTTACAGGAATCACAGGAGGTTGGAGATTATGCTGAGAACTACACAATCTAGGATGTAATGTAAAATCAGCGGTTAACACTGGAAACAGACTTCTAAGGCAAAGTTCAACCAGTCAATTTAAGGTGCCACTAAGTGGGACAAGAGAGAGTTAATAGTCCTTTTCATATTTTTAATACCTGCATTCAAAATACGATAAATTGGATTGGCAGCGTGGGGCACTGTTTTTAATGTTTAACTTCTGGTTCTGCTCCCTGCAGGATCTGGAAAACAAGATCTATTGGACATACCAGCTTTGGCTCTGTGGCTGTGGTTGTAGGGTGGGAAGCCATGAAAGCACAGGTGGGGAGGAAGTGGCAGCAGCAGCACCAGAGTGGGCGAGGGGAAAGATGACAACAGACAAAGGCCTTGGAGGGGGGGATGGACAGATGGACAAGGTGACAGGAATGTTCAGGAAGTGACCAGCTTGAATCAGGATAAAGTAGGTGAGAGGAAAGTGATGCTGTGGCGAGTTAGTGAAGCTTGGAGAGGGTGAGGGACTGCTGCTGAAGTGGACTAAGCCAGTGTCTAGGAGCCAGCAGCTCCCAGAGCGCTAATCCTGGTTCTGTTCTGAGGCTGCATGCAAATTCTCTTTTTTTTTGTCTGTTTTCCTATCTATAAAACAGTGATAATGACCATTATCTGCATCAAAGTGATATCATGAGGCTTAAAGTGCCACTGTAGTTTCTAAATAGCAGAGATTTGTTGGCCTTTGTTCCCAGAGTCGATAGATGCTTACCTTGGTGACAAATGTAAGGTTTTACTTTCTTTTTCCTGTTAACACTACAGAGCAACCGCAGCTATGGAAAAGGGTTTGGACACCATCCTGGCTACTACAACAGACTTGTTAACTTAATTGCACTTGGGCTGTACAAGTAACAAAGGCCTAACATGCCCTAGAGTACTGATGAAAGTGGACACATCTGAAGGAAAACAGAAGCTTTCAGGTCCCTGCTTATATCTGAAGACCTAACAGAAAAACTAGGATTAACTTGTTCACAGATGTAACATTTTGCAACAGAGTTCTAAAATTGATCTAGATCTGTCAGAGAGATCAGGTTTTATGCTTGAGCTGATCATTCATTCAGCAGGGGAGCCTCACCTGCGTTTTAACTCATTCAGACTAGAAATGAATACTAAGATCAATTAAAGTCTGAATGTTTCAGAAAATAGTTTTAAAGCAAAGCTTTCCAAGGATGAACACAGATTTCCATCTAGATTAAGCTGCCAACACATGATTCACAACACCCCAGGGACTGCCCATTAGATAAAGCAGAACTATTGATCACTGTTAGTACTCTAGAGAAATAAGATGCAAAAGTTCTCATTATCTGGGCAGGACCAGTTGAATAGAGCACACAGGGAGAACAACAGTGCCACATGATACAGTCAAGACTCTGATGTGCGAGACACTTTGATTTTGCTGTCATAAAATATCCTACAGAGGCGTATGCTCAAGACATAGCCCTGTAGAATTTAGCTGTGGGGATAGATTTTTACATCTTTACTCACTGAAGGGATTATTTGTTAAATTTTACAGGAAGAGGACAAAGAGTGCTTAATCAGTTGCAGCTAACCAATACAGTAATTCCTAACTTGGTCCCTAGAGGGTAAAGGCAACATACCTATATCTGTACTGTGGTTTTTATAGGCCCGCATCACAAAGGAAATAAATGATCTCTTTAAAGTAAGTGAGACCTTCCAGGTAATCTTATTTTTCAAGTGTGGTGATACAGGTCAAATAGACCATAGAAAACACAGGTTTGCAGACCCAAGACCCCAACTACTAATGTTTAGAGAAACTGAAAAGTAGCCCCTTCTCCTAGCTCTCTTCAAAGGAGACTATGAATTCAAGTAGAGCCCTGTAAGACACGCAGGAAAGTGTTAGGTCACCCAGATACTGATCATCAGATTGCTCCTTGAACGGACCGTGTGCTTTGAACCCTGGTACTACCATTTCTGGGATTAAAATTCAAGTCTCAAATATGTAGACTAAGTACCAGATTTACAGAGTGGGTTGTAGAGTTACCTTTTATTTCACCATTCCAGAGTGTGCCCACATAATAGAAGTGCTGTAAACTCTTGGAAATAGGTGGCCCAGTTCACTGAAGCTTTCATGCAATTCTGTAGCGGCCTACAGAAGTCCAGAAATAATTCTGCTTGGTTTGGAGTTGCCTCAGTGGGCGTTAGTCACTGGTTCTGATCAGCAGGATGGCAGCAAAACAGTAGTGTGTATATTAATGATTTTATCTGAAAAACTAATTGAAAGTTAGGTTACTGAAAATAGAATCAGAAATAGTCTGTGTGCGTGTGATGGGCGAGAAGATCTGTTTTTCTGGTCCCTGTGTGGTATTTTGACTTGTTGCTCTTCATCTGTAAACGTAGGACTCAAGGAGTGAAGCTGTGCTTCAGAGGGTCTGTGAATAGAGAGAGTGCTTTCTCAGCGGGACATGAGCCCTAAGCTCTAACAAGCATTGCTTGATTTGTAGAACAGACTAAGGTCTTCTGATGAACAGCACTATATAAATATTAGATACTTTTATTTTTAAAGTGGTGTACCCTACTACTTCTTGTTTCTGACAGATATGCTGGGAATTTCCTTTTTCACAAACAATGCCTGTCTTGGTAGAAGCCTGTTTCCATGACTAAAACTATGATGAGAGCATCAGCCTAGTACGGTTCCAGGAATAACCTACACATCAGCTATACTCTGCCAAGAACTGAGAGACTGGTTATTGAGATGAATGGTTTTGGTTAATATGCACCACAAAGTAGAAAAAAAGATGCCGATATATTTTAGTTCATAGATAATTATCAAGAAATTGTGTATGGAGAAAAATAATGTATGGTTGGGGAATAGAAATGTAAGCCTTGAACTTCCTATCCTGAAAATATAAATCACTGCAAGTTTTAAAGCACTTGCATGACTCATATGCAGAGGTCATAGACCAAATTTGCTGATGGAGGCAGGATGAAACATTCGACTGCATTTTTATGATATTTTTCCTGCTGCTCTTAGCTTTTTATTTACCCAGAGTAATGCAATTTTCCAGAGAAGTGTAACAGCTCCAACATATGGAACTGCTATCCAGTTCACTGCTTAGGTGCAAAACTGCATGGGAAGAGTGGTGTGTCAATAAATAGGTTACTGCGTGTCGGGGAAAGTAGTCTCTCAGGAGCCATATTGCCAGCTTGGCAATATTCTAGAAAAGGGGATCTCAAGATGGAATTGGTATATTAATGCAGTTCAGTGAATAGGACCCAGGCCTAAAGGAAATCCAACTCAAGTAATGTGAAGACTGAGTGGAAGGCAGAGAGAGTTACAAAGTTTTTCTTGTTACAAAAGATAGGCTTGTTAATGCACAGGTCTGTAAATCAAGGGGTTTTTCCCCCTTACTCTGGCACAAACTTTGAGCTGATTTTGGACACCCTTGTAAATCAGTACATTGTAGTTTTTCACTTGAGAAACAGTATCATATCACTGAGCAAGCTGTTTGGTAACCAATTGTGCTGCCTTTACTCTTGCTGAGTAAATATTTTTGTGCCACAGAGAAATCAGCAGGAGTTATGATTTAGGTCTGATCTGCATGCTAGTTTTACGCTGCTGAGAGTCTGCTGACTTTGAGGTTGTTTCTGTATTTTCAGTAGCATTGCTGATGTTTAGATTTCGATCCAGCATAACTTCCTTAGAAAATGAGAGCAGAGTAATTCCTGCACTCGGTTTAAAATGTCAGCACATAAGAAGTCAATGAGCCTGGCTCCAGGTGAAAGTTTTAGACCTGAATGTGTCTTGATTTAATGGCAGGGAATGAGACTCGCTTGTTAGGAGAGAGAGGCAATATTATTGAGTGTTCCAAATGATCTGATTTTGTGTGCACATACGGTTGTATTAAAGATTTTGTTTATGATATAAGGCATAAAAAAGTGTGTATATTTATAGCTATAACATCATTCTCTTTCTCCTGTGTGTTTAGGGAAAAAGGTAATGGGCATGCCTGCATTTAGTAACACTTGGACCTTCCAAGGTACACTACAAATAATAGTAACATACTGGGGGAGCTGTAATCCCTCAGGATCTTGTCGACATATTTTTAGCCATTTGTCAGTTATATTATAGTTGAACCATGTCATGTCAATGGTATTTTATTTTTGTCAACAGTCTTAATTTTTTGCATTTGCCACCTAGGTCTAGTTGGAATTGCCCCTTTTGAATGACATTTGTCAACATTCACCTGTGTTATTTGGGAAGGACACAGTTTGATAATTTGCACATCTAAAAATATAACTCTGGTATCTACCTCTTCCCTTTGCATTACACAGTCTGTTTTGGAATTCTTCACATCTGGATTTTAGACCTGGTGAATGGGGAGGGGAGGTTAAGTTTACATAAGCATTGATGGTAGGCATAAAGATTAAAATCTATCTTTTTTTTTTTTTTTTTAACTGCTTTCCAGGAAAGCAAAGCTTAACCAATAGCAAGTGCTTTTGAAAATCACAATTAAGTCTTCACATTTCAATTTTGCTGAGTGAATTGTGAATAGCTAGTGCACTGTTTGTCCTCGGGCAGCTTCTTGGCTTTGCTTCATAGGCCTTTGGGCTGGTTGTGAAAGTGATGTGGAGGGGCCTTACACCAGGTCTGTTGGAACAGCGGAGGATTTCTTCAGCATGGTGAAATCTTGACCTAGAATGCAGAAAGTTTCATATCATATATGTCCTCATGTAAGTGGACTGTGGAAAGTAAAGAACTTTTTGGAGAGTTCCACAGATGGATTTCAGAAAGCGTAGCAGGCCTCTGAGACCTTCAGAGACAAAATAGTGTCACTCATACCCCAAAAGTCACTCCTGAAATCCCAGATGCCAGCCTCATGTCATCCTTTTGTGGACTGGGGAAGGCACAAAGGCAGTTTGGAGCCACCTCTTTCCTCACTGCAGTTATACACCAATAGACTTTGGCACTGCCAGAGATCTGACCTATAATTTCTTGGTAACTGAGCATTTTATGTGACTCCCAGTTTGTATGACTCTAGTTTCTGCTTATGTATAACATATGAGTTCTGTCTTCTCAACTTCCATTTACATGATGCCTGGCATTTTAAATTCAAGTAGATTAGATTTAGACTTTTTGTAATGAATCTGCATCATTTTGTGTTCTGCATACTCCTGAAATAGCCTGGGGGAACCTGATAGACACGATTCCTGTGTATCATTTAGAGACATAAGAAAGCATCTGATGGGTTTTGTCTTTCTTTTGTTAGCTCTTTCCTATAATTCTAATCACCATTTTACTGTAGCATTACACTATTGAGGAAAGTATGATTTTGCAAAGGCAGGATGCTTGCTGTATTTAGAAGTGGTGGTACTTAAAGGAAAATGGCTCGGAGGTCTTTACAGCAGATTTTCTCCTGCTGATTCTAGTGGTAGCTCAGATCATAGTTTGCAAGGTAGAAATATATCTGACATGCATTTCACTGATAGTAAGTTTAATTCACCCATTTCTGGTATTATTTCCTGACTTCAACAGAAGACGATACGGGTAGGATGCTTTTGTGCAGCACTGAGCTCTACTGCTGAAAAGCAGTTTGTGTAAAAGCAGAAATGGATGCTGATACTGCAATGCCTTGCGTATGGCAAAGGAGAAGAAGGACTGATGAGATTTGGCAATGTTTATTACTGTGGTGGTGAGATACTTGGAGTCTTTTACGTGACTCCTAGGTCCTGTCACTTTTGCACAGAGCAGAGCGAAGGAGACAGAAGCATTAAGGGCCCGACTCTGTAATTTTCCAATTGAAATCAATCAGTATAAACAATAAGCCAAATTCTCTTCTGATATCAATCAATGCTCTTCTGTTGGCTTTAGTAAGGCTGTGCCCATTTGCAGTAGCTGAGAATTAGCCTGTTGCTCCCCTTCCAACCTTTCTGATGACTTAACACAATTTTTTAAACATAAAAGTCTTGTTTCAGGTCTGGGTTGTTGGCTTATATGTTTAAATTGGAGGCATGTCAGTCCTCATGTAATCAACACTTCGAAGAAGATCCGTGAATGAGGTTAGGTAAAAATGCATTTTTTTTCCCACTACTATCTGGATTTTCTCAGAACCTCGATAATTTTATCCCATTTGCATCAAACATGCAGGTAACTTTAGAATCCTGCATCTGTATTGTTTCTAGGGAAGCAAAATAAAATTACAAATGACAGTAATTGACATTACATGCTTTAATTAAATTTCCTCCTCTATGAACCAAAACCTTTTAACCAACTATTGCAGTGCTATTTCTGTATTTATTTGTTACATGGGTTAATGTGCTATGTGGCAGATACGGTATTTATCCATTTTCACAAATTAAGCTATCAGTGTCATGTTGCCTTTGAATTGTTTCCTGTATTGATGGCCAAAACCGCTTGAAAAAGACTTTAGTCCTCCCTGGCTATACTTCTGTTTTTACAAAGCTGAAAATTGTGGGGTTGAAAGTGAACCCTTAGGAACAGTTTGGGAAACTCTAGGCCCAAAGCATCTTACCAATGTGCTGTTTTTTTCCCTTCAGTGATCCCTGCTGAGGGAAGGGGGAGGCGCACAGGCTTTTTGAATGATGATAGTGGTGGTGTTGGTGTTGTTGTTAGATTACAAGAATTAGAAATTAAGTCCCTCTTGAATTTATGTTTGTGGCAAGTGCAAATGGATTACAGAGAGTATGATTAGAAATTCCTTTACTCGATCCCCAAGCTATGCACTTCAGACCTGCTATTGTCAACTTCTTGCCATGTTACGCCCTCTGAGAAAGCAGCTCTGCTTTAGCTAATTTGCAGCTTTCTTGCTCTACTGTAACTACACCTGTTAGAACAGTTTACCTGAACATGATCTTTTGGCTACTACTGTAAGTACAAAAACTCATAGTAAAAAAAACAACTTTCATGTACTACTTTTGTAAAATAGCTATTTTTGTGCATGCAAAAAAGTGCCACTTTATAAACAGGTATAAATAATCACTTATAAAATAGGTTGAATTGATGATGCAGGTTGCTGTGGCTTCAGACTTAACATATAATCATCTTCAGCATCCTCCTTGGTGTTTCAAGTGGAGCGTGGAGCGTGGTTTTCCTTTAGCTGTACTTACCTCCCAAACCGAATTGCCATAATAAAGTATCTGGGACACTTATGGTTCTATTCAGAAATTAAGAAAAGGAAAGCTTGGTAGGGAACTGCCAGCTCAGTATTGTCCTGTAATTGAATGCTGTTATTCAGCAGTTCAGCAATCCAGTTTCCCGGTGCCAGAAAGCAATGGGACTTCAGGAGTCAGAATGAGGAGCCCCATTACTACTTGTGAGTACAGCATGAAATAGGACTGTTGGCGGGGGAAGGCTGCTTTTAGGAGTGACCCAGTAGCTGCAGACTGATGTGTATCAAAGACTCCTTAGAACTGGCGAAGAATGTGGTTTCAGAACAGTGATGAGAGCTCCATGTCTTTTTCTGCAAGGAATCACATCTAATATAAAACCTGGGGGAGGAATGTTGTGTAGCACAGCTGAATAACTCTAAACAATAAATACCTCTCGGTTCTCCATACTTGCCTTTTGGCACTGGTATTTTAAATTAAGTTCAATTGGAAACTAGAAAGGTAACCACTTTCCACGACTTAGAAATGAGCCAGGGATGTGTCACTTCCCTCATCCTGCTCCAAGTTGAAACAGACACTTAAACATTTTACAGCTTCTGAAAAGTTTTAGTCTGTAGAAAACTTCATAGCAATTTGATTTTTAGCCTGAGTAAGTAATTGCTTTAGATTATTGTTTTGTTACTGTTCCTCTTTGGAAGGACCCATAGCCCATAAAACTAGTTCATTTCTTACCAGTAGTTTATTATTCTTTTGATGGCTCATACCTCTCCTTTCCTCTGCTTTTTAGCTTTTTATCTGCTTTTGCCTGGTTTAGAGCTTAATTCTCCTTCCATGTGAGTTTTACTAATTATTTCAGTAGGAGAGCATTTATAGAGAAAGGAATATTGTGATCAGGGCCTGAATTTGGTCATATCACATGTGCATCTCAATGCTGGCAACAGGGTTCAAGGATTCTGTAGCTCTTGTTGACCAGCCTTTGTTTCATGACAAAAAAAAAAAAAAAGAAGGAAATTTCACTTCCAATATTGCATCTGTGTCCAGACCTTTCCTACGCTTTGAGGGGAATTGTGACTTTATTCAGTTGTAAGGGGAAGAGGTACAAGTTACCTACAGCAGAAATGGACTATGAGATTGGTAAAAACATGTGCTTTACGCTTGCTGTTTGAGCATTTTGTTCAGTTGTATGGCTGATAACAAAAGCACACAGTCAAAACTGCATCCCAGCATTCAGAATGCAACTTACCAAGCTGCAAAAAGCAGATTTAGTTTCTTTTGCAGATGGTCTATGAGTCTCATGTGGCATCATATTAAATTATATAGGCAGTCAGTCACTTGTTCTGAAGCGATGCTCTGAGCTGAGAGTTGTGATGTGCTTGGACCATTCTGTTGGAAAACAGGCTCTAAAGCTAATACAGCTTCTCTGAAGAGCAGCAGCAAAGGGGCCTGCAGAGCAAGGGGCTTCAAACACCTGTGATGCACTATGAGGGTGGCCCAGCAACCCTACGATGGGCTGTGGAGCATTTTGCCCTAAAGGTAGGAGACTAGACCGATTCATTCAGTTATTTTTCATCTTTGTTTCTGTGATACTTAGCAGTATTGTTTTCTGACCTTGTATTTTTGCAATGGTAGTTATTTTTGGTTTGTAATATTTTGAAGCCAGGAATGGGAGTTTACTTTCTTCTTGCCCTGGTCGAGCTTCATTTTTCCTGGGTAAAAGAGGAAGAAAATACAGTCATTTTTTAATTTTGAGTGCTATTCCATGAAAATATTTCCGCAATATGAGTGAAATAGAATTAACTGTTTCATCCTAGTGGTATTTCATATGAGTATGTGTTTCTATTAACTTCAGTTTG
This sequence comes from Calonectris borealis, assembly GCF_964195595.1. Classification (NCBI taxonomy): domain Eukaryota; kingdom Metazoa; phylum Chordata; class Aves; order Procellariiformes; family Procellariidae; genus Calonectris; species Calonectris borealis. Next base: position 10,693,174 of record NC_134325.1, read on the forward strand.
GTACAAATTCAGTCCTTAAGTAATACTGGATCCAGTGTGAAAATAGTGATTTTTATCAGCTGAATTTCCACTCAGGGAAAATTGTCATTTGTAGTCAAAAGTATGCTTGAGATAGCAGTTTTCAAATGGGCTATGTATCATGCAGTAGGTAAGTTTTAATATTCATGTTTATTAAAATGAAAATTTTGTAGTATTAAACACTTTCTAATAGGAGTATTAACATAAACTCAGTTATGACATCAACAACTGAAGGCTGCAGATTATTTCTGGGAAACTCTGAATGTGTTAGTGCTATGAAGTAAAAGCCATTTAAGGTTATTCACTTGGATGCTTGAATTGCAATTTTTGGTGTGTTCACCTGCGAAGTAGGAAGTACAGCCACAGCTACTATTGGTATGAATGTTTTCATGCTGAAATTGATACATTGGTAATGACAGCAACCCATGAAATGCATTTAACAGGTAAAAGTATTACACAGAGTTTTTTCCCTTGTCTGACAGTGCTTGACAGGTTGTAGGAAGTGCTGCTCCGAACTTACAGCTTGTTTGAGATCTCTTGGAAAAGACGGTTGCAATGCATGTGCAGTTCAGAGCTGTGGGTTTACCCTTGCAGTGCTGGTGCTTACATTGCTTGCAACTTGTTTCGTGATAAGAAACATGTGAACACCATAATCAGATGAACAGTTCAATAAGGTAATTTTTTTGAGACAGGGCGTTTGGAAGTTGGAGCAGCTGTTTGAGTTTTACAAGGAAATGAGCAAGATCAGGAACGCACAGGAGGGTACCAGGCAGTGCCCCTGAAGGACAAGGCACAGGGCTGGATGAAAATCATTACTACTGGTTCTATGAAAAGAAGGGTGTTCTCTTTGCTATGATATGGGTTTGGGAAACAAGAGGTACGGGTATTCCTGTCCATTCTATGTCAGGCTAAGTCTAACATTATAGACAGGTTTTTAAGGCTGTATTTTTAAGTGCCTAGCTTCCATTTTACAAGTGCAATTTGTGTCTCCAGAAAGGAAACATGTAAATGTATCCCTTAATATAGAAGTGCGTCACTTTCTATGCTGCAGAATGGGGATAATGCTATTTTCTTCTGTTGGTGGGATGTTAAACTAATTAATTCTGATTAAGGGATTTGAGAACCTAGACTGGAAAGTGTTGATTTGATTCCTGTGCAAATTGACAACTAACTCTGCTTTCCCAAGCCAAACATAGTTTCCAATTTGAGCTACCAAAGTCCTGTCTTGCATCATCATCTTACACTTTTGTGTAAATGTGTTTTAGGAGAATACCACAGCCATACTATTGATCACACCACACTGTGATTTATGCCAGCTGACCAAAGTCCTCTCTCTAGTCAGCGATTGCCGCAGCCCTAATATATTCCTCTCCGTCCCTGAAATGACCCTTCACACTGTACAGCTGGGTAATAACAGGAGGGCTTCCACACATCAGATGTACATCTTGATGATGCATACTTCTATGAAACAAGGATGGGGAAACAAGTTTACCTTTTCTGTAGTCCTTTCTGTAACAGTCCAAGCCTGAATTTTTTCTGCTGTGAAATGCACGCTAACCTCCACATTGGTCAAGAGAACCCCGAAGGGCAGTTTATTCTTCTGTATGCTAGAAGATATATTTCTGCTGTTTGAAGGTTTAATTTTTATGCCCTTCACCAAATCCAGCCCATTTTCTTTAAGGTTGTAGCTGGGTTTCTGTTGATCCACCCAAAGCCACAGCTTAGTTTTTTCATGTCGAAGGCCTGTCTTTATATCCCAATTCCCAAATTAGATCCTGATTCTGTCCTTGACAAGAAACTTCAATTCCCTAAGACACGCTGCAAAGACTTTTAGAAACCATCTCTGTGTTAGGCACAAATATTAAATGCAGCAAGAAATTGAAAATCTTTAAAATGGAGGGGAAAAAATGGTTTAGATGTCACAGGTCAATTCTCATTTGTTGTACTGAATCTGAGACCTACAGTTAGAAGCTCAGGATTGATGCAGAAGGTACCAAAGCATGGACTGCAAGCTACCAGTTATGCAAATAAGTAATACATCCGCATTTTTTAATCCATTATTATTTTAGTTTCTTTGGGTCACTCTTATCCCATCTTCCTTGTGTTTGCTAGTGTTGCTTGTCCAGCCTTGGTGTTACCCTCAAACTTTATCTTGGTTGACTTTGATACCAAAGAAAGTTCTTGCAGCATGAGGAGCTCTCAGAAGATATTAAGATGGTTTTGGTTTTGTTTTTTCCTTCTGGGATATAGAAATACTTGGCCAGTTAATACAAATCTTTTGATCCTTTGTCACAAAGTCATTCCTTGGAGATGACCAGATGTTTATATTAAAACACAAGTAGCTCTAGGAACTACAGTTTGAAAATAGTGGCCATGTGTGATACATAAACCAATTTGCAGTCCTTGAAAAGGAACTTTAACTTTCCAGTAAATGTAGTCATTTTTCTAATTTTTCCAAGAAGTTGTTGTTATCTAGATTATGGAGATGCAGTGGAGCTGACACTTAATTTTTTTCTCCTTCAAAAACAAGGCTTATATACACAAGAAGAAAAGAGCAAGAAATTCAGGAAATCCTCAGCTTGCTACTAGCGTGCCCTTACATTCCTAAGAACTATTTTTGGGTTTTCCCTTAGGAATAGCTAGAACTTGTTGAGCTGGGAAAGACTTCTTGGAAGAGCTCTTTGGTTTTGTCTTTTCTGCATGAGCGCCTCTTGTTGATGTTGGAATAGCTACTATTAGCTGGTTGGTGATTCAGAGAATGAGGCAAGTCAGTCCTATAAAATCAGTTCTCCACTCCACAATATTTTGAAAAAGCTTGCAGCAAGCTGGTGAGCATATAGGATGAACAATTGCCTCCCCTTGGTTAGGGTTAGGACCAAGAGGTCTGTCTGACTCTCTTCCGGATGTTGCTACCTGCAGATTTGTTGTAACTCAAGAAATGTTGGTGAGGAGGATACAAATGCTTTCCCTTCTGTCTCCCTATAGCCCCAAGCACCCCATGTAGTTCTGAGATATCTCAATAAATCAGTTCTGAGATACCTCAATAAATTGGAAATCTTAGCTGTCAAAGGATTTGTTTCAATAAAATATTTTGTATTTAGGGATTCCATGTGCAGACTAGCTAACAACCTGCAGGTGTCTTTTGCTCAAAGACCTTACCAATGTATCTGAGGCTGTTTGAGGAGTTTTCAGGCTGGGATCAGATTCAGCGCGGCACATTTTGTTAAGAACTTGGAATGGTCACAACATTTCTCATACGCACGGTTTGTTCTTCAGTGGGGGAAAAAAATCAGTGTCCTTTGAACTCCTGTCTCCATTTGTTCCCAACGCTGTCTTTTGGGTTTTTTCAGTGATATTTTAAACACTCCTATAGGGTGGCAGGCTTTTCAAAACATCTGCAAATACTGCTGATGTATTTTAAAAGATGTGTTGAGAGGATGTGTTGAAGGAATGACTGGAATGACTGGCATCTGTGTTAGCTTGACACTGCAGCACTTGTTACCTCTTAGAAACTACGGGAAAATTCTGAGGAGGAACCTTCATCCCAAATGAAATGTGAAAGCATGTAAGTCTTAATGAAGCTACTTGTGACATGGTGGAGAAAATCACGTGTGCTCTTTAAAAGGATTGAGTTTGCTCCCTGTTTTATTGTTGTTTTTTACCTACTCAGACCAGAGATTTGTCCATCTATGGAGGGGTTTTTTTTTTGACTGAGGTACTTTGGAGTAGCTTTGGACTTTAAAGAAAGTTCAAGGCAATAACCATTTAATTTGTATTGCATACACGAAAATTAAATTATAGCATTTCTCCCATTCTTTTTTGTGAACAGCATTTCTCCCGTTCTTTTGTGTGTATGCCATGTTTGGTTTAATGGAGAAATGAGAAAAGAAAATAGATTCTTTTTTGGAGACTGGGTACTAATGTAGTAACATTAAAGGCAGGCACATTGTTGTCAGCCAGTTTGCATATTTATTTACTTTTACAAATGGTTGGCTTGGAGTCAGCAGTTAATGGAATGAGAATGATGTTCCTGTACAGATCATTTCCTGAGAAACATTTTCAATTACAAACATATCTCTGCTTTTCTTTCCTCATTTGTTATGTCTTGGAGAATAAATGGGGAGTAGCATTTACAACTTAAGGTTTATGTTCTGAAGACAATTTTAACAATGATCCCCACATAAAAAGGCCTCTTTGTAGTTGCAGACATATGTTTATGATGTTTTGTGCTGTGAATATCAAATTTCTGGTGGACGCTGTGTCACACTCTGCAAACTTGTAAACATCTATAAATCCATTGGATCATTTTAGTACCATGTGTAATGCAGATTTATTGTCTTTTGTGTGGATTTCTTTTGTTTCGGAGTTAAAGCTGAGCTGCCAAAATCCATATTGGATGAATTATGTATTCAAGAAAATTAGGCAGTACCATTTTAGATTAATATTTTCTTTTCCCTTTGTGGACTTATAAGATGCACACACACAAGCATTAGAAAATAACATTTTGGATGCATGGCCCAGAAAGCAATTGCATAAGTTTGCTTGACTAAATAGTATCATTCTGTAAAAGCTTAAACTAGGATTTTTTTAAAATGCTTTTGCTGTTTTTTCTCTCATTCTCTGACCATCTTAGGTAATTTGGATCTCTCCTCACATTTGCCAGTACAAATTCAGGATTACTCCACTGGAATTATATCAGGGTATAAAACTGGACTATATGAGGGGGAATAGGAATCACACTGAGCCAGAGAGTGTGCTGGTATATATGCTGGTATAAATCAGCATAAATTGACTGAAATCTGTGCGGATACAGTCATTGACACTCACGTCTGCATCGCAGACTACCATGTCAGTAGAAGTAAAGCTGCTCTCGTGCACAAGTGGTTACAAAAGCAAGCCATCAAGGTCATGAGTATTTATCAGAAATTTGCACCCAAAAACGATTCATGTAAATTTGGCTCAACTATAATTGAGTGGATATTTCTCTCCGTACAAGAGAGAAATAATAAGTGAGTGGATATTTCTCTCCGTAAAGACATTTCTTATTGAAAATCAGCATTTTTCTAAACTGGCTGTAATTTCTGGCTGCATACATAAACATATGTAGCATATGCATGCATGTTTGAATGTGGGTGTATGTACAAATATCCAGTGTTACTCTGGCAATATGATGTCTGCAGCTAGCCTTCCAAGTTGTGCTTGTTCCAGGAAAAAGTAGCTTAAGATAGAGACACGGCACATAAAGCTACTGTCTACCATAGTAGTTTATAGTATCAGGTAGTTTGTCCTTTGACTTTTTATAGAAAGCTTAAACTTCTAGAGTCATGTGAATGTCAACAAATCTCAGCTTCCACAAAAAAAAAAAACAACAAACAAACACCTAACTAAAGTACTTGCAACCTTAAAAATGGCAGAGAAGACCTTGAATGGAAAAGCCTTACGTTAAAGAAAGGAAGTTAAAGAACTGCAGAAGTGTGTGTGTATATATTTATGTAGGTGTATATGCATATATTTAAATCTCCTAATTTTGAAAGATTGAGATTAGAAGCATTGTGTCACTGTGCTCTCCAACATTAGGGTTCCATTCTAGTTAATCACAAACTTTCAGAATCGATCCGTTAGTGTTGTAGCACTTGAGTAATTTTAGTTTTGTAAGTAAGGAATCAATTATATGGAAAGACATGGCTGTAGCACTCAGAGGAGAGACCATTTAACACTACATCTTGCTGTATTTATTTTATGATTCTTTGGATAGATATGCTAAAATATGTCTAAACCACAGAGAGTGCATTGGGTGATGTGGCATTTCTGAGCTCAGTTAAATAATAAGATGTGTTTTATTCAAATCGGAATAACATTAAGCCCTGAATACTAAACAGGGCAGCAAAAAGCCTTCAGCACACAAAATAAACAAGTAAAAAACCCAAATGAAACTGTCTAATAAATACAATGTGGCGCAACAGGCTGCATGTACTAGAGGAATTAAGCCAATTTAAACCGTATGGGCAATACTCCACTTTCAGATGTGCTCGGCATCCAACGGTTTCAATGGCAGTTGGATGCACGCATCAAAGGGCAAAGTCTGGCTCAGAGCACCCGCATGGATTTGATAGCATAGGTTTATGACCTTGTAATCCTAGAGCATCTAAAACAGTAAGAACTCTATCCAGCTTAAAATAGCTGCTGTAGTTGCTGTTGATACAAGCTTGTGGGCTCCCCAGCTCTGGGGCCAAATTTGGTGCTGGCATGATAGGAGGAAGTCTGTTGACAGCTGATAGGAGTGGAGTTGCACTTGATTACATCATAACAAATTTGGCACAGGGAGCTGAATCAGAAGTCTGAGCAGAAGTGTCCATTCCTTATCCAGAGTTAAAACTGGGACTTTCACATTGCCAGTCCACAGAGATTTGTCTGGGCCACGTGTAACTCTGTTGCTTTTAAGGGTCTTGCTTTAAAAGCACATTCAACTCCCAGTTCCACTCAGCATGGTGACTATAAAAAAAGCATGAAGGACTGGATTTTCCTCTGACGTCCAAAAGGATGAAGTCCCTAATCATGCCAATATAAGCATGACGAGAACAAGCCCGATGGTGGCCGACGCACTGGGCTGTATTTGGGCTGCAGCAGAGGGTGAGAACAGGAAGGTGCTCTTAACTCTAATTGCTGGGGTCATCCAGTGGCCAAGCGTGCCTGATGTCAAGCAGAAACTGTGGATACTGTCCCTCAGAGGAGCTGCCACAGGTCCCAGTGCACTGATCTGGCTCCTGGCAACTGGTGTGCTGTAGATGAACTGTTGCAGCTATGTCCCCTCCTCCTTTCCTGGGTCTTTACACTGATGCTCCAAGTCATTCCTCGAAGTGTTTAATGAAATTTTAATTTCAGCTGCTGCAAAAATTGTCCCAAACCAGTGTGCTTTGTTTTTATTAAAATACTAAATTGCTGAAGTGATTTTAATGAAAATTAATTAAAACAAATTAATGAAAAGCAGCTGAAAAATGGATTCCTCTGCTGAAACTGTGGTATGCAAACTCTTAACCTCAATCACATTTTTGTGGTTCCTCTATAAACACCTAAGTGTATAATAGTGGTTTGTCATGGAACTTTTTTGATGGAAATTCTTAGAAAGTGAGGCTATACTACATAATACATTTTCTCTCCCTTTACATACAACTTCATATAATGCATGTGTTCTTACCTGCTCCTTTTAGTAGTATTATTAACCTGTAGTTCAGTCTTTTCAGTATTGGGAAAGAAATGAAAAAGATACTATGAGGCTCAGGGTTTCTCCATCATGTTTTTTGCTTGTAGGGGACAGGAGGGCAGGAGAAGTCTTTATTATGGGACTAATACCAACCTTGGGCATGGGTTGTGCACTGCAGAATGCAGTGGCTGGAGAGGAGCTGTCCTCTCTGACAAACTGGATCCATCTGGATCTTTGGATTATCTGGAAGTATGTTGGGTAGGTTCTGCACATGTCTCAGGCAGGTGTGAGAAATGTATGCAATTCAGGTGAGCTGCTTGGGGGATCAAGACCACCACTTGTGTATACCTGCATACAGCAAAGCAGGACTTAGCCCCTGCTGTACAATAAATACAACACTTGCATTCTAGAACAGATCAATGTATTAGTTTCTCATGTATATTTATTACTATTTTATTTGTATTTTATGTTCCCTTTTCATGCAAAGATATAGTGGTTTTTTTGTTTGCTTTCTCTTATTTTCAGAAACTCTGATAATACGATGAAGGTCATGTTATTAAAAGTAGAACATAATACTTGTGCACATTGGAGGACAAAAATGGGGAGGTTCAGTGGGCCTTATAAAGAAGGCCTTACAAAACATTCAGCCTTGAAAGGTCTGCTCAGTCTCCCTGGAGAAGTGTCGGCAAGCTCTGCCAGTGGGTTGCTCCCTGGATAGAGGAGCCAAAAGCTTTCCCCACTGTCCTTCACCGGGAAGATTAGCTGACTGCTTCCGCCAGTGTGTCTTGCCCAAGCAGAGCATCCAGCCCTTTGGGATAAGAGAGCTCAGTGGAGCCAGTTGGCTTGAACAGATTTTATTTTCTGTGTTCCCTCTTGGGATTGATGTGAAAAAAACATTCTCTGCCTAGGAACCTTTGTGCGGAAGTCCTCCATGAACTAAACATTTCAGAACAGAAAGACCTCCGCATGGAAGTTTTCTATCCACTGACATTTTTATGCCCATAACCATTTTGAACCAAAATGAAAAAAAAAAAAAAAAAAATCAAAGAGGTTAATAAAACCAACAATGATTTTCTCTAAGGAGTGCTAGCAGTTCAAAAAATTGCCATTAAGTGTAAACAGTTCCTGAGATTGTACATGCTAGACCAAATTCATCCTTGCTATAACTCCTCAGAACTCAATGGAGTTACATGAGGGATTAATTTGGTCCATTGCTCTCAGCCATCAGTTTTAGACGATATACAGCAATCCAGGGAACTATTATTGTCAACATTATTTTATGACTCTTTAAGCTGCTCAGTATTTGTATTTTACAGATACACAAGCAGGGTGAGTGTATGGAGTGAAGTTAGTGTTTCAGTATTGAAGGTAGTGGATTTTTCAGAGTTATTTTTGTACAATTAAAAGTAATAAGCATTCTAACAGCCGTTATTGCTATGAATCTTAGATAGATGCCCGAATACAGCTACACAGACTCTTGAAACATGCACAGGCATTTCATCTGGTAGAGCACAAAACATTTCACAAAGCGTAGAAAATATTTGGGAAGTTTTAAGTACTGTTATCACACCAACTGACTCACAGTGTTCATGTAAAACTTAGCTGTACTTACTGCACACAGGAAGTTAAGGCAGAGGGGTAAAACTTTTCCAAAAGCTAACTTTTGAGGCAGTCACGGGGCCAGGAACAAAACACAAGATCTTTACTGTCACTTTCTACTTTTCTGTTTTCTCCGAACCTAAATTGTTTCTGTAATTTTCAAAATAAACTGAGGAAAGCTTCAGGTAGTAAATCTGAAATGTTAGATGGTGAATCTGCATCTGCACGTAAATCATATATTTTAGTTCACGTCAGAAGGTGTATACAGCTACTTGAATCTTTAGGCCACATGTAGGATGGCTGAATTAAGTTATTTAAGTTTAAACTCTGACTGGAACAGTTGTGCTAACAACCAATTCTATTGAAAGTCTGTACTGGAAAATGAGTGGTCAAAACAACATTACTTACTTGTCAGTCATAAGACAGCGACCCTCTTTCCTGGTTTGGTAAATCAGGTTTGCACTGATTTCTTGGTTACAAAGCAAGATACAAACTTGTCTGATCACCAGAGTGGGTACCCTCCCTGCACAGTGCTATGTGTTCTTCCAAAGCGGTAGGATTAGTGTATTGGCTTGTTTGTACTTATTCTCTTCTGTTATGGAGGCATGTTTGTGCAGGGAAGGAAGGGTTTTGTCTTTGTAACCTATTAAAGTTTGGGTCACCCAGAGGCATGAATGCAGTTGCTTTGAACTGTACCGGGTACAGAACCTGTACGGTCCAGAACTAGTGGCAGGACTGCTTTTACACTTCTCTGGTTCTCTCTGTTCATATGTTCTCAGAGCATGTATTACAAGAACATTGATTTTTGCAGCATTAGGGGACTTTGGCTGAGTAAGAACTTGTCCATATTTCCTGACAACTGTGGGCATCTCCAAACTATGGGATTTTGGATTATTTCCCCATTCGCATGTCCAAGTTCTTTCTCAACCTCTCTGGACTTCACACTGAGGCGGTGCTTTTGAGGGTTCATCATCTTACACCTGTGTTCTGCTGCCATGGTTTCTGCTAAAGAAAGGCCAAGAACACATCCCACAGTCTGCTCCAGCTGGTCTCTGACCTGAACAACGGAGGGAGCCGTGTGCTGTGACTGCACCTTCAGTCCTAGTTTATCAGTCTGGCAGCTCCTGTGTGGATATATAGCCAGACCCAGCTCTTCTGAGGTAGCTAAACTTGAAGCGTCTCCAGAGCAAGGGTGACATAGCTGAGAGCAATAATCATTCCCTCAGCTAAAATGATTCATTAATGTTAAAATGTCAGGACCGTTAAAATGCAAGTGAGCCTTTTAAAATTTGAGGACAATGGGCCTTATCCTGGAAGAGATTTGGGGAAATTGCATTGATTCTAGTACCATTATCCATGAAAAATCTACTCATTCAAGTAAAAGTTTGTTGGCTGGGCCTCCCACTTTTGTTAGCTATATTTTATTGCTGTAATTACACCTAGTGGCTTATCTAATAGAGTCATGTTCTTATAAAGAAATTAAGACAATTAATGCTACTTTTAGCAAGAGTGAAATAGTAAGTAAAATTGAATTGAAATTTGACCAAGCTCTTCTTTTTTATTTCCTAGTATCTGAATTACAGGAAGAAGGAATAAATGCCATTAACTTACCTCTCAGTCCAATTCCATTCGAACTAGACCCTGAGGACACTATGCTAGGTAATTCACAACAATTTTACATCTCAACATAAAAGCTTGATGTAAAATAAAGTGTCATGCCTGTAATAGTTTCTAATTTCTTTCTTTTAAACCTTCCAGAGGAAAATGAAGTCCGAACAATGGTTGATCCAAATTCAAGAAATGACCCAAAATTACAAGAACTAATGAAGGTAATGAAAAGCATGTAAACACTTTCTGGAAAGTGAAACTATTTTTTAATGCTGTCCCTACCTCTTTCATAGAATCATAGAGTCATTAAGGTTGGAAAAGACCTCTAAGATCATCGTGTCCAACTGTCAACCCAACACACCATGCCCACTACACCATGTCCCTAAGGGCCTCATCTACACGTCTTTTAAATACTTCCAGGGATGGTGACTCAACCACTTCCCTGGGCAGCCTGTTCCAAGGCCTGACCACTCTTTCAGTAAAGAAATTTCTCCTAATGTCCAGTCTAAACCTCCCTTGGCGCAACTTGAGGCCATTTCCTCTCGTCCTATCGCTTGTCACTTGGCAGAAGAGACCAACACCCACCTCGCTACAACCTCCTTTCAGGTAGTTGTAGAGCGCGATGAGGTCTCACCTCAACCTCCTCTTCTCCAGACTAAACAGTCCCAGTTCCCTCAGCCGCTCCTCATAAGACTTGTGCTCCAGGCCCTTCACCAGCTTCGTTGCCCTCCTCTGGACACGCTCCAGCACCTCCATGTCCTTCTTGTAGTGAAGGGCCCAGAACTGAACACAGTATTCGAGGTGCGGCCTCACCAGTGCCGAGTACAGGGGCACGATCACCTCCCTAGTCCTGTTCATTTGAACACTTCAAAGCACTGTTTAGATACTAATTAAATGAAACCACATGGTGTTTACATCCCAGTGAAATGGGGAGGTTATTTGTTGTAGTATCTTTCTCTAGATATGGCACAGTGAGACTTAAGAATTTGGATTAAAATCCTGAGTCCAGTTTCTTAGTACTATCCCACCCGCAATCTAAGATCACACTGACTTCCCTTGTAGTCTTTGTGATTCTTGGGGTTAGAACTTTAGCAGAAAGCTTCATTAGAATCGACTTCAACACCTTTTGCTTCACAGTAAGATGTTAAAATACTACTGAAAGCAAAGGACAGATTTCACTCCAGAAGGCACTGCATCAGCCCAGTATTTGTCTAGACATTGTGGTGCATTGACACAGCCACCTTAGAAGAGTCCTTCCTAAGTCCTTCCTGTTTTCTTCTGATGGCATTTCAGACTGATTTGTATTTTGAGCCATTGCAGCTTTGGTATTCTTTCTGCTAAATATTTTCATCATTGTACAAAATGACATATGTTTTAAATTGCAAGTGAATAGTGTATAATACTGCCAAATTTGTGTTTCCCATATAGGTATTAATTGACTGGATTAATGATGTGTTGGTAGGAGAGAGGATTATTGTGAAAGACTTGGCTGAAGACCTGTATGATGGACAAGTATTGCAGAAATTATTTGGTAAGAAAGAAATATATGTGCATGCTGTTGGGCCACTTTGTCAGTAAGTGGATCACTTGTTTCTACTTAGGAGCCTTGGTATCATCTTACATTTATGCCACTAAGTGATATAAAAATAGCATTGTATTATGAGACCCTTGAGCAGTAGGCTGTATGCACAATCCTTATAGCTACAGTGCAATGTGTGGTGCTCTGTAGTTGATGAGAACAGCATAAAGCCTACCTGGGGTGCTAGAGAGGGAGGGTTCTTGTCTTGGCAACAGTATTCACTCCAGTTAAATTTATTATCTGCATATGTGCTGTACAAACTGAACCGTGTTACAAGTGGAAAGTAAGTTTGAAGGCAAGGGTATTTTCAGTACAACGGTGGATGTTTTTAATCTCTGCTGGTTCCATAGTATAGTTTATTCACATTGCGAAGTTCCTCTGGAAAGTTGGAATTTCTTTCTGATTTGATGTCTGGCTTTTAACATTACTGAGGTAATGGTACCCAGTGGACTGCAAACTGAGCTTCAGCTAAGAAACAGATAGAGAAAAGAAACTGCTAATGCAGAGCTGGCATGTGCTTTTTTACTGTTGGCTTGGAAGCCATTTTCTTAGTTATTACAGCTCATAAAGTCTCCAGTAAATTTCTTTTCAGTATCTTAAATGATTCTCGAAACATCATGTGAGCACTTCTAATAAAGACTACACAGACTATTCCCTTCTATGACTGGTTAAGTTATTGAATATATTGTGATGGACTGGATATGCCCCAGACTGAGCAATTTGATTCTCATGGGCTGACCTCCAGTGACTTCGCCCAAAACCCCAAAATTGCCTATCAGATACAGCCTGACTCTAAATATGCGTATGCTGATCCAGCACTTAGTGATTTCGGTGGAATCAGGTCTATGCTAACTAAAGACTTTGGTCTTGTTGTGAGACTATGGACAGACTGATTTCTGTGGAGGCATAAGAAACCCGTGGAGATAGCAGTCTCTTAGCCAGGATTCATAGGCTGGTAGCTCAGGCTTACTCTCTTTGGGAAGATATTCAGTTGGCTTTGATGAGAACAAGATCAGCTCTTACCAAGCTTAGTAAGATATTTTTTCATAGAAGTAAATTGATAGGCGACCAAGCATTTTGTTTCTGGTGTTGTTATCAGGGAGCTGTTATTGCTAAATATTCTTTGCTTCCTGTTTAATGGTAAACACTAAGCCATGTATGTATATACCTAGCAATCTGTACTAATTATTAACAAACCAATTCATAAAGTATTTTAAAAACTACTGCAAATTTTGAGTGCAGAAAAGGGCTGTGGTTTCATAGAAAGAAATTGCCTAAGGTTTTAGTTGTTTTCATACCTCCAGAAATACTTGGTCGCATTTCTTGGATGCATCCTCCATCTCTATGAATATGATGTCACTTCACTTTTATTACAAATGGGCCAAGTAAAATTTTTAAATCTCCTGAGTCTGAGGGAAAAGCCGGGAAGCTGAGAGTGATGAAACAAATCTTCTTAAAGTTGGTATTTGTTTCCTAGGTTTGATGGTCTGCTGTACAAGCCACTTGCATACAGAATACCCTTTATCCAGCAGCAATAGAAGTAATAGGCCTTACCTTAGAGTCTGGTGTTCCCTAAAGGGAGTTGAAGCAAATATTTGTTAGCCAGTAGTGTGGCTTTCATTAATGCTTGGCCTTCCCCTTGGCAATGGGTAAATAAAGGGAAAATGTGAGCTATATCTTTAGGAGTTCAGAAGTGTGGAGGAAAGTGGCTCTGCAAGGAAAAGCAGATAATTTAAAAACTAGGAAGTCTAATATCTTTTGAATGTACATCTGGGTGCATGGTATGTCTTTATGTTCTTCATGGAGTTGATGGTGGTTTTTCTTCTGTTTTTTCTTCCATTATCATTTCAGAGAAACTTGAAAGTGAAAAGCTGAATGTTGCTGAAGTTACGCAGTCTGAGATTGCTCAGAAACAGAAGTTACAGACAGTACTTGAAAAGATCAATGAAACCCTTAAGCTCCCTCCAAGAAGCATTAAGTGGAACGTTGATTGTAAGTTGTGTGTTTTCTATGCTGTTCTCATTTGTTGACAGCCAAGAGTTTATAGCCGCTATCTGGAATTCTGAAATACTCAGTGATAACGGAAGGCTGAAGCCTGGTATTTATGGTATGAGCTGCTCTGCAGGGCACATCCAGATGTGGTACACTCTACTCTCTTTACTGGTGCTCAACCTCCAATTTAAATAAACTGTCTTTTCAGAGTCTGTCAAAGTATGGCATTTCTGCTCTTAAGTCCATATGCATACCAGCTTAGGTTTTCTGTTACTAAATTGGTTTGCTGAAACGGGCAAGTACCTGCATAAATGTAGAAGATAGGCGGAAGGAGGCTTAGGTCCAAGGGCTCCCTCTTTGTGTAAAATTTGCAGCATAGATACGAATAATGTTTCTGATCGTTTAAGGCTAAATCTGAACCACCGATTTTGATTACAAAACTATCATCAAGATTCAGACTGCACCCTTCCTGTTTTACTGTATTAAAAATGAACATAGTAATATCTAATAGAAATACTCTCAATGGCCCAACACAAGACTTTTTAGTGCATACGTGTTGCAGAAAGCAGGTTATCAGCAGTTTTAGCAAATTAGGCCTCTTAATCTGTTTTAAGTTTGGTATCCAGATCCATTTCACACTGGTGGCCAGTATATAGCAGTTTCCCTGTCTCCTATACCTGTCTTGAGCTGAGCTGTTTTGTATCCCATTCCATTCACAACAGATTAGTGAGAGGGAGAGAAATAGCTCGAGGAAGGAAGAGTGAACATTAGGCTTCTCTGACTTTCCCCTTTGTGTGGTCCCACTGAGTGTTCTGTCCCCATCTCTCTTCAACCTCCCCCCAGGTTTTTTCCATTCTCTGTTATGCAGCTGGAGGCAGGGTGTTTGGAGTGGCCTGACAATTTAAATTCTAGTTTTAATTTCATGTTTTAGATGTGTTTTAGAGCTAAAGTAGAGATAGGCAGCAGCAGCTGGAGCCAGCTGTAGCACACACCAGTCCTAGGCAGACAGACATCTTTTTAGTGTTCTGCTAAAGCACCTCATCCGTGACCACTGGCACCCCAGCCAAATTTGACAGCGATGCCAAATTTTATATGAATGAGCATCTCCACGGCAGAGTTGAGACTTGCATTGGAACGTAATGAAGAAGGATATTTCAGTGAATCTGATCCTGCTTTACCAGGTAGTAGTAAGGTAGTAGGTATTGGTTATTGGTAGTTATTGGTAGTTATTGGTAAGGTAGTAGTTATTGGTTAGTTCAAGTACAAAGAACATAAGTGCACTGTATTGTAGCTATCAAAGATCATTTAGGAATACTACTCTGGGGAAGGTTATAAATGCAAAAACAAAACAGAAGAAGAAGAAAGGCAATAATAAGAATTAGAAATTATTCGCTTTCATGCCAATGGTTTGATACTTGATTGAGGATTTTCTACAGTATGGCTTTTGATATCTTGTAAGTCGTGCTAGTGTTAACTACCCATATGAAACCTGCTGTGAAAAAGCTTCAATAACAAGAGCTATAACAACTTCATGAGGAATGTTTGAGTCATTGAGTTTAGTAAGTTATTGCTTAAGGCTTCTGCCAAAATAGGCTCGTTTATCATCCTGCAGACATTGTGACACTTAAAAATGAATAAGTGCATGTTATGAGTACAAAAATATCTTTCTGATAGTCCATAAATCCTTATTGAAATAAAGGGAATAAAGGAAAGGCAAGGAGAATGCAGAGACAGCACTTAAACTGCTGTACTTAAAATCTGGCTTTTGGATTAGCTTTAGATTTCCATATACACAAGCCTATGGCACCCAGACATGTTGCAAAAAGTAACGCTTTGGTGCTGACGCATATTACTGACTGGGCTGCATTCACATGACCTGTTGAGCAGGAGGAGACCAGTAAAGGAGAGGTGCCTTAAAAGTGCCCCCTGGCTCCAGGTGGCAAGAGGAAAAGAGTCCCATAATCCCTACATCCTAAAAAGTAAAAATATGTGCCCTGGTTACTTTGCAGTTTCTAACTTGTGCTTTTAATATCTATTTCAGCTGTTCATGCTAAAAGTCTCGTAGCAATACTTCATCTTCTGGTTGCATTATCACAGTATTTTCGAGCACCAATCAGACTCCCAGATCATGTGTCCATTCAGGTTGTTGTTGTGCAGGTAAGAGAGATGTTAAATAGCTCTTGGTAGTGTTGTGAAATTGACTGAAGGGTTTCTTGAAAAATACATCTAGAGTTTCTGTTTGGGCGGGCATGTGTGTGTCTCTCTGGCTGACAAGAAACACACGTGTGTCTTCCCTGCTGACAGTGCTTCAACCAGAAAAAGGCAGAAGTGCTTTCCCAGATTGAGCTGTGGCTCAGAATATCTTGTTTTGGTTGTGAAGTGGCCAAACTCTGACATTAAAAATATATGAAGCATTATTATTGTTGGAATGTGTTTGTTTATCACCCAATATGATCTCTAGAATTATTATTTTTCCCATTTTTGACGGTCTTCTCGCTTGTGTAGAGATTCAAATCATTCTTGGCACTCAATGATGAATTGTCACTGTTTATTACATTCAGATTCATGTTAGGTGACTAAATATTCTTTTTCAGCCTTGTGCATGCTAATTTAGTATGATTACAGTGTTGGCTTTCTCATAAGCGTGCAAAAAAACCCAATCAACTAAATCTTTTGTGTCAGTCAGTCTCCTTATTAGAGCTTCATCCATCCAAACTCTTCATGTTACTCTGTTCATCGTTTTTCTTTCAGTTGGACTTGTGCTTGCTCTATCTTATTTGGCCTCTTCCCATTTAATCTGCTTTTCTTTCTCTCCAATTAATTTTGCCTTTATTTTTCACACTGTAACTGTCTTTATTTATGTGTTTTAACTGATGTTACCCTGAAGTATCTGGTGCAAAGAGATATTGCTCAAGTTTTGTGTGACTGAAAATCTGTGGGACAGATCTGAGAAAGTAACCACCCCTTTTTCCAGCATTCAAATCAGACAAGTTTTGTAATTTGGGGAGAAATCTGAAGGAGAGTCTCTGGTAGATGTATCGCTGATGCCTGATAATGACTCATTGACTCTCAGATTCTGCTTTGTGGGTTTCTCTACAGATGATGAAAGAGAACCCCAGCAAATCTGCACTTGTGTGTCTAAGGCTTCAGAGGAACATAATTTTCAAGCACTTTCCTTTGACTATTATAAATATATTAATTACACTGGTTTATCTCAAAGTTCTGCCAAAAACAGCTTAAGAAATCAGGAGTGCAGTGGTCAGGGCATCTTTGGGATGAGAAACTAAACCAGAAAAAGAACACAGTCCTAAAATAAAGAACCAGATCTTGCATTCTGCTGTCACTCCATACGTCCAGACAAAATTCCCGTCGAAATCAATGGACGTAATTGTCCTCTTGTTTAATAGGCTACTGTAGTTCAACAGCAAATGCACTGAAGTCAGTAGAGATAAACCAATTTAAAAACAATAAGTAGTGGGAGAATCTGGCTCACTGCTTTGCCTGTTAGCTACACAGCTGTAGCTCAGGCGCCAGTGAATTGCAGAGAAAGCAGTTGCACCAGAATAAAATCCAAGTAATGTTGCAGAAGATTTCGCCCTGCAGACCCAGTTCTTGGTGAAAGCCAATCCGTGGAACTCCAGGGCTATGCTGATTCCTATTAACATAGGGTGGGGGCCAGTATTCTTGCTGTAATTGTGTTTGAGACGTTTTTCATTTTTATTTTATGGTGGGTGGGTTTTTTATTTTTATTTTTTAAATCTGTCTTTCAATGTCCTGTGGGATTGGTTCTGTGTAATTCATCACATACCCTTTGAACTCAATGAAAGTTTTAATCAATAATCAGCAGATTCTAAAACCTAATTTAGTGTTCAATCTTGCACTCCTCATGTTCTAAACTCTCATACATTCTGTAAAGTAAGATCATGCCTAGGGAAACTCAACAGACTATGTAGTAGCTGGGTTTAAATTCTACTCTATGCAGTTTGATAAAGGGAATAGTAGAGAGAGAGAGGAATAAAAGAAGTAGTACTTTTATGAAGTCTTCAAGGAAGACTACCCTAATTAATTTCATGATTTTGTTAGGTTTAGAAATACATAAAATTTGAGGCTTGCCGTGTTGGCTGGGTGTAGTTTATTGAAATAGAAACAAAGATATTTCTGAAACAAAAAATGTGCTCATGCCCAACAGGTGATCAGCACAGTTCTTATGAAAGCTTGTTTCCTTTGGCTGTTTTGTACAAAAGCTGTTAGCAATGAGAGTAATATGAAATCTGGATTATGAGCTGATCTGGTAAAAAATGTGATAATTGGACCTTTTGTAGCTGTTTTGTTATATTATTTTCTTTTCCTTCCATACTAATAGAATGAATAACTTTGAACAAAGGCCAAGCTTTGTTTGATCATTTCTACTGAAACAAGTGAGAGCTTTTGTGGAGAGCTGGATCTTGCCATCATTTTTCCTCTTTTTAAAAATTATTTATTTATGCCATCCACAAATGGTTAAATGACAGAGTGTTTGTGTGCAAGAGCTGTAAGTCAGAGAGTATAAGAATGCCTTGGCAGAGCAGTCAGAATGGCTTAGCATATTCTGAGCACTGGGACAGCAATTCTTGGGTGCATAAACTGCTGTTAAGCAAAGCTAGGAAATGAATGATATTAGAAGAAGGTGTACATCACAAGCTTAATCTGAGATCATTGGTCCCACTGCCTCTCTGAAAGCCCTGGGAAGGTCTGAAATGTTTCTGAGCAGCATTGCCTCCAGGTTCCCAAGAAGTCTTGTTTTGAACCTATGACAAAGGTATTTGTCCTTTCAAGCTCCAGAATAGTTCTGCATTTCATCTTGGTGGGGCAATTATAAAACACGATCCTCCAGGTGAAATGGATAGCAACAATACATAGGCAAAACCCACTCAAATAGTGGGAAGGTTTTCGGAATGGGACTTTGTATGGGAAATAAAGCAGTTGGTCCTCAGTTATATAAACCTGCTGGCATATAGCTGATGCGAAGAGACATGAAGAAGAGAGACCCTTTCCATTTCCAGACATATTACCCAAATTTCAGATGTATTTTTTTTGTTCTAGGGGTAGTCACCAATTTAAAATGATAAGTGATTAGGAAGATCTTTCATAGCCTTTAGTGGAGTCTTTCAGCTGTGAGGGAAGAAGATGCCAAGCCTGTCCAAATAAAGTCTTCTGTGGTCACTGGAATGTGCGTCCAGCTTTTCTTTTTAATGGGGCAATCTTAATTCATGCCTTATTTCTCAGTGACTTTCAAATAATAGGTGTTCATTTTTATCATTTGTTATTTCAGTTATAGCCAC
This sequence comes from Calonectris borealis, assembly GCF_964195595.1. Lineage (NCBI taxonomy): Eukaryota > Metazoa > Chordata > Aves > Procellariiformes > Procellariidae > Calonectris > Calonectris borealis. The sequence goes on from NC_134325.1 coordinate 10,712,492, forward strand.
TGTTGTCTTTAAGGAACATTGCTGGACAGTCTTTCAGTCCTCAGTAGCACTTGTTTGTATTTTTAGGAATATTGTGTCATTCTCTGTCAAGTATAAAACAAACTTCACAACAGGTGACATCAGTGTTAGGGTCAATTTTGAGGTGGAGAGTTTTTAAAGTGCAAAAGATGTATGGGAAGCAGCCTTCAAAGAGAAGGTGCTTAGACTAGTGTTTCTAAGGCCCATTCTGTTTGTTGCCGTTGGGACTTTTTCACCAGTCTTTTTACAAATCAAAAGCATAGGAAAGTCTCTCTTGACGTGTGCTGGTCAAATAAGTGTCCACCGGATGCATGTCATATTTGGGCAGTGTGGAAATTCCATTAATGTTAGTGATCAGATACCAGGTACAAAACTAGGGCTTGATGTCTTTTTTTTTTTTCTGTCAACAATAGGATTAAAGTGCAGAATTCCTATTGATACTAATTGCAGTTTATAAAAAAGGGAAATATGTTTTATATCGGTACTGGAGTATGTTTTAGGCTATTTTTGCATGTTTGCAGAGGGAAGGTAGAGTGCTAGAAGCCTTTTTCTTCTCCCATATCACCGCACTGGGCACTGAGAAGTACAGTTGCTGTTGCTATGATGCTCAGCTCCTCTAGGAAACAAGAGTGATAGGGCTTTCGCTCCAGAAGGCATCATTGCCATGTCAGAGTCATCATCAGGAGGAAATAAAAGTTTCATTTCAACCTGCAGCAAAGGGAAAAATAAACAAAAATCCCCAACAGAGTGGAATTCTAACTTGAGCTAGCATGAACTAACTAGATTGTAACTTCAAGTGCAAGTACTTATTGCTGTCTGCACAAGCTGAAAATGAAGATAGCCCTAAATGATGTAGTTATTCTTCAGACTTTCAAGATATGTGACAGAAGATGTCTCAGCAGCTGTTCTGTGCCCCCTGTTTCGGTATGTAACACACTAGACTCCACTCTGTTTTTTTAATGTTCAAAGGTCCTCCCTGAATGCATTTTTAACCATGTGCAAGATATTTAGTAACAGGGCTTTAAAAAACATAACGGAAAGCCCCTGAAACTATCATCTAGCTAAAAGGACAATTCAGATTACTCCAAGTGCCAGTCTGGAGTGATCCAGAGGGTACCATGTATGGCTTTCGTGCAGAAAGTAAGTTTGATCCTCATATATTTTAGTAATGCAGTATAGAAGTAATAGGCTCAAGCCTGGCCAAATCCTGAGCACATCATACACCGAGGACTGCCTCAGGTGGGGATGTGCTATCTTCTCGAAAGCAGAGAATAGCAGAAGCCCCAGTTCCCATGCCCTGAAGGACTTTTCCAAAAGGTTAGTCTCCTTTTCTCTTTTCCACGTAAAAGGCAAGTCTAGGACCAGCATAAATTTATGTTTTCTCATTTCCTTGTATGACAGTGAGTGAAGAATCATGGATAATTGCCTAATGTCTAGACTTTACATGCAGTCGTCAGCATTTGCCTGACTTTTCTTTCTGTATTGCAAAATTTTACTAATTCCGGTGAACAGAATTAACAGAGAGAACACAAAAAGAAGCAAAACATATGTGCGGTATTTACACCACCACCAGATGACTGTGATCAGCATCCTGGAAACAATATCAAATTTTTAAACTCCTTCGTTTTCCAACTGACTCAAATAGCAACCATTTGAGTTGGCTTCTGCCATTTTGTGTTCAGCTTCTAGACACAGGCCACTCACCACCATGTACAAAGGGCTTCTCCCATCTGAAGAACATTGGAGTCAATGCATATATTAACACCAAGATGACTAGGGTCTGGAGCAGGCTGTGAATAGATGATCCTCCATTTTGGTTTTCCATCACAAGCAAATAGAGCTCTTTGTGTGGAGAGAAGTCAGAAAAGGAAAACACTGAGGCAAGAAAGAAATTGTATGAACAGGGCAGAAAGAACAGATAGCCTGGGAGCAAGATTTTTGCAAAAGAGAAGCATGGGCACCATCCGCCACGCTGTTCATTGAAATACAAGGTTTAATTCAACTCACCTAGACATACCTCTACTAAAATACTTACATATGTGTTTAGGTGTTTCAAATGTCTTGCTGAATTGAGGCCTTTAAAAGAAAAGTGAATTAAGAACAATGGAGAAAGGAAAAGAAATACTTCCTTCTACAGGTGGAGTTTCAAGTTTCTTGTTAATGTACAAAAGAGTTTTCTGAAATACTTGCAAGGTGAAATAATATATTACTGTAAGTTTGTTTAAAAAAAGTTCTTATTTTGCAGGTTTCTTATCTAATTATGTTTATGGATGACAAATAAATTTTTACTGTACCCTAAGCATTAAACTTTACTGAGAAAAATGTCACTTTTTTATTTTTTCCAGAAACGAGAAGGAATCCTCCAGTCTCGACAAATCCAAGAGGAAATAACTGGTAACACTGAGTATGTCAACACCACTTTTGCCAGAGTTCAGTAATTGAACACAGATGCGTCTCAGAAATTCAAACATTTGCTGATATTTAGATTTTGGTATTGGGGTTCCAAGGAAGATGATGCATCAGCCAGTGACTGTATTTTAGCCTTTTCAGGAGCTGCAAACATGCATCTAAAAATACAAAAGGGTGAGGAATTAGAGCTGGGGAACTGAGAGCAGGAGACCAGGATAAAAGAAAAGAGAGAGTGAAGATATACAAAATCTCTATTTTATATTTATCTACTGTTAATTTATTTCTGTATTTATTATATTTTTTATTATTTTATTCAAAAGTCCATCAAACAAACAAGAAAGATATGCCTTATTCTTTTATGTTGGTATTTATTTGATAGAGAACTAGATTCTTTCAAAAAGGAATGTGATATGATTATTTTTAGGTGTTTGGACTTTGGGAATGTAAAATGGTGGTAGTAAGCCTCGTACATGTCATCTCACTGAACAATTTGTAACAGAAAAGTTATTCCAAACTAACCGAAAGCGATAGTTGAATATCCTAGTTTCTAACAGAATGGATAGAAGTCGGACTATTGACTTATTATTAATCTTTATGCATTTGTTTATGTATCGTAGTTATATGAGGGATCAACTGGAGCAAAATGCTGCAGTCCTTAGGAACCCAATCCAAGCATTGTTTTGGCTGGAATTGTATTGTAGTTGGTGTGGTAAATGTATCTTCAAAACAGAGGGAAAAGTTTTCACAAAATCAACATGAAAAAGCCTTCTTCACTCAGGCAAGGTGTGTTGATTTGGTTCAATAGTAGGAAATCTGAGATCTGGTCTCTCATGAGACGTTAGTGAAGCCAGGAGATATTATACTGATGGACTTCAGACTAATCCAGATTCGCAGTTGGAGTAACTTGATGAAGGTTTTCTTAATTCCATGGATCTACTCCAGTTTTCACCAAACTGAAGATCTGGCCACGTATGCTGTTTTCTTTTGCAGTACAATGCTTGCAAGTGAATTATATATAACTGTGGTTTGTTTTTTGTTTTTGTTTTCATAGGGCATTATCAGGAAGGCATGGTAAGTTCATTTGATTATTATCTTTTTCTTGAGACAGCCAAAGTATACGTTAGTTCTGCAGTGGGTGGTCATTTTGATCAAACTGCAAGGAAGTAGAGGATTTCAAGTTGCCCTGGCAAATATATAAATATATGCACCATGGGCTATTGTGGCAGTTAACAAAAGGAAAAAAGCATTAAAATCAGTCTGACTGTCTTTAAAACACATTTCCTTGCTTTTCAGCACGTGTTAATTTGCAGGTGCTTTGTGGTTTAACCTCCAGAACATTACTGTAATAGTATTAATGGTCCTAAGTTCCCAGCATAATGTGAAACGATGTCTTATCATAAACCAGCTGCTGAACTCGTTGGCATTCTTGCATACATTACCTACTTACACTTTAATGACTTTGAGTCATTATTCATCAGGCCTAAACACCATGCAAGTTCCTGTGCCTAGGATGTCTTACTGCTAGTATTGAGACTGGCCAAATTCCTGGCCAACAGAAAACAGTCATCTGAGGAGCTTAGGTGGAGTCCCACCAAGAATTTAGCATTTGCTTCTTGTATTATTTCAATGGTTGCCTTACAGCTGGTTTAAAAGGCTACGTGCATGACCTCTTTTCCCAATGATATCCCTGAGCAGTCTTACTCTGTATAAAGTCTGCCTTCTACAAATGCATTTGGATCTACTTTAGCATTTTTTTATTGAGGAATATGAATGTAGCTTTTTGTGGAGTCATTCGCTATCATTCAGGTAATTGTCAAAATGGAAATTGCTCACAAAAGGCTCTGGTGCCTTTTTTTTTTTTCTTCCCCTGTTTTCTTCAAAAGGTGACTACAGTAGCACTCCAATCATGCAACCCTAGGTTGCCTGTCCTGCTGATAAAGTCCTAAATTGCGAATCAGAATGGTCCAAAAACATCTATACAAAGGACTGTATTGCAGCTGTATAATCATAAGCTTGCTTGAGGTGATTAATAATATAGCACACCACAATGCCATCAGTGGCCCATGGGGAAAATGGGCCTCTGTAGATGTAGTGACTTTAGATGTAAACTCATGGTCTTCTGCACACAATGATTTGGTTACTTAGCTCCCTGTATCTGGCTATTTAAGGTTTTACGCATAAAGATACCATTCTTTGTTCATTTTTGAGAAACAGGGTTATTAGGTAATTCAAATCGTACTTGAAAATTATGCTTTTGGTAAATAATAGAGAATACATTACTAGCAGCTTATAGCAAGAGAGCAGTATGCAAAATACATGGTACTTGGAATACAAAGAGATTATACTGAAACCTTTCGCTGACTCTGTTGTCTTAAATGAGTGTGTGCCTTAATAAGTGTTTATTCTGCATTTGGACAACTGCTGCTCAGTATATTAACATCTCTGAATTTTTTTCAGAAAGAGATGCATTTGATACTTTATTTGACCATGCTCCAGACAAGCTCAATGTAGTGAAAAAGGTTGGAAGGTTTTTATTTTTAAAATACATGTGTGCATGTGCATGCTTGTGTGTATCTGTTTGTGCATATGTAGTGCGTGTGTACGTATATAATATATAATTGGCATAATTTGCATTCATTAAATACAATTGAGTTTTATGCTTAAACAAGTATACAAATTCATGATTGTAATGTTACCTTTTATTAATATTTAGCAGCGTGAAGTTGACTTTGGAACACAGAACAACATGTAGTTATCAAAGTTTCCATCAAAAAGAAGTTCTCACAAAGTGTATGTTGAGTAGAACCCAACTGGTAGAGTGAGTGTACTGATGCCAAAGAGGTATCCAGTTTACAACTGCCAGGGGTCTGACCTAGAGTATTTTGGCTGCTGTCAGATTTGAGTGGAGTCCAATTACCCACTTCCCTATAGTCTGCTACAAGTTTTTTTTTTAAGAATTACTTTGTTTTAACAGTGTATTTTTATTTATATACATCACGTTCATTTTATTTCTGTTCTTCATTCTTGGGAGAAAAAAGATTTTGTTTTTCTTATGTCACATTTCAGTTTTTAAACTTAAAAATTGTGTTGCGGTCTCTTCACTCATGCAGATTCGCTTCTGAGTGGAGTTCGTACTGTATGCATTGAACTGCTGCCCTAGTGAATAGGCCTTCACTACATTGTTTTCATATTTCAGACTCTCATCACCTTTGTGAACAAGCATCTCAATAAATTGAATTTGGAGGTCACTGAACTGGAGACCCAGGTAGAATTTCACAGCCTTTCTTAAAGGGGAGGGATAGTTGCACTATGTTATGCACTACGCCCCCAACTTTATCGCGAAATTTCGTTGAATTATTATTGATTGAGCTCTAAGATGTTATTTCAGCAGGAAACCTTTCAATTCTAAATACGTTCGTATAAGGAAGACCCTCACCAATTAAGCAGAGAAATCATGAGGGCAGCTACATTTCTCTAAAACAGTTTTGTATTTCCATTAGCATAAAAATCAATTAACAGATGCTACCTCTTGGGCGCTGCCAAGTGCTGTAAGCAGAACCTGTGCTTGTTTTGGTCAGGAAAGAACTGTCCGCTTGGTTTGATCCAATGTCAAGCTGAACAGTTGTTTCCTGCCTACCTTTACACAAGCACGCAATCGCATGGGATTACAATGAGTCTATTCAGTGAGATACGTTCTTGAGAGTAAGGCTACTCAAGTGTATAGGCAGCTGTACAGTTGGGCTGCAGGCTTGATTGCACCACAGAAATAAGGGGGTACATGGTCTTCTTTCTTGTTCTCAGCTGCTAAATTGGCTGGAAAGAAGCTAAAAGAAAAGCTTAATCCTGCTGTATTAATACCTCCCCATGTGAACAATTGCAGCAGTTATCATAAGAAAATTACAAGGTCAGGCAGGAACGATTGTATCCACACTATCAAAAAAACCCAGGTGTCTTCAGGACAGGCTTTATTTTATGTCTTGATTCACGTTATTAAGAATCTCTGGTTTATTTAAATAGCTATCAATCTGATAGAGATTTTTCAAAGGTAAAATTAAGATTTAGTTGGAAATAATGGGTAAGAGCTTTCAGAAGGGTGTTCCCTATGCCTGCTTACTGCATTGGGTACTTTTGGAAAAAACGTATTATTCAAATGTACCTAGAAACCCCTTAAGCGTTTACCTGAAACAGTATTCCCTAAGATGGGAGATTGTATTTCTGTCAGTTGAAAGAAAATTATCTACCTCAGGAAGGTGATGGGTTGCTTCAGATAACTCAATTTGGTTGTGAGGATATCTCAGTGCATTGATAGACCTGATGCCACAGGGGTAAGAGTGAGAGACCTTTAAAAAAATTTTATGGATGTTGCTATTTTTTTAGACGGAAATGAACGTATATCATAGCAATTAGCTATCTTCCATCTGTAATTACATACACTTAAAATTAAATTGACTCAGACTTGCAGAACGTGGACAAAGATGATTCTTTGTTCCTTTATTTCCTCCAATATATTGAATTTCAGTGCATCATGAGATTGCACCTTCGTTCTGCTTTTCTCTGCTCAGCGAATGCCATTTGAGAGCTTGAAAGGTGGCTGTTCTGATTCACCACAACTAGTAGAATAGAAAGCAAAGGCATAGATCAAAGCCACTGATGACCTCTCTTTCCAGGAACTTTATTCTGCATGTATATTTCAGCATTAAGTCCGTTTTGGAGAAGACATAACAGAATGTACTAACTAAATAAAAGGAATCAAAGTGAGATGAGATCTTTTAGTTGCAATTTAAAATATTTGTATTACTAGTTTGTTGACAGTTCTGCATTAGACAATATATATCTTGTTCACTAAGCAAAGCAATAAGTTATTCTTCAGAAAATGTACTGAGAAATGTCTTTTTTTACAGTTTGCAGATGGTGTGTACTTAGTCCTGCTAATGGGTCTCCTAGAAGGCTATTTTGTTCCTCTGCACAGCTTTTTCTTGACTCCTGATAGTTTTGAACAAAAGGTAATTAGATTTAATTTTTCAGTTAAAAACAAATAAACATATAAACGTGTCTCGTAGTACAAGGATGACACAAACTTTTCCACGTAAGTTTGATGTAAATAGCTGAAATCAAGAGAGGACCATACTGGTAACCATTTCCAAGCATTTTTAAGATGTCACTATTAATGCTTATCCAGAATAAAAAGGAAAATTATGTTAATGATGGGGTGGTTAGCGAGTATTAGCTGATTTTGGCAGCCATTGTGTGATGCTGTCATTGAACCAGACTTACTGTTCATTAAGTGTATAAAGAATTATACACAAGAATTGATGACAGAACTGATTTTTTGTGTCCAAAATCCAAGAACTTAACATTTGAAAGGTTTCATGTTTTTTGGAAGCATGAAGGCATATATGTACTATGTATCATTTTAAGACCAACTATTACCCCTGTGTCTGTTGCTGTCCAGGCAATTCAGCTGTCTATTCAAGACAAGAGCACGTCATGGGCCATCATGTTCCAATTTTTAAACTTGTGGGAGGTGGGCTATTCTTACTTGTAAGTAATTTTTCTATGGATAACATTAATTCACATGTTATTTTTCAGTTCCTTTTATATTTCGGAAACCACCATCACCACCCAGAAAAAACCAAAACAATGGATTGTCTGGATTCCATGGACCAGATCTTCCACTGATATACAGAGCCCTGACTATTTTTTCCTTCTGAGCATCTGGGTCTTCAGCTTCAAGTCTTCTTTTGACCATTTGTACTATACTGTATATAGTTCACAATAACGACTACCTTTATTATATTTCTAGGTCCTCAATGTATCCTTTGCGTTTGAACTAATGCAAGATGGTGGATTGGAAAAACCAAAGCCAAGACCAGAAGGTATCTATTCTAGTTTCTTTGTATCTTCTTAAAATTTTGCATTGGATCCAGATCTTATCTCATAGGATTATGGTATAGCTAAATGAAGATTAAAACATTAATCCAAGAGCGAAAGGGAAGATACATTTTGAAATGCTAATTTCAAAATGAGCTGATGGATATGCTTTTTCAAATACTACAAGGCTTCCTCTCTTGAGTGGCCAGGGTAAGATTTGCGTGACCAAACGTGCAGTAATACTCAGATATTCACTGAAAGAAAAAGAATACAATTGTGCATGGTGCCACTGACAGATCTGAATTGCTCCAATTGCTCCATTTTCCCCCATCCCACATCTTCATACTAAACCTCAAGTATTCCAGTGTAATTTACAAGATTTTCACAGAAGAGGTGGATGTTGTGGAAGAAAAATTCAAATGTTCACATTCAAATGTTCACTGCCTTTGAGTGCAGGACCTAATTGTACATATTTAAATTAGATTTAGAGCTGGAGACTGAAAGTAAAATGTGTCTTCAGGGAAGATGAAGGTTTTGCTGCTGACTTTAGCAGAATTAGGATTCCACTCCTAGGATTCCAGTCCTCTTTGCTCATATAAATACAGGGTTTAAATCCAGCTTTTCAGGCTGGATATAGGGCCCTTGATTCACTATGTTATAGGGTACTCTTGTGGTTCCTCCCATGAGAAGTTACCACTTCTTACCATGCAGGAGCTGAATGTGCAGCTTCCGCTCCACTCTTCCCAACAGGGGTGGTAGCTGGGCTTCTGCTGGTTACCAACCATAATAATCAATATACGTGTGTTTTCAAGACCCATTGCAGATCCACATTCTATGGTGCACGCAGTCTTTTCATGCCGTAATATTGGATTGTCATTCCCTGAGGAGTTGATATAAGCTAATGCTCAGTGTTTTATTTCTAATAGTAAGGGCTCTCTGGAGATTCAGGCACACATCACTGAATCAAGTTCTGCTCCATTCTGCTTATTTTCCATCCCTCCCAACTTCCAGATCGTAACAGCAGCAGACATACGCACACACACAAAAAAATATGTCTCAGGATTGAGCCTATGCTGCCTATGCATTTAATCTGGACCTACCCAGCTTATTTTTTCGCTTCTTTTGATAGCTTGAACTCTTATCCACAATCATGCTTAGCTAAACCAGTGGTGACTGTATCACAAACTTTTATGTTTGAAATAGTCAAAGAGAGAAGGGGGAAATAGTGAAATCTAGGGATCCAAGTAAAACAGAGAGTGTCTCTGATCCCTTACTCCCCATGGAGGTTTAAAATTCTTATGGCATTTAATTTTTCAGGTATTTATTGCTCTAGGGGACAGCTAATTTTTCCAGTATAAATCAAGCCATAAGGATATTTCAGCATATATAAGACATTTCTTGTGCAATTATTGAAATGCTTAATATGAAACTTCCTGCCCAATGTGAATGGAAAAACACATCTGTTTTATGTGTTGTTACATTGGGCACAATGCCCGTACTTAAAATTTCCAGTGAGCAAAAGAGTATTGAAAAGGATTTTACCCTAAACGTGTATACTAAATACTCTTTAAATTCCTACACTGTTTCTTTGAGGTTCTTGAGGAAAAAATATGCTGAAAAGTGCTTTAGAATATGAAAAACATATTTAGCGGAAAAAAGAATGCGGTTAAATAAATGAGTATGAAAACCAATGATTTTTATGGGGTCAACAGTTTATTTGGGTTATTTGCAATATAATTGAAAAGGTATTAAAAAGCTTTCCGTGACCTTTTACTTTAAAAATGGCCAGAACAATAATCTACTGAGTCTGTAATGAATTCATTTGCAGTTTGAGCTTTTTCAGATTACTTCTTGAAATGTGTACATCAAAGCCAAATTAAAGTTTCTCTTTTTGAAAATTTCAACCAGTAAAATATTAGACATGTTGGTCAAACACACATAGCAATGGAAAGAACTTGTCTTTCTCTGGGAGCACGCTTCTTTTTAGTTTGGACGTTTCTGTGGAATCCTGTTGTGGTGGTGGAGTCTTCTGGTAACTTTGCAAAGACCTGTCAAAGTTATCTCTTTGTTCATTTGAAGTTCTGTATTAGGAAATGAAGGTGTTATAGCTTGCTACTGGCCTGAAAGAGGAAACTTCTGAGTTATACTCTGCAATACTGTTTGCATATAACATGATGTTGTGGGAGCAATGTGCCCTTTGTGTAGTTTTTGGCATTTTCTCTTCATTTTATATCAAGCATTTTTGATCTGATTTATTAAGAGCCACAAAATCATGTGGCCATGGTTTCATGACCATGCATAGTCTCAACATAAAATCTAGGTTTGATTGTTTTCACCCTTGGATCATTTTCACCCTTTGTCCATGGATGTCAGTTTGCCGTGTAGCTAATATCTTTAGTCCTTCAAAGTTTGCATACTTTGGGACACCATGCATAGGTTTGATTGGATACATTTTTCAAAGTATAAACCCTTCACAATCTGTGAGAAACATCACCGTATATAAATATAATGGCAAAAATATGTGATGATTACATACACAATTTACTAGGCTTACTTGGAGGTTTTGAAGACCTCCTGCTTTACACCTTCATGGCCAATTCCAAGAACCAAAGTTAGGAGATTGAGTTCCTATACAATCAACAGAAAGAGATAGGACTATTCTAATTCTGTTCTAATTCTATTCTATTCTAACTCTTTTCTATTCTTTCTGAGGGCAATTCTGAGTCCCTATTTGAGATTGAATATTCCTTGAAGCACTAGTGTAGACTGCTGCAGTAGTACTTGTCAATTTGTTTTATAGTTTTCTTGTGAAATAATATTGACTTTCTCAACAACTTCTCTTGGAAACAGCAGGTATTCATTAGTTTTTTGTTTCCTATAAATCATTTACTTTAGATGTTGAGTTTCTAAGGACTGATTCAGCATGTACATCAGCTAACCCAAAGCATTTCAGAAGTGTCTTCGAGGGGCACTTGTATACCTAGCTTCTTTAGATCCTTTAGAAAATTTAAACTTGCCTCTAGCTATCTTGCTGAAATTAGGCCTAATAAAGGATGTTGCAGCCCAGAATGCGCCAGGTCCTGCAATTCTTACATAAGAGAAGAGTTCCATTGGTTCCTGCCTGATGTTTTTTTCAAAATCATTACTTTTTGGCCATAACCAACTGAAGATTCAGTCATATTAAATATATGTAATGCTAGGCACAATTTGTCTCATGGGCATCTAAACCTTGGTTGCATTTCTTCATCAGTAACATTAGCCATTTGTATCCCTAACTAAAAGCGGCTGAAATAATGATTTTTGAGTTGCCAGTTTAAAAACTGTGCTTTATTTATATTTCTACTCTTTCTTACTATCTTTGTGATTCGAATATTCATGGATATGGATCTGAACAAGGAAAGCAAGTAGAGAACAGGCGCTTTTTCTGGAAATGTTTTGAGCTAATGAAGTTACTAATGTTTTTTTCCCTTGTCCTTTTTTCTAGATATTGTAAATTGTGACTTGAAATCTACACTGAGAGTACTGTACAATTTGTTTACCAAATACAGGAATGTGGAGTGAAGAATTGATTTGGGACGTAAAGGAGTGTTAACAAAGAAAGCATCACAACTAGTGTATTTTTCATCGGCATTCCTCTGCATCTTTATCCTAAGAGGAACTAAACCATTTACCTGAAGAATTTTTAATTCATTATTCTTGCACTACTATTTTCATAGTAGATTTAAAACTAATATAAATTATGAAGAAAAAGGTTTGGAGGAAGGTATTTAGGTATATTCAGGAGAATTAATGTCTCAATAGTAACTGTCTTCACACTGTTTTGTAGTAGGTGAAACAAGAATGAAAAAGAGATTTAGTAACTAATTCAAATCAGCCGTTAAAGCCAATCATAGGAAGATTCAGCACTGAGTATCTATTTTAATATTTTTTACATATATCTTTTCTAATCTGGGGATTTTGTATTCATGATAAGATGGTTCCATTCTAATTATGACAAATGTGCACAGGGAGAAACAGTTAAATACTCTTCTTCACTTCACAGCTAAAAAGAAGAGACTTTCTCAAGCACTTAACCTGATTAATTTATATTTCCAGTGCTGTTAGGCTTGAATTTTATGGGTACAAACTGAAGTGGCTACTCATTCCTTCAGACTTATTATAATGTGATACTGCTTTAAATATGTGTTATTGACCATTCCGCATAAGCACACTTTGCAGCTTGTCACTTGCTTTTGTTCGAGGAAGAGATCTTTTTTGCAAAGTACACATTTCAGGAAAACACACCTGTATAATACAGTTTCCCTATAATGTTTGTATTATTACATAATATTAGAAAGTAAAAGAATGGCTTGTTTTTCTTTTAGTAGTTTAAACACAGGATTACCAGGTTGCAAGTATAGATTTATTGCTAAATAGGATTTAGAATCTGTCCCTTTGGTTGATTTTATGATAAATGTATTTTGCTGCATAATGTCCAGCACAAAAAATAAGATTTATTTTCCAGAAACATTCCTGTAGCCTCTCAGATACAAAAGCACTGCTTTTAGGTCAAAACTACTCCCATCTGTAAAGACTCCGTTACAGTGTAAGGTTCTTTGGTCATTTTACATGGCTATAAAGAGTACTTTTTTCTAATCATAACCAAGTATAAGCTGTTATCTGTTTGGTTTTAGCTTTAACAAAGACACAAAAGAGAAATGGGAGTTGATTCTTCCCTTAGACTTGATATCAAGCACCAGTTATGTTTGCATAAAAAAGCTGATAGAGACTGCCTGACACAAGTGTTAATCATAAAAAACTGCACTGGCATAAGTTGAAGAGTAAATTAATCATTTGCTAGAAGTCTTGATGTTAGTATTAGATACCTTTCTAAAAGAAGTGTTCCCATGCAACCACAGATTCTTGGGATCCTGGATTACACAGTAAGGAAAAAAATTCTTAGGCAGGAATCACTGGACGACTGTTTAGAAATCTTCAGACTGCTTAGTGCAGGAAGGAGACTTGTTAATAGTCATCCAATTATGGCAGAACTGGTATAGGTGAAAGGGAAAGCAATCCGTCAACTCTTGAGTCTGTTCATCTGAAGAAATGCAGTTCTGGCAAGAAGAGTCAGTTACAGCTATACGTTACTCAGTATATAAAGCATTATAAAGCTTTTTTTTTTTTAATGTAGAGTTTTCCAGTGCAATATTAGCGTAAAGGGAAGACAAGCGATTACGTTCTGTCTTTGATGAACACTAACTGATATTTAATAACAAAATGATACTGACTTCTGCTGGGGGGCCACAGAAATTATTATTCTGAGAAGTAAATATCAACCTTTGCAATGGAAAGTCAATATTTAATTCAAAGGACAATACCTGGATGTTCTCTGAACTCAGGATTGTTATCTGATTGTTATAAGCATTCTAAATATCTTTATTAAAATATTCTTTTACCTCTATATTTTTAAATGAGTTTCTGAAATTAGAGGTGCAGAAAATAACAATTATTTGCCTTTTACACAGGTAAATAACTGGACATTTTGACCTCAGTGAAAATGAACATGTTTTCATTATATCTTTAATACCAGAGAAGCTAAATGATGGGAATTAAGAAAGCATTTTTTGAGCAAACTGAGACAGAACTTCTCATGTATATACCAGCAGCAATTTCAGCTTATTTTAATGTTTCACATGTAAGTTTTTCATTTGCACACCTAGATTGTAGTAATTGTAATTGTTAATTAATAAATCTACGATCGTTTTTCTGCAGATCATGCTCAGCTGAAATACTCTTTTACATCTCAGCAGTGCCAAAACATTTTGATTGCCCTTGTTTTCAGGAGTGCACTTGCTTTAAGAGGAGATTTATATATGTAAAGGAAAAAGCTTAGGAACAGTGAAACTGTTTTTTGCCTGGACTTGAAAATAAGTATTCCTGTGCTATATTGGAGATTTTGAAGTCTGTCAGACTCCATTTTCCATCCTTAAAAAACATAAAACTGAGACAGAATGGTGAAATCCTCATGCTGAAATACAATTACACAGAACCATAGAAACATTTAAACAATATCCAACCTTTACACAATTATCTATCCTATGGTAAGAATTTATGTAAATTAAAATCTGCTATATAAACAAGAGTGTCCTATGTAAATACAGACCCATGTAATAGTTTTAACACATGCACACAAATAGTATATGCTGCCATGTAGGAGTGGGTCACTGCTTATATTTTTGACAGTGTAGATTTAAATAGCTATCAGATAACTATGAAATCTAATATACAGATTATATCTAATATTTATTGCTTTGATACAGAATATTATAGAAATATAGAATACTACTGTAAACAGTTTGCTCTTCAGCAATCAGTGTAGGCCAGCACTTTCCTTCAGGGAAGTGAAATGTTACGTTAGCTGGGCCAAATTCTGCTGACACCTATAATACTTTTGTTCTTGATACACAGCGGTGTATACTGATGTACAGCTGAATGCAGAATTTTCCTCACTGTTTATATTAAGGTAGAAGTTCTTTAAGTTTTAGGTCAATCATGGTTTTATTTATAATTACTTTAAATGATTAAATAGATCCAAATCAATGGATTTAGCCCATGTAAGATATGAACAGTCACCTGGAGAGGCCAGTTTCTGTACTAGTCCCAGAGGGAGCCTCTGATCTTGAGGCTGCTATCTCAGCGCTTTGGCTATGTCTCTAAAACCGGGTAGTATGAATCCAAGCCACTGCCTTAAGGTCTCATGGTGGTATTTGGATCTCGTCCACCAGACCAATGTGCTTGTCTGTTGCTCTCTGTCCCATGAAGGCCCACAGGTAGCTGAGTCCACCAAAAACTGGCAGATTATTAGCCTTCCTTGAGTAACAAACAAACAGTAAACATTGCTGCTGCTGGGGCATTATGAAACTGCCAAAAGAACAGTTTTCTGTGCTTCTCCAACTTCTAATCCATCCATTGCATCCAGCAGTATGGTATCCAGATTTGTTTTGTGGTTGGAGAGAGGCATCCTTTCCTTATTGATGGATCCTGGCATGCTCTGTCTACCACACAAAACTTTTTTTTTTTCGAAGAGGAGCTACAGATTCTTAATAGTATGTCAAAAAGTTGTTGTCAAAATAATTATCTGAAACCCTAATATCTTGAGGTCAGCTCCTTTCATATTTCTTTCCCAGCTGACTGGCATTTACTTGCCATAAAAACCAGGCCCTAGAAAAAAGGTATTGAAGGAATCTTTGCATAATTTTACCTGAGACACACACAAAAAGTCCAGAATTGGTTTGCTCTATATTTCCAATGGAGTTCAGACGCACCAAGTTTCTTATTAAATGAGCTGACTGCAGAATATCTAGTTCTTTGCATTTCTTAGTCAGTAGATATCTTCCTGTTATAGGCTGGCAGCAGCCCGTGCAGCTACATAGTACAGGAATTCAAGTGGACCGGCGAGTGCTGGATAAGGTCCTAATCTACTTCGATTGACTGTGGACCAAGTTGCTGATTGGCATATCTCCATGTAAACCAGTGGCATTAAATCAACAGAGCATTTGGTCCTTTCTGTTTTGTAAAGGGTTGCAGTGCTTGGGAATGGTTTACATTCAGACAGACTATATTGATTGAGGTAAAGGCTACTTGGTTGATCTTTGTTCTTACTTATTTTTGTAAAGTGTGTTTTTTAAATTCATGTTTCAGATTAATTTAGCAGACACCTTACTGCAAGCCACAGTGTTGTAAAGCAGAATGGCTTTTAAAAGTAATGGGTTTTATTTCATTAGAGAAAGATATATATGATATTTAATATACTAGATACTAGCTTTAGGTCTAGTTTTTGTTATTCTTGTCTCCCTATCAAAACAGCCTTCGTGAATGGCCTGGGTATGTGCCAAGCACCCAAAGAGAGAACAGTGCCTTGAAGACCTCTTGCAAGATTTTCTACACTGTTACCTAATAGACTTTTGTCGTTTTACTATAAGAATTAGTGTGAGTTTTCTCTTTACAGTTGAAGTACAATAAAAGGCTGAAGGAATCCTTTGTAGAAAGTTATAATTAGTTTAAAGTTTAAGTTGTTTTGTTTTGATGTATCACATGAAAAATGGAGATAGCAGCACCAAAATTCCAAAATTATGCATACCTCAGCATCCACAGATTTTCCAAAGAGGTTTTGAGCCATTTAACATTTACTAGGGCTAATTTTATGTATTTTGACAATATTTTATATGTGACTATTTCTTTTTGCAATAACAAGATTTTATTTTCTGTCTAACAGTTTAATACTACACACTCTGTGACAATGTTAGTGTCATTGAAATATTTGGTTCTCAATTTCAATATTAAATTAATTGAGAAAAAAGAATATTTGCAAAATTTACTTCTTAACACGTGTATCTGAAAATAAGTCTAAAGTAAGCTGCATTGCCTTCAGCTGCAGAGTTAGTAGCTTTCACAGAATATATTTTATGTACTCTGTAAGTAAGAGACACTCTATTGCTGATTTTTCCTGTGCTTTTTCTGAAACCTTTGTTATGATCCACAATAAAATTTGCACCTGAAAATCAACACTGTATGTTGTTGTTGGGTCAAAGTATGAGATGTATGACAAAAAATCAGGAAGGCTGTATGGTTTATGTTCTTGGAGCTTCCAGACCTCTCTATGCATCTAACGCATTCTCAGTTACCTCTTTGTGGGTGTACTCAGTGTTTATTATTATTTTCTGTGGGGGCTGATGACAGCTGAAAGTGGGTTGGCAAAAACAGCCATGTAAACATATGCTTGAAATGATTAACAGCAGCAGGTCGGGAAAATGCCGTATTTGACTCAAAATAGCAAAGCATACCTGTGGTTTAATATTGCTGAACACTTCAGTGGTGATATTGTAGCTGGGTATAATGCAATTTTCTGCAGAGAAATTGTGTTAATTTGAAATTTAACAAAATGTTAGTGAAATGTTAAAATGATCAAAATTAAACTGTCCGTTTCAGAAAATAACTGCACTTAGGAAGATTTTGAGATCTATTTTTTTTATAAACTTGTTTTTGTTGTGACCCTTTAATGCAGGAGCTTCAATGCAGAACTTGGAACCAGTCAAAAATACAGGCATCTAAAGTGCTACAGATCAACATTTTTAGCCACTGAATTACTGGAATGAATCCAGAAGCAGGTGTTTGATCTTTAGGTCTGCTTGTAAAGCTGAAACCACCAAGCAGAGCTACCTAATCAACAGGGAACACTAAGGACAGGGTGAGTTTTAATGCCATTCTTCAATCCCAGCTCTGTTACTCAAGGCTGGAAAGTAGTATCTCTGTCTGCTTAGGATCCACGGTCTTAAGCCCCACCATATGCACTTACAGCTTTTGTCCTGAATTTTATGGATTTTGTCCTGAAGAGCAAGTAGACTTGCTCTTCTTCAAACATTGCAGTATAACAAGAAGGTAACAGTCTGGCTACCACAATTTCTTCATCACTATTCACCCAGAAAGTAAAAGATCTGGGTTTAATGCCTTTATGCACCTGTGGGAATTATTTCTCCTCCTTCTTAGAAGAGTGCCGTAACCTGCAATGTGAATTTCAGATGACATGCTTTTTCTAGTGTTGTTGGTCTCATAAGCTGAAGTTGCAACTCTGTGTATAAAGTAATTCTACATTAACTGACAGAGGGAGAAAGAGAGCGGAAGAGGGAGCATAACTGGTGGTTAGGTTGTTGAAAAGGTGGAAGAGGATTTGGGGGAAGAACCTGTCTTCTGGGCCTCCTGTAAGGCCTACTTCTGTATTTTAGTCAATCAGAGAGTGCTAAAATACCAAACCACATTTTGAAGAGGAACCAGGACTAACATCACCTCTGTTTCAATGCAAAGTTCCTGCTGAGCTTTGGTCACTGTCACTCCTCTCCTCCAGGACTCAGGCTGTCAAAACAGCTCCAGGAGAAAGTGTGCCTACCCTACATAGCCTGCAGCCTGAGTTAGGTTTGCATTTCCTCAGGCAAAGCAAATAATAATTTCACCCCCTGCTTCCTACCTGTTCTCTAGCCATTAGGTGAGCTCACATGGGAAGGTGAGCAGCACCACATCATCTACAAGTTGTGTTTTAGGAAAATGGCAGACACAACTGCATTTTGTCTGTAAAGCCAGTTGAGGTTTCTTGGGCCTTCTCCGAGCACAAATATAGGATTGAGTGCTACATCTCATTTTTGGATCCCAACCAGATTAAAACTGGAACTACTCAGTCCCATTGAGACTGGGTCAGCTTCAAACCTGTGCAGGCATAAAATGCTAGGGATTTTTCAAGTGAAAATCAAGGGTGAAATTTAGATGGGGAGGTGGTGCTCGAACAGATTTTCCAGGATTGCAACCTTGGTGCCTATATTCTGTGTGAAGAGCAGGAAGTCTGCCTGGGGCCATGCCCCTCACATAGGCTGGTGAGGAAAACCAGGGAGAGCATCTTCTGCTTCCCTTCTGAGATCTCCATGGTGTGGCAGACTGCACAGACTGTTTCCTACTTGGCTCCGTTTAATTTTATTGGGAATAAGCCTGAAAACATGCTTTAACTATTCCTTCCTCTCCTGGATTTTTGCACTGTTCCACTTAGGTGAAAATTAATACTAAACTAGCATGTTGAGGCTCTAAAGTCTTCAGCTGTGACTAATCAGCACCATCCACTGCTTAGGGCTTTTGATGCTGGGAGGAATGAATGGTGCTGACTGTAGTCATGTCTCTGAATGATTAGTCCATTGGATCACATGCCAAATTTATAACTGCTACATTAGATGAACAGATGAGGCTATTAAATTACATGGAGGGGAGTGGGGGGAAATCGCTGTGACCAGAACTTTTTTTTTCTTCTTTTTTTTAATGTAATTTTCCTTTCTTTTTTTTTTTTTGGGTGGCAATTCTTAGGTAAGGGGGGGAATATATATATTCCCGTGCGCAGTGTGAAACTTGCAAGGTGCTGAGGACTGTAGCCTCAATTCAGCAAAATACTGAATTAACTTAAATATGTGAGAAAAGTCCTTGTGGTTTCTTTGAGTCTGTTTTACCTAGAAATGGATAAATATTCGCATCACCGTGGGAAGCCTCAGTCACATTTACACTGAGGCCTGTGTTGTATTGTCTTCACATCCTAGCACAATCCTATATAATTACACCCACAAAACCATTACTTTTAAGGCCTGCTTTCCTCAAACAATCCCTTATAGCCGCTTTGTGAATTAGCTCATAAAAGATACATGCTTCCTGTCCACTCTTGTATTCATTAAGACTTTCACCTGCATGAGGGTTGAAAAACCAGGATAATTTATGTCTTCTCTTGTGAGGCCCTTGGAGATCAGATAACTAAATCAACTGCAGAGTAGCAGAATGCTGCTGTCTGCTTTGAACCTTGGCACTAAGTTTTAGGCAGATATAACTCGGGTGCGCTTATTATTGCTCTTTGGTTTATATCCATGCCTACAGGGTTTGTTGCACTAGCAGTTCCATGAATGCATGCTATGATACAGTCCCTGTCTTGAAAGGCTCACAGTCTTGCAGGAACGTGAAAGGAGGAAAGCTGTAAGTGAACTTCTCTAACTTTGCACAGAAGATAATGATAGGTATGGATTAGGAACCTGGTTCCCCTTTGTGTACCCTATCTGTGCCTTTAAGTTGTGGTGTAAAACAACGAGCTGGAAGGTTACCGGTGAGGCTTGTGTGGAATGCCAGTCCCCGGGGGAAAAGGGACCAGAGGAATTGCAAAGGCTATTAGCTTAAAAGATTACCACACTTCTTGTGGTAAAGATGTAGGTGCTCAGCGTCAGGCCACTGAGGCAAGTAAGTGTGCGGGTTTATTAGGTTGCTTGGGGAGGAATTTTTCCCATTGAAGTGCTGCAGGGCCATCAGCTAGAAGGAAATTGCCAGCATTACGAGTTGCATGCATGCGATTTAGACTTGTCTCTATGTGACAGTAGCTTAAACACTTTCATGTGCATATTGTTACAATAATAGAGTATTGAAGGTGTCAGTCCTAGGTTTCTAAGCCTTCTGTACCTCCAGATCTTTCTGAACTGTTTGTAACGGCACTTGAATAGACAGAAAGGACATCATTAGAGCAGATCTGTATGCTTAATTGCATAAAAACCTTGCACATGTACTGTCTGAAACCAGCACTCAGTTCAAACAGTGTCATAACCTCTAGCTTCATTTTTTCTGTGTTATCGGGACAAATTAACCCATTAGCTGCACAGACTCTATTGTGAGTCAGAGGTGTATGACTCATATGAATAGAACACATTTCTATTCTGGTTTTAATTAACTTGGCCTCCACCCAAATCCTCCTTACAAATGAAAGATACTAGATTAGCTGAAGTCTACAATACATTTTTATGGTTTGTGCTAAACTTACATGTGTATTTTTACGAGATAATGCTACAAAAAAAAATTTCCCATGAATGCACTAGCTTAAAAAATAAGCAACAGAACTGCCTTATTTGACAGACTGTGGAAGTATTGTAATTAATCTTGTTTGTTTGTTTGCCTTGCAAACTATAAGAGAACAAAAAAAGAAATGCACAATTCTAATACATTGGGAAATTAGTCCCAGTCTTGATTCAGACGAGTGGAAAACAAGTTTGTGGTGGTTACATTTTCAATAGAAGTACAGTCTTAGGTGGCACTTCCCTGTGATTTTCATAATTTTGCTATCTGGAAATTTTTACTTTCTTTCTTTCTTTTTTAAGATAAAATGTAAAGATTGAATTGGTCAGGATCCCTATCAGTATTTCTAATTGGGTCACTGTGTCTTCTCTTAATAAAACAGTACCAAAATCGAATAAATTCCACAAATATAAATTGCAGAGAGCCACTACTGACTGTAGCCAGTCAAAACAAGCAATACTAATTGTATTTACACAATTTTAGAAGAATTAGAACAAAAACAAGAAAACAAACCCACCCCTCTCTAACCCTCAAGGAAATCAAGGCCTGAATCTTACTTAACACTAAACTTTCTTCATGGCATCTTGGGAACTCTTTAATGCAAATGAGAAGCAGGCATACAGATACTTGGTGGAACCTTCCCACAACACCACTATTCTAAAGAAACAAGCACAGAATAAAAGCAGAGGGTGAGGGGAAGAGAGAGAAATGTATCTTTGTGTGAACACTTTATAGTTTGCAACTTGCTCATATAACACAATGAGGGTGGGCCAGCTGGCTGTAAAATAACCTAGACTGATAAATTAATCAGGAGTATGCTCTGTGTGCCACCAACTGTCCTGTGACTAATAAGTTAGTTTTCTACTTTGGCAGGTTCCATGAGTTTACTTGTAGCATGAAGAGGAGAGCTGGAGGAAAAAGGTCAGGATTTAAAAGGGGCTTACTTTGAGGGGCTCTGAAATGTAAACTTGCATGTGGACCACTACTTCCCACTGCAGTCCCACAGTTCAATTCCAGTTGCTTAGAGCACTTAATCAAGATCTGCCTTCAACTCTGCCTGCCGCCAGTTAGTTCTGATAAAGCCCTAACTTGCCTCTCATTGCCTAAGTGGTGACATTAGGACTTCCATCAAAGCAAAGAAATTAGAGGCACGTAGCAGACTCAGCTTCATTTAGCCAGAGCTCCATGTCCAGATTAAGAGGTTTTTCTGTCTTGGAGGGACTATTCTCCTCCCATGCAAGAAAGATAGTCTGGCAATGAATTTGCTACAATATGCACTTCCCAATCACTATGGAAAGCTACCAGGTTGGTAGGAAGCAGATTTAGGGCACAGATTTATCTATTGATATTTTGAACAGTTACACAGCTTTTCAGGAACATACGTATTCCTCAGTTGAAAGTTTTGAGTGTTGATTTCTGAAATTCCATTGCGGATAACTAGACCTTGCTTTTCATTTTTTATTAGCCACAGTAGATTTTTTTATGCCCATGTTTTTTGAGGTTGGATTACCAAAACTGTCTGGATTCCTGTTTTATGCTTACAATAATGTCCCTCCACTGAACAGAGCTCCTTTATATAATCTACAAAGTATTGTATGATCCACCAGGGTGCAGAGCATGATGTAAAGATAGGATACTAATGGGCAAGTTTCTCTGAGTCAGCTCTGCCTCCTTTTGGGATATACGTACAAGGAAACCTGCATCAAACCTCAGGATGTCCCTGTTACCGTGTGTGCTCAGTAAGAGAAAAGATCCAGGGCTGTCCTTCACTTTGTGGTTAAGGAAGTTACGTGTAGTTGTACCACTAGAAGGGGGAAGAAGCAGTTGTACCCTGATGTGAGAAAGAGGATGGATCTTGCTGGGGCAGCACAGATCCAGTACCTTTAGTAATCTCTTTCCTAGCAGACCTGTAACTTGCCTTCTGAGCAGTTTCAGGAAATAAGTTGAACTATCTTATGTACCTTAACACTTTAACCCCAGAAGTCTTGTGATCCTCTGTTCTCTCCTCTAGTATGACACA
The DNA here is from genome assembly GCF_964195595.1 of Calonectris borealis. Taxonomy (NCBI): domain Eukaryota; kingdom Metazoa; phylum Chordata; class Aves; order Procellariiformes; family Procellariidae; genus Calonectris; species Calonectris borealis. The sequence goes on from NC_134325.1 coordinate 10,735,203, forward strand.
ACCTCACCCAGTAATTTTGGTATCAAGACTGTAACTTCTGCTGCTTCTAAGACCTCTTTCCCAATGGCTCAGTTACCCAGGCAGACCTCTGGGATAGGGAGTTAAACCACAGTGAGTAACACCAACAGAAAACTTCTGCTGTCTTAAGTTAGGCAAAATTTTCCACTAGGTGAATTCCCCCGATTAAAAATCAGAAGATTTGTTCCAGGGAATCAAGACACGCCTGTTATTTAAACGCAATTTCTCTTTTATTACTGGCTTATTAAAATTTACAGCTCTCTATTAATCAGCATTTCTTAATTAACGTAAAATTCCCAGGGTCTGGTACAATTCCACCACCCACAATCTGGTGCTATCCTGTTCGTTGCTATTTAGACTACATATTGCTAGAGTATGTAGGATTATATTGCATGCTGCAATTATTTTCAGGGAGGACTGTGACACTTGGCCTTGATCTTGGCTTTCTCTAGTACAGAGCACTGTAAGTATCCTATATTTATTTATAACTTGTTGGGGGGAACAACAGAGGCTGTCTGACACTGTGCACTCTCTTTCTCTTTACACTGTGATTCTCGGATGGGGCTCTCATGAATTACAGGGAGGAGAGCTTTGCCATTTGGAAAAAAGGTCTTAAAATTTAATAAGAATACAATTCTTAGCCAACCAGCTAGTTCAGTCAGCGAGGCCGATTATGGTGTGGGTTGAGCAAGCCTCTGTGCTCAGGGTTCCCTTGAGTTGCTTTTAGTTACGAAATAAAAATAAGAAATTAGGTCAGTTATAGTGCATTGACTACTTCTAATCATACAGCTTCCAAGGGTATATAGCAGCGTAGCTTTGCCTAAATTAATATTTGGCATCTTACTGCTATGACTAGGCTTTGCCACCGGTTGAAAGCTAAATTGGGAATGCTCATTCCAAATGGCAAATTACATATGTACTTGTCTCTGGACTGGTTTTAACCCTTGCAACACTGCAGTTGAATACTCTCAGTCCAGTGCTAAAAGAGCGGCATCAGATCTTGCATCACCATCGAAGAACAACAGATACTTTCCTGGGTGCCTTGGCCCCTCCATTGGTTATTTCCTCCTTGGCTGACTCTCCTGAAATCTTGTATGAGCCTTTCTACCAAATTTTTCTTAACTACTTTAACCCTTCAAAAATGCCCAGCTCCCAAACCCCTCTTCATCTGATCATACCTTATGACCTACCTCATCTTCTAGGTGTCCCTTCTCCCTGGTTAAGGTAGTTGATAACCCAATTTCTAAACAATCAAAATCATGCAGCGGATCATGCCGTTGTCTCACCAATAACCTATTTTTTTTCCAATTGGTCTTAAGCACTATGTCATTCCTGTTCCTTTTCTCCAAGCAACATTAAAAGCTTTGAATGGTTTCTTTATCTTGCTGCATGCAACAACTGATAGAGCTTCTTATTTCCATCACCAACCTCTCATGTTCTATGGACACACTCGTAACACTTCCCCACTCATCCCCCTGCTATAATTTTAAAAGGTAGGATTGAAAGAGCATGTATCAATCAGTTTTTGCCACAGTCCAGCACATTGCAACATAATTTGCAAGACCTTTTTCTTCTCCCCTGAGGGTTATTCTAAGAAAAAATAATTCTGACCCAGCAAACAGCCTGTGGCCATTGCTTCATTCATGGCTGGTCAAATACATGTCTGTTCACACAGACTGCAATTTAGTGACTGCACAATATGGAGAGTATGGCTGCATGTCTCTGCCCATTACATTGCAGAGCAATATTAAGCCAGAAAAGTGCTGGGAAAACCTCAAAAGTGCCTGAGTTTGGATACATCCCAAATGTTTTGGTTTCTTGTGTGCTCTTACAGAAGTCAGAAGAGAAAACAGAGAGACCTCTACATGTGCTGTTGTTCATTCCCCTCCCTTTAATTCTCAGATCCTGTCCTTTTAAATGCCTGCAGTCTTTATTCACTCTACTCTTAATTTCACCCCTCAGTTGCAGATGCATACCATGTTTCATACAGTGCCATGGAAGCAAATTGTTGAAAAACAGTCAGTGTGTTGCATAGTGAAAACGGGATTTGAGGAATTAACTGAACTTCTTATAGATCAGTTACAAAAAAATCCATGGAGTTGACACATATACGGGATTTGAGGAATTAACTGAACTTCTTATAGATCAGTTACAAAAAAATCCATGGAGTTGACACATATGAAGGTTATTATTTGCAATACTGCAAAGTTAAATGAAGAGTTTGCACTTCTCACATGAAGTTGAGTTGCATCTGCATATGTGTCTATGCGGATACTGTTAGGTTTTTAAGCCCAGATGAAACTGAGGGATCCAGTCTGCTTCTATACTATTAGTGTTATGTGCACCTGAGGACAGCTTTATCCACTGACACCACTCTGAAGCTTCCAATTTTATGAAATAAACGTTGTATGTCTAGAATTAAGTCCTCCCTGCTCTGCAGAGGATGAAGTTGCTTTTCTCTAAATCGTTTTCCTTCTCTCTATCAAGTCATGTGTGCTTTCAAAGCTTTGCATGCTAACAGACTTTTCGTATTTATTGCAAAGCTGGTGATAGTCTTTTCTCAACATCATTGGACATGGGTCAGGCCAGACTTCCAGAAAAGACAAATAGTATTTTCTGTTAAGTTATCCTCTGGAGTAGGTAGATTATATGGTGTGGTCTGAATTATTAAAGAAGTCAGAGATCATTGTGTAAGGTACTGAAATAAAACTGTATCTAAAGACGTATTTTGTTGAGTGTAAGTTAGATCTTAACATTTGAGAATGATTTGGGTGTTTGGGATAGCATAAAAATTAATTTCAGAAACAAGATATAATCAGTTTACCTTTCATAGCACTGTATCTTGCTAAATGTAAAAAACCTAATTTCATTTACTATATAATTATCCTCGTGTTTTCTTGAATGAAAGCATAGCAAAGATCACATTTCTGGCACATTTGGGAGCAAAACAGTTAAATTGCTAACAAATAATGTTTTGTAGTTTGTATGAGAGCCAAGAAGATTAATGAAATGTTCATGAGAGAGTCTGGCAAGTGGCCACATTCCTATGGGAACATTGCTGCAGTGAGGTTTAACAGAGCATGAGGGACATTAAGAAACAAATGTGTGGGAGTTTTAGGGTGAACTGTAAATGATCAAAAATCTAGTAAAACTAGATATCGTGCATTTTGCCTTTGAGGCTTTCCAGTGGATCTCTGTAAGATTTCTCATCTTATCTAAAGTCTGTGAGGAAGATGAGCAAAGTGCATCCTCCTTGGTTTTTTTAAGAGCAGCTGTCAAACACTTGAGGTCTGCTGACTTCTTTGAATGTTACAGCAGATGTAAACTTATTAAACAAATGGCTACAAGAAATAAGTCTTTAGCCTGACCAGAGTTTTTGTGTAGAAGCTCCTCAATTAAATGCTTAATCTGCCAGCCTGCCCAAATCTTGCGTCTGCTTTTAATTGCAAAAAGCTGTTAATTTCATTCTTCTAGACAAGCCAAGGAGAAGCTGCATTACTATAGCATTATTTCTATTTCTGCTGTACCGCCACCTCCCCTTTCACAGCAGTTGTCTCTGAAGTACATCCTTATTGACCATGCGAATCCACTAACATGATGTATTTCAATTATGTTAGTGAATGTTATATTTAATCAAAGATAAGGAAACAAGCTGAGTTTCCTCTGTTTCAGAAGAAAAATTCTTTATCAGTAAGATTGCTAACAGCAATCAAACACTTCTTTTTACCATACCAAAAGATAAATTAAATAGAAGCTATCTATTTCCCTGAGAGCAGGGCAGGCATTGAGAGACGTATGGACCTTACAGTATGCCTTCTAGGTTTTCCAAATTAGCTAAAATAATCATTAATGATCATCACAGATAGCTATTAAAGTGAAGGAAACCTGTGTTCTTACTTACCTTTCCACTAGATGGCAATGGTACATGGTAGTTACGTGTACTTTAGTACAGGAAATCTTTAAAAACGAAAATTTTATTAAAGGTTTGAATATCTCTTTAAGTGAGGACAGTCGTACTATTAACATATGCTGAAACTCAGCTGTCTCAGCAGTCCCTATCTCAAGTAGTAAAACTGATTTTCTTTCTCTGCATAACAAATGTAATATCCAGATTTAGAAGTAACACAGATATGGATAGTAAGCCTATTCAAAAGTTAAATACAGTGCGGTGATGACAAGGCTGTCTAACACACTGAAGTGCGTACTAAGTTTCTACTTTTATGCTGGATGAGGCACTTTTCCGGTATCAAAACCAAGAGACAAATCAATTCTTGGCGTCATTTCGTTGACTTCAGTAGAGCTACATTAGGGATGGATTTGGTTCAGGGCTTTGCATTACAAAATTAAGAGTGCACACTACTGTGTGAGGAGGAGAGAGGACTGTTCTTTCTGTGGTGAGCCAGAACAGCAGCCAAAATGGGACTCCTTTGTAAAAGCTGCCCCAAAGCCATTTGGGGGCATTACATCCTAAAGGAAGTGATGTTGGAGGAGGAGGGTGAGAGGGGGAAGAGAGGCAGCAAAAAATACTCTTTTTAATGTACCCAAAGATCTGAAGAAATGCGATAGACGTTTGGACAAATGGATATCTGAATCAGGCTACCTCTCAAAACAGGTGAGTTGGTATCTGTGGAGACCATTTGAGGCCTGTCTGTAATTCAGAATACACCATGGTAGAACTGCTTTTTCCTAAAGCGTGACAGTTTGTTGTGATGTGGATTAGCTGTTTTGCTACAAAATAGCCCTCACAGGACTTGCTTCCCAGTGGCTGGATAGAGAATGTATGGGTATTAAAGTGTCTGGATTTAAGGAAAGTCTTTAATGTGATCACAAATGCATGTCAATGTAGAACATTTGTCCTATGCTAATCATGTGCTTCAGTCTGGAAGTTTTTTTGATAAATACTACCTACAGAATTTTCAAATTCATTCCATGATAAAACAAGATCAAATTCAAATTACAAAAGTTTAACTGCCTCCTAGCCAAAATGTTAACCCAGCAACATTAATAACCAAACCTGCATTGCTAAATAGAGTTTTGTGTTTAATTACTGTTGTAACTTTATTTTATACCATCAGTTCATCATATTATTATTCTTATTTAGATCTGCTTCTGTTTGCAGCAACAAACCACCAGTTACATTATTATCAGTGAAATGTTTTAAGACGACTTTGATTGATTAATTCTTCAGTTAGGACTGCTTGTGACTTCTGAAAGGAAGTACAGTACCATAGTTTTAGGCATTGAAGCACGTCTCTAGCGATAAGGTTATTTCCTTCCCTTACTCTGCCACCCTGTCATGTTTCCACCATGACTATGGATAATTTACTTGGACTTGTCAGATATGTCCACCTCTCTGCCAATGTCAAGCATTCCTTCCTGTCTGGCTCCAAGGCTTAGTCAACTAGGAGCTTGAAGCACTAGGACTGTGGTGGGCATTGATCTAAATAAATCTGAACTGCTGTCCTACATCCTCAAAGTCCTAGTGCCTGCTAACACAGTAGGATTTAGGTGCCCAAATATTGTGAAAAACTAGGCTTTCGTTCCTTCATAGCCCCCTAGATTGTCACTTTAGCATCTTTGGAAGTCAAACCGTATGAATAGCCACACTCGCTAACATTTAGCTCCTCACAACTTTCATAGGATGTTCAGCAAAAACCTTGCCCTTTCATCACCTTCCCAAATGCACCCATGTTAGTCTGGCTAATACACACATGGAGAGCCAGGGGCTGCCAACAGCCCGCAAGACAGCACAGCTAGCCTGTGCCACAGCAGCCTCATGTCAACAGGATATCTGCCAAGAAAAGGAGCTATCCTCTTCCTCAATACAGAGGAGTTCAGCAGCAAGCTTCAAAGATGCCAGTTGTGCTCCCACAGCAGTAAACTCAGAGCCATTCACACAATCCGTGGTGAGCATGCAACCAAACAGAGCAAAACACGCCACATTTCCACTGGTGCTGGCTCTTCCAGGGATAGCCCTGTGGTATGGTGTTTCTAATATTGTCCCTGATGGATGTTCTTTTGCTCTGTGCAGGTGTATTAGCAAAGGGTTTATGTAGCAGCCTCTTCTGACTAGCTCTGGTATTTTGGAGGAAGGTAAAATGCTGCATTGGAATCTTTCAGACTTGGAGCTAGCACAGGTGATGGACTGCACACATGCCTGTATCTCTCAGACTTGTGCAGGCTGTAAGACCCTGGTTCCTCCATCCCCCACATACTCAGAATTAGTTTGCTGGGCCAGGCAAGGTAGCTACTGTACCCACCAGAAGCAGAAGAGTCGCTCCATGATTGACTGTTAGCTTTGTGGGCTGCCCTTACTCCCTTTCCTTATGCCCTACACAGAGAAGCAGATAGGTCATCTCCTAGAATCACTGTTACTGACTCCCACCCCAGACTGACTGACTCTTTGATCTCTTCAGGCTTGTCATGAGATGGAGAGGGAGAGAGGCCCTCAGTGTCATATGTTTCCCTAACACATGCTGCCAGGGTGTGAGGAATGAAACAACTGTGAGATACCATTAGCTCTAAAAAGAAGCTGGAACCCAGTCCTTTCTCCCTGGGATCTGTTGCGTTGGCTTGGGGAAGGATCAGGATGACTGACTATTCGTTGTAGTCTTCATGGACACCCATGGAAATATGGCTAAGAAACGAGCTTTGAAGACCTGCCCAGAAATATTGCTAAAGCCACCTTTCCCATAGGCTCAGTCTTTCTCTCCCCACGACTGTTCCAAAGCACTGGTGAAACAAGATGAAGGTGAAGTGACTCTTCGGTTGGATGTGTGGGGTATTTATAGCATCTAAGCCCAGCACTCCACCATGTGCTCGCTCTGCAAATGTTGTCACTGCTGTGCACGGTTGAAGGGAGTAACTCCTGGCCCCTTCTTCTGTGTGGTTCCCGCTCTAACCTTCCCAGAGCCAGCACTTCTGTTCAGGAACAGAATTGCTCTGAAGCTGTCACAGATTCCTTTTGCCTAGTGTGGTGGTTTTAGTCCTAAGAGAGAAATCTGGACATAGAGTGCCTCTCTCAAAGTGTCAGGGAGGCTTGCAGAATCCCAGAGGTCCGTGGTACTTGTCAGAAGCCTCATGGTTACAGCTGTGTTAAATCAATCCCTATAGCTGATGAAAAGTCATGTTCACAGTTGGTGGACATGGCAACACGTCATATTCTGCTACATTTTTGAAAAAATAGGATTTTTTTACAGCTCAGCTCTAGTCAAGGGGTCAGCTCTTCGCAAAAATCCTGAAATATTGTCAAGCAGAATCAATATTATTAATATCGTCAAGCTCAGAGACCATTTTTGAGGACAGAATTTCTTCAGGAAAGAGAAACAAGTAATAAAATCGTATGATCAGGTCCCATTTTGTCACAGAGAAGTGGATTTCATTACCTGCTGGAATAGGCCCAACTGCTCTTGTCTAAGTGGAAGCTCTGGCAGTGGTTTAAGAATGATGTCGTTGGGTTCTTTTTGTTCTTGTTTTATTTTATTTTATTTTTTGCATTTATTGACTTGTGACAGCAAGTGAAAGATGCTGGATGGGCATAAGGAAATGACAACTCCCACCGTGTTACCCTGGCATTACCTAGATTGGTGCATATGGTTCTACAAAAAAAGACCACTTTTCAGTGTGTTACTAATGACTGGATACTTAGGCAAAGGAAGAAATCCTTCTTTCTTCAGCAGAGTGGAAGATGTGCCCCAAAGCATGGGGGTTTTGTTCTAGAATACTTTTCTCTCAGCAAAAAGATTAACGTCTCTTTCAGGATCTGTGTTCTCTTCTTAACTCTGAGCATTGCTGTGACATCCACAGTTAGCCCAGAGAGCCAGAGGGAAATGCTTAGAGCTACAGCTTTCCAAGGAAGTCACGAGACCTTTTGTGGCCTCATGGCTCAACCAAACATCTGAGGTGGCTGTTTGTAGTGCAGCCGTTCCAGCTGAGCTCAGCCGGTGGGCAGTGGTGCTGAGGAACAAGAAGAAACCCTTTCTCCCTTCCCTGGGAAGTTCCTTTCAATTTGGTCTCATGCTCTTTCATAAAGCCTGTTTTTCTGCATCACACCCTGACAGTTTTACATACTGGACTACAAAAACACTCCAGCAAGTTAATTGTAGGAAATGCAATGGCCAGGCCATATTCTTGGACCCGTGTAAAGAACTCTAAATAGAGTCTTGTGTATAAAAAAAAAATCACAAATGTAAGTCAACATCATGGATTTTTAAGATCTGAGTCATCATTTGGTATACATGTCAACAACAATCCTGCTTTAGATTTAGTGAGGACTGTAGATTCAGATCCCTGGGTTTGATTTTGTCTTGTCTCAGCCTTATTGGAAATGGTTTCAAGTGTCAATACCTTAGTGTATTGATGGTGTGATACACAGTGAAAACATAGTACCACACATAGTGATAGTCCTTGTTTTCTTCTTCGTAGCTGAACAAACTATGGAAGTAAGCTTTCAATGTTTGCATAATTCAGGCGTGTTCTTTTATTTACTATGTGTCTCTCTACAAATTCATTGAGTTTAAGGAAAGAAACTTATGGGCTTTTGGAGGAATATTTAGCCAATTAATTCTCAGCAAAGACTGGCTACATCTGGCCATAGCATGGAGAAGGAAGGACATGAAACTGATTCCATCATCGTGTCTGGTCTTTTCCAGCCTATCTTGCTGTCACTTTACTTCCAGAAGTCAGGGCACAGGTATATTCCCTACCCTTGACTGGTGCATAAGCAGAGCATTCACTCAATTCTCCCCAAAGACTAGATAGAGGAATGACTCCAGAACAGGGTTACGCTTTGTTAGTCCCCCTTTGTAGCAGCCCTTAGATACTGTAGTGGTGAAGTCGCTAAGAGTGTGCCTGTGAGAGGGAATAACAGGTTTGCTCCTGGCATGCGTGAGACCTGAGTTGCTGCATGAAGACTGCAGCCCCAGCGCCTTACTCCACAAGGCTCCAGGGCTGGTGTCGCAGAACTGCCTGCCAACTGCACTTGGGCGTCGAGAAATAGCATGTGCTGGTTATTAATCCCCACTGTGAAGAAGAGGTGAGTGATAGTTCTACAACTAAGGTTTCCCAAAGTCATTTTTACTAATTAGTCAAGAAAATGAATAAGAAATATGTTCTTTCCCTCAGAAGGCTCTAATCCCACTTGACTGAGCAGTATTAAGCAATCCTATCAAAGAGAATGTATTTTTGAAGCAGTCCTTGGGGCAAAATTAGAGCTTCAAGAATAAGAAATAATGAGACGTGTAGGGGGGAGAGGCTTTTTTATTTTTGGAACAAGTATTAAAGAAGAGCCTTTGCTCCTGAGTCAAGTTCCCATGCTTTTTCATTATGTTCTTTGGCTGAAGTGGTCTTTAGATAACAAATGTGTCAAGCTGTTCTGTCTCACTAAGTTAGAATTAGGTTATGTCTGTGCAGAAGAAAGTTTTGGAATAGCTGCAAAAACAATTACAACGCTGCTTGATTCACTGATGATGTTAATTGTAAATCCATATTAATCTGGGGCTGGGCAGGAGTTGCCAGAAGGATTCATTTTCTATATACCATGACAGATGCTTGTCTGCCTTTCCTTTTTTCTGGTGCCTTAGACCAGAAGATATCTCCAGTATTTTCTGAAAGCATAAACAGTAGCCTTAAGCAAAGTTACAGTTGATAGGAAGGTTGCAATGGCCTATATAAATCTCCTTACATGACTTCAGCTCTCATAAAAGCAGCTCATAATATTTTAATCATATTCTGGAAGTCCTTGAATACTAGCACATAGGAAGTACTGTACCAACAGCTAGTTTCTTAGTTAGGAAACTTTAAGGTGAGTGTTTCTTTTTTGATGTGATTCTTAAAAAGGGACGGATACAAAATGCAATCTGGGAGAGAAGGATAGAAGATAAAAATGTTTTTTTACTCCATTTTAAATTTAAGATGGAAAGCTGTTCTTTCCAGTCAGATGCCATGTCTCTTTCTGTTTGCAAGAGTTTTCGAACTCTGTGTCTGCTGCTTGAGCTATGGAAGGCTATTTCTGTGGGGAGTATTTCTGTGTTTGGGGCTGTGCGTTTTTGAAACCTTGTCAGATTCGTACCCTTTAGTGTGCAACTGTTTAAAGCTGCTCGGACGTTTACAAGTTGTCCTAGTGATAAGGAGTGCATGAAAAAATTCAACATACTGGTTGATTTTGCCTCTTATAGATAGATGGTTTGTCAATTTGTCATGTGATAATACCAATTTATAAGCAAGCTTAAAGATACAGAGGCATGCAGTGGGTGCTGGGGGATGTAACTTTGGTGTGGGTTCCAAGTTACTGGTGTAGCTTCAGTGTGGCCAGGGGCTGAACCAGAGGTGAGTTACACAACTGCCTAACTGAATGGAGAGAGTGGGAGTGATGTACCGTAATCCCAGATTTTCTGCTTATAGGAAGAGCGCTGAGATAGAAACAGCTGCTGAGAGATTCCAACAGAGTATAGAAAGAAAGTGAAATGTCCTGTGTCTGTGGCAAAACCCACATGAAAAATTCAATTAATTTTAGTATATTGTTGAAAAATTACCAGTTCTGTGGCTGTGAGACCAATGAAGCTACTGATTAATATGAATAGGGCAGTTCATATTCACAAGCGTCTTGTTAGGTTCTTCACAGACTCAGGAAGATCTTGCTGTTTCAAAATACGTTTGAATCACATTTTTGCCGCAGCCATAAGAACTAAAAAGTTGGGGGAAGGGAGTGATTAATGAATAGCAAAGATGGGTGCAAATTCATGTCAAAGAAATTGAATAGAGATCACAGATCTTCCAGGCCCTTCTGTAGCTGGCACAAACAAAGGAATCACTAAATTGTTCCTGCGACAGAGACTGCACAGCCCGTGAAAGGGTCCTATTAAGTGGGCTTTTACCCAGAATGTTTATGATTGTAATTGCTGATGCAAGTTACTTGGCACAGCAACTGACAGTTCATTCATAACTTGGTAGTTTCTCTGATAAGAAGTTACCCCCTAATTAGTTCCTGTGAAGGTACTTTATGAAATCATAAAGTCATATTCTTGTAACTTCTCCAGTATGACATCTGCCCCATGCTAGCCACGAAGGACTGGAATTCATCAGTCTGATGAGCTTTAGTTGGAAGATGACTGGAGATGGGAGAGGAAGATGTCAACTGCTCTCTGTGCTTCTCAGTCCTAAAATTAAGGGCTGAACCAAGAACAGCATCAACTAGCGCGCTTAGGCCCCTCCAGCATCCGCTTGGTTGGTGGGGGAGTGAAATGCATCCCTGCAGTGGAAAATGGCATAAGGACCATTAATTATGGCGACACTGTGTCCTCTGTGGTTCCCCATACTCAGATAAGATCGTCATCTGTAGAGGTCAAAGGATCTGACCATGATTTCTTTTGGTGGCTTATGTTTCCCTCTAGTTCTTGTTAAGGAAATCAAATGCATTTTCTATAGCTAATCCAAGGATAAACTGGCATTCCGTTCTTGCTGTGCTTCCTCAACCTTTTTTTCAATATTCAGAGATAATAACGGACTGTCCCTACCATTCCCTTGCTTTTGTTTTGGGTTGTTTAAATGAATTTCCAAGTCCATGACCTTCTGCATCAGCAGTACCATCTGCTTGAGAGTGACATTTTCTTCATCTTGGCAACCAAAGACATAGAGTTACAGCCCTTTACACTGCCTGTTACTGCGCAGCAAGAGCAGCATTTTGGAGCAGCAAAGAAAAAAAAAAAAAAAGAAAGATCATACTTTTACTTTATTTTGTAATTTGTCTTGCTTCGTGCACACCCATGCAAGTATAGGGTACTATCATCCAGTACTAACTCACCTTTCAGATTAAATTCAGAGCTGACCATTATCTGCACTGAGACCACTTTAAGTACGATATTGCCCTACAGGGGCTGCACAACTTGAGATTAATTTAATGGTGGTCTTAGCTGAGGCGTTTGGCGTGAGCTTTTTTCTTTCTCTAGAGTTAGTGGTCTGAACTTCAAATCCATGTAGGTCTGAAGTTATCTGACGGGTCATCTCTGGCACACCAAGTCCATGGGAGAAATTTATGAAGCTTGGGTGGGTATATTGTTAGTAAAGCTCTCTCATCTCTGCAGAATGTATCCAAGTGTCAACATAAAGCTGGAAATCTTTTGGCTAGATCTTTTTCTTAGTTTCAGTCCCAAACTTCGAGGAAATGCGGTTTTCTGATGCTTTTTAGCTAAAGGTCCCATTTAAGCCAAGTACTTTGTACCTGAATATTTCTGGAATGACTAACTTAAACAGATGTAGTACTACTACAGCTAGGTCTCCATTAGTTAACCCAAGTTTCCTGCTGTTATGTTATTTATTAAGATGGTTATTTCTTGAATTGAAATTTGAGATACCTATTAACACATGTTACGAGTTGAACAGATGGCTATATATTTCTAACTCTAAAAAATATATGTTATGCAGCCAATACAGCTGTCCTGCCATCCAGAGGAGTCATAAAAATTAAAATAAACTAAACTTTACCTAACATATTTATATTTTTTCTTAAATATTTATTCAAAAGTTTCTGAAATACAGATTTTATTGCCCAGGAAAAATACTAACTTTCATAATACTTCACATGCTATAAAAGATGATCCCAAGGTAAGAAATAACTGCAGATCAAATCTAATGACTGGCCTGCTGAGCAGCAGTTTAAAAATTAGGATCTCAGCGTACAGAATGGCTTACACCAAATGATCAGATATGGCCATTACATGGACAGAGGGTGGGCACATCCATGTCATGCTAGGTTTTCTTGTGGTCCAGAGCATGAAGTCATGGCAAGGAGTGAAGTGTCTTTTGCCTCATCAAGTGCAGTTTCTGAACTGGAGTTGAGCAGCACAGCCCAGAGCCATGTTTAAAGCTACTAGCTTCAGTTGAGAGTGAAGAAGGGTCTGCTGAGGATTTCTCCTGGAAGGTGTGTGGTGAGGGAGTGTAGGGACCCAAGGGGCCTGGCCAGAGTGGCCTAAGCCTCTCGACGAGTGGAAGGAGCATTGGTAGTTTTGCTGTGTGTGATGCTACACTCTTAGTCACGCCAACTTGGTGCTTAGTATCGAAGTAACTTTTTTGTAACATTAGATGTTTTTCATGATTTTTACAACATTGAGTTTTATGGGATTTCTGTCAACCGACTGCAATCATAACAAGAATAAAAAGACATGTTTGTTTAGTGAATAGAGTACTGGTAAAGGTCTTGTATTGGCTGCAGTTGGAGCTGAAGCTCTCCAGTTATCCAGGGAACAGGTGTTGGAGGTCAGCAGTAGGACAGGCTTGCCCAGCCTTGCTCCCAGAATATGCTCAGCCCATGCTGGCTGAGTACGTGGTAGTAGCACAGAGGGGGTGAGCATCCCTCTTCTACAGGTACGGGGAATTGAAACACAAAGGGGTTAAAAGATTTGCTTGAGGTCAGCCCTCCAGCTGGTCACAAAGCCAGGAATAAAGCCCATGTTTCTGCAGGTTCCACCAGCATATTTCACAATTAGGCTATCTGAGTTTTTTTCTAATATCAACCGCTAAGAAATACACTAAGATCTATTTGTGTGTGATTTCAATAAACCAGCCATGCGACTCCTTAGGGAGGAAATGCACAGTGCAAAATTATGGACTGCAGAACCTCATTATACTCCAGTCACCCAGACCGCAGCTCTAACCAAGGGCTGCTTCATTGACTCCAGGGAAGGGAAATGCTAGCTCTAGTCCAATTCCTTTGGGACAGTTGTCTCTAGCATGAACGTGACACTACAAAAGGCTGACACTAACACATGTGCAAACTGAAGTTTCTTTTTCATCATTGAAACTTGGGAGCAGGGCTACACTGGCACTGTAGAGGTACCTGATATTGTAGGGGGTGACAGAGCTTGTTTGAGTACCACAGGTAGCCCAGCCACAGCAACCCAAAACACCATATGAGCTAGTTACCCTGCCAAGCAGCTTTGTGGGACGACAGTGAAGCAACTCTTGTTACCCAGGCCAGATTGCTTACCTGGCTCTCTCTGCTGCATTGTAGGTTGCAGTGAGGGCATTCCCATGCCTCTTCTGTGGGGCAGCATGAGGAAGTTTGAACAGCTTTGGTTTGAAACTGTCCACTTCCATGGAGAAGGGACAGGAAAGCTGTGGGTTAAGACTTGACATGAACATTGATTTTGGTTCTCCATGTTATAGCTGTTAAATCTGAAGTTTCACTGAGAGGCATCGTGAAGGTCCCTTCCCAACAGTTGTTGCTGTGAAACAAATAGGGGCTACTGTGCTCAGAAACAAAGGTAACAGCCTCATTTTAAAATCGACATCTTTTGAGAAAAAAACAGTCTTTGGTTGAGACAGAGCAGGACTTGAAGCAGTTTTGGGGAATTTATAGATGAAAGGGGGAAGTTTTAATTACATTTTTTAAAAGCACAAAAGTTGGATGTCCTTAGAATCACAGTTTACAATTCAGCTGGGCTGGACAGTTTGGGGGAGCAAGAAGGGAATATATGTTTACACTGTAGCAAATACAAAAGAAGCAATCTTGACTAAATTATGTGTGATACCTTTTCTGTTTGCTTTTCTTTGGTATGTTGTTAGGAAATGGGCCAATTTCAGGAATGTAGTTTTTAATTTTCACTACTATGGTGGGTAAACTGATAGCCTTCACAAAAATATGGAGTAATGTTCTGGGGATAAAACCAGACCACACTGACTGACACACAAAGAAATTGTCTCTTTAGAAAACACAAACCTTTAGAACTGCAAAACTGCAAGGGATTTCAAAAAAATCACTCAGTCTAGCCCTGCACTGAGGCAGGATCAAATACTCCCAGACCACCCTGGCACATGCACATTCTAACTCCTCAAAAACTTCCCGTGAAGGAAGCTCCTCTGCCTCCTAGTTGGTCTGTTCTGGTGTCTCACCATTATAATGCAACATAACATAACAGAGATTCAGAACATGGCTGTGTTACATTTACAGTAGGGACAAATTTGCACTGCCATGACAACATAAAGGATTGCTAAAGTGTTTCACATTAGGTTTAACTTAAACTTCAGGACCTTTTTATATTGCCGGAGCAATATGAAGGGCCCACTAATGCAAGTGAAAGCGAGGCTTTCAGTTTCTGATAATCTTTCTATGCCTGTAAACTAGGAAAACTCCCTAGGACAATGATGGTATTGGTTGTGTAAAGAAAAGTAGATCATATACTTCATCTTTTCTCTGATAGTGTTGTACAGTGCCAAAATTTGAATTGTCTGGAAGCAATAAAAAGAACTGCATTGATAACAAGAGAGGCTGCAAGATTGTGAAACCATCTGTCACATATTTTAACACATATACAATAGACTTCTGATGTAATTTAATAGTTTTTCCCATGCTTTGTGTATTCCATCTTCCTCAGTTTAACATCGAACGAGAGCTTTCACATACACCTATGTCACTGCCTTGTGTCGTACATCCCATGTCCAGATGAAGCTGTACAAGATACCCCACAAGGTAAGCCGGTAACTCTCATCATCTGCATTTGTGCCTACCCTCTCAAAAAGAGCAAAACTCTGCAGGAGACAACAGATTGCATTCCCTCTCTCTTTTGCTGAAAACAGTACAGCTCTTTTCCTTTTCTTTCCCTACTTGAAATCACCTGTTGATCTCCAGACAGCTCCAGGCCTGCATCTCACACATTTGCAGAGCAGCCCTGCAGCTTCCCCTCCTCCATGACCCCATATGCTGGAAGCAGCTGGTCGGTCTGATCTGTGATCTATTAACCAGCTGCACTTGGCACACAGACTTATGGAGGAGAGGAGAGAGGCTGCAGGTGAGGGTGTGCCTCTGAGCGTAGCCCCAAGCTGAAAGAAAGGCACACTTTTCAGCTGCAGCACAATACTGGGTGGCCTCCGCTTGCACGTGACTTGCACGCAGTGTCTCACTCAACACAGCAGCAAAAGCTGAGAGGCCTGAAAATCTGTTTTGTTGCATGATGTGCCATGATTGACAGGAAGGTATCTGGTCTTCTTCTAGAATGCCTATTTTTAAGGATGTTTTCTCGCTCTGCGCATTGAATAAACCAGTTTTGCAATCTGCTACAGGCCCCACCCTGCCTAACCCTGGCTAGTTAACCTGTAACAGATTGCAAAACTGGTTTGAGTCACACTGAAGAAAGAGACGTAAATTAGGTTTTTAATAGTTTAACTCTCCTCCTCACCAATCACAGTAGCCATCAGTTGTTCATAGTGGTGCCATAGAAAAAGCACAACACATATCACTCGGTCATTCCTTTGCCACACTGTAATAGCTCCTTTCATGGTTTTGGAGATTAAAAACGATGTAGGCAGGAGTAAAAGTCCCTTCCCAGTGCTGCAGCCTGGATGCCTAATTCATATTCTGTATGTAGGATTCACGAATATGCCATGAAGAGCTCTGACATAACTGAGCAACCATAGTTCAGCTGATATGCATTGCCTTGCTAAGCCACTGTAACTGGCTTGTCTGAGCCAATGCTGGAAGGAAATGTAGGTAAATATCTCAGCCCCTTCAAGCCTGGGCAGCAGAACAAACCCATGTCTCAAACAAACAGTTTTTACTTACTGTTTTCCACTGGCCTGAATTCATGAGACACCTACAGATTAGACAACAGTCACCTAGAGAAAGGAAAACAGAACAAAAAGGTATGGACAATGTTTTATACATGAAGGATGTTAATACTGATATGTTACTAAAACAACTTGATCCCGCACAAGTTTATTTTCCCCATTGTTTTGCTATAATGCATGGTCAGAAGCAGCATGCACGCCTAGCCTACTGATATAAAATGTAAAGTCAATGAACACTCCTTCTGAGCAGGTGGCCCTTCCAACTGGCTTTAGATTTCCCATTCCCTCTGCCCCATTTTCAACCTTTAATTCTTTTATTGCAAAAGGGAACAGAGTGAGCAGGAGTTCTAATGCAGAGATATACCTTAATGGCTAATTCCAATACAGATGCAGCCAACAAATAGATTTTGCCCAGGCTACACCAAGGCCACAAAACTGATGAAGCCGACTTACCTGTTTGAGAAGGTATACTGGTGGCCATGCTCCTGGTCTTATGGAGAGATTATTTGTCATTTCAGTTCCCAGTTTGGAGGGCTACATCCACTAATGGCTTGCCCAGAAAAGCTGGAACAGACCCACTGCTTGCTTCTGCAAGGAGCACAGTAAAATGCAATGAATAGCTCTGAAGGAAAACCTACTGCTCTGCAACGGAGCTGCCTCCTGCTAGACAGTGCTTTCTCCGTGGGGCTTGGAGGAGTGTATTTATCTGAGGCAGAGACAGACATTAAACTCAAGTTCCTTCAGTCCTGAGTGGACCGAAGCTTATCTACTTTGCTACCAGGGAAGGACAGTGAATGGCAACATCACCTTCTTCCTCTCATTGCTGTACCAAGGCCAGCTGCCAGTTTGAAAAGAGTGAGCAGAGACACCCACTCTCAGCAGAGGCAGCTAGGGTCTGAATTGCTTAACACTGTTATGCCAAACAAGGTGTCTTCATGCTGACAGAGGGCAGACCTCTAACTGTTTTCCTAAGGATTTCCCTTTTAGCTAGTTCTAGGTACCTCTAACTTACCTGTGGTGAATCTTATTCTCAGGCACCTGGCTTCTCCCATGCATTGTCCATCACATCTAACATGAAACCAAATCCATAAAGCATGAATTGCAACACTGAATGTTGAGGAGGTTTATCCTTAAGAGCATCAGGGCTGGGGTCACCTATGCCAGTATGGGAAAAACATTTTAAAAAAGAAGGAAGGAAAAGACAGTATCATAAACAAAAGTTCTTGCACTGTGTTTTTGTTCAGGTAGTTTTTTATGCGAATGGTATGACCCAAATGAGCAGCGGGCTCATAGAGCCTTTTTGTGCTGAGGG
The DNA here is from genome assembly GCF_964195595.1 of Calonectris borealis. Lineage (NCBI taxonomy): Eukaryota > Metazoa > Chordata > Aves > Procellariiformes > Procellariidae > Calonectris > Calonectris borealis. The sequence goes on from NC_134325.1 coordinate 10,753,090, forward strand.
GCTGGCAGGTGGTGGTGTACTAGTAGAGTGCAGCCATGTACCACTACTCTTTGCTAGTACGGACAAGATTAGATGAAGAAACATTGCCCAAGGAAGGGGTTACAGGCTTCTAATTTTGTCTAACTACTACCCAGTGTTTCTTCTTTACTTGCCTTCGGCAGTTAGAAGTGACTCAAAAGCCTTTACCTGACTATAACTATGTATGTAAGGCCATTATTATTAATAAATCAAACTGCTTCCCTTTGTATGTGCTTGGAAGGAGTTTAACATTGCTGAATGCTCTACTGCAGCTAAGAACACAGCCATTCTGAGTTTCAGTTCTTTCCAACAGTTACTGATGTCAGTTCTGAAATACCTCTATTTTACAAGCCATTTAATGGCTTACTTTTAAAATTCACCAAAGCTCAGCTGGGGCCTGATTTTCAGTGAACCTCAGTTCTGTACCCACAAGGAATTTAGATGACACTGTGACCTCATATTAAGTGAATAAATTAAAAAGATTACTTTTTAAAACTATTGATTGCACCTGACAGACATTTGGGATACAATATCTTAAGGCACAAAAGTTGTACTCATTTGTTTTTAGAATATTTTGGAAGTTGACTTGTGGACAAGTTGGGAGCTTGGCTCTTCAGCTATACCAGAGACCAAAAAGTTGCAAGAACTACCAGAGCTGGGGAGAGGATTTTTATATGTAAATCAGAAAGAAGAAAGAACTACCGGAGGGCAGTGTGGTAGATGCGTTTGCATTAGGAAAGTGTGATGTGCTAGAGGCGTAAAGAGCAGTTAAAAAATGGGATGGTACTGAGTTCTGCTGTTACCTTAGCTACTGTGAGGATTGCTTTGACTTCCCATAACAATTTCCAGTTGGTAAAAAGGAAGTACTAATGCTTAGGGCACAGGGGTGGTGTGAGGATCAACTGCTTAGTGTTTATAAAGTGCTTTGAAAATGATAAATGTTATATAAATCAGGAAATGCTGACAGACATCATCCATCTGGGACTGATCGTGAAAAATAACAAATTAACTAATTTCTTCAGGATCTAGAGGGTAAAAGAAGCACATAAAACATACAAGGCTGTGCAGGTGGTAGAGTAAGTGCACTTGTGAGGTCACCTAAGATGAAATCATACGTGAAATGAGGTCAGGATTCTCTATGTTTATGATAAGCATTTGTCCATTACATCATCTCATTGTTTGACACACTTCTACCCAACTATTTAATGACCATTTTCAGGACCTGTGATTCACAGTTCCTTATGTGTCCCACTTACCTGTGACACCCACTGTGGGCAGAGCGCTTTGCCCTATGTGCCGTGTGGCACACAGCCGCGAGCCGTGAACACTTACTGACTAGTGTGACTTGTGGTCGTCCCTGTCTTCCTTCTGCCAAAACCTGTTCGTTAAGACTGTACAGCTATTCCCCCACCTTTGGGAGGCATTGCTCTTCCTGCAGGATACCTGTTTGAGGTGGTCCTCTATTTCCATGGACCACTTCAAACACTGGCAATGCGTCCTGACTGGCTGTCTATGGGATGTAACGCATCATGAGCATATAAGCAGAAAAGCCAGAACAAAGAGAGCATTTGCAATCAGGATTAAGCTTCACAGCAGCCAGTCCATCCACTGGAGCTTGCAAAGCTGCAAAACTCTGACTTTTAAGAGCATTGAACAGTTGTTTTAATTTCAAGTAAGTAACACTGTCAGTTCAGTTACTGTTTGTCATTACTGGAACATGACAGAGAAAAAGCAGTGAGAGAAGAGACATCCTAATATTAAAATTAAAGGTGAGGTTCCTATTCTGATAGACTAGAGCACCAGCTAGCCTCAGTGGCTCCTACATCTTCAGATGACTTTTCTTTTTCCTGTTTCCAAAACTGTCTTCCTAAATACAGGCTAGATGAAAAGTATTTGTGGTTCCCCCTGGGAAGGATGAGGAAAGGTCAGGATTTACATGGTGATATTTACTACTACAAATTCTGTAATGGCCATTCCAGAAACTTGATTCAGTAGTTCTCATCCCCGTGAACTGAGTCCATTTAACTACATATCCATACACCATTGTGATTTCCCAGCAGCTTTAGGTAATTTTTTTCTTCTTTCATTACCCAACCAACTGTAAATTACTCTCTGTAATTTTCCTACCAAAAAGCCATGTAAGCCTGGCCTTCAAGGATTAGTTGCAGTAAGGAATGCATTACCTCCTTTAGATTTCCTTTTATACTCATTTGAACATCCAGATAGTAAAGTTTAACACGAAATAGCAATATATTCTTCTAAGAGTCCCTTTCCTTTGCCTCTCCTCTCCCGCTTGCCCCCTTCAAAAGTAGAACGACTGAATCCTGCTAGGTTTGAATCGCCTCAGAAATAGTGCTGTGCTCTCTCAGCTCCCCTGTTCTGTCCTGAACAAACCCTGAGCTTTGCAGGTGACTATATTACACCAGAAGAACATGCACTTAGAAAATAATGAGGCAAGAGGAACTCGGGTACTTTTTGCAGGTCTCATTATGCAGATGACATAGAAGAGAGCATGATAAGAGGATGTATCTCTTCTGACTTTTTTCTTTCTTAGCAACATCACCCTTAACACCTCTGCAGAGCTCAGACTTTCTCACTTTGGTTTTCTCCTGATTTTATTTACCATGTGTGATTCTACCTGCATTATGAATCGAGAAATGGAAAAATCAGTGTAAAATAAGGGTAACTACATTCTAATTGGGCCTTCAGTGTGCAATCTGTCCTACCTGCCTTGGTCATATATCAGGTATCCCTTCCACTTCAGATTAAGTTTGGTTTTGTATTTATCAGAACTTCCAATGATACTTTGGACTCTGTATGCATAAGGAGCGTTGAACAACTCTTCCTTGTCTGGGACAGTTTGTTTTCACTTTAGACACTGTCACTGTGGTTCACTGGTTTTGGTAGCCTTTCCCACTGTCTGGCAAATTCTCCCTCAGCACATGGCTTCCCAGGGGTTGGGCGAAGCAGCAGCCCATGTGTGCTGCCCTTGGTGTGACAGGGGAGGCGGCCTTTGCGCTCCCCGCCTGGGGCCGAGGAGCCTCAGCAGGAAGCGCGGCTCAGCTTTTTGCCAGCGGCTCCATGTCGCCCGAGTGCCTGCTTATGCCCAAAGTTGTTTATAAACGGATAGGTCCAAATGCTGCACGGATTTACACCTTTTGCGGTCTCAGCAAAGTCGATTGTGAAAATGGAATTTGTCTTACTGCAGAAGGAGTCGCTATCTCTGGTGAAGCTGCCTGGCATCTTCTATTTCTTGTCTTAAGATGGTATAATGACTCCCGTGTTTGCTGCTGCTCTTTGAAATTTGGTTGGTTAATGACTTTACCGTCCCACAACAGGCTTCTTCCCATACGAACGGTGTGGACAGATGCCCAGGCCAGGCCTAGCAGGGAACCAGATCTGTGGGACCCATGGCCTTTGTGGGGGTGGCAAGGTGGCCATGGGCTGATGCGGAAGCAGCAGCATCACAGGGGACAAAGGCAAGGCCTGCCCATGAAAGGACACACCGCCGCCTCTGAGGCGGAGGCAGGTGGTGGAGAGCCGGCCGGGCACCACAGGGGTGTGCTGGGACAAACTGACACCAGGAATGGTGTTTGTGTGTCCTTCTCCGTGGCTGGAAAAGGCCTACTTGGAAATAATTAGTTTTGGAAAGAAGAAAGTCTGGCCCCTGCCTCTCCCTGTAAAAGTTACCTGTGGAGTCATTTTGGTGACATAAATGAATGCTTGTGAATGACCTTGTACAACAGCTCTCACAGCAGATGGTGCTTTGAAATATTCTTTGGATGTAGATTTTGAGCATCATCCAGAGGAAGCCTGTAATGGTACTTAGGTGGTTAAGACAAACATTAAGGTGTCTTTTATTATTATTGTTATTGTTATTTTTATTGCTATTACTATTACTATTATTATTCAGGTGTCTAGATAAGCATTGAGGTTTCCCAGAATAGGTACCCACCTAAAAACCATTGAAATCAAAGAAATTAGGCACTTAGGTACTGAAGAGGATTGAAAATACCTACACCTAATTTCAAGCATCTAAATACCATTAGAAATCCGGGCCAAAGTGAAGAGAGGGAACAAAATATGCCATCTGCATATTAAGCAGGCTGAGAAGTGCTCAGAAACCTGAAATTTTGATGAATCAAAGTAAAGAGATCCTTTGGGAATTTGAATAGGAATTTTTTTTGTCCTTTTTTCCCCAGCAGAAAATGATGGTAACACAACAAAATTTGTAGTGCAAAATATTTTTTAAAAGCCCAATCACCCAAGTGGTTTTCACAGTAATTTGTTTCAATCAGTGGTGCTAAGAATTATTGCTATCAGTAGAAGGAATAGGCTGCTGTGCTTACATTGTTTGCTCCAAAGCAGGACAAGAGCTGCACCATTTTGATGTTAGTGATTTCATCAGTGGGAGAAATACACAGCCCTGGACTCTGGTGGTGTAATTTTAAAAGGCTCTCAGTTCACTTTTAGAAATAAGCAACTAGAATTGTCTGAAATTATATATTTCTACTCTCTGTACTATTTTAACTCAGTTGGGCTCTGAGGCCGTGGTTCATGTCCTGGCTTCCTCTCGATTCAATTATTGTAATTCATTATTAAACTGTTAATTGTTTTCATTCTTTATACTGTCTGCTGCTTTACAAAGCTCAGCAGCTAGATTTATAATATGGAGAGCTCTGTTCCATTACATTAGAGCTTCCCCATAGTATTTTTGTTGGCATATTCAATAGCATATTGATTTGGGTATTTAATTCTTTGCACACTATAGATAAACCCTAATCTACATACTACTTATAAGCATTTCCTGAGATTAGCGGTTTTCCTAATCTGAACTGCAATCCAAATACAAAGTTTTAAAATTCTTGCAGTGCTTGTAACCAAAACGCTGTATCCAAGCATTGTTGAGCTTTGAGGTTCATTCCAAGTCCACAATGGGCTCTGGATCTAGAATTTGCGAAGTCCATCTTGTTTTTGTCTGCCAGTAATCTCTAGGCAGATGAGAGTTTACTTATTTCTAGAGTAAACTAGGAATTCTGTTAACCCTGTATCTTTGGGTACCATTTCATGTCTTGGAGACTTAAAAGCATCATCTGTCTTTGGGTGGCTGGGATGAAACAAGTAAGTTATGTGCCCTCTACCTGGCATAGCTAACGGCAAAGAGGAGGAGAACTACAACTCTTCTGTTAGGGTCCCTAATGCCCCCTACTATCAGTGGTCTCATTAATGAAGTCAAAAGTGGTTCTTATATGTAAACCACAATCCAGCCTCCATGTTATCTTTAAGTATGGTCACACTTGCCTCTGCCCCAGTCTCAATAGGACTTGCACTCAATATTTTACTGACATATATGAGACTTGATAGTACTACAGACCTTTATTCTCTAATCATATATTCTTTTGCTTGTTCTTTCTATTCTTCCTTACCTTACTCCTTTCATTGTTAAGCTAATTCCCTTTCCTCACTGCCATCTCCTGTTTCTATCTGCCATCTTCCTGCTTTTCTTCTCATAAACTACAGTCTCCCTTTCTCTCCCAGCTGGTTTCCCTTCAGCTGTTCTTTCTGCCCCGTCAATTCCTTTTCTTCTGCAGGTTTCCCTTTCTCCATTTTTATCCCCCTTTTTAACTTTCTTTTTATTCTTCCTGCCTTCCTTCTCTAGACACAAATATTTCTCTCACTTTCCCTTCTTTCCTCTTTTCTGTGTCTCTTCTCTTTCCCCAGTCTCTCTCCCTGAAGTCTTTTTATTGGTGTCTGCCTCTTGAATCTCATTCTTTCTCTTTCTTAATATATTTTCCCATATTCCCCACTTGTATGTCTCCTTTCTAGCTGAGATAAGCATTTGTCCCCAGGAAATGCCCCTGTCTGGGCTTGTCCCAATGTCCCTTTGTTTTCTTCAGCTTTTGTAATTCTCAGCACACCTGTATGCCTGAAGAAGCCATTCATCAATAAACACACGGCAGGCAGTTCATCAGGGCAAGTTCTTTGTGTATGAATGTGCCTCCAGTGTACCTTCCTTCTTCATCCACAGGGCCTCCAAAGAAGCCTACCCTCGCATGAAGGCAGCGGCTGGACTAACAGGCTGGATGATACTCATGTTGTCTTTCCTCATCCTCACCTTCTGCCAAAACGCACAGACCTCTCGCCCCAGTACACAATTTTTTTCTGTCAGAAATTCATTGGGATTCCCAGTATGTATTTTTTGAAGTGACTGCCAATATGGTATGGCATGACATGGCATGACATGACATGATGACATGACAACCTACAGGATGTATGAACCAAGAGGCAAGAAAGATCAATACTTGACAGAGTTTCCCTACCTCAGTTTTCAGAGGTCATTGGTTTTACCTGGAGCTTTGCTGCCTGTGAAGAACACTAATGTACAAAGTTTCAGAACCTGAGAAATAATCAGAATTTTGTGAGCTTTCCCTGCTGCTCGCAGTTAACAGCAAAATGCGCAGGCATCAGGTAAATTTAATTATTCTTCTTGAAAGAGTTGTGAATGGCAAAAGAGCTACTGAACTGTCTGTCTGCAGATACCGGCAAACAGTACAACCTGGTTTAAGTTTGATTCGTGTTCACCCACAACTGTGGGTGTAGAAACAAACCCCCTTTTTTCTTTTCCACTAGGAGAGCGTAATCCTGCAAATTTTTCATCACTTTCATTTGTGAGAGCTGCTATAGGTAAGAAGTTTTCAAACTCTATTTATCTATTGTCCAAAAATTTGCTATTCTCCCTCCATGTGTACATAGCTATGATACCTTTTGGGCCCTGCACAGGCATAAAAGTTAGAGTCAGTATTCTTGGTATTTCTCTACAAGCCTTATGGAAGAAAAAAATCACATTCATTTAAAGATGTTTCACATTTCTGTGCGTGCAGTGAACATAGTGGAGTGAGTTTAAGTCTAGTGATTAAAAAAATCTATGGTATAGGTGTTCGGGGGCAATGTTTTTTCCCATTTTTCTGTTCCAGCTTTGGAAAAGAGTCAGAAAATTTTGTGTACACTCAAGAGACTATGGCTTTCGTATAGACAACTGCAAAGTGATTGAATTTTACAAATTGTGCAGACACTTAGACACTTATTAGATAATATTACCAGAGCTATGTGGAAAGGTGGAGGGGAAGAAGAAAGAAATTCTGTGTGTGTGTGAGGGGGTTCCTTGTAGCTTACTTTGGGGAAGAAATTTTTCAGCCAGTGTGGAACAGTGTGGGGAAAAAATATCCTAAAATATGTTCATTTTTGCATTCTCGCAATCCTTTGACCAACATCTGCTCAAACTTTGGCTCCATGTGATATTGTTACTTGTTGCACACCATTTCTGTAGGGTTGAGTTTTAGTAGATTTCAGTCAGTATAATTCATGTGATCAGTGGGAACACTGCATCTTCTGCTTGCCCTGCCTATCATACACACTCTGTGCCTGGTCCACAAAGGTAAAAAACAGTCGCAACCTCTGTGTGAACTGCAAGGTGAGCTTTAAGCGACTCATTTTCAAGAGGCTGTGGGTCAGTCACAGGCTCAAATGGTGGCTGTTATCAGCATGGCTTTCTTACAAGATTGGTACTGGGAAAGCATCAGAACGAGCATGTTTCTGGTATTCACAGAGACACATGCTCAGCATCTTTTCTTAACGTCATACACAAGTAATATACAGGGCATTTATTGTGAATTCCACCAGCATGTCATGAAGGTACATGTGATATGAGCATGTTAATGCTGTCTGATGACACCAACATGTGGTTCTTCTGAGGTTGTAATGTGATTTTCCTGACATCTCCAAAAGTGGTAGCCCTGCTGGGCACACTTTCAAAGATGGATAGGAATGTATGTTTGCACATCAAAATAGGCAATTTATTTCACAAACAGGCACCGAGGTATCCAGTTACCCATTTTGCTTATGCAAATATGAGTTTTCACAAGCAGAACAGCTGTGCCTGCCCTGTGATTATTTCCATAAGGTAGCGGATTGTTAACTGATGGAGCCATGCCTTATGATAACGCCTGGGGAGTGTTCCGCCATTACAAGAAGGGTAAAGATAGTCTAATGGCACTTAGGCTCAACAAGAGTGGTGCAAAACTTGCATTGTAAAGACTGAAGCTGGGGCCCGTTTTGTGAGAAGGGTCATGACCTGGATTCAGGGTGAATACTGTGGCCCCCTGGGCCATGCTGTGTCCACGTTGATTTGAGGTGTGATGTGTACAAAGCCTTCCTGCTCACCCCCTGCTCTGTTGTGGGTGCTGCGGGTGGCCTTTGGGGCACAGGCCTGCATTTCCTGGGGACTGGCAGGGGTTTGTGTGCACAGAGCTCTGTGGTGCACCCAGGAGTTGGACGTGTGTGTGGGTAAGCTGGGCTTCCCAGGGGACCCTCCCCATCCACCAGGGTCCAGGGCCCAGCCAGCTCCTCTGACCCACTGCAGACCTTCGTTGCAGACCCCTGTTGCAACCCCATTGCACACCCTATTGCAGACCCGCGCTGCAAGCCCATTGCAAAGCACAGCAGACCCCGTTGCGGGACCCCGTTGCACAGCACCGCAGACGCCCGCCAGGCGGGTGGCCGGCGCGGTGCCCCGAGCTCCCCTTCCCGCTCCCCTCCCGCCGGGCCCCCTCCCGCGGGCTCCCCTATGAGGTCAGCGCGGCGCGGAGGCCCCGCCCGCCGCCCCGCCCGCCCGCCCGCCCGCGGCCGCAGGGGGCGGCGGGCCGCGCTCCGCCCCGCGGCCGCCCCGCTCCCGCGTTCATTTCATTCCTCCCCTCATTCCGCGCATTCCTCGCATCGCTGGCGCCGCGCAGCCCGGCCGGGAGCCCGGCCCGCCCCGCCGCCGGCCGGGCAGCAACTCATCCTCCGAGGGCTCCGGCCGCTGGCCGCCGGCAACCTACCGCCGCGGTATAAATAGCCAAGCGGCGGATTAAAAATAGGCGCGGGGCCATAAATAGCCGGGGCGGCCCGGGGGCGGCGGGCGAAGTTTGCCGTCGGAGCGCGGCGCGCTGGCGGTGCGCGGAGGGGGGCCGCGGCGCGGAGGTAAGAGGGGGCCGCGGGCGCGCACGCCGCGCCGCCGGCGCTTTGTGCGGCGGGGCGGGGGGTCGGTCCCGGCCGGCGTCGGCCCGGGGGGCCCGCGCCCCCGCAGGTGCCGGGGCAGGCGGGAGAGGGGCCGCGGCAGGGGAAGAAGTTGTTTCCCGCGGAGTTTCTGCCGCTGCGGGGCCGCGGCCGGAGCTGCAACAGGCGGCTGCTGCCCGCCCCGCGCCGCTCCGCTCCCCCTCGCCGCCGCCGCTGCTCGCACTTAGTTGCCTGAGTCACCGCTCTGCAGCCGGGCGCGCACACACACGCGCGCACACACACACTCTCTCTCTCTCTCTCACACGCACTCGCGCACCGATCCTTGGCATTTTTCACATTTTTTTCCACGGGGAAGCAAGAAGTTAGGAGCAGCCCCAGGCTCGCCGCAGACGCTCGCAGCCCTCAGGAGCAATCCCCCGGCGGTGCGGGCTGCCGAGCGGCCCGGCCTGGCTCGGAGCTCTGCTCGGTGCGCTGCCCCGAGTTTTGCTTTCCTTCCCCCTTTTATTTTCCTCTAAAAGATGAAAGAAGGAATGTCCTTTTTCGCTGCTTCTTCTCCTTCTCCAGAGCTGCTGCTGCCGCTGCTGCTGGTTAATTGCACATTCAAGTGGAAAATTTTCGGGAGTCAGCAGAAACATTGTATCCAAAAAAGACAAAGTCGCAGTTACAACAACACCGAGGAGATTGTCCCTGGAAAACTTCCTTTCGGTAGGAACCATAGGGGTTTTTATTTATCCGTAACGTTTTAAAGAGATCTATTCTACAGATGTCCACAGTGCTGATGCGGAGGGCCGGTGGCAGCCTTTGTTCACAGAAGGAGCGTTTTCAAAGGAAGTACACTTCTAAGGGGGAGGGAAAAAGTTATACAGTACGGCTTTTGTAACAAAATTAAAACAAAGCGGCCCCCTCCAAACAACTAAACAAAAACAACGCGGAGAAATAAAGCGAGAGGGGGAAAAAACCCCTCTATTTTTACCGAGTAAAAAAGTTTGCGCTCCTACCTCAGTTGAACATAATCCTAGTCATGATTTTTCTCCTCTTGAAATCTGTTTTAAGTTGAATGGTGTTACAGTATAAAAATATTTATGAAACAATGAAATACCAGCCACCCATGTTTCTCAGGAGAGTTGTTAACTTATTAGAAACAAGTGCCTGCCTTTGATATGAAAAAATGAAAAGTGACCTCCAGAAGTGCTGGAAAGTTAGGGAGCAGTTCTGTTCTACGCTTTCTGAATGTAAATGGCTCCCAGTAATTTTTAACTGTTCGTTGTTGAACACCATCTGGGAAAGAAAGGCCAAGAAACATCAGATTGTACTGGCATTTTCTGATGTAAAATAGTATATATAAGAAATGTAAGCTGAAATGGCAGAGCCTCAGGGAAAAAAAGTACCTATACAGCTGTATTCCTGTCTAACAGAAGCATATTTGCTTTCCCTTAGTGCTGATAAAGTTTAGAAACGCAGTATTGCCAGTTAGCGGTTTTACAGAGATATCTAACCTAGATAATGGCAAAGTTTGGAGCCGTATGGATAAAATACTATTTTCTCTAGCTGAATGTTCAGTTATTATGCAGTACATCTAGTATGGAAATCTCTGTGGGAATGCCTCTTACAGGAAAATTCATGTAAATAACTAAGTGCTACCTGCAATTGAATATGAAAACAAAAATTATTATAATTACATTAGAACTTAATTTAAAATTATGTAGGATTCTTCTTATAACCCTAGATTGGGAATGCATGTCTGTAATGTATGATGTATTCTGTCTCTATAAATAGTTGGGGAATACCATTACAGGGATATTAGATTGTACTGATGGTAAAATGGTGCTATCAAAAATGACACAGACCTGTATATTAAATTACTTCTGGGGGCGGGAGGGAAGCTTGCATGTTTGTTTGTATATATATATGTGTGTGTGTGTGTATACATTTATATGTACACACACATATGCAGACTTTATTTGGGAATAGAAATACAGGAATTAATGTGAATGTTCTTAAAATACAAAATTGAAGATTTTATATTTGGGTCATATTTTGAACTTACAAGTTTTTAAAATCATGAAATGATTTTTATTAAGGGTAAACTTTTTTGAAGTGCATTTATTTTTCACTTCATGGTAAAACATGTCTTTTCACACTGGACTGTTTTTTAATTAGGTCATAAGGCATGTTTTATACCAGTAGGGATAGTTCTGCACTTTGTCTGCTGCAGGTTTTTATCAGCTGACCAAGCAGAAATTTTGGATGCAAAGGATTTATTTCAATTTTTCTTCTTGGTAATCTAGAAGTACCTTTGGAAAGGAGTTTATTGCTAAACATGTTAGGTGTATTTTGGGCATCAATTTTACATACGCTGCTTTGGTGAAGTAAATATTATTAGCCTTTGCACCCAGGAGAGTGTAACAACAGCTCCTGAGATTCAAATTACGGTTTTATATTCTGTACAGTTTCTTAGTCAGTGCTGAGTGGGGTGTATGCGAGCAGTGAAGCAGAGGAAAAATGTTGATTTGACAGGAGTCTTAGTAAAGGCAGCCTCTGCTTAAAGGAGTTTTAATTAAACAACTAAAAAAGAACAACAGAAACTTAATTATGAACTAGACCTGCCGTGAGTTTCCAGCTAAGAAATGATAGCATATTGTGATGTGTGGAGATGTGTGAGCATGTGTGTAACATGTTTGGTATAATTTGTAACTAGTGTTTTTTTGTTGTTGTTGTTGCTGGACGGTGTAGTGGTTTTGGATATCGTTAAAGTGGTTTTTAGGCTTCGTTTGTCCATGCCTGAAAAAGTTAAGCTCAGTTAAATCACATGCAGGGGAAAAAAGATTCCTTCCTTCTTTCTTTTTAAGCTACCTTTGTAGATCATACTGTAAGGAAACTTTCAAGATATAGTACAGGCAAAAGTATAATAAAGACTTCTGGAGCTACAGAGAAATTCTGGTGTCTTTCATTTAAAAAAAGAAAAAAAGTGAAAGGTAAAAATATGTATTTGTGTATTATGATATAGTTGTCAGTTTTCAATCTATAAAGTAGGATGGTTACACTGTTGGAACAATTTCGCTAGAAGTAATCTGATTTTATTGGAAGGTGCCTAAGACTGTTTCCAAAACACGAAGATTTTGTGTACAGTTCTGAATATGTGTGTTTGGGAGAAGGTTACCTTCAAACAGTACGTTTTGAACGCATGGTTTCTGCCTGTATGTACACATGCATACATCACTCTCTTCATCTGGTATTTCGTCATGACGATAGTATTGATGCTATATCTTTCCAGAGGTGGTTTAAAAACTGTCTTTCTGAAGTGATTCCATGTATTTAAGAAGAAAAGGTTTGCTAGATCCAATCCTTACTCAGGTTAAAGTGGCTGGGATGACTCATAGGAATAAACATTCGCTGGATGAAATACTAAGATATTTACAGCATATGCTTTATGTACATGGTTAGTATGATATTTGATGTCTAAGGAAGGACATGGGTGCTATTCTGTACCTTTGATTAAAAAGAATATCAGATTTGACACACAGGCTTTTTCAAATTTTTGTACGGGGCTTATGTTCTGCTTTGCTCGTTATCTGTCTAAAACTTGCAGGCAAATTTCTATTAAAAGTTGGTCGCTCATTCCATTTGTGCTCTTATTCATAGCATGTGCAAATATGAGGTGAGGACTGACTTTTTAAAACTCTGGTCTAAATTCAGGTTAATTCCGTCGGCTTCATATGGCCTGTTGCTGTATTATGTTGGCTGTAATGAGGGTGCAAATTGGCCCATTAAACATGATTTTGAAATCCCCAGTTCATCAGAGGGGGACACTTTTGCATGAGAGAAATAGTAGTTACTTATTTCTGGGATTTGAGATTTAATTACTGTTTTGTCACCATGCTGCACTTTGCCATTAGTGCTGGCCTCAAGTAGGAATGTTTTATATTCCTAAACTAGAGTCATTTACTATTAAAAAAAAATAATTTAAGTGAGTCTCACAAAATTTTAGAACCTGCAAGAGGTAAATCATCTCCCTGAAAGAAATGGCTGTTAGAGGTTTTGTGGCAGTTTATGCAAGTACTGTATAATTTAAATTGTATCGTGTGATATATGAACGGTTTAATGGCATTATTTATTGTAAAGCCAACTGACTCTAAGCCACACTGAAGACACATTTTTAGAAGAAAAATCTCTGCAATAAATTCCCACTTTATGACCATATCTTGCTCTCTGTTCTTGCACAAAACTCCTTTTGACTTTTGCAAGTGGAACAAGGATGGAATAATATTTCCTGGAATAATTCTGTGTTTGGTTTTAATGATTGCTCATTTCCAAAACATAAGAAAGTGAAAATTTGCAGACTTCAATCCTTTGAGGCACCAACTTCAAATCTGCTCCTCAGATTTGTTGTGTAAAATTCAGCTAGGAGTTTTCTAATTGAATACCCCGAACCTCTCTTTGTTTTTGTATGAAATCCTGATCCCACTGCAATCACTGAGAGTTTTACCTTGTTATTGGAAAAGCCAAAATTTCTCTTTGTGTTGATAGAGATTCGGCAACTTTTATACTATATCAGGTTATTAAAGTTCCACCAGAATTATATTAATTTTAAAATACAGGGATTGAAGAAGCGGAAGAGAAAGAAGGCAATGAGCCTGTGTCAAAATCTGGCTCCTAACAACTAATTTGAGATATTCTACACAGGAAGTCTATGAATGTCTCAAAGAGTAACCCGTCATGTGCTACATGCCCTTATTTGTTAGATGAATTTTTGTACATATGTCAAGAGCGTGGTGAAAATCCGCAGAGTGTGTAAAGGGTTTATAGATGCTTGCCCGGTTGGTGCAGGGCTGCAACCCCATTTCCTAGTCTGTCCAGCTTGTGTCTGGGTTCGTCAGAGGCAGCCCATTTTAGTTTGGCTCCCATCCAGTCAAAGGTATCACCTACAAGTTTTTGTTCTTTGTCTTCTAGTCATTGTTTACTGGAACAACGTGATTATTCCTTCTGTATCCTGTTGTACCTTTCCAAATGGCCTTCTTAGATTTCTAGCTCTTATTAGCTCTTCGCTAAACTTTCGAATCGGAGATAGTCTGTGCAGCAGCAGAAGCGTATAAGCACAAAATACAAGTTTATTTGCTAGCAGGTCAGAAGATAGAATGTGAAATCTCAGTGTGCTGGGAGGGGGAAGGGAAGGAAAGTTTAGGATTATGTGTAAAACTATTAAAATGCTATTGACTGGGAATCTAAAACAATGACGAGTGCTGTTGTTTTTACAGATACATGAACTGAAAACTGCTGCTAATGATGGGAAATGTTAATTATGTGAGAACATATTGAACTTATATTCTCTGGCATGAACTTTTTTAAATGCATCAACTGTGCTGCCTTTTATGCGCACAGCTTTCTAATTATCATAATTCAGTACAGCTCTGGCTTTTGGAAAGAGTTCAAGTGCAATCTCAACTTAACATGAAAGGAGGTTTTTTTTTTTAAACTGAGAATGTTCAAGAACAATTTGAAAAGATAATCTAAAAATGCTACATACTTAGCTGGGTATAAGTCAGAAAATAAATATGTTCCCATAACTGCTTATCAAAGCAGAACAGATTATTAGAACAGAAAATTATCTATTTTTCTCATTATGTCTTTCACACTCCTACAGAATACAACTAAAAACACATTTTCATAATTGAATACCATAGACAGATCTACTATATATTGATTGATAGTAGTTTTTATTTTGTCCATTTTTGAAATGATTAACTGAGTGGATTACTGTGTTGTTATTAAAAGATTTTTCCTCAAATAATATGTAAGTAACAAAGATTTCATTTTCTTAAATTAAGCAGGAAGACAACTTTCATGATTTTTTTTTTTTTTTGTATTGACTGATGGTGTTTCTGTAACGTATTAAAGTCCCATTGTAAATCTTCCTTATCGGTCAGTATTCACACCTTGTCTTTGTGGAGCTTGAGGGGGTTGTAAATACCAGGTCTTTCTAAAGCTTTCAAAAGTGTTTGGTGTTTTTTTTTTTTAATGAGTGGAAAATAAATTTTATTTAACTTGCACTTGAATTATCCTTTCACAGATTTTTTTAAATTTGTTTTTGGTTTTTTTTTTTTTGGTATGTGATCAAATTGTTAGTTTCCGCTCCCCCCGCCCCCCCCCCCCCCCATTTTACCCAGTTTCTAGCTGAAAAAGAATCAGAATTTTTTTTTCATACTTGTCTTTTCCTTTACTACAGTACATGCTACATTTCTAAAATGCAAAGAAAGCCCCAGTGAAACAAAATGACTTCATTTGAGCTGGCACTTAAGAGCAGAATTCACTTCCATAGTGCTGAAATAAAAGAAGCCAAGTGTTTTAAATAGCCACTCCCCTAGGCCAGAGTGTTTTTAGAAAAGCTCATTGTCTAGATTTGAGCTGTAGCAGTATGCCTGCCTCTGTTAAATCTCCTGATCCAGACAGCTCGATTTCTAAAGTTGACATCTGGTTTACTCTTTGTTCACCTGTTTAAAAAAAAATGCAAATAGGCGAGTGCGCCATTGCCCTAGAGCTCTGCAAAAAAATAAAAATGCTGTTGACAGTTTGTCAAATAGTGCTTCCAGTCTAAGACTGCAGTAGCCTATTGTTATGCCAGCAACAGGCAACAGAAGTTGTGGCACCATATGGCTAGTATATGCTTCAGATAAGCTATCTGTTAATTTAGCTTATCAGTAGTGTTTTGATATGCTTCATGTTTGAATCACCAACCAGTATGGCCTTGGGTATTTTTGGTGCCAAATTATTCCTTAACATTATAGACATCGCAGTTATTCCCTTGGTGGAATCTCTCGCCATTCATTCACCTCATGGTGCCGTGAACAATGGTGCTTATTTTTGGAATTAGCTGGCATGTTTTTTTACATGGTTGTCTTTCTGTTGGGAGATTATAATTCAGGAATGACATTTCAGTTTTGAGGGGAGAAAATGTCAGAACAGACTTTGGAAGAAAAGGTAAATTCATAGAGGTTTAGTGGATTAAAGCCTCTGTTATGTGTATCTCAATTAAAAAATATATAGTGTTTGGAGACATTAATTAATGGGAGAATGGGAGTTTTATTCATATTTAATCTACCACCACCATGCGTACACATTTTTTGTCCTAAAGCTGGTGTACAGTTTAAAATAAAAGGCAGAACTCTAAACAGTTTCATTTTCCACATCCCTGATTTTACCTTTATTCTTTCAAAAAAAAGTAACCTTTAAAAACAACTATGTCCCTATATCTGCTGTCAGCTGATCTTTGAAGATTTTTATTTTTTTTATTTCTGCTTTTCCCACAATCAACTGAAAGCCTTGTAGTAGACTTGAAGATTCAATGGAAGTTCCTCCATCTTCCCCCTACCCCCGTCTTTCTTTCGCCGTAATTATTTTGTTGCAGAAAAAGTCTCAAACCATAAATACAGTCTTCCATTCAATGCCGCAGTGATGTCTGTCCGCGTTGCCCTCTGACCTTGCAGCACATTCCTCTGTGTCTTCTGCCCTACAGGCTCCATCTCGTTGTTCCTTACAGGGCACCGCATCTGTCTCTGGTTGCCTGGACCTTCCTCTTTCCTTGGGTATGCACTTGCTTGCTCTTGGGCAGCGCTTGATTACACTCTCCTTCCTTTGGATCATGGTGGCTTTTTGTTTCCCTCCTTTTGCTATCCATCTTGCCAGGTCCTCCTTATCCTATCCCTCCTGCTGCTCTCGTGGACGTGGTCTCGCTGTTGGGTCTCTTTGCCCATGCCAGTTGCCGCGCTGCTTCCACTCCTTCCTTGCCTTGGTTACTGGAAAGAAAGGACCACTTGTGCTTGTACAACGCCTTTCATGTCCAGGATCCTTAATGACCAATAAAAGGATCAGATTCTCTCTCAAAGAAGTTCACAATCATCTTCTGTGGTTTGCTGACACCACTTTTTTAGTAATGAAAGGAGGTCAAAGGGAAGAAAATTTTTCTCCTGTTCCTTTGGAACAGAGAAATATGACAGTCCGTAACAGTGGCCATTCTTTAATGCCCCACTGAAGTCCACCCAGATGAACTGCATGGAAAAATGCAGGAGCTGGCAGAGCACCTGGAGGCCAACCAGGCGGGCAGTGAAGTGGAGGTGATGCTCCCACCTCTCCGCTGTGCCTGAGTCGACATGGACACCTGCAGAAAACAACAAAGGTTTCCTGCCCTAGGCTTGGCATCTAAGGCTGCTAACAGAGGCTTTTAGTTTCTCTGCAGGGACATGAAATCTAATGTCTGTCCACTTAGAGCTGGTTTGGGGGGTTACCTCAAATTTTAAATCTGTTTTAAATTCGGATTTAGAGTTCAGGTCCATGGTGTGACTCATGCAGTTGGATGATAATGGCATTTTTTGTGTTCTGGCTCATTGCAGATTAGACCTGTGATCTCTCATTCTGGTGTGATTGGGGGGAAGGTAAGCGAAGAGTCTAGGAAAGGAGAGGTATTGAGACTTGAGTTCTCTGTGAGGCATGTGTGCATCTTCCCTATAAGTAATTTCTAAGTGCTTAACTGTGAGAGGCAGTTTTCAGTCCACTAATGTATCTAGTTATCACCCATAATGAGTATGGTTGTCTTTGGACTGATGGAGCCATTAAAACATAACTAATTATGTTTATTTAGTACAATAAGATGCATCTTTCATATGATTGTGGGGTTTCCATGTTTTGTTTTTTTTTTTTTGCTTAAACTTCAGAGCCTGTGAAGTTTTAGTTGATTTGGTAGCTGCTTGACTTGGCTTTACTAGTGTTTCATTGGTTCCAGTCATTGTTTTGTGATAGGCAATCTATAGCTCCAAATAATGTGCATTTTGCTCTTTAAATTGACTATTATTTATGCATAGTAATTTCTTGCTCTGCTTAGTGGCATATTTACTATATGCTTACTGACCAGTTGTAGATAAGCAGTTGAAGAGGCACATTTGAACAACAATTTTAAAACACGCAGCTTCCTATACCAATTCACTTTAGCCTCTAGTGTTAGTAATATTTTTTGTTGGTGAAACAATGAACCATAAATAACTTTATCTTCCGAAATCTCTAAAAACAATACAAAGAAGTCCAAAGGGTAGTAGAATTATCATAGTTCTTGGTTGCTTGGAAAATTAACTAATATTCTGGCCTCTGAGATTTTGGAAACAAATTAAAGAACCCTTTTTTAGGTAGCAGGCTGCTTTTAATGGTTCTTCTGTATTAAGGAAAGTACAGTATTGTAGGTTATTTATTTCTGGGCATGCAGTACAGGGTGAAGAGCCTGCAATTCAGCTAGCAATGCCTCTGTGCCCTGAGGTAAACTCTATTTCACAAAGGGAATTTTGATTATGGTCTACTGCTCTGTAGCATAGTGGAGGCTTCAAGAGGCAAGTGGTAAATGCTACCAAAGAAAAGCTGGATTGGAGCCACTGACGTCATCTAAGTAAATCTGCTGTAGGACTATAGCCATAAAATGACTGCCAGCCACTGAGCGCACTTTGGCCTTTTCTTGTCAACTGTTTTAACTGCTGGTTTGTTTTTTTTTTTTTCCTCCAAGCAACATGCATTTTGTTTTCTTTTTTTTGTGCTAGTTGTGCACATGCTGAAATATAGAAATGCTAACATCCCCCTCTGTCCCCGCAACACTGTACATAGTGTGTGACTAGCTGCAGCTTGCAGTTCAAAAATTAAAAAGTAAACCAGTAGTTTTCCATACATGAGCCTAGCAGAATTAAGCTTCCATCACAAGCTATTTTTTAGGTGCAAGCCCCTGGCAGTTCAAGTTACAGCATACTGATGAGATTTGTGTTGTGGGCAAAAAGCATTTTGATGCACTGGAGGGCATGCTTCCCTCTGGAAGAACTAAACACGTAAAAATGGCTGGTTTTGAATTCTGAATTAGCACAAAATGCATGTGTTTGTGAGTGCTTATGATCCAGTGTTAGTCATTGCTTTAAGATTGACCTCTGCAGCTCCAGTCACTCCTGAAACAAAATTTTCCTGTTGTTTCTAACACACAAATGTATTGTATCCAGCCGATCTTTTGATGATACTTTTTATACACAGCTAAAGAAACCACGTGCATTAACAACAGTAGCTCTAGGATTCATTGATTAACATGTAGCAGTAGATATATGTGTACCTAAGGATATATCTAAAAATGCAATTGATATTCCACCCGTCCTCCACTTGAATTTCAGCTTATCAGGATTGCAACAAAAGCACTTGGGTTTTTGACAGTGGATTTTGAATTCATTGTCAATGTTCTCTTGAAATGAATTTCCAGGAAGTTTAACATACTATTTTTTAAAAACAGGGTCCACTGTAAAACACATTTATAATTATTAGCTAGTGTGTCCCATGACAATATTTGTTTACTTGATTTATGTACTTTTTTTTTTACTTTAAAATAAAAATTAAGCATCACTGTTTTTGAAGTTTGAGTCTTATGATCAGAAATATATTAAAACCAGTATCTTATCCATGAATCATTAGATGAGTCAGTTCCTGAAACCACTACAAGCCTCACAGTTCTTGGCTACGACTGAAAGCAGGAAATCCAGGCTTCAATAACTTCCTTTCCCAGTACTGGCTATAGCAGTGTTAGTGGTTAGTATATGCTGCTTTTGTAAGCAATAGGAAGATGTATGTCTGAGGAACAAAGGCACTCAAGTCAATTTGCTGAAACTGTTTATAATTTGTGGTCTTGATTTGAATGTCAGGATATATTGGCATATACTACATTCTGTGCTGCAGTACATTTTCCAGCAGGGATATTCAGAATATGAAATAGAGGGAACACATTATGGCACAATTCTTGGACAAAACCCATCTAATCAGTTTACCAGAAAACGGGAAGATATTTTAGTGATATCATACAACTCCTGAACAGTAATGGGAATGAGAACTGAACACATAGGAGTAAATTTAAAATGTTTATTTAGCAGTTACTTTGTTTTATGCTTGTGCAACAAACTATTTTTATTCTGTTTCAGTGCTCCAAAAGGGCTTGAAAAAAACCCAACCCAAACTTGGAACTTGTAAAATAAAAACACATGATTTGTTTTTCAGTCTCCTTTTTTGTAGTGAAAACTGTTTGCCTCCTCATAATCAAGGACACATTGATTGTCTCTATGTCAGTGGAGCATTGTTGGCCCCAGCATCTGCCTCTTTCAATGTGGAGTGCCTGTACACTACGACGTCCATGCAAGAGCATGCACTATTTACCTTTTTGAGCTAACTGGGCCAGATTCAGGTTTGGTACAACGTTGATCTTAATGTGTTTACACCTGGAAAGTATTCAACCCTTTGTTTTTCTTAAATATTATGAAAGAGAGTTTGGTATCTTGTACTTATTGGTTAATTTAACTCTCTAATTAATTAGCAGCACATAAAACCTACCTTCTTTAATTACTCTTTTTGTTCTTCCCTCCAAAAAATTGTTTGTTCGTAACATACTGGGAAGAACACAAGTATTGAGAGCAATAAATTAGTGAGACACAGCATTAAAAAGCTACTTTTGACAGCATTGGTTAAACTGTATATGCAGTGTTGATTAAAAACAAATATAGAACTCTTCATTTAAAGAGGCAGAATGGTTACTGCACATTAGGCAACAACGTCTTTTGTATTAGATAATAATGTGAAATTGCTTTAATAAAGCAAGCTACAAGTTGGATTCTTTCTTAGCTGGTGCAGTTCAGTGTTGGTAAATTGACCTCAGTGTAACTAATGGCCACTTACAGAGTTTTGGAGCCAAATGGCTGACACGGGTCATCCCATACTGGTGTCCAGTGTGGTGCTTTTTGAGCCTTGTGTTTGTCAGGCAGTATGGAAGAGGATTGGGCTGGGGAAAAAGGAGGGAACACAGACCACCTTGAAGGCAGCTGAGTGCTGAGATCCTTTTCATGTGGAGACCCATATCTGTAATACAGACTTTTCCCACCTCCTCCCTCTGTCCGTGCAACTCCATGCCCCGGGGAGAGACCCAGAGAGGGTCTTGCTCAGGCAATGACAATGGAGCCTTTGAGGGACTGTTTTGAGTTATGGGTAAGGTTGCCCTTGGGGGAGAGGAAGAGTCTCTTCTCTGCTGGTTGACAGGTTTGTATCGGCACAGTTTTCATGGACACTTTTCCGATGGCCCATGCCAGCTGCTCTTTTTTCCCACAGTAGGGCTGGTAGCATCTGTCCAGGGACAGGCCGCTGGATGTGCTTTGTCATAATGGAGCTGTGCCTGAGGTGGGTTGCTGGGACTTTCAGCGTGGCAGCGAGCACCCAAGCAACCTGCTTTGTCAATTGGGGGGGATCGGGATTTTTCTTAGAATATTTAATGGGATGCTATTGAGCCATGAAAGTGCAGATAGCATTTAAAAAAATGTACACAGAGTAACTGGTCCATAACTGCAATTCTCTCAGCAGCAACTCCTCTGGTACAGGAAGTGTCTCATTTTTTGATACTAAACTTCCCCAAGTACCTGCTGCTCTGCTTCTGGAGGCAAGCCTACATCAGGCGAGGGAGCTCAGTAGAGAGTTACGTCCCAGGCAAGCAGAGATCTGGGCCATCAAGCTTGTGCAGTGCAGAGCATCACGTGAGCAGAGTGGCTTGGGCTTAGCACAATGTAGCTATATAAACAGCTACACTTTTTTGGAGGCAAGCTGGCTTGTCTCACTCTTGCTTCTCTGTCACATTTTAAGAAAAAGGAGTAGCCTTTGAGAGAAGGGCTAGATGCTTATATCCAGGAAGGAGGCTCCCTGGGAGGCATGCATCATTTCTTCCTTTCTCTTGGCTAGTTTAAGTGGTGCTTTATTCACAGATGCTGTGCTAGAGCACCAGCTGTTTGTGTACACAGGAGAAGAAGCCTCACTCAGGTGTGTCCCCTCTGCTATGGGGAGCCAGGTGCTGATGCTTTGGGGATTGCAGTGTTCAGCATCACACCACCTATTGTGGATTTAACTTACTGCATTGTAATTAACTTCTTGTAATAACAATAATTATAATAATTAACTTAGTGAAATAACAAGGATGTTCTTCACGCTGCTTCTGCATGCTGCTTTTGGGACAGAAATCTTTCTTCTTTCTTGTTTTCTGTTTAAGGGAAAATTTAAGCACTTTAGCAGTGGAAAATAGCAGTGAATTTTCACAGGATCAAAGCACACGTAAAAGCCATTGTTAGTGTTTGCGACCATATGAAGTGCAATTTTCTATTAAGTAATGTTAAACAACTGATTGTTTAAGAACAAAGAAAAAATCCTTCAAGTGGAAAAACCATATAAAAGTTTAGAAGCAGTTATAGTTGTGCTTGATTTCATTTATTTCACTTGCAAAGAAATGTAAATGATTTAATATTGTTTTCCTAGTTGAACAGTCCTGAATATGGGAATTGTAATGCATAAGATCTGGAGATACATTCTGATCAAGTTCATACACTTTAAATGTGTATGAACTGAACATCTTCATGTTACTATCGATCAGAGAGATATCCTGTTGCTCTAATGTGGATTTTGGTTTGGGATTAGAGGCCTAGGGCTTTGAATTGCTTGCTGTCTGTAGACCAAGTCATCAGTGGCTAGTGATTGATTCATTAATTAAAATCAATTTAAATGGATTTGTAAGCCTCATGTAACAGATTATCTTATTAACAGCATGAGAAAGGCACTGTGATCTGCAAGGAATGTGTCGCGTTAGACAAAATATAGCACAATTTTTGTGGGAGAATTTCATGAATTGCTGTTGCTGTAAGTGAACTATGCAAATGAAAGAGCCTTGCTTAAATCCTACATTAAACAGACTCTTCCTGTTGAACATGTTTTTTTTATTTTTTTTGTGAGCCTCCTCCAAAAGACTTGACTTTAATCTTAATGTGTGTGTGCATGCATGTGCGTGTGTTTGTGTACGTATTCATGGTCACAGAGACATGTTAAGTATTGTTGAGCTTCTGATATATTCTGATCTTGGAGATTCTTAGTTTTTCTGTAATATCTCCCTCACCCCATTTAAAAATATCCATAACAAGAAAAATAATTTTCTAAATTACTGAAAACAAAATGACAGAAAGAACATCTAATACTGTTTAATCCACGCTCCGCCTGCTCAGCAGTGCTGTCTGGAGGAGACACTTTGGACAGCTGGAGGGGCCACGCGGGCAGAGGGGAGTTCTGGCAGAAGTGAAAGTGTTGAAGAGATGGCAATAAAAGCTTTCCTGGCTGGGAGAGGGGAGGCTCGTCTGTCATCTTTGCATTCGTTTTGTAACCTCTTTTTACATCAAGATGTATAGCAAGTCATTCCAGGCATCTATATATGTATTATTATGCTCTGTGATCAGGCTTCAAGAATATCTAAGCCAAGGTGTCAGCAAAATCAATGGGAATTTTGAATTTCGTTTCAGACAGAGCAGGGTTGTTGCTTCCAAATCATAGCCTTGCCCACAACTTTTCAGTAATCTCAATAATGTGTGTACTCTCCATTCTGATTTGTAACCCACGCTTCTACAGGAAACGAGATTCTAAATTGTGCATGCTACATTGTAGCATCACTTTACATATTTCTTCCCTAGTTCGTGCTCTCTGTGCATTTTTGATTAGGGAGCAAAGTGAATTAAATTGAGATCCCTTTTTCATTACAATGAAGCTAGTTTCACTTCACGTTTCCTCTGCTGTACTGTAGAAATGGAAGAATCTATGAAAACAGGCAGTAATAAATTGTTGATATCAACTGAAAAATTCTAATGAACTTCTTAAAAAAAAAAAAAAAAAAAAAAAAAAAAAACAAACCAAAAAAAAACAAACCACAAAACAAAACCACTACCATCATATAGCTCTGAATTGCCTCGGAGACATCATCCATTCAATGTGTAGGCAATTCTGCAAAGCAAAGCATTGTTGGTGAGTTTTGTTAGATAATCTTACTGTCATTGGCACTATAGGTTACAAATCTTTAACCAAAAAAGGTTTGAAACTGGATTGACATGGTAAACCCAATAGTAACTGGGTTTTAGTGAAATTAAATGCATTCCCTGAGATGTGTGGAATTTGCCATGGTAGAAAGCTTTTTCATTGCTTGTGGAAAATTGAACAAGGTGTTTGGGAGTTGCGGTATTTTAAAGTAAGTGTAATACCTTACTCATTTGATTTGCAAGAAAGCTTGGTGGTGACCTCCAGTTTACTCCATAGTTATCTCTTTTTATTCTTTGGGGTTTGACTTTGGAGGATGGGTGATTCACCTCACTGTGCATGTGGGCATGTTGCCAGCCTGCTACCCACTAATGGCTCCAGTAAGAAATTTGGAGGACAAGCAGAAGGGCACAAGGATAGTGCAGACTACCAAAACCAGCAGCTCTTGGGGCTCCTCAGTGCACACGTACACCTTCTGAAAAGCCCATGTCGCCTGCCACACCAGTTCCTTTCCTTCTCTGAGTCTGCGGCTGGTGCAGATGTGTTAGTGTGGAGGTTTGTGGCTGTGTCCTGCTGGGTCACTTGGGTCTGGGAACTTGGAAGCTAACATTGAAATCCTGGGCGTGAGAAGTTATTTCATTCTGGACGCAGCCCTTGAATCCAGGGAGAAAGTTGTCTTGCCCTGACTTACATTAGCGTGCCAATTTGAAATTAGAGTAGTCATGCAATAATTATTTATTTTGTGAACCCTTTGGTTTGGAAAGGAGCAAGGAGACTCTTGAACTTAGAAGAAATGTGCTGAGCAGTAGCATTTTCTTAAAAACGAGAGAAGAGAGGAAGGCAGGACATAAGCAGGATGTAGCCCCCCCAAATTGGCAAACTTGCGGAGAGATAACTCCAAGGTGGAAGACATAGGCTCTGACTGCTAGCCCTCTCTTCTAGTACTGAATAGTATATGGAAGTGTAGTCCTTTTCTTGAGCTGCTTGATCTTACACATCCAATTCCTCAGTTGTAGAACCACAATTTCAATTAATTGACTTTCTTCAGTTGAATTTCTACCATAGGGTTCTGGCTAAAAGAAAAAGGACATTGGTGAATAGCTTTTAAATAGCATACTGCATAACACTGCCATTATGACTTCAGGGAATATTTTCCATTCCGCCTTTGCCTATAATGTGAATATTAGTAACATTTGTCTTGTATTAAGGCTGCAAAGTTTTTTGTATGTATGTTGCAAACCTTGTGAAATGTTTTTTATTCTTGCAAATTATAAATAGTTCTGTTGGCTCAACTATCCCTTTTGTAAGCACATGATTTTTTTAATAATAAGACATAGTTATGGGGCAGTGTTGTACGAAATGCAATTGAATTGTACAGTAATAAAATTTCCATGGTGTTCTATGAAGGTCAGTGGTATGCAATTAATTGCTGGATTGATGACGGATGCTGGGTAGGAAGTGTTGCTGCCCTAGACACTAAATATAATAATTAAGCTCAGGGGTTAGTATTAAAAGCATGGAAAATACATGACTCTATCATTAACACAGAATTTGTGCTGATACTTGTTTTAACAACACTACGGTAGATGTAGATTCACGCCTTAATGTTACGCTTGCAGTTTATAGTTTGCATCTTCAAGTAGAGTGTCTGTTCTGAAGCTTGGAGGATGGGGTCCAAATTAAGAGGACTGCGTGCTTAATTTGTTGCTAAGTTTTTGGTGCTTGGTAAGCCAGTCTTACTAAAAAGAGTTTCTAGTTCTCTGTATATTCAGAGGAGAGCGCTGTGTGCCTTTGAAGGCTTCCAGAGGGAGATCCTGGCCATCCTCCCTCTGTGCCTAAATTGAGGTGGATGGCATCTCCCTTGTCTGAATAGGGAAAAGTAGGAATTTACTTGGGTGGGGGGTAAAGCTGTCATTAGGTATGGAAATTCAGGTGTGGATTTGAGCATCTCATTCTTTTGAGTGCCTAGGTTATCTCTGCCTGTTTTATACTGTAGCTGCCCTTTCCTGGCATAATGGAAGTATGGAAGTATCACTGGGCAAAGAAGAAGGAAAAGCTTTGCAGAATAAGGAAGAATGTGTATTTGAAAGGTGCCTGATTTAACTGCACCTGCAAACTCTTTGGTTTTTCAGGCTCAGCAAGGTATTTCTGTTTTACTTAAAGAGTATTCAGAAAAATTGTAAGAAACAGACAGATGTTAATGTTCCTTTTTTCCCCTTTTTACGATGCAGTCCTGTGAATGCAGCCTGCCAGATCCCATTGTATTTAATTCTGCTGCTGTGCCATGAGGCTGACTTAAGACAACTGGAGAGCGTTTAAGATATGCTATGTGGTAGATTCCGGTGTGTGAAACTCTTGTAGCACACTTGTTATGGTGTGATGCAAACAAGGCATAATTGCGAGGAGCACAGACTGAATATTCTGCTAGAATAGGCCAGATTGAACACAAAATGTCATAACTGTGAAGACTGGGGAGAAATCTTGGCTCCAAAGAAGTCAAAGTCATAAATGAATGGAGCCTCCTCCACTTACATTTACACCTTTATTCACAAAGAGTCTTTTAGAGCAGCCTTCACCCTGTGGCAAACAGAGTAAAGAAATTAAGGAAAATTCAGATTAGTATTTGTCAGTTCAATGTCTCTCCCTGATTTTAATCAAGTAGATTTACTTGAACTCATAGCCCTCTTTAGACAAACTGCCAAAGATGATAATTGCTCTTGTTTCTCCCCTGATTTTAAATGTGCACATTTTATGGGAGGATCAGTTGGTATTAACATAAAAAGGCCAGTTTGCCTTGGCTTAGTCCATCTTTGTAAGAGTCGTGACTTGGAAATAGGAGAATGGTTCCCCATGGAATGCTGCTGCTGCTGTTGAAGGCATTGAAACGTGTTGTGAATCCCTGCAGCTAAGTGCTGTGGGAAATCATGAATTAACGTTTCAACATCGGGTGCGGAAGTGCTCATAGATACTTCAATGGACAAAAACTTCTTAAGTCATGTTTTAGAGGATTTACCATTCCCCTTGCGGGCTAAACTTCAGTAAATAAAATTGCTGTAGATTCAAAATAAATAGAAAGCTTAAAAATATTTTGCAACATATATCTATAGCATTTACCAATTCTTACCAACCCATGTTTAAAGTCATTGGATTAGAGCTCTTCTAATCTGGTGATTTTAACATGCCTGGGGATTTTTTTACTGCTTATGGGAAGAAAGGTGATCGTGTGATTAAGGCACAAGTCAGGGGGCAGAGATTTGCATTTGGTTTCTGGGGCAGAGTTGAGTAAGGAAGCTGGGAGAAGTGTTCATTGCTCAGATGACTAGTGTAGGGGCAGTTGGGGAAAAATCAGAGAAAAATCCATCCTGTTGCCTTGGGTGTATGAGTTAATATTTGCAAAGTCCTTTTATATACCTCTGTGGAAAGTAGTGTCAGTCTAAGTGATTGTCTCCGAGATAGAGATTTCCCTACTTCTTTGCTTTACACAATTTTCCGTAATTGGCTTGGAGTGGTGAGATTGAGTGTAATTAAGTCTCATAATTAATTAATATGAGAAAGCCTACGCAAAAGCAGAATAAGTATTTCAGATTTCATGATTTGTTCCCTTCTGTAAAATTGGAGTAATAATACCTTGTTACTTAATGCTGTAAGCAATAATTGGGTAATAGTTATAAAGTGCTTTATTATGAAAATGTATGTAAAGAACCATTTTTAAGCGGTGAAACTGATGCATAGATCTCAGTCCTTGCAGAAAACCTGATTCTTCTCTGAAGTAACATGCTGAAACTGGTGTATCCCAGGACCAGAAGAAATATCAAGTCAGTATTTAAGGCTGCTCACAGAATGATCACAGCTTTTTGAAATATTCTTGCTGAGGACTTGTCTTTTTTTTCTTTTTAATTTAAATAATAGTTAAAAAATCCTTATAGTTAGAGGTGTAATAACAGTGATTTAGACTTCCCACTACACTAACAAGTCACCAAACAGGCAAAACAATCATATACATAATTTAGGACATAAAATCTCTGAGCATGTTTTATGATGAACTGTTAATAGACTGCTTTCATCGCGTGCAGCAATTCCAGATCCGTGAGGATAAGGCAAGTTACAGAGCCCCCTGGATCCCTTTCTGAGAATGACCTGCCAGCAGCTTTTATTTCTTCTTTTGCATTTGTAAAATTGAGTACAGGACACTGACCTGGGCATTCACTCCACCAGTTAGACACTGAATGTAAAGCAAGGGCTGCCTGTGAATGTCTGTCCAGCAGCCTGTGTGGAGGAAAAATCAGAGTGTGCCGCCTGGTTGGCAGACATGTCCACAGGTGAACAAAATGAAGAACGAGTCAAAACCAGCTGCCCTGATGGCACTGAAGACAGCAAGCAAAGGTCAATAGGTCTCTGCTGGCTGGTGCGTTTCTGGGAATAATGCTCGGACTAGAGATGGGCCATCAAAAAGCTTACTCTGATTGCTCCCTGGAAAGGTACTGAAAGCCATGAAACTTGGCCAGAACAGTCAGAGCTGAAACTTTTCAGTGAAACCGCAAATGATATGGCTGCTAAGCCAAGCGCTAAGGCAGGCAGTTCAAAGCCATGCCCAGACCATACTTTTATCAGCTCTTTGGCTTTACTGTACCAGCTTTGCAAAACTGAAGAAGTACAGGGAGCAACCTCAGAGGAGGAAGGATGAACCGTAAGTAATTAGCCTTCCAACTGCGCAGCAAACAGTATTTGTGCCTGGCAGGAGGCCAGGCCATCAATACTACGGGTGAGGATCTGGTGAATGAAGCTTGCTTCAAGCAGTCTATGACAGCCTTGCCTGAGTGGCTCTTGGAGGTGTTCCCTGACAGATCACTCATGGGACTGGTCAGACAGTGGTGAAGCAGTTCACTCTGTAACTCCCAGCACTCTGGTAGTATCCTGAGTTAAGTGAGGTGGTGATACATTTGCCTATTGCTAACCTCAGAAGAAACCTCCAGAACTGACTTGCTCTGGGTAATATAGGAAGGGTATTTCAGAATATGCCTCCTGGAGATGTAGCAGTACCGATATTTAATTGGTATAAATGTAAGTTTTGGAAATGCATAATCTTGTATGATAAAGTTTGGCAGAGAAATGCAGTATTCTCTTTTATTGTTAGCTACATCCTTTTCCTGTGAGAGCTTATGAGAATGTTTTCATACTTAACATGTTTCCTCTCCTCACTATAGTTCATCTGCCAATCTGACCCTCCCAAGGAAAGTAAGCTGGCTCTGATCGTCAAATAGACGAAGGGAGTGTCATCAGGAAAAGAGCAGGCAAATTTAAGGTCTAACTCTTTCCATAGAACTGGGTTTGGCTCTGTGTGATGCAGAAGGTGAGAGTCAAAGGCCATCTGTGTATCTCCACACCACTGTAACAGACGTCAGATAAATACACTGTCCCTTTTGTAAACTTCTTAAGAGAACTTCAGAGTGAACTGTTGTTTATAATGAAGCAGCAGCAGCTGCTGCATAGCTAAATCTGCAATTGAATTGCCATAGTATATGAGCCTCTTGCTGTGCCCCTCATAAAACTTCCCTGAAAGAAAGTCATATTTATCTCAAAAGTGGCAGGCTTGGCATGACGCCCTGGTAACTTTTTTCCTAGCAAACCTGAAGTGAAACTAGCTCACCCTAGCTCCACTAGATTTGAGTTCACCTAACCTCCTTTTCAGAAAGGCTGAAAGAAAGAACGGGTGGGGAGAGAGGATTACATATAGTTTTTTAGATCTCCCTGGCACATTTCCACTACCCCACATGAAAGATCTTTTTAAAATCACAGTTAAGTTTGAAATATACTTAATAATTAAATTAAGATTGTTCCTATTCAGTTTTGGCTTTGCTGAGTTTAATGCAGGAGTCAAATAACTAGTGGAGACGTAAGAAAAACAAATGCTTGGCACTCTTCCCTACAAGGCTGAATGTGAGTCAGTATCTAAGAAGGCTTCTCAATGGAAAATGAGAAAATAATCTTAATAAAAAATTCAAATTATTCAGATGAGCTGCTTGTAAATTATGCACATAAATATAGTAGTTGCCACAATGAGAAACTTCTCTAACACTTTTTGGCAGACATTAACTTGAAAATAAAGACTGAGAGATAATTACTATTATTATTCTTATTACTACTACTACTGTCATTTCGGTTTGTGCTGCATTAGCATTAAGAGGCCCAAAAGAGCATCCAAAATCCACTGTTCCAGACTCTTGCTCTACTGTAAAGACATATTCCCAGCTCAGGAAAACTTAGTTTTTAAATGTGCAAGACCAGGCACAAGATAGGGTCTCAGGCAAGGGAAGTTAGGAGTCTTGCTCAAGCGTCACGGGAACTTGTGGCAAAACCAGAGTTTAATCCTGATCTGCTGAATTCCAGTCCAGCATTCTAACCAAAAGCTGCATCCCTCATGTAAGCCTTTTGAATTCCTCTAATAGGATGAGGCTTTACATTTCTGCAATATCAAGATAAGGTATTGACATCTTCTTAGAAAGGTTATACTGGACTCCAATTAAATAGATCTTCAGGAGGAGGTCATGGGACATCAGGATGCTTCATGATTTTCTTTTTTCCCTTTTCCTCCCCCCTCCCCCCCAATTTTTTTAATAACATCCACCGGTTTAATTTTTATTTCCTTTTCTGAGAGATTGTACCTTCCTCTCACAACTTGTCACACATCGTGGAGTGTGGAGGTGCAGCATCCAGAACCAAAAGAGGAAATGTGCTGATTTTGGCAGTTGACCAAAATGACCTAATTTCTTTGCTATTGGAAGTTTGTGCTCTTCTGGCAGGCAGCACAGTTGAAAATATGATTGCCTAGTTCATAGCATGTCTTCATTGAAGAAAATGCTTGCCAGACACTTAAATGCTTTATTCAAACCCCTTCTAGTAGCAGAACATACCTGATAGGCATAGGCAGCTGGATAGCCTGGTCAGAGGGAGCAAGAATGGGATGGTTGGATTTAGAGGGCAGAGGAAATGGGACAAACTTTCTGTGCTTTGTGGATGAGGTCTGGTGCTTTTAGGGCTCTGCAGGTGCGTGTGAGAGAGGAGCAGCGTAATAGAACACCTGTGACCTTGCACCTGGGGCTCGTGTGCCATCTCTGTG
Organism: Calonectris borealis; assembly: GCF_964195595.1. Classification (NCBI taxonomy): domain Eukaryota; kingdom Metazoa; phylum Chordata; class Aves; order Procellariiformes; family Procellariidae; genus Calonectris; species Calonectris borealis. The sequence goes on from NC_134325.1 coordinate 10,784,150, forward strand.
CTTGCCAGGTTTCAGAAATGTTCCCTGCCTCCCCATGGTGCATGGTCTGGCATCCCAGCAGCTGGGCTGCTGGTGAGCCATGGCCCAGCATGAAACCCTGTGAGGAATTGTCTTTCATCAAACGAAGCTTGAGACTGTGGAAACTTCTGGTGAGTGATGCAGGTGTATCACTAAATGAGATTATTGTAGGGATGTGCGTTGGCTTTGGCTTGCCCAGAGGCTCTGGTGGGAACGAAACCTGCCAGTGCAAAAGGCCACAGCAGCCTGATAGGCTGATTTAAAGCTGGCCTGCAAGAAAAATGGGAATTATTCAGAATTGTAATTGAAGAGTCGGGTGAAAATTAAGTCTTCACTGCTTAAGTTAAAAAAATCCCGAAAGTGGTTAATTATTCCAGGAAGAGAAAGCAATAAACATCTGCATGGAAAAATAGCTATCTAGATTTGAATGTTGATTATGTGATTGTATCAGAAGTACAGATGTACGTGTACTTATAGTCTCCTAGAAATATGTAATCTTCCCAGAAGAACCTGACTGCAAATCACAGAAATCTTCTTTTACTACTTTCCACCCTTCTTGAAAATGTTTTGGGTGTGTCTTGTGCATCAGAAGGGGATGAGACTGTTTGAAGGTTTGGCCTTGGAGAGTGCAAGGGCCACTGAAATAGTTTGGCAAAGGAGCTGAGCAACAGCAAACGGCCTATTTCCCTTCACCAGGTTGATTGTGTAAGAGCTTTCTTTTGCCCAGCGTGATTGATTCTCTTTTTTTGATTTATTTTGTGAGGATACAACTTTTGGCTACCCACTAACTATTTTGATTACTTTTGGAGACTGAAAATAAAGTGACAAAAGCAAATCTGCTGCGAGCCTGCAGATATATTGATGGACCATTATCTTGCAAGGAGCTCTTTATGGGTAGAGTCCCAGAATCTACTTGAAATACTTGAGAACTCCTGCATCACATTGAACAAGTAGTCTATAATTAAATTATATCAGGCTCTTCCTAATAAAGACACTGCAATAAGACATTGCTGCTTTTGGGGCACGAAACAGCTTTGTCATGATATTTTTTCCACTGTAGATGCAAAGCTTTGAATTCCAATAACAGCTTCTTAAAGGTTGGTTAGATTAGATGTTAGCTGTTTAATCGTACAATTTTAGGTGTAACTGTAAATAGATAAAACCTCAGCTAGGGACTCAGGTATTTGAAATAACAAACAAAAAAACCCCGCTCAAAACTGCTTTCAGGTTAATTGAAAGTGACCATGGATTTGTAAACTATACAGAAGCACCATATTTAAATAAGTAATTTTTCATATTGCATGCACCATATGATATAGCTATGCGATGTTTTTAAAAGACAAAAATCAGATTATCTTTGACTGTGTCACCAGATGGTGTGTAATGGGCAATAGAATTACGGATTATGAGACATAACTTTCACTCCTAGGTAACCTGACTGACAAAACCTTTGTGCCTTATAAAAACAAGATACTCAGGGGCTGAGTGGATGGCAGAATTATTTTTTCCTACCTGCAAAAATACCCCTTGACCAGGAAACAAGTTCATACGTGTAGTCAGAGAAAGAAACATGCAATCAAATGAAAATATTTCTACCTCACTCTTATTACTGTTTGCATTTTTTTAACACTAAAACCAAAATCATTATAAAAAAGGCTCTCTCCCTATTAATGTAGTTAAATTTCATTAATTGCTGTAACTTGAACCTTGCTGGTGTTCTTTGTAGAAGTATACACTAGAAATAAACCTGAAAAAAAAAAAATTGTAATCTTAAAATGGAAGGTCAAGCTATAAGTGATTTGGAAAAGTCTCTGGTTACCTGCATGTACTGGTGTAAGTTTTGATATAGCAGAAGCACTTGCAAGGAAGGCATGAGCCAGAGTCAGTACTCCGGGAACAGGGAAGCAGAGTGGAAGGGCCAGAGTGGCCGGTGGTTCCTCCTCCTTCTCTGAGGCCACTCTCAAAGTGACCAGGTGCTCACTCGGAGTCAGGAGAATCGCCAGCAGTCAATGGTTGAAGTGCCAGTATGTTGGATTTCAGTATCGACATCTGGTTCAGAGAGCGGGCACAACCCCCTGCCTGCCCAACAGCCGGGTAAAGGGGTGCAGCAGATCTGACACCGCAAGTTCCCTGGCAGCGATGGGAAAGGCAGGCTTATGCCTTTGTTTTCTGGCAGCCAGGAGGCCTAGGAATAGGCACATTTTTGAAATGCATGCAAATTTAAATTCTGAAGAGGCGCATTTGGTCGCCAGAGAAGAGCTGCCTGCCTGGAGCACTGGCAGCACTGTGCCTTTAAATTGATGCATTCACATTAAAGGGAGACATTTAAATAATGCAAAGGGGTAAACTAGCTTGAGTTATGTGTGGTTTTATCTGGGTGACTCTTACTGCCTTTTATGGAAATCTCTCATCTAAAGTCCTGCACAATTATCCCCAAGGGCAAGTATTAACCCCATAAAAGAAAGGATATCTATAGTTACACATCAGACATAACGTATCTGTGTGATGGCTGTGGTTGGCTTTGGCCGAAGATGGTGCTTTATTAGAGCCGATGCTGGTAGCTGGATAACGGGAAGCTGGGCTGGCTTCCTTTATTCAGGAGAGAGGGGGAAACTCTTCAGGCAGAGTGATTAACCCATAGCACTAATCAAGCACTCGCATCAATCTGCAATGATGAGGCGCCGTTCATAAAGAAAGGGAAAAAAAAAAAACCCAAAAAGGACCTATAGGGGCCTCATTTTTGAAGGCCACGAGCCTGGCCGTGCTCTGGCGGGGCTCCTCTGTGTTCCGCTGCGCAGCCGGCGCAGAGTACGGCCTCCATTCAGTGAGCGCGAAGTCGCAGGCCCAGGACTCTTGTCACCTCCCTGTCAGCGGTACTGCCATTGCTACCAGGCGGGTAACGTCCCTCTGGCCGGGGGGCAGAAGCAGGAGCTCTGACGCTCCCGTGGTGGCCGGCGGGGTTTGTCTATGCTTTGGCGGAGCCTCTGGGGCTTACAGAAGGGGCCGTAGAAACGGATGGTTAGTACAGCAGGCTTGCGAGAAAGTTGTTTATTGATTGAAGCACTGTATAGAGCAGTGAGTTAGCATTGCATTATCTGATGCATGGCTGCTGTTCTCCCGCAGGCTGGCTGCCTGCAGCCAGAGCTGCCAAATCTTCCTTGGGTTTATTAATCAGGTGATGTCACGAGCCCAGGCCAGTATGTCTGCACTGGCCTCGGTGCCTGTCACGACCGCGCTCTGGGAAAAAAAAAACGTGCAATGGGAGTAGTCCGCTGTAAGGTGCGCACCCGCGTCTTTGGTCACGCCGCTCTACCCCTCAGGAGAAACGCTGGCCTCTGCAAACGTAGTTTGGAGCTTGTTTGGGAGCCGCTGAGGCTGTGTCCACATGTGTAATACCATGTAACAGCTACTAACATCAGACAGCAGCAGTATGCTTTCCTGAGGTAGGAAGAGAAGAAAAATACTGTCTCTGCTCGAAAATACAAGGTGAAACTTAAGGAGAGATAAAACTGGAAGGAAGCCCTGGCTGAGAGGTAGCCAGAACATCACAGCCACAGTGATGCACCTGGGGAGGAATCTTAACAACTGCCTGACCAAAACACAGAGGGTAAAATTCTCTGTGCAGGGATCATTGAGGCTTCGGACAGGTGGGAGCTGCTGGCCTCTGGGTATCAGCGGTACTGAGCTTCTGAAGGAGTCAGCGCCTTGCTTTTCTCTCTGGCTTTTCCGAGCCCTGGGGTTAGAGGCCAAGAAGGTAGAGCAGCAGTAACACAGACTGCAGATTGTTTTGAACTCTCGTATTTTATGTTAACTCACTCTCATTAATTCTCATTAATGTTCTCATTAATTAAGAAGTTGCTTTCTATGATAGATTGAGCTCAATCTCTCTCTCGCATTCTTTTTTTCTGTTTTCTTTCTCTACCACTTTTCATTTTTCAGGAGGTAAAACCAGACAGAAATATGTAATTAAAAAAAAAAATCTTTGAACTTATAAAATGCAGGTTGCTTAAATTATGCAGTTAAAGGATAAAGAAAATCACAGAGCAATTTTAACAAATTGCCCTTAACTGGATTGCACAAACAAACCTCTCATAAGAAATCTTAGAAAGGTGTGTTTGAGGGTGTAATCTTAGCTTGTGGCTAAGTAGAGTTAAACTTGTTTTTCAAGTTGGTTGTGTATAACTTTCTCATGCTAAAGATTGTGAGCATTCCAGAAGGAAAACAGTTCATCTGTAGCAGGGGTTTGATGGTAAATGTTGATTATTTCCAGTAATTCTGGCCCCTGGTCCATGTACAGTACTTTATACAGTGACTTTCCTTTTGATCTGTATTCTCATTGGCTGAGTTGTAAAATATATGTGTATGTTTTTTTATTAAATAGCCTTGATGTCTGCAAGTAGTGCAGTTTTCAAATGAACCTGAGTATACCAGACCAGACACGGTCCACTCACACTTCCAAATATACTTGCCTTTCTTGTCAGATGCAAAACAATTCGTAAATTTTGCATGTGTTAAGTAGTGTCATATCCAAAATTCCCTTTTTAGTAAACATCACTATCCCAGTCATGGGTTCCAAAAACCTATGCAGTTTCTGAATAGTTTTGTAGGATGGCCAACAAGCTTACTCCAACATTTATAATTTTTTTCCAGCATATACCATTTTTGCTGGTATTTATGTAGTGTATGCAAATTAATGTAAATATTAGAAGAACTACAATGTATATATGTAAGAAAGCATGATACCTGCAAAACTTTCTGTACAACAGCCAAGCTTATGTACATAAGAGAACTGTTGATGCTCTATTACAGTTTAATTTGTTAATGAAACAAGATGGACTGAGCTCCTACTACACCTCTTTGGATGTTTGAGGCTAGGCACAATTAATTTATTTGTACTGTCTGTGTAGGCGTATGCCAGCTAATGTACTGTAAGAGCTTTTATCTTTATGTTCATAATGAAGAGGGGCAGGTTTTTGGCAACTAGACAAGGATTTTCTGATGACTCATCCTCTCTGGATTGTAAAACACTTTCTTGTAAAATCAAAAAAGAAAAGTAGTTCCTATTAGAAGTAGGCTCAACCAGAGTAGTTTGTCCTTCACAATCAAGCTGCGAAGCAGCAAGAAGAAAGGCTTACCTGCTTTCATTTATTTTAATTGTAATTGGACCTCTGCTGACAAATAAATCATATTATTTGAGAGGATGTTCTCATATAAGGTATTAAAGCGCCCTTGGAGTAAATACGCTGTAGGTTGCGTTGTCAAGTACCTTGGTTTATGTTCCATTGTCATTATACAGGTATTTTGATCACCTTGGCAATGCATTGGACTTTTAGCTAAGTTGGAATAGATCTCCTTCAACAGTAAGCTGTACTGTTTGGTTTGTGCTATTCACCTCCCTGCTATCTAGGAAGAAATGTAGAGTCCAGGATTTGGTAGAAGCTGGAACAGGAGTTGGGTATGAGTATCTGAGTACAGAGCTAAATCCATTTCAGTGTAATATTTAGTATTGCTTTCTATTTAAGTGACACATTAGTTAATGCCAATATCAAGTAAACAGGGAGTATGCTCCATGTTCCTGCTGATGGGGGAAAACTATGAACATGAACTATTCTAGGTGCCCTAGTAATAAAACAACTAAGAATAATTGGAATGCATGAGTAATCTACTTTATTTAGGTTTGAGGAGAGAAATCCTACTTTTAATGAAAAATTATCATCATTATTTTACCTCAAAGTACCTGTGCATGTTTTTATGCATGCACACTCCTGTAAACACTTCCTCCTACTCATGCGTTTGCTTTCTCTCTCTGTGGAGAAACCAGAGAGTTTGGGCAGCAGAGGGATATCCATTAATGAACTTCCTCAGTCCTTCTTAGCGCTCCATCACAATGCTTTTCCTGAATGACTTCTTGGGTGATGAAGCTACTGCTTCCTCTTATTAAGGTGATGTTTATGCAATCCAGAGTGGATTAATTTAAATCTCTGATTTTAATCACAATTTAAATCAACAAGCAGAGCACTTTGATTTAAATAATTAAGTGTAATCTTGTTTTGCATTTTTGCTTTCCAGTTACTTTCCTAAACAAAGGCTCAGTTTTATTGGTCAATATCATTTGCTAACCAGAGCTGTTTGTTGTACACAGTTGGGTTTCTCTAAATACATGTGTACCACTTACATACATTCACTTACATTCTAAATTTTTACATTCTTCTTAAGCTAGAAAATAGTGAATCACATTTCTTAATAGAAATAATAGATCTTTTAAATCTCATGTGGTTCACGTGTACAAAATGTTGTAGTTTGAATTCAATTAAAATACACAAAAGTGACATTTCAAGACTGCTTTAGTGGTTTAACTATGTTTGATGTTCTGGCATACAAGGCAAAAATTTATATTGGAACATGTTGTGCTTTTAAAACCGATCTGTTACACAAAATTAGTATCTACAGCTAGTGCGTTGTGCCGTTTGTTTCTGGACACAAAGTACTTCAAGTTTTTTTGAACTACTTAAGTAGTCTATCACTGCACACCTCAATTTTACTCATGAATGGAAAGAGGAGAATAAACTTTCCTGCTTTCTGAATTCCTAATTGTTTTCCTAACTTACAATTAACTAATTATAAACTGAACTAGCTGAAAATGAAGAAAACTGATGCTGTAACTTGCAGAAAAAAATACTGTTAGGAAAAAAAACAGGGTAGAGCTTCAACAAACTGTTTTAGATGCCTAGGCAGTGAAAACTATCCATTCAATGGTTTAGCTTGCTCCAGAAAAATTAACAGATTCAATAGAATAGTGACACACATACAGTTTCAATATAACATAAAATCACGTGAACATTTTTTAAAAAGTTTAGAGTAAGATAAAATGTAATATAGGTTATCGTAACTTAATGGTTTTATTTAGAAAGAAAAAAATGCACTCAATAGAAGGATCTGTATTTTAATAATCTACTTTTAAACTTCTTTTTAATATAGGCTTTTATCTTCATGCTGGAACACTCCTCATCTGTCACTTAAAAATTACGATTCCTGTTGTACATAGCTTCACACCTATCTAACTTTCATGACACTTTTGGCAACAGATTGCTGACTGTGACAGTCAATCTTACTTTAATGTTTTGCTCATTAGAAGCATCATGGTCTGTATTCTTAAATTAGTGCCAGGGAGTTGTAGGTGGAGTCACAGAACAAAAGATTAAAGGATTATATATTCTTAGCCACTGTATTGGAGCACATGAATTAGTGGGTCATAGCTACCACATAGATGGTAACACCTCCATTCACAGAATAAGAAGGGTGATTTAAGGATTTGAAGCAAAGTATTTAAATTGTAAATTTAGATTCATTTTGCCTAAATGAGAGAACAACAGCCAAATCTAGATAATATGCACTCCAAAACATTATTTAAATGTTCCCTTGTAAGAGGACTGTTAAGACAGCAAGTCTGTAATACTGCACACGGGAATTGCAGTATTTAGTATCATCAGGGAAGTTGCACAGCAGAGATGGGAGCTTGCTCAGTTTAAGATGTCTGAATTTCCTTCTATTTCTTTCCTAATTGTAGATTTTTCTCCTCTGATAGTGTAGGTAGGGAGTGGGAGGTTGATTAAATTTAATTCCAATTTATGTGGGTTCAGTCATGTTATCTCTTAAAATGTGTCTCTAAAGGTTAACAGTCCTTTGGCATTTTCATCTTTGCTTTCCTACCCTGAAGCAAAACTTAGTGGCTTGCATGTCTAGGAAGTTGAAGATAGCTGGTTGTATTTTTCCATATCTACAAAGTGATATTATATCTGGATTCGTATCTGCTCCTGGAAAATTTTTTAGGCTTAATGTTTAATTTCCATATGCTTAAAAGGGAAAGTTGTTAAATCCCAAGAGTTTCATTTCGCTTCGCCTCCAGGCAATTTATCAGGCAAGGAAAGGTCCAAAGTGCTGCATAACCCCGTTTTGTGTTTTTGCTTCCTGCCCCACGCAGCGTGGAATAAAAGCTCACGACAAAAGGGAGCATTGCGGGTGCATGTGGTGCCTTTGTGGTGAGGTTGAGGGGGACGGCGATGGATGCACATGGGGATGCTGACACTGCCTACACTGGCTCTGCCCATGCGCCTGCAAGGTCCCCGCTGTGACTCTGCCCGGGGCTTGCTGGACAAAGTCTCCTTCCGTGACACTCCACTGCAGTCAAGGGTTAGACCTTAGTAGTCCCACCAACCGTGAGCTTCCAGTAAGTAACATTAACACTGAAACACCACCTGGGACTTGATACCCCAGTATCTTTATCAGAGGCAACCTGGGGCTTCACCTGTAGTGGACTGTGCTTTCCAGTTTGTGAGTTTTGCAGAAATACCAGACATCTGTAACATATTTTGAATAGATTTTTACCTGTAAGGGGGTTTTCTTTTACCTGAAAAGAAAGAAAAGGCAAATGAACTGAGTTTGGGGGGCGTTTTTTTTCCTCTCCCAGATGAGAGGATCTGGTTTCTTTCATGATGATTTTTTTAAGTAGAATTCCAGCAGTCTTCTGTAAGAAGACAAAATATTTCTGGAATGCAACACCTGCGCAAAGAAAATGAATTACCATGTGCCAAAATCATTCAGTAAATGCTGTGTTGTGTGGGTAACTTTGACAAAAGTTTTGCAGCAAACCATAAACATCTGCAAAACATTTGAAAATCTGGCCCAGACTTGGGACTGCTTGAATTCTATGGCATTTGTAATAATTTACTGTTCCACAATATGTAATTATTTGTGTGCACCTTAGGACTAATTTTCTTGGCAAGAGTAGAAAAAGGTCTATTTTATTAAAGATGTAAGAATGACTGATATTCTTTACCTGTACAACTCCAGGATCCATGAGTTTATCTTTTACTTCTGGAATGCATTTACTTGTCCCTATACACTTGACTATGTGGCATGGTTAGAAATGGGAAAGGGGCAGCAAGTCCAGTCCAAACTGTAGACATATGTTGTTTTTTTTTCCTTGGGGAAGCACTGAGAGGATTGAAGTCATTCAGTTAGCTTTGTTCAGCTGAGCTTAACTTTGAAAAAACACACCATGTGTGCTTTTAGTGAACTCCGGGCCTAATCCTAAATCTTTTGAGTTCAGTGACAGGTTAGAGTGTCCAAGAAGTGAATCATCGGCTGTACGCTCGCTGCAGCTATGATGCTGCATGGGGCATTGTCCTCCTCAGCCTGCTCGTGTGAATAAGTAAGTACGGTCTCACGCAGGAGTTTCGGCTTGGGCAATGCACGAGGTTCAGCAACGCACAGTGCAAAAAGACCCAAAGAGCTGACGTTTTTCTTCTGGGGAGAGCACACAGATAGGTGGTTTCATCGCACAGTTCTTGCCTGAGCTTCCCGAAATGCCCAGTACCTATGCTTGTTGCCAGATTTCTAAAGACCTCAGCTTCCTGGAAGGCACCTAAATAAGGGTCAGGTTTTGAAAAGAGCTTAGCACCCAGCCCGCCCAGCTTTTCAGAAAATCTGGCACCAAGCGTCGGCGCTGAGCCTCTGTGGAGATGCTGGGAAGAACGCTGCCTTCCCACACGCCGCGCCGGGATAGCGCTGTTCGCTTTACAGGGCTCACAAAACATTGTTAAAGAGAACAAATAGCAACAGGGAAAAGAAACCCCCCAACTCTGTTTTAACAGATCCTGGGGGGGGAGGGTCCTTTCCCTTTTTAAAGATTCAGTTCAGGCATTGTCAAAAGAAATAAATAAAGCAACATCATTTAAAAGCTTTTGGAACAATAGTCTCTTCCACTTCCCTCCCTCATTGTAGAGCCCTGGGCCCAGCTTTTGTTTATTTTGTACTGCCAGCCTCATGGTGCCTGATTGGTTGGTGTCTGATTTCATTCCTATGGGTGATGTCAAAAGCTGACCCAGAAGTTCTCGGCAAGTTTGCTTTTAGCTTTTAGTTGTTGTTTTTGTGCGTGTATCCGTGTGCACAAGAGTACTTTTCAGTCCTAGGAGGATTCTGTTACAGGCGGAATATTATTCAGCTGCAAAACTAATAAGGAATAATATTTGTGTCAGGAACTGCACAGCTTGTTTCCTACAAATACTAGGAATAGCAAGCAATTCAGGCACTGTGAAATTATGGAAGTTGTAATTAATATTAATTATAGTTCTAGTATTACCGTAAGACATAAAAGGAAATTCAAAATCTGTATGAGAATTTCATAACACATAATTGAAAAGTGGGATGATTAGTTAGAAAGGCTGATTTCACATTCATATGTAGCACTACTACCAATTTTCTTTTTATAGCTGTACTAGAACTGTAATGCTAATCTTTATTTAATATCATTTTTATTGGTTGTCAAACTGACAATTTAAATATCAGGTTCTCACAGAGGTGTGCATAACACTGACAACGATATTCAATGTTTATTTTTATAGAAAAATGAGTGGTGTTCAAGGTTTTTTTGTGTGCTCTATCTATCTTTGTTAAACTTTGTTTTCCATTTCTCTGGCCTTAACACTTGGGTATTTTTCCTTCAGCAGTCTCTGACCCTCTCCTGTGTTTCTCTTTGTTAGATAAGTAAAAGATGAGTGTTACTTTATAAGGACATAGTTTCATACCCTTGTCCTCTGTTAGAGTACAGTCAAGTTGCTTGTATAAACACGAATAGTTTTGCTTACTTTTCAATTTATTCAAATGCCAATGTAAGGTTCTTGAGTTGTGTGTGTACCCCTCTGCTCCAGTCTTTTCACCTCTTCGTCCCCTTGCTTCTAGGGAACCATGCTGTACAACATTTACGCACATGTAGTAGGAATGTGTAACTAGTTCCATAGGGAGGCTATATTGATGCTTCGTATTGCACAAGAAGGTGTGTTTAACCTCTCCCATTACAGAAAATATGATGTTAGGGTCTGGAAGAACATTGTAAAATTACCTTCTCTGTCTCTCTCTGCATATATATATATAAGGTTTTGGCAGAGGTTCGTTGCTGCGCCAGATTTCACAGCAAAATACCGTTGATCAAAATTTTATTTAAAGAAAACGAAACATCCCTCCAGCTCTGCAATTCTGCATCCAGCAAAACATCCCTCGCTTTCCTGCCTATGGTCTTTTTTTGAACTGTCAAGGCAAACAGAATTCTTGCCCCGAGTTTCCTTGGAAGCAGGACACTTGTAGAGAAATTTGGATGCTTCAGAAATAGTCCAATGTAAAGAAGAAATGCAAGACGTAAGTGCTTTTCACCTAAAGATAACTCATTGCACAGATTGAAGCATGTTATTTCAATGCCTGTAGCTTCTGTTTATGTTTACGAAGGATGCCATGCATTTAGGGAAGTCTGTACAAAGCCCACCAAAGCGTCCAAGGGCTGACACTCCAGAAGCTGGCCAGTGGATCACGTTGCGTAGTTGTTCGGTCTCCTTTCCCCTGGTTGGGAGCAGCTTGCGTACAGGGCCTGGGGCTGGCCTCGCCGCTCGCTCTGGAGCCTGCCCGGCCCAGCTCCAGCATGCGGCCCAGCTTTGCCTCCCAGGTGCTCTGTTGTTTTATGAGCGGCAACTTTTAGACACGGCCTCCCTCACCTCCCCTGGCCGAAAGCAAACACTACAGTACAAGTGACATAAGCTTTACAAAGAATTTGTTAGCTGATGGTGCCCCCAGCTCTGGTGGAAATGTTAAGAAGGAAAAATTATTTTATCTGCATTCTGAATCTGTTTTAAATAGTGTGCTTTTTATGATTTCCATATGATTCTTGGGGATTTTAACATCAAAAGACTCAGATTATCCTAATTGGTGTAAGAGGTTGGAAAGGTTTTCTTCGTGCTGGACTTAAATAGCGTTCCTGCTTGGCTGCTTTTGCACTGGCTTAGTCCTTTTGTGACATGAGAGCCAGTTGCAGTTAAGCAGATTCCCCCTTTTTTTGTTTAATAAACTGAAATAACTATACTGTTAAGTATTAAAATGCAGAAACATCATGCATTTTTAAAGCTTCCAGAAATAGCCTATAATGCATTGCAGAAATTAGTGAAGCCATACTTGTAATGAAAAACATTTGGTAATGGACTCTGGATCAGTTAGTAGGCTGATTTATTGCCTGTCCTGTGTGTTCCCTGCTCTCCATAAACTATCACTTACAGATAGGAACAGCGAGGATTTTTTGGAAACTTTTTTGAGGAGAGAGGAAAACCCCCTAGATTTAAAAGCGCAGTAAATAGCTTTGTACGGTTTTTGCTCCCAATGATTGCTTTCCCTGTTTAGCAGAAAACCACTCTTTTATCTTGAGGGTAGTTTTCCTACAGAGAAAGATCACGCCTGGGTCGCTGCTCCCGTACAATGGGCGTATCTCCACCGCACAGATGGCTCGGCGCGGGGCTGGTACCTGGCCTGCGCTCAGCCACCACCTGGTGCCGGGAGCGTTCCCGCCACAAAACCCTGCCAGCCCCTCACCCCCTCCCCGGGGTTGAGTGCCAGGCTCTGGAGGTGTACCCCGTGCTGCGGGATGTGCTGCGCTGGCGAAACGTCCCCGGCTTTGGGCAGACGAAAATAGCCAGAGAAGAGTCCAGATCTGCTGCATCTCTTCGTGTTTTGGCTCCGTGGCTTTGCACCTTGGACAATGACTGCATGCTCCTCTACGAAGCGGATTAGAAATCTTGCCTCCCTCTGACAGCTTGATGTGTGGGCATCAATGTCCACTTCAGAGGTCATCATTTCTATTTACTTCCTGCTGAATTACTGGGTAAACACTTGAGGTAAAAGTATGCTCTGCTGTTTTAGGAGTTGCTAAGAGTCTAAGATACAGATTTTTCCCCTTACCCCTTTTTTTACACTCTGCTGTACTTGCTGAAGGCAGTTTGAGTAAACTATGTTTAGCCTGCTCACTACTAGCAACATCCTCTTGAAAAACTGGGCACCAGAACTTGTTTCAGGGCTGAAAACATTGCTTTGCTCCCAGTATATTTCTTTGTGGTTTTGAATAAAATTGCAAGCAAAAGAATAGGAAAAAAAAAAGATGGGGGAGTCAAGATGGGCATCTATGCACGCAGGTTAGATTTTCAGCATTTAAATAACTACTTGTTTTGTTGTGCTGTAGCTTCTAAGCTATCTCTGTAAAACATTTACTTGTTTGGCTGTAATCGCACCCTTCACTAAACGTTTGCTTTGCACATGAAACAAAGCCATCCTTAAGACTGTAATGAAACCATTAGTTAGTATTCATTTAAAAAAAAGCAAAAGCCAAAATTAAGTTAAACATTCAAACATCAATCAAGAATGAAAATAATAGCAGAGTTTCTAATGTGGGGATCTCAGTACAAATCTTAAATAGAATCTGCAATGTTCCCTGCAGGTTTTAACTGATTTTGGCTTCTGTGACCACAGGTCTGAGGTCACAGCAGCCTCCTGATGTGTCTAACAAGAGACAGTTTTTATTATCTGCATACTGTTCTTTTTATTTCTGATTTCCATCTCATGGTGCATAGTTACTGGACTATTCCTGCAGTTATCTAGGTATTTACTTGCATATTTGAAACTTGCTTTTTCCTTCGCCCTCCTTGACAGGAAAGTAAATCATTGAAAGGAAAAGAGTACCAGATAGAAATAGATAATTTATATAGCAGAAAAAATAAATATAAAATAAAATAGGATCCTACAGTCCTTTATGCAACAACCATCTTCAAGAATGGAAAAAAGAGTGGAGTGGAAAAGCAATTGGAATTTATGTGAAACTCTCAGTGGGCTCATAGACACAGATAAAGATTCAGTGCTAAATGCCTGGAAAGAACATTTCCTAATTTTTGCCCAAAGAATAGTTGTTTGCAGAGCTTACAACATTAAAATTGTGGGAGAAAGACACTAGAAAGATGAGAAAGGAGAAGATACAGGGATATAGATACTCTGATTTTGGCATTTTTTTTTATAGAAAAGGTTTTCACTTAATAGCAAAATACTGTGCACACAGTTCCAAGTCCCTGAGAAAGAAATCTTGAAGTTTTACTGTGAGACAGAAAAGACTGATACAATTTCAGAAGTCTTAGTGAGCTTATAAAGCTTGCCTGGGAAAGTCCCTCATGCAAATCATTCATAATCACGTCCGTTCAATGGTAAAAGCCAAACTCCCTGAAAATCAGAGCAACTTTGTTGGAATAGGATGTAGAAATTAAATATTCTGTGCTCCACAAGTGAGTGTGAAGTCACTGACAAGATCTGACACTTTCTTCACTTTGCAGGATTAAACTCATCATATTTTCGAGCTGTGCATGAATGTGTGTATGTATTTGTTTTTACTTTGTTCCTTAATATTCCTGTGAAATCAGTCCACATATTAAGGAAAACCTTTATGCGTTGCCAATGCTGTGTGCCTCAATAGCCATTTCCTGGGTTAAGTGGAGGTGTGGTGTGTCCGATACTAAGGCCATTCGTATGGGGTATTGGGTGTGTCTTGGGCTGCTTTGCAAGAGTGTTGTATCCTCTGTGGAATTCACACTGAAACTGGTAGGAATCATTCAGGATTGACTTTCCCTGGCCCACAACACCTAGTGAGACACATCTTGTGTCCAAATTCTTCCACAGTTTATGATGTTAGCCCTGACTCACTGTCGATAGTCCTTTAGAAGCTTCACTACCTGAGTGAAAAGAGAGAGGAGGCCAGGCATGTGATACTGCAAGCCAAGGTGCCCTTCCCCTACTTGGAGTATGCTGAAAGCCTGAGAAAGCTGGAGGGGAAGGTTTTTTGCCAGCTCCTAACTGATGTAGTGGAGGGTGCAGGGCAACAAGAAGCCACTTGTGGCTTCCTTAATCTGCATCACCAGGTCCCACTGTGCAGCTCCGCTTTTGGTTTTGGTGAGAAATCCCTCTTAGCTCACAGCTGCTAAAGTGAAGTTACACTGTCTCCGGATCAGTCCTGGTGATGAGTTGGACTGCCATGAGCTGGTTCGTGTGTTAGAGCAGAGGCAGGAGCCTCCCAGAAAATCTAGTTCATAAATGCAAATGTGGGAGATAGAAAACTCCCTTCTTGTCTTTGAGATTTCACCCTCTGTTTCTGGTGCTGATTGGCTGTGCAGCCAACTCTGTGTGGTGTCACCAACCCCCATGCACTCACTGCCCTCTCCCTTGGCCTGCTAGAATATCTGAAATCATTTGAAGAAAGGAATAGAAGAGTCAAGAATGGTGTGAGAATTTTTTCAAAATTTGCCATAAATTTACTGTAGTAAAGCCTCAAGCCATTCTCAGATCTTCTGCTTCTGTTTTCTACATCAGTTGTCTAACCCTGATGTTACCTGGGAGGAGGGACCTATAATTCAAATTATTATTCTGTCTTTCAAGAGTATAAACTTTTTTTTTTCTCTGCATAGTATCGAGGAAAGAGTGTAATCTGGACCTTCAGCTGTCTCCTCCTCAAATTTCTTCTTTAGCTGATCCATGGTGGTTTCTGTGAGGGAGGATCATCAGGATACTTAGAGACGTTCAGAGTTTCTGCAGTCCTTGTACATCATTCTTGTGAGTCTGGCTGGGACAAAAGTCCTTCTATTGAGGACTTTGCTTTTGAGGAAGAGGAAGTCTGAAATATGATGTGTTTTTCCCTGAGTTATCATTTTTTGTAGTTATGGAGTAAAGAGGGTTGCAGAACCTCTATCAGGCACAGAGTCTATTTTTGACTAGACTGAATCCTAAAAGATTAATTGTCCAATTCTGCCGTAAGTTCATTTTTTATTAGCAAAATGGTTTTCTGACCCTTTTGTGCTGTGAAGTGTATCCCCTATTTGTACTATTTGTACTATTACTCCAGAACAGCTTGACTCCCTGTCTGGACTTCAGGGCTGCAGGCCTGCGTGTGAACGCCAACCCCCCATGCGTGCGGTAGGCTGAGCGCAGGAGGGTGGAGTGCTTCAGCGTGCACGAACACCAGCTCCCCTCCGCCTGCGTCTGCAGGGCGGGAAGCAGGACACGTGTAGACAGGGACTTCTGGAGTGATCTGCAGATCTTCCTGTGTGAAGCTTCATGTATTTGAGAGTGTTAGCGAGTGAAAACCAGAAAGAATTTGGTCCTTGCAGTATCCATAGCTGGCATAGATGTGTTGTAGCTGTACTTCTGCTGGAGAAAGAGATCTCTCCTGGCAACGTCTGACAGATAGCGCTCTCATTGCATAGGGAAGGGTCAGAGTAGCCTTAGGTGTCTTAACTGTGGAAAGTGGGCAAAGATAGCCTGGGGAGGCCTTGGAAATTAGGGAGCCATAAAGACCTTTGCTCCTGTTCTATGAGTTGTTTGTGAATTTACTAGTGGGAACAAAATGAATCTTAAGCCCAGGACTCTTAGCTGATGCAGTCATTCCCACAGTGTGGTGCAATAAATAACCCTTCTTCTACATGGACATGGCTGGTAATCAGTAGCTTGCTAGGTACTTCTGGCTTCCTAAAACAGCTGCATGCACTTGTGGGAATCTGAACTTTACATACCCATTTTTGTCCAATCGGGGAAGTGGCGCCTGTGATTCTCACATTAGCAAATTAGTTCTTGTCTTTGAGGGGTGGTGAGTCCCCTGTGATCCCAGTTGGCTTCAATGGAACATGTGGCGCTTGGCACCTCCTGCACTTGTGGGTCAGTTGTTATTTGCGAACAAGGGCGAGCAGGAGGTTCTGCGCAAGAGGCCCTCCTAGGGCCCTGGGAGGGGCTCAGCCAGCCTCTGGTCCTACAGGACAGTCTGCAGAGTCAAGTCCGAATCTTCTTGTAAAGCAGTAGGAAATGCAGCAGATGAAGTCTCAGCGTGACATTAATCTTTTATATATGAAGCACAGCTCTTAAATCTCTGGTGCTCTTCAGGTATGGCCTCCAAGAGGGCTGAATGCAGACATCCTGTTCCAATCATCTCAGTGACCGGAGAGCTGTGTTTCCCACCTAGGAAGCAAGGCTCAGCTGCAGTCTAGGGGATACAAGGGTCCTTGCTTACTTGGGCCCACTTCTGAAGCTAGAGCCGCAAGGTTCTCTCTGTATTGTATTATATTGCCTAATGTTTGGGCTTTCCGTGGGAGCTGTTCCCCCACATACTGTTGTTATCTCCAGCCCCGCCCCCAGTGCTTTCCTGCATGATGGCTGTTGAGGGGGTCCTCAAATGGCGGTATGCAGCTCATACCCAACGGCATAGAGCCTGGTGCCTCGTGTGGGTCGGCAGGCTGTGCTGCCACAGCAAGGAGAGGTGCAAAGTTTCAATGTGTATAAAACAGATAAGGCCACAGCTTCCTGGTGAACGGCCAGTATAGTTCTCAGGTGGACAAATTTTATCAGTTATGGCTTCAAAATCCTTTTTTGTGGAGATCTGTAACAGTCACCTGTGACTTTTATGACCTCCTAGCAGGATTAATATGAAGTTACATAGGCAGCTAATTTATGGTGGATTTAGGAATGACACCTGAAAGTGTGAGGAAGTGCAAAATGCCATCAGATGCTTGTGCTGGGCTTACATATTAAGTCCTTTGGTGAATAGACATGGATTTAAAGACATGCTTAAGTGTAAGGGTGAGTGTGACTTATTTGAACAAAGCTAAACTTCCCATTTGCTTCCTGCAAAATCTCCATACAGGTGGTCGCCTATAAACCTTCTGGGACCTGGTTATCTGTCTCGGAAGTGGCCACTGTCACCACAGTATATAAGATTAACTAGGGTATGCCTGCAGCCTAGCCTCTGGTACATGATTTAATGTGTAATTGTTTCTATTTGGTTAAAAATTGTTACCTGAGTTAAATTTCCTGATGAAAAGCAGAATAGCTCATAATGTTCACCCTCCATCTGCTGTCATGTATAATTAGACTGTAAAGCAAGAACTTGCTGTCCTTCTGTACACCTACAGTGCCAAACACACTGGGGTCTTGATATTAGTTCAGTTGCCATTAATAATAAATAGAGAGTAAAAGGAGAATGTGTAAATGCATTCAAACATGTAGTGACGCTTTTAAGTATAATTGTTATCGCTGCAAATCTCTGCGTGGTTGGCAGCTGGGCTGCACTGGAAGTGCAGAGTCCCTGTAATTGGAATTTGCACATTTTACTGGTCTGTCAGAGCCTGCCTTTGATGGGTACTGTCTAGAGTACCTAGAAAGAAACCAGGGGCAGGGCTACTCGGAAGTAAAGGCAAGCCGGACAGTTTGCCTTCAGCTCCCTTCTGAGAGACTTAAGAATGCCCAAGCTCATTACATTAGCATATGGCCCAAGGTTAAGTAACTTTTCAGTAATTAATAATAAACACAGGGCTACAATTTCATCCTGGGCTCTGCCTTTTTGAATCCCTGTGTAACACTATGGAGAGGAAGCTCTCCGCTGGATGGGGCACAGGGCTGAACAAGCCTGCAGACTTCAAGCACGTCCTATGCCTGCATCCAGGTCTTCTTCACATCTGTACTGCTGTGTAGAGGTCTTACAGGGGAAGGAGCTGAGAGCAGGCTCCCTCAGTTTTCTTCATTATTTTACCGATTAATTTAATTTTGTCAGTCCTCAGTGTTCGCTGCTTCTCTGCTTTGTTTTGATCTGGTTTTCATTATTTATTTGGATTGGTTTGTATTTTGGATCATATTTGCGCTACTAAGGTTTTCTGGTGCCAATTTTAACAGCAGCAATACCGATTTTTGAGAGCGGGATATTTGGGGCTTGTGGCTATATTTATGTAACTAAAGCAATTACTGCTTAAGGTGGTTAGTGCTGTAAATACCAGAGGTAGATAAATTCTGTAGAATCTGTGGGAGAGTTATCGGTGTGCTGTAGTGACTACTGATGGTGGAATCTAAACTGAGAATTTTTTAACTTTTCTAGATTTGAACCTGTAGCCTTCAGGTATTCGTGTGTCCCCCCCCCCCCTTCAGTTCTGGGCATTGTATTCCTGCTGTGAGAACTCTTTAATTTCACATTCCCAGAAAAATTGTGTTTTAGTTTGGATCAGCTGCAGGGAGAGGTGGAAAAGAGTAGAGTGAGAGTACGAATCATTTGGTAGGCGCAGCTGTGAAATGGAAATAAATCAAGGTGGCAGAAAGGTGAGCTAGAGAGGGAAAGAAAATGGAAGAGTTTGTTACTGTAAATCCACATGGTTAGTAAATCCAACTATCGAATTGCAGCTGCAGTGTCAGAAAATATGAATTACATTCTGTTTTAAAAAGAAAAGTGTATTAGTAAAACAGCATGTAATACAACATCTTCCATGCATAGCAGAAAAAAAACCACTTTTGAGCTCTGACTACAAATGTATTCATTGTAAAAGTAACATTCTTGTCGATCTAAAATCTCATACACTTATCTGCTGTCATATCTATCTGTGGTGCAGTGACACTGAGCCAGGAAATGCTGTTCAAAAAATAATTCAAATGTGAAAAATAAATGTACTTGGCACTAAGTTTCTCTACCAAGAGCCAAGCTTACTTCTATTGTAATCTTCATCAGCATTTTTTTTTTAATACTTTCAAATAAAATTTTAAAAATGTTATTTGAGGAAACCAACTGCTAGTCTGAGGAAGAAAGCCAAAATACTTTCTTTTCTCTGGGTCATTTCCTGGCTCATTCCCTTTCTGGGTCATTCTTTTTTGCCTGGGTCACTCTCTCCTCCTTCTTCATATTCATTTGATAATAATAACAAAAATACTCAAATGAAATACATTTGCTTAGGATTTCCAAGGATTTAACTGGCAGTAAGTAGAAAAAGGCCTGCTTGGTTTTGAAGGCACTCTATCACAGCCTGACTGAGCTTCTCAGCAAAGAGGATATGGCAAATGGTAAAGCATAGGAAGGTTTAAAGAATCATATAGCAAGTGAATGGCTAAGTAGGAGAAGAATCAAGGTCACACTAATCCTTTTCTTGAAGTGTTAGATTCACTGCAAACACCACTAGATAGTTCAAGATTGATAGTCAGAACTCCCAGAGGCTTGCCATTTTGATATTTGCTTACCGTGGAAGTCCAGAAATTGTTCAGCTTCAAGAGATGTCTACCCGTCAAGGACTGCAACCTTGAGTTTAAAAACAAAAAAGTGCAGGATTTTAATGGTGTTTTGTGGTGGTGAATTAAATTGTGAAATTTGAAGTCTCAGCTATCATCATGAAACCACCCGTAGCCTCTAATTTGAAACATATTGGAGAAGCCATGCTACAAGTGTTCGGTTTTCCCTATAACAAAAGCATCCGTTTGAGTTAAAGGAACTTCTGCGTATAGACAACATTATGAAAAACAGAGGTAATTTTGAAGAGCAAATGTGATTTAACATAATTTAAAAGTATAAATAATTGAGTCTACTTGTCTTTTTCTGAGCTTGCAAAACGTTTTGGTATAGAACTGCGTGCGTGCATGAGTATTAACTGTTCTTCATAAATGGATTTTGCTACTGTCTAACCTTCAGATCCTAAATAACGCTTGTATTAGAAGTATTGTATTTATACCAGACAGTGTAACTATCAGCTGGTTTTAGCGAGGTATTCTTGACCACTGTCATTGAAGACATGATTGGAATTTTATTGCATACTCTCCTTCCCCTGGGCGATCTGTAGAATTTAATATATTTTCATATTACTACAAAACTGTCTCCTGAAGACCCCAATTAGAATGGTAAAACTATATGAAAAACATTGAGAAACCACCTTCTGTCTCCCTCAGAGACCCTGCAGTCTAAATAACAGCATGGTTCTGGGAAGGTATTTCTGCCCGTGTTGGTCAGAGAACCGAGCTGGACGCTGCGGTGCTTGCGCCGCTTCAGCAGTAGCACGTGCAACGTGTGGCCAACATAACCACTTCAGGTCCTCCTGAACCCGATCAGAGTCTTATGGAGGAAACATACAGTAAAATTAGTTACAGTAGGCAGTTTACATCACCCTGGTGACAGAACCAGTCCTCCAGCTTAGATGTGCCCGTGGATCCTCTGTGAGCACCTCGACTGGTTGCTGCCTCTCCACGTAGCAGCCGACGCTGAGGGGGAGAGCTGGGTGTGCGCTGGCCACAGGAGCCTGCCCAGGTACGTGGCCTTCACGAGTGAGTGACAGAGCAGCCCCTGGGCTTGCAGCACGCAGATGTCTGAGGGCGGAGTGGCGGCTCTGGGTCTGGAAGAAGGAGAAAACGTGGCCCAACTGTTGCGGCAATTGCCCATGCAGAGAGAACTAAAATGAGCTTTGCAAGGGTATGCTCCCCTTTTGTGTCCCTCCCACCAAACGGAGGAGGACTTACAGACAGGGAGGAGGTGGAAGGTTCTGAGTGAAGAGCAGTAAGGGACAGCACAGGTCCATGCGTTTTCCTTTCTGTCTCTCTAATATACTCTGTGGGTTTCTCTTGTTGCTTTGGACAGCCTTCTTTCTGCAAGGCTTTCTTTTCGTGCTCATTTCCCACCCCCCTCTTCCACCTGTGGCAGGGACAGACGGTAGTCCCAGTCATGAGCAAGCAGACAGCAGTGAAAATCCCCAGCACAGACCTCCGTGTGGGGTTGGATGGGTCCGACACTCCCTTTCCAAGAAACAGCCCCAGCTGCAGTGCGGCAGAAGGGTAACTCAGGTAGGGGAAAATAGCAGGGGTCTGCTAAGGTTAGGCATGCTCCCACACACCCAGCCAGCTCAGGGAGATCCTGGCGTTACGGTCTCTGCCGCACCAGAAGGCGTGCACACCTTTATCAGGGCAGCTCCTGAGAGGCACTTGGGCCTACTGATGGAGCTGGAAATAACAAGGGAGGTTTTGGACAAGCAAGCCATTCTTCAGGCAGAGTGAGAGGCAGGTGATGATTGCCTGTGAAACCGAACGGTGAGTGGAGGGGAGGAAGGGGTGCTGTGGCAGAAATGACAGTGTGCTGTGAAATTGGTATTTCTGTTAAATTCAAGATTTTTAAAGTCCAGTAGAATGATGAGGATTAGTTCCTAGGCTTGTACTTTTTGTTTGGGTTTTTATATATGTTTTGTTTTCTGCTGCCTTGACCGTGCCATCTGTTCTTTAACTCTGCCAGTGTTCAGTGAATTCACAATCCTAATGGTTGCCAGCAAAGTTATTTTTGTGGAAAATTGACACCTCCTGAAGCAGGATTAAACTACAGTGAACAAGGAGTTGAAATAGACTGGAAACATAAGTCAGAGCTTAAGACAGAAATTGCTTCCTCAACAGGCGATAACTGCAAGAGAAGTGGAGAATAACTACGTAACTATTATATTGAGTTTTGAAAACGCTATAGCTAGTCATTGTAGGTTTTGCTTATGTTTAGCAATTAAAGATTGCCACAGTTTGGGATTGTTTCAGTATCTCAGCGGGACAGTGTTTTCTACTCCCTTGTAGAAGATGCAAGTCCTGCTGCATAAAAGCATCCTTACTTCTCAGGAAAATCTTATTTGAGATGTCAGAAATAAATTTTCCATTATGGACAAAATGGAAGCTATAGATTTGTCATTATCTATATGAGCCAGTCATATGGACAAAGTAAAGCCGATGCCAATGCATTCACCACCTGTGGAAGGATAGGTGTTGGAGGCAAGCGCGAGATGGAAGAAAAGTTGGAGTGTAGAAGCACTGTATTAGTAATGATCATTTCCTTACATAGGAGGCTTCCTTTGTACTGCACAGATAAACAACTCAGACTTAGAATTTAATTTGGCAGGTAATTTGCCCATAACACTACTGCTAACTGTTGGAAAACAAAATGCATTAAAATATTTTTATTTGACAGCTACTGCACTTGCAAACAAAATTGTTGCTTTGATTTTTCTTTGTACACAAAAACACAAGGTGGGGTTTCCAGTGCTGGCTTGTGATGAAGACAAGCCACTAGACATGTTGTGACTAGTTGACATGGACCCCAAGTCCTATCTGATCTCACACGCTGGTTTCTAAAATCCCTTTCTGTTTAGAGATGGTGAGAACAAGGCCAGAAACCTGGGATTAAATCCCAGCCCTGCTGAGGGCCGTGTTGCTGTGATTTCACCCGTTCCTTTTTTTTTTTGTCTTGTGATTTTGTGTCCTATCACCAGAAAACCACAGCCTTTCCCAAAGTGAGCCTCCCAGTATTATCACTCCTCTGTTTCCAGGCTCCTCCAGGGCTGGTTGGCAGGGCTTTTTTCCAGCCAAAACAATTGCTAATGGAGATGTGAGGAGCTTCATTAAACTTGGAGTTGATTGTTCATATGTATGAAATGGGTCTGTGTTGGCAGAATCAGAGCCCGGGGCGGTAGCTCAAGTAGAAGCACCAAAGCAGAATAAAACTGTTTTCTCTTGGTTCTGCCTGGTACCAAATCGGCACATTCAGATGAGCACAAGGCATTTACAACCTTCTGTAGCAGCTCTAGAGTGATAAAGCTTATAGATAGTGTTTGGCAGAGTTTCTTAATTTGTAAAATGAATTTTAGCTAAAATTTAGCTCTTTCAATGAATCTTTGAGAAAGTACGTGTGTGTATGTGTTTGCACTTACGCAAAGGAGTGTTTGTATAACAACTGCAAAGCAGAGAACAAGTGGACTTGAGGGATAAAAGTTGCCAGTGCTGGATTCCAGGGGTGGCTTTGGCCAATTGGATGTTGCAGTTTTTAGTCCAAAACTTGCCTTTCTCCTGCTTCATAGAAGAAGGGTCCTCCTTCACTTTGGTGTAGGGAAAGGGTTAATCTTGTGGCTATTTCTTGTTTAAACAAATGCACCTGAGTAAATGAATGAACCTTTTACTTTACTGTGCCTTTTTTGTACCTTTTTAACAGAATACTTAAATCATTATATAAAATATTTTTTATATAGACGAAAGTTTTATGTTACATATGAACCAGTCAGACATTGGACCACCCTTCAAATAGCATTGGTTTTCCCTTTCCTGACTGAACTTACATAAAGTTGTTCAAGCAGGTGGTTTTCTGTCCCTTTTCCCACCTCACTCAGAGCTGTTAGAGTGAATGCTCATGTTTTTGCAGCCATTGTGGAAAAAAACCTTTCATCCTGACAAGTTAATAAAAAAAAAAAAAAAGAGGGAAAAAATCTAATATAGGAGTAGAAAACCAGTTAGTCATATGCTAGGAATAAAATAAGAGAGCTATGAACATGAGGGATTGAATCTGGTTTTGCAAATGTCTGTGTGACATGGCAACTCCAATAAAATTGGGGAGGCTTAGGGAGTCGGGGGAACAAACGGTTTCAGGGCTACGTCTAGACAGAACGACTTGCTGCCAGGTCTGTCCTATGTGTGAGCAATGGATCATATGTGGTCCCAGCAGGAAGCTAGTAACACACCAGAGATCAAGGACGTATCTAATTCTAATATTTGTAATAATTGGTATGTGGTATTAATAGTTCCAGTTTGTCTTTTGGGGTAAAAAATAGTCATGCTCAGGGCTGCTGTGGAAAGGCAGTTACAACAAACTACAAAGAAGGGATTGTCTGTTTACACATATGAAAACCATTGACTGCATTTACATTATTCACATACTCCCAGGTAGATGGGACTGAAACAGTGGCAAAACCACCGTTAGATGTACAAGATGGCTAGCTCCAAGGCATTCAGGGTGTTTGTGTCTGTATCCAGGTCCAGATGCCAAAGTTATGTGTATGCAGGGATAGGGAGAGATGAACACCACTGGAGCTGAAGGAGGGCCAGTGTCTGTTTTCTTTGGGCTTTTATACTGTAATTCATAATTTGTGGAGTCCGGGAAGGCACAGAGCCTCTGTGCAGACTGAACCCCTGCCTCAGCCTCCATTGGGTGACTGAACTTAAGGCATTCAAGGAATAGAGACAGTTGTTAGATGTAAGCAAGAACTGCATCTATTTTTGTGTCCTTTTTTCCAGTCGTGTACGTAGAAAAGCCCATTGTCCTGATAACTACATATGCTAGTTTTTATTTTCTGTTTACATGTGTTGGCAGCAGAATGAATTCTATACATTATATAGTAGCAATATATTATATGAACTGCCAAACTGCTCTGTAAACATGCCCCAAGCAAAGCAGTGGCTGCAAACCTTGCCCTGGGGGACTATACTGTGGCCTCTACTTACAGGTCTTGGGGCTGGGGAGTGTTTCTTACAGCCATTTCACCTGCCCTAGGAGCGGAGCCCCCCAGGTGTGGGCAGACCCCCCTCAGACACAGAGCATTCTTCTAAAAGCTGAATAATCGGCAAATGGGTGAAATATTAATAATCCCCACTTCACAATATAGCGGCTCTTGTCATTGAAAAGTCACAGCTGGAATACAGCTGGGGTAAGCCCGCCATGGCGTTACACTGGTAATAGATGTTGCCGTTGCCATTCACAAGCCATCGCTGTTGGGTGACGGTAGGCGCATGATCAGCTCCCACCGCAGAGCACGGCAGCTGGGTTGTTGCACAGTCGCCTCCTGCAGTTGCAGGAAGAATGGCTTCTTCTGAGAGCTGTAAATATTTTATCCTTTCCTTTGCTTCATGTTGGTAATTAGCAAAAGCAAGTCAGACACGACGCTCGCTATTCTTCATTCCACTGAGTGCCAAGTCATATTTAGAATAATCTTTGTTGGTTACCACCACAATGCAGTATTTGAGCTGGGTTAAATCCCAGGAACACCCTTATAATTGAAACCAGCTGGGCATAAATGAGCGCTAGCACCTAGGATGAATGTGACTGCTTTAGTATCACATGAGGAAGGAATTGTTTCTCAAACAGCTGTGACCGTAATGAGATAGGGATTCACAACTGGCATGTTAAGATTCACCTACCTGGTGGTAACTTGGTAATCAGTGCAGACCATGGGCCACAAGTAATGTGTAGCCCCTTACAAGGCACTTTGCACGTTGGATTGCTGGGCACTAGCTAGATGTTGTGGATGGTTTGTAGCTGTAGCTGCTCGCAGAAGGCGTCCTGGTGAGCCAGCACAAAGCCAACGGAGCCTGTGAGTGTGGTGTAGTCACAGTCAGAATCCAGTTGTTTCCCCACTGAGAAGATGAACCATTTTATTAATTGTATGAAATTAAAACTAATGGAAAAGAAAATTGGGTTGGAGTCAATGACTCAGCATCCTTACAACAATAATTA
Organism: Calonectris borealis; assembly: GCF_964195595.1. Taxonomy (NCBI): domain Eukaryota; kingdom Metazoa; phylum Chordata; class Aves; order Procellariiformes; family Procellariidae; genus Calonectris; species Calonectris borealis. The sequence goes on from NC_134325.1 coordinate 10,810,095, forward strand.
TATATTAACAAAAGCAGCCTTTGGAAAAAAAATAAATTAGGCCCTCCGAGTGGTATGAAATACTCTTTTCAGTTGCATAAAGAGTGCAGAGAGACGAAAGCTGTTTGCAAAGCAAAGAATTCCCATGTATTAACATCAGCCCACTCTTTGCTGAGTAATCTGTTTCTATAAGCAAGAAATGAGCAGTTCAAGGAGAATGCATTGTTTCTTTTTAGAAATCGTTCATATAATCCTAATTTCACATTTAGGCCTATATGCTGCCTACTCTTGCAGATCTAAGTAATTCTTTGTTCAGTAAGTTTTCCTCACAGTTTGTGAAAATACACATATAGATCTTCTCAGATGAGCAGGGTACAGGGTTATATTTGAAGGAAACTATCACTTTACTGATGTTAAGTTACATCTTTTTGGTATTTTATACACTGGCATGGCATTGTCTGTCTTCCTGCTACTTCTATGCGTACCTGAATGTGGTAGTTGAGGGGAAAAAAGTAATGTCTGAATTCACTCACTGCATAATGCACTCTCTTCAGAAAAAAACCATCACGCTGCTTTTCACAGGTGCTCTGTAGCTGTAGATGAACTGATCATATTATTTTTCGACAGATCCCAAAGAGAAATCTGAAGTAGGTAGCTTGCAGTTAGTAAAAAGGTTGAATCCCAAGTGAGAAATAGTAACTTTAATCCTAGGAGAACAGAACTAGTTTATATGAATGATAGGAAGTACATGGAAGCATCATTGCATGCAACTACTTGATTGCCAAAAAAGCACAGCATCAGAATTTCTCCCTGAAGTGTTCATGCAGTCAGAGAAAAACTCTTTTTATTTCATTTCAATGGCAAAAGTGAATGGCTGAATTAGTCTGGCTGAGTTTTAAAGGAATACTTTATCCTAGAAATGGGCTGCTTCTCTCTCCTGTTGTTCTTTCTTCTTAGAAGGAATAATTGCTGATAAGTAGACCTTGTAACAAAAATACAATATAAAGTAATTTTAAGCTAATGATTTCGCCATTGGATGCTTTGTAAATGATTTACATTTTTATTCTTCGTACTGCATTATATCCTTTCCTCATAAAACTAAATTATATATAAAATGGCTTGAATATACATATAGTGATGTTCACATAGCAGACTGTCCAGCAGCTGTGTGAGGAAACCATGCAGAGCGAAGGAGCATGTAGCTCCACGGGTATCGGTGGTAGGAAGCCTGGTTTCCCTTGGATTTCTGCCCTGCAGCTGATAGAGCTGTCTGGTCACTAGGACATCTGTGAAGTTTCTTGGGCATCTGGGTTCCCCCATGCCTGGTCAAGGATGTGCTCCCACTGCAGGTTTCCCTCTGTTGGGGCGTTTTACATTCTGTCGTGGCTGCTGAGTCTCATGGCATCATCTAGTTCGTTCCTCTACCTCAGATAGGACTAAGCATAGCTGCATCATTCCTGAGAAACATTTGTGTCACCCGTTCTTAACAACCTCTCTCCCCCCAGCAGTTTCCCAGTATCCCAGACTGATTGCTTCTGGTGTGTGACTGTTTGTCGAATCAGAATGGTCTTCCAAATGCCCAACCTATGGTTTTCTTGCTGCAACTTAAGTTCTTTGCTTCTTGTCCTATCCTTGGTAGAACTGGCCAAGAGCGGCTTCTCTGCTTTGCTGTTACCTTTTCCTTATTTGAAAGTGGTTATCTTCTCACATCAGTCTTCTCTAAATTTAAACAAACCTAATTCCTTTCCTGGTAGGTCATGTTTTCTAGATCTGATAACTTTCTTCCTCTGGATTCTCTCCAGCAGTTCTTTCCTGAAGCCTTAGCGCTCCAGCTGTGGATTTGCACTGCTGAACAAAGCAGAAGGAAAATCCCATGGGCCTGTAACTTTTCAAGCCTTGAGAGAAAATTTGCCATCTGCAAATTTAGAATTAGTTGGTTTTTACTCATCTGCTCATTATCGTCTTGATGTTTATAAAAAGCTTGTTGGATTCCTGGTCCCATTGTTTTTATATAACTGAAGCTAAGATGAAGTTGTTCATAAACTAAAAATAAAATGTATTCTTAAAAGTGTAATTTACCACTTCAACACTCAAAATCTTTACCTCAAGAATTAAGATTTTTCTGAAAGACCTGTTTTACAAATATTGGGCTGGTTGTAAGAATTATTTGGTAGCCTTCTGCAGCCATTCATAGCCAGAAGATCAGTGTGGGATAACTACACTGGTGCTTTCTCACCTGCAAATTCTTGCAGGTGCCATTGCAGGTTATCTCAGAAATATCTGCACTTGATCCAGCAGACAGAATTTAGATGACTGGGGAGACATAATCATTTTTTCTCAGACATCTCTCAGAACCAAGGCATGTTTTCAGTCTTTCTCATGTTCCTGCACCAATACCTGCAGAGTATTAATCCTCTTCCAGTGGTTATGTATATATACAAGTGATACCTCAGTGAAGGCACCATTCTGCACCTGTACACTGAAATTCAAGAAAGTAAATTAATTGAACAAACAGAGAAAATGGTTTAACTTTTGCAGGGTATCGTAAAATAAGATTCAGCTCTGATGACTCTTGAAAGACAATGTTTCCGTGTTAGTTCATTGTGCAAGTATTGAAGGAGATGAAACATATCAAGGCATTAAATCTGCACTTGTCCTACACTCCGGTGAAGAGCTATTGATCTCAGTTGTTGGTCTGTGAGCAGCGACTTTCTGGGCAAGTCCAGGTTTGCATTGCACGTAAAGTGAAGGCATAAGAGAATGTTTTATGCAAGAAGTCATTCGTAAGATGTTGCAGACTATCATTTGGTTTTAGTTAAATTTATTGGTTTGATCAGCTCTGACAATAGCTATCCTTGTTTCTCTGAGTTTTTCAAGTAACTTCTCAAGTTACACTACGAAGTGAACGTAATGAAAATAAGTCATATCTTGTACCTCATGAAGCTGTATTGAATGGATTGGCTATAAAATGTATTTATAAAATCCAGCATTGTCCCTAATAATTTCTCCAATGCTAAATGTAATGTTGCATTGTTTGACGGGGCAACATACCTCCGTCATGCATAGAAAAGTGTCTCAATAACTACAGAGAAAACCAGATATACTTAGAATTGACTTAGACAGCAACTGCAAGAAAGATGCATTCAGGTTTGCAACTAGAAGAACTTTATGCACAGGGGAAGCTGTCTTGCAGTATGTGAAAGAGAGAGACTGGTGTTAAAAGGGAAACTCTGAAGAGAGACCTCCTAAACTGCTGCAGTGTGCTTTAAGCAATCTTAGAAAGTACAAAAAGGTTAGCCAAAATCTGGTTTTGGGGTTTTTTTTTTGTTGGTTTTCTGGGTAGTGTTGAGGTGTTTTAATTTTGTTAACAGAAAGTACAAGCACGAAATTGGTTCTCTAAAAGTTAGCATGATAAAAAGCAAATACAGAACTCTTCAACTTGATTTGTCACATGTGCAAACTCTGCTTTTGAGGGGGGTGGGTGGGTGGGGTTTATTGCCTCCAGGAGATTAACCCTTCCTTCACTGAAAGTTGGTATTGTAAGATTTGGAGTTTGCTAATATAAGGAAGGCTTGCTTTTTTTATTTTTATTTTTAACTTTTTATAAATTTAAATTGTATTGTAAATCCACATTTTTCACATGAGATTTATAGCTCATTAGAAATGTGCAACAAAGTTCATCTATTGACAGCTTGTATTACTTTTGATAATCACATTGAACTCCAGCATAACAGGTCTGAAATTTTTCGTCACAGTTGTGTCCTTAGAATTCAAGCTAAGGAGGAGGTGGAATTGCCTTTTGATATGTCGAGCTGAGCTGGAAGTGATTAACTGAGTAGCTCATTACTATCCTGAAATAAGAGGAAGCCATTTAGTGGTTGTAATACAAGATTTTTTGCTCCTTGGTCCTCTAGCTTGATCTGCAGTGTCAGCGTTCACCAAAATGGAAATCAGTAAAAGCAACCTTTAGTACATGAAAGGGTTTTTTTTACAGCAGGTTGCTCCCCGCCCCTATCGTACAGATGTTCTGGAAGAAGCACTTGGTTGTCTTACATTTTAGGGGCTGGAATAGTAGCTACTAATGCCTCAAGATGATATCCAAGTAGGTAAAAAGGAATGGGAAGGGAGATAGCACATTAGTGAAAATTCACCAGTAAACACAATGCAAGATCTAACATGAATATCAAGTAACATTAATTACTTTAGAGCCTCTCTGTTTTCCTTGTGTGCATTTTAATTATTATTTCAGCATAATGTAATAACAAGAGCTGGTTTATAGGACGATAATAAGACTTGAGGCTATGACTGTGGCAGATTTTGTAAGCAGAGGGTGGTTGGGCTGAGCGAAAGATGCCCGTGGCTGTGCTGTGCGTTGCATGCCGTTGTGCCCAGGATCAGGGAGGGGAAGGATTTCCTCCCTGAGTCACCTTTGAAGAACTGACCCAGTAAACAGTCCCGCTCCGTGCCGTCTTCTGGTGAAATGCTAAAGCAGAAGCATGGTCTCGATCATGTGAGGCCAATAAAATCTCCAGTAGCCATTTTTCCCTGCACTGTGGCAGTAAAACTGAAACCCCCCTAATTATCCCAGTCAATATTCAATTACCTCTCATTTACCTAAAATTCCCCCCTGTATTTGAAGGCTTAAGTGGACATGATTGTGTTTGTCAGTTCTTTCCCAGTATTGCTGTGCTTGTGTTTTGGCTAAACCTTGTGTACAAGGTTCAAATCTTGTAAGGATTGAATCAACAATCCTTTAGGGACATGGTTTAGTGGGCATGGTAGTGTTGGGTTGACGGTTGGACTCGATGATCTTGGAGGTCTTTTCTAACCTTAATGATTCTATGAACCCTTCAGCCTTCTGAGAATTATGAAGGATGGTATTTCACTATTTTACAAAGGTTTACATCTCCCTCTTTGTGACAAGACTTTAAAAATTTTGTACATTTTGGATTTCCCAGACAATAAGTGGTGTATTTGGCCAGACTTCCCGCCCACTTACCATTTGTGTGTGGTTCCCTGTGAATCCATCTGCTCCCTCATTATCAGTTATTAAAAGGCATTCGAGACACTGATTAGCCTTGAGATTACTGGTGGGTAGGCACTAACATTTTTATAAACTGTGCTGAAATGTTCAAACAAATGCGAAGTTAAGAAATGCCTCTTCGTAGAAACAGACACGCAGGGAAGGAAAATAAAGTTCTTGGGAGTCTTATTTTGCGTGTACTGATGCCTCCGAGCTCCTGTTAGAGCCTGGAGAAGTGGAAATACCCCATACTTTGGATGTTAGACCGGTAACGTTGGTTAGCAAGACTGAGAGACTACTCCCAGTTTCCCCAGTTTCAGCTCTGTTTTTTTGCAAGGCACTGTAGCCTCTGAGGGACCGGACTATCAGGTTTGGTTATCTCTAGTGATTGGTTGATTGGTTAGTTCGGGTGAGAGCTGCTGTAAATATTTCTTCTTTCAGGGAGTTCTCCAGCCCAAAGGCGTTTCGTCAGAGCTGTCACAGCCTCCGACGTACAGCCTCCCCTTCTTTCTCTGTGGGGTGAATGCCCTTCTGCCACTTTTCACCTGTTATTTTATGATGTACTGAGACCCCGCTGAGAGGCGTATCGGCGTGAGGATGGAGGTGTGCAGAAGGGGAAGCCCCTCTCTTCTGCGTGCAGAAAGGGCCTGCTCTCACCTCCCCCAGAAGAATAAAAATGTTATAGTTTAGGGTTTTTTGAGTGTTTAGCCAACTAACTGGATTTTTAAGTGCGTGTGCAGCTCATGCATGCATGTTTGAACACTCCCATCCACTTAGATCACTTAGAGTCACCAAACTTCTTCGTTTTTCAAAATAAAACTGCATTATGCCTAGACATGTTGAGCCAAATCTGTTCCTGGTGTTATTTCACTGACTTCCCGAAGAATTACACCAGAGATGAATTTGGTCTGGTATAGCAGCTTTTTTGCCTGGAGCAAGTCTTTATAGCAGAGTTGTATTTCTCTCAAAAATATAAAAGGAACACTGACAGATCTGCAGCTCTGGTGGTGTGAGCAGGTGCAGCTATATTAAATTATTTCTTATTAAATTGATTCAGCAACTTGAAGCTTGTAATTTTTGTTCTGCTATGGTTCTGTGACAGACATCTTTTAAAAAAGGCGAAGTGTATATCTTTTCTTGTAGTTCCTTTCTCTGGTATTATCATTTTAAAGATTTCTGTTTGTATGTAGCTCGATTCTGATTGTATTATTTATTTGCATAAGATGTGAAAATTACAGCCTTTCCCAGTTAATCACATTGAGCTGTGTCATCGCTAGTGTAACTCCATTTACTCCACTGACATCCGGATGAATGTGAACAATAGTTTTTGCTTTTGTTTTTACGTTTAAGTGGTTTTAGGCTCTGGTGGTCGCTGTGGCATAAATTGGTGTGCTTCCCTTCCAGCCAGTGGAAGCATGCTGATTTACCCCCGCCTGAGGATCGGGCTCCGTATTTTAGGGGTGCCAGTCTTCAGATACATTCAGATAAAATGTGTCATGTGCTGCAGAGTTTTCCTAATATTAATGCCCACTTTGACTATCTGTGAAAAATAACCTGATGCTCTATGCCTTCATGTAATTGCACACAGAAAATGTGGTAAAGAGTTCCCCTTCTGACAACCTTACCGCTCCACCTCTGCTGATTTGAGGTAGAACGGTTATTAATTTTTTACTTTTCCTGGGTGGTTCCCATGCTCATGTTATCGCCATTGCTGATGCTGTTAACTGAGTATCAGAAGTAGACAGAAATGTTTGCCTGAAGTTCCATGTCTTTAATGCCTTTTGGGGTTGTTTGTTTGTTTGTTTTGTAGGTTTATTTCCTTTAAGACTCCAGGCTTAGGCTTGGAGACCCCAGCCATCACCATTGAGCCCAGCAGCTGGAGCGGCAGCGAGAGTCCTGCCGAAGATATTGAAAGAATGAGTGATTCTGCAGATAAACCTATTGACAATGATGCAGAAGGTGTCTGGAGCCCTGACATTGAACAGAGCTTTCAGGAGGCTCTAGCTATCTATCCACCATGTGGGAGGAGGAAAATCATCTTATCAGATGAAGGCAAAATGTATGGTAAGTGGTACACATTTAGCCTTTGGAAATAATTATCCCGATGAGAACTGTAAAGCCCAGCTTGTTTTTACACAAAATCCCTGGCTCTGATTTTGGTACTTTTGGAGAAAATCTTGAAGAAATCTGTGAAGTTGAGGGAGCTCAGCTGGGCTGGTGCGTTGCTCAGGACTGTCTGAAACCAATCCCTTCACCGCTGGCACTAGGAAGCAATATTGATGCAGAACTGTGTCTTTAATGAAGGCTATGCTCTGGCTGAATGGGAATGTTTAAAAGAAGCTTTTAAATGTGTTGCTCCTTGAGCATAAAAAAAAGTAAGCGTTTTTCTTTGTTTTTCAATAAATGGTGAAGAAAGGGAAATAGGAAATACAGTCTGTGTGATCACGTGGCAGGACACGCAATATTAAACTGTGAAGTGATAAAGTTCGTGTCGCGTTCAGAAGCCCCTCGATGAAAGAGGAAAGTTAGGGGTGCTTTTGTGCCTTTCTTTTTCTTTTTTTTTTTCTTTCCCCTTCCCTCCGTGCAAACTGCTATAAATCAGATGACGTGCTGACAACATTCCATAAATACACGCTCCGCCGAGGGATACTGACATCTGCACGCACTATCCGGGGCTCCTTAGCCTTCGTCCCGCTCCTCCGCGCTCTCTCGCTCCGTCGCTTTTCCTTCTCCATTTTGCAAACTCCTCTCCGCGGGCGGCGGGGCCCTGCCTCCGGCTCCTCGTTCGGCGGAGGCCGGCGGCGGGCGGTCGCTGCGCCGTGGGGCGAGCACGCGGGGAGGCGCCCCCGCTACCTGGCCGCGCTGTCCGGCGGCAGAGGAGGGGGCGGCGGGGGGAGCGGCCGGCCCGGGGGCGCAGCCCCAGGCAGATGGTGCTGCAGCTGCCACCAGCTGTGCCCCCGCGCCCCCCGCCCGAGGGCACGGAAACGGGGACACCGCTGCGGGGGGGTCAGGGCGGGCAGGGCCCGGCCCCCGGCCTCCCTTCGCAGCTGCCGTGTGACCCCGGCGGCCGCACGAAACGTCCTCTGGAGAGGAAGAGTTGTGGGGAAGCATCTCAGCTGCCCTTGGCAGAAAGTTGCTGGGTCCCGCTTTCCTGCCGGGGTGTTTCCTCCTTTTTTTCTCTCTCTTCCCGCCCTCCCCTTCTCTGCCTGCACAGGGGAATATAATTTCTCTTGTCCCCTCCTTCTTGCCCATTTCCGCTTGTTTTGATTGCATTTCGGTGGTGTTATTTTTCTTTGGAAAGGGGAGATGATTTGCTTAATTAGAAGGTTGTGCTCTTCCTAGGAGGACATAAGCACGTACATACAAACAAGCTTATTGTGTCTTTATGCTCAAAAGCTCTACTTAGGCTTGAACAGCCTCATCAGCCAAAATAAGGGTGGCTGCATTTTTTTAAATCGGGATCCCTACAACCACGGTAATCACCCCTGAAATCTGATTTTTGGTGTTTTGAAGCATTCTTTGTGCCGTTGTATAAATTAAAGAAATTAACATATTTATCCATTCATTTCGACAATCACTGATTTAATTTAATGGTTCTCTAATCCTAAATGTTAACATTTGTGAAATTATATATGTAGAAAACTATTTATGCATATCTAATTGCTGATTAGTACTGCTAGCTAGTAATACCACAAGCATATATGCACATCTCATATATTTATGCTCATCCTAAATCAAATATTGTTTATTTTCAATCAAAAAAGGAGGTATGTATGTTTGATGCTGAAAACTTGACTTAAAGCGTTGCCCTGATTGGGAAGAAAAAAAATGTGTTAGAAAGTGCAGGGTACTGCATGAGCAGAATTCACATCCTGACTTTGCAGTGGATGAACTCGTGTTTTCATTCTTCAAGCTGAGTAACTGCTTTGTAGTGTTTGAGGATTTATTGAAACCATGCTAGGTTTCTGAGGACTTTCTAATAGAGTCTTATGGCCCTGAGAGCATAATTGTTCTCCAAGGATTTTGAAATCAAAACAGTGTAAGTGTTTTAGATTCTGTGTGGCATAATGAAAATAATTTAATGCCTTTTAGTGGCATACCAAGTTTATTTCACTTACAAGAGAGACATTGCAATATCTCTAAGCTTCCATAGTGTTCGGGGATATTGTAATGTGTCAGTAATTCATGAACCATGTAAGACAAAAGGTCAAGGGAGCACCATTTCATTTTCTGACTGAAATTACCTTTAGATATAGGCACTAGAACAAATATGATCTTTACGGAGGCAAATATAATGATCACTCTGTGTGGATTAAGTTAAGCAATTGTAGTTTTTTATCTTTGGAGAGAGACTTTGAGAAGAGCAGAGATTTTGCTTGAAGAAATATTTTAAGTCTCTGCCTTTGATTTAATGAGAGCTTTGCGACATTCGTGTAAGCAGAAGCCAGAGTTTCTTCACTGTTCTTTGTGGTGGTCTAAAATCGTCCTTAAGAGTGGCATTTCTGAGAGGGCTGTGTACAGGCTCCTGGGCGGTTGGCTCGGGGGGACCTGGAGGATTGCTCGAGCAGGACGGGGGGCCTTGAAATCTGGGGGGGCGTGCGGGGTGGGTGGCCGAGGGGGCCTGCCCGCGGTGCCACCTGGGCAGCAACAGCGTGGCTCGCACTGGCAGAGCCGCCCCAGCGGTACTGAGGGACATCTGTGACCTCTCCGGGCAGTCTGAATCGCTTCAGCTGTTCCTCTACAGCTGCGATCTTGGATGAAGGAGGGAAGGGAAGGGGAGGGCCTCTTCCTCTCCCCTTGCCTTCCCAGAGAAGTAACTTGCGGCACCAGAGGACGACAAGAACAAAGGACTTTCGATCCTACCCCCACAGAAAAGGGTTGCAGGGCCCCGTGGCTGGGGAGGGGGAAGGGGATGTCTTAACTTTTTTTTAGGTCCTGGGGCATCCTAGGGCTGTACGGACAAAGTGGTGACCTGTGCGAGACCAGGAGCATTTCAGGCTGCCACTGACCCTGCCACCAGTACAGGGTTATGGGTCCTTGAAGAAACCCTCAGAAAACAAAATAAAAACTTAATGAAACTCTTGTTTTTAAATTTATAGGAAATGATTGGGTAAGAAGCAAAGACGCTTGTTTTGGTTCAGAGGGGCAAATTCCAGGAACTGTAGTTTGGAAATTCTTGAGAGAAAGGGAGTACGCTGTAAGGCCAAGGGACCAGAGATAAGGTTTCTGCAGGAAAGCACCATCCGTCGCTCCTTTTCCCCCTTCCTGTGTGCGTGTGCTTGTGTGGTTGTGATGGTCTTACAGTTTTGATTTTGCTCCTAGTACAGTATTGACTAGTAGTAAATAAAATTAAAAAAAGGTGAGGAGGGAATAAATACGAAAGCTTGAAGGAGGATAGAGGAACACATCTATAAATGGATGGTCACACTCTTTGTGGAGGCAGTTGACCATAGCCAATGGAGGAAAGACTTGACTCTTAGACCCATTTTCATTTGTCTTGCAAGGTATTGGTAAGAATTTTTTTCATCTATACCGTTTCAAAAGAAGTATCGATAAAACACAAATGTCATCCACTAGTACAAAGTGGGACACCCTAATACTTGCGTGCCCTCTCAGATATCAATTCCAATGAATTTCTGTGTCCTTGTTTATCCAGCACATAGTAAAACTCTAGCCCATTAGAGGGCATTGGCTGTCCTATATTTGTACTTTGTTCCAATTGTTGGTCTTTTACTGCTGACAGTTTAGTTACTTGTAGCGATCCCTGTGAACTCACTTATTGGCAGGATATTTGCCTGTGCTTGTCTTTGCTCCTGGGAGAGTGTTTTGGAAAAGATTACAAGAATGAAAGCTGCTGTGAAATGCAGCCCTACTTTTATCCCTTGTGTAACACTGAAGTCACTGCAGTTACCACGGGAATGGGTATGGCCCTGTGTGCATGTTTTCGTCTTTTTTTTAAATTCAGCTATAGCGAGATGTAGCTTTAGTGCAACTCTAGGGACAATGCCAAAGTAAGGTAAGTTGTTAGCAAGCGTAATAACGCCTGCAGACATGTTACTATCAGCATTGCTAACTTAGCCTCAAGGTAGCAAAGGTGGCTTTTGCCTTTAAGACAACAAAATAGTTTGATCTTAATTTTTGAGACCTGTAAACAGCTCTTCAGTTACGAATGAAATTAGTCATCAGATTTGCATTGGAGGTATTCATCTCTGCAACAAAACTACTTAAGAGTGTATTAATGATTATTTAAAAAGGAAGTTTTGTAGCATGTTTAGTTGTTTTACGGAGAAGAATGAGTACTAATTAACGTGAGAAGGTGCATACCAGCCTTTCAAAACTGTTGTATATGTTTATTAGTTCATGCATAAAATCTCTTGGCCTGCATTACCATGACAGTAAAGGGAAAATGGTACTTTCATAAAAATTTCTGCTCAGATGATAGAATTTTTGCACGATGAGTAATAATAGTCTTCATTTCCAAAGTGCCTTGTATAAATTGAATGTTAAAATTGAACTGTGAACTAGTACATCGGCAAAAGAAATCCTATTCTGTAGGCTTGAGTGATTCTGTAGCTAACTGCTATTATTAGGTGTCTTTCTGGGTTTCTGTCAGGAAACTGCGAGGTAACTAGCTTTAGGAAGAATACAGTAACATGTTACAAATTATTTTTACTATTGCTTTTAATTTTAAAAGTTCCATGCAAGTTACTGCCTCTATAAAGACATCACTACCTTATAAAGTTTCCACGGTATTAAATATATTTGAATGCGAATAAGGTATTTGGAGTGATGAAATACCAGATGTGAAGTATCAGGTTGCATGTTTATTCATCTGTTATTGCAATCATTGTACAAAGATATGCTCTTGTATTTTTTTTATTTTTTCTTTTTGGTCTCACAGCAACATACACAAAATGCACTGGAGATAGGACTCCTATTATGAAAGTTACTATTTGGGTTTCTTAGATTGTAAACAAATCTGTCTAGAAACATTCTTGCAATCCTGTGATTGCTCACTGTATTACATCATGGCACAGTGCATGCATGAAGGCAGGCTGCAAGCGTGTGCTGAGCAATCAGTTAAAAGTGAAGAAAACAAAGGTCCAAAGATACAGTTTCTGTTTGAAAAGTTACTACTTAAGTTACTCAGATCATGAACAAATCTGCCTATAAAAATTTTTGCAATCTGGTGATGTTCTTGCAACATCAGCATGCTGTGCTTGCAAGAAGGCAGTCTGGTCTTGTGAGCTGAGCAATAGGCACAGCTGCCATTAGAAATGAAGGGTATTGGGCTTACTTGTCGAATTTCTGAAATGTGGGGGAACAGGGTTTAATCTTTCTTTTTGGGCTTTCAAGAGTAAATTTTCAATGGTTTGGGATAAAGTGGAAGAGTCTTCATGAAATAGAGAATCTTTTTTTTTTTTCTCCTCTGCCATAAGCTGCCGTCCTCAAGGGAAAATCTAAGTGGGACTGTAAGAGCTGTGCATGATAAGGGTATCAGCTCCTACCTGGGGAGCAGGCAGAAGAGAACAGGCTGTGGGAAGCACCACAGCTGAAAGTGTGAGTAATGCTGCGCAAGGTCATACATGGCACAGCGATCAAGTACTCCATTTGGCTGTGTTGGGTCAGGAGAACTATGTATTCCAAAGGAAATGGGAAGTTATACTGGAAAGTTTTGCTGAAAAATTATGCATCAAAAAAAGCAGGACATCCTTTGGAAGTGCTTTTTAGCACTGTGGTTTTTGTCCTCTCTCTACAAAGCACGTTCTCTTCAGTCATCCATATAAAGAAGAACTCGCAGAAGGTCGTTTATATGTTTGTGGGAAACAATGTCAAGTAAACTGTATGGCTGCTGCCCAAGTCTTCCAGTGTTTAATAGGTACCATTGTATAGAGGAGTTACTAGCAACATTAGTTCTTGCCTGGAACTAAGTGGAAGCTACAAGGGCAGGTTCAGATCAGGCATCTGACCACTTAAGAGTCATTTAATGGCTAGTTCTATTCAAATGGCTATAGTAAACAGAGTTAGAGGATGTTTTTCCTTTATGACATTGTTCCTTTAGTAAAACCCTTGCTTAGAAATGACGCATGTTAGCATGAGAGCACAAGTGATGCAACCTCACTAGAACATCCAGGATATGTTAAGGTGATTGTCTAGTATGATTTATACTAGCTCATTTTTCTTCCAGCACTGATTTCACAAGATGAACTTGTGATCTTGTAATTGCAGAAGGCATAGTTTTGCAGCCTTAAGAGATAGGGTTGTTGCACTAGGAGGTAGTTAAAACAGCCGTGATCAGGCTGGTGTAGTGTGTTAGTTAGTTGCACAGTACTGAGAGCTCAAGATAATTGAAAATCCTGCATGTAGATAGCATAAAAGAAAATGTACTCATTTATTTGGTCTCATTCCTTACAGAACTGGGATCCCTCCTAGAAGCATGTCAGGGTGAACACCTTCTGGTTCAGACAACCTGGGGACAACTTGAGTTAGACAAGTAAGGCGCACATGCTCTTGGGGGTTATGATGGGCTGTCAGGTTTGGATTCCTCTTCATGAGACCAATATGAGATTATGGTCGAAGTGTCTCCTTTCTTACCAGCTTCAAATACCAGCTGAATTATCTCACACAATCATAGTAGCAGCCCATGGACCCACATCCCCAGTAAAGTGCTTATGTGGGGACGTGGAAGGTGAGTTATATTCATGTTAGACACTCCTGTTCTGGGCATCCTTATGGAAGCAGAAGAGGTAAGAAAACATAAAAACTGTTGTTTTGTCAGGAGAGAGACTTGGACAGTGCAGAGAGTGTCTTACATGACCAGTAACAGAAAAAAATGGATCAAAATTGACCCCTTGACTGCCAGCAGCACCACCACCAGCACCACAGTCAGCACCATCACCATGGCTCACACCACCACCCAAGAGCTGCTGGAATTGGAGACTCCTAGCCGGCTGTTCAAGCCAGGCAGAGCTGGGACCAGTGAGATGAAGCCAGGCATCTGAACCATGTCGGGAGGGAAACTTCATCCTGATGTTCCCCCTCTCCCCTAGTGGATTTGCTCAGTGTGGGTGTGATCACAAATAACACTACAGGGAACAAGGAGCAGTGGCAGCACAAAGAACTTTACAGCATCTTTGGTTTTCTGGGGACATGCAGTCTCCTGAGAAGTAGGCTTATATCCCACCTCACAGGAGCGAGCCCGGGCTAACTATTGGAGAGTAAATGCTGTGGTTGTTGTGACATGAGTCTTACACAATTCCCTGAGGGCCATGCTATTCAAAATTAATATGTATCTTAACTGTGTCTTACAGTTTTCCTCACAGATGCATGCCGGATTTTTTTTTTTGTGATGCCCTTGAGAAGTTGTAGTCATACCATTGTATGAATATTTTCCTATCCTACAAACAATTTAATGTGGGACATTTGGTCTGGAACATCAGAGAGAAACACTTCAGAGTCTGGGCTTCCAGATGATTTTAGTCTGACCGTATAGTTTAAGGAATTGGACACTAATGGATTAACAGTTTACAGACTTTCAGTAGAAGTAATGGTTTAGCTAATAGAAAAAGGCTCCTCTGAAGCTTTTCTGGTTTTGTTCTAGGCATACTAAAATTTTTACATTGGATGATTAAAGGACATGTTTTTGTAAGCAAAAATAATACAAATTGGGGAAGGAGGAGAGAGATGAACATAAATGTGCTAATTCCATCTCCTGAATGCTCTTTTAAACATAGGGAAGTAGCGTGTCTTGCTAGACCTATTCTAAAAGGGACAATAATACATCCCAAATTCGTGAGGAAATTGAAACCCTGAGAAAGCATTGCACACTGTGGGAGTTGCTGGGATGTCAGTTAAACACCGTTACAATTTTACCTACAGAGGACTCAAATAAGCACTGTTAATAGAAACTGTGGTCAACACGTGCATTCTCTGGTGTGAGAAGTCAGCGTCACTATCACAACTGCTTAATTACAGCCTTCATACAACAGCCATCTCCAACTAGGTCAAGCCTCCTGAGGATTTTCCTGGATGTAGGCAGATTTCATGCTTTTATTGAGATGTCCTTTCTGTCTTGTTTAAATAAAAAAAAAGGAAAAAAAAGAGAAATCCAGAAATCAGGCTGTCTTGCACCCACACAATCTCATAGAATTTAGGAACTTGGCACAGAATTAAGATTAGCACAAAATCTGGCCTGGCCTGCCCTTGTAAGGGGGCAGAAAGCTCGCCAGGTTACCGTGTGTATGAGCCATCAAAAAGGTCAGATCATCAACCCAATTCCTTGTTTAGTTGCCCTCCTTGGAGGGGATAGACAGGGGACCCAACAGGCAGCGATGGATTTGATTTGGGCTGAATCTTGGTTTGTCTGTAGGCAACAGTATCAGACTTGATGTCTGATAGTTTTGAGGACAGCAGCACAGAATGTGTGCCTGGGGGTGTTAGGGAGCATATTCCAGTAATGTGTGGAAGTAGGTGAGGTAGATTATACTATGTTTGCAGATGAGGAACAAAATACTTTTTCAGCATGCCTAATCAGTGCAGCAAAGCTAAAACATTTCAAGCTTATTTACTGGAAGCTGTTTCACTTTTGCTTACTTATACCTTAACATCAACTGGTGTTTGGTTAGCATGGAAAAGCATTACTTAAACAGAAATCATAGTTTAAATTGCCTTTTATGTTGTGCTAGCAATGCAAGTCTGTACGGAACACAGGTGAAAAAGCATCTTCAGCCACTTGGATTCAGTGTCAGTTTTACCCCTAAACTACCAGGTAACACTACTGTCTTGGACATGGGGAAAAAGAAAATGTTAGCCCAAATGGTTCCAATTCCAGGTGATCGGGGACAGCAGGCTTACAGTTGTTTATGGGTATTGTGACAACGGTAGATAAGTAATTTTGGTTTTTAATTACTAATTACTAACTGTAGTAAAGTAATTTTCCATAGTGAAAGTAGTTTTCAAATCATTTTAGCAGGTGCCTTCATGTGATCTGGTAACTTCAGCATTTAATTCTTTGAATTAAATTGCATTTTCATTTGTTTAGTTCTTCCTTGGATAAACTGTCAGCAATAAACCTTTTAGTACAATTAATGGTGAAATAAGTGCTTACTGATAGCTACATACATATATGCACGCATATATATATGCAAATACGTGTGTGTGTGTGAATATAATGTGTTCCTTTCCAGCTAATTAAAATGTATTTAAGAGACCTCAACAAGGAGGTCTACACACAACGAATTGGCTACCTTTTGGATGAGACCTTCCTTCTTTGCTTTAGCAACTGAATGCAACCTACTGTGAGAGCTATCCACAAAGTAATATTATGATTCATGTTCGTAGTACTTATTAGATAGACATGTAGGCATATATTTAGATAGGTGAGGTATGCAGGCATATATTGTCTGTTACATATTTAGACTGCATGGTGTATTTTTAACTATATAACTATAATCACCAGAAGCTGTGAAAGTGCTGAGGAGAATTACTGTAAGGGATAGTGTACAGAGGAGCCACCCGCAGAATTTTCCATCCTGCAAGACAGTGAGAAAAGACTATTGGAGCCTATATAGCTGGGTTGCCAGAGGAGTGTCATTAGCAGGTGGGACAGTTCAGAAAACCCTTTGGCCTGGCCTGGCCGGCCCAAAGGCTATTGATCCCGCTCAGCCCCCATTTGGTAGCAGTCGTCCCAAGTTACAGCCTCCCACTGAGCTCTGCGAGTGTGACACGCACAGAGCTGGTGGGGACGGCGTGGACTCTGGCATATGAGGTTAGCAAAGTGGGAACAATAGGAAAGATGCATTAGAACTGGAAATACTGAGCAAAGATAAAAATGAGGTAAAATAGCCATGAAAAAAACCACTTCTATTAAAATTACGAGACAGGAAGTTTTACAAACTGCCTTTACCCCAATGAAGAAAAGAAGTCTAGAGAGATCAAATAACTTGTCCAATGTCAAGAGTTTTATAGCAGAGCTGGAAAGTGAGCCCTCTTCCCCCAGTGCCATCTATGTTTTTGTGCTGACGGGGCCCCTTTCACGGTTTATCCAGTGACCCTTGGGGAGCTTAGGGCTACTGTGGCAAAACCATGTTTCCTGCACCACATCCTGTGCGCTGGGAGAGCAGGCTGCATCTTCTGACAAGTACAATCTCTGCATAATGTGACCACAGGATGCCTTGCACCTCTAATAAGGGAGTTGGCTAAATGCCGTTTTATTATTATTAGACATTTGTTTAATATAGTAGTTCCTTCAAACCAAACAAGAAAAGGCCCTTGAGGTGCTATATACCATGTACAAATAATGGACAGCTATAAAGAGTCCAACATTTATAGGGAGAAGAGAGAGAGAAAGTGGATAGGAAAGTGAGGCAGTATTTAGCCTCATGTTGATGCTCCATGAGATGATGTGGTCCTTCCACAGAGTAATATAGAGGCTGGTGAAAATAAGATGATTTAATTTGTTCATAACATCATTATTCAAGGAACAAAAAAGTATGTAGCCTTATCCAAAGACGTAATCTAAGAGGTCTTTACTCTGTGCCAAGCTAAAATTCTGCTATTTAATTACCGATTTAGAAAATATCTTGGGCTCAATTTCCTCCTCAGTTACACTGTTATAAATCTAATGGAGTTGTTAAAGATTTATGGCAGTGTAACTGAAGGCAGAATTGGGTCCCTTATGTGTAAAACTTAGTTTGCCACATAAGTAATAATTTCTATTTTCTAGGCAAAAGTTTAAGAATCTTGCAGACCTCTGTTTCTGTAAAAGAAATATGAACTACAGTAGTGTGGGTGAGTGATTAATGTTAGAGGGGATGTCTAGGGGCAATCTGAATTGCCTGGTGTGGAAAATCCGTGTACAGTTCAGATTTAGGATCTGTTTGCAGATGCCTCATAATTTAAAACGTCAAAAAAACCCCAAACCTTAGACCTTCATGTAGTAAATTAATATACTGCTTGTTCAGTGTGCAGCAAGCTTTGCTGAAGTAATACCCTCATAGGAGGTGTGAACTCATCCCGTTCCCCTTAGTAAGGACTTAATTTCAAAATTGATTGTGACCCTTTAAATCCTAACAGTATCTAAATCATTTAAAAAAAAAAAATCCCTGTTTTGTTTTTATTTAAATCATATATTTAATGACTTAAAAAGGAAAAATGTTGCCTTATTTATCCAGATCTAAAGAAATCTTGTGTTAGCACAGATGTATTTTATCCATTGGCTTTTCATCTCTAATGGAAGGGGCTTTCTAATAAGCAGCTGGTTCTTTACTGGTTTTCTTAGCTTTCACTTAGGAAAAGAGGCAACTTTTGAAGTCTTCGTCTGAAAAGTGAGTTAGGATCTGCCCGTATACCTACGGTGCCTTCTCTGGCCCGAGCAGAGCCTGTGCAGCTCTCGCCCACTGGCGAGGCTCGTCAGGTCTCTGCGAACGCCCTGGCCCCTGGGTGTGCAGGGGGCTGCTGTGCGCGTGGGCAGTTTCCCCAGTAACACAGGGGAACTCCATAAGCTGGAATTATGCTGCTCTGGGATTTATGTCACTTCCGACAAGTTTATGTTGTTTCTAGAGTACTGTAGGCCTACAGTGCATTATAGAAATAGTAAAGAATCATAATACATAGCTATCCCAAAATAAAGCTCTTTAAAATAATGTAATTCAATGTCTGTTCAGAATTTAATGTAAATGCAGTGTTTAGGTCCAAGGTATATTTCTAAGAACTTCGTTTAGGAAGGAATTGAAGAATTAATTATTCTAAGCTTTCCAAGCATAGTAAGCTAATAATTTTTAAGATGCAAGAGAGAATAATAGATTAGGTACATTATATTGTCTTAGAAGTGATTTTTCAATGGCGTTTTTATGAGCTGTGAAAGCAGTAACTCTGAACGAACGTAAATCATTTCAATGTTTAATACAGTCCTGACTTGATGCATTGATTCATGATACCTATGACTTCTAAGTATGGATTTTGTTTGTTTTTTAAATACTGATAGATCATTAATTACCTAAAAATTAGTTCAAATTTAAAGGAATAAACCACCCAGTTGTCATTTCTTGAGGTATTTTGCAACCTAAGCAAAGGCTCAGGTATTCCAGATATGATAGATGTGCAGATTGCATAAGACGTTATGCATCGCTCACTCTAAGATACAGAGTCCTGTCTGCCCTTAAACCCTTTGTTCTCTTGGCTGAATGCAGTTAATTAGCAACCGTCTCCATAGCAACTGCCTCATAGTCCAAAAACATTGTCTCGTTTTTGCAGTTTAGCTTATCACACTGTTTACCTGAAGGGCTTTTCACTGCGTTGAGTCTCATTTGAGTTGGCTGCATGCCTGCTCACGGAAGTGAATTGTCAAGATAGAAAAACACCATGGCAGCAAGATGCTGAACAGGGCCCTGTGTGTGAAAGCAAAAAACATTTTAAAAGTTCCGAGGAAACAAAAGTTGAAGTTTGCAATGATTTACATCCAGTTTTAAAGCATGTGACTTGCCAGGAATACTGTGCATTTTAAAATGCTGCTTTGCTTCTGGGCCTTTTTTACAGCGTCTTGCAGCCTACCCCACACGATGTTCCCTTGCCCCTAACACGCTCTCAAGCCTTGCCGGCACAGACCTTCGTCCAGGTCCGTGAGGAAACTTGCCTCCCTCCAACCCAGGCCGTTTCAGGCAGCTCCAGCTTGTTCATTAAGAGGACGTTGCTGTACACTGGTCAGCTGTGTTGAACATTGTAGTTCTATTCGTTTTCCTTTACATTAAGATCGTTTCAAGGGAAATCTGTGGGTGTTGGTTCCATATGATAAATGAATTAGGAAAGGAAGGAGAACAGCTATTGTGGTCATATAAATCAAAGTATGCTGGAGATTTAAGCTTATTTATATTAGCCATTAAAGTGGTGTTAAAAAATCTGCTATGTACTCATATGACTCAGACAGTTACAATAGATTTGTGCTAATATGACTTTGTCGGTGTAGGTTGACATACTTAAATCATGTTTGAAGTGTATACAGAGGCGTGTCCACCTATGCACACACCTCTATAGAGGTTTACTTGAAGGTGTGAATGTGTCATTGAAATGGTAGTGAAATCTTACTGGTGTCTTCATCTGACATTTGTGTCTGGCCTGAAACCAGGGTGCTCCTGGCATGAGAGGCTATGCGAGAAGTACCATTTTCTTGTTTGCTGGACATTTTGCTTATCAGTGCTTGGTTTACTGGGGTTTGGTTTTGTTTTGTTTTTTTCTTAGTGGGCGGTACAATGGATGAGAGGCTGATTTAGGCTGGGGTAGTTCTCATTTTATCCTAGGCAGAGACCAGAAGCCAGAGCTTGTCATTCAGCCATGCCGGTACGCACTGGCCTCCCTTCCCTTTTCCAGTGACAGTTTCAGCTGGCAAAGGTCATTCTTCTTTTTAGCCCCAAATGGCATGTGGGGCTGCTGCATCTTGATAAAAAGGCTTCATTCAATACGATGTGTTTGAAACAGTCTTTCCATAGATTTGAGAAGGTGTTTTGAGCTCTTTCAGGATAAAAAGCGGGATGCGTGCAAACCCTGCCAGTATTGCTGGTGTACTCCATTATTCCTATAGAGCTTTTGGTTGATAGGGGGTTATTCTCTGTTCATGTTAATGTCTCGCTCATACTATTCCACATTCACTATCATTATTAGTAGTATTTGAATTATAGCAGTGCTGAAAGTCTGCAGGCAGGATAAAGGCTCCATTGTAGTAGGTCTTGTGCACACAAGATGAGACAATCTCTGCTCCAGCTGTTTACAGTCTGTTTTAAGACCACTAGTGTAAGTGGGTTTATCATATGAATAGCAGAGAGGGAAAGAAAATGCTAAAAATGATAGGAAATCCATGGTTACATGGATTAACTGTTCATTTAGGTATCTCTGAGACATTTGATGTTTGTTACATGTGCAACTGTGGAGTAGAAGGTAAATAGAATGCTTTTCTTTCTCCCAGCGGGCAGTTGCTGGGGCTCATCTCCGCAGCCAGCGTCGCGGCTATAGGGCGCTGTGGAGCAGCTGGAGGGCTCAGGGCGGGAAGAGGCAGTGAGTGGAGCAACTTGGGGAGGCGCTGGACCAAAGGGTAGGCAAGGTTGGCAGCGTGAGGACTGCTGAAGGAGGGAACAATTCAACGTGATAAACAGCCTCACTGTTTATCAGGAGCAAGCTGTCTGCACCCTTCAGCCTACCACGGGGCATTACACAGGTTTGTTTCCCGTGCTATCCAACTTAGTGAATGACGCAGCTGAAACAACAGATACTTGAAGGCAATCCCCCAGTAACCCCAAGTGTGTAAGACTGTTTGCTCACATTCACAGATCTCACACGAACTCACTTTGGATGGAAACCACAGTGTGTCCAAACTGTCAGCATATTTTCCAACTTTTAAAAAGGCATTTAGCATTGTCAGCACCTTTGAATCTATGGCTCGGTTCTCCTGAAGCCAGACTTGCTAGGTACCTGTACTGGTCCAGAAATAGAAAACTCTAATGGCCTGAAAATGCCTGCTGGAACTTGACGTTGTTTAATTAGCTTAAAGTAGAGCTTGGCAGATGGCAAAACAGTGGAAAGGACCTCCCTTTTTAAAAATATGGGCCACATCCTCAGCCTGTATAAACTGGCAGAGCTCCACTGAAATAGATGTTCAGCTTCTGTCAATCAGCGGGGAAGAGAAAAACTTCTGAAAACAGGAAAAACAGTTATAAGGCCACATAAATTATCAGCGGGGTTCAGGTACAGAAATTGTTTTTAACATTTTAAAGACTGATCTGTTTCCGAAGTAACTGTATTGTTACTTTGGAAACAGTCTTGTTTTCCTTGATGTGCAATTCAGAGAAAGAATTCAGCTCACTTTCCCAGAGCTGCATTAAGTCTGCAGAGCTTGCAGTGAAACATACTGTATGCTGGTTTTTTGCAAGTCATTCACTTATGAAAGTAAGACATCAATAATTCATTCTAGTAAAGCCAGTCTCTAAAGTTGTGTAAATTCACCTATAATGTGATAACCTTAACCAACCTCAACTAAGTTTTTTCGAAATGGAGAGATATTTGATTGAAAGTTGTGAGCTCACCTCAATCTTTTCCAGGGGAAATTCTTGCTCAGATGAAAGCTCCCATATGCTTAAAAACTGTTGCATTCTTACATTTTAATGTTTCCCTTTAATTGTTTGGGTTTTTTGTTTTTAATTGGAAACATGAAAACAAAGCCTGAACAACAAAGCTGACTGCTCACTTATCCCGTTGCATGGTATCAACCTGACAGATTCATTAAATCTATAAAAATATCAGATCAGAATTGGAAGTGAATTGAACTTGCTGAAAGCAACGCAGTGTTTACAATCTGCTTTCAGACTGGCTCTTCTGTACCTGCTCATTTTTCTTTGAATTAAACCATCCGTGTAATTTAAGAAGATACTGCAGGTTAACCCCATGCTATAGCATATTGTAAGGCTTCAGAGTTCACTGGCTCCAAGCTGCAGATTAACTGCAGAAATAAAAGCAGTAAGAAGTAAAGCTAACTTTAAATACAGCAGTAAGACAGATTTGAGATATGTTACAGGTTGCTAAACTTGGGCCGCGCAAACAGTTGTGAAGTCACATTTCTAGGGCGGGTGCTGAACTATGCACGGGCAGCCTGTCGCTGCACCCACCCACCGGGGCATGTGGTGATTTAGCCAGTAGGTGAAGGAGGAGAAAGTGGGAGAAAAATTGTGTCTGGCGATGTGGGACAGCCAGCCATCACTGCCTGGGTGCGGCCAGGCAAGACCACTCTCTGGTCTGCCGGAGCTGGGTGGCTGCCTCTTAAATTTTTTGGTTTTATTTATGATTTATTTT
The DNA here is from genome assembly GCF_964195595.1 of Calonectris borealis. Classification (NCBI taxonomy): domain Eukaryota; kingdom Metazoa; phylum Chordata; class Aves; order Procellariiformes; family Procellariidae; genus Calonectris; species Calonectris borealis. The sequence goes on from NC_134325.1 coordinate 10,832,929, forward strand.
ACGATTTCATATAACGACATGACATTTCATAAATTCTTCACATTCCATAAATCATGTGATTTATGATCTATTACATAGATTTTATTTATGATGCCGCCACCTGCAGCATCATTGCCACCAGGAGTCCTGGTCCCGCCACGGGCACCTGGGCATCCTGTCCCGGCAGCTGGGGCAAGGTGCCTCCTCCACAGTTCCCGGCAGGAGCAGGGGCTCGCTGCCCTGCCACAGTGACTCATGCCCTAGAAATTCCTGCAATCACTGTCCCCTCCCACCTCGTGGACCACCTTTGCCTTTGGGAAGTTATTTTCTCAGAGTGGATGTGCGCAAGACCTGCTGCGGCCAGGCCGCTCCTCATGAGCTGGTGACAAGTCTCCTAAACCCCAGCAAAGGGTTGGAGTGGGCAGCTGTGGGCGGTAACTTTCCAGCCTGTGCCGGCATTTGCCTCCAGGATAGCCAAGCAAGGGGCCTTTCTCATGCGGGACCAAGGGGGAAAGGCAGGACGCCCCTCTCCTCGCCCACTCGTGACAGAAGTCACCAGGAGCAGAGTCCAGCTCTGTGCCTCTAGTGGGCCAAGTTGACCCAGGTTTCTTCTGTCTTTCCCATCAAGGAAGATTCCCCTATTAATGAATTACAATCCTTGGTGAATGACTCGAGAGCGCTATTTAGTGGCTGGAGGGCTCTGCTATTTATGAAACCATCCATTAAAAATAATATATTTTGCTTATGTATTCTGTGAATAAGGGAAGGTTCGATGAGAGTCTGAGAGTCAGCATGTGTGCAAGCTAGGAGACTGGCACATGACATTTTTGTGATAAGAGTAATATGACAGGTTGGCCTGTAGTATGCCTGTTATCGAAACATCTAAATTACCTGAAAATTCATGGTTAAATGAGTACAGTTGTAATGCTGTGTGTAATTCCAGGTCTCATTATTTTTGCAGCACTAGACTTCATAACATACAGTGCAAAATACTCGCAATTGTCAAATTGCTTGGGAGAATTGGAAGTTGTACTGGACAATCGAATGAATTGATGGGCTGGCTACCACAGGCAAAACTTGATTTCTAAGCTTGTGTAGATTGACTATAAAAGATAACATAAGGTCATAGATATAAAGCCTAATAAGAGCTTTCTTTGAGGAAAATTGTCTTGCAGGTTGTTGAGAAGAATGATGCTAAAATACAGAACAAAATTCTCTGAACAAAAATGTGATAGCAGGTTACACATAAAAAGCCAGATTCACCCATGCAGCTCCACTGGAGTTTCTTCAGCACAGATGAGGTGAGATTCTGGCCTGAAAACCAGCTCCTCTGGGAAACTGCATCATGGAAAATCTGGCCCATAGCCACTGCAGGCAGGAGAGTGCTGACAAAGATTTTTTTTTTGCATATATTTTTACTGTTCCATTTTGGGATGTCACAAGCCAGGATTTCACATTGTACTGAAAATTGGCAGCGTGGTTATTTTATTTCGCATACTGAATATAAGTAAAAGACCACTGTCAGGCAAAACCGTGTGTCCATGGAAGGTTGAACTGAGGTCATGGGTTATTTTTAATGGCATTCCCTCCAAATCAGGGTTGTGGATATGAGGGTGCTGCATGCGTGAGAAACCCAGCCCGCTCTGCACAATTTGCCCGGTGGTCCTGTTGTCTGGGTAGCTGCTGCTCTGCCGGAGGTCCCTTTAGGCAGCTGGGGCTAAACACCTGTGCCATGCATGGTTTATTCTGAATACCCCTGGAGAACCCATAGAAAATGAGGAACTTGTTGAAAATGGAGGCTCAAATGCATTTCTTGCCAAAGGAATAATTGTTTAATAGATCAGTTAAAAATTCTGTTCGGGGCTCTGATATACTACCTTGAATATAAAGCCACTATGCCTAATAAATAGGGCTGTGCATGCGTGTGTGCCTGTATGCGCCTGACCGCTTTGTGTGTGTTTTAACATAATGGGTTTTATTAGGAGCTCTGGGAGAAATCAGCAAGGAAGAGGCACGTGACCGGTGGGTTTGTTTTACAGCATTGCCCTCTTGATTCATAATCTAAGATACCAAGACTGTGGTGGAGGCTGAAGAGCGGTGGTGTGGTGAGACAAAAAGCGAATCCCCAGGTCTGTGAGTGTGGTGAGCCTGGGACAGGAGGGGCTGGTATTGCAGGGAGAAATGAAAGCCCAGGGAGAGACATAGTTCTTGTGTCTGGGTTTCCTGCACGGGTGCCTCACTTAGAGGGAAATTGGAGCCTACGTGTAGAAACAGAGCAAGGCTGTATATCATTTAGTACCAGTCCAGTTAAAACTTGTAATACTGGTATCTGTTTAAGTACCTGAGTTCAGTTCTCCACAGCCTGGACAGCTTCACAGATTTCTAGGTCATCAGTGGGATTTTAGGCTTCGTGGCAGTTTTCTGAAAGGGTGTTCAAAGGGAAGATTTTGCCCCTTCAGAACAACACTGTCCTCTTCAGCTTCCTGGCATACCCATGGTGCCAGGGAGGTCACCTCTTTCCATGGTGGGACATCCATGCTGGGCAGCTGGGTATATCAGCGCCTGCAGCAAGGTAACACGGGTGCCTGCAGAAAGCCCTGCAGCAGCTGACGGGTCACATCTCTCTCTTGTCACCAGTGAGGAGCAGCGAGGGCAAAGGCTTGTGGAGTTTGGATGGCAGGTCTTTAACAGAAGCAGTCAGGGCAGGTTAAACAGGAATGGCTGCTTTGTCATGTGTGAAACATAGGAACAAACTGGAAAAAATCCGCTGTAGAAATAGAAATGGGGAACCGGAGGAGAAAATTTCAGAAACTGAGGTGAATTTGGGTTTTGGCTCTGTTTCTGTGCTGCAAGTAGAAGACAGGGAGTGAAATGGCCATGAAAGAAATGTAAAGCGTTTGGAGGTTAAGCAAGGGAAATTCGGTGTTAGCGTTCCTGACCCTAGGTTGGTGCTAAACAGACAGAGGGAAAGATGTCCGTAACACACAAATTTACTAGTTAAGGAAACGTAAGTATAGTTGTAAGCAGTGGAGTCCTTCATATATAAAAACTAAGATATAAATAGAGTTTTTTATGCGCTGTATTTCTTAACACTTTAAGTCACAGTGGATATGTGTGATAACAGCCAGATTCAGACCCAAAAGGCAAAATATTCAAAACTGATTGCTTAAAACTGGACCTCTAAATCCATAAACAGGCAAGAACTAAAAAGGACCTGCCTGCCAGAGATGCTCACGGTGAGTTGCTGTGCCACCTCAGTAACCAGAGCTTTACAAATAACTGCTACGTACAGGGTTGTAGCTGCGGACACGTCACACCCCAAGAGCCAGCCAGAAAACTTCCAAGCAACTAAAGCTAGACATGTTCTTGCATACTTTGCTGAACTGCAGTCTATCGAAATTAAACACTGTTGGTGAGCTCCTGGTTTCATTGAGATCTGCGGACTTTGAAGGAGGTTTCTTGTATATGGTGTCTGCTTGAAGGGTGACACGATGGGGGCTTGGTTTTGTAGCTGAGATTAGTGGAAACTCGTCAGTGTCTTCAGTGGGACGTGAGCTTCTCCAAATCCTCCTGACCCCACTGGAATCAATGCAAAAACTTCTCTTGACTTCTGAGGGCATAAGGGGTGGTCCTCATAGCAAGCTTTTGAAAACTTAGAGTAACATTTTCTTCACTGTTATTTGTATTAAGGCAGCGTGTAGGAAACACCGAGTAGAGTAGGAAGCTTGAGACAGTTTACCATCCAAGTCGGTTCAGCTGAATTGCCTTTCAAATGGCAGCAGTGCAGCGGAGGCGTCAGGAGCCCGTGCTGCAGCCCTTGCTCAGGCCAGACTCCCCTTTCATGGGAGCTGCTGAAGGACTGAAGTGAACACGGGAATTTTTGCTCATCTTGGGAAAGGAAAGCAAGCAACGTTGTTAGAGCTGAAATGTTTGTTTTAAAGATAATAGGTTTATATAATTACTTCGTCGCACAGCTGTTTTTTTTTTAATCCCTCAGCTGTAGTTCCTATAATTATGACTCTGAAGTTCAGTCAAGTTACTTTTGAATAGCTGCTCCCAAAGAAAATAAGTCTATTGCTGCTAGTGATGTTGACGAGGTAAAGTGTTCTATCACTTCACACATTTTTATTAAGCAGTGGGTTGAAAGGCAGCATAATTTGAAAGCCCTGTCATATCTTTGATAAATGCTTTCTAGCATTGCTGAGTTTTGCCCAGTTATGACAGAACCCATTAGAATGACATACATTTCAGCTGTCGTCGGTTTGGATCTGCATATGCTCCAGGAAAAAAAAGTGTTTCCTCAAGGAAAAGACCTGTGCTGTGGGAGGGGAAGACCCTTCAGTATAGGCTTTGGGTGGCGGGCCACACATGACAGACCCTGACAAGATTTTTTTGCCTTGTTTTCAGGTGTGGGCTTTTTTGTTCTATAGCCATGGCAGAAGTAGGAGGCAATTAGCCCTGCTGGCCCTGCCAATTGGACCTGCTGCAGTGTATTTATTCATTTATTAATTCATTTTTTTATCCAGCACAGCAAGGTTCTGCTCTTGGATTTGAAATGGAGGGTGCTACTCAATATAAATAATAATCAGATAAGTATGTAACAGGTTTCTTAATGGTAACATTCAGTTTGATGCAGCATTTTTTTATGAATCATTTCCACAGCTCCTCTACCAAGGAGAGTTTATGTACCAGGTTTCTTTTGGCAAACATACTGAATTTAAATATAGGCATTATTTGAAAGTAGAGTGCCAGCTGCAAGACCCTATGTTGCGTCTACTATTGTGTAGAAATTATAATGATAGTCAAAAGAACATTATTTTCCTCTCAAAATTATTCATTTCAAAATTCCTAATAATATCTATTTGTCACTTTTGGGGGAAGACAGGCAGAAACCCCACTGTTTCTCCTCTGCGTAGTCAATTTCTCATGGTAAAGAGCTTTTTACATAAGAAGAAACAAATTCAGATACACTTACAAATAAAACTAGGGCAAGTTTAAAGTCTAACACTAATTATTATCAGCAACTGGATTTAATAAATGAAACTGGTTGGTTAAAAAATAAAATGGATTTTGCACCTTTAATTATAAGCAAAAAATACAGTGTGAAATGCCATCGTAACTAGAGTTGACAGTAAATTCAGCTCTGGATCAGACCTCACATCGCTTGAAGTAAAACAGAGATATTACTCTGACTAATTTTGCATTGTAATAATTATTTAATGCTCACAATGAAGCCTTGTCCTTAGGGTTTTATGCTTTAGCTGTTTCTTACCCACGCCTTGTAGTTATTAAGTACAGACAAAGCTGCCATTTTTTTCAAATGACATAATGTATATCAGTGTGTGTCAATGAAAAACGTCAAAAATAAGCATTTTCTGGTATAATATATTAACTATATGAAATCTGGAACAGTTTCTCTTTCATCTTTGGGAGTTTCTTAAAGCAGTGCCTAAACCATAAGTAGATTTCTTTAAGTACCAGTGGCTGTCATTTCAAAATTTGACAGATCTTAATTTTTAGAGAAGTAGAATTGCCCCGTTTGTGTTCTGTCATATGCTTTCAGTTAATTCCAAGCTCACTCTTCTCATATTTAGCACACTCATTTCATCCTATTGATCAGCAAGCACTTTGCTTTGTTTTTATTAAACTACTGAAAATGCGTATATTTTGCATTTTGGTACAAAAGAGTTTGCTTGCTGCTGTGATGCTTGGTTTTAGACACCTTTTACAAGTCTGTAATGAAGGGCTTGGTGCGGTATTGAAACCGAATGTTGGGTGGTTGGAGTGTTTTTTAATGTCAGGACTGCAGGACTAGACCTAAACACTGCGTGTATCCTGGTGATCGTGTAACAGGAGTAAATAGCAAGACTGGTCACAATAAATGTGTGAAAATTCAGAAGTCCTAATGCTCCAGTTAGACATTGATGGTACACCAGTAGCACTTTGGGCCCTAGTTGGGGCCTGAACATTTTATGGCCAGGGTAATTTCGGTCTGAATTATTTCATTTGAAGTTGAGGTCAGAATCTTTCCTTCCTGAGGGTGGGAGAAGCCACGTGGGAGTTACCCAGTAATAATGCAGGCAAAATCATGTGCCCACGTGAAATAACGTCATGGGCTGTTTCTTGCCCTTGGGCAGTAAGTCCTTACCCTTGGAAAAGAGCCAGATGCTCACATAGTGTAAATCAGCGTGATTTTCACTGGCATGCATGAGTGCGTGCTCGTTTACACCACATGAGGATGTAAGGTCTTTTTTCCTCAAGCTCCTTCTCGTTGTGTTTCTTGACATATACTTAGATATCATCTAAGTGCCGACACTGTCAAATATTGTATTGAATATCAAAAGGCTTCTCCATCTCAGATGGCAACTGTGAGACTGAACGAGAGTAGTGTGAAATTGTCTTTAGGCTGTTGCAAGCTCTGTGTGTGGATGCAATTTGTACATGCAGAACAAATACTTACGACCTTTTCTGTACTAACTTCTTGTAATTATGAAAGTTATGTGACTCAGGAAGTTTAGCACTGTGTTTGGCCAATCTTTAATAACTGAATTATAGATGATCAAGCAAAAGAAGCACTAATTTGAGGAAAATCTTCTTTTCACAAATATATGTAAGGTAGCACTAATATGCAAAAAAACCCCTCAACCCATAGCCTGTCAGTGACTTACTCATTTTTGTAGCATTAGTATTAAAACTAGCTCAGTAAACTGGGCTGAAAGAGGAAAATCCACAGATGTTATTTAAAAACACCAGTTCTGAGGACGTAAATGTTGCATGTTTTTATGAAGTTGACAAAAGAAATCCATCCATTGGCCTCTTCCCTGGGGGTTACCTATCTGCATGTTCTGTTTAAAATGTTTCTGTGTACTGATATCACACTCGCCATTTTCAATATAATATTACCATGGAGGTGAGTCCTTAATTTTAACTGTTCAATTTTCGCATCAGATTATCTATCCTTAGCTAATTATAAGGGCCCTGTACTACTTTTCTGCACAAGACACTCCTAATAGGAATGGTTGCTCTGACAGATTGTCATTAATCTGTCAATAATGAGATTTTTCCATTTTATGCTTAGATGTAAGCTCTTTGGGGAAAGGATCATCTCTTTGCTCTGTATTTGTACAGTGCTTAGCACAGGGGGGTTTTGGTCCATGATGGGGCCCCCGGTCCCTCTGTCATACATACCACTCCTATAAATAATCATGTTTGATGTGCAGTAAGATGAGAGGAATTCTTTGTGCGAGGAAGATAGTTCCTTAAAACCTGAACAACCAGCTGAAATGCTGGATTTTCTTCTCCTGGAGGGGACCAGACCTTTCTCCTTACAGCGTTCAGCTGGCCGCTGGCAGTCGGGCACGGCAGGGCCTCGTGCAGCGCGAGCGCAACCCCGGCGGGAGAGCGTGGGCAGAGCCAGCCAGCCCCCTGCCACCGCCCCGCTCTTTCCCAGGCACGCAGGAGCCAGGCGCCAACCAGCAGCCCGGGGAGCGCGGTTATTTTCAGGGCCAGGGTGGCGTTGGTTGACTCTCCTTTCCTCGGCGTGCCAGCGAAGTTCATAACATTTACACAGATTTTTCTGGCCGGCAGACGCCCGCCCGGAAAGGTGATCGCTCTGCGCCAGGCAGCTGTTGCCCGGCGCCCCCCCAACGCCTCCGCACGCTTTTCAGTGCTGCCGGCATGGACCCGCTGCCCGCAGCGACGTGCTGGAAAGCTGAGAATGGTGTGGCCTCCCACAGCCCCAGGAACTTGAAGATGCCTGCGAAAGAGCAGACAGTCTGGTGCACTTAAACGAGGTAGAGCCCCATTTCTGAGTTGAGGAAGACTCGGGCTTTGAAAGAACCTGGTTGTCTTATATAGAGCTGCGACTTTGGCCCAGCCCGGGAGCACAGTGAGTTTGGTAGGCACAAGAGGGTCTGAGACCACTCATCAAAATGGGGATTTACTCATCAAAAGTGAGGGGAGAGCTGACAATCAGGGTTAGGTAGCCATTAACAGCCAGCGTTATGTCATGTCTGCGCTACTGCTGCCAGGACAGGTTGCTGTTAGAAAATAAGTTAAAAGTTCAGAAAAGTGGGGAAAAAAAAAACCAAGCCCAAAACAAAAACAAAAAACCACAAAGAAAACCCCCAACAGTTGGGCTCATTTGCAATCACAGAGAAAGATGTATTTGCTTTAAATTACTCAAAGATTAAAAGTGCTGATAATGGAAAAAATCTTACCTATGGCACTTTCAGTTAACTGAGAAAAGTTCAGCCAGCGATTAAACTGCTGAGAGGAAGGAGAGCACAGATTGCATTTCAAAGGAAAATTCAAGCAATGCATTAACGATTATTAATGTGTGTTATTGTTAAAATAATCATATTTATTATGGTCTAGCCTAGGGAGAACCAGCAAAAATGGAAGCCTTGTTCCAGAGACTGTAGAAACACGCACACAGTAGGTGGTCCCTGGCCTGAAGAGCCTGCAGTCTAAATAGTCGTAGATGGAGTGGATAAAGCAGCAGCCCAGTTAAGGAAAGAATGGCAAGAAACACTATTGGTTTGCCTCTGCTTTGCAATGGCCTGGATAATATCTGTTGCCCGGTATAGATATGTGAGGGCTTCTGTACGTTCCTGATTTAAAAACAAACACCCAGATGTGAAGAGTAGGGAGTTACTGATTTATTGCCGGTATTGGCTCTCATAGTCATAGTGGAGGCCAGGGATGGGAGACAGGATAATGTGATTGCCGTTGCAGTGTGAGCCACAGGCTTGGTTCCCCACTGCTTTGCCTGAATAACAGAAGAATTTTTACACCCATGCACAGATATAAACATCACCCATGATTAAAAGCAGCAGTTGTTTAGTTGCCACTCAAATATTTTTAATTGTGTTCTGCCTATTTTCATCAGCCTGTTCTGCTTGGACGCTTGTGTCCGTGAATGTTCGCTGTAGTAAAGGGTTACAAATTTCATCGGTAAGTGATACCAGTTTCCTAGGTGGAATAGTGAGTATACTGTTTTGAAAAGCAACCAGACAAAACCAAACCAAACTGGTATTAGGGCAGTCTCCCCTGTGCATCCGTCCATGCCTGCCATTACAAGCAGCTGGTTTTTCCTTGTCTTACAAATTGACGTTTCTAAGTATGTATTCCCCTTGTGCTTTTTATTATGCAATCACAATCAGTGACCCCTAATAAAGAATGAATTTGGTGGAAGGCATTTTGAAAAGCTTGGGCTGGAGGGGTATCCCTGTGACTCTTCTAGGCTTGCGTGCGCTAGGAGAGGTTTGCTGGTACAGCTGTGCTGACGAGCCCTCCACAGGGAATGCAGGTTGTTCTGGCAAGAGGGCGTTTTCCACTGCCTGATGCTTGTTCTTTAGACAAGGTGTATCAGCTGTAGGGTTTTTTTTTGCTAGACAGTTATGGCTTCACTAGATCCAATTTTTGCGTCCAGTTTAGTTATGCAAAGTTGAATTTTTTCCCTCTTCTCCCCCCACAGCCTCTTCCCCAACTGCCCTTGATCCGCTGCCAGGGCTTCACAGCGCTGGCCATGCTAACCTGGAAGCCAAGATGACGTGTCAGCATGGCACAAAAAATACAATATTTATAAGCAGGGAGCTCCTTGCTCCAGGGTGTGCTCCTGCGGCAGCTCAGTTCCAGCAGACTGTTTCGGTTGCTGTGTGAGCACGAGGCCAAGTATACAGCCAGTGATGGTGCCCAATACAGCCGTACGGAAAAAGTGTGGCAGGGAGGTCTGGTCAGTCCTGCGTGAGGAATAAACACCAGTCAGACACACTCAGAGAGAGCTGTGGCTTAGGAAATCCTGTGGTGAAGAGGAGCTGCCTTTACCTGCAGAGGGACATAGCTGTGCTGGCTGGAGCATGGCGCAAGAAAATTAGGAGGCTCTTCCACCCTCCCCACCTGGTGTGGAGGGGAAGAAAAACAGCCTTGTAGCTCCTGCTTTCTCCTTTGTGCTGCGATTGCACTATAGATAGCAGAGGCCCCTTATCCTGCCTCTGTCTTCTTTGACTTACAATTCAGCCAGCTCTAATTATTAAAAAATAAACAAGCCTGTAACTGCTTAAGAGCTTTAAATCCCCTAAATGACAGGGAAATAGCCCCTGAACACCACCGAAATAGTATCTTCTATGTCCGCCTATCCTGGCAGCAGATACAAATCATCATTAGTGGGTCACTCTGACACAGATCCCTTAATGGAAGTGCTACATTACATTAACAAGCAAGTCAACAATAATATTAGCAATAAATGAGAAATTAAATTCCTAGCCGTTCATCCCTCTGGGTTTCCCAGTGTGTCTCTTGTGTTTTTCTTGTTTTGATCCTAGGCATTTTGAAACAAGAAGTGTCTTTATTTTGTGTCTTGTGGCGTGATCCCAGCCCATTAAAATGGATGACAGTACTGCTGTTGACTTCAGTTAGCAATTATTGTAGGAAAGAGCACATGGTGTGATTCAGAAATTAATAATAACCATATACACTAGTTTTAAAGAGAGGATGTAAAATTGAACTTTCCTGCTGAACTGATTTTAATTCAAACTGTTTTTTCCAACAGTTTTTCCAACAAAACAGATAAAAAACTAATTTGCATTAAATTGGAATACTTTTACTTTTCTGGACTAAGACTGGTAGTGAGGGAGTCACCACTGCTAAGCAACAAAAAAAGATGGTGTTTTGTACACACTAAGAAAACTTTAAATGTGAGCGCTCCAAAGCAGAACTGGAGTTTTTAGATGCTAATTTTAATGGAAGATGTGGCTAGACCCTCAAATGGCTCGACAGCCAAAATATTTAAATTGTTTTCCCTGTGTTTTCTGTTGATATATGTAGACTAGAGCATTGTTTTGTTTGTTTTTTTCAGATTACAGCAGTAGCTTAGTTCCAGTATGTGCTGGAAAATTGCCTGTTGGACTCTCCTGATCAGAAATCACTGATTATGGGATATTATCTGTAGTGCTTTTATGATGAAGACTATTAAAGACTGAACTGAAACCACAACCTCATTCCTTTCAGAGTTAATGCTCAGAGTAAACCTGTCTTGTTCCTGAAAGGTTAGTCTCCAGTGCACTGATTCTTTGTTTCTGTCTTGCCAAACGTATTCAGTGAATTGCACTGGTGGCCTGAGCGTTTCTAATTTTACTGCCTCTACATCCAAAGTGAATCTGCAGTACCTTGTAGCTACAGCTGGTACAGATTGCACGTAATCAATTATGGAACATTAAGTATTGCAAATATAACAAGGCAAGACAGGGGGAAACTTGATGCTGAGCCCTCTCCTGGCACATGCCTATAATTAGACATGCATAAACCTTCCTGACAGGGGAGTGGGGTGCTCAGCCCTTCAGCGAAGGCCAGGGTCAGGCATGCTGATGGAGACCCGCAGCACTGCCGAAGCATAGGCTGGGTGCTCCCGCTCCCTGCACCTCTGGGGTTTGGTTCCCTGGGAGCAAGTGGGCCACAGTTCCCTTCTCACCCTCCTCTGTGCATGTCCAGGAGCTTGTGAGGATGGTTCTGTCCCCCAGTCCCCAAAGACAGTTCCAATGGTGGCATTTAATTAATTGTCATTTGGGATGGCTACTTTGTTACTGGATGCGTCTGTGTTCTCATTGATTTGAAATATCATCCCTATTTATGGCTTGATGGTTGTCAGTGTGCACTCAGAATAAAGCACCCGTAGTGGCGATGCCGTGTGGCTCCCTAGGGTGGGAAGGCTTGATAGTCTCCTTCCCACTCCCTGCAGTGCTCTGGAAATGGACTAAAGGTGTTCGGGCATGACTGAGCACCTTCATCCATTTTCTCTTCTTGTGCTTCTGGGACAGAGAGAACAGAACAGCTCGATAGGACTAACCCCATTGAATTTAATGTGTAAGTTAAGTAAATGCAAACTAAAATTAAACAAAAAAAAAAAAAAAGGCAGGAATTAGTTTTAATTACCACCAAGTCAGTGAAACTGGATCTGTAGGTGCAAAATGGAACTGCAGAATGGAATGCCTGGGTCATTAATGAAAACAAGTCACGTGCACATAAATACTTTGGGGGGACTCTTTTGGACTTAGCTGCTGAACCACAGAGCTGGAAGGAAGAAGATGTTCTTTAAAAAGGATCCAGTGGTAATCCTGGGAAATGCAGGGCCTTCTTCAGTACTCTGACTCTGTAGCATGTGAGATACAAGGGAAGATCAGATATTTATGCAGATAGTAAGAATGTGCAACTGCATTAGAGGAAATAAACATTTTATAAGGAATATAAATTTATATTCTTCATGTTACAAACTGGGAATAAGCTGTGGGCAAGTTATTCTGTCATGTTTTTGAACCTTATTTGGAACACCTAAAGCTCGTAACTGACAGAAACAGGGTATTAAACTAGGTGAGCTACTAATTGAGGCAGAATAGGAGTTCTTATGTTTCCAAGGGACTACGTGATATCAAATGTTGCCGTATTCCTCCATTGTAGAGTTTTGGGGATTTTGTTTGGATTGTTTTCTTTCACCAGACTTTCTCTCAGTATAAACTACTTCTTTGTGGCTTCCTTAGATCTACCAACAAGTCTAAATAATATAAAATAAATATTTATAATCTTCAGATATGTAGATTGTAAGTATCACATTTAGTCTCTGCAGCTTTCCTCCCAAGGAGCTGTTATCCCATGTATTTTCCACAACATATGGACTCATTTGTTTTCTTTTCCACAACTCCAACATTTACCTTTGAGTATCATACTAGCTTTTCAACTAGTTGAATCCATCTAAACGCCATTGCTAAAATACTGGTAACTCTGTGTCTTCTAGGTTTTAGCATTGCTGTTGCAGTGAGGTCAGCATAACATTTTTCCTGTAGGTCATAGCTTGCTGACCAATGGGGAAATTTATGAATTGCTGCAATTGTAGTGTCAGTTAGTAATAAATTCAAGCAAATAGGAAGTTTTCAGCTGGTATAGCATATTCTTTCAATCAGAATTTTTCCAGTTTATGATCTACAAAGTTAGGCAAGGCTTGTTAGAAGCAATAAAATGGGTAAATCCATAGGAATATATTGACTTTGTCCCTTGTCCAGTGATTCCGTCTTCATGGGTGATCCTTTGCAACAGCAGCCTCAACCCTTCCATTGTGGGCATCTCATGCAGTTTATCACTCAGGTTTGTAATGTTTTGTTTCAGTTGCTGATCCACTCTGGTCTTGCTTAAATTTACTGACCGTTTCTTACAGCTGTTCCAAGTTTTCAATGAGTCATAAAAAATTGCACATAGGTCAGCTACTGTGAGAAAATAGTTGATGTTTGTTAGTATTTGCCCTAAAAACACAGGCATGATGTCTCTCACAGGCTTTTGGCCATGTTCTTCATGCTGTGTCTGGGGGTTCATAGCTAGTTCAACTATGAACCCCGTGGTTCTTGGGTTTACCTCCATATTAAGATCCATCCTCACAAGGAAGCGTTAATCTCTCTTGTGCCTCAGGTCCAAAACAGTGAACCACACTTGAGTGTACACGTGTGAATTTATAGCATGGGAAATGAGCATCAGATTATGTGTAAGTGGTTTTGAATATATACAGAAAATTCCTGAGCAGTTAGTTGTACCGTAGAGGGCAGTTTGAGTCAAACTTGTTTTGTCCCCTTAACTCCTGTTTGGCTGTTTGTTAAAGCACTGAACAGCAGTGTTACTCAGCATGTGGTCTGTGGATGTCTGGAGGTCCATAAAACATCAAAAGATATTGTGAGAGGACTACACATTTAAAAAACTGAAACAATCCAGTCCATGCTAATGTTCCCATACTTGTAAGTAAGCAAAAAAATGCGAGGGAAATAAAAGTGGCAAGTGATTATTTGATTTTTAGCCTTAAATTTTATTAGGTGATAGAAGTGAGAATCTTTGTGGCAGCACTGCACAAAGCACTCCAGGATTTTTTTCGAGAAGTCTGGCTTTTCCTTGGTGCTGCAGGATTGAAGAAGTTTGCTGTGTCTGGAAGCCAGGGCAGCCTTGCATACTCTGTGCACTTCAGTTCCTCCTCTCAAAAAGGAGAGCAGCAGACCTGGAAAAGGTTCAAAGAGGGTAACAAGGAGGATCAAAGAACTTCCCTAGGAACAGCTTCAGCACAAGCAGTGACTCAGAGGACTGCACCTCTTCAGTCCAGAAGAGGTGACTCAAGGGGGATGGGGTCGAAATCTGTAAAATCAAGTTGCACAGAGAAGGTGAATGAGGAGCAGCTGCTCACTGCTTCTTCTGCAGCAATTCAAACTTGAGGTGAGAGGGTTAAAACAAACAAAAGGTGATAACTCGATGCAAGATCTAGTTCAGCTATGAAACTCTTTGGAAGATATAGTGGAAGCTAAATGCTTACGTAGGGTCAGAAAGCAAATGGACAGGAGAAAAATCCCATGTTATATCCAGAGGCACTGCTGCTGGCTCAGGACACTGTTCTGCTGCAAGTTATTTGAATTTGGGAAAACTCTCTTGAGCTGTCCTCATGTTCATCCTCCTTGACTCAGGGGCGAGACGCTGTGGCCAGGCTTTGGCCAGGCCCGGCACCCTCTCTCACGCATCCAGGACCTTATTGCTCTTCAGTGTTTTTCCTGTACAACCAGTGGTCTCCTTGCTGTTTTGCTCCTCATTGTGCACCTGTTTGTCTTTCCTTGGGATCCTTGCACTTCTCAGTGCTTTTCTCCCAGCCCAGACTTCCTCTGTTCGTTAGAGATTAGAGAGGGCATGTTCCCTGTCTTTGGAGGTTGTGGAGTGTTTTAGAGGAAATTCATTTTTTCATAGAGAAGCAGCACACTGTATAGATGTCAATAGGGCTCTGGCAGCGTTTGAATTGCTTTGATTTGCCTGCCCCTACGTGTGCCAAAATTTATTTAAAAAGAGGAAAATACTGGTTACTTTATCTGGCACAGCTGTCAGCTATTTTTACCTCTCTGCTGTGCCTTTTGCCTGCACATTACATCTACCTGTTGTCTCTGATTTTCTGTGCTAAGCAAGCTCTTTGAGAAACTGTGTTTTTAAACAGCCAGTACCATGGAATTGAGACTTCAAACTAACTGCAAATATTGCAAATAATATTATAGCTATGTAATTATAATGCGATACTAATTCCTTTTAAAAGTGCCTTTGTGTCAACCTGAGAGTGTACTGTGATTAGAGCAGTTCATTTTGCAACTGCTGTGTCATCAGGAGCTTTTGAGATGATGTTTGCAGTAAAAGGAAACATAACCATGACACAAACTGGCAATTATTGTATATGCTAATTTTTGCCTTCTGTTTACAGTAGACTGACTGCAGTATTGATCTTAGCATTTGCTAACCATTTGTTTTGGGTTCAGTTTTGCCATTTTTGCCCAGAGTACCCTCAAGCCCACTCATATGAATGACAGTATGTGCAACCAAAGCAGAATTACCAGAGAGGTCTGTGAAGAGAGATGCTGTGTGTCACACGGTCTGATGGCTTGCTACCTAGCCAGAGCATTGAAAATATGATTGCCTTGCAGTACTCTAAGCTTTATTTTTCATTATACTTGCCACTGCTCAGTCACAAGGAGGGAGGTGGTCTCCATCTGAAAGAACTCGCCATTGCAGAAAAGAGAAAGAGTTGAACAGAAAAGGTAAAGGAAAGCAGAAGGGTTTGATGATCAGAGTTGCAACACATCAGCTGCCTTCCTGTTGTGAGGGGCTGGTTATTCAGTAGAGATCCTGCAGAGCTGGACTGACACTACAGCCTCCCCAGCTCAGCGGCGGAAGGAGAACAGTGGCAAAGTCATGTTGCTGGAGCGAGTGCCTGAAGAAAGAGTTTACTTCAGTCTCTGCTCCAGGTCTGTTAGAGTAAGCTCAGCAATTATGGTCTGGAGCAGGACCTCTTAGGAGCTATTTTGAGATTTCACCTATGTTTCTATATGTAGAATTTCAGTTTTGCCCCCATAAATTCATAAAAAGGCTTTTGAGAACTGGCCTGCTGCATTCCTGGGGCAAGAAAGGATGATGGGACCTGTCAAAAAAGGGATTGTTGCCTCCTAAAAAGAATGGTTGCTGCTCAACAGAGGGTCAGCAAGATAAAACCAGCCTCAAAGATCTGCGGAGAACATCTCTGCAAACACAGTCATAAAAATCTGCTGTAATGTGGTGCTTGGAGAACATGCTTGTCTGGTTTATCTTACTTTTCACCTGACGTTGGCTCTCACAGCAGCTGAGAGGTGGCAAAATTTCATCTGTCTTGAAAATTAGAATGTGCTTTGCTAGTGATTTGCAATTGATCCGATTAGCTAAGTACGTTAGGGTTTATAATTAAATTTGAAAACCTGTGTTCTTCAGTGAATGATATTGCACCTCTAATTACAGATTTTTGTTCCCCAGGGATTTAACTTATGCTAAGTTCAGTTTAAGCAAGAAGTCACCTCTTCTGTATAAACATTAAATCTGCATGAGTTCAAAAGTGATTGGACATATTTCTGTGAATAAGTCTAGGGAGAAAACTTCATTGCCTTAGATTTAGAATAGATTTCACTGATTTACTCTGATCTAACATAAAAAATATAATGTTTATTATGCTAAGCCTAAATCATGCAGGCTATACACATCTGTCTTACAGAACAGCATCAACATGATGCAGCAATTCAACGTCTTCATCAACATCATGGAATAATTTGCAACACTTTTTTTTAAATCTGACATTGCCTTGTGAATAAAATAAGTATTAACCAGCATTTGTATACTGAGTGCATTTGATCAGTGTATCTGCTTGAACAAAACTATGCAGGATTCAGAATCAGTTATGCAGGAGCATGAGTAAGTTCTCAACTGATTTCAAAACTACAGAGGTCTCCTTTTCTTTCTTTAAGCAGAGTTTAGGATGCACTGGGTTCTATTTTGACCTTGCAGACTATATTTGAATTCATAGAATCAGTAAGGTTGGAAGAGACCTCAATTGTAAATAATCAGATATATTTTAATGACTATTCTAATTAAACGTATGACATGAAATTGATCACAAAGTGATTGCATTTAGTTTCATATTGTTACTTAGTTGCAATGATTTTCCTGGTTCTTGTGTCTGTTCTGGATTGATGATCAGTCAGGATTATTGTTGCCCTCCATTTTGGCTAACAGCAGCACCACATCCAAGCAAAACATTAACAGGTCGTGGTAAAATATTGTTCTCTACTTCACAGCACTATTGGAGAGAAATTCTAGTTGAAGAAAGAATGTACGGAATTGTGATTCTGCTTTTCAGAGCATGTAGTTCTGGAAAGAAAAGATTAAATCTTTTTATTTGAGTATATTTTTTACGTGGCAGAAATATACTGGTGACATGATGGAAATAACAACAACAATAATAATAATAAATTTGAGAAATACCAGATTATGTGTAGTTACAGACTTGAGAATCTTGCCTTTATTTTCTTTGTAAATGTTCCCCTCTTAAGGCGCAGTTGAGTGCAGATGTGCCATGCTCCAGCCTTGGAGAGAAATCCTGCTTCCTGCCTTTTCTGTCCCTTAGACTCGTTATTCTGTAAACGCCCTGCTAAGATGTTGTAGCAAGACCAAGATGGATTGTGTTGATATCAGAGGGGCTGAAAAGAAGTCGGTCTATAAGACTGGTTGACAAGGAAGGAGAAGTCTTGTTATGAGTGTTCTGAGTCATCACAAAGTTACAGAGACATAAAATAGGGGACGGGAGGAGAGTCAGACCTCAGGTATGTTTAAGATCAGTGAATACTAAAGACGAGTTAAGGACAAGAGCATTAATAACAGATCAGATTCAAGTTCTTCTATCAAGTGTATGGCCGACTGTCTGGGTCGTTATCTTTTGCTAGTATAGTGCTTGGGGCTTGAGCAAGGAGGTAAGGAAAGGAAAAACACAGGGTCACTTTTTTGTGAGCAAACTGTCACTAAGTCCTTTGAATTCAGTGAACTTAAACCAATGTGAAATCAGATGCAACATGTAAATATTTTCTCCTGTGATGTGATCCTCGAACCCTGCCTTTATTCCAGAAAGAATTTGTCTGAATTTAATAGTGTGCAAGAATTTGACTGAATTGAATCATGGCATTGCTGGAGAATTCAGAAGTCACTTGTTTGTGGGGCAGGGACAACTGAGACCCTGAGGTGAAATCCTGTCTTGAAGTCCATGGGGATGCCTGGCCAGCTACTGTTTCTTGTTGGTTTTGTCAGAAGTCAGAGGACATGAGGTTCATGAGCTCACTAGTTTGTTATCATCTTTCTGATTTGCTCAATTTATCTAGCCAAGACCCGGAAATTAATTTCTAGCTTGACCGAAATCATAGCTCCTGTGTACCTGGTAGAGAACTGCCTGTTCCCCACTAACTTGCATTCGTGGGGTTTGTAAGTTACGTGTCTAAAATACTTCAGAGCTGATTCTCCTCAGACAGGCCTCAGTTTTAGATCAGTTTGACTTCGTTACCCTGTTTGGTGAAATTACTCCATATTTAAACCAGAAGAACTGGTATGAGAAGCTCAATGACTGTGTGGAAACTTGCTTAGAATTATTTTCCTGCTGTATGGTTTTTCCTAGATTTTCAGAATTTTCAGTACAGTTTTTCATACAGAAAAGAAGTATGTATTCTAAATGTTTTTCATATCATTATTTTTGGAGAAAAAATAACATTTCAAAGATATCATGAGCCTTCTGTTTTTAGACTCATTTAATATCCAGCTTTATAATAGCTTATTCTTAACTAGTAGCAAGTTCTGTTATGTTTGAGATCCACAAGCAGTGTTTGAATTCAGTGTTCGCAGAATGGGCTCCGACATAGAATTTCTCCCTTTCATCATTAGTGGAATTGATTGATGCCTTTGCTTAGCAGAAAGATTGCCACATGAATACAAAGACAGCACGTTTCTTGCTCTGCTTGAGATGCATCTCATCCCATTTTGCTTTTAAGCATATAGTTCAGAAGAATTGAGATGGTAGAGCCCTTACATCGTCGCCTTGGGACGAGTACAGCAGAGGTATTATCCTTATGTTTCTGTGGCAGGCGACCCTCCCCTCGCACCGCCGGGAACTTTCATATAGATCCAGTGTCAGAGTTTCCCTCCAGCCTGGTGAGTTTTACTGGGTCAGAATCAGAAAGTCTCTGAAATAAATCAGGCTGTAAAAGAAATCAAATGGAGGTACTGAGTGGTATATCAGTTTCAGTCTGAAAAGACTGACTTTGTTTTCTTCGGTTTCTGGCCGACTGTGGAAACCCCAGCTCAAAGGTTGCTACAGAGGAAGTTAAAGAATATATTTTCTAGAGGGACCGAAAAGCCACTTTGTGAAGATGAAAATCTGTTCTATGCGCAGGGAGAGGCGGCGTTCTGGCAGGTGTGTGAGCTGGTGGCGGAGATGGACCAGCGCCCTTCTATACTGGCTTGGTAACTCCATAGATGATAGAGAAAAATATTAACAATAGCTGAACTTAAAGCTGGTTTGCTATTCTGCTGCCAATATGTCCTACTGCTGGACTCACAAGTACTGAAATTATGCATTCTTGGTCCTGTGGCGTCTGGCTGGAACAATTGCGGCGCTTGTTCTGTGATCAGCGCGTTGTTAGACAGCAGAGTCTTTTAACGCAGTCAGCTGAGCTGTATGTCCGCACTGTTCTTTATGCGCTTTATTTTATAGTTGCACACACAGAAGACGATTGAATCAATTAGCTCCTTGTCTTGCAAACAGGGCACAGCTTTCCAGAAGAGCTGCAAGGGTGTGTCTGAGAGTGAGACAAGCTGGAGATTTCTCTTGGGCAGTGCGTGGGCTGGTTTCAAGTTACTCCATATTTTATTGTCTCCGATTTGCTGAACCGTGGTTTCAAATGATTGCGCTCGTTCGCTGTGCTTCTTAAAGGTGTAGGTTCTTCGAGCTCCCCCACTCCAACACAAGGAAGTACATGTATGCTGTATCCTCCATAAAGCCAGCTAATGGTTTTCACCTGAGGGTGTGTACAGGGAGCCAAAAACACACGTTGTTACTGATACACAGTGTATAGATAGAGGGGTTAGGCAAGAAAAAATCTATTGGCTGTGTGTCTTGGATTAAAGGGCTTATCTTCTCTGTATTATTCTTCAAAGAATAACTATATCATTACTATAATGAGCTCTTTCTCTTTTTCTCTTTTTTAATTAATAGGGGCCCATTTAGTCGGCGATGTTTCATTCCCATAGTTTTATCGTACCTGTCTTACACTGATAACATATCCCTGTACTTTGGACCTAATGCTGGTGTGGAGTGCCTCCCAAATTGTGTTAAATGTACATCAAGAAAAAGGTCTTCTTGACAAATGTATTGTGCACATCAGACAAAGCTGCAGTGAGTTAGACATTGATAATAGATTAGTTGGGCCAACCCTGAAATAGGAAGATCCGCTTTGATGATTTTTTTTTTTATTTCATTTGGCTCAGCACCCTTGTTTTCCTATGAAAAGGCTGAGCATCTAATGTAAAGCTTTAAAAGGGTTTGCAGTTTCTTGAAGTTCAAGTGCTCTTTATTATTTGGGCCTGTATCAGTGAAGGCTGCAACTATTATTTAAAAAACAGCAGCTATAGAGGTGTTGCTAATAACTTTCTGTAGCAGTGAATTCACAGGTTGACCATATGCTGAGCGAGAGATCATTTCCCTGCTCTGGTGCTGAGAGTGCTCTGAGATCCTTTGGATGAAAGCACTGACTGACTGGAGTCAGATGAACCATTTTTCCAATATTGTAATTATTGTTATCTTCACAATTAAAGAACAGCCAACAGAGAACATTAAAAAAATATTTCTATCTCTGGCAATTGTGAAAGAGGAGCTTCACCTACCTCCTCACTTGTCTGTGCCCATGAGGTGAAGTCCAGACACTGAAGACAATACAAAGAATTCCTATGCTAGCCAAACATATAGAGCAATGTATTCGTGTTTGAAGCATAGGTGCTTTCTTTAGGCATATGTGTTTCAAAACCGTGTTTTGTTGTGTTTCCTCTTTTTGATTAACCATCAGGGCTTTCTTTTTGTTTTCCTACTAAAAATGGCTTTAATTTTATAACATGAAAAATGGTTCATGTTTTTGATTGGTTTGAAATAAAGGGCTTAGAGCGTTGGGTGTGCATCATGGAAATAGCTTTCCCTGTTATCACCTGGTTTTTCCCAGGTACAGTAATGTTACTTGCCAGTCTTCTGCTTCCAAATCCCAGAGATTTGGCTGTGCCCTGTCTAAGGTATCATTTTAAGGGTATGTTTCCCTAACTCGTATTTAAGTGTATTACCCAAACCTCACCTGATTGTCAGGATAGCTGGAGACTTCTTTTTGTAAAATAATAATAAGATGTAAGGGTGCATTTGATACCTTTGCGTTAAAACTAAAGAATATGATGCCAACTCTTTAGGTCCCGCTATAGTCATCTTTAAACCCAGCAGTGATAAATGAAATCAGTTTGTAAGGTCACTTTTTTCTTTCTTGTTGAATTGGTAAAGGATCATTTAATGATCCTAAGGTTCTTCCGTGTGAAACAGAATAAATGTGAAGTTGTACCAAAGATGTCAAGCTGCATTCCTGAGACTTTCCTAAAGCGATCAAGGTTTCTTCTGCTTCTTGCACTAATCATTAATAACTATGCTGTTGTCACAGCTCAAAAACTTTCCTATTGACACTTCAATCATTTTTAAAGATCTTGAATGTTCGGCGTGTATTAAAGTAACCTTTTGCACTCTATTAAAATTTAAGAACTGCTAGATTTTTAGTGAATGCCCAAGCAACTGGATCATGAAAGCATTACCTTGTGCCAAGGGCATGATGCAGAGCACTGATTCCTTTTTAACAAATAATAAGAAGTTTGACTTTTCATTTACACATTCTGCCAATTGCTAACAAGTTTCCATCTTGTTCAAACACTGGATTGATCCTAAGAAATTGAAAATATTGATTTAACCCTCTGCCTGATTTGTGCTGTGGGCACCTGCTAGTACAGTCTTAGCACATTACAATTGCTTGGCCGTAATTCCTCAGGGGACCACTAATAACTACCACATTTGTCTTTTCATCTTCTGAAATTATGCTAGCAGTTGTCCAAGTCAATTGTGATTCATTTGATACTGCTCTCCTTCAAGACATATTGCAACCAAATAGACTTGCTCACCAGTAATATATCTGATGACATAGTTCGTTCTAGTTAATTGACAGAATGATTCAGGCTTTTATGGATGGCATTAATTGGTCCCTGGTGTCCATGCAATAATTGACCAGACAGTGTAGGCTACATTAGCTTCTCATCCAGTCAGAACAGTGGTAAGATGAGGTAAATGTGGTACAAATGATAAAATGGCTATATTTTAAATCAAACGTTTATAAACTATAGAAGTGGGAGATTGTGGCATCAAGAGGGTCTGAATAATGGGAACACATAAATGTCCACATTTGAGGGTTATGTTTTCTTTTTTTTTCCCCACCCAATTAACACATGTGGTAAGTCACATTTAGATGCCTTAATGGACTCTGTTTGAATCGTGGTTTAATGTGTAAAGGAAAGTAGATGGAAGGGCTGCTCGTGGTGTTTCAGCTTCTGTGTGTTTATATGGTACAATTTTAAGCCTGGTGTAAAGCGTTAGAAGGAAGTTAAAGGTGGAACAGCCCCTTGCTTTTACAGTAGGTCCTTATCTTATTTTATTTTTCCTTCAAAGAAAAGGAAATCACTTGTGGAAGTATTTTGGCATATTCTGAGTGTATCAGAAATGCAGAGTCTTTGCTTAAATAAAAAATGTAATGTTAAAAAAAGTGAGGTAAACAAGAAAAGTGATGTTAATACAACACTAAATTGCCACAGCCATTCTTGAAGAGGAATCATCCAGTGATTTATCACCTCCTACTTTTCTTACTCTCTGTTTTGTGTAAGAAAAGCAGAAAGATAAGCAAGGAGTTGCCTTCTGGGTGTGGCTATTAAACTCTCAGGTTTAGCAGAATGTGACTGAAAAGAGTCATAGAATCACAGAATATCTCAAGTTGGAAGGGACCCATACGGATCATTGAGTCCAACTCCCTGCTCCTTGCAGGATTACCTAAAACTAAACCATATGAGTTGAAGTAAATAACAGTAGTGGTACCGTAGGATTTTTTGAGTTTGGGCTGTTTCAGGGATATTTATGTTGCAGGCTTATCACATGGTTTATGGTGTGCCTATCACCTGGGGCTCTGTTATAGGTGTAGATTTTTAGGTCATATAGGAAGCAAATATTAAATATACTATATTTACTAAATATACTATAAATACATATATTAAATATAAATCCATTGGGAAAAAAAAAAAGAATTGGTCGCAGGTTCCTCCTCTTGGTATATTTTCTAGTGCGTTGCCCACTTTGTTTTTTAGTGCCTCAACATGGGACATTCTTTGGAGCTTGTTTTAAATCTGGAAGGTATTTTCTTGCTTAATATTTAAACTTTGCTTTGTTAAGATCATCCCTATGCGTATATTCTCACATATCACATAAAAAAAAATCTCTTTCTGCTTCTCTTCTGTCTTTATGCAACTCAACTGTCTTCCTTCATGCTGCATACTGCAGCACTCTTGCCTGTGCCCACGAAGCAGCCCCTGGCCCCCTGTGCTGCTGTCCCCACCTCCGTTTATCAGCCCCTTTCACTCCCACCTGCAGCGGGTACGTCCTGCTGCACGCTCCCCCCATGAGTGCAATGTAGTGCCGGAGCTGCCTCGCAAACCTCTCCACACACAATACCCACAGTCCTCGAGATTACAGCCTTCTGAAGCATGCGAGAAGCACTTTTACTGTGATTTGTAGGAAATGAGTATGTCAATAACAGGTAGGTTGAGTTGCTTTGGGAATAGTCTCTACCCGTAATACAGAGATTGCTGTATTAATAAAGAATGCCAGCCATCATCAGCTTTGATCACTTTATTCACTTGTTACACCCCTTTTCACTACCCTATCCCTTTTGCTTAAATCTTTCTAAATTGCAAAGTTGTCACAACATAGATCATGCATTCCTTCAGCGTCTAGCTTTTAGAGGGTACTGCCAAGAAGAAACAATAAAAACAGTCATTGCCCTGCTTTAATTTTTATGAATTGTCGAATGTCCTGAGCTCCCACTGATTTCAGTCTGCTAGTGGGAATTGAGGGCATTCAGAGATTGCTGGGAGACTCGGTCTTTACACCATGTACATGCTGATTGCAATGTCTCCACTTCATTGTAACTTCTTCACAAATCAATCTTTCCAATCTACTAGTAATTTACTGCTCTTCCAGATGCCTTCAGCATGCTGGTATTTTTTTTGAACCAAACTGAACATTTGTGTTGCAGGTTGAGTGGGTTGATAAATGAAAAATGGGAAAGTCTTGACCAAAGAAAGTCTTCTGGAAATGTGTCCATTTTTTGTGAAATGGGTCCACTTCTCTGTTCTTACAGACTGAACTACATTCAGATGAGACTGTTCCTAGATGAATTGGCATAGTTTCTTTGTTCCTGAAGAAAGTGCTGGGTGTTTATACTTGAGGCCTGTGTCTACATGGCTCAGCAGATATTTCTGCTTTATTGGATGTAAGCGTATATCATCCTTTGGTTTAGTGTAATCTTCTTGGGAATACAAGAGGAGTTACACTTCCACATATTTCCACTTTAAGATTATGATCCTTCAAAATTATGATTTTGTGGAAAAGGGTATTATTTCTTGATAAAGAACCCTGCCCAGTGGTTAGGTCAAACTTAATGTAATCTGTTATTGGATGTATTGGATTTTATGTTGTAGAAAACAATGCTGAACTTCTGGGCCAATGATTTCTACTGAGTCCAGTGTTGAATGCTAGATGGCTTTACTTTCCACATTTTAGGAAAAAGAAAAGACATTTATATGAAAGAAAACAGGATTTTTTGAAGTGTATTTTATTATATGACAGCAATTAAAAAACCCCTATATTTAAAATCAAGCTCTTCATTATATACACACCTTAAGAGGACACTGACGACAACTTCAATGAAACCTTTCAAATTCCAAGGAACAAGATTGACTTTAAGGGGGCTTAAGCACAGGGATTAAGTATGCCTAATTTATATAATTTTCACTGGTTTTCAGCTTCTCAAATTAGAATAAATTATAATAGTTAATATAACTTAGTGCAATTTACTTGTACCTAAAGCCAGATAAAATTTATTTAAAGTTATAAGGTCAACAGTTTTACTATCTCAATCTCTTCACCCATAAATATTTTGGCATTGTAAAATATTAATAATTTCTACTTAATCCTAAACAATTTTAAACCCAAGTTTAGTAAGAGGTATGTATTGAGTATGTGAACCATCAACTATATAAAAGACCAGATGTAGGAACTGAGATTGAATTTGTTATTTTTGTCCACTAATATCCCCAGCATCAAAAGCTTTATCCCAGGTTTCTGTTATCTTCTCTGCTCAAGCTCAGCCATGAAACTACAAGCTTAGAAGAGAAAATCGTTTTGAAGAGGAAAACTTCTCGATCCACTTTGGTCTCTGTGTTTCTTTTCTTGTGATCTTTACGACTTACTACAAGGATAGAGGATCTAGATGGCCGAGATGATTTTTCTTCACCCACAGTTTGCAGTCATGTTCAAATGTCATAAGCAGCTGAGCTTTAAATTCAAATTTGAATACAACAGTGGAACAGGACTCTCTCTTGAACTTTTCTTTTGTCCACAGCTCCAAAGCAGTCCACAAATGTCTGCATGTCAATAGTCCCCAGACACTTCTGCAAATCCTCTGCTCAATGTTAACCGAACTGGAGAGAGAGGTGATGCTTTTTAGGAAATGTCTTTTGAAGCTCCTTGAAAACAGTAAAGTGGGTAGATGGGAGATAGACCTTATAAGCATCTTGCCGGGGAAAGGCTGAGTGTAGCCCTCGGGAGGTGAGGCACCAGAATCCATGCAAAAGCTGATTGTCGGGACCCAGAGCCGTAGGAAACCAGGCCTCCTTGGTTCTACTGCTCGTAGGAGTAGTTGTTCAAGCCTACTGTTGGCAGCAATGCAAGGACAACTCTTAATTTAAGAGTTAACGCTGGCAGGATGAACTGTGGGCAGAGGATGACAGTTGGCAGCTCTTCAGCAAAGGCAGAGACTAAGAAAAGGCATTTTCAAGGGAGAGACCTTGGTTCTGCCACAGCATGGCCCCGTGCCTCCCCTGTGCAGCGTGTGTACGTACACCACCAAGCGCCTGCCCAGGGGACGTAGATGGGTCCGGCTGCATTCTCTCTTGTGCAAATACCTGGATATTTACACCTCTCTCTCGACAGGCAGGCAGGAGCCTTTGGGGGTCTTGCTTGGGAAGGTACAGAAAGAAGATGGACTGAGATCTGATTTCTGTGGAGATTCACTTTCTCAGATGCACAAGTCAAAGCATTTCCAGTGCTCAGAGAATCAGCAAATAATTCAGGCATAAAAGTTTGTGGACTAATTTTTAGAGCTGCTGAGGCTGTTTAGCTCATATTCACCCTTGAAAGACCTTACTTATGCACATAGAAATGTCTGACATCTTCACTTGTTTTTTTATCTGGAGAATAAAAAAGAGCCCTTTGTCCAGGTAAGAACGGGAAACGATGCAAACAAAAGCCTGCCATAATGGCAGATGTTACAATAGAAAATAAATACTAGGATGGAAAGATCTGCGTTACTCAATTTTAAAAACTTTTATAAATTGGCTTACATTTTAATTGAAGTCTTTAATTAATCTAGTGAAAATGAAAAGATGAAGGAGAAGAAGTGTGAAGAGTGATTGTTTTAAGAGCACTGTAACGACACTTTTGTTGTCAATGTATTAACTTGGGTTTTTAACAAGACTGGAGTATCAAGCACTGACAGGTGCGGTAGGCACTCCGGAGGGGTTTCTTTAGCTAGAAGTGAGTGCTGTGAAGACTCAGGCGGTTCAGCTTCAATCATGATACTGCAGCAAGGCAATGATTTGCCCTCTATAGATTTGAAAAGGTGTTTGTCCACATTGACTTGTGTTAAGTTGATGGAAATAATTGTGTTGGCTGTTTTCTGTTTCATCAAATGTGCACACTCTGCACCTTGAGTCTTCAGCTATTTGCAGCGGTTGCTGTAGCAGAGATTCAGTTCTTCTTTTCTGAAGTATTAATGTGGAGCACGAGAGTTTCTGAGGGACCATTTTTGTTACTCAGATCTATGTTTCTTTCAGAAAATGCTATAGCATAACTGCAAGCCAAGTGTCCAATGTGATTAAGAAAACATAGTTTCAGGGATTTGCTTTAATGCTTCTAAGAGTGTCCTTTTGATATCTGAGGCTTATGCTGTATATACCCTCTTTGGGAGGAACATAAGAAAGATTTGAAGACATGGAAACTGTTTCTTGAGATCATGGACAAAAGCTTATGTGATAAAACTGGCATACAGTCATTTCAGTTGCCATTGGCACGGTGCTCTCCTCAGCCTTCATGCTGCTAAGTGTACCTCAGAAACGGGTGCCACTTTGTGTCCCTGGCCCTATAGAAGTGGGGAAGTTCTCCAGCTGGAGTGCGGGATGCTGGCATGTCCCTGTTTCCTTAATAGACCTTCTGTTTCATTCTGGGTTTTGAGCAAAACTGGTTTTTTGCTCCCACTCAAGATCTTGTGTGCTTCCAGATGTGAGACAGAAGGGACAGCTCTGCTTTGGACTCAACATCTCCCATTTAGTCTTCATCTTCAGCAAAAGATTCAGGTTAACATTATTTAACAAAACACCTGCTTTGACACACTGGCTTTCACTGTAAATAAAAAAATCAGTGACGACTATACAGCATCAGCCTACTGATGGTTCCACCTCTATCTTCTTTTCAGCACCGTTGTGCTGTACCTTTGCATAAATTCTGTGTTTCCTTTTTTTAAAACAAATCCAGCTGGGAACAGAAGTTCACTCCCTTGCGTAAGAGTTTCTAGTTTTAATTCTCCTACCATTCTGCTAGTAAGAGTTGGAAAGGTCATTAATTGCAAGGCATTCTTTTGCACCCGTTCCCAATTGAAAGCCTCATGCCTGAGCGTACAGCAATGCCAGACAGCCATAAGGGAGATCGTTCTGCCTCAGGCTTGCTGAAGCTGTCCTGGAGGTGGTCTTTGCCTTTGAATGTCCTTTTGGCAGGGGGTTGCCACCTCTGCGAACACACCGCTAGATATGAGGGTTCCTGCCCAGGAAGCTGTCCCTGCTGCTCGCTGGTGTCCATACAGCGGGACAGGTCCCTCAGCTGTCTGCTGGTGCGGCAAGTTGCATTTACAGGTACAGGAGAAACTTGAATGTGTTTTTCCTTTTATCTTCTGTGTTCCTTTTAAATCTCTGTTTTCACATTCATAGCGGTTCTGAGAAATGTTGTGGCAGCAATTCTTCCACTCCTTTGACTGACTTTCTACAAGTGAAATGTTACTGTTTGGCAGAGCCAGGTTTTCTCACTGACAGGGTGCAGCATGCAGGAGGGATGCAGCCCAGAGTATTACTGCCGACATCAGTATGATCAGCATTAGGCCCCTGGGGAGTGCCGCAGTGCAGTCTCCCATCCAGCTTAAAAAGAAAGGAAAGGAAAAGAAAAAAGCAAATGTCTTAAGTCCAGGCAAGGGGGCCACACATGTTTTAATGACAGATACTTTTTAAAGCTTGTTTGCGTTTGGGTGATAATGTACTTTAGTATGGTAGGGGAAATGAGAAACTTCACACATGGCATCTGGAAATCCTTGTGGCTCACTACCCTCCTTGACAGCAATAATGTGGCTATAAATTTCCCCCAACAGAAAACATATAACTGCATCAGCCATACCAGAAACAACCTTTCATTTTCTTTTAAATGAATGTGTTGTTTTAAATCTCAGCTTTTTAATAGCTTCGTATAAACATTTGTGAGCCTCTGAGGAAAGTAAGTATATTTTTACTTCTTGTTCTTATGTCATAGAATCATAGAATCATTTAGGTTGGAAAAGATCCTTAAGATCATCGAGTCCAACTGTTAACCTAACACTACCAAGTCCACCAGTCCTCATGGAAAATCAGCCTATGGCTCAATCTAGCATCTGGAGGGGTGAGTACTCATATATTCATATGCATCTCACAAAAGATGAAGGGGGTGTCACTCTTGCAAGCACTCTTGATAGTCTCTGCAGCACTAATTTAATCTCCTTGTGCATATGTTATAGCTCTGCCTGGTGTCAGGTGGAATTTCTTTGGCCGACCCAATGATCATTTCTTTATATCTTTTAATAGCAAAAACCTAGTGTGTGCCAAAATGTTGATGCTGGTGCAATTGCCAGGTTCAGGATGGATTTGCCGGTTGCCTCAGTGAAAATGCCTTCATGACCAATATATATACTATAAAAAGATCAAAATATAGTAGAGTGCTTGGAGGTTTGTAAAACTAAGAAATTTGGTGCCAGGTGGACTTGACAGAAGTTTAAGCAGTACTTTGTACATTGCCTGTGTTTTAGCAAAGCACCGGCTGGCTATTTCTGTGCTTGCATAGGCAGAAACTTGTGAATTAAGAAGAGGGATGCTGATCACATTGCCACTGATCTGAAGTACCCTTTTGCCAAGGGACTCATCTGAGCTCATACAGTGTCAGAGGGTTGAAACCAACCATACAGTATTTAACACTTTAAAACCCTTTTTCATTTGTCGGTCTCAGCTGCATACTAGTGAAGCTCAGGACCACTCCCTCACTCAATACTGCAGTTTTCCAGGTGTCAAGATGCATCCATCCGGCCACTGGCCAAGTTAGAAGTAAGATGCAGGAGTCTTGTTCAGGGCTTTTCCCATTAGGAAATAGCACCTGCAAAATAACCTTCCCACAGTGTGTGACAGCCTCTGTGTTCATTAGGGTAGAGTCTGTACGGTATGGGCTGGGCAGAAGGGCAGTGATCTTTAAGCTGAACCAATATGGGATGTAGGGTTATCCTGGAAACAACTGAGGAAGGGGAAGGATTGGTATTACTTGTCCTTCCTGTTTAAGGTAAAAGAGAGAGAGAGGAGGCAGGGAGAGAGAGTGCGCGTGCGAGCGCGTTGAAAGAAGGGAGAGAAAAGTGCATAAAGAGCCATCGTTCAAAAGAAAAATGAAATCATTTTATGCATCAGAGACTACAGGTTATCATATCAGCAGGTTAGACTAAACGGATGATAAAGTCACATGAGCGAACTGAGAGCTTGGTAGGGGTAGAAATCTCTAAGTGGCATTAATAAATGTTGGATGCAATTCCAGATCTCTGTGTATTTAAGCTTTCCACCTTTGCTGCATGAGGCTGCCATGCTCACAGCTCCTACCAGTGCACCCATCATGGGTCCAGTGATGTTAGCTGTGGGCACTGAGCTGGGATGTCCCCCATGTCCTTGTCCTAATGCCAGCCCTGGGCTCGCAGTCCCCAGCGAGGCATGTTGGAGCTGAGAAGCAAAGTCCTTCTGCTCCTCGTGAAATGTCCGTTGTTGCTGTCAGGACTAGAAGCCACCGGCGGCTGAGGCTGTTCAGTATGATAACCGTGCTGGCATGGTAGAAAGTGGGATTGATCCTTCATGCACCTTTTTCACCACGACTTTTAGAGAACTAACCTCTACAACAGGCAAAAAGTTTGAAGAGAGTATAGGGATTCAACAAGGAAACACGGCAGAGCTGTTGCTGGAAGCCCAGTCTCCTCTCCCAGTCCCACATCAACAGTACTTAGCCACAAAACAACCTGACTGTAAAGTTTCTCTCCCACTGCATCAGGCCTAAAGAAAGTGGGATTAAGAATTACGCATAAAACTGTGTCTGCACTCCATTACTCATTTATCCAAAACAAACAAAGAAAACGTTTCCAAATGTACACTTTTTTGATAAATGTTATGTAAAGTAAAAGCATGAGCTGGGAAGCAAAAGAAAGTAGTGATTTACTATAGAAACAAATAAGTGGCAAAAAGATTATCAATAACTAATTTTCTTTTGGTTCTCTGGCATGTCCTACCCCTTAAAATTATTTTTCAAAGAGCCCTCCCATCATCCAAAGCAACAACTTTAAGTAAAATAGTTTATAAAGAAAATTACAAATGTTAGGATTCTAATGCATTTGGCGGATACATGAAGTAAAATTTCCATATGGTTCTCCAGGATAATCCTGCAGATTTTGAAAGGCCCAAATGGGTGTTTTCAATTATAATGAAATCAGCAACACGGTATTTACACTGCTTGGGGCATACTGTGGACTGCTGGATTCGCTGGAGGCCGCAGAGCTTGGGGCAGAGGGGCAGGAAGAGTCAGGCAGGCATTTTTCACTCTGATGAATGAGTAGGTTATGAACAACACTTGCAAATTTAAACAAAATACATTATGGTGCGGTATTATTTGATTACTCAGCTCATTACTGTCTTTCGTAGCTGAGCATCAAAATAAGCAGCGGCATCTTCCGTTCTTTAACAGCCTGTTGTGTTCTCATACCTGAGTTCAGGATGGCATTACAGTTTCTTTTTCTCTCCTGGGGCTGGTGTCCTGGGGATCCTTCAGAAGTGCAGGAAATGCTGTTCTTCTCCATTTTAGGTCAAACGTCAGTGACCCGGATGGGATCAGCAGGGAGGCAGGAATGGGCAACTGATCTGGACAGGTTCGTTATCACACCTGGAAGTAAGGACAGGTCTTTCTTTAGGCTAAAAAAAGAGTTAAAGGAGTCCCAATTTTAAGCATGTTTTGAGACCAGGTTTGCCCTGTAGCTCAAGTATGTTGTGAGTCTCTCTTGTGGGTTCGTAATTGGAGCAAAATATTTATTGTACTGTAGCTAGAACGACATTGTTAGCTATAAAATCTCCCCAAAATGTTACTTTGTGCTTATGAAATAACTTGGAAACCAAGGTTAGTGTTGGATGTATCCCAAGCTCTTTCATATGCTGGTCAAACGTTTCCCCACTTGGCGCATCTGCTGTCAGAAGCTGTCATCTAACACAAACTGAGTCCAAATACCCTGGACATAATGCAAATTTAAATACCTCTTTGCACCTGCTGTGAAAATAAAGCATCTTAACTGCATGGGACACAGACACCAAATAATTCATAAGCTAAATAAACAGTTTGCGCAAAGAGCTGCACGAAATGCCAGCGCAGGGTCTGTGGAGCTGAAAATGAAGGCAGCTCACAGGGTCTTCCCTCGCCTGCAGATGAACACCCCCTCCCTGGGAGCCGTATGGTGGGACCCCGTACCCAGCTGCGGGCTCTGGCACTGACCTGCTTTAGACAGCCTCTGGGTCTGGCTGGAACCCCCGTCACTGAGCAAAAGAAGTGACCTGCTCTCTTAAAATCTCATTATAGTAAATGCTGAGTTGAGAAATCATGTCACAGCTTTTCCCGTTTGTAATGTCATCAGTGGAAGACATTTACCTCCTTAATGCCTCAGCTTTGCTCTCTGTTAATGCTGCTATAGGGCATAGTGGAATATATCACCAGTCTTTTAGCGGTCCACCATTAAAACGGGTAAGGAGTTCAAAAACATATTTGGCAGTATACAGACATGTTTTTAAAAATGTGCTGGATTTTCTGGAGGCTGCTTGCTGTCTGCAAATTGGATGTATGAGCCTTACAAAGAGGGGGACCTCCATTACATTTACAACTCTTTTTTGACAAACAAATCTTGGTTGCTCTCTGCAGGAGCGAGGGGAGATGGACAATGGATGTTTCTGGATTTTCTACATCTGTTTGCCTACTTGTGTGCACCGACTTGTTCATACAGATTTCTTTCAAAGTTATATTGTATAAACAATATAATGCTATTCTGTAAGGCAAGTCTTTCGTTATGTTACTTTGTGCAGCCATTTCTGAGTCTTTTAAGTACCATCGCTGTGTGCCATATGAATCTAGTCAAAAGAAACATGCAGTATTTCAAGCATCTGCCTTTTACAGTTCTTGAGTCACAGGCTTGTACTCAGAACCTCAGTGAAGCATCAATACACAATTTAAAGTAATTTTTTGTCTTTTTGATCATCTCTCTCTGAACTCAAAACACTTTTTGGGCATATGCAGCTTAGAAATATGTAAGCATTAAGGTATACATACAGTTTAAAGCGGTTAGAACATTGTAGTTGTGTAATGTTTAAATATTAAACATGAGGGGAAAAGGATACTGTTGTAGTGATAGTTAAAGTGGATTTTTTAAAGAATAAACAGTAGAAAGCAAATCCGCATCCAAAATTTCTCCTCTGCTAATGAGCGTTACTTAAACAATCGTAATTCCTTTAAAAATGAACTTCATTTTGCCTAAGAGAACAAACAGAACTGAAGCCACCTACTGAGAAATTCTATTTTGCTAATTTTTATCTATTCTAATGCAAATAGTGGTTTTAATCCCCTTAACTCATCCATCATGCATGACAGGTCAGCCAGCCCATTGTCTGTGTATTTGAAGGATTCCTGTCCAAATCAGACTTTCTGTCAGTAGTGTTGGGTAAGAGTCTCCTCCTTTCTGCACTGCTCATGTTGCTGAAAAATTGCAACTACCTTGGAAAACAACACAGCAATTACATATGCACGTGGAAGTCGCACGGGGTCTTCGCAGATAGGTTACTAAGAGTTCCTATCATAGCAGGGGAAAAAAAAAAAAGAATGTCAGATTAAGGACATCTAGGTTTTTGTATAATCTACTAAACATCTGTAGCCGATCCAGAGAGATGGCAAAGGTCAAGTTTGGGGATTTTTTTTCCTATGGGGATTTCTTTGTATATTCTGAAGTCTAAAAATTGCTGTTTGTTTTGAAATGCATTTTTGGTTGCAGTAAGATACAGTTTATAGTAAGTAGAAAATAATATAATTACAAGGGAGCAAAAAATTTCCATGTATTTTTGTAACATTTAAATTTTAATTAAATGGGGCTTAGAGTAAATTATAAAACCTTCTTTTGTTGAGACAACTGACACTGACAAAATATTAATTAATGAATATTCAGAGAGATCTCTGGATCACTCTTCTCTCTCTTTGAAATATGTTCTGTCTGTGTTTTTAAAAACTCAGAAGAAGAAAATTAATAAACATTGCTTATGTGGAATATTTCCCAGTATGAAGAGCTGCCAAACAGAATCCAATGCATTGCATTAGTGTCAATGAAGACTTTTGAACCAGATGTGTCTATGGGTCTTTTTTGTTGTTTTCTTTACAACTGAAGCTGGGATAAAAACCAAAAGGTTAAGACTTGACATGAGGAGAATATCTTTCCATGCTACTATTAGGTCATTTCCCTTTTGCTGTATAAATTAAATTGTGGTATTGCTTCAATCTGGGATCATTTTATTGTTGTTGTTTTTAATACAATACACAAAAAGTTCTTTTCTTTGGAAGTATCATTATGATATAACTTCAATGAGTCATTGTAATTGTTCGCTCATTAGCATCCAAAGGGATTATTTCGGTTATTTTGTTTCTTGGATCTTTTCTTTTCCCTGTCGTCTTGGGCAACCCAGTTACAGTATACTTTGCAAGAAGTTAATTTGTGTATAATAATACTTAAGTGGCTTATTGTAATCTTGTGTGTGTGTCTGCATACACCCACACCACTCGGGCAGCCCGTATAACCCATTTTAGGAACCTGCGGTTGTTGTCTCCTCCCGGTCCTGTCCTGGGACGGCCACTTTTGTGCGTGGTCCCTACCCACATTCAGAGCCAGAGCCTTGGCTCTTGAAGGACTTGGTGCAGAGTTATGCCACAAGCTCCAGCAGGTCTAAGACACTCATTTTTTCTTGCCCCCATCCCATTCCCTGGGGGGGCTGTGGGGACCTGCCTGCGTCCTTGGCTGCGGGTGAGCTGGGCAGCCCCGGCCCTCCGGCAAGTGCCCGTGCAGAGCGATGGAAATCCTGTGCGTGATGCAGGTTTGAGGCTGATTATTTTTGCTACAAAGTAAGTGAAAAGCAGCTCCCATTCTCTTCCACAGGGCTGGAGGAGTTGTCTCCTGCCTTATATTCCCATTATTATATTTCCATTAAAGCTGCCTAAACTGAGTGGTCCCACAGATTTGCAGATTTGGGCTAGGGAATAGTAAATTCCCTAGGTAGGGTCTCCCATCTTTACTTTAAGGCATTACATATACTGCTGCTTAAAGAGGAAAAAAAGAAAAAAAAGTGGAGGGGGATCAAGGGAGTGTTTGCATTGGCTCACTTGGCAATTAAAAATACAGAAGTGAAAGAATTGCCATGAACTTGCCCAAAGGGCTATAATAAATAACATCCTGCATAACTAGTACATAAAGTGTGCTCTATGGTTTTGAGTGAAATGACTGTGTTTGTTTTTAGGGTTGTTGGTTGGGTTTTTTCAGAATCGTAACAGTTGGAATACAAATAGGCTTATGTTTCTGTAATTGTGGTAAACATATTTTAAAAATCACTGTTTGATCAACTGTAAATATTACCAGTTCAGAGGTTAAATGCTGTTGTTGAAGTCATTCAGGGAAATCCAGCAGAAGTGTAAATATGGCAGAAAAAGCTAAACAATATGGCAAAAGAATATTTGCTGACTTAAGAGTGCAGGATCAACACCAATATTTTTCCAGTGATGCTAAACCTCTTGTAACTGCTAAATTGGATTTGTAGTTGAATGAAGTATCAGCTGCTGTTGGACAAGCCCATAAAGGCCGGACGGCTGGCCTTTTGTAGGCAGGGCTTAAAGGACGATTGATATGTTTTAGCACTTTTGGGATTATTGTGATTAGGAGGAAGCCATTCTGAATGATAGAGAAAAGGGTGTAAAAAAACACAGTCCACAGCTGGTAAGCAGCATGTGTTTGCTATAAGGAGAGGTCATGACTAGTTGATCCTGCTGGTTCTGGCATTGATTGACAGTCAAGAAAACTTGATATTATGAAGCAGACTTCTTTTTTCTTTTTTCTCCCCCCCCTTTTTTTTTTCTTAAAGAAATGATGCTTCTGTTGTGTAAAGCCAAAGTATTTTCAATATCTGGAACACTCACCAGTTGCAAGCTAAATGTTCAGAGGCACAGCTGCAAATTTGGAGTTGTTAAAATATCATCTAGAAATTAGTATTCAACCCATATCTGTGAGAACAGTAAATAGGAGTTACAGAATTAGCTCTGGTGTTTCTGTGTTTGCCTTTTTCATATGTGTTAGGCTTAACTAAAACCCTCTTTGTCATATAGTAGAAAATTTATGCTAAGTATGTGGAAATTTCAAGTTTGCTGAACTTGTTAAGTATTATGCCTCTGGTATATCTAAGATATTTAGCAAGAAATAATATGTGTAAAAAATATTTTACTATCCGGAAAACAGTTTTATCATTTTATTTCTATTAAACACCTGCCCCACAAAACATGTAGGCTATTTCATCTTATCTCCGCTACCCACTTGGAAACGTAGTGCTTCTTTTTTTTTTTTTCTTTTTTTTTTTTTTTGTGAGCAGCCATCCGAAAGCTCGCAAATGCACATTTAAATAGTTGGATCTCTGACTCTTTTTAGTGGGGCTGTACCTCTTTCAAAATTTGAGTTTAGCATACCACACAGGAAAGAACACAAGCTTGCCAACTCCCGCTGAGCGTTTTTTCAAGCCTGTGAAAAGAATGAATTATTCAGCAGTAAGCATGCTTACAGCTGGCCATTTGGGAGCTTTGATGTGCGAATCAGGCGGTTGCATGAATGCCCTTATTGTCATGTTATGTGTACACAGTGTGTGAATTATTGAAAATAGTGAGGCCTGAGCCTCATCTGGTAGAGATTACAGTGCAGGCATGCTGGGTGAAGGTCTGTAATTGAAAATCCCCAGATGCTGTTTATTTGGCCTATGTCACGTGGCCTTCTGCAGAAAGCTTGTCTGAACAAAATGCTGCCCGCCTGGGAAGCGCCGCCCAGCCCCCTCCGAAGCCCTCGCAAAACCCAGTGTGCGGACGACTTAAACACCTGCCCATAATATTTTTAAAGCTTAAATTAGATTTGCCTATAACGTTTAAATAGAGGATGCCTTACTTAGGGGTTTAAACTGCTTAGCCAGTTGTTGACTTGCAGAGCTCTTTTATCTACAAGAGGCTTTTTGTTAGCCAATTTAGCTTTAAAGCGTCTTCAGAAGGCGGCACCGGCGAATTTTAGGCGAGCTCTCCCAAAGCCGGATATTCTGCCGGCAAGACGGAGCAGAAAAGCGCCAGGGCTGAGCACTGCGGCGGCACGGCTCTTCCTCCGTGGGCTGCGAGCCCAGCTGCCCGAGGGCTCCATGGCCACCTTCAGATGGAGGAAAATGTTCAGACCAGCCCGTCCCCACTGACGATGTCCACGCACGGACCCCCGCGACGTCGGGTGGGATCTGGATCTGGCCCATGCTCAGCAGCGAGACAAAGGGCTCAGTGCCGCTCACAGGGGCTGTCCCAGGAGAGCGCTCGCCTGAGGTGCAGTGAGCTCGTCAGCAGGCTCCTCATCAAGCAAAATTCCCACTAGCTCTCCAAATTCGGCCCCCGGGCACATGTGTGGCACTTTGTGATCACCAGGCTGTCGTAGCAGCTTCGAGCAGAGGCGACCAGAAACGGAGTTTACCAAAACCAGCTGAAAAGCTTTGCCATGGTGAAAATATGGCCATGAGCATGACTTGGGAGATGAAATGTTTATGCAGGTCTGTCCCCAGACTTTGCGCTAAGGATGTGAAATACCTATTTCAAGCCTCGCAGAATTTGGAGAAATTCATAGTATGCCATTCTCTGAAAAGAATAGGCTTTTCTACTTGATCATTACTTGGATTATTTTGCTGAGTATGAAAACTTTTTAAAATTAGCTGTTCATTTTCAAATTGCTAACCGGCTTGATTTCCCACACTTGTCTATTTTTATTACGTTTTGATGGTGCCTATTACTGGGAGCTGAGAGGGCGGAGGTTTAATTTATGTCATTAATGTTCTAAATAGAGATGCCTGCCTGCCACGCGGCCGGCAGCTCCGCAGGGACGTGATGCACCGGCTCGCTGCCCCGCTGCCGGTGGGGACCGGGTTTGGGCAGCGACACCTGTGGCCAGGACCCGGGGAAAGGGACCCAGCGTGGCTGCAGGCATTTCCAGCTCTCGTAGGTCCCGGTAGAGCTGCCTGTAGTGGTCTGGTGGCTCCTGAGCAGAGGTGGTGGTTCCGTTTTTGGCCCATGAAGGGGTTGCTGGTTATGTCCTCCTCACCCAGGGAGTGATTTTCACCTTCGGGGGCCTTGCCCATGCTGGGCGAGTGGGGCCAAACCCACCCTCAGCACCAAGGGTGGCACCTGGGGGCCTCATGGAGACCTTTGTGGGGGCTGATGCTTGGCTGCTTTAGGCTGTTTTTGGAAATAACGTTAGTGGGGGAGGCTTCCCCGCACAAGGGCCCTCTGTTAGAGAAACAACTGCCTCCCCCGGGGAGAGGCGGGTGGAAGCCTCCCCACTTTGCAGCTGCTTCTACTTATTTTGAACAAGAAGAGCAGAAATGTCAGTCCGCCATGCCGCCTGTGAGGTATTCAGGATCACCACACACTCCCTTCTTCAGGGTGATGCTCCTCCGAGACGGGGCAGTAGTTTGGGAAGGCGGAGGGAGCCTGTGTCCCGCTGGCCGGCAGGAGCAGGGCTGCCCTGGGGGCCCCGCCGCTCCCCGGGAGGGGCCACAGTGAGGCTTCGGCACCCCGCGAAGCCTCGCGGGTTTCCTAGCACCTGCACCGTTTTCTAGCTGAACCCCTTTTTTACTTCCTGCCATGATTAAAAAAGATGCTCTGTTGTAAATGTAAAATGCCTCTTCCTCAGCATCAGTCCAGGGAGAATTTTAGTGTGCAATTGCACTGACAGTACAGAAGGGCGTGACGGATAAAGTATGAATTTAAAAGGAAAAAAAAAGAAACCCACAAGAAGCAGCCTATATAAAATGTTTGTTGTGGTCCTCTCCTGATGATCCTTTCAAAATCCTTGGGAAAAGGTTCTTGTGCTGTGAAGATGTTTTATCTGACTGGGCACCTCCCTTCGCCTCTCTTTGATACCTGAACCAAAACATTCAAAGTAGGAGACTGTCATAGCGGATGACAAGAAGAAGGAGATGAACATTTACAGTTCATAAACCTGACCTCTTCTCTTCTGCCAGGCAATTTTCCAGATATATATGACAGAGAGCGTGAGGGAGGGCGTGTATGGAAAGTATTTCCACAGCTGAGCTCTTCTTAGAGAAAAACAGATCTATTTATTAATGAGCATTTTTCACCCTAAGGTTTCTAATGGCCAATTAAAGAAGTTCCTTGAGCCTCCTTTTGTTTCAGACTCTTCTCATTCCCAAGACAGGAAAGGGTGTTTTTAGGATTATTCAGCCCTCCTTTCTGTAAAATCCTCTCTGGGCGTCAGTAGATAAGATCTTTTTTGTTAGTATCTGTCAGAGCTGGTAAAGAAGAGCACCAGTGTTTGGTAGATAACATAAAAGCTGTAAACTTTTAGTCCGGGACATCTATCTTGTATATGTCAGGCAGTGCTTATGTTTGTGTTTATGGCTTTTTGGTAGTCCAAAAAAGAAGTTACGTCTTTTCAGATCATTGTGGCTGGGCAGAAGTTATTTAGTGAGCCCCATGAGACTACAGTATCTTCTGTTCTGGCTAAACCTGGTGCATGTTTCTTTGCTGTGTTGAAAATATGGCTGTAAGGAAAATGTAAGGCTGTTGCCTTGGCCACTTTGTATGGTTCCTTGTAGAGTTCCTCCTCCCTGTAAGTTAAGTCAAATTATTCCACCCTGTTGACTCTTCTTGAGCTAGGCTCCAGCTAGACTTCACCTTAAGAGGAAGCGATCACTTTGCAAAACCACAATCCTGTTAGTCATACCCCTGCCGGGCTAGATAGCAGCTAGAGAAACACCCCCTTGATTCAAGCCAAAGCACTTCATGGATGGACTGGGGCTCAACTGGAGACAGCACTTGACTGGTATTTTAAATAACACAGTCTAGACTTTCAGTGCTTGGTGTTTTTTAAAAGCTGCTTTTCCTGTCAAGTAGCTGCCTGGGAATCTGAGCTTTCCTTCAAAAATAGTTTTTTAGCCCTCTTGACTGGGAAGAAAACTGTGAAACTGTGAGAAGGTTTAACTCTTCCTTCCTCAGCTACGGCTGAGGGCTGCATAGGACTGCCTTAATGGGCAAGGGATGGCTGGAGTGACCTGTGCTGTGACCATGTATCTGAAACATCTTCAGTACAGACGAGAGTTGGCAATGCATCCTTTACATCACCTTACAGAGTCATTGGCCTTTCAGAGTCACCAGCTGCTGATAAGGACAACCTGACAATGCTTTTTGCACCAAAAAACTATTCTGGGTGCTTAATGTATGAACATACTTAAAGGTATGCAAAGAAGGTACTTTCTGGAGGGGGACATTCCCCAATTATATCAAAATGTGCATTTAGAAATATGAAAACGTTCATACCACCTATCATACCAGCGATTGCAGGAATATGCTGATCTCTGAATCTCACTGGATCGCAGAGGGCTGCTTTTGCAGGCTACCACCCCTTCGGGCTCCCCATTGGCAGGTGGTGAAATGCATCTTCCTTTTCCTTCTAATTTTTGCGCACTTTTTTACTGTCTGCTAGCCTAGTACTCATTAAAGGGACACTGCAGAGGCATAAGAAGTACCAAGCAAGAAGGTTTTGGAAAATTCTTGTCCACAGCACATTTAGTATGATGTGCCATTGTTGTATACCTTTTCCTCTCCCTTCTCGTTGCTGTGGCCTCAGGCTTTTGACCTCTCTGTCGGTGTCGGTTCCTTTTCTCAAACTGTATGATATTTTTCCACTG
This sequence comes from Calonectris borealis, assembly GCF_964195595.1. Lineage (NCBI taxonomy): Eukaryota > Metazoa > Chordata > Aves > Procellariiformes > Procellariidae > Calonectris > Calonectris borealis. Next base: position 10,873,558 of record NC_134325.1, read on the forward strand.
TACAGCTTTTCCATCTAATATTAACGAAGAGTAGAGCAGTTCCATTTCTGTCCATGCCCAACACCTACAAGTGAATTTGCAGTCCTGTCACTGTGAGGTAGCTGCTGTTACAGCATAAGGACATAGGGAGACAGCCACAACTATGAAAACTAATTCTCCATATTTGAAGTTAACTGTTCGGATGATGAGAAAGAACATGAGAATAGAGAGGTACAGAGATTGAGCATTCCCTGGTTTCACCCATGAACACAAAGGCTCTTGTTCACTGCAAATGGCAAGTACCTTGTGGGCACGACTGCTGTCCATCCAAAAGACAAGGTCTTTGCATGAAATTAGGTTCCTTTTGCATACGGAAATCCCTCATTTGTGCGCAGAAATGTTGCTTGTTTGTGTAACTGTTTGCTCACGCAAAATTTACTGCTTGAAGTTTGTCCTGAAGAGACCTGCTGAAGAGTTACAAACCTCATATCGCCATTACAGTGGCGCATTGCAGGAAACCTGGCACACAGTCTAGACCAAAACAAAAAGGGAATCAGAGAAAACACAGCTCTACTCTGAAGCATGTTGTTATTTCATATTCTAGTACCCATTTAGCAAACAAACCATGGAAGAGACAGGAGCCATGAGGCATTTGATACAAAGAGTGTAAAATAAGGCTCAGGGGAAGACAGAAGGAAAAGGGAAAATGAAGGTCCAGTTTGACTAATTGTGTTCAATCTTCCAGTCAACAAAATACCCTTCAGACATAGGCATGCTACTTCAAAACTTCCCCGTCCCTCCCCCACAACATCAAACCAAAAAAGTTTGAGTCCCTGGCTGATATAACAACTTTCTGCACTCCCCAGCTATGTACTCATCCACTTTAAAATAACTTGGGTGGGTGACGAGTTATTTTCTTAACCTCCCCATTTTCAGCTTGCTGCTAAATCAGTTTTCTCATTTTCTACACACGGGCTGCTTATCACAGATAAGCAAATAACTGCAAATAACTCCATAATTTAGGACTTGTTGAACAAGTATATTTAAGTTATTACAACTCATGGAGAAGTAACATAATATGCAGTGAAAATAAACAGGGCACCACATAAAACTGTTATCTTCCATGTCAGCAATATTTAGGAAGGAAATTATTTGGAAAGAAAATGTTAGTTTGTATTAGGTAGCATAATGTGTGACTGAAGAAGAGTCAAATAGCCATTTTAGAAACTTGGAAATACAATACATTTCCAGGAGAAATAGAGCTCTAAATAACAAACCCCTGTGTTGATCGGCCCCACTGCAGCAGGAACTCAGGCACTGCAGGGTGACCACTCCTGTGCGTAGGGTTAAGGCTGTGATTGATAACCTGCTGAACTGGGACAGTGATTTCCATCAGTGGAGGGGGCAGAGTGCTTCCTGGCCGGAAGGATAGATTTTGCTGTCTTCTTCGTAGAATTAAAACTTGCAGAAAAGCTGATGCGAACCCGTAACATCTGAGTGATTGGCATTTCGGCTCGGGTCGCACAAGACCTTCTCAAGAGCAGCTGTTCCTCCCAGCAGGTGGGCCGGGACAGTCGAAGCAAAAAACCAGAGGAGCCCAGACCTTGAGTCAGCCCCCGGGCTGGAGAGTTCTCCAGCGAGAGATTATCCTGGGCACCACCACTGACCAAGGAGGTGCCTCTCTGCCTGCAAACAGCTGCAGGACTTCAGTGGGAAAACACTGAACCCATAGCCCTCTGCACATAGTTCATGTCTGTTAAGGAGAGGGAAGAGAAATACTGATGAGCAATGAGAAATACTGATAAATAGTTTGCAAAGGAAAAGTGGAGTAGGTGTAAGAAAACATAAGCCTCATATGCATGGGAGTCATATGTTTAAATGTGGTATTTTGATGGTATTTATGGATGTGATGCTGCTTGTCCCTTATGATGAATTTTTCTTTGTTTCAGGTAGGAATGAATTGATAGCCAGATACATCAAACTTAGAACAGGGAAGACACGGACCAGGAAGCAGGTAAAATAACCCAGTGGGGAAGTATGCATGTCAGTGAATGACAAAACATGGCATTTTTGGCTGCAGTGGCTGGCTGTGCTTCAGCTCTGATGAGATGATGTATTGACTTCACTGTTCAGATTAAATACATGCTGTTTAGAAAATATTTAAAACTCCGTTTTTTTTGTGTTGTGCATCATTTCAGTGCGGGCTTGAGGATGCATTTTTTATTAACCTATGTGTACATGAAGCTATTATTCCCTATATTTGGGGGAAAAAAAATTCAAAATTTGAAGCATAAGCATAAAGCATTGTGCCTTATTTCTCTATAAGGACAATTACAGAATATAATAATTATTTTGAGGTGGTGAATAATGGAACTTCTAAAAGTCCAGCCAATTCGCCTATATAATAGAAGTTATGATCCTTGGATATGAGAGGTAAATAAATAAAAACTATCTAGCAGGACTGATCCTAATCATGCTCTCAACTCACGGGCAGTACTTGCTACAGGATGAAAAAATAATTAAAAAATTTGCCTAAGAGCCTTCCAGGCTCCTGGTCTGTGACCATGGTAAGATTTCATTCATCAAAGAGTCAGAATAAACCTCTAACCAGTCTTAAGTCTTTTTCAGATGATTATCACATAACCATTAACTTATCTCATATGACTAAATCCTTTAATTTATAATATCCACGGTGATCAGCAGCCTCGCAGAAGGCACACGCTCTGTGTAGTTTATGCGGTGGTTACTAAACCCTTGCTTCAAAATGCTTCGCAAATCGCAGAGTCCCCTCACTTTCCCTAATGTCAAGTGCGAGATTCCCCTTCTCCCCCTCCACGTGCATGACGAAGGGGAAGGCAGAGGCTCGTCCACTTGCATGCGACGCGTGTTTTGTAATGCAGGGAAAGGTGACGCTGAGTCAGCACACACAAAGATGGCCTGCTGCCAGCACTCGGATTTAAAGCACTTTGGACCGGGTGATATTTTGCCCTGGGTGGTGTCCTTTGTCAGTTAGGAAGAAAACGTATGTACAAGGGGTGAAAAAAGACATGAGAAAGGAGAGAAACTGCAGCACACGGAGAAGGAACAAAGAAAAGATTGGCAAAGAAATCTGAAACAAAAGACAAAGTCCCAAGTTCTTCCCTGCTATGCCCATGTGAGCTCCAGTAGTCAGGGGTTACGCTGGGATCTTAAAATCGCATCAGGAGTCAAAATGCAGACGTTGGGGCTAGATCCTTGGCCAGCGTGTGCTGGCAGAGCTGCGGTGAAACCAAGAAGGCTGTGATGGCTTACATATGGCAATGTTCTGCCTCCGTACTTGTACATCCCTCTGTAGCGATTCATAAATCACTTTAGACTGAGTGTTTAGAAAAGTTTGATTGTCGTTACTTTTGAGTTTCAACTGAGCAATTAAACGTTACGACTGTGCTTCTTGTATAACCTTTAACACCACTAATACCCCACTGAAAGCAAAACAAATGAACACATGTGAAAACTTGGTCTATGTGTTTGACTACAAAATTGCTTAGTAAGCAATAGTGTAACTCTGAATTACTGCAAACTGGTTCCTGAGCTGCTTCCCGAAGGAGTCTCTGAAGGTGGCCTTCAGGGGCTGTGCTCATTTATGCATTACTGTTTGCTTCCCTACTGAAAATATAGGCTTTTTGGTACTATTGTCATGGAATAGTCTTATAGAGGGAGGAAATCAAGTTTTGTTTCTCCTTTTCTTTTGCTTTGTTCTTTCCCAGACAAGAATTGTAACTAACTTAGGAAAAATGTACAACACTTGATATGGTATGCCCTGGGTCAAATAAGAATAAGAGATTTCTCTTTAGTGGTTTTTTTTACCATCACTGCAGGTTTTAAACCTTCACACAGAGGGCTGTAGGACACTGAGCGCTACCGAGCAATGCTGGGCAGCATCATTAAACCCTCATCACCAATAGCATGGGTTTCATCCTGTGCCTGAGTACACAGGAATGTGAATCCGGGCCCAGACCCTTCACTGCACAGGCAACAACTTCTGACCAATAACTGGTCTAGTGCAGGACTGGGTTTAGACAAATTTACCAAAATGTAATGACGATGGGCCAAACCTGGACATCACTCAAGCTGATGTCAAGTTACTGGTCCCCACTTACAGGAGTGTTTTGTGGGCAGGCTTGATGCTGAGATTACCGAGGAAGCCAGCACAGGTTCGGGGACCTATGTTGTGCCAGTACTTTATCGTTTCTTCCAGAATGTAGAGCATTTCAGTGGGGTCAAAATGCAGCCTGAGGCTCTTCATTGGAGCTGCAGAACACAATAAATAATGGATGAAACTTCTCGGTGCCAAGTTATGTCTCGAGCCTAGTGGCAAATGGTCAGAGCGGGCATCTGCATCCCCGGCAGATGGGGTAGAAATCCTGCCTGCTCCCAGCGCGAGAGCGCAGGGCCTGGCCACGGATGGGATCGGTACCAAAGCACGTGGGCTGCGTCCAACTGCGAACTGTGTCTTCTATCTTGTAGCTGAATGCACAACCTGGTGGGTTACACTTTTTTTTTTTTCTTTTTTTTTCCTTAATCAAGTCACTGCAGTGATGACCTGTATTGTTAAGCCTCGGTGCTAAGAGCTTGGTATCTGGCTGGGAATGCGGTATCTTTAACAGCAGAGCTTACTGAAGATGCAAATAACTTCCTCCCCTCAGAAAAGTTATTTTTTTTAAAAGAAAAAAATAGACATTTTAAATTTGATTTGCTTTTTGTTTTTCTTTTGTTTGTTGTTTTTTTTTCCCTATAAACCTGAACAATGTAGGTGTCTAGTCACATACAGGTCTTAGCAAGAAAGAAAGTTCGAGAAATTCAAGCCGCCATTAAGGTACGTTTGGCTTGCCCAGTTGTAGGGGGCTTTTCATCTCCATGGTTACAGGCTTTTCCTTTGTTTCCTCCCTTCCCCTACCCTGCAGGTGTCTAGTCACATTCAGGTTCTTGCCAGAAGGAAATCTCGTGATTTTCATTCCAAGCTGAAGGTATGCGCTTTTCTGCTTTTGGGCTTGTGGTTGCTATGCCTGTCCCTTCCTCCTCCCCGCGGTGATGGGCGAGCGCCTGGTGCTGCCGTGCCTGTAACCTCGTTTTCCTGCATGTGGTAGCTGTCTGCGTCTCTTTGTGTTTAATCTCTGGTTTCTGCACTAGCATCCACATTAAAATCATTGTTTTAACACTGTCCAAATGCAAAGTGAACTACTCTTTGTAACAGCTCAGCCCTAAACCTGATTTTTAACCTGTTAGTCTATTTTTTTCTTTTTTAACAGTTGAGTGCTAGGAGTGTATTTAAATACACGGGGTTTTTATGCAGTTGTGTAGACGCTTTTTCTTTTTTGCTTTTTCCAGAGGGGTAATTGGGGTAATTGTTTTTCATTCCCAAATGTTTTTTGTCTGTGCTTTGAAATGCTATCAAGAATACTTAAAATCGATCATTTATTCCAAGTGCCAGAGAGCACAGCTTATCAAGATTGCTCTAACTATGAGGTGTTTCTAGAATACAATCTAGTATCACCTCAAGTTATGTACTATTTACAAGATTCCCTGAAATTTTATTTTTTAAAGTAAAATATTGACATTTAATCTTTGGAGAGCCTCAGTCAGAGTCCTGTTCAGGGAATATTAAGTATGTTTGCTTAATCTGACGTGATGAATGGTACATGTCCCCGTTTTCCCTGGTTTCCATAAAATATATTCTAAGGCTAAAAAGAAGCTCTTGGAAATGCTTAATAGGGGTTTCTTGGATTGCTTGTTTTTTCAAGTTTTCCAGTGGAGATCTTGGGACCCTTTTTGTTTTGTTTTCACATTGCTTAAAAGTGGAAGAGGGGGTTTTGCAGGTTTTGCTGTGATTTTTTTCTTTTTAATAAAAAACGAAGGAACTTGTAAATCTTTTACTTCCCTCCTTTTTTCTTTTTGTCGATTTTTTTTTTTTCCCCAGATGAGAACAAATCACGTTTTTGTTCTAGCTGAAAAGCAAAATGTTTCAGAAAGTAATTTCACAATACTAAGCGGTGAGCTCTGCGGATGCTTACCACAATCCTGGAACTGCAGCGTATAAATAACAGCCTGGCTTTGTAACAGGCCTCCTTGACAGAAGCACTGGGTTTTTCGTCCGCAGTGGGCAGCATGCTGGCAAGCTTGTATGGCTGTTGGTGGCTGGCTTTTTAGCTGCACTGGCTGAGCAGTTGGGGTTCGTAAAGAACAACTAAGACAACTTAAACATACTGCTTTTTAACCGAGGGTGCAATAATACAGAGATATGTAGCATTTTAAGCTTAAATTGTCAATCCTTGATGCCTAAAATTAAGTATGTAAATAGGTGGCCTTACTTTCAGAGGTGCTCAGCACCAGCAGCTCTCAGGGAGTTTTATAGGACTGGTGAGCGCTCAGGGCTACAAAAACCAGGAAGCCCACTTAGATACCAAAATACAGGCCTAGGAGCCTAACAAAAATATTGGATTTACTGTTCTAAAATACTTCCCTTTCTGAGTGCCCAAAATAGCTTAAAATATGAAGACACTTATAAAGCAAGAAATATTTTTAAGTACTGCACCTGCTGTCTGATTTTTATTGAAGCTTTCCAAAGAAGAAGGAAGCTAGCTAAACCCTAGTTATATCTGAGACCTCTAGCCTAGATGCCATTTGCAGTAAATAGAGATCCGGAGGGATTTTTCATTTTAAGGAGTCACCTGAAGAAGGAAAGAACTGTTAGGGCGACAAAATATTTTGTAAGGGCTTCAAACCTTGCTGCCCCTTCCTACCCATCAGGGAGTTGCAGCTCCCCTGGAGCTGAGTAGAAAGTGGGGCATTTTGCCATTTTGGTGCAATGAATGGATTGCTTCAGGAAGAGTCTCCCACCTCCACGCCCCCGACACTCTGCAGGGGCATTTGCTTTGACTCTCTGCGACTACACGGTGAGGACAGAGTGCACATCGGTGACAGAGGTTTGCTGGCCCCTGGCCTTGCTGCCCTCCAGGCACCACTGGCAGCAAAAGCTGCCCCAGCCCTTCCCCAGCGGGTCTTGCTGGCCAGTGGGTCCCAGGCTGCTCCTCCTGCCCTTGCTCCCGGGTGCTCATGCTGCCCCCAGGATTTAGCTCCCAACACAGCCCTGGTGACTCCTCCTCGGCCCCCAGCCAGAGGGCTGCCCAGAAAGGGCGGAGAAGCCAGGCTCTCCCCATCTCCCTCCTCTTTTTCTTGCCGTTCTTGGTCTCGGCGAATGAGGTGCCATGGCACAACATCAGCCCTCTTGCACAGGCCTCCTCCAGAGGAGTTGCAGCCTCCCACAGACCTTTTTCTCCCCACATGGAAGAGATGAAGCTTTGATGCAAGAAGGTACCGTAAGAGAGCTGCCTTTATGAGAAAGAGAGCCCTCGCTTTTTCTGCTGGGGAGCTTCAATTACTCCCCAGAAGTGAGAGAAGCCGATGGTTTTGGACCTGAGAAGGAACCTTGCTGCTCCAGACACTTTGTTAGCGCTACTGCCCGTTTTTCTTATTATTCCTGTATCGAACCATCTGTATGGTCCAGTGTCCTTTGAAAACTGCCTGAGAAGGATATCGCTGATGTGAAAGTAAGACAAAGTGAACACATTTTGGTATCTACGAGTGCGCATTGTTTCAACGGGGGCCATTTTGGCAGCAGCCTGGCTCCTCAGGAAGATGATGGGCTCTCCTTCTCCTGGAGCGGGTGCTGCCCACGTTTACTGGTGAAGGGGTGACTGAGAAGAAGATAGCCAAGGGAAGCACTGCTTCTGACCCGGGTCAATCTCACCTTTTTAACAGTGAGCTGGCGCTTGCAATTACTCCGTAAAATCTGTGATCGGTGGCATCCAGGGGAGCAGTTACTACTTGAGAAAAACACATGCATCTGATGTCAAGTTTCCTACCTACAGCACAAGGTGCAAGCACTCTGTGGATTAATGCAGAGATCCTTCATGCCAGTCCATAGCTACGAGTTCAGTCAGCTCTGACCCGAGGCCATCTCCATCTCCTGTGTTTCTTCCTCTTGCCACCAGACGTCCCCTCTGCGCACCTCCCACGTGTACACGGGGCAGGGTATTGCAGAGAATCTGGTCGTTCCCCGTGTGCCCGCGCTGCTTTAGCTGAAATAATCACAGGCAGGCACTTGAGGATTGCAGGGGCATGGCACGGAGGCTCTTGTCCTCCAGCTGACATCCATTGCTTGCGGTTTTCTTCATAATGCCATTTCTTATCGATCTTTCGCGATGTGGCCGATCTGTCCCGTTGACCTCAGTTCCTGGTCTCTTACCTTGACGAAGGGTATAACAAATAACCCTTGTTCCCCAAGTACCTGCTGGGTTTATTTTATACCAAGAGATCTTTCTGTCTCGCCTTGGTCTGAATCCTGCTCATGGCGAGGAGAGGACTTGGGTGCATCTTCCTGCGTTTATCTTGTGCAAAAATCCAAATGGATGGAAGGATTGCAGAGCTATCTGCACCCATGGCATTGGATAGAGTATGACTGAAGCTTACCTAATAGATTGAAATCTCATCTTTGTGCCATAAAGTCTGCTTGGTCCAGCAAAGTCCCTTTTCTTTGATGATAAGTGCCTACAGTTGCTCTGGACGGATGGATCCTTAGCCTGCCAGAAAGAGAAGTTTCACGCGTAAATGCTATTGCTGCATTTCAAGATCACCAGTAGAGAACGTCCCATCAGCCCTTCCTGCGATGTTGTATATTTTAATTCTTTTTACAGCAGGAAAATACTCCTATTTTGGAGATTTTAATCTTAATTTTCTGAGATGGTTAAAATCTTCCTGAAGTTAGAGAAATTTCATCTCATGAAAATGGAGAGGCTGAGATAAAGCTGTCCTTGGAGACAGATCTGAAAAGTGGCTCCTCTTCATGACATTTTCTCTCATGCAGAGACTGGAGGAGGCAAAGCAGAATTTTTACACTCTAATGTTGTATTTCCATGTCAAATACACCAGTCCATAGTGTTAGGTTACAGCATTTCCCACCTGTGCGCTGACAGGGAGCCAAAGTCACCTCTGTCCGTTCAGGAGAAAAGATGGATTGGAAGTTGTGCGTAAATAGAGAGTAAAGGTCTTCACAGCAGGATATGCATCTATCTTAGACTTTCATTTCAGATATCTTTTCATAATGCAAGATTAATTAGACAGAGACAAAAAGAAACATTAAAGTGCCTACAGTTCACACGTATTACATGTTTTCAAATCCATTATTCTACATTCCGCATTGAGGGATAAAAAGAAAATATTGTTGTCAATTATAAAATGCTAAAGATAGCTCTATACTTTTTAAATGAACAATGATAAAAGCCTTGAAAAATTCCCTTTGATGTGAATGGAGTCTTCAGCATTTTGAAATACAATAAGATGGATTAATTGCTACTCATTAGGCAGCAAGTTGGGACAGCTTTGAATGCGCATTCTCTTCTTGGCATTAGCTATTGCCTGGCTGAAATAGCCAGCTTTTGTATTTACTCCTGTCTTCTCTAATAATAAGCAAATTGGAGATCAGGGCTAGAAACACTGAAGTGCTCTCTATCTTTTGTCCAGAACAATTGTATATTTTCATGATTTGTTTATCTTTTTTGAGCTACAGCTAATTATTGCAAAGGTTATTTGAATCAATATGAGATCTGAGCAGAAATAACATCTGCAAAATTGCTTATTAGGAATCTATTTTATGTTAGTGTTACTGTAATATCCATTTTGTGAGCAAATTGTCGTTTCTTCTCTTATGTAATTTTTTTTTCCTTACAAGAAAAGTTTTGTATTTTAAATATTGCTATAGGTTTTAAAGCTTCTTGAATTAATACTGTGTTCTATTGTGCTTACTTTTCCTCATACTGTCTTAGATTTTTTTTTCCCAAAGTCATAGATAACATGGTATTCAAAGCCCCATTTATCATTCTAGGATAACAGGTTTTATTTTTTGCTGTAGAACTCGTTTGAACTGATTGATTGAATTATTCTTCTGTTTATGTTGGATTAAAAGAAAGTCAAGCACAAATCCTTTTGTGCTTGTCATGTAGAACTCTTGTTTCATGTGGGGCTTTTATAGATATTAAGATTTATAATTGGATGATACTGGGGAATTATCTAATTTAACTATGTGTTTGCATTCTAAAACTAATGGGTGAAAAGTAAACCTCAAGGGCCTGATTCATTAAAAGTTATATAGTCTCCTTGCATTAGACTCTTAGCGCTTACGCCTTCCAAAAACAAAGTGTTTGCAACTGCAGCCAGCAGCAGTCGGCTAAAACATGAGGCAGATCCTGATCTCCATTACAGTGATGGCATTTTAGGGGTTTAGTGGAACTAGACCAGATTTCCACTGATGGTACTCTAAATCCACCTCGGTAACATTCATTACTAATTACGTACCACAGCACAGAAGACTTTTATAAGGGGAGGGAAAGGCAGCCGTCTATGAGTGCAGTCTGTTACTTACTACAGTGTCGTTCCTGGGCAGCAGCAATCCCATCAGAGCTCATAAATTAAGTAGGGTCAAGCCAGGTCAGGGCCAGATGGGACCTATCCAAGGAATACCTTAAGCTCCAGCAGGATTTAATGAGTCAGCAGGAGATACTGTCCCCCCAAGCCTCTGCCGAACCTCAACACGGGACTCTGCAGCATGCTGGGCCAAACTTTTATTTTACGTACATCAGTGTAAACCTCATTGACCCAAAAGGATTTATTCCAGCTTTACACAGCAGCACAAGTGAGAGCAAAACCAAACCCCTTCTGTCTTGGACAAGATAGGAAATCAAAGTCTTAACTATAGGCGGTCATTAAAAATCCCACAACGTTCCTATTTAGAATAGGGGTGTTAACCCGTTTGTCCTGGCCAAATTCCAACCTGGGTAATTACTGTAATCTGCCTGTTTAAATTACCTCTGCTGTTTTAATTGGATATATTACTTCTCTTGCTGCCTAAACTGTGATGTAATACCATTGTGTGTTATTAATCAGTTACCAAGTTTCATCCCAGAAGCGGCCGTGTTGCAGTGATAGGTAGAAAGACTCATTCCCTCCTGGTTACGAGTGCTCTCCATTACGGTGTAAAAAAACCCCAACATATACTTGTTTTTTCCAGTGGCAGACCAGCTAATATTTAAATTTAAATAAACAGCTTTAAAATGTGGTTTTCTCATTTGTTTTTGAAGACTATGAAGTCTGCCTGATAATGCAAGCATAGGCCACTACCTTGCAGCTCTCCAAAACGTGCCTGGAGCTGAAGGTGCTTTTTTGCCAATGGAGTTGAGGACCTCTTATGTATTTGTATTTGATTTTGAATTTGATTTCTTTAATGTTTGAATGTGAAGTTACAGTTACTTTGAGGAAAACTGATCTTCCAACTGTGCAGAGCTTCCTAAGCCTACAAAAGGTGAAACTTCCCGTTGATGTGTGTTGGCCTGAGTCAGTTGATGTCTAGTGGAGCTGGCAGATCTGTCACCACTAGGAAACTTTGTACGAGTCATTGAAACTCCTCAAGACTAGCCCTATTGCAAGGGCTGTGTTTCTGAGCTGTCATCCTATATATTTTTGCTTTCTCTTCATCCTCCTGAAAATGTAATAAGTCAGAGAAAACGAGAAGAATGGCCACCACAAAATGTAGAACATCCTGGGGTGCAAAGCAGCAATTGGCAAGAAGGAAGGCTCATTCCTTCTCATGTCATGAAACAAAAGACTTTTTCTCCCTCCAGAAATCCCTGTCACTGTTCCTAAAATTAAGGCTCATCAGACTCGCTGCTAATGGCGGCTAAGAGCTCCACAGGACAGTCTAAATGTTCCTCCTTCTGTGAACAGAAGATCCTGAAGGAAGTGTAAATTTTTGAGAATTTTTCTTTAGTTCATCTGTTATGGTGGGATTTACCTGCCGTAACTGTTGCCATGTAGAAGTTGGCTGTCCAGGCTCCTATTCTAGTCCTTGGACAGTGATAACATTACAGAAAGTAATGCACTCCAGTTGGTTTTGATGCCTGGTAAGGAAGAAATACGTTGTAGGTGCTTACTGCACTAACAATAGCAGGAGGTTAGCCGTCTGCCTTAGACTGGAGACTTTAGATGGCTAAAGCAAGGCAAAATGAGCTATGTCATAGATATATAACTTGCCCTGGGCTCATGCAACTCCTAGATACGGACTTTCATATCCCTTACAAAGCTTTTATGTTTAAATTCTCCTTTAGTTTAGATCCACCTAATAGTAAGGCCATTATAGCAGCAGAACAGTCTGAGTTTGGGAACTTGGCAGGAGCACAAGCACTGGCTGCATCTTCATGTGGTGGCCCTGGCGTGGCTGTTGCAGCCAGGAAGCAGTGCAGGAGGGGAGGAGGCTGTAGTGCCGCAGCGGTTCTGGAGAATAACAAGGAGGTCACAAAAGCAGCACGCATGTAGTTTTGGAGGTTAGTAGAACTCAGAGGCAGACATGTCTCTTGAATCATGCATTTCACACACAGGATATCAATTCCCTGTATGCTTGGTTTTGTTATGATTCAGCTGAATGTGGGTGAGGCTTGCATGGCTTGGCATTTCCAAGCCAGCTAATAGAAGGGGGGAAAAGGAACAGAAAAGTCTGGTGGGCTACCAGCATTTCCATATTGCTTAAGGACATCTCCTCATTTTCACGTTTTAATGATGGAGGGTCCTTCTTACTGTGCAGGAAAGTAGAGAGGTCGGCTGTCTGGAGAGCTGCGTGAATCTCAGGATACTGCCACCTCTTAACGCCCACCAAAGCATTTTTTAGCCCAGTGGTCTGCAGACATCCAAAGGCAGCCAGTAAAACACGCCGTGGGCAAACCTCCTGTGCGCACCCTCCTACCCTGGGGCAGGCAGAGGTGAGTGCCAGTAGCTGGCAGAGCCAGAGCTGACTTCCAGCTCTTACCCAGTGAATTGGTCACGGTTATATGGGAAAGCTACAAGTTGGAGAAATGACACGTTTTGTTCACGCACCAATGGATAGCATGTCCCCCCGCCTCCAGAAGCTGCTCTGTAGATGCACCGTCAGCTGCAGCAAGGCGGTGCTGAGGCTTGGACAGGTCAGAAAGCAGCGTCTGGTGCCGCTGCGCGGGAGGCAGTGCGGGTGAGTCCGCAGGTGTTAATGCTGCTGCAGGCAGTACCACAGCGGATTGCACTTCAGGCTCGCACGCTCTGAGGTGCAGAGGGGGGACGATGCTGCTGGAGCAGCTACTGCCCTGCTCCACCTGCTGCTCTCCTGGGCTGCGTCCCACAGAGGCGCCCGCAGGGGGTCCTTGCACAGCTCAGGGAAACAAGCTCAGCAACAATCCCCTTCATTCAGTGTCGGCAGCTTTCACACAGAGAGGCAGGGGTTATTTCCCCCCAGTGTTTTGTTGTTAGTTTTTTATCCTTTTTTTTTTCCTTTTAATGAATCAGTCCCTAGGTGAAAGTAATGCATTTGTTTAAACCTGATATTTAATGTTGAGCAAACTGCTCTTCCTTTGTCTCTTACTATTTTGTTCGTATTTTGCTAAGAATCTGCTGTTCTACACAAGCATTTTAATAAACTGTTTGTTGTTGTATCCAGGTAACAAGCATGGTAAGTATTTTAACTAAACCAAGTATTATGTACCTTAGCTGTGCTTGGCAGAATTTTTGGCTAGCTTTTCCTGTACTTTCAGCCTGTGCTGTTTCTAAAGGAGCTATTCAAAGGAAGAAACTGCTCACCTATAGTACTACTACATACAAGCTTTAGAGGGAGCATATGTGCAAAGTCATATGTCATATATAAGAGCATGCATCTCTTGCCAGCATGCTTGCTACTTTGCTTGTAAAATAAAACGAGAAAAAAAAAAAACAAAAAAATCCTTGCTTAATATACTGCTTGTGTTCCTTCATTCTAAGTCACGTACCTAAATATTAGCACTTATTAATACAGTACTTCTGGATGGGGAACCCCACTTTGCCAGATAGTAACAGTCTGTTGTTTACTTATTTTACCTGACCTAAGATACCCACTTAGTTAACTCTGTTGCATTAAGAGGCTTTCCTTTTCTATTCTGTGATCATACGTGATTGGCAGTGACTAGGACTCCAAGTGCTGCTCTAATACAAGTAATCGATAACAACTCATCTTTTCCTAAACTTGTTCCTGTATGCTTGAAAACAGCAGAAATTTTATGGCTGATTGTTTTCTTTGGGAACACTGTAAATCAGTAAAATACCAAAATTGGAAGTTTAAAATGTTATTTACATTTTTGTTATCTAACTTTTAAAATACTTGTCATAAAAGAGAATCCAAAATGTTTCTAAACCTGTAAGCATGAAGAAAAATCTGTCATTGTTTGCGAGTCAGTCGCAGTTCTGTGTTCTCATTTTACAATGTAATACGAAAGGCAAACTTCTCTTAGATCTAAATGATAGAGCTCAAATCTCAGTGCTCCCTGTCCTGCAGGCAGAGCCTTAGCAGCAGACCGTGTTTAGTTCAACCTGATTTAAAATCAGCAGAATTTGCCCAGATAAACAAGCGGGCAGTAGTCTGCTCTTCTAGAGCTTCCTGCGTGTTGGCAGAGCGGACTGTGAGAATTCAGGTCTACCATGCATGTCTGAGAGGAGGTTTTGCCTTAAGGTAGTTTGAGTGTTAGCCTCTGTGCTGTATTTTTTTTTTCCTGCATGGTTTGCTATTTTTGCATTTTCTTGTGGCTTTTTAAGTTTTTAGTTATGTGCTTGTAGCTGCAATTATTTAACATCATTTGTTGTGCCAAATGTTTTAAGACTCCATGTAATTGTCATATTAAAGGATCAGACAGCAAAGGACAAAGCACTCCAGCACATGGCAGCAATGTCATCAGCTCAGATAGTCTCAGCTACTGCTATTCACAACAAGCTGGGCCTGCCAGGAATTCCCCGTCCTACATTTCCTGGGGCACCTGGGGTAAGTTGTTAGCTGAGTCCCAAAAAAATCCCTGTATTCTCTAACAATGTTCAGCAGAAAACTAAGGCTGAATGAATGGATTAATGCTTTCACTTCTGTTTGCAAAAGGAATCATGCTTGTTCAGAAATATCCAAAATCTTTCAACAAAGAAAACAATTGTGGGTCTGTTTGTTTGTTTTTCCTCTTTCAGTTTTGGCCGGGCATGATTCAAACGGGGCAGCCTGGATCATCACAAGAGTAAGTCTGAAAATTAAAATACGCTTCTATCTGCAGTGTGGGGCTGGCTTGTGCCCTTGCCTCCAGAGGATATCTATGAGGCAAGAACTTGCAAATTTTTCTAAAAAGGAGAAAAAGATAGTTGTAGGGAAAGGAAGAGCCTTTACAGTGATGTGAACTCACATTCAAAAAGTTATAAGGGATCCCAGACCTCAAAGCTGAAGCTGAATACCTAATGGGCACACTCCTTTTTCTCCCATTGCATGGTGAGATGCAATGATAATGCCAGGGAAGCAGCTGGTAAGGTTTTGCCAGGGAAGCAGCTGGTAAGGTTTTGCCTGTGAATAAGTTTCCAGCACAAATACTTCCATCCTCTTTTAAATATATGAGCAATACTGGAGGCAAGGGGGTCATATTTTCCTGCAGGGCAGGAGGTGACCACATGAGGCCCATTAGTGGTCAGTGGGGTTACTGCCCTTCGGCACCATGGTAGCAACAGCACCATATGGAGAAGGAAGCCTTTGCCCCTCTGTCAGGTGTTACGTTTTCAGCCCTGCGGTGGTCTCTGGAGCAATGTTTCCCAGCCTTATTTTTCAGCTTCTCCCCACCTTACTCCCTTGAAGTCCATGGAAGTCTCTGTGCCCCGGTAGTTCAGTGTCCTCTGGATTTATTAGGAGTCAAAGCAATCACCATCCATGTGGTGGTCTGCTGCGACACTTGGGGCGAGTGGGTCAGGTTTTCCTGCTGGGTGACTGAGCGCAGATGAGCTCCTTGCATTAGGATGTTGGGTGTAATTCTCATCCCCCTCTCTCTCTATTACCTCTTTACTGTCTGTCTGTTAAATATGCTCTGCAAGGAAGAGAGATGTTTGTGGGTAAAGGTCATCAACCATGTATTTTCTTATACTATGTGACTAATGGAATTTACTGTGGATGGCATGGTGTATGATTTTTGTGTAACTTTCTATTCCAGCGTAAAGCCATTCGTTCAGCAGGCCTATCCTATACAGCCATCAGTCACAGCTCCCATTTCAGGTAATTCTTCCATTTATACTCTCCTTTAAAAAGACTTGAATTGTGTACTGAATGTGATGTATTAATTCCTGAGATGGACAGAGCCGCTACCCCATATCTAACATTCCCTGTAGCCAAACTGAACACCAGTCCCAAAATGCAATTACCTGATTGTGTATGAGCGAAAATCATTTGGTTTGGGGGTTTTGGGGTTTTTTTTACATTTTAGGTAGGAAGCACTAATACATATGCAAGGAGTTGTGATATGTGATCTCCAGTCAGCCTTCCATATTGTAGTAAAATGCTTTCTAAAAAATGAGTAATAGGATGCATGTTTCTTTTTTAATAGCTAAATCTTGCTTCCATTTGTAATGAGAAAATGTCTTAATTTATTTTAAACTGAGGCTAAAAACTCTTCCAAAACCATGTATGTTTAGCCTTAAGTATAAAACATCTCTGTGTATTTGGTTGTTGATAACTCTTCCCCTCCTCAAGGTCCTGCTCTGCCTGGTACCACTTTGATAAGTACCTAATGTTTATCCTGACTTCCATTGCTCAATTTGATCAAGCCCTTCCCATGGCTACTTCCCTACCCTTTCCCCAAGTTGGTTTCATGGCTAATGTCAGGAAAAATCATTATGTCTTTGCAGATGATAACTAACTTTACGTCTCCCTTGCCAAATGACACCATGCTTCTGACTCTGTTTGAACTGCAGTTTTCTGACTCTTAGCCAGTTTTTTTATGATTTTCTAACTTGCTGCTATTTAATGCTTAAAACTAAGGCTATCTTTCTGCATCCCTGATCATTTCCTTTTTCTTGATATTTCTAATTTATAACATTATTTTCTAAGGCAGACATTTTAAATTGTCTTCTTTTATTCTTCCATGTTTTCTCTCAGAGTAGGATTATTAATGTTTCTAAATCAGTCAAAACTCATGCATGAGTTTTTGCTTCATTAGAATTCCTGTTCAAGTCTAACCAGTCATGTTCATAATTCTCTATTTCATGCAAGCCTCACACCTTCATTGCCTGAATTTGAGGGTTGGAGTCGGGTACCATACTCCCATTACGGGATGTGGACACACGCTACCTGTGACCTCTCCCTGGTTCTCAACCTAGTTCAGGATTATCTTTTTCTAATCAGGTTTTCTAACCTTGGTGCCTCTCCCCTGCCTTCCTTGTGCCTGCATCTCTCCCAAGATCAGTTTTGCCTTCGAGCTGCTGCCTTTTCCTTCTTCCTTTACTGTTTTGTTTCCTTCTCATCTAATTTTCCATGATGAGGAGCAAGAGATAGCATTTATTCTTTCTCTTGAGGTGAATTAGAGATGGTGGTTAACATCCCTTCTCTCTCTAGATCATGTCATTCCCTCTTTATTATCAATTTAAAGCCTTCTTTTTCTTTTTATGGTATGATTCAGCTCCCTACAGTAATTATTTATTATTATCTGTAATATAATGCTGCCTAAAAGCTCCAAAAGAAGTCAAAGACCCAATGTGCAAATACACAGTAAGAGACAGTCCCTGCCTTGGAAACCTTATACTCTGAATAGGAGAGGGGAATTGAGAGTGGCAGAAGAAATAGGCAAAAAGAGAGGTGATTTACTTGTAACATGTGGCACATTAGGAGACAGAAATGGAGGCCAGTCCTTTTGACTCCCAAGGCAGTAATATCTCCTGTGAGTCTTGCTGCCAGTTTCCGAGGAAGGGTCAGCTATAAATCTCTATAATCTAGTACATAATTTAAACAAAAATTCTACAGTGCGTTACAGCCCCAAGGAAACAAAGAAGTAGATCTTTTATTTGCACCATTATTAGCTTGCTGGGTTGGGACCTCTTTTTCTGCATATTTTTCTGTGTTTTTCCAATTTTAACTCATTCTGAATTCATTATTTGCTAAAATTAATATAAACATCTAAGGGCTATATACATAATTCCCAATGGTATTTAATTCAGAAAATATAAACTGAGGAATTATCGACTTCTTCATGAAAATGGTTCCTTTATTTTAGGATTTGAGCCTACATCAGCTCCAGCTCCCTCAGTCCCTGCGTGGCAGGGCCGATCAATTGGTACGACCAAGCTCAGGCTGGTGGAGTTTTCGGCTTTCCTTGAACAGCAGAGGGATCCCGAATCAGTAAGTGTTGCCCTCGTGTTCGCTAATCTTCAGCTTTTCTCTGTTGCTCCCCACGCTCTGAGGATGCTTTCCAGAGTTAAGCCTGATGGAATACATCTCGTGTTTCTGCATTTGTTACTGCTCAGTGTAATATTCCTTTCACTGTAGTACTGTATTTTCCTTTCTTGCCCTCTTTTTCCCCATTTGCGGAAGTGAGAGGCCTCTCTGAAAGCAGGTGTGGTTCGCTATGGCGCCTGTCTCACTGTTGACCTAGTTTAGCAGTTGTACCAAATTGCATCGTGTTTTTGGCAATAATTCAGTACTTAAAGTTTAAGTTAAAGCCTAATCTATTTCCTAACAGAAACAAAATTAAGGACTTGCATAGAAACTATGCATATTATTTTAAATATTTGACATTTGGGATAGCCTCTGAGTATCAGGATTGGCCCTTTTGCTTCCAGCCTCCCAAGCATGTGCCATTTAACTGTATCACTTTTTGTTTTTTAATTGTGGTTACCTATCTAAATGTCCAATCATTCAGTCTTCCTTGATCTTTAATTGTCTCTTAGGGTCCAATCCAAAGTTTAGATTTTTGTTTTATTTTTCTTTAAAGAATGTTTTGGTTTTGTTTTGATTTTTCGTCTGCATACTATACCTGCAAGGGAAGTTTATGAAGTTGGCTGTAATGTTTCATCTACTCCAGTTAGCCTTGAACCTTGATATCAATCATCATATATTTACCATGAACATTTATTAGTAGCCTAGCACTGTTTCTACTGCATTGCAAATAAATCAAAAGAGCTTCTTTCAGCTTGAACTTGAGAATTTTTACTGAGATAATTTCTGAAAAGCAAATACTGTCATGAATGGGTGATATAGATGGGCCATTCTTGTTCAGATTCCTGGTAAAATACAGTAGCTTGGAGCAGAGAGAAGCTATCACTTGCTCTTTATAATTCAGCGCTGGAAACCATAGCATTTATGGGCTCTGGCCAGAGGTGTTATCCAGGGAATGTTTACCCTGCATAATGGAGATTGGAGACGTAGCCCAGAAACCTTACAACAGAGGAATGCTCCTGGCGGAGAAATATCCCAATGAAAATATACCATATCTCAGCCATTCATATACTAAATATGTGGCAGTGTGTTGGTTTGCTAAATGTCATGTTTCGCCAGGTTGAATTAACTTTGAGGGAGGAAATGTTTGATAGCAGATACAGTTACCTCAGCACTTACCTGACTGTTAGATACCGAATGGTTTCCCTGGGATCCCTCTGCCTTCCTGTGGCCCTGATTCCCACGCTCTCTCGGCAATCCTGGCTCTGGTGGGCTAAAGATTCATCTTGGTGTCCTCCAGACTAATCCGCAGCTGGAACGCCTTCCCCATCCCCAGCTCCAAATACATCCAGACCGTGGTTTGTATTTCCGATGCAGAAAAACAACATCCAGGTTTTCCCATCAGGCAGCCTTATCGATACGCAGCTTTCGGAGTCCTTGGCTTGCTGACCCCATGTAACGTGTCCTGCTGATTTATGGGCTCTGCCATATCCAGATTGCTGCACACCAGGATGTTATGTGTGTGCCTCGAGGTTATCGGGAAAACAGGATGTGGCCATGTAATGCTCAGTGTTACTGTGCTGTATGTGAATGAAGTGGCACTTCAGATTTACTGTTTTGCCAGTATACTATCTAATAATCCTTTTTCCATAGGTTTTTATAAGGCAAAACTATTTGCAAAACCCATGGGCTTATATGGTGTAGAGCCTCTGTGTGGCTTCACGTGGAAGAGAGTGAACGAGAGTTCAGCAACTAACTTTTATGTCTTTCCCTCTAAGAAAAATCTCCCTCAAACCAAGTATGCTCTTAACAGATAACATGTGGTTGCCCATCACACTGCTGGTGTCTGCGACATGAAACCAGCTGAGTGATGTGAATATATTCGCAACACGACTGACAGACCGAAAACGAGGAGAAGATGCTGCTTTGGCAGGGGAAGGAGCCGCGGGTCCTGCCCCACTGTGGTGGCGTGGCTCAGAGCCGGTTGCGCTCACACACGGTGTGTGGGCCAGCGGCGTGGGGACCTGTTGGGGCTCTGGTTTATCGGGCAGGTGCAGGCTCTGGGGGATGCAACGCATCCACTTGCCTTGCAGAGAAAGAGTGGAGGCCTGAATAGGAACATGGTTACCCAGGACAGCCCTGTACGTACTGTAAAGCCTTTTTATTTGGAATTCCTGAGGGTGCAGCGAGGCCCACCGGAGCTTGTCCCAGCTTGCAAGCATACTGCTGAGAAACCTACCTTTTAAACGCAGGGCGTTTATGCAGGAGGTTTACTGGAGAAGAGAGAGCATCAAACTACACAGACATGTTTTTAAAAAAACAGTTACTCTTGTGCTGTAACATTGCAAAAATGAGACACGAAGAAAAGTCCATTCCTAGTCATGCGTTAATCCCAATTTAGATCATTCTTTACACCCACGCTGCAAGCGCAGTGGGGCAGCGTGGTGCGAGGGCTGCGTTGGGACAGCCTGGACCGGCCAGGCAGGTGCCCTGAGGAGCCAGGGGATGAGCCCTGTGGGCAGCGTGTCACCGCCGCTGCCTCGAAAGGGGAGCGAGGAGAAGGGGAAGCATTGTTTAGATCAAATTAAGTAAATTTGATTATTTGGGTCTTAAACAAGGGCATAACTCCCCCCCCCCCAGGGCAGCGTCACCAGTTCCTGGGGCAAACGTGGAAGGGCACTTGCTGGAGAGGCACTGGGCAGAGGCGCTGGTGCACGCCTGTCTGCAGGGACGGCTCTGAGGGGCCCTGCCTCCTGCCAGCCTTCCCTGTCCCCAGTGCACAGACTTTTCCAGCAACTACCTTGGAGATAAGAGCCAACCCCCAGCCTCATTTAGTGCTGTTGAAGAAAGTATGAATTCTGTCTGTGGTTTTGTACATCTTTCTTCGTGTTGGTGCAGTATTTTATTGCAGATACGGTTTGCGCAGGATAGAAAGGATGGGGTTTTATTACTGTTTAAATAACAAAATCAGCAAGCCAGGCAAGATGCGTGTTCTGCACAATGTGCACATGAAGTCATGTAGGCACGTGCTGTGATTGCAGCATCTCCTGTATGCCTTTGTGCTTTTGCTGACCTCAGAAACGAATATATGCATACGCTGCTACGAGAGCCGTGTAAGAGTTCTCACGCACCTTCGGAAAAAAGATAGGTATATGTTCATTACACTTCTGACTTTTTACAGAAAATGACGTAAAGTATTATTTTGATCAAATGGGTTTCCAGCGTTCTATTAAAAAAAGAAAAAGATGATCCTTCCTCCCTCCCCACTCAAAACCAGGCTAGAAAACCTCATAGTAGTGGGGGCCAATAGACCAATTCCACCTTAAAACGTAACCTGGAAGTTTATTGAAAAAGGCTTCTTTGACGTGGCACCTGGGGCCAGGACTCGATGATCCTGGGAGGCCCCTTGCAGCCTGTATTCCCGTACAGCAATTAGAAATTTAGGTGACTCCCAGCGACTTCAATGGGGCTGTGCATGGACACAAAGGTCCACCCACAGGGAATTCATTGCAGGAGTGGGGCCTTAAACATTTCTGGGGTTCTTCCAATGGCAATTGGTGTTTAGAAGGACAAAAGCCCCTCAATGTCAGGCAGTTATGTTAATTTAGAGTGGGCATTCTGGTGGGTCGGAAATGTGCTCCGTAGAGTCCTGTCACTTGTGGAGGGCTGTTGAGTTTTTTCCCTTGCCTAACCACAAAATTGCTCCATTTACAAAAGAAAAAATTATAGAAAGGAAACAATAAGCAACCCTCACTGTAACTCTGCATGGCAGAAGATAGTCTGGGAGATGTAAGATGGCACAGTTGCAAAATCTTGGGATACTGACTGCAGTAAAGGATGGGTAAAATTACTCCTCCTTTTACATGAAAATCAATTCAGTTTTCAAATGTCAAGCTGTATTTTCCTTTTGTGGCATTTTGTGCTCAAGTACAATTCCTAAATGGTGCATAGAAGCTGCCCCCGTAGGTCCAAGCATCAGCGTTTTAGTTACCTTTAATTATTGCCTACCCTATATAACTATTTTCACAACAGATTAACAAGTTTATGTACCCATATGTTGCTTTCAAGACAGGTTTTCCTTAATGGGGGCTTTCCATTTTTACTGTAGTGGTTCTGTGAAAGTTCAGGACAAATGCTTAAACCAAGTAATCCTGTGTTCCCTAACAAATATAAACTGAGTATGCAAGCAGATTAGAAGGGATCTAAGCAATTGACTGTTACACGAGTAGCTATAAAATTCAAAGACTGTAATACTGAAATGATAATAATTCCAATTATTTTATTTTTTTATATAAATATATAGATATTCAATCTTGCTTTCCAATCAGGAAAAAAATCTTTCCACCACCCAACAATAAAAGCCCTTTATTCTCTTCTTCTTCGAGGTTTCTCACTCTTGCTGCCACATTCATTTCGACTGTGAGCACTTCAGACAGCTTTACATCTAAAATATCTATATAGGACTATAAAGAACATGGCTGATGGGCATTTTCAGCATTAATCCACCTATCCAAACTGTCAGATTGTGTTAGGTCCAAATTTCAAAATGTATTTTAAAAAGTGGTGAAGAAATAAAATATTCTTTATGTTTTAATTCAGGTTTTATTGTTGTTGTAAAAGGGCTTTGTGAGCCCAGGGAGAGTTGTGCCTGAGAACCAGAAAGTGAAAGCAATTGCACAAGGGCCATAAAAACAGCCTGCCATCATTAGCCAAATGCAGTAAAATTCACCAAAGTTAATCAAACCACCTAAGTGATGAAAAATAAATGAGATCTTTTCAAAAGAAGCTCTCCATCTTTGAACAATATCCATTGTTACAAGCATTGTTTATCCTTTCCATATTCCCTGTAAACAGTATAAAAAGCAGTTCAGCATTTCAGTTGTAAGGAAGTCCTTGGTTTAGCGTCTTTGTGATGTGAGAGGACAAGGAAGCAAACCCACATTTGGATGAATGTCTTGGAGTGGCAGGCTCAGGATTTGAGGTCATTTTAATCTAAATTCAGACAAAGTTTAACTAAATGCCAGGGTCATTTATTTTGCAGTGCAGGAGAGCTACGTGCTGGGCCTGGGAAGCGAATGTCATACTCTGTAAAACGTTCATATTCAGGTGTCCGTAGTTAGAAGTGCCAAGAAACCACTTTAAGGGGATCCAGTATTGACACAGGCTCCAATCGTGAAACCGCGGCGTCGCAGCAGACCTCCCGGCTGGTGAATTCCCGGGGGACTGCGTGGAGATGCGGTGGGCAGCCTGGGCCAGCTCCCCCAGCCCAGTTGTAGGGTCAGGACACGGGCTCTTCGAGGGAGCGTCCTGGGGCGAAAACGCGGTGGCGTGGGTAGAGAGACGGAGCACAGTTTAGCCTCGAGGTCGGCCCATGCTAAGCGCTGAGGACGGGTGGAAAGACCGCCAGGGCCTGGGCCTGCTCACTCGCCGCTGCCTTCACGCACGCTCTTCCCTTTTCTCAAAACCCACCACTGCTGCCGGAAATTTCCCAGCAAAATTAAAAGCGCTGGTTTCGCCTAACGGAAGAGGAGCGCCGGCAGCGATGGTAGCTCCCTCTGCCGGGCCCTGCGCCGCGGCGGGTGCCCCAGCCCGGCCCGTGCCCCGGCCCACGCTCGCACAGGGCCCGGGCGCTGGGGTAACTACCCGGCGCTACACGGGGCCCGACCAGGGAAAGCTGGAATCAGGGAGCAGGGAAGCAGCAAGTGAGCGAGGTTGTGGGGTAGCTGGAGCAGAGCCCGGGCACGCAGCCCCTGCGATGAGCCCAGGAGAGCCGTAAAATCAGGGGTGTCATCGCAGCGGGGGGCCCTCTGCCTCCCGCAGCCTGGCACAGCGCTGAGCGGTTCCGCGGGGAGGAGGAGTGGGGGACGCATGGGTTGGGCTGGCATTAGCAGTGCGGGGGCTCTGGCCGTGCATCTCCCCCGCGCTGCCGGCCCTGCCTGTGTGCTGAGCCCCAAGCATCCGCCCTCACGCTCGCCCCAAGGGGCTTCGTGTCTGCCTGTGCCTCTGCCCCGTCTTTTCCCATCTCGTTCCACTGCAGCTTCCCCCACCACTACGCCCACCCCAAATTTGCTTAGCCGGGCTGCAAAGTCAAGCTCTCAGAACTTGGGAAATGTCCTCGTGCGTCTGCTCTACAATGCAGCAGTTAATTACATCCTCACATGTTTATTTGTTCCTGCTTCATTCAGTGTAGATGTAGATGGCCCTTCTTTGATAAGCAACAATTCAGTTGTTTGTTTTCTTCTTTTGTTGAAATGCGTGGCCCTGTGCCCTGCTCGCTGTGCACTGTCTAACCTCTCCTCCAAACAGAATTAATAATTCCCCCCATTTGCATTTCACAGATGTATTAGTGCAGTCATTTTTTAGATGAAGGAGCATTATTACTCACATTTGACAAACCAAGAAGTTCAGGTGCAAAAGAATGAATGGGCCACTGATTTTGAGGGTCCACTTTGATTTGTCATGAGCCTGATTTTGCAGAATACTTAGCGTTATTGAGAGCTTCCTATATTCAGGCATAATTTTCCCATCTGAGCACTCAGCACTTCTGGAATTGGGACCGCAGGGTCTCAAATCAGGCAGGCCAGAACTGAAGGATGCATCTTCACTGTTGCAGGAAAGCTGATGAAAATGTTGTGTGAGCACTTTGCCCAACCAGCAAGTCCCAGTTTCACACTGGGACTCCTGTGGCAGTAGCTGGGAAGTGCTGGGCAACATTAATGTGTCAGGGCTGGGAACTGCCTTTGCTCGTCACCTACCTCCCCATTTCTGCAACCATAAAGTAGCCAAAGATCTCCTTTTACTTCACATTCCTGATTCAATCCCTGAGCAGATCCAGGCAGGAGTCCGAATGCGTGGAGGTCCTTGAAAGACTAAGTTGACCATGCAGTTGTATGGTAGCATAAAAGCACAGAAAGTTGGATTGACATTTCA
This sequence comes from Calonectris borealis, assembly GCF_964195595.1. Classification (NCBI taxonomy): domain Eukaryota; kingdom Metazoa; phylum Chordata; class Aves; order Procellariiformes; family Procellariidae; genus Calonectris; species Calonectris borealis. The sequence continues at coordinate 10,898,765 of NC_134325.1, forward strand.
CATGAAAGTGTTAAAAACCTTAATAATAGGAGTTGGTACAGACTCCAGTTATAGCATTAAAATGCTATAAATATAACTCCCAATCTGCTTCAGTGGAGGACAACAGCAACAGGAATGAAATATTCGGTTACTGGTGTTTTGGTAGAAATACGAAAAATTGTTGGCAGACCAAGTGATTTTCTTACATCAGCAGGAAATTAAAGAGTGTCAGATTTACAAGATACAGCGAGACAGCAGAGCTGAGGCTGGGAAGGGTACAGGTTGGAGCCGCACGCAGACTGCTGATATACTAGTGATTGTTTTTAATCAGTCCACCCCACCTGGCTCTTTTTTCCTCCAAAAGCGCCGTGGCTGCACAGGCAGCGGGACATTTTTAAAAGATGGCTTGGACCGGTCTGTGGAGGTGCAGAGGGAATCACTGCATGGTGCCAGGCACTTGAGCAGTGCTGTTTTCTCTCATTTCAGTGAAAGCTCAGGCTGTCCCACCCGCCTTCTCCTCTCCTGTCCCTCTGAGCTGCGGTGGCAGTCCTTGTACAGAATATTTTCAGTCCAAAAAGAGCCGAGAGGCTGTCCCTCTGTGTCAGGGAAAGAGATGACCTGCAGCAGAGCCTTTTTAATGTACTTCTCCTTTGAGTGGTGGAGTTTCTTTGGGCACACAAGACTACGATCCATTCAAGTTGCCAGCCTCTCCCCACGGTATGTTCTCATAGGGATTTGGTGCTGCAGGTAATGATATAGACGGCCTCACCCTCGTGGTTGTTATGCTTGAAATTTGCAGGAACCTACAGATCTCATGAAGCAGCCCTGCTAGCAAGGTGCTGTTATTAGGCCCCGCAGGGCAGACAAGGCGGCGGGGTGCTGCCTCCTCCCTGTCCTGCTCAACTGTCCCACGGGTGTGCGAGGTCCAGCAAGCCACCAGCTCGCTGTCCCACTGCAGGGCCAGGGGTGTTTGCAGAGGAGCTTACACCGCCCACACCGGTGTGGGGATGACTCCCAGGCGTGTGAGTGCGATTCAGGGGGGAGAAATCACGGCTGTGCCCCTGGGTGCAGCGGGAGGGCGCAGCACCCTTGCAGTCAGGGTGCTGTGCCCATGAGCAAGGTCATCTCCACAGAAGCAGCTGCCGAGGGCCCTCTCTCGGGCCACCTGCCTTCCACCTTGCTCCGCATCCAGTTCACCCAGCCTTGGCAGGGCCCAGGGAGCGCTTGCCCCCCGCATGCTGTTTGTTATGGTTATGTAGGGCCGCAGAGCCCCGACAGACAGGAGCAGCGAGGGAGCGGGTACCCTAGGAGCTCTGCATGCCCAGCTCGCCTGCACCAAGAGCATGAGAGGGTTGGCTTCACTGCCATCTGCATCTTGGCCACCACTGTTTAATAAGAAACTTGGTCCTACACAAGGCTTGGCGTTAGCTCCACAGGTGTGGGGAAGCACAGGGATGCGGCAGAGAGAGCTGTAGCAATTTGCAAAACTGCGTTTCATGGACCAGGAAGGCTGTTGCCTTAGAATATAAGCGCAAAATTGGTGAGGAGCTGTTACAAATACATATGCTGGCTGATAAAACAAATGTAGGTGATTTGTCTTTGTTCTGCACCAGCTTAAATGCTTGCATCCCCTGCCATTGGCAATTTGTCTTGGTTCTTTTAAATTCCTAAGTGGATTATAATTTTTCTCGTGGTATTATTTGACAACAGTCATATTTCATGGCTTTACTGCATTCTTTGGATAGTTAGAATTTTTTTAAGGAAAGGAGCTCGGTAAGAGGCGGCCATCTCCAGGGCATGTCGTGTAATGCGGATACTGAAGACATAGCTGAAAATGTTCTTTGTATTTTTATGTAGTTTTTATCCTCAGAAAATACAGTATTTGACCTATGATGGTTTACAGCATCTAAAGTACATTATTACCCCAATGCTGGGTGCAAATCCCTTAAATGCTGTAGCATGAGTAAATTCCTCAGCATCTAATATACTTCAATGACTCTGGAATACTCAGTCTAAAAGAACAGTGAATTCTCAATATAATGAGGATGTTTTTACACTTTTCAGACACTAATGGGCTCAAAAATACAGGCATAAAACTTAGCTTCCTTGCTTTTATCTATGCATAAATTCCTGTCATCGAGTATGTTTGTATAAAAATGATAGGGATCATTTCAGTATCCATTTACCCTGCTTCTAATATTATATTATTGTTTGTTAGTTCGTAGAAATATGCCATATCTAATTAGGTTAGTAATGATTGTACTTAGCATAGGAATTGCAGCAACATAAGGAGAAAATAATCACACATTGCAATATCAAAATAAACATTTCTGTCCTAAGAATGTTGTCAGGTGATGTCATACCATCTGTCCTACTGTACCCGCTCGGAAATTTTGCTGCAGCAGCATCTGGTACTTTGGCGAGCTCCGCAGACAACTGTGGTAGCTTTACAGCTGCCTTTAACTTTGCTTTTATATTTAAATAGTATTAAGACTTCATGGTCCATGTTCCTATAAATGTGTTTGCTTTTACTAAAGTTTGGATACTGAGCGATTTGTATATTTTCCTGGTATGCAGAATAAGGTACAGTGTGTGAGTTGTCTTGGGAATCTGCGGTTGCCAAACTGTAAAATACAGCTCTCCCTTCCTCCTTCAGTCCACAGCCACCTTTGGGCCTGGGAGAGAGACCTCCCTTCTGGGGAGGACACTCTCCTGGGCACAGAAGAACCTGAGCCCTCAGTTCTGTTCCTATAAAAATGTGGTTATTTGTACAACCTGAAACAACTCCAGCAGAGAAGACTGAGAGGAAACCATCCCAAAATAAATAATAACCTGGTCACTAATGGTGGGGATGGTTTTTCAAGCCCTTAGTCTGAGGAAGAGCAGAGAGATGCTTTGGGGCATCTCAAATCCCCAGGGAGAGCACAACTGCTGGGCACTCCTAGGCAGGCTACGGGGGCGCTGGGGGAAGGGAAATGTTTCGGTTTAGTTTTTCAGGGAAGGCTGAAGTGCTTACCTCTACCGGGGAATTCTCATCATTCTACTTGAAAAATGGAGATGTTTGCCTGATCGCAGATAGGCTTCTGTCGATAGCCATGTTCACTGACCCAGCCTGTGCCCCATCCTCCAGCAATTCACCCCTGGTAGCTTAGGAAAGCAACAGGAGCAGGTTTCTGGACTCCCTTTCTTGCGTTCCTGGCAGTACCCAGGTATATGGGGTGCTGATATATTTTACTGAGGTCTAAGTTTTTCAGAAGGCAGCAAGATACATAAGAAATGTTCAGCATGACTTTTAGTTATTTACTCATAGTACTGCAAGCTAAATATGTGACAACAGTGTCAAAAAACCAAAAGTTGGAGCCATGGTGCTTTCTGATATTATTTTGCATTTTTTGCTTTGTTTGTTTGGTCATGTTAAAATGTCTCCTTAGTCCACTTTTGCCACTACTGCATAAAGTAACATGCTAAATCTGACCGCGAACACTGTTACGGTAGTCACTCATTGCCAGCCAGGACAATGATTTCCTGTATGGTGTGTAAATGATGAGCGTGCAAGCTAGCCCCGCGCTGGGTAAGGACTAGCTGGCACACGTTCATGGGCACACTCACTCCTGTGTGCATGCATTCAGCTCCCCACCACCCATTTATTTCTCTGCCATGCCTGTTTTCCTCTTCAAGGTAGAAACAGCTTCTTTGGATCAGCTCTGCCCCTTTTGGGCTCCACATGCACTAAGTAAAGGCTGGGCAAGTTTTTCCACTTGTGCACAGAAGCAGCTGGGATGGCATTCTTTTGAAACAGGGCTGCAAGGAAAATCCGTGGAACTGGTGCTCTCAGACTTGGACTTGCTTGTGCAAACACCTTAATAAAGTGTTACACTTTCCTTTTTCCTTCCACAAAATTGAAAAAGAAATACAATCCTGTAAAAAGCACGGAACGTATCGCATTGTTGGCCCCGTACACAGATGAGTGTTCTCTGATTCTAAATTCAGATTTCACTGCTAGATGATTTTTAAATAGATTTCAATTTAATTTCCTAAGTGCAGACATCTAGCCAGTCCATTTCTTTTTCCCCAGAGTTTTGGACATCTGCTAGGGAAGACACTGCCTACACCAAAGGAAGGCTCTGAGTGGATGTCCAATTAATTTAGATTTGTCATTTCAATTTGTTCATTCGGCAGGTATATTGTAAACAAAATAGCTTAAATGAGGTCTGCTTTGGGGTTTTAAATATTTTATTTGTGCTTAGCTTTTGGGAATTGCCCCTTATATACAGCATCTGTTCAATATGACAGGGTTTTCTAGAGTTCATTGACTGCATATCAGCTTTCCTTTAATTGAGTTAGCAAAATGTTTTGTGATCTGCGTGGTTAAAAACCCCAATGTTTAATCCTGCCACTCTCGAGCTCCTTCAGTCTGCTCACACGACACTGTGAGCTGCTGATTGACTAGCGGAGGGTCTTCGGGGTGCGTCCTTTCGCTTTCATTTCAGGTGCTGGAAGGTGCTCTTGTCTTGGAGAAATGGCAGCCCCTAAAAGACCATATTGGACTCAGTAGGGGGCTGCTGTGGACTTCACTGGGTCAAGGATTTCCCCCAGGCAGGAAAGGGGTTGCTGAGGTGATTCCCATGATTATAATGAGGTGCGGTGGGCTGAATTTAAGAAATAGGAAATTAAAGCTGAATGTGCTTTGGCAGAGATGGTCATCTATAGAGCTAGCTCCTGAGGGAAGTGGTAAGAGTTTGGCTCTTTAATATTATATGGGTCAAAGTACTGGAGGACATGCAATAAGGACCACTTCTATAGTAACAGCAAGACAGAGTAACTGTCCGTCTCGTTATTGTCGTTCTGGAGTTAAAAGAAAATCCCTTCCATCTCTTTTAGTTAAGGGGCATTAGCATATGCTATAGATGGAGGTTTGGGGTTTTTTAATAGACAAAGAGGAGGTGTGTATGTGTGGGCTCTGTGGCACTAGCAGAAATTCAGGCTCTGAGGACATGGGACATTAAAAGGCATGGTTTAAAGAGGCAGAAATAGGCTTTCCTCGTAAGCATATTCATCTTATTATGCTCTGTGAAGGGCTCTTTATCACCGTGCTGCCGCTGGGTCTTTCAGTGTAAATTACTCCCTTGAAGATGACCATGTTTTATGGTTTGCAGTAGGGACACAGGTTTTTTGATGTTGACCCTTGTTCACAAGGGGCTACGACACAATCACTAAGTTGTTCATGGAAATCATACTGCAGAAAATCATAGTCCCAGGAGTAATGTGCAAGTCGTTTAATCCATCAAAGCACGCTACCCTCCGCAGGAGCACACGCAGACCTGTCCCTTAATAAACCTCTGTTCTTTTTGTACAGCACTGATTTTCCTGTTTCTTTCTTGCAGTACAATAAACACCTCTTCGTACACATTGGACACGCTAACCATTCTTACAGTGACCCATTGCTTGAATCGGTGGACATTCGTCAGATTTATGACAAATTTCCTGAAAAAAAGGGCGGTCTAAAGGAACTGTTTGGGAAGGGGCCCCAAAACGCTTTCTTCCTCGTAAAATTCTGGGTGAGTAAGACATGATGTGGAGAACCTCTCTTGTCGATAAGGCCTGTGTTTAGTATGTAGCGGGGTGCTCGTGGAAATTTCTTCTGTCGTCATGTAAAAGTGCAAAGCTGTATATCCTTCAGGTAGGACGCTGGCCCAGAGCCACTCTTGTTGACAGCTCCACAAGAAGTCTGCGTTGCAGAGGACATGCAAAGGCAGACGCGTGCCTCAACTGTGCTTGACACAGCTGCTGGGCAGGGGCAAACAGGTAACGAGAGCCCTCATTTGTAAATGGGGAACTGCCATCTAGTGGTCCAAGAAAAAACGAGGAAGCTGCAGAAATGGAGACACTTTTTAGTGTTTCAGATGTTGAACTCTTGCCAAATGCAAATAGTACAAGTATCAGTCCACACTTATGCAGATAGGACCAAGCAGGATTTGAACCGAGTGTGCAGCAGGACGACTGTGAGCCTGGGAGGGTGCCAGGGTTTTTCTTAAACATTTTTTGGTTGCTAGAGCACATCTGCTTTCCCCTTGCCTTTTTGTTAGTCAGCCATGGGACTCTGCTCCAAAAGTTGTATCTGTTCATATCAGTTATGAGCAAGAGTGAAAAAAGACTTTGAAGGGAAGGCTGAGATGTTGTATATTGATCTAGTTGTGATAAATTTCATTGATACATCAGATTTTTCTTATTGTATTTACAAAATTTATGTTAGCGATGCTAAAGGTTCATCAAAAAGGATCATCAAATCTCCAGGCTAAAGCTTTTTCTACTCATTAATTTGATAAAGTATTTTTTGTGGTATACTCCTTTTCATAGCAACAGTTATCATCTAAACATTTTGCATTTGTCTTCTAAAACCTCAGTGAAAGGGGCATATTCAGGGTTTAATTACAGGGTGGACAGATTGAGGCTGAAACCAGAAAAGGTTGATCTGGAATCACTGCTTATGATCAGATTTCAAAGTTTATCTATGTGACCTGAAATACTCTCCACCTTGTACCTACCCCAGACTTCATATCTTGCCAAGAGTTTCTGTGGCACCAGATTTGGGACTGGAAACTGGGAATAAGGGAGACTCTCTTTTCTCAAATCTGGGTGTAGAAGGGATAAACCACTGAGCAGGGGCTGTGCTGGACTGCAGAAGAAATCTGTTGAGAAATTCATGGGGCTTAAAACTGGGCATGGGAGCTGTAGACAAAGCATTTGAGGGCTGGCTGAGCAAAGAGGCCAGGAACTGGGAGCTGAAACACAGCAGGCAACAGGAGCCTGGAAAAGGCAGGTGAGAATGTAGGGTCAAAAAGAGGGAGGCAGTGGGAAGAGGGAGCATTTGGGATAAGGAGCCTGCGGGGAAACATAGGGATGAAGGCACACAGCAGAAACAGGTATGCGAGAGGTGGGAACAGGACAAGTGTAAGGGCAGAAGAAATCTGGCTGCAGAGGAATAGAGCTTGGAGGCTAAGGGTCTGTGACCACTAAATACATTTCCTTGCAAAACTTGGGGTTGAACTGAGGACCGTCATCTCACCAATCCACTTTGCATAATAAATACTTGCAAAACCCACTGGCAAGATGAATGTCACTTCACTTGCCTGTTCTCAGTTCCTACAGAGAATGACAAGCCTCAGACTTTAGATTAGACATGGAAGCAGCAGAGATTTGTGATACAGTCATTGATGTATTGCACGTTCTGCTTTTTCTCAATGTGGAAACCGATTTTCAGGCATGCTGGATGCTCAAAGATGTATCTAAAGCCAGTAGAGATCTTCTTTGGATCATTAAGGTCTGTGTTGTACTCATAACTTTGAAAATCCAAGTGCCGGCCTTCTCTGCTTGATCTCCTACAAGCTGTGCACACCTTTAACACTCTTGCCTCAGTTCCCCATCTGCAGTATGGGGGTGATTCCATCCCTTCACCTCAGGTGGTCACTGAGAAATCAAACTCATGGCTGTTTATAAAGAATCAAGATAATGCCATGAATAAAACATTTAAAATTAATAATTCTGTGTTCAGCACAGGTTTTGAGTAGTGTGCAGGAAATAGGGACTGGGCCACACTGAATAATGAAGACAAAGACACACTGTACAGATGCTCAGAGGGCGAGTGTGCAGTCGTGCAGCTAAAGACTGTATCATGGTGCAGTTCAGCAGTCAGGATGTGCAGGCAACTTCAATCCAACATTTCCTAACCTCACTGTGCCTTCCAACATAATGGTCTTTTAATACAATTTTGTGTTGTATTAACTTAGAGATTAAAAAACGTACAGTGCTAACATCCTTCTGAGTTATACATTAAGAATGTGGTGAGAATGCCTTCCTGAGCCATGACCTTAAAACAGGCCAGTGGATTTTCTCTCTCATCGGGTGAGTGAGGCAGAGGGAAGGAACCAGGGGCAGTGTTTGGGTGTAGCGAGAGTCACGACGAATGCCCTTCTAGGAATAAACTTCAGTGTCCCCCATCTAGAAGTATGTATAGGAAAACAGAAGATGGCTGTGTAATTAGTCATGAGAATTAGATCCTAAACTGTCAGCTCACTGACCTTAATTTCTTTCACCCCAATAGGACATTTCTTCAGAAAAAAGGATGCTGTTCCCATTTTTATGGGGAGTGTTGAGAAACTGTTCTAAACAGTCATATATTACAAGTGTAAAGCTGGCAAAGGTTGCTGACAATCTTTTTGACCCTATTAGTAACTTCAAGTTTATTAATATGAAAATAGATTGATTTTTGTATTCTTGTCCTTTTCTTTTAAATTAAGTATCCACTTCTGAATCAGTATCCACTCTCTCCTTATCATCCGCTACCTCCTCCTACTCTGAAAGTTCAACTTCTCCGAGGTTCTGTTCATGTTGCATGGTTATTGCTTACTCACCATACTCTCTCACCCTTTTTTTAACCATTTCCCTCTTCCCATCCTTTCTGTTGTCTTCTTCCTTCATCATCATTTAACCATCGGTAGTTTGTTCAGCACCGTAAGCTAGTGCATCCTTGCATCAGTGTCCGGTGGCAGTCCACGTTTTGGTGGAATTTGATTGTAACGTGACTAAAAGAGGAACATGAATTTGTGTTGGGCAAATAAGTACAGGTGAGAAAGCACTGCAAGGAGAATCAACAAAATAAAACCAGGGACTACAAGTGAAAGAAGTCAAGGGAAACCAGAGAGGAAGGCAGGCGGGTGTCGTGGTATGTGGAAGCTTGAAAGCGAAGGTGAGGATTTGATGCCAGAAGGGATGGTGAGCCTGTAAACGGATTTAAAGAGAAGTCGGCATGTCACTGGAGGCAGCACAAAGGGTATTTTGTTTAGACGTTAAATCTAGTGTGGAAGGGAAAGATGGGAAACAGGAAGACCAGAGACGAGCACTCACATTGAGGATGACTAAGGCAGAAAGTGGCTTAGCTCTGGTAGCTGGAAAGAGTACTCCTCTTGCTCTTTCCCATTTAGTTCTGCTTGAGGCTTCTCAGCAGCATGGTTCTCCCTGGGATAAAGGTAATAAGGTTTGATTACAAAAAAGTGGGAGGGAAAGGACTGAGATCTTGCAAGAAGACATTTGGCAATTGTGGAGTTGACTTTGCAAAGCATCACAGGTATGGAGTACAAAGCAAAGTGGTGCTTTTCTTTGCAGAGGTTTATTGGTTCATACAGATTCTATCTATCTCCTGTGAAATAGAGCCTGATGCTGGGAACGCATGAGCTTCTGGCCTCAGTCCTAGTGACACATCTGGACGTCACACTTTTGGGCCTCTTCCCACCTAGCAGTGCAGGAGGCGTAAAAGGAAGAGACTTCTCCTTTTACACCATCTCAACCAACCAGCCTTACAGCCCTGCAGAGCAGTTTCCTGGTCCTTGTCTTGCACCTTGAATGCAGTGACTCTTCTTCTGTTTATCCCAGGGAGTCACGGGGAACCAGAGAGTTCAGGGAGGTCACCCCAGAGACAGGCTTTTACAGTAATAGATGGAAGGAGCTTTACTTGCTATGTTGTGCACTCAGTAGAATGAGTAAATAAGGAACAACGTACTAACGATATGGCACAGGAAATTTGTGTGACAATGATATGAAACCGGAGATTACAGGGATATAAAATGAAAACCAAAAAAAATGTGCTTAAATTAATGTAAAAGTTATTTCCTAGAACACTGATGAGGAATTCAGACAAGGCTGCAGAATATCTGCAGATGAAACCTTTCCCTGGGTGCAGGTTGAGTGCACAATCCTGCGTCTGTTACCTTAGTCACTAGCAAAGTAAGCCCAATCTATGTAAAACAATCAGGTATGATTCATGGCATCTAATCTTAATCTCAGAAAGGCCAACATACCTGGTGGTTAGTTTGTACTTAAACTGTTCTTGTGACTTGAGAAAAGCCCCAAAGTTTTCTGGTTTTTGAAGTTCTGATTAGCCTATCTAAAAGCTAAGTCAACACGTGTTGCCTCCATTGGTTTCTGTTATTGGTTGAAGTTCTACTCATATGGATATCTAATGCTATCCCCACTGATTACTCACTACTATTCTTAAATTATCTAATACTAAATAACACACTTAGGCCTCCTGAAAGCGTTCAAACTAAATGATAGATCGCACCTCCAGCTTTACCCCAAAATGTCTGTCTAAAACGTTATAGCCTTCTTGGCCGGTGGTGCTGACTGCCCAGCGCTCTGCCTGCCCTGGTTCTCCACTTTCTCTTGCAGGAGGTTAATGGTACGTCTGTCCCGCTCACACCACTCCCTTTTGGATCGAGTATCTCTCAGCCACATCTCCAGCAAATACCTTTGTTTTGACTCTGCTGTTACGATCACGTGCATCTCCATTGACTCCGGCACGGGAGTTGCTCTAGGAAGGCACAGCTCTGCATCTCCCTTTACGCCCCTGCTAGCTTTGCTAGCTCGGTAACTTGCCCGCTCGAGCGGTAGTTCATCCGGCAAACACTTTTCACTACTAGGAGCACCTTTACTGTTAATGCAGCAGTGCCTCTCTGTCCTCTGCAGCCTAGACTAAATTCTTCTGGTCTAGCTAGTTATTTCTCTCTCATGTTTTGCCTCAACTCCCGATTGCAAATTCTGAGGCAGGGATTCTCTTTTTGCATGACTTTTCTATGTAACCTACAGTATCGCGCAGCGGGTCTGTGCCTCCACTGGGTGCTGGTGTAAGCACACCTTGCAATAATGTGGCCATGGCTTTTGTGTCTCTGACACTGCCAAACGCGCTGGCCAACCTGAACTCTGCCTTCTGCTGCTACAGGAACAGATATGGGAAGCAAATGTATCTGAAAGGAGGAGGGATGTTTTCTAACTAGTGACACAGGAAAAAACCAGCTGATACAACTTAATATTGGGCTGCCGGGCTTTCCACTGATCTGATCCACTGGCTTAATTTTAAATGTTTGCAGTAGCTTGAACTATTCTTCAAACTGAGGAAAGCTTAGTCAGAGCTCAGTGCAACTCTGAAATAAAGACCCAAACTCATCTGAAGATGCATGGATGATATTAATTGATGTTTAAAATGAATGCCTCTATTTGCAGGAATCTGCAATGCAAACTAGGAGTTTTAGAAAGTAATGCATATTATAATTAGGGCAAGCTTTTAAAGATGCTTTGAAGTCCTAAACATTTTTGAAATTCAAATGTGGGATGGAAATAAAGGAATCTACACAATAAAGGGGCATGAAATTATGTCCCCCAAAATTTCACTGTTTTATAGATGTAAATATATGCCATAATTAGTGGTAAGTAACATGAGGAGGATGGTTAAGTTTATTCCTATTCTTATTCAAAACAGCTGTGGCATGAAAAATAATGCTCCTTCGCTTTGTGATACGCTGGAACAAACAATTTACCCATGTAATCAGTGTTCAGAAATGGCTTGCGCCTGTGGTCTCCTCCCACCCCCTCCTGAATTTATCCCCATGTGCCTCCAGCCGTCTTCAAAGGTGCAGAGATTCTTTGTGCCCTTCATTCAGACACACAATTGTGGCTACTGCCTTTTTTTTTTCCCTTTCTATTTTTACATGTAATTTATATTGCACAATCTAGAATCTTGGATTTCCCTCCACACACACAGACACACATGCACACTCGCCAGCTTTGACTGGCAAATGATCTGCAACTCACAAATGGGATCTGTAATGTGAATGGGTCTATGGCCAGCATGCAAATGTATGCAAAACAAATTAGATATGGAAGAAAGCAGACATCCATTTTCTTTTCCCCATCACAACCCTCTTGGCGCAGGGAGCTCACGTGGTGCTTGTGGAGGACCCCTTCGCAAATTGATGCAAGGGCATTAGCGCTTGAGGCTGGATAACGAGTGGAAGGGGCCGAGCAGCTGGGAAGCCGGAGCAGCTTGGCCTGTCCATCACAAGCCCAACCATGTGGCAGACCTGGACGCAATTCCTGAGCTGCAGCGTAACGCGCGGTGAAACGTGCCAACGACCCAGATGCTCCCGCTGGAAAAAATTGCTTCACAATTTGGAATCTCTGCTCTTTGATCACTCTTTGGAGAGGAGGAGGGGAGGCATGATGCGGTCATATGAGTAACACACCTCCCTGCAGTCAGCAGTTGTTAAAACCTATATGTTGTTAATAAGTGACCTTATGTGCTTAATGTTAACTACTGAATGCCAGTGTAAATTGTTCTGGCCCTCCCCAGATCCCACTGTTTCCAGTAGGTGCTGTTTTCCTTCTACTCAGCAGGAAGGATTTAGACTCTTCTCAGCAATTTTTGCTGGAGTTGCTTTTTTGTTAGCCAAAGCTGTTATTATTACACAAGCGCTCTACTCTCTGCCCCCCGCCCTTAACACAGAGCCTGAGAGCTCGTCTGAAGTGAATGTGAAGATTTTTTTATTTTTATTTTTACGCTTTATTTTGGTTGCAGCTAGCTCTATTTCGGTGCTTGCTCTGGCACACTGGCAGAGGCTTCTCCATGCAGCATGTCAAACACTTGGTGCTCTTAATATGTAATATTTTCAGTGCTACCCATTGTCAAGCTATGCTTTATTAATGAATTAATCATGCTCTTCTTACACAACCACTGTAGATAGGGTGCCAGAAAGCTGAGTGCCTCTCCCGCCTCCAAATGCATTCAGCTAATATAAATCTCAGCTCCTAGAAATAAATCAAAATTAACGTTTTACTCTTGAAAGTAAAAAAAAAAAAAAAAAAAATCCATTTGTGTTTTTAAGTCGTTGGGTTTTTTTTCCTAAATTGTATTGATCTCGTGTTTTAAAATTCAGTGAGTAAATGGACTCCTGTTCATCACATGTGATCATACCATAATATTTGAAATGCCACAATATTTGAAATCATGCCAATATATTTGAAATAACCATTCAAAAGGTTATTTATCTGTATATGTTACAATAGTGCTCACCAACTTCATTCCTGGAGCCATGGGTCAGAGCATAGTTGCATGAGAACCTGTACAGAAGGGAAAGCTGGTTTACAGCCCAGGAAGACTTGCAGTCGGAGTCTAAAATGCAAGAGAACAGCCAGAGACAGAGTACCGAGGAAATAATGAGACAAAGCTGGATGCAGCAGGAGAGGCTGCAAGCACAGGGCTCCAGAAGGTTGCCAGTTGTCACGTTTTTCACAGGAATCATTGAAAAAGGAAAAGGAGAGGGTTAATTGAGGTTAATAAGATAAATTCCTATATTTCAGTTTTGCTATTATTGTATTTATCTAGTCTTGCCTCTTCTGTAATACAGGCAGTGAACCTCACTAAGTAATGTCTGCCTCCGGACAATAAGCCTACTTGAACTAGAGCATCCCTGTTAGTTAGATATTTAGCTTGGTTAAAAAATACCCCAAGTAATGGTGATTCCACCACATTTGAAAATTATGCCAGCATTTCATTGCCATCAGGGTTACCAGCCTCTGCCTTGTTTCTCATTTAGCTTTTGCGTAGCTTTAGCTTTCTGTCTTTTAATGTCCTTTTCTGCAAGATTTAATCTATCAGAAGACTCTTCCCCATGTAGCAACTTGTAGGCTATGACAAAGTCGTGGAAAAACTTCCCTTGGAAAAAGTAAGTAGATGGAGTTTCATTAGTCATTCACTACAAAGGATGTTTTCCAGACCTGAAATCATTCTTGTAGCTCTTTTCTGAACACTTTCCAATTTTCCAACATCCTTTCTAAAATGTAGACACAAAAACTGGAATCGATATTGTAGTAAGGAGCTTGCTAAAAGTGAATACCAGGGTAACACATCACCTTATTCCTGCTCAAAGCTACATCTACACCTCTCATAGCCACAGCAGTGCCCATTTTTAGCACAGCCGCCTTTTTTTTTTTTTTTTTTTTGGTAGTCTCATAACCTTTTGGAGGGGGGGGGAATCCTGTGAATTTTAATTGTGACCCGCTTTCGTCAGTTCAAGAAATACGATTTTGCTTTCAGGTCTATGTGTTTAGACAAACCCCTTACTCTGTAAGCCATAACAATATAGTTGGCAAGTCTTTCACCATCATTTTTTAACCAAAGTTTTGTATTTTACCAGAAGTGATAGTCTTTCCTTCTTTTCTAAAGGTATTCAGCATGGAACAAGCTTTCCACACCTGGTTCAGAATACTTCCTTGACGTGACAACCCCCTCTCTGCAGTGATACGCACTCCTTCCTAGTGTTCATGTACTCGGCCTCTAGTGAAAAAATCTGAACCCAGACTGAGGGGCAAGATTTGTTATAGATGTGGGAACGGACAAAATTCTTTCAGTATTAAGTGAGGCTTTGGTGAAGCCTTCATTTAAGGGTATTTGCCGTTGCCAACTCTTAGGATTTTTATGTTGGTGTTACACTTTTTGGAGGAGTCTTAAAGCTTCAGCTCTCAGCAGTTTGTAATTAGTTGAACATGAAAACTATTGTTTAAAAGGAAAATTCTGTCTTTCCTTGAAAACATCTTTATTGTGTGCTAGACTCAAAAAAAATCGAATAGCAAATAAAGCAAATAAAGATTATTCACGTCTATATTACCATCATGGGACTTTTGCAACAATGTCGTGATTGCATAAGAGTAAATCATGACATTTGAGTGATAATTTCAAGCATTCCTCATTCAAACATCAGGGCCCCAGCCTGTATTTTTTGTGTACACAGGACTCCTGGTGATTTCAGCAAGAGTTGGCAGAGCTGTGGGAGTGATCAACAGGGTGCCAGATGGCCACATGTGTTACTTTTCCAGGTTAAATGTCAGCCCACAACGATCAGTGGACTTCAAAATCAGAAGGCAGCAGATAAAAAATTATTCTTACTTTTTAACTCTATAAACAGTTGTTATTGCAGCTTGAAATGTTAGGGCTATGCGGTTGACCCTTTTGACAACGTGAAACTGTGAGAAGCATTTTAGTTATGATTTCTTAAATATTTTGTACATATCTGGAAGGAAGAAAAGAAAACGTTTTGATAGTAAAATTGTAATTGTGGTAGCAGCAGGAATAACCACTTTTTAAGAGATTACTACTGTTGTGGTTGTTATTTACAACAATGCAATTGTTTTATCAGCAATCCCTATTCTTCAGAAATTCCGGTGGAGCAGCTGTGGCATGGCTGATGGGTGCTATAGTTTGTCATGTTTAGATGTTTGTCATGTTTTGATTGCAAGCCAGCTGTGATGGCAAATTGCTTATTTACTATAGCTTAGAACAATTTCTTACAGCTCACTGTGAACACACTGCTTTAGACGTACATTAAACATTAACTGCTGACCTCATGCAAAACGTGCAAGAAACAAGGTGTAATAGCGATAGGATTTCTTTCTGTTATGCAAAATACGTGACTATAGGGCTGTTTATGTTACTGTGTGTAAACCTCAGGAGGCTTCTCCACTAATTAATTTACCAAAGCCAGCCTGAAGTAATCTTAGACCTATGTCTTCTCCGTACCACAAACTAGCTCAGTATGTGCTATTATCAGCATATTGCCTCAGAATGTTGTACCACAAATAAGGACTGTAGACACTAAGTAGAATTAATGAGTTGTTGCCTAGTTAAAAATTAAATAGGAGTTACAAATGACCTGAACTATAGTGAAGGCAGGATTATAAACGTTCCACGCTAACTAGTAAATAAACATACCTGTAAACTGGGTTGTTAAAAAGTCTCAAGGTAGACATGAAAGCATCAGTCAAAATTTTTCTGTTACATTTCTATATTAGCCATAAAAACAAGCAGAGCTAGACTTGCAAGGGAAACAGCTGCGAAAGTGCAGTTCCCTGCTAAAATGCTCGTCTCAGAGTAAATTCAAAATTCAGATGATTCTTAGATGTTACGCTGCAGTGGCTGATCAGCTATTTCCACATAAAAAGAAAATTCTGCCCACTCTCTCCTTGGGCATCAGAGATGTCAGCAGAGCTAATGCCTGAATCAACAAATCCAGCTGTGGGTATCCCTAGACTCGGCCTATATCCATATTCGTGCTCTTTTAAGTTGAAGGCTTTTGAAAATGGATTCATGATGACAAAGAGCACCGTGGCAGAACAGCTTCGGTGCTGCTGCAGGCCTGGGGGGGCCGGATTCAGCATGTGACCTGTGCTGTTGCTTTGTAGCCAAATTATTCATGCTGTGCTCAGGACTTGGATTTGGATATAAATAATTAAAGGTAGCGCTGCTCCTCACTTGATGCGGCAAGTCTCAGTCTATATTCAAAGGCAGCTGCACAGTTATTCAGGCTGCAGAGAAATTCTGAAAGAAATCAAATACTTTCAGTAATATTTCATGGGTGGGTGGGCACGGCTCGGTGCGCGCGCGGCTCACGTGAAGCCTCTGAGTTGCGTCATGCAGCTCCGTGAAGTCAAGTATTCTGCTGAATCAGGGCCATGTGGCTTGACAGTCTTATGAGAGATCGATTCCTGCGTTGCGCAGCTGTCCCCCTCCGCCGTGAGGATTTCACCGCTTTAAGAAGGGAAAAGGAGAAAGTGAACCACGGCCTCTCGGGAGCGGGATGGCTCAGCTGAATTCGAGGCCGCAGGGCAGGTTCCCTCCAGAGGAGTCAGCTCTGGAGCCAGGCTCCTCGCAGGTGATCGTTCCCTTGCTCCAGGGACTTCATCAGCTATCTGCCAGACAAGAACGTCACCTGTAGCCCAGAGAAATACTGGCTTGTCCTTTGTTGTTTAAAGTTTGAAGAAATTGCCGCTTCCCTAAGGTTTTTACTGCAACAATTAGGCAGGTGCTTTCCTGACAGACTTTTTCCACTGTCACTGTTGTCACTATAAAACTCCCCCCTCTCTCCCTTATTTCTGAAAAGAACGGTGAGCTAATGACAGCTTTCGCTACTGACATTGTCAAATGAAAAATAAAATCTTCAACGTCTATTACTTTTTCCCAACAGGCTGACTTAAACTGCAACATTCAAGATGATACAGGAGCATTTTACGGAGTCACTAGTCAGTACGAGAGCTCAGAAAACATGACAATCACCTGTTCCACCAAAGTCTGCTCATTTGGAAAGCAAGTAGTAGAAAAAGTAGAGGTGGGTGTTGTGATGGGATGTGTGGGATGATTCGCTGGTTCCCTTTCATTTTAATTAGTCTTTTCTCTCTCTTGTCTTTACTTTGCTCTTCTCTGTCTTTTCCTTCCTTCCTCTAATCTTTCCTGAAAGAGTATTTTCCTTCCCAGCAGTGTTTGGGTTCATTTTAAATCACTGTGTGAAGGGTGACACTACAGTTAAGTAAAATGCTAGGTACCTGTTGCTTTGGAGACCCTCCTCTACCCTGCCTGTGGCACCCTTCGGTGGGGAACCTGCACCTGACACCAGTGCCACCTCCTCCATCACCTGGCAGAAAAGAGCTGAAGCAAAAACACTTGGCCAGCCACATAGCCTGTTTGGAACTATACTACAGTGGCGAGCTACCCTCTGTCATCTAGATTTTTTAAACATTTTAAAGCCATGGATGGTGTACTATGTTTCATCTATACCCATGCTTATTTTACCTTATTTTATGCACAGAAAGGCATGCTTTCCCCAGTCACCAGCAGCTTTTGAATACAAAGTTGTGTGTTTTCTTAACATGCATGGGCCTTCATTTATTTTTTACCTTTTCTTTTCTAAGCACAGAACTGTATCGAGTGGTCAGGTAGCTAGCTGGTTTATTGTGCAATGGTACTGCAGCTGTTTAACTTGTCTTCTGTGTCCTAAGCCCCACTCCCACATCTGTTATCTGCAATATAGTTTTTGTAAGGGAATTTTAGCCTAGAGCTGGACGTTGAGCCTTTATAGATGTCCTGGTCACTGTCCATGTCCTTCTTATACTAAATATGTTTTCTGTGCATGGTGACCATAAAAAAGTTTTCCATCATTTCCATTATTCCAAGTTTAGAGAAAGCCAAAAAACCCCACAAGCCACTGAGTAGCTCATCTGAGCAATTGGTAGCTGGTCAGCAGGAATCCAAGAGCCTTACTCTTCTTCAGCCCCTTGTGAGCCCCTGCGATCTAAATCAGTCTGGTTTTCTTCCGACTGTAGCCTTGCGTCTTTCTGTAATTCATAAATTGCCTATTAAATCATGCAATAATATAGCCATGTCTATATGTGTATACTTATGCGTAAATACATAAGCTTATTTTTACTGTTCCCTTTGCAGACAGTTGCCTCAAAACTACTGTAAAATCATCTTACCACAAAGTTTTCTGCTTAATTCGTTTTACTTGACTTGGACTTACCTGTGTGTAATCCTCATCTGTTCAGTTTTTTAATTCACAGGTTAGAGAACAAGTAGCGATATTATAACTTTTAATAATTAAGGGCCCTTGAATTTTTAGCAAAGCACTGCATAGCTCAGGCAGGGAATTAGCAAGTAGGCGTGTGTGTGTCAGAGCCTTTCTCTTTTTTCTGTCTACACGCAGAAAGAAAAAAAACAGACTTAGTATTCATTTTTTTGCTGTTTCTGAATTATCTGATTCTAAATGCTCTCTTTTTTTTTTTTTTTTTAGACTGAATATGCAAGGTTTGAGAATGGCCGATTCGTGTACAGAATAAATCGCTCTCCAATGTGTGAATATATGATCAACTTCATACACAAGCTGAAGCATTTACCAGAGAAATACATGATGAACAGCGTGTTGGAAAATTTTACAATTTTATTGGTACGGACCCACTTTTTATTTTTCCATTTCTAAAATATTCTCAGGCTTTGTATAGCTTGCTTAACTTGTAATATTTAGAACCAGTTTCCGAATCCCTCAGTCACGTTGCTTACTAAATAGATCGTCCCATTGACTTCAGAGTAATACTCTTGGAAGTGTGCACTATAGACGCTAAGGATGAAAAGGCTAAGCTGGCTGAGAATATGAACAAACATCTCTGTTACTTTCCAAAAAGTCAGCTTACTTCTCTCTTTTTTTTCCTGCAAGTTTCTGTTTGGTGTTCGTAGCGAGCCTGAGGCAGTAACTTTGAACCATCCCATTCATCTAATGTGTTCTTACCGAGATGCTGGTTATAATACTGCAAATGTCAGTGGTGTTAATTAGTTCTTGGGCCAGGAATGCAGTAATGGGTACGCCCAACAGGTGATCTAAAGCATGAAGAATGGGCCACATAGTGGCCTTCAAGCCAGTTTCATCCAGTTACCCAGCTTGCTTTCAGTGTGGCTTTGCGGTGGCACCTCAGCCAAGCACTTAGAGCCATGCGCTGCGGCTGCTACCGTGGGACTGGGGCAGGACCAAGGGCTGGCGGCGTGGGGAAGAGGTAGAGCCATGCGGCAAGCGAAGACAAGGTATCGAGGGTGCGCTGGTTTCCCTTTGCTGAAGTGGGGCTCGGGGTGAGGAAGGCCGAGCCAAGCCCACATGACGGCGGCTCACGGTCAAGCAGCCGCGGTGGGATGAACTCAGTGCCCTCCGCTGCGAGCTACAGCCCTGCAGCTCAGCCCCAGAGCACATTATGTGAGCGCAGTCACGGAGGTCGGTTTAAATTGCCAAGGAGAGAGCGAGAGGACACACATTTCAAACAGTCACATCTGAAGGTTGTCTTTAACTAAGCCAGTCGTTTCTTGTTTTGGCCCTGGCGTTTCCAAGTTTGTAATGTATTGTCTACCTCTGCCTTCCCCTCAAACAGGTTGTAACAAACAGGGATACACAAGAAACCCTGCTCTGCATGGCTTGTGTATTTGAAGTGTCGAACAGCGAACATGGAGCACAGCACCATATCTACAGGCTTGTAAAGGACTGAGCAGTTATTTATATATACACTTCATTTCACTTCTTTATCAAAACACAGACTGTAAACCTCAACACTAAGTGGCAGTGCCTCTGGCCCAACTTTCACCCACATTTTTCTAAATCCTGTTTTAGTGAAGTCATTTTTAATGTGTTCATATATAATTGTAGCTGTGAAATTCTGGTACAGTTGTAAAAATTATTTCTAAAACTAAGTGTTCTTCAAATTTGTAAACCACAGTTCTTTGGGAAGACTGTATTTAAGAACTTACCGCCTCTGTCTGTGGAGGCCTATTTTTAATTCTGATAGAAAAATGTATGACAGAGCATTTGCCATGGGGAAAAACTGACAGCATTTATAAGAATTTATTTTGGGTTTTTTTCCAACATGAAATACTTGTTTTACAATGCAAGTGAAATTGAAATGAATCTTTAGCTATAACTGTAAATGAGTACACAAAGTTAATAATCTTTATAGAATTATCTTTGTAACTAATTAGGGTGGAAGATATGGACGAATGTAATTCACTAAATTATTTTTTAAAATGAAACGTTTTTCTGTTTGAAACCAAATGAAAAATATAGCCTTAAGAAATGCCTGATAGAAACAGACAGGTCCTAAAATTAGGCAAATTTTGTATTTTTTTCTCAACGCTAAAACTAATCTTCTAATCCATTAAACTTTCAAACAGGTATTGCAGAGAAAGAAAACATCATCCCTTACCCCTAACATATCTAGTGTATTTTAAAAGAGTATAAAGTTGTATTGTACTAATATGAAAATTTGATTATTTAATGAAAAGATGGCTCATTTTGCAATAAGTAGGTAAATACTGAAGATTTAGACTCACATTATATGTAGTCTTGTGTGTGCAGTTATATTTTATATGGACAACTATGTTTTCTAATAAGTTGAGTGAAAAACTTGCAACTCTGAAATTAACAGATGAACGGAAACAACTGACATTGCGACAGCATTGAGTAATCGTAAACTGAAAGCAAAACACTAACGTGTTTGAAAGAAGAATACATACACCTCTGAAAGGATCAACAGCTTTAATATCTATGAGATGCTAGAAAATCACAACCAACATCAGGCAAAGAAGATCGGAAAGTGGGGATTTTTTTTCCTCCTTTTCCTCTTTATCATGGTGCTTTTACACCTCTCCCAGTTGTCTCTCCAGTTCCGACTGGCGAAGACCTTATCTGAAACAAACGCGTTCGTACCACGCGGGGTCTGATGTCCTTTTGCATCCGAATGCGGTAACATTCATCCTTCTGATATATTCAGGGAAGACTCCAGGAAGTGAAGAACAGCTGGAGATATTTTAATACTGTAAGGCTTCAAACCATGGATGTGGGTGTGAGTGATTGTCTGAGGTACGCACATGTGAGAGAAGTAGTCTCGTTCCTCCTGGCTACACCTCCTCGGCCAAACCGAGCGTTGCTCGGTTTCTTTTCTTCTGCTGCACAGCCAGCACTGCCCCTCAGTTGCCCAAGCAGCAGTTGTTTCAGCAGGTGCTGGGCCAGCAGCAGGTTCTCACACAAAACATTTGTCCGAAAGGCTGAGGGCTGCCCGGCCAAGCACCAGCCACCTTAAAGATCAGTCATGAGGTATCGGCAAAGAGTGTTCTTGAGAAGGTCTTTTGCAGTCCTGAATCAAAGAGTTAACGTTTAGCAGGTCCCTCCTCCCTGCCCTTTACCGATATGTGCCCATGCACAATTTAAGTCTAGAATTTAGTCCCAGGCACAGCGCTGTAGTCTTCAGAAAAGCCAGTCTTACTTTTTTTATATTATATTTCTGCACAGTACCCTCTGTTAGAATTGCCCGTTGTTGAATTATCTAGACTAGAACGTAGTCTAGCCAAAGTAGCAGGTTGCTGTACGTCTGCGTCAGACCATGTTCGTACTCAACACTGGTGAGGACGCCGGTTAGCGGACGACACAAACATCACTGAGGGGAAGGGCGACTGCTTAAATTCCTTAGCCTGCCTCTGATCTAACTCTAGTAGGTGGATGACTGCTGTGATGTCTAGCTGTTACCTGCTTGTGGGTATTAGGGCTGATGATCTTTCGGTTTCTATTCCGTGAACTGAACAGAGAGGTATGTCCATGGTAAGGTCTCTTTTAACACTCATTTTTAACACTAACATTCACATCAGGAAAAGCACTGCATTGTAACAGCCTAACGGTAGCCCTTTATTCTAAGCACTTGGTGTTACAAGTCAAAAACTACTTTTTTGTTTTATTTTGTTCTAAAGTTGTCTTTTATTTAGGGTTTGAATTGTGGTTTTGGTGATTTTATGTTTTTTTTTTAATAACAAGCAAGCTCTTTGAGGCATATAAAGTATGTAAGTCAATTTGCAAAACCAGGTACAGTTTTTTAATAGAATCTGGCACACTACATATGCCATAACTATAGGATATAAAAAGTCACGATGTTTATTGGTGTTCACATATGTAATATTAGGGAAACTACTTCCATCGTCTTTTCTTTACACTTCTGTAAATGATCCATACCCTGTATATGTTAATTCTTAAAAGCCTTAATCCTTCAACTGTTCAGTGTGGGGTGTGTAGTCCAACAGGCTGCCTGTAAACTGTGAGCTCTTTTGTAAGCTGGAAGTACTTATCTTGTTACTGTTACGTTTTTGTAGGAACCTTTTAATTGAGAGCTGCCAAAGCATTACAATATGCAGTGCCTTAGCATTATATTAGAAGTACCTTTAGCCTCTTAACATAAATTTTATATATTGTTTTATTAATTGGTTCCATTTTTAAAAATATCTGTATTTTTTCCCACAGAAACGCTCTTTGACTGCTTGGTCTAAACTTCTGTACAAGTCAGTCCCATTACTACGCAGTTAAATGTCTATACCAAAAGGAAAGGTTACAGGTTCTTAGTTCTCCGTGAAAAGTGAATTGTATTAATAAATGCTGCCTTTTTAAATTTCATGACCAAATAATTAATTGTGACTCTTCTGCACTCTAGCATGAAAGTGCCTTTGGTTTGAAATTCCAGCTTAGAAAAGTGCTGCCATAATATTGACAATTTGTAGAGAGACCAAAAATATTTAGTTATCACCGTAATGCCTTTGGTTTATTGGAATAAGTTGAATCTACAGGCCTCCATTCACAAAAGAGCACCATTTATAGCAAAGTAATTTTGCTAATGATCAACCTGCTGAAGAATAATCTACTGTTTGCCATTTCTGACAGCACTGCAAACCAGCAACTGATTTGTCGGTGATACAAAAATGAAAATGATTCACATTTATATTCTCTTCACCCACTCGTGCATCTGCATAATACGAGATCCATATACTGCAGAATTTCAGACAGTGGACAAATGTGACTTTATTGTTCTCCTCTAATAATATTTCGGTATCTGTGAAGATTTTTTGTTTAGACAGAAGATTTTTGTTTACGAAGTTGTGCGTGCTGAAAGTCAGATGCATAAAACAAGATGAAAATGGAGAACAGACAATAGCGAGGGTAAATGCATTTGTGTGGTTTTAAGCGTTGAAATGTTGAGTGTGAGCATTGTGGATGAAGGTGCTGTTAGAGAAACTCTGGCCAGCACGATTCAAAACACAGGGTTGTTTTGTTTTGTTTTTCTCCCAGATGATGTCTTGGGAAAAAAAAAAACTAGCTCCTCTTAATAATGTGTCTGTATTTGATACCTTCTGTGAACGGGGGCCATACTGTACACTACAGCTAAAATTGATGGGAAGAGGAGCAAGATTTTAAGCAAAACGATGTCAGAAAGAACAAGTATCAGCAAAACCAAAAGCTGTCAGAGGGATTATATAGTTGTGAATACAATTTTAACTTGATTTTTAAAGTATTTGATGAAAACGAAGATTAACTTTTTATATATAGAAATATTGTGACACTGTGTGGTAAATATTGTGATAATTCAAGTTCCCTGTCTCTAAACTATTATTTTTGTTATTCCTTCAAGGTCTAAATCTCACTTACCTCTCTAAGACAAGTAATCCTGTTGAACTCAATGAGAATGAGGTAGGGCAAAGACACTTTCGCCCCACAAGTAGAGCATATATTTTCAGTTATTACCAAACGTTTCAGCTGTACTAGTCAATATTTGTGATAAACTACACTTCTGTCTCATTAAAATATTAAAATAAGCATAATGGTACCATTTGGGGCTGTTAAAAATTACTACTAACAAATGTAGTTTTACTTACTTGAATTCCAAAATTATTTTGTTTAGGTACTGCACCACTATTTTGAAGGAATTGCAGATATAATGCCTGTTTCTCGCTTTCCCTTTCTACCACAGCTACAGCTCATTAAGTTTGGCAGTAGCTTCTTCCGTTAAAACCTCCACGGTATAGGCTATTTGAAATAATGAAGGGTGTACATTAATGTTGAATGTGAGTAACTGGCCAGTTCAAGGCAGATACGACATTTGACGTACTAATCCGTATCTATTTATTTTCCCACTGCAAGTCCTAGGGCATACTTGCTTTCTGAAGCAGTTCCCCGTATCATTTTCCTGGATCACTCAGTCAGTCATACTGAGAAACCTTTTGTCTACCCTTTACTTGACCCATGCTGACACACGTACCCGCTCACACAGCAGATGCGTATAATAGAGTCCGGTTTTGTACTTTTCTCAGGATGGTCTCTTTTCCCCCTCTTATCTTTCATAACGAGATGTTTAGCCCCCTAAAAAAGATTGAGGCTGGATAAGTCAAAGTACGAGAAACACTTTGGACATCTTCATCTTTTAACTTTTCAGGTCATTCTTGCTGAGATCATGTAATTAGTTTTAGTGTGTAAATTAAATCTTAAATGCACTCAGTTGACTAAAAGGAGATGGATCCCTGTTACCTCCTTACAGAATATGTGTTTTTGTTTTTGTTTTGTTTTGTTTTATGGGCCTCTGATTCAGGCTCATGACTGCAGACAAAAAATACAATATGTGCCTGAAAAAAAAAAAGACAAAAGAATTTTATAACATTGAAAACCTGAATAGCCTTTAATTCTTCAGTACATTTTATGTAAAACAGGTTGGGTTTTTGTTTTGTTTTGGGGTTTTTTTGCCATGTGCATTTGTTCACATTTGTAAATGACTTAATGGAATTCTCACTTTATGTTTATTTGTGTAATGTGTATAAAATGGGTTTGTGACTTAAGCATATTCATATATGGTCAGTGGTTACTTTAATATTGTACTGCTGCTGGTAACTTTTGATGTAGAACTTGCCTTTTGATGATAAAGTACCTCTAGGTTAGACAGGGAGGGAAGGCTCTTTGAAAAAAGTGAATGTTCTCCAATGTTTTCTTAACATATTTGCAGAAGCTTTCAAAAGGAGTTTCAGTCAAACCTCTTGGCAGTACAGTATTCTTGTATTTGTTATTGTCTGTGTGTAGGTACTGGTACCTTTTTTTTGTTTAAAATGTTTTAAGTGTTGGCTTTAAAGTGAATTTATCTTTAGTATGATAGTAATATGAAAATTATAGGTTTTGTGTGCAGAGAATTTTTTTATAAAGTGCTTTGTAAAAAAAAAAAATGTATTCTAGCTTTCGCGGTACATATGTGTGATAACTTTAATATCCATGACAGTTAAGTGCAATTATTTCATCACTCTAAAAATGCTATTTTTGTGTCGGTTACTGCAGGTGTTTTCATGTCTTTGCAAAGTGACACATTTTGATGCCTTCTTGATAAAGTGGTAGAATTTTTGTAGCTTTCTAGAAACTTTGTATTCATACAGTATCGATTGAAAATAAAGAAAATGAAAGTGTTTTGTGCATTTATCTTAACCTTTTACATCAATCTCTTTTTAATGTTGGATGCAACTTTCAAAAGCGTTTTCCAAAGTAGCACAAGGCCAGACTTGCAGCAGTATTTGTGCACCTCCCTAAAGGTGCAACGGACATCCAGCAGGATTTACAAAAACCTGTGGGGACGGCACTCAAGGCTGGCACATCTGGAAGCCATGTTCAACAACAAGTCCATATGCATTTTGGCATTTTAGCAGCAAGAAAGGTGACTACATCTAGCTTGTATGTCTTCCTAAAGAAATAGTGGTGGATTTTTTTGAAACATCATTTAAAACATACTGTTTTAATGGGAAAAGCCACCCATCCCCCCTTTATTCCAGAAGCAGAATCTTACATAATAAATGGTATCAAATACAATACTAACTTGGCAACTAGAACCGACTGAGGAATACGGTAGTTATCTGAGGTTGAGGTATTTCTTCCAGAAGGACACGGAGCTCTGTGGGAGCTCAGGTCCTAAAAATGTGATGTTTTTCAGGAGACTGATTTCTAGTTTTTCTTAAATCACTTGCCCCTCAGCTAGCAGCTGTACCTGGTATGATGATAGGATGAAACAGGATCAACTTGCCTGCTGTATTTATGAAGTGAAACCACCTAGCTAGGAAGAAAAAAAAAGAAAAAAAAGAAAAGAAAAAGAGAGTAAGAGGGATATCCTGGATCAACTGAAGTCAATGGGAACATGACCAGCACTTGGCAGGGGAAAAAAAAAAATGTACATCTGGCTCATCTTCTGCTTCAAAAGGAGAGCAGTGGCTTTTGAATAAACCACATGCCCCTCCCACACACCCCAATTCTCCTTTTGGGTGGCAGATGTTCCACTGCCATTTTTAAAATGCCAGCAGAGCACCCCCCACGTGCAAGATGAATGGATTGAGAACAACGCACAGACATGGTCTGTTTTGACCCTGTTTTCTCTTCTTTGTTCCCCATTAAGTATACGGCTTCAGCCCTTTGAAGTGGTTTAGCTGTTTCAGAAGCAACCTGCTTCTTAATTAAGGTTCTGTCTCTTAATTAATTTAGGTTAAAAACCATAAATCTTCCACCTTTGGGAAAAAAGTCATGCAGCATTTCAGGTTGGGAGTCCCCTTGTAACGTCACACCATTAGTTTATTAACCAGCTGCCTCCAGCAGAAGCAACGGCCTCTCCCTGACTAAGCACAGTCTGGTTTACGCGAACACGGCAGCATGGTCAGGGAGCAAAGAAGACAGACCAGTTACTCCGTACCATTTATGAAGTGCAGAATGATGAGCTCTACGTGGTCCACAGACTTTTCCGGGGATTTTTTTTCTTTTAAAGATGCAGCCTACTTGACGCTACAATACAGAGCACATTTAATGCTCGCAAACCCAAGAGTGAAAGGAGGGTTCAGAGCTAAGCAGTGTGTTAGCAGATGTCTATAGTTGCCCCACACAGCTCTAGCTGTTCATCCCAACCCTGACCTTTCACAGCCTTGCTGTTGTCGTCTGGGGCCCTTTGAGCAGAAACAGTTGAACAATCTGTTACACCAAACAGTGGCAACTTAGCAATGTTCATAAATAATTACCTACCTTGTAGAGAGGTGTGACACTTAATTGGTTAATGGTTGTAAATTGTTATGTGATTGCTGTTGTTCTGTGAAAGCCAGAGCTGTGCTGGAGCCAGAGCTGTGGTGAAGGTGGGAAGGGCAGGAGGGAGTGGGGTAGAGAGACTGTACTGGGGTGGAGGGAAAAGGAAAATTATAGAAACCCGAAGTGCAAGTGACTGAAAAAATGAGTAGCAGGATATTGCTTTTCAAAGAAAATGAAAAGCTGAGGACAGCAGAAAATGGGAAAAAAGGAGGAAAGGATAAAGATAATTTGAAGACCACTACCAACACAAAAAGTCCATCAGAAGAAGGAGGGAGAAGTAAAACTAAGAAAAAGGCTACAACAAAACAGACAAACATTCACCTTCTAGGTCAGTGAACAGAATTGCTTCTTTTTTTTTTTGCCCCTCCCCTCCTGTATTGCTTCTTATTAACCCTTTCCAGTTTTGGGCCATACCCTCTTTAAGCTTAAGGGAAAGCGCTGCTGAAGGCTTCCATTGTGTGCCTCACTGTGGAGAATCAATAAAGCCCAAAAATCTCAGCAGCAAGGCACCCTGCAGCCTCGCTGATAGATGAAGAGCTGTCTGCTAGGTTTCGGTTGGAAAACGGAGAGCGAGAGAGAGTGAGCACGACCAATAGCCAGAAGAGTATCTGAAACAATCAGCTGCGCAAAGACACTTAAGTGGAAGCGACTGGTCTCAATTTATCCAGCACTGGTGATTTCTCAAGCCATCTTCCTTCCATAGATGTGCGTTTTCGGGTGCATGTGCAGAGTCCATTATAGGTTTAGGTTGATGAATTTCAAAAGTGTTGCTTTCCATGCCTCTCACCCTGTCCTAGAGGTGAGAGCATAAACAGCTAACCTTGATGTTATTAAATTGGAGCATAAAGCCAAAAAAAAAAAAGTTTTTTCATAAGTCTGCTTCCAAACATCTTTATCAGCTGTTAGAGATGTCGACACACAGTGAGCAGTTTTGGAGCCTTAGGCATTATACCTTTTCCCTAACTCTGGTAAAGTCAATGTCCCACTAAGGATGGCGGTTGGGGCCATCAGAGCAAATGGTGCAGGAGCCGTGATTAATATGGACAGGTCCCTTTTCATTCCTCTCACTTATACAATTCAAAGAGGGAATTAGTACGCTACTCATGCTTACCTTGCAATGCACCTTAATGCTTTGCTTTCTGGACCTCCAGCAGAGACAGTACATGGCAGCGGCTTTCAGACATACTCTGTTTGAACAGAGCACTGAGCTGTATGTGCAGCTGACTTTGCCAGTAGATTAACAAACTACAAACTGATTTTTTTTTCCTGCCCCAAGCATGTAAGCTTATTAGCCATATTTAAAAATCCTTCTAATTTATTTTTTGTTGGCAGAGCCTAAAGAATAAGTTTTTTTTCCAGACTTTTAAAAATTCCTTTCTGCTAAGATCATATGTTCCTTACAGCGTTATCAGAGAATTTTTTTTTTCCAAGATACTTGTCTTTTCTTATCCCTTCACCTATGATGTTGAACTTCCTAGTGAGCATTATACTTGGCAAAATGTACAAGAACAGCATTCTGGTTATAACCCTTCCTTTCACTATGAGAACACTTCCTTTTTGAAGCAGCTCTACATTAATTGGAGGGGATGGAGGGGGGAATACCTGTGTCTTCATGATGTTTGGCCTTTCCATTAGTTTTAAACTGAACCCACATATGACAAACCCAAGCAATGAAGCACTAGATTCAACCACATTGTGCACATATTACACCATTCCACAGCACAGAGAATTTGATGGCTTCGTTGTAAAATATATCTATTGGTTTTACTATGACTATATTGTATTTTTAATAGGGTTTAATCCAATTATCAGAACACCATGATGGGTGGAAACTCGACAGTGCAGTTCACCTCCAGAGTTTACAGCAATAATATGGGAGGGAGACAGAACACTAGTCTCAGCAGGGTTCGCGCTCCCCTATCTCCCCCAGTGATCTCCTGTTTTGAGGGAGGTGGTGGTGAGTAATGTTTGGGAGGTGCCCCAACATTCTCCAGCGATAGGCCCTGGATAAGCGCGAAGGAGCAGGTAGATGTGGTGCAGTAACAAGCAAACTCCAAACCTTTTGGCTTTCCTGCCCACTTTCACCCATCTCCAGCCAACAAAAGGACACGACGTTATGTGGGCAGTGAACAAACACATGAACGGGGAGTCTTGAGATCTGAGACCCCCCATTTTTGCAAAATTTTTCTTCGACCGCTCCCTTCTCTGAAAAGCTATTACTTGAGACTAGGATCACCAGGCTCACAATTCCTCTTCACTCTGGGCGAGGCACCGCAGGGCATGCAGAGCACTCAGACACAACTACGGCATCAGCTTAGCATTTTTTTCCATGCAACAAAACATCTTCCCATTAAGAACACCAGCGCTGAAGTGGTACAAAGGTAATGGCCACTCTCAGAGATCAAGTCTACGGGCTCAAGAGCCACTGAGAGGAGACAATCAGGGCAGCCACGGGCGGTCAGGCAGGCTCTCTCCACATGCCCGGCTCTAGGCCAGTGTGGTTTCTCAGCTCAGGAGAAGGCGGGAAGAGAACTGTCTACCCCTGCAAACTGTAGCACCAAGGGAATAGTTACAAGCAGAGTAGAGAAAGTTAGTTTGAAGATACCTGAACGCTAATGGAAAGGAAGCATTAGCCATGGGGGTTAGCCATGATTTGAAGATGAAGCTGATGAAGCAGGAGATAGGGTAAAGGCTGTTTCAGAGAACTGCAGAGGAGAAGGCTTTTCCACTACCTCTGGTCAGACACATAAAAGAGCAGAGACAAAAGTCAGTGTTAACCAACAACTGGAGGCAGCTGGAAAAGTGTCAAAGAAAGAGAAATGAACCCAGAGGACTGGACTGAGGAAAGTGTACAGGGTGCTCATTAATACGAGTTAATATTACTATGGCCAATAATCTGGTAGGAAGCCACTGAGTGGTGGAAGGGGAGAAAGAAGAACATCAGACAATCCCTGAAATACTGAAAGAACAGGTGCAGAGCTCTGTGTGTTCAGGTGGCTGGATAGTTACGAGTGACCACTGCCAACGTCAGAAGTTACCGCACAAACTAGGCTTTCTCGGGTGTGCCTGTGAGACGCATGGGAAAGCTGTGGATGCAGCAGTAGACAGATTGACAGATAAGAAACATCTGGGAGAGGGTGGAGAGTTCAACATCAGGGCTGCCCACAGGTTCCCTGTGAGGGAGGCAGATGGGAGGTCAAGAGGAGCAAGGAGATAAAAGCCATGGAGATAGAGCTGCACAGTACGGACCTGTGAAGTGGTCTGTCAGCTCCAGCAACCAGCTCTTCCTTCCCAGAGGAGTGTGTGGTGGCAGGAGGCAGTGTGGTGTGCTTGTGTCTGCAAAACAGGGGGATCAGGGAAGTGGTGAGACTAACAGCTCTCCAAACACACACTCATGGCTGAAAAAACAGCACGTCATCTGGAGCTCGTTTTCGGCTGCCTGTTGACAAGACAGACAAGTATTTACGCGTAAGAGATGGTCACGATTACAAAGGAGATCTATGGACACTGATACATGCACAATATAATTTAGAAATTTGCAGAGTGTGAATGGTTTGTTACCCTCGTGGTCCCCAAACGGCAGGCATGTAATCATGTAATGGGTGGTGGGGTGTCCGGTTTCTTTAACAAACAGAAAAAGAGGAATTCTGTATAATATTTAAGCTTTCTGTTCAAAGGTTGAACACAAAGATGCTGTTCAGCCATTAGCGAAGTACCTGATGAGAAGCTGGGACGCTGGGCTCAGAGTATGCGCTGCTCAGCTCTGCTGAAAACTAGGAAACAGCCTCAGTGCTGAGACTGTGCACAGCCCCACATCATGTGGGAAATGCCAGGCATACAGAGAAGCCATGGTAAGAGGCAAAAGAGTAGAAACTTCTCTGCCAGCAAGTGAACAAAAAGGCTTGAAACTCCGACCAAGATACAACCCAAAATGTCTTTAAAAGAAACATTCATTCTTACTCCCTTTCATTTCAAGATTGTATCAGTCCCTACAATAACTGATTTAAGCCTCCATATGATAATGAAGTTGGTTTTCGTGCTTATACGAAGTATCACTTTGTGATCTGAACATCTGACAAAGTCCCTCAGCCAGGAGCCCAGGAGGCTTATGCATGTTCTAAATTTTCTCTTCAGATCCTCCACTGTAGTGGCCCAAATCTTTGGGGATGCCCAAGAAAAGGATACAGCCCTAAGAGAACAGCCAGATCTTGAAAGATTCTGGTGCTTGCTGTTGCAACGCAGTCTAATGTAGAGCATGGGGTGGCAGTGAGTCTCATCAGGCTTTGCTGTAGTCATTTCATGACTGCAGCATGTCTCAATCTGTTTACCTGCAAGTACTAGGTATAATCAGGTTAGATAAGACCATTACCATGGTACGTAACCTTTGGACTTTGGCTTGAGGCTTCTACTTTCCCTTCTGGTGAGAGCACGTCATCTTTCACTGTCTATTTTATTTCTTTCTCCTTTATTACAGTAGTGCTCGGTACCCTACACAGATTGATTTTCCTAGAGGCACAAACAAGCAGATAGAATCTAGAGGATGTTTAAATAAAGGGAATCATTTTAAATGCTCTTTGAATTAATAAATATATATAAAGATAAATAAGAAACATAGAGATATATAGGACATATAGGTAGTACAAACAAATCACGACCCATCTGTCCAGTGTGCTCTGTTTATGTGTGCACTCAATGCTAGGATATCCTGGAAAGCAATAGGCCTCTGTTCTTTTCATCTTTCTGGATGCACTTTTGATCCCAGCTGGGACACAGGAAATTTTCCACAATCTCAAGTGAATGAAGGATGGGTCCCTATATAATATATTGTACCTAATAGGAAGAGTTTACCCTAAAAGAATACCTAAAAGGCACAGTCTACCTTCTCGACTAACTGAATTTAAGCTGACAGAATATGCACTTCCACTGTAGCCCCTACTAATTAGCACAAGAGAAAAGAACTACCAATTTAAACATCCTGGTGACCTGCAGGCAGAGGGGGGCACTCTTGTTTTTTGACAGAAACTTCTCACCTTTCTTTCCCCTCTCATATTCCTGCCAGCCACTGACCTTCCTTTGATCTGCTGTAAATCTCGAAAGTTGTCTCCCTTCTACTTTCTGGATCTGCATTCAAAAAGAACAGCTGCAGCTTTCATCATGAATAACTATGAACAGCAACTCCTTCTGAGTCTCCTTTGGAGATGGGCTGATCCCTTCCTGCCTAATTAACAGAATATTGAGTGGGACCCTCAGCACAAGGTGAGCAGGATTTGGTAAGATATTTGGTTTTCTCAGTCTTCTCTAGCACACAGTCTGAATACATAATGTAGAAATTTATCCATCACCATAAATTAGGCACCAAAGTTGGAAAGATTTGATCCACCTGAACAACCACTACAAAGAAATACCTTTTTGTCCTCCTCGCCTTTCTCACTATGGTCCAGTTCAGCAACACAGTTTGGTACTTGGGAATAGCTTCTATCTACTACCTCAGTCTATATGTATTTTTAGGGAACTACTAATGCATAAGCAAATGTAATATGTTGTCTTCTCCATTCTCTTCCAAAGCTCTCCCCTGTACCAGCAGCATCTACCTGTCACTTTCAGTTGCTAAATCAATTAAACATTCAGCTCTGCTGAAAAGAAGGAAAACTGTACCAGTTACCGCAACATATTGGCTTCTTGGCTTCTGCTGAGACAGCAAAGTTAACATTTAAAAAAAAAAACTCTAATTTTTAGTTCTATTTCAGGTCGAATGCTATTTCTCTGTATTTCTCCACATCACTGCCAATACTGCAAGCCATGTACTCTCTTGGCTTGGTTCTGAATTCTCCATTGCCTGGCCTATGTGATACCCTGTGTCACATGGCACATAAAATAACAGAGGCCCTGTCTCTCCTAGAGAGAGTACGTACCTCTCTATGTACCGCTGGAGTAGTACAAACAGAAATTTAAAGCACCAATTTACTTCCAGCCTTGCTTCCAACTACTGTTGAAGGTAGGTCACTGGAGGAGACAGACTTGGATTTTAGTCAGTCAGACGCGTATCCCTCCGGAGATCAAGGCCAAACGCTGCAGGTACTGGCCTCGTAAGAGATGCTTAGTGGCTTTGCCAGTCCAGGAATACAGCTGCGCTGTGATACATTGGCATGAGATGGTTTAAAAGCTGAGTGAGGCACCTCAATTGAATTACACAGTTCAAGGGAAACTAAGACTACTAAGCATATAGAAACCATCTGACTCTCCACAGAAAAGTTATTACTCAAAAGGCTTTTGTGCTTACCAAATAATCTGATCTCTGGTTACTGCAAAATGGTTTTCCTTCTCTCTTTGAACTGGATTTCAATGTGTCCTTGCATGAAGAACATAATGAAGTACATGCCTACGGCAAGTGCTGTTTAAAGCACTGTCCTTTATTCCTAGAGACATTTCCAGGAAACGCGAAGCTGCAGTATAAAGCACCTCTGGCTTTATCACAGACTCCCTCTTCTGCGTCACTTTTTGCTCAGGGGATGACACTTGGCTAGACAGGATTTAGCACAAACACAAGCCGGCAGATCTCCCCCTCTCTCAGCCAGGCAGGTGCGAGTCGTGCCTCACTGGAAGGCGGACATGACAGGGCCTGTAACCTGAAGGCAGCACACAGCATTTTAGGAGAACTGTGAGGCACAGATCCAAAGATCAACTCCTTCACCTCCCAAAGGTGCCTTTGAACAGGCGAAGATAAACACCAAAGAGACAGATCCCGCTGTTGGTGTCAATGCTGTAGAAATATACCTGTCCAAGTTATACCACAAAAGCTGATGGGGATATGTATTCCTGTTCAAAAATCCCACCCTCAGGGAAGCGGGACATTTGAAAGCGATTGTCAGGCACACAGCTCATTCTCGGGATGGCTGGTCTCTCACCCTGGGGATTTCTTGTGCACCCTGAACACAGCCTTACAAGCAAAATATAAAGTGGCATTTTTGTCTCGTTCTAAAGTGCTGTCCAGGAATGGCCCCTCACGTTACACACCTTCCAAATTACTGGCTGGTTAGATACAGAAAGCTTTCCAGGCCCAGTGGTACCAGGCCACTCAAGACAGGGTGGCAGCAGCGTGAGGCAGCTTGCGTAAGGGGCCAGACTCTCGTTAGCATCTCTTGGTCACGTGTGTGAGATCTCTCTGCCGCTCCACCCTGAGGCCCAGGGAGGCATCACTATTTTTCCAGCTCTGCCTTTACTGAATAACTCAGCTAATAGCATCAGATGAAGTAGTGATTTTCTGATGTTTGGCCAAGATGTTAACATTGTCATTCTAGCATATTTTAACAAGTACGGACAGGTCTGGGCATTAGTCATATTTCTACAGCCAGTTTTTTTTTTTCTTTGTCCCTTTTTTTCCTATCTTACCCATTTTACCAGGTTTCAAAGCCTTCAGTGGAAACAGATGTGTGAATGTTATAAAATTACATTGCTAAATCAGGGCTTTTTTCTGACTTTATACAAGTTGTATGTCAAAAGACACTACAGGCAGGAGGGCCAACTGCTCTGCATTGAGAAAAGGTCCATGTATATACACCTTATTCTACAGAGTACAATCTCCAAATGCATGCTAGTGGTTTTGGTGGTACATCTGAAAGCACAAGCTTTTCAATACTTTATCACATCTTCACTGGTCAACAGGTGGCCCTAGCGTCATTAACTGTATCCTGGAGATGACCTTTATGGCATGTGAATACTTCAGAAGCATGTATGTATTTTCCTGGGGCTCCTCTGAGCTGAAGTTCAGCCTGAAATCCTCAGGAAGGCTGTGACACTCAAAGGTTTGTTTCAGTGAAGTTCACAGCACGAAAGCCTTATATGTCTCCTAGACTTGAATTGAAGGGTGGTACACAAAGAGTTTCTGAAGAAACTCTTGCAGTGAGCTGTTTCTCAGCAAAGTATTGGGCCATTGCCTATATCAGCTGTTTCTGTAAGTGCTTCAATTAACGTAAGAAAGTATCCCATTTCTTCCTTTTGTGCAAGTCAGACTGACTCGTGGTCTGGGATGTGCTTGTTATCCGTGAAGCAAATACAAATAAAAATCATTAAGAAATGGGAATGATTAGTTATGGACAATAGACTGTGAAGCTTGTTACCAGCACCAGTCACTCCTGGTATGTGACTGATCCCTGCCGAGCAGCCCAGACACCGTACAGGGGTTGTACAGCTCTGAGACGGCAGCTGAGCAGAGCGCGTCCCTGCCCACAGCCCGCCGGCTCCTTTGTGGCCCAACAGGCTGCAGCAAACGTGACAGCAGGGCTTGCACTCGGCAGAGCAACAGATTGCAAAGCATCCGGCGATATCAGGGCCATGCTTATGTGGCAAAATGTGCTACGATACGAAGAGGCGAGCTGCCTGCTGCACTACGGCAAAGCAGATTGCTTAGCATTAGCACTGGTGACAACAGGGCACTCATTGTGTGGGACAACAAGTCACACAGAGAATGTGCAAATGCGATTGGTTGGGCCCACGTAACATATGCACAGCAGAGTGACATATGGCAATTGGTGACTTTCCTGCCACAGATGCCGAAAGGCTTTGTTTCGGAACAGTGCGTGGTGCAGATCCAGTATAGCATTCCCCCTTTGGTGGGGAGCAGTCTGAGTGCCAGCAGCCCTCTCCCCCACCTCCAGGCGCCGCGGATTCCTGGTGCCGTGAGTGCTTCTAGCTGTGCTGAGCAGACTTTCTGTTACTGAAACCCTACCCATCAGCCAAAGCCTGGGGCATGCTGAGAAATATGTTTAATGTAAAAACATGATAGAGATGGACTCCCATTTCAAATCGTTGTGCCCTTTGCATTTGGCTTTCTATTCACACATATATAATACTGCAGCCTGAAACAAACTACTTCTACAAGTATTTACTTTTTCATTAGAACCTTTGTTTTCAACAGTTTCTCTCTATTAATGATATAAACAGATAACTAGATTATGATAAATAGTGACAAATAGATTATTTTTTCAACTTTTTCAACTTTTTTCAAACTTTTCAATTTTTAAATGGATGTTAATGACAAAGCAAAATTATATTTTCCTGGCCATGGACCTGAGACAAAATGGAAAAGAGGTTCTATCCGCTTGCTCATGCAGGAAAAATACGGAGAAAGGTTTTGAAATCCCAGCACAGGTTGTAGCTGTGCTCACCTGTGCAGAGCCACGAGACGAGCGCAGTCTGATAACTACAGCACCAGATTAGGGCTAAGATACAGAGATCTACTCTCATCTCTGCCACTGACCACCTGTGTGACCACTGGCAAACCACTTCAGCTCAACATGCCTCAGAAATAAAGACATGATACTCATTCTAGTGCACTGCTTTACAAGTGCCTGCTGGCAGCAGAGCGGAAGACAAGGTAGGAGATGACCTTACAACACTGAATCATTTCACACAGGCCACAGAAAACTCATCAGACAGTAATAGCATCCGCCAAGCTGAGGACACGGGGATCAAAATCTTTGCATCTTATTCCCTATAGCTGGCATTATCAGTCTTTGCTCACTTGCCATTTTATGTGTTTTCATGGTGAAGAGGAATCCAAATCTACACAGATCTAAAACACTTTGTATATGCCACACAGTCAGAGGCCAAGCAACCAAAACCAGTTGATAACTAAGTGCCACCTCTTGCAATGGGATGGGAGTTGATACAGACTCTGTCCTTCCCAGATTTCTGCTTGACCAGACCACGAGATGCAGAACCAGATTAGAAAATGGAGTTGCCAGCTGCCGCCACCTCCCATAAGAGAGCAGCTTGAGAGCTGCCCAGCTGAGCGCAGTTTTCCTCGCTTTATGCTCCTTTTGTTTTTTAAGAACTAGCGAAGGAAACACGTTGCTTCAAAGTGGGGCTGTGGAGTAGCCATTCTCTAAGTCAAGGGACATAACATGAGTTGCTACTACCATGTTGCAGGAGCAAGAGGCAAAGTGACAACCTTGAGTGCTGAGAGCACTTCAAGTATAACTGGCTTTACAACTGCAAATCTCCACTGTACCCCGGCTGCCCAGAGATCACCAGAGGGCTGAGCTATGCTGGCTCTAGGATCCTCAAACTGATTTGTCGCTGTGGTCCTCACTGGATCCCTGAGTTGCTATATTTCCAAGCAGAAATACGAGCACATGCAGTAAGTCTGACTAGTTCTGACTGCATCCTATTTACTTTGCAAGCACCGACCATCTGTGCAACAACTGCCCAATACATCCAAGGCTGCATCAGACCCTCTGGACCTGTACTATGGTGTTGGTGCACACATTGGCAGTGCTCGGCCAATACCTCTGGCTGACTGGCTCATCACTCAAAACTACTGTTTCACCCACTGTGGTAACGAAATCCCAGACAAAGAGCCTCAATCGTCAAACTTGGCCTGGAAAACAGTCATGTTGGGGAACAAGACAAGATATATTCGGGGAAAACTGGATTTTCACTAGTCCTATCTCTGTGGCATTGAGAACAACCTGAAGGGATCACATCCACTAACATGGAAAGGGAATATGGAAGAAGAGTTTTACCTTGAGACTAGCTCCCTCTGCAGCCTGATTTTCAGCAGCCAGAATATGGCACGTCTTTTTAGACAAACATTTGTTTAACTGCTACTCACTTCTGGGAATGAATAGAGTCAGCCTGGGAAATCTGTGCTCCTCATCCTCGTCAGGTTATTAGCTTGTCTTACACTTTCCCATATCATAGGGGTGGTGGATAACTACCCCAGTTATCTAGACTGAAAAGCAGTTGGATTTTCAATTTAAAATTATGTCGCTGGAAGAAATGTCACATAAAAGGTTCTGACAAGGTGGTAAACAAAGAGGTAATTTCTGAATTTCCTGGAATAACAGAGAGCAGAATCTGGCCCCAACAAACGGACCATGTGCACTCTCTGGAGCGCTTCAAATTTGTTCCCTCTAGGGGGTCAAAACCATTGCCGGTAGGTCCTTCTCCAGTGTGGTGACAGGAGAGTTAAGCGTGGCTGCCCCCCGCAGTGCGGGAGGGGAGCAGAGCGATCGCGGCCGCGCAGCTCCCGCACCTCCGCGGCCCCGCAGCGACACCCAGCGGCCCCCGCGGCTTCAGGGGCGGGCGTGCACCGAACCCCGGCAAACACAGCCCGGGATCCTGCGGCGGGACTGCTAAGGGTCATCCCAGCTCCTTCCTTCACCGTTTGCGAGGCTGGAGGGCGCGCTGCACTGCCTACCCCGCGCCTGCTCCTCGCCCTACAACCGTTTGTCAAGGTCTACGAGGGAGGTGCCATCACTGGGAATGTTTAAATTGCAGTTGGACACTTCTCTAATAAACATGTTCTCATTGACAAACAGGGTGAGCATGAAGCAGGAATTAAGCCAGGGAAATTCCACAATTTATATTATACAGGAAATCAGATTAGATTATCACTGTGGATCCTTCAGGGCTTAAACCTGTGAATCTGGTAGCAGGTTAATAGCTTCTCTATTTCCCCTCATGAAAGTGAAAAAAACAGGTCTTTCAGCCACACAGGGAGGTTAAGTGCTCGCTATCTTTATTACACAAGACACCGTACCCGCTGGCCACCTTCCTCAGTTCTCATCTGCCTGGCACCTGGTACAAATTACACTGCTACGAGAGGCAGTTAACAAACTCCCTGGAAGTGCGGTTGTGCTTCATCAGCCAGGTCAACAGGTGGGAGGCATCCCCCTGTGTCAGTGCTTTTCTGCCCCAAAAGCCACTGCATCCAGTAGCATCATTTTTGTTGAGCATAAGCTGCAGCCGATATGTGATCGGGTTAGAGCAAGCCATTTGCCGAGCCAACGAACAGAAAGCACCATGAAGTAACATTGCGCTGCTAAATCTGTGATGCATCAGCGCGTAATGGAGCTCAGAGCTGCAGGCATTGCCAAGGCAGACTCCGACTTTACCACGGTTTCACTGAAAACAGATGAATGCAGTGTTGTCAACCTCAGCCAGCCAGAAACCATGTCACGCAACCAAAAATCATATAATAGGATTTTTTAAAAGAACAATTTCAAGGAAAATTTTGCTTTTACCTTTTGGTGTTTCCAATCTGCTGTACCTAAGAGAATAGAAAACATCCCTTTTTATATTCATAATCATAAGACCTCTACACATCTCACACAATGTCCCAGGTCTGGCTCTTAGGTCAGCGCTGAATATTGAGCCATATCATAAAACTGTGGGAATTGTCAGCACTGAATAGAGTGCACATTTACAGAGACAAATAACCCCATGCAGGCAGACACAAATAACCCCCTTTCTTTGCTGGACAGCAGCCAGTTTATTGGCGAGTGCCTCTTCCAAGCTCTAGACTCAGTGCTGAGAGCCAGAGCAAGCATCAGCCCAGAGCAATAGTCAAAGTATAGTATGTCAATGCAACCAATACAGCTAGAGCATTTAAAAGGACATAGCACACGTACTTGACTGTGTGAAGAGTTCACAATACTTGCAGAGTTCAGGGCTTATATATGCATACAACATAGAGAGCTTATTTTTCTTTGTTTACTCTCCAGGATTCGTGCTTGGCTATTTCAACAGCCACTCCTGGAGGCTGGAGGGATGATCGTTATTATATATAGAAACCTTTAGCTACTTAAGAGTCAGAAAAAAATCTGAGTAATTGTTCTGAATGTTCAAAATACAGTCCACCTAGTGAAAAGGCTGCATCATGTCTCCCACAAAAGGAACAAACTACCTGGTAGCATAAATTGCTTGTTTGCTTTAGAAAAATAAGATCCAAACTGGTATAATACAAAGACTAGTCCTGAACACGTCATCTCTTTATCTGCTGCCAGCTATCAGCATTGTAAATGGGCTTAGGCAACCACACCTCATTCTCTCACATAGATCTCCTCTATCTCTGTTTCATCTGTAGATGCACTTATTAAAGTTAGATGAAAACACACCTTTTCAGTGCCTCCCACTGGACTAAAAGCTTATTAACAACATTGCAACAGTACACAGACGACCTTTTCCAGGCACAGAGGAAGGCTCACAAAAGGGTAAGGCAAACAGTTATCCTGGAGTAACCACTGGCTAGAGACCAACCTGAACTTGGCCACCAAGCTGCAAATTGGTACAAGCAAACTCAAAGTAGTCTATCGAAGTTTGGCAGTTAAAAACTGCAAATGGACAGTTAGGAGATTCCAGTATAGGCTTCCTATGTTGCAACTACTTGCCAGAAGATCCCATTCTCCTATAGTCCACCCAGAAAAGACAGCTGGAAGGAGGCCTGACCATCTGGAGAAACTGTTCATGATGTTATGTGACATCAAAAAGTAAAGCAAACAGGCTGGCAAAATATTAGCCTGCTATCATGCTAATTCCCATTTGTTTTCCCTTTTGTCTCTTGCGGAGCTGCATATGAGCCTCTGAAAACTTAGGGATAAAGCTTCAAGTTTGGCTCCTCCAGACTGGCCATCCCTAGCTACAGGTGGCCAGCTGGGGATTCTCAGCCACCTGGCTTCATTGCTTGATTTGCTCTAAGGACAAACCCATCTGCTGGCTTCAGTGGCCAGCCTTCTCCTGCCACAACTGCCTCATCTCTAGCACACAGAAAACACGCACCTGGGCTGGCAGCACATTTGTAAATCTTCAGTGTGCTACCATGCAGTCTGCCATACAGCGGGAGGCATGTAACTGACATTTGTGGGTATGGTGCAAAGCAGCAATTAAACCTCTTGGACCTCCAAATACTGTATGGGGCTGAGATGTTGGGCAGTCCAAGCAGCTTAATTGCATCTCTTTGACAGTAATAAGCATCCATAGTCATTATTAACAGCCTTGGCCTCTCCCATAGACCGATAAACTCCACATGGGAAAACACCTGCAATGCTCCTAGTGCTCACTTCCAGCTTCCCATTCCTACTTCTGCTGCTCTTTTCTCCCAGCTGTCATCATTCTGTGCAACACAAAATAGGAGACTAATACATCACAAGCCTAAGTGCATTGTGGTCCAGATTGAAAGGTGTTGCTAGAAGCTGAAACAGCATGTTTTAAGCAATTTAAATATGGAAAGGCACAATCTAACATTATGAAAAAATAATCCACCACTTTAATGCTTTTGCAAGATTTCCATGGAATTATGGTATCATCTCAAGTAAGGGTCTTACCATGTAGATGGCATAATTCAAACCAGCTTACACTAGAAGATCAGTTTTAAAAGAAAATGTTTTGTTCATGATGTGCTTCAAGTGAATCGTAAGACTTATGTCCCTCCCTGTTCACAGATGAGCATATGATTACCCTTCTGTTAACAGGCAGCTGAACCAGTTAATACTTTGGAGTGCATCCTTAAAATAGAAAAATAATTATATCCAGAAGACCCAGTGACCAAAGTTTTCAGGTCCCTTGTTATTTCCTTGTTTCCTTCTTTATTATTCCAGCCTCATTCTTTGAAGTTTATGTATCCTCTATTGCTTGTGAACCTTTTGAAGGGATCCTTCTGTTCTGCAAAGTTTATCTTCATGCAGACAGAGCAACAGACCACCTTCAACAGAGTATGTATACTTATTCTTCTAAACATATCAGTAATTATTTTGCTATTTTAATACATAGATAGATTCAAATAAAATCATTAGCTTTGGACTTTGAATCTGCATCACAGCTCCACTGTTCTCAAGAGTGGGCTAAATCCAGACACGGATACAAACATCCAAATAATCTTACATTTGGGTCTGAAGTTCATTATTTCAATTTCAGGTGTGTTTTGATTTAGAGCTTTCATGTGCTTCAGAATAAAACTGAACTGCCGGCTCAGAAATGCTTTACAACAAAACAGAAGACTAAACAATCCCCTGAATAAACTCCATGAGTGAATCCTAAGCGTGTTTTTAGGAGCTGCTCCACTGCTTGCAGCCATGCCCTCCAGTGTACTACAACCAAGTATGATCACAAGAATTTTTTCCCCCATAATCTGACATAAGAACGTGCTACAAAACAGGCAAAGGATTCAGCAAGTATGACTTCAGACTGCTACCCAAGACGCAAATTTTTATTTCCAAATCAGTTATGTTTCCCACCAGGTCCTACCAGATCAAAATAGAGCTGACAGAATAGAGCAGTGGTAAACAGAAAAGACACTCAGCACTTGAATGAAAAATGCAAGAGCGCTTCAAAAGAAAAAGGAAGGAACAGTAGCGCATCAATCTCTTGCCTTTCCCCAGGGCTTCTTTGCATCTCCTTATTTTATTGACAGTATCCTCTCTTTCTGTATTCTTAAAGCTCAGCTGTGGTGTGAGGCAGGTTCAGCAGTAATGTCAATCCAGTGAACTAAACTAAGCAGTTCTAGCAGGATTGGCCTGAGGCCACTGATTTCAATGGGAACTGCTGGATGCTCAGCATGACTGACGGTTAGGCTCTTTGTGGATCAAAAATCAGAATAATTTTGTTCCATCTGGCATTTTTCATGATCCCCACTGTGCCCAATATTGCAGTCACACCACCCCGCTTTTTAAAAATCACCCCTCAGCTAAAGGCATAAAAATTTAAGCACTTGAACAAGAAAAATAGTAGCAACAACCAAATTCTTGTATATTACAATTCTTTGGTAATTGGATAGAGACTCCTTAAACAAACCTACTTTTTCAGGGAGTGAATACTCCCACTGCTCTTTGAGGTACTTCATTCTTAGACCCCCAAATCACTGGTAACTAGAAAACGTAGATGGGTGTCAAGCTGCTAAACTCTTTTCTAGGTCTCAAGGTAAAAGATCTGCTGGAGGTCAAACAAGTTAATCTCTGAAGATGACCTAAAGAAAGTAGAAAATAGCAGAGGTAGTAAAGAAGGCAAAAACCATGGCTTGATAGATGGAAAAACTGAAGAGTGATAGAAACTGCAGGAAACAAAGAGAAAAGAAGCTAAGTTGAAAGAAATAAAGTTTTAGACTAGAAACAAGAATTGCTGGACTTCACAGCAGGATGCAGCCCAGTATCCTGTCTCAACAGTGCTGAATGGCAGATGGAAGAATACAAGAATAGAAGCAGCGTATAGTGCTTTTTCCCTGACAAACTCTTTCAGCTTTCAGAGACACACAGGGTAATAATTTCCAGAACCAGAGATGGTAACATTTGCATTTAATAGCTTTTGGTGGAGCTTACTTCTGTGAATGGGCGTAGTCTAAATCCAGGTGAAGTTTCGGCATCGACAACACCCTCTGGCAGTAAGGCTCACAATGCACCTACATTGTGTATGAAGAAGTATCTCTTTATTTCTTTCAGATTTGCTATCCATTTCTTGAACTATGAGAAATGGTAAATGATGCTTTCCTAATCACATTCTCTACTCCATGCATGATTTTTATACTTTTCTATCTCACTGTCTTTTTCTAAGCTAAAAACCTCATGTCATACTCAACACAGAAGGTGGTCCACATCTTTTACTACCCTATCTGCCTTTATCTTTTCTAGCTCTATTTTTCTTTAGAGATGTAATCATGTCAATGACACAGTGGTAGAGGTAAAGGAACCTGGATTTATTTCTGCAAATTCCTTTGAATGCTTCTGAAAGCACCTCCTTGAAAGCAAATGGTAAAAGATTTAGCAAATCTCTGCGCTTTTATGTTTCTAAAAGTGTTTTCAAAAGCATGATGACCTTCTCCCCATACCACATACAAACTGAGAGCGCCTAATATAAGCATCAGGTC
The DNA here is from genome assembly GCF_964195595.1 of Calonectris borealis. NCBI lineage: Eukaryota > Metazoa > Chordata > Aves > Procellariiformes > Procellariidae > Calonectris > Calonectris borealis. The sequence continues at coordinate 10,942,469 of NC_134325.1, forward strand.
CCAAGAATGCATAAACAAAAGCATGGATGTCAACATAGAAATGATCTTATTGTGGGCTCTGTGTCTTATTGCATATGAGTATTGTACAATACAGTGAGCACCGTGGAGTGCTCATTGCACAAACACTGTACTGTCATATGTTATGAAGTTAGCCTTTTTATGAGCTCTGAATTATTTGGGGCAAACAACAAGCCCTGTCAAGGTAAATGTGTGGTTAAAAAAACCTGCAAATTGAAGGTATTTCCACGTTACAAGGAAAATACTGAAAATTCAGAAATAGACAAAAATGGGAAGAGTCTGGAAAAAGAAAATGATCTCCAGATGGAGGACAGGGGAATGCCAAAAGTCTTGAAGACGTTTTATTTTAATCCCAATTCCCTAAACATTGGATGTTGTTTATAACACAAAATTGCTTGTATTGTTTGTATGTTACTGCCTGATTTCTAAAGCGATGAAACAAGCTGTGGAAGCCACAGCAGGGTTCCCTTTTAAACATTAAATCAATGCACTACATCTGTTGAAATCCTGGAGAGCCCAAGGCAGCAATGCCAAATTCCAGAGTCTGTACTCCGCAGGAGCCGTGTGGTAAACGTCTGCATTTAGGTTCAAAGTTTGGCTTATTAGCTGTCATTCTCTGAAAACTCTTTGGAGGCTCTTCAGTCAAAGTGCTGGAACTGAGAGTTCTCTCCTCCCACCTCCAGCAACATTTCTGATACAGTAAAGGCCATGAAAAGCCTTGAACCATACAGGGGTGGACAATGAGGGGAACTCAACTGAGCCCCGTGGTTACTTCAGGACTTGATGAAGGCACCATCCCAAGATAGAGTTTTAATGTTTTTTTCAGAGAAAAGTTTTCCACCTTTTTCTCTGTGCTGAAAGACGGAAAGTTCTCTGAGATGACCAAAATGTACTGACACAGAAAATGTTAATGGAGTTAAGAAGTCATGAAAAGCTCCCAACACCCACATACAGATATGCCTCATGTTCAAAACAAAAAAAAAAAAGTTATGAATTTACTTTACTAAACTCTCCAAATGCCTGAGGTCTGTCTGTCCTCCCACTGTTTATGCACACAGGAATCAATCAAGTTGGGAACAGAAAGCTTACTAAAATACCATTGAAGGTCTGCGCAATACTACGTTCAGTCCAGTGTGACTCTGGGGCTGCTCCCGCTACTGCCCACTCAGACCCCTCCAGCAACACACTTAAGCATATTCATTTCATATGTCTGCTTAGGTGCAATTAAATCTTCAGATTTGGGCCTCATGCTAAAATACCCTGTCCCCTCTGCAAATTGTCTGGGGGAGCACATAAAGAGAAGGGTTAAAAGGACATTCCTTGTTTCTAACCCTGAGATGCTGCAGGTTTTCAGTGGGCGACATCCTTTGACATGCTGCAGCCTGCCTATCTACCTCAGTGTCTTTGTTTTTAAAATGGAAATGATTTCTGCTTGTCGAGTGGGGGCGTTGAAAGAATGTATTAGCTAGTCATTGCTCTGTTCCTGGAATTAATAGTAAAAAAACATGTAAGAAGGAGTTCTTGCTTAATGACTGTGATGCAGCGCTATTTTTTTCTGAGGTAGTGACGATGACAATCAATAGCACGAAGCAGTGAGCACGACATGCATACTCCTACACACTGGGCCCTGAGTTTAAAATGACTGTATGGTTTGCCAGACATGTCATATGATATTGCATTTTCTTACTCTAATGTGAAATCCTAAATCTAACCTGAAATGTCAAACAGGACACGTGCTTCTTTCGTTTTCATAGCAACCGTCTGCTTTTCTGGATACTCAGTTTCCTGGCTTGCCACTGCAAACACACATATGCAGGGATAAGGTGCACAGACAGACTGGTCAGATAATATTTGTCTTGGGCTTTTGGCTCACCTGAACAGCTCTGCACAGGTGACCTGTTCATGAGCCATTTGCCTGCCTGGGACTGTAGAGGCGCTGCAAAAGAAAGCTCCAAAACCTTTACAGTCAGCATGCCTGAGGTATTACAGAGAAAAAATTGGCTCAGGGTTAAATTTAACTCAGTATTAGGTGTTGGAACATGGTTGTACCATCTAAGACTTTACTGATTGAGTCCAAGTGTTACAGACAGAAGATTTCATTCTAAGAAGCAGTGAAATTGAAAATGACTTGGGGTGTGATGGGCAATTAGTTAAATACAAGGTGTTACAGTGGGGCAAAAGAGTGAATGCAATGCCTGGATGTTGAAATGGAGGAACCTTGCCTAGAAGTACATTACTACTACATTTGGTATTACTACAGCAGCTATATGGTACCTAGTTCCAGAGCTAAGAAGTGAAGAAAGATCAGCTGATATACTGAAGAAAAGACAGTGGAGAGCTGTGAGAACAATTAAAAGAGCCGAGAAGAAATGCTTTAGTTTCTTACATGAAGATAACAAGAAATACAAAATAATACAGCAGCCAGCTGCTCACATTTTAGACACCCAAATGCTTCCTTGCATACAGGAAGTGTCTGCAAAAATATCACTGCATTACTGGGCTTGAAATTGGGATTTTCAAAGGGTTTTTAGACAGAGCTGGTTAAGAATGTTTTATTTTAAGGCAAATGTTGGCACTGTGAAAAAGTTAGCTTGTTTCATCCTGGTGGGAAAAAAAAAGAGTTCTGAAATATTCCAATTAGGAAACATTTCCATTGCATCTCATAGCAATGGTGCTCCCACTCTCTTCCCTAACCCGCACTACGCAGGTACCTCCTCACAGTGCATGGAAGCAGTTGCATCACTACTCTGCTTCTCTAGCTCTGACATACTGCTGTTGATGTCATCTTACAGAGAGCAGAGAGAGCAGGAAACAGGAATCCCCAACTCCAGCTCTGATAAGATACAATATCAGAACAAACCCATAGGAAATATTTTTCCTTTAGGAAAGTTAGCTCTTTTATGATGAAACTAACATTTTTTTTTAAGGAAGGAGAAGTTATTGTTATGCAAGGTTAATTTGGCAATGCCAAATTTCTACTTAAAAAAAAAACAGAAAAGGGAATTCTACATTGATGTGCAGCGGTATCAATTCAGCCACGATGAAACTGCATCTGCCTTAAGACACAGCCTGAGCCATTCACTTGCATGGAATTATGATTGCCTGCATGAAGGCAGAATTTGGTTCTCAAGTTAACATTTCACTGCATTAAGATTTTTTATGTAAAATAAAGCTTAATCTAATCCTATTTTCTATAGAATAATTTTCTCAGTGTGATCAAAAACATGTTGCGCAATAAAAATACACACACATACACTGCATAGCACTATTCAGTTCTTAGTATCCTACATTCTATATGCTGTTATTCTTACCTAGTGTGATGTCTATATTTAATGGGAGCCCGTGAACAAGCACTACACTGAGACCAAAGACGCCCACCTGGTACCTGCAGGCCGCACCCTCAGTCAGTTATCCTCCTCCTGCTGGTCATAATGCCACTCGCTATTATCTGATCTGAAACCAAAGATGTGACTGCTTCGAAAGGGGAAGCTCTGCCTTTGTACTAATTAATGCAGGGAAATGGTGACGTACGTGTGTATTTCATACAGGTGTATTTGCTATGGGGATAGAATATATTCAAAGTATCAGTCTTCCCAAAACAAACACCCTAATCAATGAAATTAATCAATTCAACAGAAGATGACCAGACTTTTACAAGATGCCCCCATGTACATTCTTGACTGATATTTTTCAGTATTTTAAAATACGCACATTCTTAATGGCAGCTGTAACTTCCAAAACTCATGCTAAATCTCTTGCTTCTTTGTCATTAGAGAGAACCAGCCCTCCAGGGCTGTACCTATTAGACTTTTCTCTAGTGACATCGAGCCAATATAACTTACACTCAGTCTTGTAACCTTTGTGCCTTGAATACCAAGAAAAGGGCGGGTGGTTTTTTTGGCAGAGCAGATTGGTAAACCTGTGATGGAAATATTTTGATTGCTTAGTCACTCCAGCTCTAATTCTAGTGAAAGGTCTAGAGATTGATCTGCGCGTGCAAATGTCTTGGCAGGTGGAGAGAAGAAGGGGTTGGGAATGGGAAAAAAATTAGATTGCTTACCAGTAATAGGAATTAATTAGTTAATGTTTATAATGCGCTTCAAGATGAAAAGCAGTACATGAGCCTAAATACTATTAAATAATTGAAGCTCTCCGAGTGGGGGGATCATGGAATAACAGCAGGGATTTTTGTTGTCTGTGTGTCTGACTATTAAGCTTGTTTTGCTTATATCTGACCATTTGTGAAATAGTCATGAAAAAACACCCAGCAGAGTAACCAACAAAACCAGTGAATCAGAACTGCTGATAAGGCCATAGGCACAACAGTGTGGGAGTTCTGCTTCAAATACAACGCTCTTTCAGGTCAAATATACTGTAAAATACACGGGAAATAAACACTCATGCACCAGGGGATGAAATTCTGACCTCACGTTAATGTCAGTTCCCAAAAACTCCACCAGCCCTGAATTACATCACTGTGAATCTCATTGGAATATTCACTAAAGAAATTACCAGCACTGCAGTATGTGCCACAGAGGAATAAAGCAAGTACAGCACCAGTAGTCCTCGCAATTACTTCAGACGCCTGTAAAATATCAACAATACCTAGAGCCAAAATTTACAAATCATCTAGCAAAGACTACAGCTCTGAGCAATAAACAATGTGCACTTGCAAAGAAATCTTGTTGCACAAACTTCACTTCTACTGGATTGCAAAATTAGTGGATGCAAAGAATACAACAGGCTTTTTTGCTTTGGGGATTTTATTAAGGCATTTGCTACAACAGCTCCCTGTCATACTCAGTTCAAACTGCCTCAGACCTAAGCAGTCACAGGATGGAAAATTGGCAGCAGCTCTATAAACAAAGGATAACGGTCAGCAGCAAAGTGTTAGAGGAGGTGAAAGAGTCTAATGGAGCACCGCAGGGACTGCTAGCGCCTATCTCGTTTAGAAAAACTAAATAAAATTAATAGAAGTACCATGCAGTAAAAGGGCTGATTAAGGAAGGGGCACTCCCTGACCATGTGGAGTACTACGCCTAAATAGTTACCGCAGAATTTGCTCAGTTCTGTGTTTCTCCACAACAACATATGAAACATAAGAAGTAAATTTTGTTTGACAGTGAGTCCACTGGCAAGTGTTATATACTGCCACAAAATAAGGTGGATTTGGAGGTAGATGAAAGTCTATGTGCCTGAAGGAAATAATCTACGTCATAGATAATGAACGTGAGAGAAAAATTCCAGTATTTGGGAGTATTTGGGAGGGATACTAGAGTACAAGTCTTTGATCGCAGACAGTAAGTCACTTGATATATCTTTGCAAGTCTCCATACATGTCATTTTCTGAGTTAAGACCCTAAATAGGGGTATTTAGAAAGTTGCATTTGATTTGAAGAAGGCGTGAGAAATGGTGGAAAACCTCACCTGCTCTGTAACATAAGAAAGATTTTTCTAATGCTTCTCCATTAAATACTTCTAAGCAGCATCTTAACAGCACTTTGCTATACCCAGCTTTAACATAGATACACTGCATGAGGGAGAAATCTTAAAACTTCTTTTGAATCCTATTGTATAGGACTCCCTAGGGACACTGAACTTGGAGCTACATAAAAATGATTGCCCTTATACTAGATGTCAGACAGGCTAAGAAATATGAATAATAGTGTTCCTTGACATTCTGATGTTAGAGCTCTTGATTACTACTGTAGCTAAAGTCCACCTCTGGCCTTAATAAGCTACTATGGTCAATTTTTAGGAATCATAGAATCATTTAGGTTGGAAAAGACTTTTAAGATCATCAAGTCCAACCATTAACCTAGCACTGCCAAGTCCACCACTAAACCATGTCCCTGAGCACCACATCTACACATCTTTTAAATACCTCCAGGGACGGTGACTCCACCGCTTCCCTGGGCAGCCTGTTCCAATGCTTGACAATCCTTTCAGTGAAGAAGTATTTCCTAATGTCCAATCTAAACCTCCCCTGGTGCAACTTGAGGCCATTTCCTTTTGTCCTATCACTTGTTACTTGGGAGAAGAGACTGACACCCACCTCACTACAACCTCCTTTCAGGTAGTTGTAGAGAGCAATAAGGTCTCCCCTCAGCCTCCTCTTCTCCAGACTAAACAACTCCAGTTCCCTCAGCTGCTCCTCATAAGACTTGTGCTCCAGAACCTTCACCAGCTCCGTTGCTCTTCTTTGGACACACTCCAGCACCTCAATGTCTTTCTGGTAGTGAGGGGCTCAAAACTGAACACAGTATTCGAGGTGCAGCTGCAAATGGAGGGGAGAAAACCAAACAGTCGGAGGTTGCTTGTGCAAAAACCACTAAATGCAAATACTACTGTGAAAGACACTTTCTGAACCCTTTGCCCATCTCACATGAATACCTCTTCAGGCACTCCTCCTTTCCAAAATGTGAGCGTTGACTGCAAGATGACTCTTATCATTCAGCTCCTGGCACAAACGGTTTTGATGGCTAATGTAGGGAAATGATCACACCACCTTCAGAAGTAACAGATTTGATTAGGAGAGTAAAATCGCTTCCTTTAATCATCATGAGGTATAAGAAGAATGGAGTTCAGTTTCAACACACAGAAAATGCCCACTGATGCTGAACAGAAAACCAGAAAAATTGGCTTTCTGTCAAAATATTTGATCACATCCTTAATTTTAAATATGTAATTCACTAATTTCAAGAGCCTACTTTGATTTAAGGTGACACCTTGCTAAATGAGAACCAGTTTACCATCAAAGCAGTCTGCAACTGAACTTATCATCCTAATAGCAAAACACAAGGTAAATTACTGTAAAGGAGAAATGAATTTGCCTCACTTCTCAGTACTTTCATAAACGAATTCGCTCTTGCAATCATATTTTCCGCACTTAATTAGTTTTCCTCCTTTTACATTCCATTCCATTCCATTTCATTTCATTACCAGTAAAATTTATACAAATCTATCCACTGCCAGTGTGCGATACGTGTATCATGAAGCTGTGCGAACCTGCAGCTGATTTGCTGTGTATGGGTGGACCCTGGTGCTGAGATCTGGCAGAGCTGGGCTCCAGTGCTGTAATGACATTCTTGACCTTTCCTTCTTACACACGGCCCTGTAGCCAGTTACCCGTCTTTACAAGGTCTCAAAATAAACTTATTTGGTAAAGAGGCAAGACCAAAACATGCACGGTTGGACTCGATGATCTTAGAGGTCTTTTCCAACCTTAATGATTCTATGATTCTATGCAGACTATGCTTTTTTAGTTAACTCTTGTACTAGCTTACCAAACTATTATCTGATGCCAGAAGATGATGTGGTTTGTGCTAAAGGTTTCTTTTTCAGTAATGTGAAGATACACTGAAGACAAAACACAGCTTTCGACTACCATAGCTTTCTCCAGGCTGGGTTGCAGAGGAAAACTCTACCATAACAAAGAGCCTCCCAAGCCGGCATGATCCCTGTTGGGGCCCCGTGATGAACGACTGGCTCTGGAATTCTTCTGTGGCCTCTCAGCACAAGCAGGAGCCGTTCTTGTCAAGTCTTCTCTTTCCTTGTGTATCAGCTGATTCTCTGCCTTTCTCAGCCCCTGAAAATGGGGGCCCATCATACTGAGAAGATTTGGGGAATCTATTAGAAAGAAGTATTCTGGGGGAAAAAAGTCACATCAGGAAACTGTTTTTCCTGTTGTTTTTGAACAACCTGCAATCGTTGTAAAGATTCAGATTTACACAGGCACAGCTGAATGCAAAGCGGGCAACCTGTGCTCTGGGCACGCGGAAGTAGGCAAAACACACTCTAAGGTCAACCGTAGTGCCACGGGCAGGGCTTTAGATATGCAGGAGGCTTTTCTGCCAGGGAGTCTGAAACGGAGCACCCCGATTTTAAGGAGGAGATCGACCGCTTTTTACCCGAGTAAAAGCAAGAGCCACGCAGAAGCACTAGTGAAGACCAAGGCACCTTCGCACTTGGGCCGCCACGGGCTTCCCGGCTGGAGTCCAAATCCTGACCAACGCAAATCCACTCCCGCTGGCTGCTTCAGCAATGCCACGTTTCCTTCAGGAAAGCCCAGGGCAAGCCCGGACGGCACTTCCGACGGCTGCCGCCCCGCTGCCCGCCCGGCAGGCAGCACCCCTCGGCACCGAGCCTTGAGGTGACCGCGGGCCCCGCCCCGGCACGCGCCCCCTCCATCCCAACGGTCCGCCAACGGCTCCCCGGCGGTCGCCGCCGCGGGCCGGCAGGGGGCGGCAGAGACCGGGGAGCGGCGGCGCAGGAGACGGGGCGGCGGCGGCAGCGGCAGCCCGTGGCTCGGAGCAGGGCCGCCACCGCCGGGGCCTGCAGGGCCCCGCAGCCGGCGAGGGGTGCTGCCCCTCGCACCTCCTCGGCACAGCTGCAGGCTGGCAGGAGCGGGAGGGCGCCGGGAGCCGTCCCACCCAGTGACCAGCCAGTGCGTTTTAAGCCGCTCAGCACTTGCAGGGGTCAGCGAAGTGGCAGGTCATGACAGACTCCTGCCGTACTGCGTGGAAACGGGAGGGTCCCTGACGGTGGGAGACTACAGACCCACGCAGAATACAGGTACGGCGAGTGCGACTCCAGCAGTCTGCACACAGCAGCTTAGCCAGGGCTCTACAGCCTTCACGCTCTGCTAGCAACCGCAAGGGCAGGCAGCATCAGTTAGTGACCGTTCAGAGTCTGGGCAAGTGGCTGCAGACGGGAGACACAAAGCTCTGGCAGGAATCTGAAATTAGAGACGTGGTACTGTGTGCATCCAGCGATCTACAGTGGGCACTGCTGAGAAAATCAGTACTATCAAAAGGACGGTGGCCGAGTTAAAGCTTTGTGGGACAGCACGTACCACATCATCTCCCGGGAAGGCAGTTCCCACATACCTCTGGCAAGGAATATATTTCACCAAGTTAGCAAAATTCCCTCTGAGCAGAAACTCAGAAGTACCTGTTGATTAGTGGTGGTAGAAGTGGCTGGAGAACAGCAGCAACCAGAGCTGGTGCCTACCGCCCCAGGGAGGAGACATGCTGGTGCCACCCACACTGGTGTGATGCTAGGAGCTTGCCTCAGGCCCGGCTGGGAGACAACTAGAAAATTAGTGGGAGTAAGGTACATTTGGAGCCATTCCAGTATAGTCTGTGATACACAATTCAAAACATATAATATACTTTGAAACACAGACCTCAGAATTGATGTGTTAATTCCATAGGGGCAGGAGGATTATGGATCGGACCAAACCACCACCAGACTCCCAGTGACTGCACTGGGCTTTGGAGCAGGCTCGGCGTGAGGTCGAGATCACCTAGAAGTCATGGAGTGACATCGTTCTCTCCGACACTGCATGAACTCATTTTGACACCTGAAATGGAACAGATCACTGACTATTTTTAACCCATAGTAAGCCAATAAGAAAAAAAAAATCAATAAAACAACAGCAGGCGCATTGGTATATGGCAGAAGGAGCTGAACAATGCAGAGCAGAGTGAGGTGGGACGAACGTGCCAGGTCAAACAGAGTGGAAGGAAGGAAGGGGGAAATCCTTCCCCCCAATACAATACCTGTTAGGAAGGAGATCCTGTTACTTCACTGTGGGTCTAAATCTTAACTCAACCAGTGTGAGTTGTTCAAATTAGAAGGAGCTCTAATGATAGAAAAGACTGCAGAAAAATTACTTCTACACAAAACAGGGTGGTAACTGAGGTACTGATGGAACGTGAAATAAGAAAATCAGAAACCTTTTCTTTCCAGGAGGGAGGATGGTAAGTTACATTGTCACATTTTGTCGCTAAATAGAGATGTATTTGGGCAAATCCAACTGGAAAGGTCAAATAAGTCATGCAAAAGCAGTTAAACAACAGTACATACACCCCACTCAGCAAAAGATCGTAGTCTGAATTCCCAAGGAGTAATGTTATTAGCAATACCCCTTTCTCTCCCAGTTTTTTTCCTTTTTCTTTGTGGACCCTTCACTTTTCTCTTATGATTATAACCACAATCACAGAAACAATGTCATTGTGCTGAGCGGACAGCAAACTGTTTGTTCCCTGAACGGCCATCTCTTTCACACACAAGTCCTCTAAGCTCTGTCACATTGCTCTTATACCGCCAAATCTCTAACCTCAGCCTCCCCTGCTGTATCATGAGACAAGCCCAGAGTGGGGCACGCTGCTAAGTACAGACAGGTAAGGGAAGCAGGAGGAGTTTCTCAGAACAGAAGGATAAGGCAGAATAGCAACCATGCTCTGCCCCACTTGATCACTGTTGCTCCCTGCTACTGTATCTCTAGAGAGCTTTCCACCAGCTTAAGGAAATTAAAGAGGACTCAAACTTTACAGTGCTTTAAGATTGGCCATAGTCCTGCAGATTTATACTATACAGAACAAATGAGATCCTGCTAAGTACTGACTATCAGTAAAGTCTTAGCTAAAAACTAGGACTACCTATGAAGTTCTCAGGCACTTGATCCCCAAAAATACACTGAATGAGCACAGAAGACCAGGGTTTCAAGTACCAGGCTGCAATTATTTGGTCTACAATAGATGTCACCTCAACAAACACTGAGTCTTGAGACTTTGCAGAGCAGAGCAGCAGAGTCACCACCAAAAAAAGTATTTTTGCTCAATTACTCCTGATGGGAACTAACAAGGAATGAAAACAAATAATAACATCTTTTCTTTCAGTGGTCTGCTGGTGGGCCATACTTTTTATGGACAAAAATAAGGCTCCTGCTCCATGACTGTCCCATCACATATCCTCTACTCTCCACCACTTATGACTGCCACTCCCTGTGCGCTGCCTTCCCACATTTTCTTACTTCTTGCCTCATGCTACATACCAAGATCCTCATGCTTCTCACTACTCCTAATATTCCAAGCCAGGAATCCTTTCCTCCCAAAATTCATACTGCCCACATTACTCCCAGCCCATTTTGCTCTTTCCTCTCCCAAACACCCTGGCCCACTCATGCCCTGCATTCCCACCTGGAAACGCAGGTCCTAGCATTGTCTTAGACACTGCAGACCATGGAAGCTGTAAACTGCTGCTTCGCGTGAGAACAAATTAGTGCATGTCAGCTGCTCTTCAGTAATAGGAGGTGGCTAACCTTTCTGTGACAGGGGTATAACCTCGGGATTGCCACAACACACCACACGGATAGATACTATTACACAGCTGGTTTTAAAATTTGTCATAGCTGCAATTTTGTCTATTTTCAGTAGATATAAAATGTTGAAGAAATCTCATTTCTTAGCAAAACTGAAATTGTAAGAAGCAACACCATACATGCATACTTATAATACAATTTTCACCTTGACTACAGCATATCAAAACTGTCGGTGGGACTTAATCACTTCAGCATTCTCCAACCCAGTGGGAATTGGGAGCGTTCACCAGCCCAAACACACGGTTACAAGATCAGCTCTTTGACAGGAAAATGCTGCAATCACGTGGGCAGGATCTCAAAGAATGCTCCCTTCAAACAGTGGAGAACTTCTCTCTCAAGGAGTGAAACTTTGGTGAAGGGGAAATGATTAAGGAGGTTTCTGGGTTTGAGATTAGCTTCTTGCCTCCACTGTGTCCCTCAGTCCTATGGAGACAGTCACTAAATCTGCATCAACTTTCCAGTTCCTGTAGTCTGTAAATCAGCCAGAACTCCCCTTGACCTTGGTGGGAGGTTTGCATGATTAAAGCCAGCAGAAGAGAGACAGGAATGAAAAATCACATACAAGAGCCTTTCTTTTCTTTTTCTTTATTTTCTTTTTTTGAAGAAAAAAAGTATTTCTAGCAATGAGAAATCTTTTCTGCTCCTAAGGGCAAACTTTGAAAGCGAAATAACTGTTCCATGCATATATCCTATTATTTGTTAACAGGTTTCACACAAGTAACTTGCTCAAAACACTTTGAAAACATTTCCTTTAATATAGGAACACAGGAGACAGATTAAAAGCATGCAAGTCTCCTGCTGAATGCCAGAGGCTCTGGAACACTGAACTCAGCACTTTGTAAAATTATCTCCCTTCAAAAGAATTTTCTACTGTACTGATTGAAAAGGAAAAGAGAGGCAGGAGCCAAATAATGCTAGAGAGAATTCAAGTCAATTCCATTACGCATCCATATTCATCCTGCATCCTGCGCACACCACCCTCCACTCATCAAACAAACTCGGGTTTCAAACACAGCCAGCCACACCTGGCTGCAGGCTGGACAACCACAGCATATCAGCCACGGAAGATGCCAGAGCATTGTGGAAATAGGCCACTAAAGGACCACAGAGCCCGAAGAAATAGTTGTGGGAGTCACTGCCTCGTCGTTGGTTGGCCCACACCAGCTTGTCATGGCCAGTAGTGGTGCAGTGACAGCAGCAGTAGGGAAGGTGATGGCACCTCTGGCTTCAGGGCACAAAGCTGACCCTCTGTGCCCTGGGCTGGGGCTGCCAACTCAACACCCCCCAACTGAGACAAGTCCACCACTAAAAAGCTGGCTTTCAAAGGCACAAGTGAGACTTAGAAGTCCAGAGCCAGTGCACTTTCAAACTTGCCTGGTCTATTTCTGCATCCTCATTCTCTCTCTGTAAAACAGAAGAGTAGTTGCTCTCTTCCTCCAGCATACCTTCAGCTAGTCCCACTCCTAAAGGGTATACATCTCTAACTATGTGCCTACACAGTAACCAGCCTGACAGGACCCTGGCCCTGACTGTGGCCTTTCTAGAGCTCTATTTACCTGAAGGCCTCCAACCTGCCATTTGGAAACCACAATTAGCCCTATGAATAAAGAAAACTATATATAAACAAAAAGTTTGGGGAAATTACTCAACAAATTCTGCACTCAGGTTTCATTTCAATCCTTGGATTAGAAGTTTTCATACAAACCCACTTTCATTAAAGATGGTGAGAGCTTTGTGGATATCTAGACATTTCTATCACACTGATTATTGTTATACCAGGGCACTGAGCTGCAGGTAGGCTCCACTTCTCAGGATTTACTCTGGTGTGTTTTAAGAACCCCACTGCCAAACACCCCGATGGAGGATTTCAGCTTCCTTTCAACTTATAGGCAAAAGGCTTCATATCACTGACTTGGGCTGCAGTATGAGTAAGCATGTATTCTAATAAGGGAAAGATGAGACCTGAATTTGTCCTAGGCTATGAAGATTGGAGGATTGTGCCATATAGCTCTGAGCATCTCCAGCTTCCCTTGAAGCCTGTGGCAGCAACCCAAGATCTCTCTGGATCAAGCCTTCACTCATTCAGAAGGTAATTCGTGTAGGATTTTCAGTAGGGTCTATTTTTCACTCCTGACACTGCTTCTATGCTATTAACGTTAGGGTTTCTGCCAAATATGTGAGGCTTCCCTTTCTGTCCTCTTTTTCTCCTTTCTTTTTTTTTTTTTTTTTTAAAAAACCCACAGTGACAGGTTCAGTTTTCCTTTTTTTTTTTTTTTTTAAACTGATTGGTTTGCTTTGTTATTTTTATATAGCACCTTTCATAGTCCAGAGTAGGAGTGGTTCAGCGGAGCTAGATCATGCATAGCATCAGTCAAGAAGGATGTTAGGAGACTGGATACCCAAAGCACAGAGCTATAAGCAGTAAGCAACTTGACAAGTCTGAGGCTGTATCTATGAGTAGTACATTGAATACTGACAAGTTCCTTAGGAAAAACAGACCTCAAGCTGTCAAGAGTGGTAAAACTCTAAGATGGAGAAAAGTCAAGTCACTTAACTTTTCATGCTCAAAGGTTGTCTTTCCTTCCTTGTACCTGTGTTAAGAAACACTGCCAAAACGAATGACTGATGCTGGTACAAGCAGGGTAGAAATGAAATGGAGGAATAAAAGACTGAAAAGAATACAGGACTTGTCATAACAACGTGGGATTTAAAATCTGTAGTTACGATTTTTTTTCAGTTCAATTAATACCAGTTTATACAGTGCCTTCTACTTAAAAACAAGTAGTTGACAAAGTTTTAGAGTTAAAAGTGCATTTTATCATGATAAATGAAATCAAGTTAAGTTTCTTTGCTAAAACAAAGTACACCGGATTCAAAAGTTCCCACGAATTACAAGAAGAAACTGTAGGTAATAGAAAAGGTGTATGGACCAAATCTTAAGCTCATGTAAGTCATCATAGCTTTAAGAAGTTAATTGACCTTAAGATACTAAAAATCTGATTTATGATGAATATTCCTAGTAGAAATAACAGACTCATTTGTTTTCTGCATATAAAAACCACCCAAATTAACTTTATTTATTATTATATGTACTAATTAGTGAAACATAAGTCTTAAGCCCTCACTAGATTTAAAATATATATGCTCCATTACAATAGCAGCCTTTCCAGTTGGTAAATATTAAATAATTAAAAAATTATGACTCTTCAGTCATTAATAGCCAGTCAACAGGAAACACTGTAAATGTGGCCTGCTGGTGTTATTTTTCCCGCTGAATAGTCAGCTTTTGACAACTGACTTTACAAGCACACAGTAGAAACGCATGCAAGGCATCCAGAGTAATCAGCTGCCACCAGAACCTACACCCACCCCAGAAGCCCCATGAGACTCCCTGAGAATTGTTTATAAAGTAAAGGATAAGACTAGAGGCTCTTTACAATAACAAGAGAATTACAATGCAGCAGCCCACTGCAGCACAAGGAGCTGATGACGAATGGAGTATCATTCTTTCCTGAGAGACAAGCAAATGAGGCAGATAGAATCTCCCTTTTAATACAGTTGTCAATTTGTAAGCTAACCTGAAAAATCTCTTGTGCAAAAAGCACAGCATTGTACAGAAGGGCAGGCACATTAATAATCAGTCTTTTCACTTGTTGCATGTAATACCTGCATGGTTTTGCGAGGATATAGGCCTTCCAAAAACTTGGTTGCCACTACATGGACTCTAGATACGGTCCCCATTTCTGCCAGGATCATTCGCTGTATTTTACAGTGCTGTGTCAATCCTTGTTTTTATCAATGGTGCTGTCACTTCCTTTAAAACAAAACTCTAGAAACTGCCAGACCCAACTGATTTTCTTGACATCCCCTAAATTTTTCTTTTCTTATTTTCCTTGCACTGCACTTGCTGTCATCTTTCCATTGCTTTCGTTATGATTTAATACTTACGGCTTAGCTAGGGATCATGCCATCTTATTAAGCTGAGGAAAAGGATAAAGCAAAAACATTTTTTTAATAGCGATGTAACAAGTTCTAAACACTTCAGGTGTCTCCTACAATGTTATTTTTCAGGCCTGTGCTGGGCGATCCTGAGGGAAACTGAGCATTTCCTTAGATCACACCATCTTCCTGGGACTCTCAGGAAAGCCATCAAAGAATAACACACCCTATTTCCCTGCTGCACCCAACTCCAGGGCTTTTTCCACATTATTTTAACCTAGGTTCCTTTCTCACATTGTATATCACCACTCAAATTTTTCCACCAGCTTAAGTTGCATCTCATTTTATTTTCTGTCTATGGAACCCATCCAGGACATACCTGCTCGAGGGAAAGAACAGCATCATTGAAATCATCTTGCTTTCTAAAAAGACTTCTGGCCTCTGGACCTAATCCAGCTGCCACTGTTACTGTCAGAATGGAGTCGGGGGCCACATGAATATACACAGTCTATATCCAGCTTCATATTCTCTTTAAGTCCTTTTGCATTATCTTTTGTTGAAATAATTTGTAAAGCATCCTTATTTATTCATCTATGAATTTTATTTACTCACTTGAACTACTTACAAAGGCTTGGTTCAAGTTAGGCTAGTATTATGACGATCTACCAAGAATACAAAAGAAAAATGTTTCGAAATGGATCAAAGATACAAATGTCTTGAGGTAATAATACAAAAGTTCAGAAGTAAGGCTTTGGGAATGTTTTCTGTAAAGAGTTAGAAAGATCACAACTGGACAGAATGAGGCTGGAGAATGTAATAATCTCACAGTCTTAATTCAGTAAGGATTTCATTACACTTAAAAAGTAAATTACACTTCTTACATATAGATTCATAGCTATGTATTTAAACCCTTATCTGAATATAAGTCTGCGCTATAAAAGCAGAAACCAACTATTGACCCTACAAACAGAACAGGTAAAACGGATTGCCTGTTAAGTACGTTTATAGGACAGATTTCAAAATCAAACAATTTCATGGTAATACTGGAAATACTGAAAGTCCTGTTCATTCCAGCACTGAGAATTCCTTTGTCCTCATTCCAATCTAACAAAACATCTTACTGCAATAATACATCCCGATTTTATCATTTCTCACTTCAGGGTGGTTTCTGACACTTTTAGAAAGCTCCTTACAATGTATTTCACTGGAGAAAAGGATGTCACTAAATCTAAACACAAAAGAGATCCATAGACAATATATAGACAATGCCTACGTTTGCACACAAAACTTTTGATTCTTACAAATTTCTGAGCGAATGTGTTTGTAGGGTGGCAGAATGAGAATACAGGCTTCATAGTCACAGACAGGAATGTACGTCACTAACTGTTCTCCAGCTCAAATAATATATAATTAAATTCAAACTCTCTTTGTACCTGCAAGAATTGCCTTACAGAAATGTAGTGCATACAGTGTACCTGTGAGCACATGCGAGTCGGACATGCTTGCCAAAACGCAATGCCAAGGTTGATTTGGGGCCTCTTTCTTCGTGGCAGTTATGTTGAGGAACCATATTACTCACATGAAAAGAGATGTTTGCTTCATGCCTAACTAACGTTTCCAACTATCAGCACTCTAGGGCCAGCTCCCAGCAAAACCTGTCAAGAGTTTTGTCATTGATCCCAGCAGACAGAGAGCAGCTCCTCTACCTGGCCTGTACAGAAAAAACAACAGGAGAACTTTTCACTAATAGTCACCCCCATTAAGGCCAGAAACCTCAAGTCCCTTCCATACATATAAAACTGACCTGCAAAAGAGGTCATCTGAGTGCCTATATGGGGAACTCTGTATCATCTGTGTTACCGAGGCCACAGTGCTTACTTACTCAGAGAGAAGGTATATTCTAATGGATATTCACAAGTTAGTAGGGAAAAAAAATCAGCAAGAGTGTTTTGGCCCTAAAGTAGTTAAAAGCCTTCCTGATAAATCTCAATAAGATAATGAATGACCTAGTATATCTGTTTCGAGCTTAATGGTCAAAACTGAAGAAACAATCACCGTGAGAGCCTCAAGCATTTTCTCAAGGGATGAGAGAACTGTTTAATGTAAAAGCAAAGAAGCAACAAGTGCTAAATAATTAAAATTGTCATATTTGTACTGAGGATGTCTGCTGAGGAAAGGAATGTCACTGTACCTAATTCTTGATTCTTTTTTTGATCAATGAAGACTAAGTATTCAAGCTAAGACTAAGCTATTAGAGCAGTACTAAACCATTTTCAAATACATTTAACATTTTTTGGAGACGGAAGGTTATAGCTATCATTGGAGTCTGATCTTTCTCGTATTCTCCCCCGAAGCAGACTAGTGCATCTCCACTGACTTACTTAGAATCAAAGCTTTGTATATCTGTAATGCACGTTATAAGGAAAAAAAGATGTTTTCTGCTCTTTCAATTACTTTTGGTCTTCTTCATTTATGCTAAATAGCATTCAGTAAGCAAAGAAAATCTGAAACATAAAGTGTAAAGGGAGAGGGATTCTTTTCCATCCTAAGAGTCATAGGCACAAACAAAAACAAATTGTTAAAGATCCGGTTCAAAGATGAGAAGTTGGAAATCAGTGTTCTTCGTACTGATCTTTGCTGTGCCCCTAACCTGCTGCATGACATTGGTTAAGCCTTCAAGGCAGGGATAGTCTCTTCCCATGCATTTACATTACATCTAGCACATCAAGACTTCCAGGCTGTACTGTAATATAAATATACGTCATCATAATTTTCTTTAATGGTAGTCTATAGACATACCTGCATTTTCAAAGCACTGCAGAGGGATTTACCCATGCAGCCCCCACTGATTTCACTGGAAGAGAGTTTCCTCCTGACATCCCATTTGTAGTTTGGGTGTGCGCACATTAAAAAAGTTGTTGGATAAAGGAGTCAAAGCAGTATAACCCAGCATTGGCAGCTATTATTCAAACAGACCACACCACAGTCTTCTCAAATGGATCACACAAGCATATAAGTATCACCAGTGATGCGAAGCAAAGAATTACTCCAGATTGCATATGCCAACTGTACTGGTTGGATAGGGGGCATTCAGAAGCAAGACAGCACACATCAGATGCAAGAAACTGAAGGAAGCAGATCAAGAGGTCATTACTCTTCTTACAAGTCATCTTTATCAAAAGTGCCAGTTCCTTCAGTGGCTTCAACCGAAAACCTGAAAGTAAGCAGCTTTCCCTCATGTCTAAAGCAGTTCAGATACAAACTGAACAACCTACTTTCAAATGAAAGTCTATGTCTACAAACTGTTTTGACTAAAGTCTGAATACTCCTGCTAATAGATAGTTTTTCAAAAGCTTCATTTTATGCATGCTAACTAGGGATCATTTGGTTATTCACAACATGATTTGGTTATTCAGCTTTATACTTTCAGGAAAAACTAGGTACAAAAGAAAAAAGCATCCGTGAGAGAGTGACCTGTAAGCTCAATACCCCTTCCACTATTCATGTATCTGTAAAGGTAAGCAAGCATTGCAGAAGTCTGTAATATTAACAGTCAAATTATGTCCTAGGATTTCATCAGTGTTTGTTGAGGGAAAATGTTAGAAAGCAACAAATATAAGGGATCAACAGCTAAACCTCACAAAATAAGATTAACAGGAGCATAGGAAGAGGAGCCGGGAAAGCAGCACTGCTGTTCAGCATCACAACAAAGAATAACTTCTCCAGACAGTGATGGCTCAATAGATTACCAGTTGCAGCCTGCCTTTACTCATCTCACTTAGACTGTATTCTTTTGAACTGTAACCTCAGGAAAAATAAGTAAATTGTCCTGAGAGTGATCTAAAAAGTAAAAGCAACTTCACTGTGGAAAAAAAGAAAAATACCCTGAGTTCGAATCCCTACACTTTTTCCATTTAAACGTTTTTGAAAGAAATTAATTCTGTGTCTCAAATACAGCTTTCTAAGACTTCCTCCACTTTCCTGCTATATGAATTATGTAAGCAGGAAATACATTTTTATTTATTTGTTTTAGATTCAAAGTATTCAAGATAAAGTCTTGCATCATTTTATTTATTAAAAGCATCAGGGCGACAATTTCATTCTGGTAGCCTAGCTCAAAAAAAAAAAAAAAGAATAAAAAAAGAAACAGACACCTCACTATCCAACCGTATAATGGGAAATGCTGTTCTTATCACAAAAGACTTGGTAATTTACTTGCACGCCTCAACAAAAAGGAAGGAAGAGAAAGAACTTCATGTGAAATGCCAGAATACAGCTGATTTCCCATCACTCGGCCTTGTAATTCTTCTGCAGCAGGTAAAAATAAACTAGTCTATACCTGGGCTTGGAGTTTTCAATACAGCCTAAAATATTAAGCTCATAAATCTCATTTTGGAAGTTAGGCAGCTATTAAGAGTATCATCAACCTTGTATTTTCGCAATTAATGAAACAAATCAAAGAAATACATGCCACGCAGTGATGTTCTGGATAGCATTCTCAAGGAAGTTTGCATTCAGAAGCAGAGCCTGCTGACAGCTATGCATTGATACAGCAGTATAGAAACAGCCTCTGGATTACAGAAGATCATGTTTATTACATTTTAAGCTTTAAATTGTGCAATATATTTGTTTCAGAAATTACAGAAGACCTCATATATCACTGCTCTGTGGGGAAGGGAGTGAAGAGAGGAACAACTGTCCTTCCCTCCAAATTGATATTTTAATGACACAGCCCCTCTGCACGTCACCATTGAGGCTTGCAGGTCTGCAGGCACAATCAATTGAAGGAGGAGATTTGCTTTCTGAAGTAGGCTGTAATGCCACTGCCTCCTATTGCCTCACCAGAGATACAGAACATATCGTCTGCTGAGTCTGCACTTTCATTTTATCACCCTCTGTAGTTGTTGAACTAATGCATACTTCCTCATCTCCCTTTCTCATGGAATAATTAGAAGAAGGAGAGGAAGGAGGCACAGCACTAGGCAGTCAAGTTCAGTGACTAATGGCACTGGAGTGAAGGAACACGATTTGCTTCGTGACACTGCTACTGCCTTGCTATATAACCTTAGGCGAGGCACTTGACTCCTTTATGCCCTAGCATTCTTATCTGTAAAAACAAGGTAATAATACTACCTTCCTCTACAGGATGCTTTGGAGGAAAGGCAAAGGGTTGCATGCATTCAGTTGCCTTTTGGGATTCAGCACGGCAGGGCCCAACTTTGCTTCAGATAGATGCTATGTGCTTAAGCTCTCAAACTTTCAAAGCTTTGGTGACAGTTTCCTGAGTCTGCAGACAGCCTGAACCAAGATTCCTGAGGGCTAAACTTGTGATCTAACAATGTAAATTTCTAATGCCAGCTTTTTAACGGATTATATACATACTCATCTGATAGGCTTATCCTACCAAACTCAAGTATTTGTCTCCTTAATCTTAATCTTACTGCCTCCAACCAAACTGCCAACATCTTCGTTCTCTCTCTGGCAATGCTGCCTTGGGGGCTCCACTGGTGAGGCAGAGCTAGTTTTCCATACACAGAGATGTGGTCAAGGAAAGATGGAACGATCACCTTCCAATTTCATCGCACAAAGCCAGGCTTGGTTGCTGGATAGATACAGGCAGTCAGACAAGTTGGAGCAGCTTGACCTGTGGGGAGCATAAGATGTCTCTTCACATCACACCCTGCTCTTCCTGTATTGTTCTTTGCCAGAACAAAGTAGGTACAGACATTCCCATAGGAATGTCATGTAAAATGAGATCAAAACTAAATGGGAAAGGCAAGGAACCACCAGTAAAGGAGTCAGACAATTTCTCACTGCCTCATTAACCCTTTGGCTGCACCTGATTCTGCAGAAGACGACAAGGAGTTTCCAAGTTTCTGCCAGCCTGATGAGAGCAACAAGGCTTTGCTTTTCTTACTCTCCTGGAGGTTTTTTATCTTGGGCCTTTCAGAGGCAAAGATGAATCGTACATGCCATTCCTGTTCAACACCCTATCATTCTGGGGCAGTGTGAGCTGTCAGGTTTGTCCCAGAGTCCTTACGACCCCTTTTGTCAAGGCCATTTTATCCTCTTACAGGACTGCCATTGCTGGGTCCACCTTCCTCTGCCCTGGAGTGAATGATGCTTTTAGGCATAATCTATGCACTGAACAAAAAGACTGCGCATCTCAGGAATAACCTTCCATCAGCAAACACTTCCCTTTATACAAAGAAAGCATAGCGATCTAGCACTTCTGACACATCATGAGAGCAAAATGACTTTAGCAGTGACAGACCTTACCATTGGACAGGAATATGCAACTTTAACATAAGGCGGCTGGGGTCAGGAAGCAAATTCAGCCTCTTACCAGCACCCCTATCTTGCGTGCCCTTATTGCAACATGCAGTGACCACCTCGGTTTGAAATTGTTTAACCTGCAATAATACAGGAAAGGGATGTTACAGCAGGCACATGATCCGCGTGATCTTCAGCTCCAGGAATGCTGGCATTCGGGGGTCCCTCAGCCCACTTCCTTACTGGACAGGAGGCTGCATGGAAGAAACCACCATTGTAATTAGCTGCCTTACGCAGCCAGAGCAGAAGGCAGGCTGTTTTCCCCAGGACTATTCCTTCCAGGTAAATACAGGAAGAGCTAGCACAGCAGCTGCCCACACTGAGCCTGTGTACTTTAGGGGAAAGGAGGACATTAGGCTGCAGAATTGTTAACTCGCTATTTTGTGTGCCCTACAGTAGTTAGGCTACAATACCATAACTCCGTTCTGCTTGACTGACTGGGACACGAACCTTATTCACGCGAAAATGCTCTCCACACGGCTCTGAAAATCCCCCAGAAGGTACAGATCAGCCTTCAGGTTTTAGAGTTTACCCCCTTTACCCATGGTAGTACTTTTTTAGCCATGTAGAAAAGCATAGGTCCATGAACCCCCGCGATGCAATCGCACCATGAAAATCAGTGCCACAACCCCACGTTTTATTACCATTTTTTACATCTCCTCATTTTAATCCGCACTCGGAGACCGATCCTGTTCCCATCAAAGTACACAGCAAGCTCCCATTAAAATCTGGCTCAGCTAGTATTTTAATAACACTTAGACATTCCCGTCCTTTGCATATTTCATCTGCGAAGTGCTTTACAAACACGAATTTCCTAATTACAGGCGGATGATTTACTAAAACTGGAAATTCCTCACTAGTTCTGGCTTTCGCTTTGAAGCTCCTCAGCAGTTTGGAGGATCCCTCGACGCCGCTCCTTCGCAGCAGAGGCAGGGCACAGCGCAAGACGCAGAGACGACGGCGACCTGCCCTGAAGTTTCCGCGCCGGCGGACTTCGGCGCGGAGTGCCGGGGCGGCGCTGCCCGCGGGCCGGCGGCCGCCGCCGGGGCGTGAGCCGCGGGGGGCGCCCACGTGGTGGGAGAGGAAAACCCGGCGGCAGCGGCGGCGGGAGCCGGCAGAGCGCGGCGGCGGGAGGGAGCCGCGCCGGGCTCCGCGCCGCACCGGGCCGGGCCCCTCCCGGCGGACCGCCGCACCGGGCAGGAAGGGGTGGAGCGGCCGGCGGAGCGCACGGGCGGGGTGCCGCGGGCGGGGAGGCATCCCGGCCATGCTGAAGCCGGGCGGGCGGGCGGCGCCGCGCTTCCCCTGAGCGCTCCGTATGGAGCGGCTGCCCGGCCAGCCCTGAGCCGGCGGCCCCGGCCGCCCGCCCGCAACCGCCCCCGATGGAGCCCGAGGAGCGGAAGATCTCGGTGTGGATCTGCCAGGAGGAGAAGCTGATCTCCGGGCTCTCCCGGCGGACCACCTGTTCGGACGTGGTGCGGGTGCTGCTGGAGGACAGCCACCACCGGCGGCAGCGACCGGCGCTGCCCGAGCCCGGCGGCGGGATGCTGTCGGGGCCGCCGCACTCCTACTGCATCGTGGAGAAGTGGCGCGGCTTCGAGCGCATCCTGCCCAACAAGACGAAGATCCTGCGGCTCTGGGTGGCGTGGGGGGACGAGCAGGAAAACGTGCGCTTCGTGCTGGTGCGCAGCGAGGCCTCGCTGCCCAACGCGGGCCCGCGCAGCGCCGAGGCGCGGGTGGTGCTCAGCAAGGAGCGCCCCGGCCACGGCCTGGGGGCGGCCCGCGCCAGCCTGGCGCTCACGCAGGAGCGGCAGCGGCGGGTGGTGAGGAAAGCCTTCCGCAAGCTGGCCAAGATCAACAAGAAGCGGCAGCAGCCGCTGACCCGGGAGGCCTCGTCGGCGGAGAGGATGGAGACGCTGGTGCACCTGGTGCTCTCGCAGGACCACACCATCCGGCAGCAGATCCAGCGGCTCCGCGAGCTAGACCGGGAGATCGACAGGTACGAGGCCAAGATCCACCTGGACCGCATGAAGCGGCACGGCGTCAACTACGTGCAGGACACCTACCTGGTGGGGGCCGGCGGCGGGGAGCCGGAGCCCGGCCGGGAGCCGTGCGGGGCGGCCCAGCCCGCCGCCGGCCGCTCCGAGGAGGACTACGCCAGGAAGTGCGAGGAGGTGCTGCAGCTGCAGGAGCAGCGGGCGCAGCAGGAGGAGCTGCTGGAGCACCTGGCCGCCGAGATCCAGGAGGAGCTCAACGAGCGCTGGATGAAGCGGCGGCGGGAGGAGCTGGAGCTGGCGGCGGGGCCCGGCCTGGCCGAGACGGACTGCGACACCACGGAGCTGAGCGGCGGCGGGGAGGGCGAGCTGCACCTGGAGCACGAGCGGGTGAAGACCCAGCTGAGCACCAGCCTCTACATCGGCCTCAAGCTAAGCACGGACCTGGAGGCCATCAAAACCGACTTGGACTACTCGCAGCGGGCGTGGGAGGACAAGGAGCGGGAGCTGCAGCGCCTGCTGGAGACGCTGGGCACCCTGGACGTGGCCGAGGCGCCGGCGGAGCCGCGCGGGGCGGCGGGCGGGGGGCGGCCGGCGGCGGGGGGCAGCGCGGCCGGCTGGGTGGAGCAGGCGCGGGCGCTGCGCAAGGACCGCGCCGACAACGACGAGGACTCGGACACGGGGCTGAGCTCCATGCACAGCCAGGACTCGGACTCGGTGCCCGTCTGCGAGTCCCTCGTCTAGCGCCCGCCCGCCCAGCCGGGCCCCGCAGCACCGGGGGTTGAGGGCGGGCTCCGGCCTGGCTCGCAGCGAAACCGGGCACGGCACGGGCGGTGCGGTCTCTGCCCGGTGGCCTCGTCGCCCGCCGGGCAGCGCGGCACAAGCTCGCCGCCGGTGCGGGGCTCGGCGGGAGCTGGACGGGCGGAGCGAGGCCGCGGGGGCAGAGGGTGGTGTAGGACTGCGGGCAGGCGCGGGGTAGGCGAGAAAACTGCCGGTGCAGGAGGCAGTCACACAGAGGAAACCTTTTAATTTTAGCTCTTGAGTTGAAACTTGTTCTAACTAGTCATCCGCGGGCAGCGTTTAGGCTGGTTCGCCGGTACTTTTATCTGAGGAAGAGAAACCCACAGCATGCTTGTGTTTCATTCACGTCTGGGATCGCTCACTCCTTAAATCCTGCCGCCTGCTTCCCTCCGAAGGTTTTCTTGCTGGGCCTTTTAATCCTACAGTTCCCCACGATATCCCCACTGTAGCATAGGCTACTTCGGATAATCTCTTTGCGAGTAAAACGCCAGGACGCAGGCTCCGTAGGGTAAATCAGTTATCTCCTTAACAGTTTCTCAGCATCGCAAAGTCAGATAGTGGGTTATATTGGCTGTCATTTACCAATACACCCGGCTCCTTTACAGGCAAAAAGTCACTGAGACTAGAGCTGCTGGTCATTTAAAAACTACGGAGGAAGAGAGGTGTCAGTACTACTGACACTGGGATCTCCCGGATGCAAGCTTTTGGAAGGTACAGGCAGTTCCTTTTGGCAACAAAAAGGGGTGATAAATCACTACTTTTTTTTTGAAAAAAGAACCAGCTAAATCAAAATATGGATTAACGTGTATTAACTCCGCTCTGTGTAGTACTTTTTCTTATGCATAGGTAAGAGTGCATTGTTTAAAGGCATACTAAGAAATACATTAGTATCAATGTTCATTTGACAGTCGTTGAAAGTAATTAGCAGTGCCTCTATGTACACAGCCTTCAACTACATTTTTTCACTAGGCTAGCTGATATTTGGCTGAGCTTGGTTGTAGATAAACAAACTACAGAATCAGCTTGAGCTACTGTTTTTAATGATACAGTTCGTATCAGGCCAAGAGATACAACGATAAAAGCATGACTCAAGCCCTGCCTGCACTACAGCTTAATCTTTTCAGTTATTCCAATAAAAATAATACAGCACCAGCTGTAACATGCATTTCACTTAACTGCCAAATCTTCCTCTGCAGATTAACTCTTACCGAAAATATATGATCTGCTCTTACAATAAGAGACATTAAGGATTCTTGTATTCCAGAATAATTGCAGAAACAGTTTAAGCAGTGAGAGACCAGAGAATGTTTAGTCAGGTCCGACTGACGGTGTGGACTTTTTAAAACTTCTAAGTTTATTATTTATGTAAGGCTATTTATGAAATTTTTCATTTAACAATAAAGTATAAAAAAGGATATGCCAATAAACCAGTTCTTTATTTTCGATAAAAACCTCGCAGCTTCCTCACCCGAAGGCCGGGTTCCACTCTTTTGGAGTGTTCTTGCTGATAGGAATTCTGTTGGACAACAGAAGAATAGACTCTGCAACCAGGCAGTTTGAAAGCAATCAGAGAAATACTGTCTGTGGATTTGTTGAGGCTGTCCAATTCCCTATATGCTATTATTCTTGATAAATGTTATTCCACTGAATGGGTCTCAGTTATAACAAACTGTGGTGTATTTTAAACACTGATTATATAATTGTTTTTCATATTTTAGTCAACCTTGGAAAATATTTAAGAACCTATTTTTAGAGCTAATAAAACTCGTAAGACTAAATGAGTGTTCCAAATTGAGTGTGATTAAAAAAAAAAATATATATATATATGTATCAGGTCTGGGATTTTGTTGTGTTATCTTGTGGTGTCATTTACCCTCTGGCGAAGTGAGTAGAAAGATATACAAGTCAGACCTCTCCAGGCTGTCTCAGGACAGCATTGTCCCCTCACTTTCTGATGGCACAGGGGACTCCCTCAGGTACAAATAACAGAGCGTGTGTTCCTCAGATCAGTCACTGCAGCGGTGGCACATGTCCAGAGTGAGGAATTTCACCCCACTCTGCAATTAAAAATATTTGTATGGAAGTAGAGCTGAAGAGTAAGTTGGGGGGTGGGCGAGTCACATTGTTGCACTGCATTATATTAACCAGTGCGGATGTAATGGGTGGGTGATGCAAGTATCTGTTGATAGCTTCTCCAGTGACTGATGTAAGCAATAAACCTGAAATTGCTTTACGTAAGTTCTCCCATTAGCCACACCAAGCAAATAAAAAGCAAGCACATTATAGAAATAAGCTGCAACAGGCCGTACATCATTATGCTATTGATATATGGTATGCTATACTGTCAGGTATTTTGTAAAGCGTGAGGTGAAGGAAGCCAGGAAATTCAAAGTTGTAAAGCAAAGTTTGCCTACTCATCCTCAGCTAAGAAAAGCCTTAAAACCAGGACAAAACTACTTTTGCTCTAGGTCGCTGAGGGTCACACTTGTAGGGCACCATGCAATGCTTGCTCTTGGCCCGTCAGTACCCCAGATAATGGTGCAGTAGATCGTGACCCTCCTGATCTGCTGGCCCCTGTCCCATGAGGACAGGGGTGAGAACGCTGCAGGTGGCACTGTAGTTTCAACATTTTGGTGGGAGCTGCAGTGACTTCCTACGAACACATATTTGAATGTGGTCCCATACTGTGCAGGTGAAATTGGGTATAGTTATTTGATATTTAAACAGTTACAAACACAATTGCAACAGGCTCAGTTTTTGTTCCTGCACACAGACCAAATTCAAACATCTTCACAAATCCCTCTCTCTCTCAAACCATTATTAAAACATTAGTTTACAAGAAGAGATCACTGTTTGCATTGGACCAGGTACTTCTCCCTTCCCATCCTCTTCTGGACTCGTACATCCTCACTTAGATAAGAGAGACAAGCCACAGGGTGCTTGGCTTTGACAGGGAATTTGGCTCTGGGGTTTTGCGGGGCACATAGCCAAGGGGTTAGGAGAGCCGATTCAGAATCACAGGTAGAAGGGCAGGATTTTTCTCTCCTTACCAGTTCTGAGAGAATGGAAGAGAGCAAGAGCAGCAGGAAAAAACCAACCAACATCATGACAGAAGTCTACCTTCAGGCACCACCAAGAGAGAGGTGAAAGCTCCAACCAATACCTGCATCAATACCTGCTTGCCTTTTTTTTTTTAATATCATTCTCTTCTCTCTTCCAAAGAGAAGTCCAGTCTAATCTTTCCCTCATCCTAAGACCAGACAAGCAGATATAGATAGCCATGAATTAAACGAAAACCTAGCAGCATTATGAATTATTTAAGATGAATCTGTATAGTACCACATTTCTCTCTTTATTCAACACCCTATCTGTTTCTCAAAGCAACCGTCAAGAACCAAGGCTGCCAGGCCTCTCAGACACAGTACCTACAGACGTCAAAGAGAGCTTTGTCTGGGAGACATAGTCAGAGTAGAATCAGGCCTTAGTTTCAGACATCCTTTAAACAAGCATTATCAAGCATTACTACACAAGTCCTGTCTGTTTGCTGCCCTCGACCACATTTTTTCTGACCCTACATGGCACTTCCTTTTGTGCCTATACAAGAGTTTGTGAGACCAGATAGTGAACCAGATCAGAAAAAAATTGATGAGCTTTAATTTAGGCGAGTCCCTGATGTGGCTCAATGTACAGTCACACAAATGCTTCTGCCAATGACAAGGTATGGTGGTAAAAATGAGAAATTGAAGGCACTTGGAAAGGTGGAACTGATTCTTTCAGCAATGGGCACTGTCTTATGCTGACTTGCATGTTGACAAAAGCTTAGTTCAGATTGTAAATATCCCCCCACTCACAGTCTAAAGAGAAGGTTTCCCATGGAAGACTAAGGCTAGAGCTGAAGCTCCATTGACATCAATTACACTCACCCATATCAAACCCAAAATGAGTCAAGTAGTCCAGCTTTTAGCCTTGACCTTGTTTCAGAAACCCACTATCAAGCAATATTATCAGAATGAAGACTCTGTGTCAAATTCAATATATTTCTAGTCCTTAACACATGTAAGAGATCTGCCAGTTTGAGTAAGCGCTTTGTAGGGATATCATTTGATGCCTTAAACAGGGGAGGCAAATACATTTACTGTAATGAACACCACAGACATGCAAAATGAATGACCTATTAATTATTGCCGTTTATTCTAAAGCAGCACACAGCCAGCCAAATCACAGTCTAGTTGATTTACAGCGACAGATCCTTTTCCAAAGAACCCAGTCTTTGTTTCAGACAAGTTATAGTCAAAGGAGGGAAGCAAGTAAGTGGATGTGAGCGAAGGAAAACATGTCATCAAGCTTTAATACTGACTGCTTGCGTGAAACACATTTTCTAGGTTTACCTTAAAAATAGTCTGTGTGCCTATATCTGGAGAGACATGCACGTAGACCTTCCCCCCTCCCAAATTCTACACTACTTTGGACTTTCCCCCCACCCCTTTCATTTGAACTGAGCTGCAACTGTAGCTCAATACATGAAAAGAGCAGCACAGGCCTTGAAATAAAATAACAGGTCTGGTGAGCTATGCTGGTTACCGAGTTGAAATACAAGCCATTGCAGATTGTTGGAAGCAGTTGTCCTTTGAAGTCATTTGATATTATTGCTCCTGAGCTGGCATACAAAGTTTAAAAAAAAATGAGCATCGCAAAGTGCACGGAGTCTACACAGATGTTACTTCTTTTCTACAAACTCACATTGCTAAATGAACTCAGAAGCTTAACAGAAAGGGAAAATTTAATAAACTCAAAGCAAAATTGGGCTCTACATACAAATTAGCCAAATATCTTCAAGCAGATTTGTCAAATAGTATTTTAAAAAACACTGCTTACATAATTTAATACATTACTTGCGTAAATGCATCAGAGCAGAACCTTCCATGCAGATTGTCACACGCTTTCACGCGCTAACACTACTGAGTTAGCCATTGATTTCTTAGAGTGTACAGTGCTAACGCTACCAGAGCATTAGAATATACCCTTAAAATATAACTTCTGCAGGCTTTACACACTACCTACATATAAGTTTGTTTACACTTCAAGCTTTATTTGGGAAGTCTTATTAAACTTCCTCAGTTTTGAAAGTCTTCCAGAAACCTATTGATGTTCCATGAAAAAAATAGTTTCCTTCCCAATAACTTTTTTCCTTCTTCCCGCCAACCTGCTCCTCCTCTACTCATCAGCATCTGCTCTGAATTTCATGAATAGTCTCGTTAAATTGGTGGGACTCCATGGATTCAGTATTAGGATCCTACTTGGTAAGAAAGCTGAAGAAATAAAGTTTCTATGTCTTTGCAAAAACTCATTATTTTCGTAGTACGGGGCAATCTCAGCAGTATTTTTGTAGTTCTTTATGTAATAACATGTCATACAGAGTAAGAACATACTGTCACCAGCAGTTTTATGCCACTGTTGCCCAATTCCCTTGCCCCTCCTGCCCCCTCCCCCCTTTTTTTTCCCCTTTAAACATGTTTCCAAGTTACCTTCTCCTAATTTGAGGTAAGTACTTCTCACACGAGGAGGGAGCACCTCTCCTCAGAGAATATTCTGGGGGAAAACGTTACTGTGGAGCATTGGGGTAGGGAGATACAGTTTGTATTCCTGGTTTGAAGAATAACTTGAGTGATGAGTGGTATCTTATTTCCCTTGGAGCATAAGCTTTTGATGAAGATATTTACAGTGTGATTGTACACCATCTGGCAGAAGGAGGCCTGATCTACTCGAGGCCTTCTAGGTACTGTTATAATGAAAATGTTAAACAATTTCACTCTTCCTGCCTCAGTTCCCCTAATGTTGAAGTGCGTGTGCTTCCCTTTTCTAAATGGTTTCAAATAATCTTTCCCATTTAATGGCTCAGCGAAACCACTGCAGGGTGACCTCAGAACACAATCCTGCTAAGTCAGTCTTGGGATTTTATAGAGTTTACCAAGGGGAAAAAAAAAAACAACTACCCAACAAGAACAAAAAAAATCTGTGACTCATAGAAAGAACTCTTACATATCTGAAACATACTATCATCAGCTTACTAGCACTGCACTTCACATAGCTTAATTATGTGATTATTTAGACTATTATCTCCAAAAGAAATACTTTTCATCAGTCAAATTGTGCTCATAAGCAGGTCTTTGGAAAATGTGTTAAAAGCCTTTAGGAAAAATATTTAATCCCTGTTTCAATTTAATGTAATCCCCTTGTTTTAATCTCTTACAGTGTATTTTTTTTTTTTACATGTAATCAGGCTATTAGTTTATGCATTTAATTATCAGTGTAGCCTAATAATTTTTTTTCCCTGCCTTCCACTGAATCTCCACTTGATAGACACATCTTAAGAACAGATGAAAAGTGACTGTGGAAATGAAGAGAGACATGGATCACCTTTTGAAAATGTTGGTGCTTGTTCTTCCTACCACTAGCATAGAAGCAAGTTATTTGCTTTCAACTGAAAACTTCTAGCTTTTCTATGTTTCCCTTTCTTTCACAGTTGCTCTTCATTTTCTCACAGTAAGGTCTCTCCATAATTCTACTACAAGCTTCCTTTCGGAGTGACCAGATGCCTCATGAATCACCAGTAGGTTAAAAGCTTAAAGCCAGGATTGTCATCTTTTTTATAATCCTGTCCCTGCACATATTCCATGCCCCCTACTTTCCCTACTTGGTCTCAAAAAATATTACTCTGACCAGATAATAAAGCATCAGGCACTCAAATTTTGCCATCCTTCAAAGGAAGTTACAGCACACACAGCTCCAGGTGCTGTATCCATAACACACAGAACAGTACATACAGCTGCGTGCCATCCACAGAAGTGAGCTGATTAGAAATGTCTTTCCTAGGCTAATACACAAAGAGGCAGGTTTGAAGCCAGTATATTGTAAATTACTTACTCTTAGCCCTGACAGGGGTAACTAATGATCTTCAGCAGGCGATTCCAATGTGAAATAGAATAACCTGATCATCTGATTATTTTGAATTAATTTTTACATATTTACTGACTTCAGGGTATGGATTTTTAAAAACAGTATCCCCTGCTCAGGTGTAGAGTTAGGTAAGAAAACGGCATTCCAGCTTAGAGGGATTTATAAACTAGTTAGGGTAGTAACGGGCACGGACCTTGCTGCTTTCTCTTCTCTTTCTCAGAAATCTTTCCTGCCTCCGCAATGCCTAAATGAATTGGGGACAAGAGTGTGGAAAATGAAACCGTGTCAGAAGAGAACGGAACTGAGCCCAAGAAACACTAACTGGAGAGGAGGCAGCTGAAGGGAACAAACAAGAAAGGACAAAAGCCAGAAAGAAGCCTGGTCGATAGGAAAGTAGCAGGCAGCATGAATCAACCCCTGCATTGTAACAAGGGGGAAAACTCAAGTCTGTGATAACCTCCGCGCATCTTGCTCTTCAAGCTGTTTCACCAAAACCATCCAACAAACAGCAGCCTGGGAGGGGCAGAAGCCCATGCCGCAGTATCTTCACAGCGTATCAACACTGTAGCCGGGTGAACAGGAGGAAAAAGAGACCAGTGAAAATCTTGGGATTTTCCTGAGGTTTTGTTAACTCAGCTCTAAAGGCCAGTGACTGCAGAATTTGCAATAGGCTAGCATGCTGAGAATTTGAGGATGAAATGTCACTCAAGTTGTTTTTTTTCCCTTCACTTTTAACTCGTACTTGGTAAATACAGAGGAATCAGCGTTTCCCTAGATGATACGTAAGTTTATGTCATCAGAGTTTCTCCCCAATACACTCCTTTCCTAGAACATTAAGCCTTAGCTGCTGTTTTATGATCCAGGATGTTGTCATGTTGCTCTAAGTGTTTACCTACATGATTTGCCAAAAACAGTGGCACAAAGTAAACAGGATATTTAGCTTAATTTAATAGGCAAGCTTAAGGTAAAAGCAAATCCAGACCTATTACTCCAGTTTACACAAGCCAGCTTGCAAAGCATGTGCAATGGCATTTCTAACTATGTTTGCAAACTAGTTTGTGTAAAACAAGCCAATTGAGCCAGATTTAAATTTCAGTTGTTTAAAGTCTCTCATCATGTGTCACTGAAGTGATTCACATGTAGATCACTTAATCTATTTAATGAACACAATTACCATGTTTTGACAATATTAATTGGACCTGTACTTACACTCCTCTCTGCATTTCACCTTTATAACCACCTCCATAATTATCAACTCCTATGGCTTTAGTATGCCTAAAGGAATAGTTTGCCTTTATAGAACATATATTTCACTCTTAACTTCTCTCTTGTTGCCCCCTCCCTCCAATATTTTTTCTCACAAAATTTCCAAGCCTTTTTCTTTTGCTCCAGTCATTAGCAATTGGGCTTCATCTTTGCAAATAACAAGGGTGAGAGATACCTGCCTGTTCAGAAGTTGTCTGCTACGCACTTTCAACTCAAGGCTTATAACTGCTAAGTCACAGTCATTTCAGCTGAGTTGCTTTCACACCAGTATTCTGGGATTTCTTTTACTTATAAAACCGAAGAACCGACATTCTCTTAGTTCAAAGACGGGTAACCAGACAACTCGCTTGTGCAAAAGGGCACAAGCTCCACTGTTTTGCCCAGGATATCAGAATCTGCTTGTAAAAGGAGACAAGTTAGAAACCCTGAAGATGCACCCAGTTAATCCAATGATTAATTTGTACAACATTTTCAGCTAGAGCTAAATAATATCATTCTTATTAGTGTTTGTATAACAATAGGACCACACAAGATAGAAAGTTATTATACTGTGCATTTTTAAAAGACACACGACAAGGCAGCCCTTGCTCTGATGAGACCACAGTACAGACAGACAAGCCAGACATCATTGAGATGACAGGCATAGGAGCTGCAGTGACTTGAACTGGGTGTGCAACAGGTTAGTAACAAAGACGGGAACAGAAGCCAACTCTCCCGATTCCCAATCCGTTTTCCTCTCTGCTAGACCCACACTTTCAGCCTGTGATGTGGTACAGACAAAAGACAAGGTATAAATTCATCTCCACCCCTTACTGCCACGGGAGCCGTATACCAGATAACTTGTGGAGGCTTATTCAAGCTATTGAAGAAATACAGGAGGTCAAAGAGTACTAGACTACTACATTTCATAACCACGTTTCTTAATAGTCTCAAGCCTATAATTTTGTACTCTGAGAATTTATGGTTTGAGGAAGATTTTTGATTCATTTACATGTCAGTGGCATAAATAGCTGCTATTTCTATAAACATGTTTCATTCTCTATCTCCTGAATATTTCTTTCTGCAACAAGGAGAACCACACATACTGTAAAGATGTGTCCCTAAGTAAATTTTCCAACTATGTTTTTTCAATATTTTTAGCAATATATACTTAGCAAATCTCATAGTTTTGGGACTCTCAGTAAAAAAAAAAAAAAAAGATGCTTGTGTTTCACTCAGGGCCTCAGCTCTATCATTCGTCTTTTTCTCTATATACTGCTGTTACATATTCATGTTACACACTACTGAAAATCATGAGCCTGGAAAGTTATCTCAGATTTGTTGATCATGGAAGTCCAAACTTCGTCATTAGCTCAAGTGACACCAACAAATTTTCAGTAGGTCCATGGAAACACAAACAGAAGTTTGGCCTAACATTTGAGATACCTATCACAGGATATCAGAAATTGGGATACTCATTGTTTATCAAAACAGCCAAATCAGTGCACTAAAACATGCCTCAATGAAAAGCAAATTAATTTTCACATGATGTGCAGTGGAGGACTGAGTTGGTTAGGAAAGTTCAGACAAGGCTGTTGTATTTTAATTTGCCAATTCAGCAAAAGCAAAACACTCTGAAAACCGACTCTGCCAAAAGTGGTTCACCCAGTGGGCAGGTATCCGAAGCCTGCCCCCCTTCCTCTCAGATGAGCTCTCTAGCTATTGCTGTTCTGCCTGGGATGTGGCTGCCAACATGAAAGTTTCTCCTATTCCATCACCCATACCCAGCAATTTCAGGTGAAGAGGAGTATCGGGATCAGTATCAGTGGCTATGGCACCTAAGAGAAGATGATTTCCTTCAGACAGACTGTTGCCAGTACAGCCATTTGAACTGAGCTCAGGCCTGAGGTTCTCAGCTTTACTTAAAAAAACATCAACGGAGTATTTTTAAGTTACTGAAGGGCACTGCTAGGGAGATCTGTATTGCCACAAGAGGCTTTGTTAGACAAATATTCAATACTAAGAAAGATTGCATCTTTCGCTAGGGCTCAAAAGGAACAACTCCAAATATTTTATCATGTATCTTTTGATCTGTGTAGATGAAAGTCCTAGTTATTATATATTACAAATGAACATTATGGCTGGTTCTGTTGTCTAGGAACCCACTGTGATTAGTGCTCTCAAGTTCCAAACAGTTTGGTCCCTCACCAAAAGCTTGTATGTGGGAAAGTAGCCATGACACACAGTATATGATTAACCCGAAAAATTTCCTTTTTTGTTCAAATCTCTAATGAACAAAATAATATCAGAGACAAGAATAGAAAGTACCAAACCTAGCATCTAAGTCTGCAAGTATTTTAGATATTGAATTATGAGTTTTAATAAGAGCAGGCCCTGAATAATTACTTACTAGATGGAAAAACGCAAATAACAGAAGTCATGAGAAAATGGTGCAATTGGAACTTGCTTTCAACATTTCATATGGTTTTACATATATTTAGTATATGACATGCATATGCCCTTTCCCTGATGCTTTGTGTTTTACATTGTATCTCCTCTTATGGCAGTCAGAGACATTAGCTAAAACAGGCTAGAGTCTTCCAAAATCTTTCTTAAAAATTAACTGCAAGTACAATAAATGTATTTAACTGTTGATTAACTGAACATGGTCATTAATATAACTATACATATTAATCATGATGTAGTCAATTATTGAAGAAAATAACTAAAATCCTGCTCAGTCATGAAAAGATGAGATCACATAATGAAAAAAGGCCCCATTTCTATCCTTTGCTTAAAAATTGACAGGTAGTCAAGACTTCTCTAGAAGTAAAGAAATTCTTTGCATGTTAACGTACACATCAAATTGAAGAAAGAGGCTTCAAAAGTACCTCACAATTTCCAACAAATTCTTCCAATAGCGTAATGTAATGCTTGCAAAAATTCAGAACTCATGTTCATAAGCTACTCGGTTAAACACAAGATGACTAAGGTTGATTTAATTTTTCTTCCTGATCCCATATTTAAAGTATGAATATCATTTAGACATTAGTGGATGAAAAGTATGTCAATGAAGGACAAGTACAAATTCAAATTACTAAGGAGAAAAATTAAGTTAATTTCAGTGTGGAATGTTTGTAAGCAGTGTGTAATCAGTCTTCAGTTTAAGTGACTCTTAATTAAATAATCTATTATTATGTTCACTGGCAAATCGAGCCTAAACATGTACAAGTGCAAAACCTAAAAGATCCAACTACATTCAGCATTCAAATATAAAGAACTTTTAGTACATTAACATCAGCCAAAATGTATTTTTATCTGTGTAGGTTTTGGGTTTGTTTTGGTTTGGGTTTTTTTGGGGTTTTTTTTTTTTTGGTTTTTTGTGTTTTTTTTTTTTTTTTTTTTTTTTTAAAAAAAAAAAACCTTAAGGGTATGAAATGCAGCTGAACAATCCATTGCATGTTTTGCTAGGAGTAATAAGGGTCAAATTCTAGCCCAACGTACAGACATTAAAATTTCCATTACATTCACGAATGTCATACATTCACATCTGAGTGCAGTCTATCCATAAACAAACATAAGCCTACAAGGAGACATTCTCCAATGCTGTTTGAGACATCTGTTGCTCACTTGTCACTTGGACGCACCCATGCCTGATTTTCCTTTCAGCAAATAGCATTATCCTCTATACCCCCCACTCTGAAGCAATTACTCATTTCAAAAAATCATAGAACAGTAGTCCCCAAGTGACTGCATTCAAACATCTTTCTTGATGCTAAGCAAACATCATGCCATTTGGAGTATCATGCCTAAGCTTGGCCCTGTTTCTGAAAAAGGATTAGCACAAGCCAACCAGTCTGGCAGGACTGACAGTCATTGACTTCAAATCAAACATCAACTCCACCCCAGAGTATGCCCACAGGGGCTTCCTTTGCGAGATTTGCTGAGGGGAGAGAGGTGCGGATAAGACACCGAAAACCACCTCTCGACTTAGGAACCCAAGTGCCGCTTTTGGAAGAGGTAAAGGTTTAAGTGTCTTTAACTACGTGAGACCTGTCCTCCAAAAGGTTGTTGCTTTTGAAAAATGACGACAACAGTCCAAAATCACTTGAAAATTGTAGCCGTGCTACATAATTCAAACATTATGCCTTTGATACTTAAAGTTGTAAACTAATAAGAAGGGAAGCATATTGTTTTAGACCAGGAAAAAACTTTTGCATAGAGAATTTTTGCAATTTCATACATTGAAACCTGTCTGGAGTTACCACTGGTGACTTTCTCGCAATTCTGAAGAATTGCTTCCAGTTCCTATTAAAATACAGACTGAGGACAAACATGGAAATATTTAAGATCTTTCCTAAGCCCAGCTTTTCTAGGTCATAGCAATAGATGGGTAGGACGTGAATTAAGTCAGCACTGTCCCACTGAACTGTTTTTTAAAAACTCACATTCCTAATACTGTAGTATTCTCCTTGCTGAGCATACAGATCTCAGTGCCAGATCCGACCAGGTCCACAGAGTAACTGAGCAAGATAATCACAAACATTTATTGTTATTGTTTACTAGGTTTCCATAAACCCAGCTGCCTGACTTAGCTGATGCTTAGCTGACATCAAATTTGCAGAACAGAAAAAAAAAAAAACAATTGTCCCAGCTCCTGACTTCTTTCTAAGAAGCCTTTCTAAGAAGTGCTCCCACATCCAATTTACTTTCACAGAACAAAACCCAAGTCAAGAGCTGCCACTACTAAAGGCATAAGTTTAGCTCTACTACTCCACCAGGATGCTAAGAATATGAGATATATCCAAAGTTAGCTGGAAGAAACAACACTGCATGTGAATGCTTAATCCCTGGTTCCCTAGCTCTGGAAACCTATCAATGCCTTTGATCAAGGAAAAAACCTCAGCACTGCAATCTAGCATTCTGGATTGCAAGAGTTTTAACCTACTGTAATTAACATTACAGAATGTCAGTGCTGATAACAGAATTGCTTTGGCATCTTGAACAAGTGAGATCAGATCCCCATGACAGCCCCCCTTCACTGCCAGATAGAGGGGCAGAGCGTGGAAGCAGGGCTACCAGCCGAGTTCATGTGCTCGGGACACTAACTCACAGATCCACTGCTAGGGGACCCAAGAATACCGATTCAACAGGCTCGTACAGGTCGTTGTTCTGCTGTCCAGTCAGTCTTTTCCTACTGACATAAACTAATCAAGTATGGTTTCACTGAATAAAAATAATACATCAGTAACTGCAATACAAGCTAGACCGAACTCATGTCTGAGGTTCATACTTCAAATACTGGCCAAGGGAGGGAATAATTATTATGTACTTATCCGTTTCTGCTATAAGCCTACCCAGCAAAAGAGCTAGAACACATAGCTCCATCAACTTCAAGGGGTTTAATTTTCACGACTGTGAGAAAAGATGCATCCACACAGAGTGAACTTGAACAGCAACCTGACTTTGGAGAATCATGCCACGTAGTGTGCCATTTTTTCCTCTGACATCATTCTTGTCCTGACTTTACTACACTGCACAAACATGGGAAGGAGAGATGCACACATAGATCCCTAAGATGTGTTACATTGATGGTTTTGAGATGTTTATGGAGCAAAATTGCATGAAAACAGATGTTTACAGAAAGCCTTAACATTAATCTTATGCTGGTAAAGCAATCTAGAGGGAAGAAATCCACTTATACATAGATGTAAGGCATTGATATAAATCTTCCTTTTTTTTTTTTTTCTTCCCTTTTCCTATCATTTGGCAAAGGAAAGAAAAGAATCTTAGTCATTACTGTTGGGTAGACTTCTAGCCAAAACTGATTGCTACAATCATTAAAAAAAAACCTCTTAGGCCAGTAAATATTTCACGGAAGATAAAACTGCGAAGAGTTTATGTCAGCAAGTTAAAAGAGGCAAGACCATATCACCATATATTCATATACAAAAATCTAGTCAGTTTTGTATATACAGAAAATTCATACATCCTCATCTTCAGCATGAGCTGCAAACATTTATAGCCTGAAAACAAACATTCAGGGAGTGTCCAGACTAGCCTTTCTAAACAGCAAACAATTAACTCAAGGCGAAACTATACTGCAGACATGCCCGAATCCAGACTGTGTTTCATTCCCTCTGGCTGAGAGCAGAACTGAGGTTGAGTGGAGAAATAACTTTTTTTCTGGGGAGCAAGCAGAAGCCCTGTTGCCGTGAAGAAAAGCCATGAGAGAAGAAATGGGTTTGAAGAGTAACAAAGCAAGAAGTAGCCAACAGCTGACTGTGGCACTTACTACTCTTCTTATGCAACTGCACAACAGCATTCAAGGAAAGAAATGTGGAAAAGGAGCACTACAGAATGGGATTTGCAGCAGCAGTTTTAATGTGTTTCAAAATATTCCTTCCTTATTAGGCATCTCATCAGCTAATTCTTCCAGTGCTTGAATAAAGTCCTGGCTTTTCTGACAAAAGAGAGCTGCTGCTAACTAGCATCCATCACTGCTTGTCCAAGGACTTTGTTTCCCCTCCCAGCATGGAGCAGCCGAACAGGCCAACAATTTCATCATGAGTATGTTACAATGACAGTTACCCTCCTCCTCATCTTGTTTCAGTAGAGAAGACAAAGCAAGACAAAGGAGCTGCAGCATCTTGGCAAGGGCCCTTATTAGGCAAACAAAATATATTAATCTTTTATATAAATCATCCGCTGGGTTGCAGGCAATTTTGATGTGTTTTAGGAGTCGTGAGAATTGCTACAAGATATAATCTATACTTAACAACTCAATCCGCTCATCCAGTATCCATGCCAGCAGTGATAACATCTGCTGTCTTCACGTGGCTGTATCTTCTCTACACGATTGCGTTTGTCTGCATTCTTTCTCCCTGCTACTTATATTCGCTTTCTCCCTTTGCCCCCTGCTTTTTCAGACCTTAGCACAAGGCACCAGTCCCCTCAGTACACCTCTTGCTGCCAGTGACCTCAGGCGACTGGGAGCAGGGGGGAAGGAGGCAGGCAGCCAGCTCCTGGGGGACGGTGAGCAGGAGGAGGGGGAACTCCTTCAACCAAAACACTGCGTTTCTTTGGGAATTCAAGGCCTTGGAACAGCATAGTGCAAGCCCCATAGTAATAATTGGGCCCAATATTTCTTCTTCTAAATAGAGACTCTCCTTAGGAGATTCCACATTTATAGGAGTATGTTAATTATTCATTCAGATGCTTTTTAGCTCCACTTTGTTGCTGTTAAACCAGGAACAGAACCACGTAACTGAGCAATTTACCAGGCACTTAATTGAGCTACAGACCTGGAGTAAGTGCTGTCTGCAACTTAGTCTCGCAACTTTATTCCTACAAGGGTTGAAAAAGAAGCCACAGGAAACTATGAGGATGATATATTATGTCTTGGTGAGCATTTCTCAAATACACCACCTTGGGAAAAGCAAGGGTTAGGAGTATTATTGAGTTTTCTAATGGTTCCAGATTTTCGGATTATGGTATTAGCCAACAAAATTTTTTTTTTTTCTTCCTGTACTGTAAAATTATGAACCTTTCTTTCATATAACGAACAATGGTGGCTTACTATAACACAGGATACAAAGACGGCAGCTATTAAAACAATCATGAAGATTCACCTAAAAAAGGAACTCAGTAGCAAAGCTCTGTTACTGGCACTACTCCCAGTCAATCTCTAGGATATATCCGAGGTAGAATTTATGGTTCATAAAACCAATCTATAATTCTAACCTGGTTTGATTTCACCACAGTAGCTTAAAATGAAATATTTATGTAGCTTAAACAAGAGCAGCTAGTGGCTGGATATATCTCTGGAATTGGCTTTCTTCCTTCACCTAACACAGCTTGAATTAGTATCTTTGGGGCGCACTATTTTGCAACCCATGAAAAGCAGAGAGTTGAAAAAACAGGTGGATGTGCACTCCAGCTCTGTGGGTTACAGTCTTTTCACAGTAGTCCAGCCTAATATATTTTTAGCAATTCATTTCAAGAAATCTTTACATCCCTTTTTCACGCTTAAGAGTATCAATAAACTGAGCTCTAAGGAAAAAGTAAGAAGGAGAAGCCTCTCCCTTCCCTACACCATTTTCTATAAAAACGAAGCCCTGCCTTTCCCTCCCTGACCATACGAAGGGGATCAGTCTTTGG
Organism: Calonectris borealis; assembly: GCF_964195595.1. Lineage (NCBI taxonomy): Eukaryota > Metazoa > Chordata > Aves > Procellariiformes > Procellariidae > Calonectris > Calonectris borealis. The sequence goes on from NC_134325.1 coordinate 10,983,080, forward strand.
CCATTAGGGCGAGGTGTACGTGACAGTAAGTTTGCATAGTAGCTACTTTAGTTGCTCTACACCAGACACACTTTGATCTTACGATCAAAACATATTTTCATTTTGAACATTTGCATCCATGCTATACACATATGAGCTCTAGTCGCGAAAACAGGCTGTGCTCATAGGACTATGCAAAACATCACAGTTTTATACAGTAGTTCCTAGGAGTTGAGAGAAGTAACAGCAAGAAGAGCTTAAGAAGGCATAACACCTCCTTTTGTTAAGCGATTTATTGTGTTACTCTGCACTCCCACAACCTTGGGGAAAAGGCTGGGATACATATTCATAGGCCCAGTAGTGAATTAGATGCAACTTCTATGAAAAATGTGTGCGTCTTGCCAATACAAATCAGACAGAGTATTCCACAACTAACTGCGAACTTCTGATTTTAAGAGGATGTTGTGAAGGAAGAAAAGCCCTCTCCCTAACTATGTATTTCTTTTGTATATTTAATTCTTTCAATACAAACAAAAATAGAACTTTACTAGGGTATCATTAAGGTTAGATGTCCTAACTACTTGCTAGAGAAAATATACTTTATTGCTTTTATTTCTTAAAAAGCTGCAATTTGAAATTTCTCAAGACATAGGAAAGTTCAAATAAATTACTGTTTGTATAGCACTCTTACATCTCCAGATGAAAAGCTTAAGTAGTGCATAATATCAGCCAGGACAGCTATAATATTATGTATAAATGTTGAGTTAAATATCATGGTTTATCAAATTGTAATGGCATCAATTTTCATTCAGTATCCCATCCAAAGCATTCAGTATTAAGACCTATGTTAACTTTGTGATCAGAATTAACTTTGTGATCAGAACAAAGTCCTAGATGCCTTTTCTTTCTCATACTGGCATTAATTAGCCTCAGATTGTAGGGTTCCACTTGAAAAAATCAGGAACACACAGTAATTAAAGCCACATCTATATATGTATAAATATGCCAAAAGTCAAAAGGCTTGCATAGATGCTTCCCAACAAATGTTTAATCTTTTGAAACTTTGGGGGGTGTGGGGGGGGAAGTCCCATTTGTTTCACATCCTTTTCAATGTAAAAAAGGTGCTTGAAGGACCCTGTCCGACATTGTGCTGCTAGTAAACAGGTTTTTTTCCAAAAGTGTATGGGCCAAGCTGCCGTGGCACATCTCCTCACGGGGGCCCTTAACCACAGGCTGGCACCCTGCTTACTGAGGCCGACTTTAACCACCACCACCACTACAGTGGGATATGGCCAGCCTACAAGAAGGAACGGGTGCACAAGGCAGTTTCTAGTACTCGCTGAAGGTATGGGAGAAGGGAAAGGTCAGGATGCTTTTGCGAGGACCTGGGGTGGGCATAGCTTCAGCAGGAAGGGTGGAGGTAACTGCCACCCAAGAGCGGCCCATAGCACAAAGATTAAGGAGCTCTAAAAGGAGGTGGGAGCAGTGGGTTTGGATCCCCTTAGGCAAAGGAGGGACCTAAACCTGGGTAACCTGCTTTCTGGATGAGACTTCAAAGCTGGGACTACTCCTCCTCTCCCACTCACACGCCCTGAGGTGTGGTTTTACACACACCCCTCGCACAGTGCTTCCTAATGGCTCTCTCGAGGGCTGCGCACACGGACGGATCGGCGGGGTGGCTTCTTTCGCTGAGCTCCAGGTCCCCTCACATGCTCCACTCCGCATGAGGAGCTGCCCTAGGGATTCTGCAACTCACCTCATCCACCTTTGCTTTGTGCCCGAGTTCCCCTCTATTAAAAGGAAACAGCACTTCACTAACTTACTGAGGTTTTCTGAAGAGAAAATACATTAAAACTAAGCTGTCAGAGCATGAAAAGGGTATTTTAAGACTGAGAGTCTTACACCAGACACAAGAACCCCGAGTGCCTCATATGCCACCTCTGAACCACACTCTGGGCTCTGAGCAGAGGTGCCAGAAGAGGTTTGCCCACATGCTAAAGAAACCTTGGAGCTTTGCTCGTCCGAGGGCTCTGAGCCCGTAGAGTTAATTGCATTATATAGGTCCTGTAGGGGGAAAAGAAAAGCATCTCTCGGGTTACTGAGAGGTTGCTGGGAGCACCTCTGAGGGCATTGAATTGCACAGGCTGATTATACTCTGTGCCAATAAGCTTTGCTGAATGTAAAATTAAGACAGCTAATTAGTGTAAAATCAGTGTTACGTTAGCCATAATCTATTTAAGTTATATGACTGCAATGAGGAAGCCCACAAACTGCTCAGGACAAGAAAGTGTTCCGCCTAAAACAGAAAAGCTTTTGTTTGGATGTATTGCATTTCTTTTCTCCAGTTTGTTTTGTTTTGAAAAATTCTGGTGAAGGATTAAGTGCCACTAATGGATTCAGTGCTTATCCTTTAGCTCTGCTTAACAACCATAATAAAATATATGTACTTTGAGATATTATTAATATTTAATTTTTTTAAGCTGTTGAAAGTTTCAGAAATATATTTCACTCACTGAACTTCTTTTAGTTTAGTAACACCATGAAATCTACATAACTGCTCTGGTATTTATTGGTACTAATCTGTTCCCATTCAAGTCAATGACAAAAATATCATTGTTTATATGAGTACAGGTTGAGGCTCGTAAGAATACAAAAAGATACCAAAAAAAAAAATCACATTTTGAATAAGATAAATCTCATTCTCAATATAACGCAATTTCTTGCAGTAGCTTCAATGCCTTTCCTTTCAAGAATTTGTATTCTGGAAATTAGAAGGGTTTTTTTTTTTAATACTTTTTAGTACTTTTCTTTTAATACTCATTAATAAATACATTAACAGGCTCAAAAGATTTATTAGTCAGTCTTGGAATGACACGGTCAATAGATGAACTCTCTAGCAAGCTTCTTTCTTGCTATACTTAAAAGATTAATAACAAAGGAGAAAACAGAAAATCTGAATTGCAAGAGCTCAGTGTGTTCCACCAGTTGACAAAAGAGAGGATGAATCCCTTTGCTCCCACCCAGGGAACAGATATTTCATTGTTCCTCTGTTTGGTGACTGTCCGCAACTTGTCTGAAACCTTTCATTTGGTAATGGCCAGGAGCTGTAATCTTACCATCTGACATGGCAGAAGGACAAGATGATTCTGAATAGAGGAGCAGTGGAAAGGATTTTAAACAGACAACCGTCCTTTCAACTACTACAATAAAACAGGTACAGAGACACAGAAATGTCTTGCACAGGACACTAAGTTGACATTCAATTCCTAGAACAATCTGTATAATAAAGGAGCAGTATAATGAAGATCAACTTCCAGTATTTAGCATTCAAAAGCAGAGCAGTTCAGGCCTGCTTGAAAAAATTACTTATAGAAGAGATCCGAAACGTTAACAGACAATTTCCCCCCCCAGCTCCATTTTAAAGGCTTACGAAACTAGGAGCATGAAATAACTCTCTCATCTAGAAATCAATGTTTTGTCAGTGTGCTTGATTTTATCTTGCTTTCAAACTGCTTTGATTAATTATATCATTAAGCATTAATTACAAAGCGTTTTAGATATTACACATCCAGATTTAATGTACCTACTTTTCCAAAACACAGCAAATTGTATGTGAGGGTTTCCAAAATATAAAGCAAATCTTTCAAAACACTCTCAAGCACCAAGATCCTTTTCAGAAGGCGAGAAGAATTTGCATCCCCGTACAGATGCGCAGCAGCCTGTGCGCATACCGACATCTGTGCGCCCTGCTGCACCACTCCTTGTTTTTGCAAGCCTTGCCATATGAACACCATGTAACCAAAACGTCAGGGGAAAAGGTACAGGATATCCTAAAGGGACAAGACCAAAGCATTCTACATATAAGCTCTCCTCTGAACCCAAAGGATGTATTTATTTGCATTTACATCGTTGTCACAAAAATGCTTATTTGCAGTGCCTCAGAAGTCATTGACACAAACACACTGATGTGCAGTATTTTAAATCTGTTCACATCAGATCACTTTCAAACAATATCTCCTGTTATAATCGTATTTTTCATCTATTTAGGATGCTTGCAGGAAAAAGACAAATCTTATAAAAAGAAGCGGAGGATGCAAGAAGTTAATGGAATCCAATCATAATGTAGTTTCTTGAAGGAGCAGGGAGCTGTCAACAGGGAGAACAGAATGAAGAAGAGAGATGAGTGTCTGCCGAGATAATTTAAGACCTGCATACAGTGTCCCAGATTCCTTACTGGATCCATAGGCTTTCCCTTACTACTCAATCTTTCTATGGTTATAGACAAACAACAACAGAAATTTCTTCTTTGTACTGAATGAACTCCTTCGCCCCCAGGAATTGGATATCTTCCCACAAAATCATTTCCAGGCCAGTTAAAAAAAAAAAAAAAACAGCAAAACTTTCTTCTAGGTGTTTACATCTGCAGCACTAGCAGATACGTGAAATCACTGTTCTCCCAATTAAAGCACTCTCTATTAGGGAAAAAAACATCCTTGCAAACAGAAAATTAGCTTCACTAGAATAATTTAGACATTCTTCTACAAAAAAGCTGCAAGCAAGCTGATAGTCTGGTACAATAGCACAGTGTTCAAACTGCGTGAATGGAGGGAGAGAGTCAAACAAGTCCCCAACAATTTAAAGCGGGGAGAGGGAAGAGAGAGTTTCATAATTTAAGGAAAAATCAGACACATCGTACGCTATCAGACAAAAAAAAAAAAGCTACTCTCTTAAGGTATGTTACTTATCAGTCCCCAAAAAGAAAAAATGAAAAAGGCAGCTGACCAGAAAACCCAGGGAAGCATTCTCCAAGAACATCCCCAAATTTCTGCACAAGACTCCTAAATTCTCCCAAGATGAATTCATTCAGCGCTGCATAGTCTCTCCCCATGGCGTGCCCAGAGCACCAGGAGAACATTCAACCCTACACCCTTCAACCAAAGCATTTGAACCCTACAGCATCCAGCAGAAAGCAAAAAAATTCTTTTCACCTTGAGTGTAAGAAAAATGGATATATAGGAATAAATGCTTGTACAATACATGGACATTAGGAAAAAAGTGTTAGATAACATTTTGGCCTAGAATTTCTGCAGATTCTGGTAATAAACAGGTGACAAATGGCTGTAACTGTAATGAAGGAAACTGGGAAAAACAAAAGGAATGAATAAGAGAGAGAACGCCAAGTTACAAACAAGAAACAAAAAGCCTGTTATATGCAAAGCATGAATGCAAATTCCGAAACATTCATTCTGCTAATTTTGCCAAGTCTGATAAAAATATTCTATTTGACAAACCAAACAAAAACCAGTTGACAAAGTGTTTGGTTTTTTTTCAGGTTTTTTGTGGGTTTGGGTGGGGGTTTTTTTGGTTGTTTTGTTTTTTTTTTTTTTTTTTAAACTTTCACACTAAAATGGATCTATAAGAAATTTCTAGTTAAAAAATTGCTGTTTATTATTGGGGTAGAAAACAGATACTTTTAACCCTTTGGGCATAGTGAAATGTACAATATTACAGTCCAATGAAAGGGGTCTTTGTAAGACCACAGTATGTATATTGTTCTTCTGCCGTCGTAATTGTTATAAAAGATCTACTTTACATCGTGTGCCTCTAGGCATACCAGGAACATGACACTAGTGGACACTGGTGGTAAGAATCACATAGATAAAGTCTGCTTTAGCTATTCCATTATGACAATGTCCCAAATTCTTGGCTGAGGTTAAATGGAAATAGTGATGAAGATGTCACAGTCAGATGTCATGAGGGTCATGACTGTGTGAAATGAAGTAGGAAATCATTTAATTAGGTCATGACTCATTTTAATTCCTGTGAGATGTTTTCACAGACTGGTCCCAAGCATTTTGCGTAAATACTCAACGAATATTTTCTATAGATATGAATATTCTTTGCATTTCAACAACTGTAAAGAAGATTGGTAAAGCTGTCATTTGTTTATTGATCAACTCCTGAGAAACAGTGATAAAACCAGAAATAGTGGCCGATTTTGATATTTTAATCTTACTGATTCTGTATAACATAAACCCTATGAATCTGGAGGAGCATGGAAAAAGGCAATAAGCAAGAACACTAAGAAACATGTGCAAACACCTCCAGAACTGAAAATGAAATAAGACAGACTGTTTTCATTACTATCGTTCTGAAATTTTTCTTCCACTTTTGCCAAGTTTGGTGTTCTCTTAGGAATCACTCGAATACAAATGGCAATAGGTGTAACCTAGCAGTCAAAAGCATCAGATACAACCGGTAACTAATACAAGTCAGGCAATGCCTGGTATCAGTGAACTATGAATAGGCTCTGGATGCTACTGCTGAATGATTTGTATTATCGGATGATTCCAGTATTTTAATATTGCTCAATAGAGCATTAAATAGCACACATGAGTACAGAGATGTATCAAAAGGTCAGTGTGAAACAGGAAACTTTGAATTTTAGACACTAATAACATTAATTATATAATTTATGCATCCTTAGGAATAACTAGTTATTTTTACATATTAAAGAACCTTATTTAATGTTGTGGCTCCGAGACTGTGAATTGATAACATCATTTACTGCAGTTGTGCACCATTGTTTAGCAGTCATATACAAGGGATGGCCATACAAACAGGGGTGAAAGCCCTCCACTGTCAGGCTAGCCATGACTAACCGAAGAGAATGAATGGCACGTTTGTTGTAGGCGAGTGAGGATTTAATAAACAGCAGTATGAAGTACTTGTTGACTCTACCTAAGGAAGGTCACAACGTGTCACAACTGATCATCCGCAAGCAAACATTAGTTTAAAAAACATGCTTCAGACTCTAATCAACGTTTCTGTAGCAGAATAATGCATTCACTTCACGTCTGCAGGTGACTAGATGGTTAGTTTCACATTGTATAATTTGGGGAATCAATCACTGAAGGGAAGTTGTTTCATTATTGATCTGCATGCAAAGAAGTGAATTAGCACAGAGATTCTTTCAATTATAACAAAGGGTTACTGGCTGTAGCCTTCATAAATTATCAGTGGGGATTGGAAGAGATTGAAAAAAATCTCTGCTGCAAATACTTCAAAGTCAGACACAGAAAAAATATGAACTAGTAACAAGATAAACCAATAGGTGCTATTGTACTTATCTTTTCCTCGTGTAGTCTATGGAAGAAAACTGGTATATTGAGTTTGAAGCTCAATATACCAGTGTTAAAACCAGTCGTTATGAATGACACATCAGAATGAAGATAAACTGATAAAACCTCATGCAGGTCTTTTAAGCCTTTCACATTTTAGAGAGTTTTCGTGGTAACATTGCAAAGAGCAGCTTTGCAAGTAAGTATATTCCTACCTACAGCTCTACAGTAGCTAAGGGCCTACAGCCCTACCACTGAAGGAAGAGCTAAAGAAATGAACTGAGCTTCAGGGGAACAGAATTTTATAGTGGAAAGAATTGAGCTGTACTTTTTTCCCCCCACAGTATATCTACTGGCAACCTGCCTTCTGTCCAACGTTGTTAACCTATGAAGGTAATTCCCCCCCTCACCCCGCCTATGCTTGCTTGGGGAGGGAGAACAGCAGCAGATACAGCATCCATCTGCTCCCCTACTTTGTGGAAGAAAAAGTTGATATCAACCACACAGCCAGCTTGAAGAAAGGGAGTTAATTTCCGATTTATTCCTCTGTGCACTCATGTACCTAGAGGGCAACAGTTACCTCACAGCAGTACCATTCATATTTCAGAATATATTATGGTACGTTAGTATCCATAATGTCATGTGGATATACTGCTCCAAGACATTCCTCAGTACCTCTTGGGTCCTGTTCACAGATGAACACCAAATGCATTACTGCCCAAAGCTCATTAAAATAATGACTAATGATTCTTCTCAGCACAACATCACAGCAGATTCTGGCAGTGTCAGATACTTCCTCCCCTTTTTGTTACTGGAAGCAGGGACAGGGAGGTACCTAGCATTATTCTTGAGAGTCCTTGGCCCAGCATCTCAGACTGCACTGACTGCAGATGCTCCAGAAGGCACAGATCCCATTTACCTCCTGAGAAGACAGTGACTGCCTGAAACCCAGCTGAAGAACTGGAAGAGACCAAAAATGGGCTTCCTTTGGTGACCCCTCCCCCTCAGATGCATGTACTTACAATAACCTCTAAGAAGCTGCAAAACAAAACACACTGAAGGCCGTACGTAGGAGTGAGGATGGGTTAGCTTTTATCGTTCTAACAGTACATGAATACCATGGTGGTGATGAACTAACAACCTACTTGAAGAGATTGCTTTTAAGATATACATAGTCTCTATCTGACACTCCTAGTACAACGAACACCACCCATCTAACAAGCACAGCACCTTTCTATAAAAGGGAAACAAGAAGTGCAGGCGTATTTGTTTGCTAGCTCCCACCTGGATTGCCAATTTCTGCCGATGCCAAAGATGTCTCGATGCTACATTGCACTTGTACTGCCAGGCAATAAACAACAGTCCCAAGCCAAGCTTTACAGTGGGATATTGACCCTAGTTTTAAAAAGGCCAGATTGGAAATTACAGTAATAGCTAAAGTTTAAAAAAAAGTGAACTATTTTAAAATTGACTTATACCTCTTAGAATGTGAAAGATATATTAATTTATTTCATCTGACTGAAACAGAGAAGGATTCTCTAATTTACAAAGTTTTTCCGGTCATACTGTGTTTTCTCTACTGTAATTTTAAAAAAATCCGAAGTGATGATAGAGGTCGCACATCAGGTCTCTAATGAAATACAACTCACAGCATAAGTATTCCTGTTCTGAACTTAATTCAAAGAGGTGAAGAATGGGAATGCTTTGGACAGAGAGGACTTCTCTACTCAGGTATAAAGAGATGGAGTTTATAAAGACATGTTCCATAATTACTGTTCATGTAAACTATACACATTAAATGAATACATGTTTTCTTCCTCTTTAGAACTAAGGCCAGGGTCTGGTCTTCCATTCTTAGTTTAAAAACACCCCCAAAAATGGTTATATTATCTTCACTAGAATTAACTCAAAGCATTTAATCAAAACAATCACTACCTATCTAATACAATTTCAATCTTTTTGCATGAAAGAGTATGAACTACTTGGAGAAAAGATAACAAATCAATGCACATAAGCTTTGTATGCAAGTAAGAGAATTAGTCTTTTTTTTAATAGTTTGCTTTAAACACCGATCAAAATTCTACAGTCCTTATGCAGACAAAACTGCCTCCAAAATCTTGAACTCGAAATGTAGGATCTGGCCAGAGTCATATTTTCCACAAGTCCACAAAATAATCCTTACATTTATTTTTATGCGAGAACAAGAGCAAACTGAAGTTGGTAACTCTTTCCTGAAATTAATGGCAATTACTTTCCAAGACACAGAAGCAAACAAGGTGATGAAAATTATGTTCTGAGTCTTCTCGCTCAGAACATGTTATTCTGTAAACAGAATCAAATCAGAACCTTAGCTGTATAATAAAATTTTCAATATTTTCTAATATCACTAACATAGGTTTATTAAAATGAAAATACTTAAAAAGACTCCTCCATTTTCCATACTTTCATTGCTTACTTTTGTACTTCATTCAGTTTAGACGAGACAAGCATTTTCATTTTCCTGTTCCCACCTACCAGACCAAAGCTACAAAGTGCTAGCTTTTGTGAGATACTTTACAGACACCAAAACTTTTCTGCCTTCATTAGAAACTTATGAAAAACATTATCAACATTAAAGTCGGGGGTGGAATAATAACACCCACACAAAATATGAAAAATACCTTTAATTCTAAAGCCTAGAATATGCTTTTAAAGACATGTAGATAATATTTATAGTTTGTTTTGGTTGGGGTTTTTTTTGTTTGTGGGTGGGGTTTTTTTTTTCCTTTCTTTTTTTTTTTCTTTTTTAAACTTAATTAAAATCGTTTCAATGATGCCAAAGCCTAGTGTCCAGCACACCCATATGTGTGCACACCTATCTGCAGAGAGGACGGCAACCATTTTTTCCAGACTGACATTTCTAGCGTTTTACCTCTCCATCCCCTCGACTGCTCGGACTTCCAGGTCCCTCCCGGAGGGTGGCAGCGCTGCCAGCGCTCCCTAACTGAGTGCGGGCACAATGGCAGGAGGGGATGCCTTTGTTTGCCTGTCCTTGAAAAGTTGTGAAGCGACAAAAGATCATTAGGGATGCACTGCGAAGGCTTTCGCACATTCCTTTGCCTCGTTTCCTTAAAAGTCATGTAATAACAAAACCTGCACATCCACAGGGGCAGAAGCCTTGTGACATTATTTGGTAAGTGGGCACCTAATGCTTAAATGGAGGGCACAGAGCAACATCCCACTGCGTAACTAGCTGCAAAGCCTTCCTGTTCTTCTGAATCAGGGTTTTTAAGTGTCACACACACTTCTGCTTTTAGCTTGTTTTAAGACCACAACAGTCAGTACTTGATAATCCCTCTTCAGTTTACTTCTTTGAATATACATTCAACTAAAAGTAAACTTTGAGCAGACACCATTTATTATCCTGCCTTTAGTACTTGTTGCTCCTTAGGAATTAAGGCATTGAAAGAATTCCTATTCATAAAACATGCAGTGATGACTAGGTAAGTTACAGTTCTGTGCAAGTGGCATCCTCCAGCCTTACTCTCAAACCATTAAGAAAGAAATGCAGCGCAGCTGTAATACATGAGCCATAAAAACCGCCCACAGCTATTCAGGAGAAAAATACAGGCTTTGCTCTTAGTCTCCAACTGCTCAGACCTACAATCTTCAAAAGTAATAGAGGAAGAAGGAACCTGCATTTGTAACTAGATCTGCTGAAGCAATTCATCCTTAGAGTTCAACCACAATAAATTTTGCTTTTTTTTCCTTTTAAGGATGATCTTCACAGCCTTCCAAGTCAATCCAGACAGATTTAAAGGACTGACAACTCTTCAAGGCCTCCAGAGCAAACTCAACCCGTCAGACTTAAGGGCATCTGAATCAGCTCTTGCAACATCTCCAAGTATTTCTGAGACACTTAAATGATACCACATACCACTTCATAATCTGGACTTTCAAGCCGCTATTTAAAAGAAAAGTTGTTTTGATTCAGTTTGGTCCTGCAAGCCTGGCTTTAACAGCAGAAACCAGAATCATGTCAACAATAATTCATTCCCTTTTCATAAAGTCAAAATTACACTGTAAAGGTATGTGTCAAAGCCTAGTTTTAGTTGGACAGAAAACACCAGCTGCTTAATTCCTTCTAAAATAGAAAGGGAATAGAAAGAAAATGGGAACTCTGCCAAGTTTTCTCCACAGTCCTTTAGCAGCTTATATGTTCACAGCAATATAGCTCAACATCATCAATTTGATACATCATTGACTTATATTCTAGGGAAACCAACTGAAACTTCATTTTAACATTCAGATGTCTGGTTTCTGATAACAAGGAAAGGTCAGCAAACCAAAACCATTTTGTTTCTTGGAGGCAAAGCACCCTCTTCTTAAAGCTTATGAAACATCTTCCACAGCTTCTAGTTGAAGCATACTCAAATAACTTAAACCATACTGTCTTGTAAAAGAGATCCCTGTATACTGGAAATAAAAGATGAAAGCGGTATGATTTCACCTAACATCAGAGCACTTGACATCCAACAGCCTTTGAAGAGCAAGTGTCAGACGCTGCGGAAGCACAGTGAACAAAGAAATACAGAAAACTAATAATCTGCAATTCTTCAGGCTATGTCAAAATATTAGACAACTAAAGCAGCAGCGTGGCTGAACAAGTGCAGTTTGCTTCCCTCCCCCCCTTCTTCCCCCCCGAATTCTGACATCCCTTATAGATTTCAATATTCCTGGTTTGGTCCTGATGGCTCTGTTGCTGAAGTTCGCATTGCCCTTCTAGGGGCAATATAGGTAGCATAGAGCATTATCCCAGAATCCTTAAGGAAGTGTAAAGCCTTGCCACTTGAGTCTGGAAACATTTTGCTCCTTTCAAATAGGAAAGTTGCATCCATCTTGGCTTTTTACTTGCTGCAGTAATAATTACAGTATTTGATATCAGATGTGAGGAAACACCTCAGATCTTTAGTATTCTGTTTTCATTCTTAGCTCTACGAGTCAGAGGACCTGAGGTCTGTTAAATGCCATTTTACAAGGTTTAAAGGGGCTGTATAAATACACAAGCATTACATCTGGAATATCTTCACACAGAAGAATACTAGTAATTCATGTGTTTCTCTGTAGTACTTCGCCTTGTCCTTCCCTTCATTGAAAACAAGCGCTGACAAAGATGTAATAGAGTGAGAAGCATCTCTATTAGGACCATAGCAGGTACATATTAGGACCCAAGGTCATCAAGCCCCACACAGATGCTTAGACCAAGGACCTGAGCCCTCAACTTACAGCCATACTGATGCTGTTTGAGCACAGAATGATGAAAAATTGATGAAAAAGATGAAAAATCTCAAGATGTACAACTTAACAGAATACGTGCACCTGCTGGGATCCAAACACAGGAGGAGGCACAGCTGCAGGAGTGGCCGCAGGGACCATGGCCTGGGGACAGACAGACGTTGGGGTGGCCACAGTCTTGTCCTGCTGTGACACCAATCCCCCCACCACGAGCTGTACCTGAAGGACTTACTGCTGCTACTGACAGGTGAGGGGGCTGTGTGAAGCTTAGCTGTTGATACAACATTTGAGAGCTTGCAGGTTGATCTCTTGGATTTCCCCCCCACGTCCGCCCACCAGTCTTATGAATTACCAACTTTCATACTCAAAGCTTGCTTAGGAGCTACAGTAGCTAACAGCCTAAGCACCCCATCAGAAAGGACATTCACACCTCTTCTCAGAGTAAGCACACATGAGGTTCTCCTTATAAAAATCCCATCTTTCAAATATCCGGCATATGTTTTGCAGTGGGAGCCTCAGCAATCAAGACCTTCCACCAATCCAGCAATCTGCCTACAAAGCCTGCAAATATTTCATTTGCTTCCAGATAGCTATTTTTCAAAGTGATACACTTTTCAAGACATACTTTACCTTCATCAGTGTTGAAGCAAAACATCCTGGCAATGTTCGAAATCTGGAGATGTCAACACTGGAGAGTATCAAATAAAACACCCTAGGGCTCCAAGAAAAATAAAATTCCTTCCCACTTAGAAGAAAATGAGTTCTGTTTTTTCCCCCCTTACACCAACTCCATTAATTAACAAAGTGTGTAAGTTATTTACATGTAAACAATTGGAGCAAGAACAACTTCAGCTTCAGGCAACACGGGAAGATTCAACGGCAGCCCGGGTCATGAGAAGAAAGGGAAGGGTGGAGCACCACTGCCCCTTCGCAGGGAGGCAGAGAAGGGTTTCACGCTGCCCCTGCAAGAGCTACTCCGTAAATCACCAGTTTAGAGGCATTGGGCACACAGCCTGTTACAGCAAGCAGAGGAAAATACATGTGCAGGAATACTCAGAGGTGGAATCCTTGTAAAGAAAATTGTAACTAACTTGTGACACGCTAGAGAGGAAGCCATTACTCTATCAAAAGAGAACTCGAGTTATCTCAGGAAAGGAAAGGACACAGCCTATTGATAGTTGCAGCGTCTAACCTACCTATATATTGTAGAAGAGCAGAATTAGTGCAATGTGTTACGTTATTAGATATGCAATAGATTAAGAGTTTAACTGTTTTTCTGCTCTTCAAAATGAAATCATGACTATTACAGTTATGTATTATTTGAACAAGAACACCACCACAGTCTTTGCTTAGTCAAAAAGTAAAGTAAGCTCCAACCCTCATATTTATCCACTTGCCCTCCGCCACAAAATAATCTTATAGATTATTATTTTCTAAACAGCATACAATTATTATGTATAAGACAAATATTGAATGTGTAATAATTTGTTACATCTACTGAGGTACCAGTTCTCTGCACGCACCACAGCCTGTCATAGTCCAACTAAACAGCAGCAATGAAACCCACCAACATATCATGAACTAGCATTGCTGGCTTGCAATTGTGGTGTCCTCTAAGACATGATAACCAGGTAACAGTAAGAATCCGATTCCTATACACTTTTAATAAATTGAGATGAAATGACTTGGCTTTGAAAGGCTGCTTCCTCCCCCTGCTCCAGAGAACAGTAATGTTAGTCACCAGATAAGGACAGAATCAGCGTTCATTTATGGGTTAAATTATGCTTTTAAATACAGCCTCGGCAAGGAGTACATTTCTTTGTGCTTGAAGACAGAGAAAGTCACGTACAGAAGGCAATACTAACAGTGTTGGCTGAGCTGTGAGAGAGTCACAGCTTTGCTCCTCTGCCCCAGTTTGCTCAGGGACTGGGGGAAGCACATACCAATGGGTCTGATGCAGTTATGCAAGAACTGGAGAAGCACTTTATTCATCCTTTTCCTTGTGCTTCTCAGCCACACTCAGAAAGACATCAGCCTGTTCGCACAAGTTCAGTCCTGCCACTTTTTACAGTGAGTTGAAAATCTGAAGGGGTGGTAGGGGAAATCATGTTTCTCAGCTGTTTCTCAGCTTTTTTATACTACCAGTTCTGCAGGTCATTCAACTAAAGTGGAGGCGAGTTCTGTGGTGGGTGCTTTTATCTAGCCACTGGGATTTTGAAAATCTTCAAATAAATTGGATGCATTACTGTGATGAATTGTGAAACGTCAAAATGCATACTTTACAGAAATGTTCTTGACAGAAAAGATGTTGCATTTCCAGCCTCAGAAACAGTTGTAAAACATACACCAGAGAGCCTACAAATGGCAAAACCATGACTAATAAACCTTGGTTTGAAAAACAAAAGTTTCTTGTTTTAATTTTTATCAGGTATCAAAGCCCTTTCTAAAATGTATTTATTTAAATGGAATCACGTTCAGACATTGTTTGGGTAGTCAGTACAGTCAAACTGAAGATTTTGTAAAACAAGATGGAAGGTTTTTTTGGTTTTGGTTTTTTTTTGGGGGGGGGAAGGGGTGGCGGTGTGCGTTTGGGTTTTGTCTATTTGTTGCAGTGTGGGTTTGGTGTTTTGTTTGGTTGGTTTTTGTTGTTTTTATGTGTGTTTTTTTTTTTTAAAACAGGTATCAAATCAGGACTAGTGGTTTTTATACCAGAGAGAAGCCCTAGGAACCTAGCCTTCAATTTTGGTTATAGAGTAAGTACTGTACATGGCCATTAGCAAACTACCTAAATTGTCTACCTCAGTTTCCCTGTATTTAAAAGAGAAATAATTATAAAATTTCTGAACGATACTGCAAGAATCACTTAATGAAGCTTAATTTAGCTGATGAATTCATCAAGAATCACTTAATGAAGCATAATTGATAGTTAAGTAACTTCTTGATATTTGAAAATGTCTTTGCTAGCATGAAGTATTGTTATTTTAATTGTTAATGATAATTTCTCTGGGGCAGTTTGGTAAAAACTATACAGCCAAATTAACTACTACATGTTGAAAAATGACCAGTACTTCTGCAGCGTAGACTTCTGGTATGTTACCTCCGTGGTTATTTAAACTGTGCAGTGGTGCACTCTGGCACAGATATTCTAGCGTGGTTTAATACTGTATTTGAATTACACCTGCCTGGAATCTCAAGTTAGCTTTTAGCACTGAAAAATACTAATAATTGTAAAAAAACTTTGGCTAGGTGCCTTCTTTGCTTGGGAGTGGGTGGGGATGGTGGGACAGGGGGAAGAGTGAATGGCAGTGCTTTTCAAGCTGTCATGCTGTCCTTCCTCAGTGACAAGAATACCTGCCCGCCCCCATCTAGTGTGGTGTTTCAATTAAAATACTACACAGGGAAAGGGAGCTTTGTTAGTGTCATAGAAAACTATTTTGGAAGATTCCCCACCACCACCAGTGCCCACTTTTTTAGAGCAGAAACACGTTCTAATGCCCCAAGCATCAAAAGTATAGAGATGAGACATACAACATCCAAATTACACTATCAATGTCAGGGCTCTAAGCAGGGAAGAGAAAGCCCACCAGAGATGCAGAGCAAATGGTGTAACAGAGGTCCCAACGTCAGAGATTTTGCTTCAGAGCTCTGCCCCACCTCTCATAAAGGTCGTTCCTCTTACAGCAGTCATTAGCAGCACACAATCCTCTCTCAGTATAAGGTAATGTCCTCAGGGGGGTAAACCATTACTTCACCAGCATAGCTATGACTTTTGTGGCTTCAGACTTGCTTATTCTCAAAACTGTTTCTTTTATCCAGCTCCTCACTGCTGCTCTTCATGTACATATTCATAAAACTGTGCTTATTCACTTGTCCAGAGTTTTGCTTGGATAGGTCACCTCTAAAACCCGTGACCAGAACCCATCACATTTTGTATATAAAAAATAATTAAAAAAGAAAATCAGTAAAATACTTTGAAAGTTACATTCCTTAATCTAGAAGTTTTTGCTGGCCAAATGAAAAAAAGATGAAAGTAACTCAAATACCATTTCTGTCAACTTTCATTGTTGTTGTTGTTGGTTTTTTTCCATTAGAAATTAAGCACAAGGAAATGACATAAGGCTCCTGTGTTTTGCACCCTTTGATAGGCCTCAATAAACTATGAAGGTTTCTTCATTGATTTTCCCCTGCTTGGCTTTTCTTTAGCTTTCCAAACTGGAAATTGAGGCTACCACTGCACTGTACCGAGTGTAACTACAGGATCCCATGGCCCCGCACAGCTCTACAGTGTCCTGTCATCTAGTGGTAGAACATACTAAATTCAATCACAGGCAAGAATACTCTCAGGCCTAGATTTCTGGCCCCACAGAAGTGTCCCTTTCTATTATGAGACCACAAGCTACAGATAGGCAGCAGAGGGAAACAATAGTTCCTCCTACCATCTCCATTTATACGTGCCAGAGATCCCAGGAACCATCACAGGCTGTAACAAGTGAGCACCGCCAGAACACTGATCCAACATACTACCAAACTCATGCTAGACCCAGGACTAAAGGAGAGGGAAATCAGTTTGGAGGCACTTTTATCTACTCATTTGTGGGCAACAATAAGAAAGTCTTTGAATTCTGAACCAGGAAGGAATATTTAGCCTATCTGCGAATTGAATTTATCTGTTAACATGCAGGCAACACAGCTAACAACAACTTGGGTCAAGAGGCAGCTTTGTTCACAGTACGTTTGTTTACTCAGTTCTACCAAAGTTTCAATGGTGATAACAAAGAAGATAAAATTCAACATTTTAAATATGTATTAGATATTATGAAAGTAAAGGGGTAAGAGGAACAAAAAAACCCCCACTCAAAAAATCTTCAAGTCTTGTAATGAAAATGAAAAGGGAAACAGTCCAGTGGTTTAGAAATATTTTGCAAATATAACTTAAGCATGATTTAAGCAATTACCTCTTGCTAAAGAGCTGCATAACAGTTGCATTTCCACTTTTGCTAAAAGTGGGAATGTCTGGCCTTACATAGCAGTCCATTACAGTTTCAGTCAGCAAAATTAAAGCTGACCATACTGGTACGAGTATTAAATTTTATATCTCAACCCAAGCTTCTAATTAATCATTTAAGCCCTAGGAAATGGTGTCATCCTAATCTTCCTAACAATTGACATAATGCACAAACTATTACGTTACGTAACCTGAATGAAAGCAGTCCAAAGGTCTGCTTTCTTCAGGTCATATCTATCCACAATTTTTTTTTTTTTTAGAACTCAATATGTATCAGCATGCTTGCAGGTAATTATTAGGGGATAAACAGTTCTTTGAAACAATGGCTTTAAAATAATCTATAATTCATAGCCTGGATTATAGAGAAGGTTGGGAGAATACAGTAGGGACCCAATGACAAACTGGTTCATGTAACTCCACCTAAAAACCTGACACACAACTAGAGAAGAATTTTTGGCTTCTTGTTAAACACAATTTCTTAGCAGTTGCCTTTCACTGGCACAAGACAGAGCTCTAGAGACACAGTTCAGCTATCATCCAATCAGTTTTTCACATTTTGGCCTTCCTTGTATTCTTTCTCTGCAAGGATCTTTGCTTGAGTTTCTTGGTTGACCTTAAAGATACTGTGAAAATATCTCAAAAGCTTCCCATTGTTTAAGTAGCTCTTTGAAATTACATACCTTTTCCAGGATGATTTAGATGGTCCAGGAGGCGTGAAATTACAGTTTAAAGCTACTACTTATTTGACTGTATTTGTTCAAATACCTGGAAATTTATACTTGACATTGCAAAAAGGTATGAGAATTTCCTTTCCTTTTCCAGAGGAATTGGACACAAAACTATCAAAATCTCCTCAAAACGTAGTAAATATTAGTTATCAGGAATATATGTCACTGTATTAAGAAAATCCCAACTTTAGACTTGATTTTGGTTTACTTCCAACTTCTCCCAAACAAACATCACACCCCAGAAAGCTGTGATTGTCAATGGACTGGAGCCATGGAGGAGCCCCTTAGCAAGTTCTTAGATCTAACAGAACCTATAAATGAACTGGTGTACCATAATGAACCAAGCCATGTATTAAATACATCTAGCTTGTAAAATGCAGAGTCAGTAAATTTATATGCTGTCCAAGGCATGTAGTTATTCCATTCCTCAAAAGATTCTCAGGCAGTGTTACTGAATGGAAGCATGAAAATACCAGTGCCTTCTGGCAATGCACGCAGAATTCTCACTTTACGTCCCACTAAAATCACAAATGTCTGGGCTAAGCACGCTCAATGGATAATAAGAGAACTCAAAAGCAGGGTTTTCATGTGTGTATATGAATGATATGCAGAATCACAGAAAACGGGGTTGAAAGAGGTTTAAGATTTCAATTGGGCTGCCCCTGCCCTTTCTTTTCAGGTGCAGTCAACTCACACCTAACTAATGAAGATCTAACAAGTTCCTGAAGATCTCCAGTGGAAGGTCCACAAGCCTGCAATCATTCCAGTACCACACTATTCTTAGAGTTAACAAAACCTTTCCTAACCTGCTACTGTTTTAGCCACTTAAGGCTAATAACAGAAAATGGTTCAGATGAAACTGTAAGAGCATTTAATGGAGTGGAGGATTACTTTACATCTGCTACAAATGATACATCTACTTAAACATCCCCATTTGTCATTTTTACAAATAATCATGTTGACCACTATTTGCATCACAATCCACCAGAAGTCCTAGCAATTTTTAATGCATTTTTTCCTACAGAATGACCATTTAACTATTCCTTTCTAAGTGCATAATTTGACACTTTTCCTTAATTAATTTTCTTTTATTTTCTCAATATTATTTTACTCCATAGTTTTCAAAGATATTCCCATTTTTCAAACTGGTTGTAGCGTAGTGTCACCCTTTCTATTTTACCATCCCTACCAGCAAGGAAAGCATGTAACTACTCGACCCAAAAGTGCAAATCCTGCATAAATGCCATTAAAACAATTTTCTCATTTGATAGAGGATCACTAACAGCAATTTCTTGAATATGCTTTACCAGCCAACTAGTATATGCATTTCAGAATCGTCTCAGCAAGTCCATATAACAAATGAGATGCTGCTTGATAAGCATGCAAGATGGTATGAAAAACCTTACATGGTATTGGCCAGATCTCTGTTATCCATGCCACCTGCCACATTTTCCCAGAAAAAGTCAAGCTGGTTTCAAATGATTAGTTTTGGACAAGTCTGGATAATCACAGATCTCCTTCTTACCCTATGGCTGCTGTCAGATCTTTTGAGGAACTGATACTGGTCTAACTAATTTAGACTGGGCAATGCAAAAGACCAGTCTACCTCTGTCAGGCAACAAGAGCTCATGAAATTCTTACCTCTCTCAACATTTGTTTTTCATGACATCCCCACTCTCATCTTCCTCCTCTTGTTCTGGTCTGGAACTCCTGAGTGTCAATAGAATGGTGACCCTTGAAAAGATAAAGCAAAACAGAAAATAAAACAATTTTATTCTTGCAAAGACATCTGCATTTTATATCAACCTACTGCCTGCAGCATCTTGTTATCCTGCCCATCTTTCAATTTTAAGCTCCTCAAGGCAAAACACGGCACACTTTATCCTGTGTTTACTCACAATAATGTACTATGCCTCCTATAGTGGCGTGACCACTAATTGAAGCTGTAGGTTCCTGTTGTCACAGAGGTAACAGAGTACAATCATTCTAAATCCAAATTGCTTTCAATTGCTACACGTGGTGCAAACATAGATATTACAAACAGTAGCCCATACAGAAGCTAGACTTCCTGTGAATTTAAAACTTTGATGATTTAGAGCCCAATTTTAGAAGACAATCAGCAACACACTTTTCTCATTAACTAGAAAACAGAGGCAATCATGGAGAATATGCGTTTTACAATCATGTTTTAATAATCTGTACCAGCAACCCTTTCCCCACGCATACATTTGTATTTAGCAAAGACCAAATAAATTTAATCCACTCTCTGCTGATGTAATGACTTTGTCTTCCTCTTATTTTATCCTTTGACCAAAGTAATGTCTAAATGACCATTTGGCTAAATGTATTTTTTTTCCACTTCAGCGGAATACTTAATGAAGAAAAAAAGATAGCCCACCTACTCTGACAGATTTTATTTTGGAGACCCCTAAATCCTAATTTCCCTAGTACGCCTGTTGCATTGCGTTAAAACTACCCTCCCTTAAATTACGCCTCAAGCTCGATTCATCACTTCAGCAGTGGTTTCAGTCTTGCAATTCAAATCTCTCCAAATACAAAGCCTCAAAAGAACATCTCCTGCATGTCCCCACCCACTGATTTGTTCTTCTGTCAGTCCATGCTGCTTTTGACAAACATATGTCCTGATTTGTTTGTTAGTGCTCCCAAGATGATGAGCAAAAAGATAGAAAATTATTACACATAATTAAGTAACAAATATTTTGCCTAAGGGGGGAAATTAAGTAAAACCTGGACTCATACCACACCTTAAAAAGCTTGTGACAGCAATGAATTAGATTTAGACTTACTTTGTAATAAACCATGAGCTGACAAAAAATACTCAGTATTATCCTAAATATAGTTTATAATAATAATACTACACTGTACAGATGTGTGACAGTATTTCATTTTTTAAAACTGTAAATTAAAAACTACTCTGGCCTGGGAAAGCCAAAACCACCTACTCCTGACACAGCAAAAGAATGCAGTATCTTTCACTGCATAGCTGCTGGAATATTAGCAAAACTTTGTAGTCTACGTGAGTAATTAAGTGTATTTTTTTAAACTTCCATAGCATCTCTTCTCCGAGAATCTCAAGCAAATCAAACATCTGCTAATTAAGGTTCTTGGCCCATTCTGAAATCAGCATTTTATCCAGTATGAATGGGCAAAATGAACAGCAGAGGTTTCGTGGTTTGCCCAGGATCGCACAGAGAGTTAATGGTAGAACTGGTGCGGAGTCAGAGTTCCTGTCGTACTTGTATTCTCCTGTCCTAACCACAGAACCACACACCCACATCACCCCATAAACCTGCTGCACTCAAAGCAAAGAAACATGACTTCAATGAACACATATTTTCAGGATAAGCTTACGTCTCCCCTATACGACTAATACCACAGCCCAGAACAACTGTAGAATTCCACGAAATTTTTGCTCAGGTTTAGAGAGTCATCGCTAGGATTTTTAACCTCTTTGCATCACTGTTAAAGATGTAATAATTGAAAACTGACATTTCCAACTAGATTTTTCATGAACAACTATATGAATATGCAATCAATGATAGAGGCATCAAAGCAAGTCAGCATGGGCGGGGGTATTCTCCAGTTTTTTTGTTTGTTTGTTTGGGTTTTTTTGGTTGTTTTTTTTTTTTTTCTTCACAAGTTACTTTGTACAACTTTGATTTCAGCATTTCTCCTACAGTGTTTTTTAATTTACTTTGCCTTTAGTTGCATGGGTGTTTCACAAGCAGCAATAAAAAAACCTAAAGAACAAAAAATCTCCCAAAATGTTATTTTAAAATGAAACAAAACATTTTAAAATGAAATAAATGTGTAGGGAGCCATAGGGAGTAGTCAGAGAATAAATGGAGCTGGCAATATCCGTTTTTAAGACCCTAAGCTAGGTCACTTAACCATTTGATTTCCTTTGTTTTTTTTGATGAAGTGGAAACGATATTTATTCAAATAATATACAGTTAGGATTTCACAAAAGGTTAGTCCATCAGTGGCCTGTTACATATGGCTTGATGAAATTGCAAAATACTACGTTTCTAGTAACCTATTAGGGTCATTTTTTCCCCTCTCTACAAAGGGCCTATACTAGACATCATTTAAATCCTACTTAAGACATTAGAACAGGATTTAAGTGGGATTTTAAAGATGTAGGTCTTTTAAACCAGGATGAATTTAATCTGTAGCTCCTCGCAGCACATCAGGACAAGCCCACCACAATTTTTCTATACTTGCCCTATAAGTACAGAATACAAAATGCACACTGAGTGAAAATATCTGTGATTTCCACAACTATTGCTTCAATCACTGTCCAGACAACTAGGCAATCTGGTTATTTCCACTCTGCTTCAGCATGTTCATCAAATAAAGGAAGAAAACAAGCCGAAAAGCATCAGGAACCCAGCCTCAAACTACAGTGCCCTAACAAAACAAGCTGTAATATCAACAACTATTTTAAGGTAAATACATTCAATCCCTAATATAATTTATACCTATTAAAATTGGTTTCATGTCCAAAAAGAGGTGGGAGCACTCACAATGTTATGGTTTTCATGTTCGTTCACCCAAGCCCTATGCCTCTAGGATCTATTAATTATTTTCTGTAAAGTAAAGGTTGCCAGGGACCAACAAAAATCCTACTGGGTGAGATTTGTATACAGCCAGTAGTAAGTATATTCAATTATAATAGTGTTTTAATTAATTGAACAATGAAACATGGTCATTAAGTGAGTTTCTATCTTAAGGTAATACTTATAGAAAAAGTGCACAGCTGCTTTTCCTCCTTGTTTTGCTGTTAATACTTTAGAGAGCTAAGCGCAAAACGGCAGATACAACGGGCAGTAATTTCTGTCTCACGTTGACTCAGGAAACGTGGAGTCCAACTCTTACATAATGAATCGAGAATCAATTTAACTTGTCTATGTAAAGTAATCTGTTCTTAGGTATTCTTGCACTGACTGTGGGTCAGTTTTGTTTTTAATTTAACTACCCATCCTGGCTATATAATAAATCTTACATAAACAAACCCAGACAGTAGGATTAAAGGATAAACATAACTAATGCTCAGATCCAGAGTCTGTGATGAATGAGGGGAAAAAAGCCAAACAAAAAACCAAGAGATGCACCATGCACACACATTGCCTTTAATTTTCTAACCTGTCCAAAATTTATAATTTTCTTTCTAAAAACTGACCTGTCTCTAAACACACTTCAGCCGATTTTGAACTTCTTAGTTTTTTTGTTTTGTTTTTTTACATTATCACCTAATAGGCAAGTTTTTTCAAAATATAGCTGTACAGAAGAATAATATTAACAGTAAATGGATTGCTACGAGAATTCGTGATTTTAAAGCTTCTGCGTTCGAGACTGCAGGGAAAATCATTCTGATGTTTGCTGAGCACAATGAAAGGACCAATTTCATTGCAAGGCACTTGGAAAACTGCCATTTTATATAATTCCAATATAGAAAATACTATTTCAGATTGCATTACAGCAGTCAGTTTGGGAAAAACACTTAATATTTGGGAATGCTAAACAGAGAAAATAGTGAGAAATTCTAAACCCAGAAAAGAACATAGAGGAAGAGTATGATGTGAGCAACACAATAATCCCGATTGCTTTCAAACTATTGAGATTGGAATCACCATGGGAAAAAATTCTTTTTCTTAAAGAACGCATTAGTAATTCATACATCTCACTTTCACAAATGAAGTAACTTAAATATCAGAAAGTCTTTCCGTATTTTTTAAAAGTTATTCACAAATCTGAATAGAAATGATTGACTTAAGTTTATACTTTATGATCAATTGCATTTACAATTCATTGCATTTGACTGTCGTATTGATTATCTTATTACCAAAAGTTTGTGTTTGTTTATGCTGGTAGGAGGTGCTTTTGTCACTGAAGTCCCATTTGAATCTCCTTTCAAGTCCCTACTTGATCCTTCTTCTCAAAGTAGTATGAGTAACTTAAGGAAAGCACTTACGTTACAGAACTGACAAGTTTCACAAGGGAAATTAAGTCATTCATTCTCCACTTTCCAAAATCAAAGATGGGGTACAATTTTCTCAATTATCAATTTATGGATCCCATATTTTCCCATACACGGACAAACACCAGGAAGCATGATCTGAATGTCTGTACAGATATAATTTACTATTTGAGAAGAACTAAATTTTTTTTCTAAGAAACTACCTAGACTATTTGTGTCCTCCAGGGAAAAAGACAATGGTGAACCAACCTCATCTTAAAAAATATATAAAAAGGGCAGATTAAAGTATTTTCATATATGAGAAATAGAAAAACATTTGTGGGAACAAGCCAAAGCCCTAGCATGAGAACAATCATGGGGCTCTTCCAACCAGGAGAGTACCAGCTTCCACAGATTGCCTTCCAATATTTCACAAAAGAAAATCTGCAAATTCAAATGAAAATTTTTATCCCCTAAACTCCCAGAATAAGTTTTAAAGTATCAAGTAACTTTTTACTGACTGAAAGAAAATTTAATGCCTATTCCAGATTTGATCTGATGCATTAACTCCGGAAAAGCATTTTCTCAGAAAAAAAATAAATAGAAAAAAGCTGCAGCAATAGGACAGTGACTTTAGATAGGGAATCACAGATGCAATCTGAATTGTTGCACCTGCAGAGTCACATTAGCATTCCCTCCCTTCTCCTTCCTTTAAATCCCTTTTGATATTTACACCAGTGCAAAGAAATTGGGAGTGGGCTTTTTTCATATCCCGTTTTAGAACACGGATCCACGTTCAGAACACATGCACATTTATTGAAATTACTTCTGTGAAGACATCCAAAACCTACACGGCCCAGCGCACAAGAATGCATCTGCAGGGACAGCTCTCCCATGACTCCATACCTTATATACAGTGGGAAGTCATCAGTTACCCAGAAGCAAGCAAATTTATAAAGCACGACTTCACACCACCTATCTTTAAAAGCATGCCATTTGTTTGACTATAACTCATCCACTTGATGCAAGAAAAACAGCTTTGTTGCCAAAATTCACAGTTGCTTCAGACATGCAAGCCATACATTTGTCTGTTGGAGAATAACCATCCAACGGGCATAGCATGAATGTAGCTGGGAAGACAACAAACAAAAAGGATCAAAATCACTTTTATGAAAAAAAAAGCTGTAGTAGTTACTATCAGAGTAAAACACCCTTTCAGAGCTGTAAAAACTGTCTTCTCTCTCTCTGCTCAAGAGACAGTGCCCAAGTTTGCTAGTACAAGGCTGAAATAGAATTATCAGATAAAAGAGCACTCTTTTCTACTTGCAGTTAACTACTTTTCACCTCTGCAAAACACAAGATTTTAGAAGTGTTCAATAAACAGCAGGTGTTTTTGTTTAAATTCACTTTGCTTCTATAAATCAAATTACATGATCCATTTTAACATCAACAGATAGAAGTACTGCGGATACAAACAATAAGATAGTACAAGTAGTGCTTTGTCTTGTACTTGTTATATTTATTTCTTAATAGTAAATGTAGCTGGTGATTTAATCCTTCTATACCTTGTATACATACTCATCCTGAAAGAAAACACTTATTTTTCTCTAATGTAAGCATTATGACATAAATACCCAACTTGTGTAGTGTGAAGCTGTTGACATTTGTCTCAAACGATGGTACAATCATGCTTTTGTGTATCTCCCTCTTTCCCCCTGTACTTTTAACATATTTTTTGCCCTGGCCTTCAAGACAATGCTGAATCACACCGAGCACTTTAGTGAATATGTTCTTTGAAGAGCTAGGGTTTTTTCTGTGGTTCTTGTTACATATAGTTTAAGTGACAACAAAAAAGAAACCCCCCAAGAGATTGCCTTGCATGGTTTCTTATACAGTATATTGCTTAAAAGTGCAACCCATATTGATTTCAGCTTACCAAGGACTAGTGAAATAGCATGCATTGAGATTCTCATATACTGTACAGAGACAAGGTTATTGACCTGAAACTAGAATTCTCAGGGAGTGTTTTATCTCCAGTTCAGCACAATTGAAGCTACGCATTGCACAGCTCCACCCAAACTAAAGTCGAAATCTAAGCAGGGTAACATGCTTTAATTGTACTAATCTAAATGATAAGGGTAGTTTTTTAAAATTCAAAAGATACTGAGCACACTTTAAGCTGTTCCTCTTTTTCCCAACCACCTGCCCTATACAAAACGTGCAAGAGAAGCAGGAACAAAAAGTGAGACCAGTTCTGTGAAAGGAAGCTACTATTTTACCTCAAATCAGAGAATGGTAACCTGGCATTTACAGTCCACGGCAGTCTGAAGATAACTCCACAACCCACGAAGAGGAGGAACTTGTACTTGTAGATAAGGCAAAGTTACTTTGCCACTAAGCGACATAGACTGAACTCTGCTTTCAGAAGGTATACTTCTGAAAATTAGAACAAGGTAAACTTTCAGGTGTTCTCTCACTATTAGTTCACTATATAAAGCAAAACCAGGTAAATCAGCTAGTTAATACCTTTGAATATATCTAGAAATCTATTATTAAAAAAAATATTTCTTATACCTTTTTCATTTACTTACGAATTTTTGTTCCCTCAAAATCAAATAAATACAAAATTCCCCAGAATTTTTTTTTAGGAATGAAGACTTTTCATATCCAAATTCTCCATACTGCAGGAAGAAAAATAATTGTCAACAATACAGATGTAATGGAAATTCTGAAATCATTTCAGCTTTGTGACTGGGGCTGAAGGAATATAATCTTCTAATTCTGAGATTCTGGAAAGTAAGGCCTGATAATTCTACCTTAAGACTGATGCAGGTATTGGTGTGTTTTGTGATATGTGCACACAGACAGTTTCTTGAGTAGGTCAAAGTAGCAACCCATATTTTGCTCAAAATGAAACTAAGATCACCCAGGTGGAAAAGAATCTTACTGGGGGATGAAATTAAGTAGTCCTTTAAAAAAAAAAATCTACAAGAAAGTACGTATCATCTCTCCAACAAATCCTAAAAAGATGCAGTAATAAGAAGTTTCTTCAAAACTTCTATGATCAAAATGGACTGAAAAACAACTCTAGCCAACAGACAGTTACAAGCTGAAGCCATTTCCCCATCAGTGTTCACTTACATGTCCCCAGTGGTTTGGAGACATCTGAAACCTGGCATTTTTATTAATTCTAGCCATTTTTTCTTTCCCCCCAATAGTCAGGAGAATAAAACATACGCTTTCTTTTCTGCTCTAATGACCCTTTAACAGCCACATAAAGATACTGAGTAAGTGTTTGTGGGAGCAGGGAGAAAGAGCAATAAAGAACTTTAATTAAATTCATTTAGTCACAACTGTGAAATTATCTCAGTATTCAATTTCTCACAGACAACTCTCTCATATATGTATAAACAGCCCCAGAACTGAGGACAAGCTAAAACATCTACTTTCCCCTCTTCTAATTTTCTCTCCCTTTAACAACCTTTCAGACAAGGTCTCCCCACATTTACACAATAGCCACCTGGATCTGCTTTCTTTCCAACAAGTTTCTACTGGTAAAGCTTTCACAGGTGAGCAACTTTGTCAAGGCCTGAAAAGAGCTGGAAGCCTTTCTCAAAGGGCCGTATAACTCCATGAAGTTCCTGTCCTGTATCACTTGTGTAACCTCTGCTGTGCACACAAATAGGCCTGGTATCACTATATCCATAAACACCACCTTAAAAGTCAAAAAGACAACAGTACAGCTCTACTAATCCCCTCTGTTAGCATTTGGCTTGTGAACAGCAACCAATTCAAAGGCAAAACTAACACTGCCACATTTCTGAAACCAGCAAGCTCTCAGCACACTGCGAGCTTATGAGAAACACAGAGCAAATTAAGTATGAGATCAAACCCAATAATACCTCCAAAGAGAAATGAATCATTGAAAAACCTCATATAGGAAGAAAAACAGAGCAACGCTTTTTCATAAGAGCGAGTAACTGAGGGAAGTTTTAATAGTGTTACCAATTTCTGTAGCAAGAAATGCTAACTCCTATTAGGAAATCCCACTAAATAAGTAACTGTATGTTGAAGCAGCAAAGATATTTGTCTAAAGACAAAAAAAAAGATGATCTGAAAGAGGAGGATGAGTATGATTTCCAAGAAAAATACTATGAGATCTACTATTGAAAAATAACCGGATTTGGTTTATGTACCCCCTTCAGCATCCTTTTGCAATATTTAATAGCAAATGGCAGCAGCAGTGTTTTGCACTACATAAAATGTTGGGTTATTGCTGCTGTTTTATTATAAGAGCATGGAGGATTTTTTGGTTTTCAGTTCCTCATAGATGCGACTTGTTCTTTTCCTTGCGTATAGATAGATACATATAAACAGATTTGTTTCTGAAGTCTTCAGAAAGCAGGCTAATTGAAAAGAGCTTGCATAAATCCAAGGGAAACTACAGACAATGACAGGAAATCGTAGCTGGTCATTCAGTCCATAACAAAAATAGATATTAAAGCAGTCAGCCCAAACCAATTATTATCCATCTTATTGAAACATCCTGCAACAAAGTCTATGAAATAATATCGTGTGGAGATACCCTTACTGGTGGCAGTACCGTATGATGCTATCTATAGACCAAGGAGGTTGTATGTTTTATTTCATCATACTGGTATTGACTGCATGCTCTGGAGAACAAGGTATGAGGTTGCTCACCCCAACAGCAGAACTCTGCTTAGCACTGAAGAGAAGGAAAGGCAAAAGAACTGTTCCCACACACTGGCTGCATCACCCTGGGCCGAACTGAACGCTCACTCAGTTCTCCTGCTCACTCATTCAGTTCCTACAGCTCTCAGCTATGTTATTTACACCATGTAACGTCAGCTGTGAAGTAATAGCTGCCTCTAAGGAAGCAGAAAGGTCAGTAACTCATTTCACATAAACCACTGAGCAACCAACACAAACAGAGTGATCTCAGGGCTTCTCTGCAGCAGAGGCAAGCCTGCATGAGAGTATGGGACCAGGGCCAGCCTGATCTTCTGGCAGGAACAGGAAGAGGAAAGGGAACCGAGAGCAATGATGAGCCAACTGAAGAGGTACATGGATGGGAAGTGTTGGGCACCAAGCATGGCTTTTGGGGTGGCTCTGCCTCCCTTTATATGCTGACCCCCTCACAGCAGCAGTTCGCTTTTCAAGGCCCTGGCAAAGCAGCAGGACCACAACACTTTTGCTATGGCAAAGTGGTTTTCTTCTCTACACAACTGTTTTGCTTAAGCAGAGGAAACATCATAAACACATCAAGATATCACAAAAGAAAACTAGATTAGAGATGTCCTGATCTCCTGAACTGATCTTCTGCTCCTTGTGACTTGAATGGTATAGTCTATATCCTTAAAGCAAATTTTAGAACTTTTAATATAATTATTTTACAGGAAATAGATTCTGATAGAAATCGGCCCTTATTGTCTGGGAATTCTACATTAGTCTAGCAAAATTTCTAGTACATGAAATTAGAAACAGAAGAGTGACAAGTGAAAAGAGTTGGGGGAGAAAGAATTGGGCAGAAAGAGTTGGAGGCCAGACATTAAAAATGAAGAAACAACAGAGAAAAAAAGGCAATGAAAATGAAGAAAAAAAGAGAAATACACAGTTCAAAGGACAGTATGAATTAGAAAATGCATTGTGCTACATGCAACCCCAGCTAGCCTGTGAAAACAAAAGTTGTATGTGTCCATGTTATTGCAATGACAAGATTGACTGACTTCTCTACGCTACTAAAGTAAACCATCACTATTTTCCTTTTCCTCCAAAGTTTGACCCGTTTCCATCATTCTTGGATAGATTTCTGCAACAGCATCTTTACATCCTGTTTATAAATAGATAAAATTGTTTGTGGAGTTCAGTATGTAAATAAACTACATTGAACTGTTAGCAAGCCACTAAAACTGTATTTGTTACTTACAATAGCGATGTATTTACTGGATTTAAAAGTGGTCGTTTCCAGCCTTTCAAGACTGTAAGACAGGAAGCAGGCAGGATTGACAAGTACAAGTACATATATATATTTATATATATTACCCCTGCTTAAAAACAGTGTCCTAAGAGATGGATAGGTTAGTTTTCTGTTAGTTGTTTCTGGGACTCTTACAAGAGCCGAAGTGCTTCATGCCAAGTAGAGAATCTACCTGTATGCTGGTGGGTCTTTCTAAGCAAGGTGTGGAATGGGTTAAAAGCAAGTGTTATCACCAGCTCCATACAAAGAGAGCTAGCCCCCGAAACCAAAGACACTTATCTTTTCTTCACGAGGCACGTGAGCCAATATTTTATGTCAACAAATGCGACCATAGGACGAATCACATACAGAGCTATCACCATTCAAACTGGTACGCAAAATAAAACTCATCACACAGGAACAGAATAGGTGAAGTAGGAGTTCACACAGGACTTGACAAAACATTTATAATCATATGCCTGCCAACTACTAAAAAGTTACCTTGAAAACTCTTCCCTTCACTGTGTCTAAAAAAAAAAACACCCACACAAAAAAAAAACCACCAAACCCCCCAAAAACCACCGAGCCAAAAGCAAAATAAACCCCGCAAACCCTGCTCTTTTTAAGTAGTACTAACATTATTATCTACTCCATTAGTGCGACATTGCCCAGTGGGCAATAAGTAACAACTACAAAATAATGTTACGGAAGTAAATAAAAGCTATGCACAAAGCAAGACTTAAGTAGTGACTAAAAACCATGAGCTATGTAATTAAAATGTTGACAGAGACCTGAATCCCACTAGCACTTTTTTTCTTTTCCCATATCATTCTTCCTCAAGAGAAGACATTTCTTCTAATCATCAAAGATCTTTCAAGTGTTAAAACTTCAGCTGTCATTTTAAAAGTTAAGCCTTTTTGGCTTACTTCGTAATGTCAGTGGTATTCCAACATAAACATGAAGTGCAATAAATGGTAAGTGTAATCTCTTCACAAAACACACAAACTAATCCTTGTTCCTACAATTGTTTTACTGCCAAATAAAAAACATTTATGGAGAGTACAAGTGAATTAAATTATCTGAAAGGTCCCCATTGAAGTTAATACTGAAATTCCAGATATCACATATCCAGTTAGTTAAGAAAACTGAATTTTCAGCCTCAAAACTTTATTTGAAAAGCGTAAGACCCCTCCTCTCTTAGTCAGTCAGCTTAAAAACTAGCTGTTATGTCATTGAAATGTTTATATTATCAAAGAGGCGAAAGAATGCTACTGTTGTGTACACCAAATATACTTCATTTTGGCAAATATAAACCAAATATACTTCATTTTCTCACATCTCTTTCAGGCTTAATTTCTTCTACACAGACCCTGCTGCAAAGGTAATAGGAGAGCAAAACTGTAGGAACCCTATTACTCCTACCTCTAAGGCAAGCTCACTGAAGAACTCTTACGTACCTCATGCAAAAACTTCCTGACTGACCTTGCATGTCTGATTTTCAGTACCTGATTCTAAAATCCAGAACACAGTAATTTCTTCCAGCTCTCACTGTCCACAGTGGGTGCGGTGGAGCGCCAGCCTTGCCTGAAAAACCTCAGAACCAGGAAGGACTTAAGAGGCCGGATCCAGCATCCACTGTGCTTAAAATGTGTTTGCATGGCTGCACCAGTCTTTGAATCAGATCTGTGTTCCTTCAAATATTTTTGTCAAATACACGTCAACCTGGTAAGCTCAAGCTTTCTAAAGCTGCACATTTCTACATATCCACTTCAGCATAAGACTTCCCCTTACAGTATTGCAGTTTGCCCAAAGGTTTAGATGAAGCTTTATGAAGTAATCTCTCTACTACCAGACATGCTGCACTTACTGTAGGAGTGGGTTACTGTCACCAAAAAGTTTCAGTACCTGTCATGATTAGAAGCAGAGCTCTGCTGCATAGAGCTGTGGGAGGTGAATGCGACTGAGAAACAAGTGTCTACTGACAAACTCCAAAATAGTGTTTTTATACAGTAGAAAATATACAAGATAAAGGGGAGAAGAGCAGATTTAAAATAGAATCTGTTAGTTCCCAGAGCACACTAGCTCCTGTATAACAGGTATCATTTTCTCTTGTCAATTAATGCTGCTCTAATTAATTATCAAATAAACTATTCTGATTTAGTGCAGCTCTGAATACCATTACAACAGTGTGCTAGAACAATTTTGGAAATACTGTGTAAACCAGGAGTTACTCAGTTTGCAGCTGAGTAGCAACTGTATACACACAGTAGTTCCTGAACATTAAGGAAAAAACAGTCCCTGCTCGGAAAAGAAACTGGTTCCAGCATTACACAGATGATGCATGTGGTGAAACAATCCAGTCCTTCGCTTTTACACTGGACTTGCCATGCAGCCAGATCCCAATTTTGCAGGCAACATCCACAAAGCAAATTTCACAATGGTATCTGAACTGCTTAGGGAGAAAGTGCTGCTTAGCACAATCACAGAATCACACTTTGGAGTATAGACAGCCCAAGTATGCATATATGCAGAGACTCCTCTTCTTAAGAGGAGTATTATTTTACAGACGCTGAAGGATGGTTTATGGTTTTAGTTTTTTGTATTACAATCTTAGCACAAACTAGCAAAAATGCTACTGGCCTCCAATTAGGAATACACCTCCAGTTAGGGATATAGAAACTGATGTTTCCAAAGTTATAGAAAACTACTGTTGCTGTCCACTTATCTTTTGAGGCCAAAATACGTCATTTATTTTATTGTTCCCAAAAGGTATCATACTTGGCACACGACCATACTACAGTGGAAATTTCCCAACATACTAGATTGTATCAACACAATTTGTCATTGAGCAATAATTCTTTGCATGCAAATATCTGGATAGATTCCAATAAAAACTGTGTAAAATGCTAAAATACAAACATTTTAATCTTGCAGATTGATGTGGAATGTTTGACTCCCGGTTTAGGCCTCCCTCTTCAGCATGCACATTGCAACCTGTTTTCCTGTTAGCATGTCACGTTTATCATTAGTGTTGTAAAGAGAAAAAAACCCCACAAACAAAAGCTTTTATTAAAATCTGCTTGTCTACAAGGAATAAAAAAAACCCCAAACAACAAAACAAACAGAAAAAAACCAAACCAGGAATACTACTTCAAGTTTTCATGGCCATAGTCCTAATTATATGGCAAATCCCCAGCTGCTGAATTTATCCTAGTATTCTCTCCAGCTAAACATGTGTTACCAAACTGAATTTTAAACATTTTCTTTACAACTGTAAAACAATATTCTCTAATCAGAAGATGGTAGTAGACAATATATTCTATTTTTAAGTCTGCAGACACTCTGGGAAAGTGAACTGGCTCAATCATGTGAGAGGACTGCCAGTGGTGCAATCCAAGATGATAACTGCAGTGTCGAAGTGTAAAAATGCTCACAATAACATTTAGCTAATAATCCAGTTTATACCATGATCTCAATTTTTTTTCCATCTTTTTTAGACACCAGAATATAGAATCATAAAGGTTGGAAAAGACCTCCAAGATCATCAAGTCCAACCATCAACCCAACACCACCATGCCCATTAAACCATGTCCCTAAGCACCACATCTACACGTCTTTTAAATACCTCCAGGGACGGTGACTCCACCACTTCCCTGGGCAGCCTGTTCCAAGGCCTGACCACTCCTTCAGTAAAGGAATTTTTCCTAATGTCCAATCTAAACCTCCGTTGGCACAACTTGAGGCCATTTCCTCTTGTCCTATTGCTGGTGACCTGGGAAAAGAGACCGACCCCCACCTCACTACAACCTCCTTTCAGGTAGTTGTAGAGCGTGATGAGGTCTCCCCTCAGCCTCCTTTTCTCCAGACTAAACAACCCCAGTTCCCTCAGCCGCTCCTCATAAGACTTGTGCTCCAGACCCTTCACCAGCTCCGTTGCCCTTCTCTGGGCATGCTCCAGCACCTCCATGTCCTTCTTGTAGTGGGGGGCCCCGAACTGAACACAGTATTCAAGGTGCAGCCTCACCAGTGCCCAGTACAGGGGCACGATCACCTCCCTACTCCTGCTGGCCACGCTTTTTCTGATACAGGCCAGGATGCCGTTGGCCTTCTTGGCCACCTGGGCACACTGCCGGCTCACGTTCAGCCGGCTGTCAACCAGCACCCCCAGGTCCTTTTCCTCTGGGCAGCTTTCCAGCCATTCTTCCCCAAGCATGGGGCACATCAACCATGACAATTCTTATTTACAAAACATTAAATTTAAAACATTTTAAACTCCATAAATGTGGGATCATCATCAAGAAAAACATTTTTAGATAATAAAGCAATCTATGCAGTAATTCTATATTTACCACTGCATCTTCTCATAAGATCCTTCATATAAAACTGCTGCATAGTTGGCTTCATCTGAAGCCCTGAAAATCTGTAATTCCTTGCCTGTGAACTGAGGATTGGCTCACTGGGGAGTCTTTCTACAGCAGCTTTTAAATGGGGATGTTAACTTCATGGACATTGAATTATAGCAGTATCAAAGCTGAGCTGAAGTGCATACTGCTATACCTGGAACTGACTTGTGTTAACATAGACAAAATTTAATTTTGCAACCTAAACTAGGGGTGGCAAAATTCAGTGTCGCGCTACCAGCAATAGGAAGCAGAGCGGGCATGGGCAGCATCGCACGATGAATGGAGAGATGTTGTGAAACAGTAAGTGAAAGGACTCTCATCAGGCTTTTAGAGATGTATGGGCAAGAAAAGAGGTGGAAGTAGTAACTGAACATTTCTTGTGCATGAGAGCGAGGACAGATATGACTGAAGATCCCAGTATGTATGTGGGTGGGGAAGGCAGCTGGGTGAGAGAAGGCTCCTAACAGGAAGGAGTCAGAAAGAAGAGCTGGGAGGTCGGTGGAAGCAGTGTCAGGTAGGGACGGAAGAAAATCTCTCTTCCTTTAGCCTACTGTTTCTTGGGATACTCTCATAATTAAAGTAAGGAGAGAAAAAGAAAAAATGACTGAATGAAACTATTAAATGCTTCCTCAATATATTCACTTACTTATACCACTTAAACATGTATATTCATCAGCCACAAGTTAAATACCAGATTCTTTAATATTCAAACTAATGGACATTTATCATATTCACTACAGAGAGGATGAACATTTATCACAACTAACAGCTGATTTTTAAAAATACCGAAGACATATGTTTAAATTGTGGGGTTTTTCTCCTCTCATGTTCAACACATCATCTCATGTGGAAGCCCAAAGCCTTCCCAAGAAGAATGCAAAAAAACCCACAAAGTTCATTCTCTTTCTTCAATTGAGAACTTCCTAAGATAAGATACATATTACCTTTTCCCCTAATACATACGTACAAATTCCATTTTCTCCTCCCAGAAAAAACAAGTTTCAAGCATTATTCCACGCTAGTATTCGTCCACCCCCTGCTGTACCCTCTCTGAGCTGTGCAAACACTCCTGGCAGTGCCAAACACCGACATGGCTACATGACAGATGGTATGTCTGACAGTTTACATGTCCCCAAGTCTGACAGGCAAAAATATCTGATGAAGAACAGCATTTTGTGCTTTGGAAGTATTTTTTTATGGATTTCCAGGGGCTGGGGAGTTTCTGGACAGTTGTGTTTATTGTGTTTTGAGGGATTTTTTTTTTTCTTTTTTAAACCTATCTGTATTTATTTAAGTATAAGCTCTAAGTTGCTTGCTTCACCCCCTTCTCCTCCCCTTTTTAGTACGTCTTGAGAGGCTACAAGCCAAAAAATAATGATCGTTAACCGTGCAACAGTGTCATGCCTTAACATGCTTCTCAGTATTTTACAGTTTAACTAGTAATCCTCTAGCCTATATTTTAAAATCAGCCTTTCTTGTGCCAAACCAAAAAGAAAGAAAGAAAAAATGGTACATTTTAATTTTTTTTTTTAAACTTTAAAATTTGAACTCATATTTTTAACATCTGCTCAGGATTTTTAATAGATTCTGCTTTATCAAAGAAAAAAAAAATTACAGGAACCTAGGCACTTATAAGTACTTCACTTACATAATCATGTAGGGCAAAATTTATAAAAATACTTTGCTCTTATTTTCAAGTGAACAGTCACAGGGGCAATAAAGAAAAATAAGTACTAACTTCCTTGTCACTTTAGTTTAACAGACAGAAGAGCTATTCTGAACACAACTCAATGAGAATCTAAGCAGCAACACTTAATGTGTTATTATGGCCAGATTCAGAATTAAATATTTCAGAATCTGTCCACAATCATCTTCTCCATTAATTTGTATTTCTTGCATTAAAACAAACGTAATTTCCCTGTAGGGAATCTAACAGCTTTCACAGGGAAACGTCAATATTTTGTCTGAGAATGGATCATTTAAGAGGTAACAATCTCTTATGGTATCATGTCACTTAGTTTTACCCACCTAGTTTAAATAAATTACCTAGACTGTCTCCAATGCTCCTTCACAGGACATCAGGGAAGCTGTCCAGGCAAAGAGAACACTAAACAAAAGTCAGTTTTCCTACACCGCAGCCTTGCAGGTCTCCAAGGCTGGAAAGCTCCCAAAGCTGGCAGAAGACACTACTTACATGCTGACAAAATATGCCTCGATAATTGGATGAAGGGACTTGCCAGCCAACTGATGGCAAGTGAAACTGTACTGCATGACCCTCTTAGGGAAGCTTGGTGACAGTATGAGTTGGCCAGAGATGGTCATGCAGCTTAGTAGGAAAGACCTGATTTTGCTAAAATGCTAATGCAATAAAGTCCTCAAGATACGAAAAATTTATAACTCCCCCCTGTCAAGGTTTATACATTAAGATTACTGTAACTGGTTCTTATTAGTCACACTGTCATTACCAAAGGAATTCAATGAGCAACAGGACCCTCAAACTAAAAACCCAGAAAGCTTTACCATTTGCAGAAGACCCCCAAACAAACAAACAAAAACCCCCAAAAACAAAACAAAAAAGCCATGTTTTAGCTACCTACACTTCTCATGGCAAACTGTCAGCTCTGTCTAGTCACAGCAAGCCACCCTAAGACAAAGTAATGGCTCTCGTCTTAAAGCTGTTTCATGACAACAAAATTATATTTACACACATAATTAAGGAAGATCAAATAATGTTTCAAATAGTCTTAACACACAGAAAAGGAAGCGTCTAGCATGGCAAGATACAAATTCCTCCTAAGAAAGCAGCTATTTGAACCGTCCTCTCCCTATTGATACATTTGAAACAAAAGGAAGCATCAGATTTAACTATGCAAAGCAAGAATAAAACTGCTTCTAACTTATTTCTCAAATAAAAAAAAATTTTGCTTGAAGCCTTCAATACAAGGCTTCTTTTGGGTTTACGGGCATCACGTCATGATTTCACCAACACAGTCGGTTTCTGGTGATGTCAATGTCTTTGTAAGCGCTTATTAAGCGGGTTTTATCAATGGATTAAGAAACAGTTCAGCTGCCAAGAAGCGCAAAATAAATTTTAGATCAAAGCATATAATCAACAGACATAACAAGTGACTAAGTACCATCTGTCAGCATATTGTTCTATGACACAGAAGGGGTATGTATATAAAAACAGTGGTGCAGAGATGATATGCTTCCCCCTTTTTTTGAGTAATATGATCAGCTAGTGCCAGAGTTGAGTATGTGCCAGATAAATTAAACCAGTCAGGGGCTAATACCCAACACAGGCCAAGTTTTACAGAGTTTTCTTCTAAAAGATTTGCATTCATGAATTGGCATAGTTTCTCTCATTACATGGCGATGCTGACTTTTTTTGAAATCTCCTGGTTTTGGCTTGTGTTGAATAAATTGCTATTCCACCCTAACTGAGTCAGTTTGATTATTACAAATGCCAAGTTGTTCTCCTTTATTTAAACTAGTGAGAGAAGAGCACTTTATTATGTTTTCCAAAATAAATAACATGAAAAATAAAGTGCAGAATTTCAGGCTTAAGTAGGTGATAAAGATATATCACTCAACACACTAACAACTGACATTAAAAAAATATCCTAGAGTTGCATAAAATCTTCAATTCATCTTATCTTGCAGATTTGAAAAGAAAATATCTTTAAAATGACAAGCAATAACAACTGTCTAAGTGTGAATTTGGATCTTGCCAGAAGCATGAACAGTTTGCTCATTACAGCAGGGCATTCATGTACAGGAAGATTGTTCTATGACATGATCTTCAGCAATATCAGCCCTTAAGCTCCACACTGCACCATCAGCTCTCTGGACTGGGCAAGACTCCAATGCAATTCCATCTCTGAATGTCCTCAACCTTACCCCAAAGCAGAGCACAGTGCTTGTCTAGCTCCAAGTATGTGTTGACCTACAGCCTCATCCTGAGCCAAGCCCCCATCCCTGCTCTCCAGGTGGAGCAGGACACCACTGAAAATCCTGCTCAGAAGACCTTGCCTCCCTAACCCTAAAGCTAGACTGAAACACAGAAAGGCAAGTCCAGCTGCAAGAACATTCTGAGCAGCAGACCCATCCTGACCTCAGCCCACATCCTAACTTCCCTGACTGAGCAGGGCGGCAGAGGAATTCCAGCTCTGAAGACTCTTCTCTAACCCTCCCTTAAGTGTGAAATTCCTAAATTCATTATGGTTTTCATTCATTTCCACTTGCCTACAACCACACATTAGGATACATACATACATAGATTCATTGCCTCTGAAGCAACTACATTGGTTTTGTTCTATGCTTTCCAGGAGTATGTTCCAATTCTTGATCTGGGTGTACGACCTAACTGCATTAGAAGTCAGCGTAAGACAGACATACAATACGCATCAGTTCCTCCTTTCCCATGCTCTGCTTCGCGGACACAGGTAGCTGCGTCCTCACCCTATGCAGGAGACTTGGCGTGTTCTAAGCAGAAACACCTTGAAAAATGAGGGGACCAGATTCTAAAGCACGTCGTGGCATATTTCTAAAGGTAAGTCTAGACTCAGGCA
Organism: Calonectris borealis; assembly: GCF_964195595.1. Taxonomy (NCBI): domain Eukaryota; kingdom Metazoa; phylum Chordata; class Aves; order Procellariiformes; family Procellariidae; genus Calonectris; species Calonectris borealis. Next base: position 11,022,118 of record NC_134325.1, read on the forward strand.
ACACTAACAAAAATCCTATTAACTTCACACTCGATGAGAGAGATGCTCAAACAAGAAAATTTAAGTCCAACTTTAACACAGCAAAATGTTAAACTCCAAATGACAACCTACAAAAAGGAAAATGAAACAAGAAAAAACAATATTAGATTATACTTTACAGTAAGAGCCTTTGTTCCTCCAGGATCTTTTGTTTATCCTAAGCTCTTGGCTACCTACCTCCATCTATGAGGATTTTTCTGAACCTCTTCCTCCTCACCAGCTTGACATTCAAAGCTAGCATCCTGTTTTTTTGGTATTCTTGTTACTTTATTTGTTTGGAACACAGTTTGATGATGCAGAGATCTTCATTGGAAGTGGCTGCAAGGATCACACCTCCATTTCCATTCCCATTTCCCACACCCTTCCACATTATCTGAAGTTAAGTGCCTTCCCCATTCTCCTTCCAACGTACCAGAGTCATCAGTGCCTAATGTAATGATACATCCATGGCTGACTGGTGAAGAGATGTTTAAAACATTTTCAACTCTGTTGCAGTACTTTGTCATACAGGTTGAGAAGTATTCACACCAGAAACAGGCTATCGTGCCCCCTAATCTGAGATCACACACTAAGTGTTAATAAAACAGAGTACACGCACGTTAGCTCAAGTGTTTTCTCCAAACTACCTTTCCTCAATTTTCTGTTGTCATTAGAGGCTCTTGGCATCACAGACAACAGTGGGCGTAACTTCATGAAGGCGCACGAAGGAGAGTTTCACAAAAGGATACGTTCATGTCAAAAAAGACACCTAAAGTTTGTGTGGGAAGACAAAGATTGAGAGACTTGCAGTCTGCAGGGGAAAGCTGTCAGAGGATTTAGTTCCCTCTGCTTAAAAGATGGCTGTTTCTTAATAGCTTCACTTTCTGCTTTTGCGGAGAGGAAGGGGGACAGTGAAAAGAATGAAGACAGCAGTAGGCGTTTCATTGTTTTAAGACAGAAAATAATCATAGAAAAGTCAAAGAGCCTCTTACAAACACTGGCAAGGATTGAGAACAGAATATTCCCATCAAAATGCAAAGCCATAACGGGAAGACTGCTCAAAATGTGAAAATCTCACTATAATTTGCAAAGCTCAAATAAAAAACTATCATTTTTTCTATGTGACTGGTCACTTACTCTGGTTGATATGATAATACACATTATTATCTCAATGAGCCTTTTTATTAGAAGGCAAAACACCTTATTGTAATTTTATTTCCAGAAAAATTAAAATCTTCAGAAATTGGCATGAAGTTTACTAATATACTTGCAGGTTAATTTCCAAGATTTATTCTATAATGGGCAGGATATTCCACTCATTATAGATATTCTCCCTCCCCGCAAAAGTTCCTTTTAAAAAAAAAAAACAACCTATTTTTCAAGATAAAATAGAGTAAAATTGTAAAACACCATCAAAGGAATTTTAAGTTTTTCAAATTTACTGTTGGTCTACTTAGAAATCTTGATTATCAAAAGTTGGAAAACTCAAACTCCTGGCTCTGGCAATAAATATAGCAAGTCAAGTAATTTATATTTCTTACAGTCTATACTATTTTAAGGTGAGCTATGATATTTTTCACTCCATATTCATCCAGGCTACTGATCTCCTACAGAAGATTAAGATCTAAAAGTCCAGACTGCAAAGTCAAAAAGCAGATTTAATATCCATAAATTAACTCCCACTCTTACAAATCAGCTATCTACCCCGTTCATGAGCACTTTAAACTGGTCCCTCCTCAGGCGGATGGAGGATATTTTAAACTTCAAAGTTAATCCTTTCTTGATCTGGATTAATAGCTGTAGGAGCTTGCAAGTCTTTCTGAGTACTCTTGGCCAGCTGTTAAGACCCAACACTTTCCTTTATTTATTCCTTAAAATTAAAAATGCATTCCTGTCATGAATTAACCCTTTCCCTACTAAAACACATACATCATTGGCTGTGAGTTTTCACTACTGCATTATAGTCTACATTCTGTTTGTATGCTTCATATAGGTATTGCTAAGGGGGCAAGTAGATGTTGGCATACAGTCACGATGGGGCACACACTACATCAAATTAACTGTACACTGAGGTTTACGTGTATGCAAACTAGGAATTTTAGATGGAAAGAGGCCTTATATAAAATAAGTGTCAACTCTAAGAAACAGTCATATTGAAACTAGTTGAAACACTGAATAAAGTCAGGATCTCTAACGTTACTTATCGTCCTTTGAATCAACATCACACAATAGAAGAACTCCGAACTTCAGTTTCTGAAGTATTTTTCATGATTATTTGGGACTACTTAAACTTAGTATCTCAAGAGGCCTCATTTACCCAGTTTATGAAAAGCTAGACATGTATGACTAGTCTATAGTCTCAGGCTGCAAGCACACGTCTTCTCTTGGCTCCAGGCCACTCCTGATGCTGAATAGATCTTTGCCTGTTAGGCTGTCCCTCACCATTCCCCAGTGTTTTAATGGAGATTATGCCGCCTTCTCCCATCCTCCAATCAGTATAAGTTAGTTAATAAAAAAAAGCAGCATTAAAACCCCAAAATTAAGTTAGATTAATTTAAAAGATACTGTGGTTCTCTTCCACCTCACATGAGGTTCTTCCTGGGTAACAGAAGTCTCAGTGACATTAGGTGAAAGCCAGCTTGTTGTTCAGTTAATATCTGTACTTTGTTCAAATCTTTTTGAAAGTACTGTCTATATGATAACAGAGGTGTCAGCAAGTTGGGGAGCTGGCATAGATGGTTACAGAGCAACTGCATTGTAGCTTCATCACTGCTACTCTTAACAGCTTCAGCATGCACAATAGCCACAAGCCATTTGGCCAAAATTACAAGAGAGTTTCAAAACCAGATCTGGAGCTGGACTCAGCTTCACATAATCACTACCATTCCCGAGAAGCAGTGAGGAGATACAAAGAATGGTAGAGGAAACTAGAACAAAGTTCTTTTGTAATATTTCAAGAGACCAAATAAATACATAAAATTCTACTTTTCTACAGGCTGCATGAAAACACTTGGTTTATGAAAGACTTTCAGGAAGAAAAACTGCTCACATATCTTGTATGTATTATCTTCCCATCTATTCTGAGAGGTGACATATCACCTTCATGTTGCAGTAAAATAGGGACTGTGGTTTGGGGGTTTGTTTAAAAAAAGACTTCTGTCAATTTCTGTCTGTAGGTCTCAAGCAGTTATTTTACCTTTATGAGTATCTAAGCTTATACAAAGGACTAAGTTTTCTCTCTTTCAAAAATTATCCCAGTTAAATATCAACTTCAAGTGGACAGTAGGATGCCCAACTATCTTAAGAGTATTAGGAGAGGCTTCTGCAAAGAATTAGCACTTCCATCACCATGCAATTGAGAAATCACTCCCTTAAAATTACCAAAGTCTCAGAAATTATGGTTTTATAGCCTTTTCTTCTATTGTAGTCTGGTGTATTTTTTTCTACTTGGCCAAAAACATTTAAGAAGTTTCACTGTTAGTTTATCTTCCCTTTAGTTTCTTGGAGAAGAGCATTTCATCTGCCTACCTACGTACAAATATTGTCTCACCTCCTGCAGTGTCCTGGCTCCTTGCCAATATGCATATGTAACTATGAAACTAATCACTGTTTGATATTATAGAATTTTAATTTAATTTTAAGAGCGCGCAGGGATGCAAACATTTGCAAAGCAAACTGAGAACAGCTACAAACAAAATTTCAAAGAGCTAAACGTCTCTGTTCCATTCTAATCAGAGATGTCAGCAGCTACAAACAACTTCTTCACCCAAAAGCAATAACTATTAATGAAAATCAGATATCCTTGCTATAATTTGAAATTTCTGGAGGCATTGTGGGCATCCCTCTGCTCTCACAAGCAATCCATTTGTACCAAGTGTCAACCACAAGAGAATCTGCAGTTTTTGAGCTAGTTAGGGTGAAGACATACAAGTGCTCTTTCCCAGCTTTTTCTCAGCTATTCATTTCTTGGGAACATGCCTATTTTACAACATGGAGTGATCAACAACAGGGTAAGCAAGTACATATCTGTGACTGATTTTTTTTTTTTTTTTTTTTTTTTTTTTTTTTTTTTTTTACAAAAACACTTCCTGCAGACACTTTAATATGCTAGTAGATAGAAGGTTTGCCTGGACAAAATATGTTAACAATAGGGGAAGTTGCTGGTATTTTTATTTACCATCTATTAGAGAATCTTGCCCTACTATGCTTCAAATTCTTAAGAAATAATACCTTAGCAGTAACTAATAAAGGAGAGATTGTAATCTTCTCAAAGATTCACCTGTGTGGTTTCTCAGCAGAAACTCTCAGACTTAGAGTAGCCAAAGTAAGATTTTTAGAAATCCACGTTCAAAAAGGGTTAAATTACCTTCTTTCTATACCAAGTTTCAGCATAGATGTTTGCACGTTTCTGTTTTGATAATACACCTAGTTCATTTGTCTTTCACTCAAATCTTCCATCATGAACTGAAAAGCAGACAAATTAGCTAGACACTACACTTAAAAAAAAAAATTAAGATCATGCTACTCTGTGTTGCCTTAGACCTTTGATTTTATCTATTAGAGTATCTCAGAAGCTTTATAGGCATAAATACCCCCTTTTTTTAAAAAACAAACAAACAAACAGCCATTAACAAAAGCCAAACACATTTCCCTCAGCTTATAACCTGCGAAACTCAAACACTTGGCAGGGGTCCCCTATTTTCCAGGGTTTCTACATGCACATAACAATTCTCCCACCATTTTCAAGCTTTTTTTTTTTTACTTTTACAATTACAAGTAAAATTGAAATTAATTTTTATCCATGGATAGGTCAGGACAAACATTTCTCAGTGTTTCCAAGTATTATAACTTAAAAGACAGCAGTCCCTTCTCTTAGTTTATCATGTGACTTCAGAAATAAAAATCCTAGAACTTGTTATTATCTTGATTAAACAAATACAGACAGAAGGCAAATATGGACTCCCCCCCCCCCCCCAATAATCAAAGTAACACAAAAGTACTCAGTAGGTATATAATCTTTAAATGAAAAATCTTATTTCAATTCTGAGAGCACTTCTAACTTCTAATTATCAAAATAAAAAGCAAACCTTGTACAAGAAAAATTGCAAATAATCCTGGATGAAGAAATACACTAGAAAGGAACATTTTAACCCAAAAACACTTTGCTGCAATATAATTGCAAAGCAAAGCCAGCTGATTTTGTTTATTAAAAACATCCCAGACATCTTAGCATATAGAATAATTGCAAGTCATTTACAGGGCTTTCTGATGATGTAAATATAACTTAAAAAAAATAAAGCACTCTATTTAAAAAAAAAAACAAGATTATTAATTATAGAAGTTAATAATCTCCAAATGCCAACATTTTAAACAAATGCTCACCTCTGATGGATTTTCAGAGCTTGTATTGCAAACTGTTACTTACTTCTAAACTAGATAGTTTCTTTGTAAGATGTGTTTGCCTGGATGGTACAGTGCCTACAGCTACTGTATCATGGAACTGTTTCTTTAAAGAAGAAATATGCAAGATCTCACATAGCCTTTTTGATCTTGCAAATGTCAGACTTCAGGGCTGTTTGTTGTATCATCCCATGATTATAATTTATTTGAGGTTTTCATATTACTTATCAGTTATACAACAGAAAACCGATCATAATTATGTTCTCAGCAATACTATCTAGACATTGTGTTGCTCTAACTACTGCTTTCATTGTCTGTAAAACCGCAATTCTTCCAAAAATTTGTAACATCATTTGCCAGCTTCCTTAACTGGAAAACAACAAATGTACCGGCTCCAAGTACTTTCAATTCCTACTTCCATTACAGCCAGGCAGTATTCTAAGTACGGCTGCATAGCCTTAATTTAGCCAAGAAATGGACGCTGCTTCAACAATAATTATAAAAATATAAAGCTTTAAAATGACATTTTAAGCAGACAACTTTATTCTGAGAGGCCAAAAAGACGGAAGACTTTTTTTTTTTAAACAAAGTCAGTACACTTTGTTATTTAGCCTGCAAGATGAATTTCATATATTCCCATTTCAGAATACTTTAACTTTCAATTCTGATTTAGCCCTATAGTGAATTGCTAGTCCATAAATCAGAAGATACTGTCCAAAAAAAGGCACAATAGAGAACAGCGTATCCTGTGTTCTTGGCAGTGTTGACCCCCTGAGGAAACGCTTTCACTGCAGAGTTGCCCTAGGCTCCTATTTGGCTGCTGCCCTTTCTCACCCACAAATAAAAAAAATCTTCCTTTCATATTTAAAAGGACTGTAAGCCTAAGGCTAAACATTGTTGTTACTTGACCTCCCACATAATTTCCCCAATGAACTTACAAGAAGACAAACTTTCCCCACAATTCATTGTGAAAAAACCATAAGGTAGCTTTGATTTTTTTTTTCCCGGGCAAAAAGAAAAGAGCTACATTTCCAGAAGCACCAACGAGACACACAGGATCACCACTGAGGACACAATAGTTCAAATAAATCTCTACAATGTGATAATTGAGACGCAGGATTGGGCTATTCTGGTAATTATTTCTGCAAGGTACAGCTCCATACGCCTCCCTGCAGGTGGAGGAGCTAGCTTAGAGCACCCTGGTGTCTCCCATACCTTTTTGCACCACAATCTCCAGCTGAAGTTCTCCACTCCCTCCCTCACAGGGCACCACAGCTGCACTTGTCAGAGGATAATTATTACTCTAGTTCAGCTTACAAGGCAGCTTCAGAAAACAGGTGGAGAACTGATGGGGAAGCAAAAAGCAATGCATTTGTGGGAATAAGCAACAAACTTTTAATCTGACTCACCACCAAAAAAACCTGACCCCAAACTTATGGCAGGCTGCATCTCAAATCAAGTCTGCAGTGTAAACGTACTGTCAGATACTGACACAAAATCTCTCCCCCTGTTTTTGCAAGCTTTTAAATATTTTTCAGTTGAAAATTCAGACAAAGCACCAATGATAAATAAGAAGCAACAGGTCTTTAAAAATGAATAGCATGATGGGTGACAGAAAAATCGTTATATGAGAAAGCTTCCTCCAGCCTCGAGAGCTGACTGAGGTGTATTGCTCCCCACTGGCAGCAGTAAAGGGAAAGGGCTGGGTTCAATTCCCGTGATCCAGAATCTGTACTTTCTGTTAGAGGTGATGGGCTCAATTCCTTTACTTTTATTCAGCACTACTCTTGTTCTTCCAGGGATTATTTGTAAACCAAGAAGCACAAAGGAATTAAAAAGTCACTAGATTGCACAGGCACAAAAGCTACATTTCAAAATATGAGTTGGCTATGAGTTGATAAATTCAAGTGCAAGGATTTCTGCCTCAGAGACAGTCCAGACAATAGCTTTGGTAATTAGTAATTGCATCTTGCATGTGGCAGTGAAGTCTGAAAACTAAACAGCAATTTAAATGTAAAAATTAAGTATTCCACTCTAGATAAGATCTTACTAGAGGGGGGTTGGTTGACTTCTCACTATAAATTTTTTTCTGTTTAACTAAGCCAGCCAAAACCCTCTTAGTGTTTCCACTGTTGCATTTTATAAAAATAAAACAGTCTGTTATCAGCATAGCAATGCTCCCAAAACAAATCACACCACTAATCATCTTAGTTATGCCAGGAAAACTTCCTGCTGTAGACATACAATTAATCAGATCAGAAGTTTACCCAATCTGCAATGAAAGGTATTTCACATGTGGTTACCCTGTGCAGTGCAGCACTGGCACATACCCACAGGGCAGCGTCAAACGAGGTAGTGCTTTAACATCTGCCTTAACATGGTGCTCTGCCCCAAATAATTAGCCCTGCTGAAACCATCTCCCTCTACAGGACATTCACTAGGAAACACTTTTCAGAAAGGAGTATGAACAAGGGAATTAACAGGGTTTAAAATCCCTGCTATGAAATGGGTCTCAGATACACAGCAGGGTCAGGGGGGATAAATGAAAATAAAAAAAAAAAAAAAATATCTTATTCTCCTTTATACCTTGTTAAGGATTACTTCCTTCCACAGTAAAATAAGGTTTAATTTACTACACAGACTATTTTCTAACAATATAAGTGACTGGGGGCTTTTTTTGCCTTAATAACTTTGATCTTGGAATAATATTCAGCACTAAACCTTTTGAAAATTCACAGATTTCTGAAGAGTGTCCAAGGAGATTTCATTTTGTTCACTGAGTGATCCTAAACTGTAAAAAATATGCTCTTTCTCCAAAGTAGATCTGCTTTCTAGCACTTAAAAAGAAGTAATTGTTCAAGTTCTTCAATTCCAGTCAAGGAACAAATCATAAGAAATGCAGAAAGTCCAAAATAAACACACATTCTAAGAGCTAAGTACACACACTAACTTCTCAACATACCTTGCAAGCACCCTAACAATTCTTATTTTCTACTGTTGGCAGAATACATAGTGAGCTTTCTGCATGACTGTTGTAACTTGCTCTGTAATTTTGTGCCAAAACCAGAAACATGGTAATGACATTGAATAGGTAATTAGTAACTATTAAAACAGTATACAAACTAGGGCGTAGTCAAGGTGCTAGCATCTGTCTAAGCCACCTGGAGGGATTTGGCTTCCTAACAAAGCATCAAAGATGGTGGTGCCTCTGTAAAAGTTTTTATAAATCACTCAGACGGGCTATCAAAGGGTAAAACAAACCAGAATTTCATGTTAAATCCTATCACATGAAAAGTGTGAAGTGGGAGAAAAATTTTATAGCATTACTGCCCCTTAAAAAGACACCAACAAAGCCACACACAACAAAACATAACACAATTCATTATGGATGGAGTTTCAAGGAAAATGGGCTTGGGTCTTGTTTTGTTTTTTTAAATGTCAGGGATTTGAGATATTCTGTAGACTTTTCCAGTTTCAAGTGACATGGGAGGACTGGATAAATGTAGTATTTGTGCGTGTCCTGTGGAATACACAAAGTTTTGCTTTCCTGGGAAACAGCAGCCAGCCCAGCCCCAGAGCCACCACCTTTTTTTCACTCCCTGCTACCAGCAGCTGCTGCAAGATCAAGAGCAGGAATTCCACTTTATTCCTCCTCCTCAATAGCTAATGGCAATTTTCTCTGCTCCTCCCCTACTCGAACAGGGAAGAGGAGGAGGGAGAGATGATAAAGCCTTGTGAAGATACTCAACATTTATGTGATGTTAAAAGTGATAATTGCCATGTTCCAAGAGGATTAGTAGAGTATTGGTAATTTGGTAAACTTCACCATGGGTCAAGTCTCGTACCAAACATTACGGGAAAAATTTTCCCACAGCTTGTTCATATTGGAGAATCTTTCTGTGCTTGAAAGACGTTTGGGGACATAATATTGCTCAAGGAGTAGTAATGAATAAAAATATATTCGTTGTTTCAGTTGGATGAAGACAAACCCAGACAGCCCTCAGAGTTTCAACCTTTCCCCTTTCTTTCCCCTTCCACAAAACTAGATGCCAGTTATGGATCACACAACATAGATTTGAGTCACAGGCATATCACTGCAATTTTTCCACCAGCATAACCCCTGCACTACATTAAAACAAGATCAAGTAAACCAGCAATTCAGGCTTTCCCAGTTGTAAGTAGGTCCCTAAATCCAAAGGATGCAAAAAATTGAGTAGAGAGCTTTATGTGGATGTGGTACAAAGGGAGGTCAGCCCTCTAGAAAACAGTGCTGTTTTCAAAGCCTAACAGTAAGACTATAGGTTATGAAGCAAAGCTGTAACACCAATAACAAAGAGGTCCCCAGATTCTAGCTACCACTGCAAAGAGAAACATCAAAAATGATAAGAGTAAGTTATCACACATACGGGAAGCTGAAGAGATTGAAGGGCTATAACAATCTAAGAAGGTAAAGTCTCCAGAGATTTATACTTCAATGACATATGAACAAAACCCTGCAGAAATCTCCAAAACAAAGGACTTGTTACCCCATATAAATCTTTTAGCACTATTATTTTCTGCACAGCAGCTGTTAGATTTTGTTTTGAACTCATTAGAGCCCAGAGGTTCTGTTCTAAAATTTTCCTGAACAATCACAGCTCTGCTACAGATCAGCTACTGGTCTCTCACGAACCGTTTCATTTTCTGGACCATTCCTTATTTTAACATAGTGCAAGTAATTATTCCAAGGAGTATCTAATACAGATAGACCTGAAGAGACCAATCTATCCATTAACAGTTAACACAGCAACATGTCTGTGCTTGTACTTAAGCTACCACAGTCTATAGCAATAAGAAGGCCATTTTAATAGAGCAAAGTGAGATGCACCAACACAGATATTAAGGACTAGCTCTAAAATGCCTCAGCACTTCCCAGAGATATTGAATACCTTCAGGACTTCAGGGCAGACAGAACTGAGAACATTAAACAACTCTGAAGAACTGAATATATGTACTTAAGATAATAAGAGTATCTGCTTATCAACTCATACTTAGTAAAATCCTACCACTTTTAGTTGTTTCCAGCTGCATTCTCTACCTACTAACTAAAGAACAGGGCAAGAGCACAGTCAATCTGTCCTTACCTAAAGAGGTCTGCTCCAATGTTGTCTCTGTAAAGTCCAATAAATATCTGTATTATCTAGTACAGCTAATAGTGGAGGTCAGCCACTGCACAGAAAGACACCAGCCCAAATTTCCTCCCGGGCTGAAGAAGCAGCTTCCCCCGGATGCCCACCTGCTTTGCATTGAGTATCAGTTGTAATTATCAGCCTCAGCTGTGAGAGCAAGAGAGCGGCTTTCCCTGACCTCTGCCAGGGAGTCATAAGGGCCCAGAGCTGGGAAGGAAGGTTGGAAAGAACAGTAGAGATGGTGCTACTGAGTTGTCTGGTTACTGGATTGTCTGCTCTAAAGGTAAGAAGTCTTTGGTAATAGTAGTGTTAAAGCCTGTACAGTGCAAGGTGCCTGTTCTAAGTAGAAATTCCACTTCTCGTTCATCCTTCTTGCTCCAGGTGTTCTTACCCCTCTGTGCCACATAATACTCTATGCCAGAACTATCAAAGGCAGCTATCAAGGACTTAATGTATGATAAAAACATGAAAATGTACTGATACCACTGCCAAAACTACAGCTACTGTAAATCTGCTATGGTTGTTAAATGGTTAGTGAATCTCTCTTACACTGGGTTTTCTGATAAAAATGGAGCATAATTAGTGACTATAAAAATATTGGCTGTGAAAAAGCAAGTAAGGCAGGTCTCAGGTACTTGCAGGATTATATACTGAAGGGAAACAGCTTTTCCTATACCAGAACTTAAAACACAGGTGAAAAATAGATGCAAAATTTTCTCTTATAAGTTAATAATATAAATCAACTTCTGATTTTCAAATAACAGTACCCTCTTGTACAGATTATGTAATTATTAAGCATGACACATGGAAAAGAGGCAGAGCACTGTCAGTTTGACAAGACAACTTCAGCAATGCTGAGTCTGAAACTAGTAGCTACACCCAGCCTGCGTCCTACTCATCGTAGGTATGTCTACTTCTATTAGAACAAACTGATTGCTTCTGAAGGTCCGTCTGCATGAGGTACTACAATTCTGGATAACCACTTAAGCTGCTTGTGGCACCAATTACAAAATCTTAGTTACCTGCAATGGGTGGAGAGTTTTACAGAAATATCTTAAATCACCATGTCAGAAAAAAGTGACACTCAGAATGATACTAACAATTTCCAGTTCTTTATGCAAGTTCCTTCTTCAGTCCAGCTGAGAGAAAAACAAGCAACACAAACCAGGTTTGGGTGTGCAGTAAAGTGAAGGGATAGTCTGACTTGAGAAGCTAGCATAATGCTTTTATTCTGTGCCAAATCCTTAAGGGCTTCTTTAAAATTCATCAACAGACAATAAGCTACAAAAAGAAGGGTGACATGAGTTCACACTAAAAAAAACTCTCTCCACTATCTCCTCAGAGATATTTTCTTCTCGCTGCCAAATATGTTATCATTCGAGATAACCACACAGCATTAAGTGCACCATAACACCACAGCAAGAAGCAAGTGTGCATTTGCTTCACAGACAACTCCTTTGGCGTCTTTCATTTGCGTTACAGAGCTTAATGAGCTACAAAGAGATATCATCAGTGCTAGATGAAAAATCTCAAAGCCTTGAACTGCAGTCTAAATACTCACTAGTATAAAGCAGTTCTCTGCTCCCTGCAAATTTCTGTGGGAAAGCATTGCTGTTTGAGGGAAGAGGGACTGTTAAAACTGTTATTGGAGAATCCGCTTAGAAGGCAGCGACCAAAGTTTTGTTTCGCTCTCTGCTAGCTTATAGAGCTCAGCGATACTGACCATAAAAGCAGGCTGAGGATCACAGTCACCTTTGTCATTAATTATGATAGGAACTAAAGGATAAGCAGGAACATCAAGATCCCCTTCTTCCCTTATCATAAGTGAGGCTCACTTTATTTTAAAGTTTAAGAGATGCAGTTGAATTTTTTACAAGAGCATTAATTATTTTAGCTCATAGGTAGCTTTTCATCACAGCATGTTTTAAGTAAAGACATGTAGCTTTTTCCCCCACCAGAAAATGGCAAAACAGTACAAAATGATTCTGATTACACAACATAAGAAGCCAGTAGGCCAGACAGCTTAAGCCATTTTCCCAGGGTTGCACAAAACACTGTCAGAGTCAGGATCAGACCATTCCTATTTCCTGCCCTATCTGCAAGGTTTGGTGCCTACAATATTAATAAGAAATGCCAGTTACAAAACACATTATCCTCTTTGCCAGATGGCAGTTGTACAGGGATCCTTCTCTAACCAGCTGCGATGTAAACAGTAGGTCTATTTGAAACATCTTCGATGTTGTTTCAAATGGGCATTACACCTCTTCAACGGTCCAGAAACGTTTGGGGAAATATTATACTTGATTTTTTCTGAGCACATTGACAGGTATAAAATGAGATGTGTCAGTAGTCTGTTGATATGTAAGACTTATGGGTATTTTCCAAAGTCACGATAGCTGGGATCCCATATAGCACAGTCTATATAAACCACACAAGTTTCTGCCGAAGTACTCTGATCTAATGAAATGCCAGCAGCTATGCTACGTCACCTATTACAAACTCATGAGAATAATAAACTGTGATCCTATTTTTTTTCCTAGCTGTGATCCTGTTTTTTCCTAACTTTTTAGGCCATGGAGTGATGCGCTCTGCTAGAAAAAGAAATCCATGCCAATTCAGCTAATAGTCAGAAACTCTCCTCATACATTAAGACTGTAATACCAGGTTTTATATTATTTCCCATGCTCCAGAGCCATTATGCATGGAAAGCAAATGATTTAGCATACACTAAGGATAACATGCTTAGACAGTGACAAGTAATGTCACGAGGAAGCAAGCTCTCCTTCTTTTAATGTGGCTCTGAGTAAAGCCCAGCAGATTTTTCCCTCCTCTTCCTTAACAGGAAAATGTCTTCTTATTTGCTGCTGCCCACATACTTAAGGAGTGGAATTACCGGGAGTGGAGGGATTCAGGAGACTCAAGGTCCCCATTGGTATTGACTCATGCTGTGTGTACAAAAAATCATCTGCTAGGGAATGTCTGTACCCCTGCTCTGCCATTCTCCTGCCCTCACCTTTTGTAAGGTTCTTCCTACCCCTACTCATTTTCTGTCAGGCATATTTTAAAACAGAAAATTTGTCATTCTTGATTAAACTAACAAGACTAAAATGGAAATGTACTCAGAGAAGTGTCTCTATAAAAATAGTACATTCCTACCATAAACTTCTACTCTCCATGCATTTAGTCTTATCTATTTACATGGCTCTTTTGTCTCATGTATCATTAACAGAACTGTTAATTAGTGTCCCAAGTCTGCAAGCAGTGTAAGCAATTTCTGTGACTGGTACCTACAGTCTGTCTGATGTATCTGTACTACTGAAGGTTGCATAACCTTGACTCCAAGTAACCAGAACAAGTTTGCAGAGCTGGTAGTTAAAGAACTTTTACGTGAAAATTGTAATCTGAAATCAACATGCCGCATTGACGGAGGGCCTTTTAAAAAGTCGCTTTTCTAAAATAGAATCTGGGCTACTACACATTTACAAAATGAAAAGGAATGGTTCCCTGGGAACTTATCCTAGAACAAGACCATGAGTCACAAAAGTACTGCAAAAGGTATATGCATACAAGTAAGCCACAACATATCAGCTATCTGCTGTTTTTATTGCAGGGCTTGAATAACAATAATCATACCCAAGAGCACAAATTGAGATTTTTTTTGTAGGTGTTCGTAGAACTAGTTTACTTGCTATCTCTTCTAAAGTATTTAAAATTTAATGTAAACTTATGACCAGAATTATAAATTTTGCCTTAACATTTAGAGGAACACATAGCAGTTTTACTGGTTACACATGCTTTTTCAGAATGTCAAGAATGCATAGCAACACCTATTCTGTAATCTATTAATATCTTCTTTAAAAGGTAATTGATTCATGTCTTGGAAAATATTTACAGACTATAAAGTATATGACAGTTAGAAGTTATTAAACATCAGAGCAGATGTGTCCTTCTCAAGACGCAGGACTGTAGACCAGGTCTCACTTGCTTTTCTGTGTCTAACACAAAGAAAGAATCCCACAGCTGAACAGTGCATGATATAAATACATGCTTTAGAGTAATACAAAGCATACAACTGCTCAGCAGTTGTGTCCACATCAGTAGATGATTTATTGTTGAATGAAAGGAAACACAATCGAGGTCATATTGATGTTCCATGAACAATCTGCTGTCCAAAAATAATGGTTCATATTGGTTTCAAATTTCTCACTTTCAACTCAATAATTTAAGATGAGGCACAAGTCAATGTGATCCATGAAAGAAGGAAAGAAAAAGGGCAGTTGGATATGGCATATTGGCCACAAATTATTTAGAGGGGAAAGAAATAAGGGAGATTGGTTGGCAATGGACAAGGAGCAAGAATATGTTCCTGATGGTAGGAAGACAGATGGACAAAGAGACAGAAGAAAAGTTAAGACAGCAAGAAGGGAGCAGGAAAGGGATCAGTGAGGCATGGAAGCAGAAAAGCAAGTGAAAAAGTGTGAGAAAATCAATGCAGCCTTGTGACTTAAATCAAGAGTGGGAGTGAAATGTGGCAAATAGATGATAAAGGAACATACAAGTCAGGAAGCAGTGCATTAATGTGAAGCAGGAGCTGTACTGGGACTCGAAGCTGGGAAGAAACCTAGAGTTGAAGGCCTAGCAGGGCAGTTAGTCAGAGTCACAGTAAGTAGAGTTAAGACTGAAAGCATTAGACTAGTCAGCAGAAAAGGCTGACTGCAACAGAGAATCCATCAGATACTGATAGTGTGGAGGTAGTAAAGGATTTAGAGAGGAGGTAGTGAGTGTGCAGTGCTGATGGAGTAAGGACAGCTACTGAGACTCCAGGGAAGCAATGCTTCACTAAACTAGGGGTAAAGAGAAACTTCCATGCATAATGAAAAAGGAGATTCTCTGTGTTGATTGACCAAATGCAAAAGTACAACTGGAGTCATTAACAAGACAAATCATAACAAAGGCAAAAAGTTGGAAAGAGGACAAATAATGCTTTGTTTAGAGCATAAGATAAGATACAGCCTTTTTCTGTTAAGTATGGGCATTCTCTTTTCCTTTTCCTGAGACTGACAAACACCAATGTAATAGCTAAACTAGACCCTGTTGTACATCTGGTGTGTCTTCTGAAATGGATCTATGCTACCACATTACTCCATTTAAGGTTAAACAGAGCAAAATGAAACATCCAGTAAAATAAAATGACCTTTACTATTGGTCTGGCTAATTATTGCAGGTTCCAGTGTTTAATAATAAAACATGACCAGAAGAACTAAGTACTTAAGGGTAGTACCAATCACAGAAATATTTCACAAACAATTTGAAATTAATACAGGCATTTCCCCAAAGCAATATGTATGTTCATAAACATGCATGTGTCTACATTGTTACTTTGCTTCTCTAACAGCTACAAACAGCAGCACAGTTCAGAAATTCACTTTTCTGGCATGCAAACCAAAGTTCATGTTTCAACATGTAGAATTCCAACTTTCAGAAAATAAATTTATGATTAATCTGAAAATACATGCACAAGATATACATCTATATTAAATCAGCTATGCTTATATTAGAAAGATTTACCTTAACAATTTAATTAAAACGCTGATTTATATGGAGTTTTCCCAAAAATCTGTCAATAGGAATGAAAAACATCCAAAGTAGTAGTTCCTGTTCAATTAAGACTTCTGAGATCATTGCACTAAGGCAGCACAGAAGGAGAATGGCTACTCTCTACATCAAATTTTATTTTTTCTATATAACTTATGGTAAAACATGCCTTTGGCTTTATGCTTTTCTTTTCTATGTCTACCTGTATTTCAGATGGGCTTCTACTTAAATTACAAAAACATCCAGGTCCATCTAACTATTCGTATATTTGTCAGTGTGTTCACAAAAATGCAGAAGACAGGACTGTTTCTTCCTCCATGATTAGAAAGAAGTAGAATATGTTGAGTCTTATTACCCTACCTAAGCAGTGTATAGAACAATAGGCAAACTAGCATGCTACCTAAATAAACAAGGTGGTTTAAAGATATAAGCAGTCAGAAATGTTTCTAGTATTTTCTCAGCTCCAAAATAAATACTGCCTGATGATCTCACATTTCCAGTTGTCCTCGCTCCGTAAGGGAAGGCAAGCCAGGCATCGGGGGCCATAGCACGGCAGGCACGGCAGTGACCTCACTGACACGGTGCACAGTCCCCACTGCTCAAACAAAACAGCAAAGCAGGTCCAGTGATGGTAACAGAGTCGGGCAAGAGTCCAGATTTCCAGACAAGTCAGTAGCAATGAGGCAAGTGCCAGGCCAAGCCAGGAAGCCAAGGCCCTGAGTTTAAATGCAGCTCCCAAGTCAGTGGGCAGAGGTGTAAGGTTGGAGGCCCCAGGTGAGGCTTCTCACAGCTTTCTCACCATTTAGTTGCTTCCACTTCTCACAGCTCTTTCTCACCATTTAGTTGCTTCCACTTCTCACAGCTCTTTCTCACAACTTGACTGTTTCTGACGAAAGGTCACATAGCTATGCTGCACCAGAGCTGACTTCAAACATAGGCATCTAAATGCTTGGGATGGCAAAAAGAGGTTGCAGAAGAAAATCACAGCGGTAGATGGCTACCTGCTGGTTAGGGCAACCAGAGTCTGTCAGTACCCTGACAGCGTGCAATGGAATAACCGCTCTGAGAGTATAATTTGAGGGACATGAGAACTTGGAAGGGCCATGCCCAACATCTTAAGAGTTGTATATCCAGTTCAGATAACGCTCTATAAGACAAACAGCAGTCTGGGGGACAGAAACAGAAGAGAGAAAAATTTAAGATCCACCACGCTTTGCTTTTCTTCCGTGATAGACACTCAAAAAATAAAACCAAAATACAATCACTACCCTGGATTTCATTTAACCCGGACCCCAAATACCAAACTGCTGCACTTGTAGCTCTTAAGTCCTGCACTCGACTCTGTAAAACAATCAAGAATAATGCCCCATCTCTGTACACAAAGAGCAGTTTGTACCATGTGTGCCCCTGACAGAAGCATTTTCTCCCTCAGGCATGTCTTACTCCTCTTTTTCGCTCATGGATTAGCTTTCAAAGCCAATGAATATAATACTTCGTACTTAACCTTCAAAGCTTCTCAAAAACTTCAACTCTAAAAAAATTTCTACCATGGTATATTCGCATTCCACCAATCAGGAAGCTGAACAAGGAAGTCCACAGATTTTATGTTCACTGAGCAGCAGAAAAAAACCTGCTCCTGGTCTTCTGCTTACATTCTAAATCAATTCAGAATTGATTTAGATCAAACTTCTCAAAAATGTAAAAGGAAAGAATATAGCATGAAATTCCTAGGCATTGTCAGTTATGTCACTGAATGTCATTAGGGAACTTCCACTTCCAGTGCTAGTTTTAATAAAACTGTAATTAGGCATTTAGTTTCATTAAAAATTTGTTTAGTGTTATCTTTAATAATTTTTAGAGGAATTAGGAAGTCATTAATATAGCCCCAACCAGGCTTCAAATTACTGCATGTCAAATTTTTTAGTTATTTTGCAAGCAGAATGCTGTCCTGGACAGCCTTCAATTTCTTTCAGATGCTTACTACAGCACTGAATATTGGCACGGTGCAATAAATTGTATTTTACCTTTTTCTTCCATCATGGCAAGCTGTTAGTCTTTGCTAACACCAACTTCAGTGATAGCTAGGAAATAACATTGTTTGAAATTGAATTAAGATGCACATAACATTCATATAAGGATTTTCCTGCTAGTTCTTTGAAATGATTGTAGCTTTTCCCCAAATCAGACTTGTAAACCCAGTATATTCCTATAGAATCAATAGCTTCTAAAATAGGTGCATCTCTCACATATTTATTACAATATAAAAATCTCATCTACTTGCAATGGTATAGTATATAAAACTGAGGACGAAATTATATTCTCTTCTCTCTTAAAATATCTCATCTTGGCAGAAGTATCTTGAGCAGATAGGGAATGTTAAACAGTGAATTAATCTCTAATTCCAAAAAAAGAGTGTTAGAGCAAAATTATATATAGCATTTGACAAAAAGATCATTAAATATCACAACAAAAAACTGCAAAGAAGTTTTAAATTAGTCTTTGTTCAAGATTTCAGTGGTTAAAAGGTATTTTGGGGATTTAATGATTTAATGATTCAGCCAGCAATCTACAGTAGGTTGGACTTTAAGCCATTCTTTATGATTTCTTGCCCTGGAAAAGAAAAACAGTCTCCATAATGGGACAAGTGGAAAAAAAAAAATTAATATGCAGAATTGCGAGGCTTAGGAAAAAAAAGACCTAAGTAAGTGAAAAGGAATAAGGAGGGAAGAGGTAAGAAGCATCAAAAGTTTGATGCTTTTGAATATATATACTCTCTCTTGATTTACATTGAGAGAAATTACAGTATTTTATTTATGTAAAATATGTTTGAAAAGATCAACAGAAAGAAAGAGATACCAATATTTTTACTTAATTTTTCTACAATGCAGCAGTTAGCTACAAATGCAGAAATTTAGTTACAAAAAGTAATTAAAATTAAAATTTTGATGGTAGCTTTTCTTCTTAAATGTTTGCCCTATTTTACCAATAATCTTTTCTGTGTTTGACATACTTCTTTTTAGTTTTAAAATTAGCTCTAGCCAGTCCTACTACAAACTTGCTATGGAAGTTCCAGTTGAAACAAGCAATTGTCAAGTAAAATGAGCTTTAAAACTCCAGCAGCATGAGGAAAGAATACTTTCACTACCTGTAGATATCTTACATTGCAAAAAAGTTCTAAGGAAGGTATTTAGTGTACTTTATTCTAAATAAGGTACAATTCAGTGCACTTTTATGTACTGTAGTATGATCACACACTTGGCAGATATTGCATAAGATTTCCTAAGCTAATACAATGTTTCCATCTCTTGATAGCCATGATAATTTTATTATTCTGTTGGTTCAACCTGCTGTGGGTCAAAAAATGTTGCTGGTTATTCCTAGACTATTTTAACTCTAAGGTGCTCAAAAAGACAGCATAGCAAACAATATTATGAGTAAATATTTTAATATTACAAATATGTCATGCTTGTTTGCAGGACTCCTGAAACTAGTTTGAAGCCCAATGAAAGGACAAGCTATCAGGGTCTAAAAGACACAAAAACACTGCAGCTTTACACATTCTCTAAACTTCTTCTTAGGTGACAAATGTGAATAAAAATGAGGAATTCCTCTTTCCAAAATAATTTATATTTTTTTATATACAGTTCTAAGCAAAACTTGCTGCTAGCTTCTGTTTAACTCCTTTATATCATCCAATACTGACTCTATATTTTAATATCTATTGCGTAAAGTGCATTTGTATCATTAAATGCATTGAACATAATAGCTTTACAAATATTCAAAGAAAAGATTAAAAACTTCCTGAGCTTTATAACAGTTTTTTTTTAAACATCTGCAACAGATTATACACAGAAAGCCTCTCACCAGGGAACCCAGAAGAGGCCCTGTGGTGTTTCCACACCCAGTCAATTAAAGGATTATTACTATTAAAAAACAAGTCTTTCTTTGGGACTATAGATTTAAGCGCATTATCTGAAATTGGTAGGGATCATCTTTGCTTGTAAAATGCCAGCAGGCTTACTGACATCAAATTTTGAGCTAGGCATCCTTGAGACCAAGACAAAAAATCCAAGAAGCTTTCATAATAAGACAGATCAGATCTTATACCAGTTTCTATTAGTGCAGAAATGTAGTTCCTATATTTTGAGTTCTCTTTTGATAGGACCAGTTATCAGCAAATCCCTTCCATTTTCTCTTCGATGACTAAGAACTTGTGTCCAAACTGAAAAATATATCTAATTTATTGTGTCTAAGACAATTGTTCCTAAAGAAAAGGATTAGTTGGGCTATCAAAACTGTGTATGTGCACAGGACAAAATACATTTTTTTTCAGTTTTAGTTTTACATAGATTCAGTACTGACACTAATTAAATGCCAACAAAGTGACCATTGTTTTTATATTATGGAATCTCATAAGTGCTTTGGTAAATAGAGGCCAATAGGTTAATATAAAATAAATCAGGCATGTTAAGAATAGAACAAATACTGCGTGTATTACACAGTGTGTATTAAAGCCTGCATAGTTCTTATTATCACCGAGGACTGGAAAAAGGCAGAAAATGGGTGAATATATTAGGGCAGACTTTTATATAGAAAAAATGTAAAAGACAAAGAACAGAGATACAAGCATATACGTCTTCAGGTCCAGCCTCTGACCTTAGTGACATTAACCTAATCCACAACACTCTTTTGGATTCAGTTTGACTACTGTGGCTCATAGATTGGCCAATCAGAAACCAAAATTGCTATGAAAGATGGCGTAATTTCTGTATACAGCCACCTCTGGATTAAGTGCTGTTTTAGGGCTCTTGCAAACTTAATTTACTTAAGCAGTATTACAAAAGGTAACAAATATGGTTGGCATTTGGCCTTTAACTGTCTACCATTCATTATTTCCTCACAAAGGTCAGAACTGAGGCTTTAAACCTAAAAACAGCTTCAAGCAAAACATCTTGGGGGGGAAAAAGCTTCAGAGACTAGTTCTGCAAGCTTTATCTGAATGAGTCTCCTGCACTGCCTCTTGATTTCACTAACTTGAGCAGAGACACTCTGCAATAGGTTGTCCTAAAGTTACTCCCATGGTATCAAGAAGGTAAGAGAAATTCAAAACCAACCACACTAAAATAAAGAGATACACTTTGGCCAATGAAATCAAGCTTCAAGTGTTCTTCATGCAACGTACCTCTCTCTCTGTTAAACATGAACAATAGCTGACAGGATCAAAAGTAGTCATGGTCTAGATGTGCCTGTATTTTGAAAAGAAAAGAAAAAAAAGAGCAGATGGGTGCAACAAAGTACTTAAGCAGCTTACTTTACAGTAATACTATATTTTTTCACTTGACCAGCAAATACTGGATTAGTTATGAGTCCTGCCATGGCAGCTGGCATCTGTAGTTTTGACTATCACAGGAAACATATTTAACTATACCTAAAAATCTTAGATAAAATAAAGAAGCCAATTACAAAGACTGGGACATATTTAAAACCACCCTTGAAATAACATTATCACTACAGAAGTACAAAAATGTGACATATGTAGGCTTAACATTATTAAAAAGTAGAATGATGTGTTCAGAAGGGTGCTGATTTTATACACAGAGATTAAACATATATCTCAATGTTTATTATCACACTTAAGTTCCTTGTAGAATATATTTTATCTTCCCATACCCCATACAGGGTTCTTCTACTTGTTCTTTTTAAGTCCTTTCATCTTAATTAGAGAATATATAACTACACAGCAAGCTCTTCGCTACAGAAATACACAATATTAATGTAAGCTAAGCAGTTAAAGATCTTTAGTAAAGCTTACTGAAGGCAAGGGGATATAAGGCAAGTAAGAGGTGGGATTTAAAATTCTTCAATCACACACATAGTCCTAATACCTTTAATTTTCCTGATCACCTCCAGACAGACAAGATCTAAATAACATTTCAGGAGAGTTACTGGTCCTGATCATGCTGAACACAGCTGCTCATGCAAAACACACAGAATCAAAGATTTCTCTGTAGACTATTCTCCACTGTTTAGGGGTTTAAATAGTATTTAAATAATGTTTTGACTTTGAAGAATACTTGCTAGGTATTAGATAGCTGGCTATTGAATAAATTAGGTCTACGTTGCAGAAGATCAACAATTCTTTGATAGGTACTCTAATGAAAATCACCTACCTTTACTAGTAGGACAATTTTGGAAGTTTTTAATCTACAAATCAAACTGTCATTTACATAACTTATCAATCTGCACAGGCAAAGTTCAGCAGTTGAGAAAGCACCTACAATACCATACGATTACCTTCATCTAATCTAGGCTAAGCTCTAAGCAAATGTCTCAGTTTGTCTCAGCAACCTCATTTGCGTAGCCAGAGCAACAAAGCAAGTCTTGACAATATACTGTTATACCAACCTTGACCAGGCCATGTGAAGCACTCTAATCACCACTCAACCTTGCTTCCTAATTAGTTCTCTATGAAGTTATACATATCCAATCTTTTTTTCTTGGTTAAGGAATTTGTTTACAAGAACCTGAAAACTTACCTGTAAAAATAACAAAACAGACTTTATATTTCTCCGTTAGTACAAAATCAACCAAGAATCAGTTTCTTAGTGGAAAACAGTCTTCACTTAAGGAATACAAAAGCTACCTCTGCTCCATCACATGAAACTCATTATCCCATGCATGCTAATATAATCACTGGGACAAAATGAAGTTTAGTGCATATGGTCACTGCTGGCTTTTAGAAATCAGGTAAGATGTCTCAGGGTAAGAAATACATTTCCCACAACATTGCTTCAAGCATTTTCAGAAACAGGGTGGAATGCAATGTCACCATCTAGAAAGAAAGAATGTGTTTATAACCTTGTGTTTAACTGACTTACAAGCATTGTTTCCATTGTTTTTATCCAACTTGTTCATAATCCTGGCAAAAATTCAATCTAAAATGATTTCTAACTTCTCTACTTCATCCCCTACAAAGTATAGTACCCACTTTATCTGAAAAATTAGCTTACCATTAGATCTGTGGCAAATTCCCTCACAGATGGTCTTTCTTTATCTTTTCAATGCCTTAATTGGATTTTTATTTTGCAGTGATCAAGCTTCATAAAGGTCCATTTCAC
This sequence comes from Calonectris borealis, assembly GCF_964195595.1. Classification (NCBI taxonomy): domain Eukaryota; kingdom Metazoa; phylum Chordata; class Aves; order Procellariiformes; family Procellariidae; genus Calonectris; species Calonectris borealis. The sequence continues at coordinate 11,045,417 of NC_134325.1, forward strand.
AAGACATTCCTCTTGCATTTATGACATTGTCTACAAAAGTAGTTTTCAATCCCAAATATTCTTTAAGGGTTGTTTCTTTAAATATTCTAAATTTATATCTAAATACTTTCTAATGCAGTTTTGCATAGTCTCAGAATACAACAAAAACTTTGCAGACTATTCTTAGACTGCATTTGTTAATGATTACAGACATGGGAATGTTTATAGACAGCGTTTGTCCCACCATTTTTTATTGCTATGTTTTCCTTACTTTCTACTTTTCGTACAATCCTATACTAATTCTTGGTCCATTACTTATCCGCATATTTAAATTTCAGATGACTTTCCTATAGGCCTTTTCACAATTAAAAGTTATCAGAAATCACTGACATACAGTACTGTTATACATTTGCAAATTAAACACATTAAAATTTGCAGACTTAAAATTCTACTTTTTCTTCCCCTCTGCCACCATAGCGATTAACCATGATGTTCTAAACTCAGTTTCTATGATTATCTTGTCCAGGCTAAACAGAAATCTCAACTAAATTGCCTAAGAGAAGTTCAATACAATTCACTCTTCAAAATTACATCAGAAGTGAAAGCTAAGATTTACTGCATCTGGGAAATAGCTTCTTGGATCATGCTATCATTGATTACAAAGACAAATAAGTACTTATGAAGTTGTCATTGCCCTATTTGGGAAATTTACTTACAGTAGTTCAATACATTACTATTTTGTGGTAGCTTATAGTACATTTGCTTCTAACAAAAATACTGTTGTTTTCTGTAATAATGTAATCTCCTTCATGATCCCTTGGAGTCTTCGCCCATGGTTTCCTTCTCCCAGGTTGGAACGAAGGTAATAAGAAATCTTTCATAGAAGACTAAGGCTACAAACTATTTCCTTCCAGAAGCCTCCCATATTATCACTTCCAAAGCTGTGTAACATACTAAATACTAATAGGATTAACTTGGTATCAACTGTAACATGAACTAATGAACATGTAATGAAGTAGTTCAAAGCCACTGTAATACATAAGTAGATAACTATAGATAAGTTTCCTTTCCACTTGCTCATCACCCAAATATTTTGCCTCTTACAAAACTGTGGGATTTCACACACAGACAGAAACTGGGGAGAGGAACCTAGAAAATTGTGAAATTAGCAAATTATGTAAAACCAATATAAGCTGCTTATATTTCTTTGGAAATAGTATTAGTTGACTATCTTCATCATTAGACACCTCTAGATTCTTGTAAATATGACCCCAATTTTCATTCTCAGGAAAGATTTATGCCAGAATCCATAAAAGGGCTTTGGTATTGTTCCATTCAACACTGCAATGCCTAACTGTAAGTGTCCTGCAACGTAATGGAAATCAGCACCCTGAGACAGGCACCCAGGACCCATACAAAATGCCTGGGCAAAGCGAAGCACCTTGCAAAGAGATCATCAAGGACAGAAAGTAAAGTGAAGAAGCTACCTCTGCCAGTCATTAGAAAAAATATAGAAGATAACTTGACAGTTCACATCCAGCTCCATGCCTAGTTTACCTGTGTCTGAAATGAAAATCCTCTCTTGGCACCTCTCTTGAGCCAAGTCAATCTCTTCCTCACAGTTACAAAACTCAAAGCAAAACCCAACCAGAGCAAGGACAGCATGCAGCACATGGGCCTCAAAAGTCACTGTCCATTGTGCCGGCAGAGAGAACGCTACCAGGAGGGAGGGAGACAGGTGAACATTCTGTTAAAACCTGTAAGGGGCTTAGCTGCCAAGCTGCATGTCAGCATGGTGCACATGAGCTGATTGTGCATCGCAAACTTTTTAGCTAACTTGGTATCCAAAAGAATAGATAATATTCAGGGAATTTGGGTGTCTGTTGTTTTTAAGCTGCTGGTAAGCAGCAGTTTTGAGGATCTCAGATGAATCTAATGTTAGCCTGAGGTATCTAAATAGCAATTAGATGCTTATGTTATACTGGCATGCATAAGGAAAAAGACCATAGCCATACCTGAAAAAACTTACTTGTTATTCTTAACACACACAAAAAAATACCAAATACATTCTTACTATCAACTTACTGTCCAAAAAAGTACATTAGATGGACTGATATGGATGAGACATTCAGTTACAACATTCTCCTGGTAAGCTTTAATACAAGTAATATTGTAATGGATAGGTTGTACTTGAGGCATATGACTACAGTGTATTTAATAAGAGTCATGTTGACTTTAGTATTCGTTGAATTTAGTCCCAGAGCTTCATTTGGTAGTAGCCAAGAATCCCCACATGCTTTTTAAAGTGTTATGATAGGTTGGTGCTATTATTCTATAGTCAAACTGCAGTAGAATTTAGAGGTCCCAATTATGAAGGAACGAAAGAACAATGAATTAGCGCTGAGGATTTTTAGTTAATACTGTGCATTAAATAGCATAGGGGGAAATTTAAAGATACTTGCTGGAAACACTTAAAAGGGCAATAAAGGCTGGCATAGCAGATGCCATACCGTCAGCAGTTCAAGTGTATAAGACATGGTAAGGTGCGGTCTAAAAAGTTAAAGCAAATAATCCCACAGTACAAGAGAGGGAACAATGGAACATTAAAATAACAAGAAGAAAAATATTTAAAAAGATACACATGTTGCAAGCCAGTATTTGTTGAGACTAGAATGAAGATGACTGGAGTTGTCAAGACATGAAATGATAAGGGCCTGAGTGAGAGTTCTGGTCATGTGAATGGAGAACAAAGGCTGAATCAGACTGAGATCGAGTAGGACGAAGTAAATCTACCATGTTAGCAATAGCAAAAAAAAAAAAGAAAGTAAAAGGCAATGAAGTGAAGTCTAACGTGGAATAACACATATGATCGTGTACATACTGCCCTGATAGCATGGCATTTAAGGTAACAATTTTAGACTGGGTTCTCATTTTGCTGGTACTTTCAGCTTCCTAACTAGATACCTTTGGCAAAGCGAGGCTAAGAATACAAGTGATGTGCTGGAAAGAGGCTATGCAGCTGGTTCTGCAGACACAAGACATACATCCTCAGGTGTTTCCTAAGAAAGTACTTTGATGTCACAGTCCTGGTAGAAATACAGTCTACATATTGTCCTTTTATTTCTTGAAGTCCTTCTTGTGTTGCTGACAAAAATACATTCACCATTATGCTGATGGAGATTTCCAGTGCTATACTGCAATCTTCCTCTCCAAATTCTGACAAAGCCATGACTTTAAAGTGTGTTGATACTTATCTGATAGATCTTGGCATTTTATTCAGGAAAGGATACACCAATATTCTCACTTCAGAACCGTTTTGTAAAAACTTGCCATGATTTTAGAATGAAAGAAAGTCCTTCTGCCAAAATATTTAAATGCAGTAGCCTTCAGAGAGGATCCTGTGTTCCCACTACTCACCAGTCATTTCCAGAAGTATCAGTTAAAGGCAAGAAAAGTGGTCTGAAGATGACTGCACAGCAGTAAATAAAACACTTCATTTACTATAAGTCTTCTTTCTAATGCTAGCACATGAGATTCCTGGCATGATATGCATGAAATCTTTTCAATCAATTTTAATGGAAAAAAATGATAAGTTTTTTTCCTTCAGCAAGTAGAGTTTCACATTCTATGCAACTAAAAAAGCTTAATCCTTTTATTAAAAAAAATTAAAAAATTAGTAGAAAACAATTAACCTGCATTTAATTTTCAAAAGTCTAGTCTATCTCCTTTTCTGCCTAAAAAGCAGTGTGCAATTCAAAAAAAGTACCCTAATTCTTGACCAGTTCTTAAAATGACTCAGTGTTGTCCCACTGATTAACTGTATCACAAGAACATGTTAAAATTTGGAGGAATTAAAACCTTAATGTTAAAAAACAACTCACTCCAAAGGCTGTCTGGTCATTGAAGACTACATTATTCTTCTGAAAGGAGTGATCTTTGGCATTTTCAGTAATAAAACCATCAAGTTCAGGGGCATTTGTAAAACCTGAGTGTGGCTGAATGAATTAGGGTCAAATTTTCACCAGACTCCCCTGCATTAAGAAATGTGAAAGTAAGTCCATATTCTCTTTGCATCTTTACCAAATATGGCCCCAAACTCAAGTTTTGAGATGACTTTCTCATATAACGTCATTACAGAAATGATGCAAAGATTATATTGAGTGATAATGTGCTGCTCTTTGAAAGATTGGTGGGATAAGTTTGGCAACCATGAAGTGTACTCTTAATGAGAAATTAAGAGGTTGTGAAATTTTAAAAAAGATGATGAGCCCCAAACTGTTATTCATCAGCTACACCAGCTGGACAGTCAGCGGTGAGATAAATTTTTTAAGTAAAAAACAGGCTGCAGCACATTCTGAGTCAAGAATTTCTGGAACAGTTGCACAATTCAATTATACAGTAAACAATCGTGAGAAAATAAAAATAGAAGAAATACATACATAAATCTACTTCAGCAGAAACTGACTGGCTCTTTAATTTTGTTATGTTTAAATGTTTTCTTCCTGAAATTAATAGCTTTATACTCTCCACATATGAAAATGTAATGCATAAAAGTGAAAGGAAAAAGGCACAACTTAATTAAACTAGTCAAGATTATTTTACGCCAAATTATCTAATTTAAAAAAAAAATCTGAAGTTTACTTTTTTTTACCAAAAATTAACCCAAAATTTCAAACACTGTGACAGTGGGAATTTAGAAGTCACAGCATAAAACAGAGCTACTGGCAGTAGCTACCATCAATAAAATACATTGGTGTTATACCAGCGGACTAAGCTATTTTTTTCTCATTATGAAACACAATGGAATTAACATCACGTTGAACACACAAAATCCCCCGTACTTCCATCGAATCACTGAGAGACAGGCTCCCAAGGACTGCAACATTTTTAGTAGCTGCCTCTTACTGACAGGAACAAGTGTGTAAACTGAGAAGTCGGTCTGATACAATTCAGATACACTGTATGAGAACAGGCATTTAATTTAATCTGCAGACAATTACTGGTAAAGCTGCTTTGTGTGTTGGGTTTAATTCCTGGGCTGTGAAGTCATGAAATGGTGCTCAGCAGAGCAGAAAGGTGAACAGCATCCTGTTAAGTGAAAGCAAAGAGGCCATTTTACGTATGGCTCTATAAGCTGGCTAAATCAGGGGCCTGTGTCTCAAACAAAGAACACTGCTTCACAGCCACATTCCCACCCAACTAACCGAAATCACAAGCTGTAAAGTAACTTGACACAAACAATGGTTAAGCCTCTGACTTGTGGCTTGAAGCAAATTTTTTGTCAGACTCTATCTGTGGACATAATTAGTCATTTGCCAGAGAATTTCTTGGCACAGCTGATAGCCTAACACTTTTAAAAACAGCATGTATTTCTACCCATTGGGAGAAAGGTTCCAAAATAGTTTATTGTCAGAAGCCATTAAATTAAGGATATAATTGACTGAAGAGAAAGTGTTGCTTGACGGTATCAGGAACCCACTCGATACCTGCCATTTCTGGGATGCTCACAGGGGAGTTACTTCTAAAAAACAAAAAGAGGAAATAAAACTGTTAACTATTTACATGTACATAACATACCATTTATCAAGATTGCTCTAAGCCCTAAATTTGCATAATGATGTGGTGGCACTGAGCCATGCCTGGTACCTGGAAAGCCCTAGTGACTTTTCTTAGCTTTCAAAAACAGGAAAAGGAAAAAGGGCCCCTTGATTGCAACAAGTATGTTTGGAACTGAAGCACAAGTCAAGCAGTGCTTTTTAATTTCAGGCTTGTGCGCACGTATAACCTGAGAATGTGGAAAAACATATTGCAAAAATTTCAAGGACATTAGTGATCAAAGTTTTGGGCAGCGCATGTGCAGGGCACATGGGCAGCTGATGCTGCCGTGGGCCCTATACCATCCACAGGGGCAGAACGGCAGATCTGCGCTGCTCTCATTTTTGTGACTGCTGAGACAAACTTCCTAAAGAAGTCACCTAAAGAACTACCAGTTCTTGTGAAATAAGACCACACCAGAAACTCCAGACTAGCGGCAGAGCCTGCATTTGTCTTTAGAATCGTGTAGTTAATAATCACGTGTAAACTACTGTAAAACTGAAGATATTGCACAGGCGTTCTTCCTGCTAAATAGGACATCTAATTGTGATGCTAGCTATACCTATGTGATACAGTAAAATTTAGTAACCATATTAGTAGCTGATAAATGCGTTCAAACGAAAAGGGAAAAAAAAAATGGAAATACCGAAGGTAGTAAACCGAGGAAGAAAATAAGATATGAACAGAATTCAAGCATAAGATATATAAATAATTATTATGACAAAACCTAAATGATTTTATTATGACTCATATTTTTAACTTTCTGTAAAAAAATAATCTGGAATAATACCTTTCTAGTGAAATGTTTTAAAATAATTTCAAATAAGTATTTTGCAGTAAATATTACTAATCAGGAATATGTGTGCCAATATTCAAGATCTGACTAATTCTCTTTTCCTGACACTAAAGCACTATATTTCATAGTAATGACATTACTAAGTTTTAGACTTAGCAAATTTGCTGCCTTTAAAAGGACTGCATCTGACAGTAAGGTCAGATGTAAAGGCCAACTGCGAAACTCCTGATTTCACAAACCCAATGAAGAAGCTGCTATTCACATTCCTTGAGATAAAATCAAACATTAAAAAATTGTACGTGCAAACATAGACCCTTCAGCATAACAAAGTTTCATATAAAATGTTTACATTCAGAAACTATTAAAATCAAAGATTTCTCTCCAGTCATCAGACTAGAAAGACTTGACTGTTCCCAAAGAGTTAAAAAAATTCACATTATTCTGATTATCACAGACTACAATCTTTCAAGATCAAACATAAAAATTGCAATGTAAATAATACTTAATTCATCAACTTTTTAAAAGAAAAATTATCAAAAAGCAAAAGCAAGGTTATTAATTTTCAAACCATATTTGAATGAGTAAAACTGGAGACAAGGAAATATCTTCAGCAGTTTGGAATCCAGCATCCATATGACACACAAGCCATACTAACAACAATGATTATATTTGGCTTTTTTAAAAGTAGATGTCACTTGGAATAAAAATGTTAGACTACCCAGATAAAAATTTAATCATAAAACATGAATGGAATTATTTATCTTTACAAAAACATTAAATTCAGAGAAACTATTTCCTATTTATAGGATAAATGGTTTCTATATTATATAGTGTATATACTATATAACTGAGTTCCAATTTTTCTTTTCTTCATAGCCTTTGACAGAATGCTTAAATATTACAGTAAATTCGAACTGTATGATTCACAGGGAATAATCTAAATAACTAAAAAAATATTATATAACTATTTGAAAGGTTTGGCAATCCCCAATCATATAATAACACAACCTGATTCTATCATTTTACTCTTCGTTTGAATGCCTGTACTTTCAAAGATTAAAAATTGCCTCAATGAACTTATCTTAAAATACAGAGAAGAACAACTTGAAGGCAGTTATATGAAACTATTAATTCTTCAAATACTGCTAGGTAGGATTTTCAGAAGAAATTGAGTGACAGGAGCAAAAATCTCCACCATTAATGAGGTAAGTTAGATTTGAAGGATAGAGAATTTCTATACAATTTCACATAATTCTACAGTACTATTTCAGACAACTTAGATGTGAAATTAAATTCTAACCTCCTGTCTCTGTGTAAAACATAAAGATCACATTTTATTTCAGTTTATCAATCTGAAAACAAACTCTACCATCAAGACAGTGAAGCTGGACAGGATTCTAAGTACTATCATTTTTTCCCAGTAAAGGCAGTGTATACATACACACACACAAGCCAAGGGGTAGTCTGCATCAAAAAGAAAGGAAACAGAAAAAGTCAATCACTGTAATGTAACAGTACAAAAATAAGAAGACCAAAAGAAAGTGAAGAGGGAAAAAAATTATTCAGCACTGCAGAAATTAATATACAATGCTATAGTGCCAATTACAGATAGATTTCAGCATTGCTACACAGTGTTTGAAAACAAAAGTAACTAGCAAGTATTCAGGTGGACAGAGGCCAAAATAAGACATACTGCTAGTAAACAGCTAGCATAAATATTATTCACAGAAACAACTAGATTAAAAACAAAAAGATTTAGCATCTGTCTGTTGCTTACAAAAAGAACAACAGTTCATGATTTTTAAAAATTGAAATCAACATTTCTTTTACAAGTATTTAGATACTGTTCTAAATCGAGCACATTAACCAGATTGCAAAGTCATAAGTTACTTCTTCAGTGAATAAACAACAGGGTTAGTCAAGCTGCCAATCCTTTTCCCTAAAGCAGGAATATCTCATATAAGGCAACATTCTTTCTATAAGCTTTCATTTATCTTGTGCAAGGTTCATTTTGTCATTATTCATTTTGTTGTCTGGCTTCATGCAGTTATCCCCAACACGCTGAAGCAACAGCAGAAGAAAGAATGTCAAAGTAGGATAGACCAATGTAAGTTTCACCTTGTTTTCCAACAAAGAATAGAAAGTGCATCTTACAGAATTGGTCCATTTTAGGTTGACATCTCATCCTACCCATAAGCTCTAGCACAGCGGAAACTGATGGACTTGCCCAGAAATGAAGAAATACTACAAAACAGAGGACACTGCATATGCAAACAATGAAAGAGGGGGAGTCGGCAAGAATGGAGAAAGCTGAAGCAAAGGCTACATAAGGAAGGAAACAGAGTGAGCTACCTTCCTATACCTCTGCAGACCACAGAATTCTCGATCATGGACTTCATCTTCTTAATGCAAATTAACCTGGAAACTCCAAGAACGTTTTTGCTTTTTTTCAGCTGGTAAAGCATTGCCAGTTGGGCACGATCCTTTGCTTGTGTTTCATAACAAACATCACATTTTCCTACAAAAGCTTTATATTTGTTCCTGAACATACACGAAACCAGCACTGCCCTAAAAGAGCAAACCTCTAAGCAACTTCTCACTCAATGTGAATACTATCTCAAGCTGAAAACAATGCCAACTTGGGAAGCAGAACATCTGATCTCAAATGGAGAGAAATTGTGTGAGAGGATACTTCAGTATGCAGAATTACAGATAGTCATGAACAAAGGATGGCAGAAGGTGATATTCTGAAGTACCTAGGGGTTTTCTAGTTCATTTAAAGTCAGAAAACTGTTAGCCTTGCAACTCTTAATGAGGCGGAAGCTGAACAGGGCATCTTGCCTTTTAAAAGGCAAGGCTAAGTAGTGTCCACAAAATTAAGATGAAAATCATTTCCCACTTCATGTGAAAAACCTAAGACTTCAAGAAGCCAAGTACAAAGTCACATAGATTCCACAGCTTCAGGAATTCAACTCAAGTAAAAGCTAGCCAGCCCCCAAAAAAAAGCTCTTAGAGGAAACTTTTCTAGATACAGTAGACACACATTCTTTATTTAAATACAGAATAAACCAAATATGTTCTATAACCCCAAGGGAACAAACTATTGCTTTTAGAAATAGCAGAAATATGCAGGTAGAATTCTGATCTTTCTTAAACAGGCCAGAAGTTCTAAAACAGGGAGATGCAATCATACCGACCTCTTCCATCTCTCTAGTAGGACATCTCTTCTATTTGTTTTCAAGATACAAGAATAGAGTCCTATTATAGAAACACTCATCTTCCAAAAGAAGAAAATAATCAACATTTTCATATGACAAAGGACTAACCCAGCTAGTGTCTATTGTTCACATCTTTAAATCAACTCTTGAGAAGTCACTGATGGAAATTCAAGAAGAAAAATCCACTCGAAGTATAACTTGTATTAGGTTTGATGCGGTATACAACAAAATCACTGTATTTGAGAATAGACCCTGCAATGTCTATTCATTCAAGAAGCATTTCCAGGTTAAGTTAATTTGAAGAAGTGATTGAAAATTGGCTAGGGCATTGATAATGGCTAGTAATTAAGGTTTTACCCTGATGGGGAGACCAATGAATTGTATAATTCCTTGTAGTACAAATCTTGGGAATTGTGAAGGGAAACAAGGTCTCAGCAAGCTGATTTCTCTAAAGTTCATTAGTTTATACGGCAATTTATCTGACAGAGAAGGAGAACATGAGAGGAAATGCTTCAGGCAGTTCATAGGTTTTAAAATTCCAAACAGGTAATATAAAATATGCCAGATTACAGGTGAAAGTAAGTTGAATAAATCAACCATAATTATTCATGGCTTCAAACATTATTCAGTCATTAACAATGTATATTAGAAGAACATTTTGAATTAGAAGTCATGAACCAAAAAAAGATTTACATAGGGATATCTTTACTTACTTATTATGCTACTAAAATTATAGTCAGACTGGAGGAGGCAAACTAAAAAGCAAAGAGAAATTAGTATCTTGTGATTTTCTCACTAAGGAAAGAAAACTTACTTCTGCTGAAGCAGGATACGAATCACGACCATCTAGTCTGGAATAATGAGAACTTGTCACTGTCACCGAATTTTTGAGGCTCAGAAACAAGGTAAGAAAGCTAGTTATGGAAAAAGTACTCTCATCATTCTGAGGCTACATGAGGTCCTGTAAGAGCAGAAATAATCTTGTTTCTCTGAAGAAGCCAAAGCTCCTAGGAAGCCACCAATTCCTCCAGGTTTACTAAAGTTTTGCTCAACTCTGCTCACCTTCTTACTATCATTCTGATAATACTGACCACATCTATCATGAGATAAGATCACGTAATAACTATATAGTCACTTTAAGAAGTTTGTGGCACCTTATATGCAAGAACTTAGAGATTCTGAAAGCAGATAAATCTGCGCAGAAATCATTACTCAATAATTTTTCTATATAAAATACCTGATATGAAACCACCATTTTTGTAAATATATCTACTGTTTCACCTTATAGATGACTTGCAAAATAAGCCATGATTTTAATTGAGGGGGAAAATGCAAGCCTTCATAATTGCCAGTTAATGTATATTTTACTTTCTTTCATGCAAACACACATCACAAAACCAGGAACCATATTACTCTAGTATTAAAAGCATCCAGTGAATGCAACTGAAATACAAGCATTCACTTTTGGGGTTTGATAATATTAATTTTAGCAATTTTTTTACTTCAAAAAGTTTAATAATGCACTTTGTATCTAAACCTGTTAAGATCCTTGCAATGAATACACAAAAAAATAGCAAATACTGTCCTAGGTCTGTAGAAGAAAAAAATTTTAAAAATTTAAAAAAATTTATCAGATTCAATTTTCAAAATAATGTTTTCAGAGAATTACAGCCTCAGCTTCATCTGTTCATCTGAATCATCCAGCAAGTTTACACTGACGAGTAAAGCTTGTGTTTATTTGAATTTCAAACAACTAAAAATTAGCTCAAGATGCTATATTTATTTGGATCCCTACATAGAGATTTTAGTACAGTGCTATTTTGGCCTTCAGAATACAACTCCCTGTTGAAAATGTTAAACAGGAAGTTGGAAGTTTTGACAGGTGAATTTGCCAAAGAACAGAGTTAATATTAGAAGCATTTTTAAACTTCAGCTGGATGCTTTTGCTAAAGTGATTTGAAGTGAAAATGAATGTGGGCATAGCAATAGTCAGGTTTGGGTTGCCAAGTTCACATGCTGAGAACCAAAGGAGGATGCCCTTTCAAAACATTTGGCTTGCAAATGCAGGAACACAAACTGCATCAGTTTATACTCAGTTCAGATTTTAAAGATTTGTCCTCCCACATAATAACACTGACCAGCTAGATCCTGATGCATGGTTGTACAGGAAAATGTGCATTCTGTGCCTGCAATATATTAAGGATCCTAATTGTTCCACATCAGATAGGTGCTGGTTTTGTATCTCACAGATACAGATGTACTGTAATGGGGTTGGTATCAAAATACTATACAACTCTATGAGTTTATCATATGAATTTCAAGAACAGAGGTCACACAACCCATAAAAAGTCATTTGCTATTAGAATGATATAAGTCACAACGCTAGCAATATTTTTGTTGCTCATGAAAAAAAGTAACTTTAAGGAATTATGGCAGTCATATCATCCCAAATTAGTGGACAGTACCTAGTAAAACAGCAATGCAGTCAAAATTGCTCATACAGATGACATAATATTGGTCCAATAAGCCCAGACACAAGGATCTGATCTGACAACACTTTTGGAACAGAGATTCTGGTAGACCAAACTATCTTCCAGCTTGCTGAAAAGACAGCTGTTAGGTTTACACAGCCCCCATATGATCTGCAAAGTGTGTTTCATATCAAAGATTGCATTCCTGATCCACAATTTCAAACAAAAACCAAATCATTCTCTCTTAGTTTAGACAGAGATCAATATTGTCTATTTATAATCCCTGAAATAGAACTTGCACAACATAGCATAATATTGGTATTATTTGCCTCCAAAAAATTGTTTTGCTTTTACAGTGAGTGATTTAAATATCTCCAGAATCCTCCTGCCTACTCTACCTCCAGACTACAAAGATGATGACACCATTTTAGCCATTTCATTTTGTTAATATATTAAGCCAACTATGTTATTCTGTAGATCTCAAGAACTTGCTTAAGCACATTCCTGCCATTTTTTAAAAATAAAGTCACGAAAAGGCTCAAAACCAATACTTTCAGCTTTCTTGTAAAATAAGGTTTACTACAGCTGAAGCTACTTACCATTAGCATGAATAATTTTTATTGGAGTATAAATATTAGCATTCTTTGATTATATGTTTCAATCTAATTTTCAGGAAGAAAAGCAGTAGACGCTATTGCTAGAAAGAGCCTACAATAATAAAGAAAAAACTGTATCAAAGCAAACAGTGAATCTCACTGTCTCCCCAGTTGTCCTTCACCCACTCATCGCCCTCTGCCCCAAGACCTGCTCTGTGACTGTCATCCCTTCTCTTTACTCAAGCTACAAACTGCTTGGGAAGAAGCTCAGCCTTTGTTCTGAAAAAAACACTGTTATCAACAGCCCAGTTTACCCAAAGTACATTGGTTGATTTAAATCACTCTGAGTGAATGGCCTTTAAACCAGGTTCTCTACAGAAAATAAAAATAACTGTTGCATTCCATTCAAGTTTTCAAGAGAGAAACTTGATTTTAGTGTGTTTTATAGCTAATGTGGCTAATCTTTTATTATATATTAAAAATAGACACTTTGATTTAAAATCTTTTATTCTAAACCTGAAAAGGCAAATAACTATCAAACTAATTGCTTTAGAAACCATAAGAGAATCCAGACTACAGTTAGAAGCAAAACAAAAAAAGCAAAAATAAACTAGATGCACCGTAACCTTCAATAGTGAAAATGACAACTCTGTTTCAAGTGTATATTGAATAATCCAGTTAAATGCTTGAGTTCCCCTCGCAGTGCTATTAAAACCCAGAAAGCATTTCCTTCTGAAATGTTTGTTGATAGCATAGCAGCAATGAAAGACCTATGTGGAAAACACATATAACTAGTTTCTGAATATCTGAGTAATTGATTTTAGGCGAACATTAAGCTACAATTATCACCAAATCTTTTTCATAGATCAGTTTTCCACTTATTTTCATTTAACAGCAGAATATAGATGCCTGTAAATCACATGCAAGTGGCTACACTTAGGCAGTTCTGCCCCCTCCTGGTCTATTCAACATATGCAAGAGACATAGAACAAGTTACATAGAACAAGTAACTGAGCACAGCATTAACAAAATAATCAGGCTGACCATAGGCTAATCTGCTGGAGGTTAAAGGGCACTGAACTGTCCTACAATCACTTCCCTGGATTCTGAGCTATCACTCATTACATGTTTATGGATAGAAAGGGATCTTTCTAAACACAAGAGAAACACATATATTTATGTAACAGAAGTAAACTCCAGTTCTGTTTTTGCTATTGCTTTATTTGCAGAAAGATCTTCAATAATGCTTTATTTTATATTTGCTAAATTTTTTTTTCATTTAATCTGATCTAAGTTTCTCTGTGTAACCTCAATAAACACTTAGCTAATGAGAGAGGGTTTTGAGAGACAACCCCATGCTTAGATATCTGAGTAGTATCTCCTGCTTAGGTAAATTAAAAATCTGAAGTTTTACTTCATCTGATATTTTCTTTTATCCCAGCACTATGATACTGCCTTCCCATGTTTCTTCCTTTAAGATGATTCTTGTATAATTCATAAACTCTAGGCTTGTTACCCTCCAAAAAATGCAAATATATGAATATAAAAATGTCCCTCATGAGTCAGAAACATTAATAAAATTTCTTAAAACCCTCCCTCCTGGCTTCCATTATAGTCTTTTCACCTTTACCACCAGAACTAGACTGCCTGAACAAGGAAGTATTGCAGATTGCTTTGCACAATTGGGTCCTAGCAAGCACAAAAACTGCTCCAGCAAACAAGAAAGCCACAGTGAAACTCTAGGATAAGCACTGCGAAGGTATACGAGCAACATGGAAAGTCATCTGCTTTAAGCATTTTTAAGATATTTGTGCAGACTGAAAAATGATAATGGAAACTTGTAAAAATATTGCAGAATAACAAGAAATCCCTTACTTTTAAAATTTTTCTATAACAAAAAAGATTTCCTTATTTTCTGTTCCTGCTCCTCTGAAAACAACCCTAAAAAGCGATCATCTTTGGGTCTTGGCCTCTCATGGCAATCAGAGGGTTGCAGCTGACTTTAGAACCTTAATAAGATTTCATGATAAAATAAACATCTAAATCCCAAAAAGTTTGCTTTCCAAATACTGAGAATAGCTGGACAAGTGAGAGCATGTACCAGAGCAGGTTAGAACAAACAAATGTTCTTGTGGGCAGAACAAAATTCTTCCAATTTGAAATGTAAATATTCTAGTAAAAGGCTTATAAACAACTAAACAGCTCTTCAGTCATGTTTACCATATGGTCAGGAATTATGCTGAAGAGGGACTTACTTACCCCAAACTGTGAGCAGAGTCAGAAACTCCAAGTCTCACTATCATCTGAAGCACTCACAAAAGGATCAGCTCTAACCTCCCATCCCGAAGAATGGTATCTGTCTTTGCTTTTAAAGTAAACAGTCTTCATCTTATCTTTGTCAGGAATTTCGCTAGCATAGGCTATGATGGAAATAAGGAGAGGTATTGCCTCTTTCATTTCCTGAAGAATTGTTTTTAGAAAATGCTTTTTGCCATATGTAGAGGCCAGTATCTTTTTCTAGGCAAATATCAAAGCTACCGCTCTAAGAGGGAAAACCTATGTTTATACATATAGATTCACAAGCTACTCACAAGTTCTACTGCAGTCAGCTGTAGGACTGAACAATACTAATAAGTTTAGAGGCACTTCACACTGACGTAATGAAATATTAGAAAATATTAGAATATTTTAATCAAACATTAGCATATTCTGATTTCCTGCATAGTAAGTTTAGAATTAATTCATTTCAAAGTTCCATTTAAATTCCAAAGAGATATAATTTTCCCACTCTGGAGACAGAAGAATTGCTTTGACCATACTCTGTTATAATTTGAGTTTATCGTGCCGACTTACAGGATTCCAGAATGATTCCACACTAACTAATTACACACCTACCAACTACTGTCCTTTTCTAGCTGTTTTACCTAGGCAATTACTGACTGGAACATTCTGAGTATCCTGCACTGCTCTTTCTTAGAGATGTACTCACAAGAAGTTTAAATCAGATTGCTCAGATTTCAATAAAAATACAGTCACAGAAAAGTGGGGGGACATTTTCATCTCTCTGTAAGTGCACTACTAGGAGAAAACTCTATGATGAAGGGAGTAGTAGCCACCAACTTTAAGAAATGTAACCCTTAGTTAAAAAACACCTAAACATTTCTTGGGAGCAAGCTAATGCATCCACAGCTGTAATAACTTTGAACCTGGCAGAAAGAAAATCCAGAGATCCAAGAGATACCATTTCTTGGCATCCAGTTCAGCAGAACTAGCTGTTAAAATCACAGGTGGATCTGAAACAGGCTGTTAAAAAGTCACATCAGCAAACTCGGTTCTTTGCCGCTATTATGCTCCCTTTCCAGGTCATCTCTCTTTCGCTTGGTGGCACTTGTGGCATCCTGCCACAACCTAGTCAGTCAGGTTCAGATCCACAAATCCCGTTCCTTGAGCTCACACCAGAACTGACTGTCAGATTGGAAGCATGGTCTTGACATTTGCTATACACAATTATTGTTGTTCCACACATGTAAGAAATCATCATTGCCACCTAAAACATCAAAGACATGCACACGTTATCTGACAATCTAACATCTGTAAGTATATAACAGTTACACTCTTGACCAATGGGGAATAGCCAGCACAATTATCACACTAGAGTTTTATTGTTCCATTTTTCAGTAATTGTTCATATGTGTACTTGGACTATGTTTCTGCTCAGAAGTGTTTAGATACTTTGTACAATAATACATTTATCATCTCTCATACATTATATCTGAACATAACCAGTGTGCCCATGCACTCCACTGGGATTCTGAACATTCATTAACATTCACAATACACTTTGAGGATAAAGAATGTTGTGTCATTACTATTGTCTATCTTTTAAATGAATAGGTAGCATATGATATGAGCTTTCTGGTCCATTTCCCCCATTAATATACTACTTTCTCCTATGGCTGTACGATTTAAACGAGTTATTTTACAGTGTTACTAGTTATTTTACCATAGAAGCAGCTTACTGCCTCTACTGATTTGGCAATTCAGCAATTTTAGTATCTCCAGCTAAAAAGAAAACCACCAAAAAGAAAGGAAAAGGAGGAGTTTTCTTCTCTTCAATTAGGAAGATTCTAGTATTCTGCTTTTGCTGTATGCATTGATGCAATAACTCTATATAGGTGATGACAGAGAGTCTCATTCTCTGTTCCCGGCAGACCTTTGTTCCACTATCTAGCAGGGTCACTTTCTGCAATTCCAGTCAATGCTTCTATCATTGTACAAAACCTTTTTAGTACACAAGATTTTCTCTTCCTATTAGAGACTTTTCTCCGGCTTTCTTTTATCACTCCCTCTCACCTCTCTGCCCTCAGCAACTCACTACCTCTTCTGTCCAGGGAAGATCCAGAAACCTCTCCTTGGTTCAGAGCTCTTCATCGCAAGAGACTATAACAAATCACAGCTACGTAAGTCTATTCTTTATAAAAATCCTCCAACCTGCTACTGCTTTAATCTTATCTAAAGAAAGCCCCTCAGAAAAACACTGCTCCTTCCAGCTGCCTTCTCCTATTAAGGGTCTATAACATCTCTTACCCACTCATAGAAGGTGCAGCTCTCTGCACTTAATTTATTGGGAAGAATCTAGGCTTTGACCAGAGATGAGATCTGAAAGTCAGAAAGGGCTTCCTGTCAGTTTTTTTGTTGGAAAGAAATACAGCATTTTGAAATCTGAAGTTCTTAGTCTGATTTGGATGTGCCTCCATCTGTGTTCTTCAGCAAGTTAGTGAGCTTCTTACCTCCATTTTTTCTATCTTTAAAAACAAACAATAGTACACATACTAATAATTAATGCTTGTCGGTGATTATTTAATTATAGGATAGGTCTGAACCTGCATTGTTTGCTCTAAATCCACTGCCTTCAAAATCTATTGCAAATTTCAATCAAAATTAAGAGGGAAAGACAAAAAGATTCTCCAGGTTTTTGAATAGAAACTCATCTTTACAAAAAATGTGACATAGTCACAATGGTGGCAAAAGACTCGAACACTTTTTGGGTCAATGAAAATTAACTTTAAAAGTTTTTACTGTAATGTTAAAAAAAATCTTTCCATATATATATAGTCTAATTTGTTAATTTTATGCTTCTTATAGCAAAAACAGACATAATCACTCTGCCTTTGGGGGTTAACAGAACCCTTGCGACTACTTGTAACCATGGAAATATAAAGAGCTAGTCAGAGCCCAACATCAAACTAACAGAGGTGCTGAGAGACAGAAAATAGATATATGATGAATTTGCTACACATGAAAGCTAGCTGAATCTGCACCAACTGCATTAACAACATAGAAAGCAAAGCCCACAAAGCCTTTTGAATGCTTAAAAGCATACAGCATTTACTATGGCTTCTCACTAAAGATAAAGGGAAATGCCTTTAAAGGTTTGTTTTTAAAGCACTGAGTGCATCTGAACTAGTTTAAAAGCAGAGGTAAAATGAGGTAAAAATGGTTACTATCTGAATAGGAACAGTAACAATACGCATGAAAAGACTAAAAAAGGCCCCGTTGAAGAAGAAGGGTTTTCTTAGACTAAGATTGTAGTTATGGAGATAATGCAACCAATGGCCAGTGACATCTGAGTTAGCCTGTACCAAGCATCATCAAGAATGTTTTCTCATCTTCTGGAGAAGGCCCCAAATTTAACAGACGCAGAAACACTCAAAACAAGCAATCACTCAGCTGATGATTTCTGACCAAACTATCTGCCTTATAATAATAAGGCATGTGCATATTTAACTGCCTTCTCTGTGACAGGCCAAACCCACAAAACATAGTTTAACCAGTCACAATTACAATCCTTAAACATAGTCATCCTCAAAAAGAGACACCTTTGAAAAAAAAGAAAACATATATTCCTTGCTGTAATAAGCAAGCTATGACCAACGGCAGAAGAAAAATCTTTTCAATAATACGTTTCAACAAATTACATCTACTTGGAAAATAAAATTATGAATATACACAGCAAAAAAATACAACATATGTGCACATTACTCACATTACACAGGTGTGCAATGACTCAAAAGAACCAAAATGTGTCAGCATGATCAAACTGATACTCTCTCACTCTTACAGCATTAGCATCATTAGACAAACTGATCAGACCTCCCTCTTCGCCTTTCTTCTTTTCTTTAGCCCAGTGATAACTACAGAATCAGAACTCTGTTCCAGTTCCCCTTCTGGCTTCAGGAGGGCCAAGCTCACCTCCAAGCCAGCAGTATTTCTGAGGCACAGTAATTTATATGCCCGGATGATCCAAATGACAATACCACCCTTCCTAAAATGAGCTCAGCACAGACTTGTATATAAGCTTTAAAATCGTGCAATGAAGGCATATAGATCCACAAGGCTTATCATCCTTAAGGAAAACCTGGTTTGCCCTTTCTTTTCTGTAGGTTCATAGGATTCTACATAGCATGTGAGATATGTCAGCTTTACTTTCCCAGGGACAAGAAAAGAATGATAGATTAGTTCTGCAGACTTTTATGATAAACATCATTTTCTTGTCTTGTCCATTTGTCTATTTGTCTTCTATGGAAGCAAAGCACAGACCTTTAGGTCATAAATATATTGCAGATTTCTGTCAGCACGACTGTGCTGACCAGGGTTGTAAATAGTTGAGGTATTATTTAAATACAATTCCACTTGTAGTTGTACTTGCAAAAAAAGTTAATAAAACGCCTTAGACAAGATGCTGGGAATCCCAGACACCAAGTTATAACTCAACACATGATTAGGACTAATTGTATGCCAAAAATAATGAGATCTTCTGGGCCTATGTTAGCTGAATGAAATACACATTCACTGTTTCTCACATGCATGATCTGCTGTTTCACCATACTACCATCTGTTTTCCCCATTTAACACAATTGTTTTTCAAGTCTTCATAAAATTTTAAATTTAGGATCAGGTTAATGCCATGAAAAATTAAGATATTGTCTGGAGAACATTTTCTTGCAATTTCTTTATCATCTTATTTGAATCTTCAGTTTCAGAGCTACCTTGCATTTCTTTGCAGATATGCTCAGTTAAGGGTACATTAATTACATCAATTATTTTCAATTTCATTATAATGTCTATGGAAATCTCCAAATCCTATACTTAAGCTGTAACATTTTAATCAGGATAAAATTTGAAGAAATCCCATTGTCCATGCTTGAAATGAATTATACAGATAAAATACTACGTATTATGGGCTTTCAATAAAATAGCAGTTTCCAAGTGCCTATTTTTTTTTTTTAAATTGGAATGGGTTCCTATGCTGCTTAAACACTTTCAGAAATATTACCTCTCTATTTTGCTGGTACAGTATCTGGCATACTACAACCCACTCCTAATGAGAGTTACTACAGCACTATGCTAATTACTGCAATACCAGCAATGTATTAGAAATATTACATGAAAATACGGTTTATTACAACACCCAAATGGATTCCATAGGGTTACATGAGATGTAACTTACAGCAGAATGCATTTCTAGTGTTCCAAGAGAATCTTGGCTACCCTTCATACTTCCATTTTGTGTGTGATGAATTTTTTTTTTGAGTCGTATTTGGGAAATCACTAATTCAATATTTGTGAGAAATACCAAATGCAATAGGTAGAAATGTTTGAACAGAAGCCAAGTAATAGAAGTCTGTTTTTTACATTAGTGGCAAAACCTTTATATTGACTAATTAATATAATTACTGATTATCTTAAATTATTATTTGTGGCATTTTAGCCTTTTATCCTCTGAACCTCAAGCTAGTACCTAATATCACAAACAAAAAGACAACATAAAAAAAGAATTAGGTGTACCACAACAGAACACCAGCAAAAAGAGCATGACAATGATTTGCATTTTTATCTTATATTTCAGTGGAGAATCTTGAGAGACTTAAAAAATATTAAAAAGGATGCTCTGAAGCAATACCCAAAGTAAAATAATATTATCCCCATTAAACTACAAATAAACAAAAGGTCAGAGACCCAGATTCAGAAATGTTTAAGTAAATAATTCACTCTGAAAAGAAAGGATTTGGTCTGAAGTAACTTCACAAGTCTGTGGATCTCTTCTTCTGTGTCCTAGGCATGAGATTGCCCTATAACTTTTAGCATGGGTAGCAAATATTTGTTTACTAAATAGGTATGTACTACTAAAATACAAAAGGAGCCTAATTGTCCAATGACAACTAGGAGCACTGGCAATCTTTCAGCTCTTTTTGTGGATTGCATTTCATTACTCACTAATAACTTGATCTGCATACTCACAGACACTGTCTTTGGCTTGAACAACAGCTTTGCATCCAGTTCCCAACACAACACATAAAAACCTGAAAGACACACACAAGAACATTTCCTTCTTTCACCAAAGACCTGATCCAGAGATCACTTAGGGGAGTCTTTCAATTGACTTAATGAGATGTAGATCAGATTTCTAAAAAGCAGACATTCAATTCATGATTTCAGCAAAGTGTATGCTGTAATGAATATATTTATCCACCTTTACTAATCCTTTCATGCTTGGCATTTATACATGCAGTATATCTTCTATGTTTTTTTTCATAGATTTTGTAGTCATGTAACCAACAGCTGATATTAAACCATAAACAATACATGAGAGAACAGTCATTAAAATCTGGAGTAAAAGGACCTGATGAAACTGTACTTCCAGTGGTTATATTATATTTAAGTAAAATTATACTAGGGATGATATAGGTCTTATTTATGACAGGCTTAGCATTTTCCAAGACAAAATTAAAAGAATTATGTAGGAAAAACTGTACACTACTTTATGCCATCAACATAATTAAGTATGACACAACATAAGGATTAGGGGAGCAAACCCAAAGAAATTCAAAATAATTGGCTACCTCAAGCTGCTACTTCCAACTTGGAGTTTAAATTAATTAAAAGATCAAGTTTAAAATAACAGTAGAAAAACACATACCTAACAGGATGATTACTCTCCTAAAAGGTCAGAGAAGACTTTTAGCATAAAATTTGTTTTCATAGAAGGAAAAGAGTTCTAGATATCATACCAACTTTGACACGGAGGCAGGCTCAGCTTGGTTCAGCTCTCTGACTGAGAGCCTGCAGGAGGAGCATGTGAAGAACCACTGAAGAGGATTTTATTTTGTTGGGTGTTGCAAGTTCGTCTGTCATTAAGTTGTTAAGACTCGCCTGTAATCTTATGTATTGCTTCTCAATCTCTGGTCCATGCGTTGATCCATAGGACACCTGAAGACGATACAAACCTTTTAAATACACATAGACAACTTCCCACACATCCAAGCAAGCAAAGAAATGGCAGTGGAAATAAACAGAGTAAATGAATACACAAAGTATCTTAAATTTCATTAGCTTTATGTGAAAATCTGGACAAGAAGTGCAACTGACCACTGGCATTTCTTGATTAAAAAAAAGGCAGGTTTTTGTTAGTTTATTAAAATTTGTTGATCAACATATCCTCGAGAAATCTGTAGCACTCAGAGCAAGCCATAACCATCTGCTTAGACTGCACCACCTGCACTGCCCTGGGACTGTGAGGCAGCCTCCTGGCCCCTTATTTATCTGGCAACAATGAACATTTTAGTCTTGCTCCTTCCACTCACTCTGACTGACTCCATGTTCAAGCTGCATTATCACAATTTCAAGAAACTTCAACAGGACTGACTTAAGAACAGTATGAGTATTATCCAGACAAGTCCTCCTATTCCCTTCTTTGCTTGTCTCCAAACACATGTTCATGAATGAGTGGATAGGTCTATGGTATGTCTAAGATGAATAGTATAACAGGTCATTTTCATACTCTTTGAACTGAGAATTTTTGTCTGAGAACTAGTGTTTCTTTCAGAAGTTAAAAGAAAAAATAATTGCTTGTAAAGAATAGAAAAATAATTTATATTAGTAGAAATAATTTCATAAAGGCCCTAATTTTCAGGTTTATGGCCACATATGGAAATAGAAACATAAAATGGGTATCAAAGAAGTGCAATATACAATAATAGTTAAAATTTATGCCACTCCCAGTGACATGCACGTAATTAATAATCAGATTTCTGAAGTCACTGAGGTGGGTGTGGAGAGGGTGGGACCTGTATCAGATGTGGTAGCTTTGCTTCAAGTACAGATTTACTGCAATGCAATACGGTCAAGACTCACGGCAAACTTCATTTCATGTGACTTGCAGACTCAGAAGCACATACTACACGCAGTAAAAAGCAGACTGGGACTCTGGGTTCCCTCTTCAAGATCAGTCAGTCCAGGACATCCTGGAGCTGCAGTTGTTTGGGCAACTGCAGGAGAAACAAGTGGCTGATGCAAGTCCAGCATGAAAGTGGAGCTGAATGACTGTGTGAATGCACTGTGAGTCATATGATGCAGAACCTCCTGGCTACCATTAATGGTGAAAAAGTGGAGATTAAAGTCCCCTTGTTTTCCTTCATTAAATCCCTCCCATTAAAACCCAAGAGATTGTAGCAACAGCCAGAATCCATTTAGTATGACATTGGTGCTTAAGATTTCAACAACCAAGGTCAGCTAAACATACAAAACACAATGGATGCCAGTTCACTCATGCGTGAAATAAAATGTTCAAAGAAAAGTAGCTTTCTACCTTTCCTAGCCAAGTTTTGCTGCTGAGAAAAGAGTCAAATTACTCTTCTAGCACCTGCACTCATCAGTGTGACATTCTGGTACCTCCCAGCTTCACTTCCCACTCTTCACATACTCTAGTGCATAGCTCCTGAGCATGCAAGTGAGGCGACTACATCAGGGCTCAAGGGCCAGTGGGGCCCAGGGATGGTCTACAAAGATGGGGGAAGACAGGGAAAAGCATTGCAAGCTGGCTGGACAGGTAGCTCCACTTCTAATTGTGTACAAGGGTCCAATGCCTGCCATACCTCAACAGTGCCCACATTTTGTCCTTTCTTCTCAACAATCTTTTTCCCAAGCATCTTCAGGCGCAGGTGTCTTTATCTTCTGTCATGACTATTTTGTCATTTTTTTAGAGCTGACTGAGATTTATAAACCACAAAGATGGAAAAGACTTTCCTCTTTGCATGAATGGATAGATGAAGTCCTGGGACTTTATGGCAATAGGCAAACTACTTGGTAATTGCTAGATTTTGGAATTAAGTTGCAACTTGGCATCCATTTCATGCTTATGCAATGTAAATATTTCCAAGTGAATCTAAATCATGTATGTAGCTTGTCTTTGTATATAATTAATTAACACATACTGTCTTTTCTGTTACTTGCGCTAGTCGCTAGAATTTATCCCCAACATACGTTACTATGGATTCCTTTTTGTTGCCTTTTTCAGTCACTGAAATGGCACATCCACTTTATGGCATATGCTGTAGATATATATTTTGATCACATCACAGCAAACATTACTGTGGACTAACTTTAATGCTGTTGATACACTGACCTTTTTTTTAACATGAAATGGACAGCAAACGTACATGGGAAGAGACAACACACCAAGATGGAATATGAGTGACTGAGCACAACTATGAGAATAAATTTTACAGGATTATGTTAAGTATCCTTTAGACTGTAAAGATGTCAGCTAACGTAAAACTCTAATGTACCAGCTGCTGTCCAAATAGATCACAAAATGAAAGTCCCCGTGCTGAGCTTAAAATAGAGCAGCTGATGAGTAAGATGCTCTCTCTTATATAAACTTCACATTTCATGCACTAAGACTTTTCATTGTCAAATATTCCTGGGGTTGCTATTTTCCATGAAAAATCTGCAGCAGAACAAAAGCACCAAATTGTTTGACTTTTCAGGCTTTAAAATGCAGTTGTTATTTTCATGCCACACAGAAACTCCCTTCTAGTCTGCTTTGTGATTCATGTGTTTGCTGAATAACTTTCCTGGAACTCGGAACAAGCGGGAAACCTTCCCTAAGTACTTCCTGTCTTTCTACATGTACTAATAACAAGACGGAGTCCTCCCACCTTTCCCATTTACAACACGTCAGGCACACCTACTGGTTGATATACCCATAAGCCTCAGAAATAGTCTGCTTTTGCTCTGTTTTTAAAATAGCATGCATTTTCTCTGGCAACAAAAATGTTGTTTCTCTAACATTAATATGTATCAAAGCAATATTAATATACTAATTGACTAATTGTCTGTAAACAATGGAGAAATCATAGCCCACTGTGAACATAAAAGATGCACTGCTCTTTCTCTTTAAAAGATGGTACCTGTCTACACCTAATCACAACGTTGAAAGCATGTCACCTTAAAACACTGTCAGGAGTGTAGAAATATGTAATGTTGAGGGGAAGTACAACCTATGTCATGTGCTTAACCTTGCAGGCCTTACTTCAAATGCCTAGTGGAATCAGTATGAAATCAGTGCCGAATTTTGACTGTGTAAGAATTAAGTAAAAACTTCAGAATAGGGTCTAGTATATTTACAAGATGAAATGCCCGAAAAAAAAAATCACAGTCACATTACAAACAAAAAACCACTGCCATATTATAGCCTGTCAATCTGGAAATCCTAAAAGAATGGATTCAAATTACACCATCCTCTAATAAAACCATGGATTGTTAAGCGATCTGCTTTTATTAGAGCTATCAGCACTAACTGAAAATAGAATCAATTTTAAATATTTCATAGCTTCTTTTCAGAATATGAGTCCTAAGCATCATGTTATCCTTGTATTTGGAAAACAGCTAAAATGTTTTGTGTAACTCATACAAAAAAATAACCAGAGATGCTGAGTGGCTTACCAAACTCTTTAGAAGGCTGCCAGCGAGGTACTCCTGTTCTAATTGCGGCTTTGCGTCTGACTTAGTATGTGGGTGTAACCCTGGCCAACTCATTTAATCTCCAGGCCTGTTTTTCCGATCTGTAAAAAGGGGGATATTATACTTATTTAATTAACACAGTCTGTGACTGTTAATTAGTTAAAAAAAAATTACTCTTCAAATATTTAAATGACATTTACAATTCCAGCTATCCCTTTCTGTTCAACTGATTCTGCTTCTTACTTACCCCTTAAAACAACCAAATCAAGGCTGGTTGAAAAGCTTTCTCTGTTCATTTCATTACCAAAAGAAAAGTCGTCTTGTTGCTTTTTTCCCCTCACTGATTCTTACCCTCATTTCAAGTCAAAGCTGTATATGTACTGCCTTGCTCTGGCTATTCTGTGAAATTTAGCTTACAGATTTGACAGATTTTGCTATTCTTAAATGAAGCTTTATTCCAATAATAAATTAAGCTTTACTCCACCATAGGAGTGTTGTTACTCTCCTGAAATGCAGCAACTAATGCCTAACAGATTTTTTTTCAGTGTTCTAAGACAAAGATTATCTTTCTCATACCACTGTTCAAGTGAAGCTGCCATCACTCTTATAAGGATGCAAGACAGATAAGAAGAAAAAAAAAAAGAGCTATAAAAGCTATAGCTTTCCTTGCTAGTAAGAAACAGATTAGTCTTAGTCAAAGATGCAGTTGCCAATGGACCATACAAAATTTGAACACCCCCTCCCAAGAAAAGGCAGTAAAACTCCATCCTGGATCTTAGTGTCCTCAACAAGTCTTGAAGAAATGCAGCCAACAATTTCAAGAGTGTCTTTGGTCTAATTCTCTCCTAACAAAATGGCTTCTAGAATTTTTTAGTATTTTTTGTGTGGGGAGGCAAGAATCTTACACCAGCTAACTCTAGGTTTATACACAATGCGTAAAAAAAAAGAAAGCAATATGGTGTTGAATCAAAATTACTCCAAGAATGGATACAGATTTTTTTTTATCAACAAAAATGGTAAATAAAACTTTAGTAAATACTTTCACAAAATTTTAGAAAAATGCAAAAAAAAAGTAGGAAGACAAGCCCCTAGTGGAAAAATGTTATTTGAAAAGGCTGTAACCTTCAAGATTTTTCATTTAAGATATTTTATTCACTAGAATTGTATTAACATATTTAAAATTTACCATCTCTCCTTCAAGTTCCGACTTGCAGTCTCTGAAAACCTAATTAAATTCCATATATTTTTAATGAAGTAAAAGCTCTGAAAGTGCTTCGACCTCCATTAAGTTTGAATCCAGATAAAGATAGAAATTTTTCCTCCTGAGCCTTCCATAAAGACTGAAAAAATATTGCAGAGAAGTACTTAGAATTTCTTAACTCCCTGGCTTTAGCCTCATTTTCCTCATTAGATTCTTCTTCCTGTTCTTGTTATGTTGCCAGATATTGGACTGCCAACTCTTGTGAGTTCCTATTGAGTCTCAGAATATTAATTGCTGTTCTTAGAGACCACAGGGCTGAAATCAATGCATTGTATAAGAATCTTCTCTTTTTTTCTGAAACAAGCTTCTAGCCCTTGAAATTATGAGAAGGGTTGTGAGGATGAAGAAAGGATTTTAAAAAGCTCAGAAGGAAGCAGGCATATGAAAAAGTCAACATTTATTGCTTTATGATTTTTAATGCTCGAATTTGGAAAGATTGTGGTAGGACTAAGTATACATTCTTTAAAGTAACAAGTGTTTATACAAACAAAAGCAGAAAAACCTAACATTCCTCTGGCTTAGGTGTTGTAATATCTCAAGAATTTGAAGAACCCTGAAAAGAATGAGTAAGCAATAGCTCATTAAGACAAAACTTTTGTTTTGAAGAGGTTTGAGCCAGCCACACATGGGCTGTGACAGACTACAGTAAACAGATCACTATTGTGGTTTTTTTGCATCAGTCTGCAAACAATACCAAACCATAGTTTCCAGTTTCTTCTGTCCTTGTAATTGGGTTGAAACATGGCACCAGCTTTGTGTAACAGGGTGAGAAATATGGCTCAGTATGTCTCTGGGATTTTTAAAATATAGACAGAACAAGAAATCCAGGTATTCAAGTTATTAAGTCTTGCTAATTTTCTATGAGCTATAACTTCTCCTGCTGCAGGTAAGATCATAGCTTGTATGCCAAGAATCAAATGGAGGAAGAGATTGGATAAAAGGGTAAGACAGGCAAGTTAATATTCCATGGCTGAAAACCTATAAACAAAAAGCAGCTGTTTGAAATGCTGTAAAACTCCTGGATCCACAGTTAGGTGCTCAAACATATAGCACATCTTGGCCATATTTTGGAAGATGTTAAAAAACAAACACGTAAAATACCATCTCCAAACTATTTTACGAAAACTCACGCGACAAAGATTCACAGATTTGTGTTCCTCCATATCTCTAATTGGGGTCATGATTCATGTTTCAGAGAAAACACAACTAAAACATCAAAGAACTAACTTGGCAGGTTACTTCTGAACATCTGTAGTTGTTTCAGAGATATACCCAGGACTGTTTGAAGGCAACCCCCCCAAAACAAACAAACAAACAAAATATCAGTTTTGGGGCTATCGTTTGAGAAACTAGAGTCCTTTTTGTGCATGTAACTAGATATCTAGATTAAAAAAATTAATTAAAAATCACAGATTTTAAAGTGAAACCACTGACACATAGCCTTATTATACCTTAGGTAGGCTGCATTTAATGAAGATCATACCCGCTACTCTTCTTGACACAAGGTCAAAACCCAATGACCAGGAAAGTGGTTACATGAATACTGTAAGGAAAATCAATTGGTTGGAATGTAGGCTAGTTGTTCCAATATTCTATTAATAAAACACTATTTTCAGTACAATAACCACATAGCATACTTTCTTCCTGTTTTTAAATCATAATTTTAAGCCAGAAATTAGTCTAAATTCTGGTGTTTAACCATGGTGTAACCATTAACACATTAACATAGTTAAGAAGGCAGCTAAATTTCTGCTTAAGACCTAATTTACTACCTTCTTTAAAAAAAGCATAAAATCTGAAAATTAATCAGGTCACAGTCGATTGAATGCGGAAATGCTTTCGCTATTGTATCAGACACGCAGTGCCCTGAGCAGAGCACACAACTGAGCTCGTCCTTCTAGCAGGTTCCACAATTTGCGGTGTGATCTCAGTTTCAAGTGCTCCTTCAAGTACTACCCTTCAAGGAGAAAGTATTCTACCTTTGCTCAAGCCTTACCTCTTCTATTTGCTTTTTGTGTTTAGAAATGCGTGGTAGAAGGGTGATGCAAACTCCTTCCCAGCAACAGTAGCTGAACTCAGATCTCGTTAAACTTCAAACTATCATTTCTTTGCTCCTCAGTGATAAACTTTGCACCCTTAAAATTTTAAGGTGTAACAGTCACCTATAAGATGCCTTACTGACCTACAGAGAGAAATTCCCTTCACTGAACTTAAAGAGGATATCTACTTTAAAGAAAGTCGCAGAATAGGTTTGATATATATCATCATATGCCGAAAATCAGAATTTGATTAACCAGATGCTGTTATTTTCTTCAATATCTCATGAATAGAAACTACAGTATAAAAACAATTCAAAACAATCATTTACTAGGAAATATGACATATGGCCTGCTAAGCTGCTTTCCTACAGAAATAGCTAAAGATCATTACTTTTGGCATCATTCCTTACAACAGGCACTGGGCTCATTAAAACAGACAGTATGTGATGGAGTCCATAAGGAAGATTATTTCTACAGGTGGGTAGAAACAATGATGAAAACTACAAAGACTTGTGAGAAAGAAGTAGTCAAGGAGACTTCTCCACCTCCGTAACTTCTGTGCGCTAAAACAAATCAAAGCAGCACCACTAAAACAGTTGCTGAAAAAAACAGATGCATTTTCTCCTTTTTCTTCATGGTACACATTTCCACCTTGCTAATGTATGGTATTTAATTTAACTTGTTCTGCTGGAGGGTTTTTCCCTGAGTAGGAATATCCTGATGTGAACAGGAAGTTTGCACCCAGCAGGGGCCACTTGTTACTTGTGGTTAGTCCCAATTCAATTAGGTGGAAACCAAACCCTAATGCTGTCATAGGATGAGTTCACGTTCTGCGATAGTGGACTGGAATAAGCACAAACATGCTGTGATGTGATAATGCTGCAATGCAAGCTTCTCTGGTGATATTATACTAGTAAATGTAAACCAAACATTTGTGATGTGGCATCACAGGACAGGAAATGTTAAGTCAATTATAATGTGGCAACGATTATCTGATGTAGCAATAATACAATCACATTTAGAAAATGTTTGCATTTGAAAGCAGCTACGCTGTCATTATGTTCTTGCAACACATCCCCTTTACATGCCAGCACTGTTGTGTGGATTATCTAAATTTACACTATAACATGGTGCAGTAGATGGCTTTACTATGTTCCGTCACTGGCTGAATAAAATTACTGCTGCTTACAGCACCAGCGTTGATCACACTGGGAGATGATGGAGCATTTATGGTAGTGACACTGACGGCAGCACCAGACACGTGCTTCTCAGACATTCTGAAGGGTGCTGTGAGGCTCTTCAGTGAGGACTCACAAAATACGGTGTGCGACGCTATCTATTTTGTGAGTCCCGTCAACTTACTGACATGATGCCGCGTACAGGCACACATACATACAACACGGGAGGCAGACACCAGGCTGCCATTTGCTAAGGCAGGCTGCCAACACCGGGAGCGACCCTGCAGCCTGCGGATGCAGCTGAGGCGGTGGTGGGCTAAAAGACACGCGCCATCACAAGGCAACGTGGGTGACCCCACGGCAGGGAAGAGCGAGGTCAGGGGCCCCACGCCCACAGGGCAAGGCCAGGCAACAGGGTCCCCCGCCCGGCTCCGAGGACCCCCCGGCTCCCTCAGGCGAGCAGCGAGGCCCGCAGGGCCGCGGCCCCAAGCCGGGCCGAGCGTCGGCGCCGTGCCTTTGCCACTGAGGGAGGCGAGGCGAGGCGAGGCCCAAGCACAGGCGGCCACCTTGCCGCCTCGGGCAGCGCCGTCACGGCTGCTGCGCTGACCTTAACGCCTGAAGAGGTGACGTCACGGCCCAGGCCGATGTCACACGAGTGACGCAGAAGCACGGGCGGGCCGCAGCGGCGGCAGCACTGAGGCAAGGAAGGGAGCGAGAGCGAGCCGCTGACGGCGCTCCGCCCGCCGCTGGCGGCCACGGCCAAACCAACCCCGACCCCGCCGCATCCGGGTCCCGCGCGCACCCCCCCCGCCCCCCGCCTCGCCACCGCGCACGCGCGCCTCCCTCCCGCCCATCAGCTCCGCCCTCGGCCGGAGGGCGGGATCAAAACTCCCAGCCGCCTTTCTGATTGGTTCCCACTCCAGAGGCGCCCGGGGATTAGCTGCCGTTCAGGAGGGCGGGCGTTGCCCGCCTGCTGGCCGGCCATTGGGCAAGGCCGCCGGGGAGCCGCTCGCCCGTTGGCGGGCGGGCGCGTCCGGTCTGGGGCCGGAGGAGGGTGCCATTGGCTGGAAAGTAGGTTAGTGGTGCGCCGTTGGGTGGCAAGCCAGGCGGAAAGTAGGTCAGGGACGGGGGCTGCCTGCGCCGGGCGCCGCTCCGGGCGTGCAGCGCGTTGCCGAGGGACGGCGACCCCCTCCCCGCCTCCCACCCCGGGCGCGGCGCGGCGAGGGGGCGCGCGGAGCTCGCGGTGAGCAGCTAACGGGCAGCGGGCGACCGTTGGGGGGGGCCGCTGACGGGTGGTGGGCTGCTGGGTGAGGGCGGTCC
This sequence comes from Calonectris borealis, assembly GCF_964195595.1. NCBI lineage: Eukaryota > Metazoa > Chordata > Aves > Procellariiformes > Procellariidae > Calonectris > Calonectris borealis. The sequence goes on from NC_134325.1 coordinate 11,076,674, forward strand.
GCGTCCCCGGCGGAGGGGACGGCGCCCCCCTGGAGGGTGAGAGGAGGCCGGTGAGTGGCCCACCCCGGGCCGCCACCTCGCCGGAGCTGCCTCCTCCGGCAGGCTGTGGGGAGCTACCTGCCCCGGGAGGGTTCGGGGGCTGCGGCTTCCCCTGTGGGAGCGGACCGGGCGGGGGCGGGGGGCGGTGGGACACCCTGGCGCCCATGGCGGCAGTGCCGGGCTGCGTCGCTTGGAGCTGGGACCGGGGCGGGGGGCCGCGAGCGGAGCGGCCCCAGTACGGACTGTCTCGGCGGTGTGACAGGACCTGGAGGTGACGGGGCCGTTTGCAGCCGGCCCCGGGCCCGCTGCCGGCCCGGCAGCTCGTCCGGAGCCCGAGGGCATAGCTGAGGCCGGGGGTCCTGCTGTCGGTGCATCCTCGGCTCGGCGGCGGGGGAGGAAAGGGCAAAACCCGGGGGTCCAGGGGCTCAGTGGGGGCAATGCCAGGCTTGTTCCTCCTTCCAGGTTTGAGTTAGTCTCCTCGGGGACATGGAGGCTGAGGTAAGTCACGGAGCAGAGATGTTGGTGCCCCTTCCCCTGCAACAGGATGGCTCCCTTCAACATCTGTCCCGTAGCTGATCCCTCGGATCTTTTTCAGTAAATCAGGTGCCTTGTGATAAAGTCTGCTTTAGAGGAGGCCCGAGGAGCGTGTGTATTAAACACCAAAATGATGGTAGTAGTTGGAAATTTCTATGGGTTGTGGCTCCGTTGCACGGCCAGTTCTACCTGTAGATAGCTGGAGCCAACTCGCCGGCCCCACGACCGTGGGCTGCTTCCCTTCCTGACAGCGCAGCTCCGTTACCTCCTGCATGTCTTATGGTGAGCCCGAGGGTCCTGAGGCAGTCCTCCGGTGCTGGTACTTCTCAGGCTGCTTCTGACAGCTGTATGTGTGTCTTTGCTGTCAACAGGGGAATGAACGTTTTTCTTTGACAGTGAATGTAGAATACAGGGAACATTAAGGTGGCTTCCCACGATCAGGATTTTGCACTTGGGGAGGCAAGGGAATCGGTTTGCATTTTTAATTGCTGAGGTTTCTGTTACTCCGGTGCCTCAATTATAACAGCTTTGGAAAGATTTTAGTACTTGAAAATAACGGTGAAGAAAAAAGTGGGTGTGTTTTTGTGCTTTTGAAGCAAATATGCTTACAGCAATTTTAAGAATTTTCTTGGTGTCCAAGGTAGAAAGGGTCAACTGCAGAGAGCGATCATCTTTTTAAACAATTTTGAATCTCATCTCTTTACAAAATTCATTCATTTTTAAGTTGAATTTTTTCAAAATGCTGGTCCTTAAGCATTCAAAACTAAACTACATTTTCTTTTTTTTTTTTTAATAGGTTAGTATTAAAGTACCTGTCCTGCCTGTTTCGTATATCTTTTCTTTTATCAAAATGACTTTTTAAATGGGAGCGACTGATAATACACAGGCTGCAGCCAAGTTTGTAGGGGAAAAAAGAAAGGTTGTTTGTTTTAATTAACTATTAATACTGGCTATACATGTCTCTATATGTGGTCTTGCAGAAGGCTGAGGTTAAGCTCTGCCCTCGGAAGAATGTATGTTTTGTATGCTCTAGGAATATGCAGATGTAAATAGCTATTTGAAGTGTCTCATCTGAATATTCTAAACCACAGTTTTGTGGGTTTGTATTTCTCATGACCATTCATGGTTTTTTATGCCTACTTGTAGAAATGGAGTGTGTAAAATAACCCAATAAAATATTGTGGTTATAGATTAATATGCTGTTTTATCCTGTATTCACTTCCACACTGTGCATTTCCATTGTCTGTCTGCGTGACAGTTGTGGTGTATGGTGCTGCGTAGACTCAAGGTCTGTAAAAGAAGCACATTGGGAGACTGCCTAGACAAGAAGGAGGTACCACAAAGACTCTAAGGATAGCTGTTTTGTTTTGTTCTTCCCTACAAGGCTCTTTGGGGGGACATAGGGGTGTCAGTAAACTATTTTAGCTGTGGTTGGGATTCCACAAAGCCAGAGCTGAAGTTAGGGCCTGCTACCAAGTCACTGTCACCACCTGCTACCAAGAGACCATTGCTAAGGATGTGTTAGGAAGCTGGTGTTTGTAGGGGGAGTTTATTGGAAATGATTGATATTCCCCCCCCCCCTTCGAATACCTGCTCTTGAAGTTTCTTTTGGGAAACCAGGAATAAGAACAAGTGAACATTCGTTGGATTTATTTGGAGAGCTTAAAGTAACACATAGTTCCTTAACACTATGCAAGACTATGATGACAAAGTTGAGACCTAATGTGATAGTGGCATCCTGCATGCTGCAGATGAGTAAGACCATTTTTCAAGATGAACTGACATCAAGCACGCTGGAAATACCAAGAGACATGTAGGTTAATTAATTTAAATGAATACAGAAGCCCTGTTTTCATGCTTAAACCAATTTTTTAAGCTGTTTGCAGTATAGAGCCAATTGTCTGTGTGGTTACACTTTGACAGGAGGTACAGGAAAACCTGAAGGAATACATCGTTGTTAAGTAAAACAAAGTGAATTTGGTGCATCCCTTAGTGGCTTTCTTTTTTAGTTTTGTAACTTTTTATTTTTAACCTTTATCATCAGTTTTGTCCATGGCTTTGCTATTGAGAGAGAACAGAAAAGTAGTAAAAAGCAGCTACGTATATCCCAAAGTATTAGAAAGTTTAAAGTTCTCTAAAGTTAGTTGTCTTCAAGAAAAGATGTGTAAAGGCATATAATATGCAAATGATTGCAAAGAGAAGCCCAAAATAAATACATATTTTTAAGCTTGTGTAGCTTCCTTGGTCTTGGTAAGTTTACAGAATGCAAAGAATACTTAAGGTTTCTCTATTTACTTTAATATATTAAACATGGTTTGAAACTTTCACTTTTGGCTGTCAGAAAACTTCAGAGTAAAAATAATCGGTTTTGATAAATGTAGTAGCTGACATGATACTGACTGGAACTCGGCATGAACTTTTGCACTTGGTTGTTGAAAGCTCTGCTTGATCAGCCCATAGAAATCAGGGTCTGTGTTTTAGAGGTGCTTGAAGGTCCAAGTAAGGTGTTTTGTGGCATTTTCAAAAGTGGTGAAAGAGCTTTCAATCTGGGTCTTTCTAAGAGTTGCTGTAGGTTTTGGATAATGGACTAATAATGAACTTAAAAAGTACAGGAGAGGTATACTGTGCGTGGTGTGTGTGTGTATATATATGTATGCATATATATCTCTCTATGTGGTAGTCTTGCATTGTAGTAGTAAATATGTTCCAGGTTTAGTTAGATCAAAGGCAAACTGGTGAATTTTGCATACTCCTGTGGCGTTGTGTAGGTGAAACTCAAGACACTGAAACAGAACACAGAATGATGCACTTACAAAATGAGAATGCTTTTCTTTTTAAGAGTTAGTGTATTGAGTTAGTTAGCCTATTTAAGTTTGGTTTGTGATTTTTTTTTTTTTTTTTTGTGGGAGGGAGAGATCCCAGTTGTAATTATCAAATTGTTTTTAATCTGTATTTAATCACTTTGAATATTGTCAAGTAACCTGTGGTGTATATTTAATTGAACTTTACACTGAATGAGGTGGATATCAAGGTGAATAGCTCTCTGGCATGAACTGCATGTTGCACCTGCCTTTTTTTACCTCAGTTTGTTGGAAAAATGCAGTAAGGCTACTTATCCAAGGCCCAGACTTCATCTCCTTGGAAACCTGATCTTTCACCAGATGTTGAGAAATGTAATTTCTTTTTCTGCAGAAGAACGCAGATCAAAACAGCATCTTCAGGCTTTGGTAGTCTGGAATATTCATTAACTAAAAAAATAGTCTGACATTTCAATCTTTGTCCCAAAGAAGATTGATAGTTTCTGTTGCATTTGATAGTATTTCAAATTTATTTTAGCTGTTGCTAAAATTCCTGTAGTGGTTGTATAGTTTGATTCAATTAAAGAACTGGCTGATAATGTCTTCTTCATGTGTACAGTGCAGGACTGACTGTGTTCCCTGCCCCTTCCTTGCCTGCAAGTATTCATCTTTCTTCTCAATGTTCAGGTCATCTTTTCTCCCTTGCAGCTGCAAAAAGATATTTCTTAGCCAGGGCATACAGAATTTGTAACCTTTTCAGTCTCCTGCCATTTGAGAAGCTGTTATTCAATGTCTCTGATGTCAGACACACTTCTAGGTCAGCTGCTGGTGTCAGAACAACTTGTAACCCTGAGCTGAAGCCATGCTGTAGTTTAGTAGGTTGGTCTTCTGTAGGAATGGTGCCAGTAGGCTACTTATAGAGCAAGAAATATCGTTGGCAGGATTTTAGAATGGTGAAATAACAAGCCATATTTTTTGTGGTCTAACGTGTTGATGTTCTCTGCTAACTTTAAAGAAACCCATTCATATTAATATAAGCAGTTGAGGAAGATGGTTGTAGTTTTCATGGATTTTTTGACAATATTTTCCTTGCAAATGTTAGTAGGCTCTATTTTCCACAGGTAGAAGGCAATTTAGTGGCACTTCGTGTAAAGGAAGCAGCAAACATATTGCTAAATCCTTGACAGTCCTTCCATGGTGTGGCTGTGATGGAAGTACATCTTCCAATGTGCAGTTGCTGTAACGCTGGGAAGGATATGTTTGGTAATTCCTAAGTAATGTGTATTGGCATCATGTCTCTCAAATCACTTTAATAGGAAGGCATTTTATAGTAAGTCATATACGCTTATTCCGTTGCAGCTGTTTGCCTTAATTCCTTTCTGTGTCAGCTAAAAATAAGTTAATGGAATCCGTGTATTTTAAAGAGTGGATGTGGTCTTGATACAAGACTACTCAGAAAACTCTGAAGTTAGTCTTACCCATTTGGGATTGATGTAGGTTCTGGAGGGAGAATGAAATAAAGACTATCGGAGAACTCAGAAATGAATATTATTCTTGATCTTGGAAACTTATTTTGGAAACTTCGTTAAAGTGGCTTTGCCTTTTCTAGTTTGTCTAACAAAAAAGGACAAGATCAGAAAGACTTTGGTAGAAATTGCTAAATAATGCTGTACTGCAGAATATTAATGGAGTGAAGTGAGAAGGAACAGTTGCTTCCTAGAAAAAACACGAGAAAATAAAACTAATATACTTTTGTTTTAACTTTTTTTGAAGAATGTTTTTTCTGTCTTTAAAACTGTTAGTTTTATAGTTTCCTTGAACTGGTTTGGTTGGTTTTTTTCTTGAATGGTTATGAATTGATTTCTCTTTGTTATCTATGGATTTTTCTTGGAGCGTTACGAAATTTAGGACTTCTGTTGCAATTTAAAGCAAAACTATATAGTAAAAAGTAATAAAACTTTTATCCTTTATGTTGCATGTATGCATTGTAGTTGTGTTGAGAGTGACAGCAAAATGGCTTTGGTTCAAGTTCTACTTTTATTTCTACCCTTCAGTCAAGGACCTCTGATAATTGTATTTTAAATCCCCCTGAGATTTCGGCTTTACGCTGCAGTTTGGCTACTGACATACTAGTTTTAGTATAACCTTTTAAAATAGTATTTGTTTTGCCTGTAGACTTGAATGGCCCAGTCATTTTTCAGGGATAAATTCTGGGGTCCAGAATACATTGCAAACAAATCAAATGTTAGTCTTTGAGGTTTATGTTAGAATGTGTTTTCTGACCTTGTCTTGACTGTGTTGGGTTTTCCAGTTTGCAGTTCTAGAATTGTTGACTGAGAAACAGGACGCCTATTTATTCCTCTGTTCCCTTTTCCAATATGTTTTGTTGCCAAGCCATTTCATGTAATCTTTGAATTTACGTTTACAAATTGGTTTGTTATAGATTAAATGAATTCACTGAGTTAAGGAAAAAAAGTCAGTGTTAACACTGTGCTGTCAACATACTTAAGAATATTTTTGTGTTATACTCAGGGTATGGCCCAAATTCATAAATCCAGAAACTTATTAAGTTTGACCTCAGAAGGCTCTCCTATCTTGATTTTTAAATTTTTTTTCCTTAATGATCTGATAAAGCCTCAGAACATTAGGCAAACTTGCTGTCCTAGAGTAGCATTATACTGTAGTTTTAATTTATACCCAGTTTACTATGGCTTTGTGAGTTTTGAGAAGTTTTCATCACCTTAATTTTTAAAACCTAAGTGAAGTTTTATGATGTTAGATGCTGTAAAAAATTTACATTTACAGAACTTTTATTTCAATTAACAGTTTTTATATAGTATTTAATTTCTAGTGATCTTATATGAAATTAGGAAATTTTAAATGATGTCTGCTACAGGTCTTCATTCTCACAATGTCATTTTTAGCACAAAATCGTGTGAAGAGGAATTACGCATTAGCTTGGAAGTTTTTTATTACAAATAGTGTAGTTTCTCCCTATTTTTTTAGAATTTATCCTATTTCTCTTATTTGAAAATATTCTTTTGCTGAAGTGACCAAACTAGCCGCTGAATATTATAGTTTATTTTAGAAACCTGTCAAGTCAGTTCAGTGATTTCTTAGAGGGACTTGTCACATAAAAAACATTATGTGCTCTCCAATCGTTAAAGAATAATCTGTTTAAAATGTTGTCAAATGCTTGCCATGCAGTTTGGGTCCAAATTCTAGAAGTTCTACAAGTTACTTGTGTTTTAGAAATATAAATTGGATATTCCTGTTTTTAATAGGAAGAGAGCAATAAAAGCAATGATTTTATGCTAGTTTAGATTTATGCTGGAATTTTCTGTTTCACCTCTGTTAGAAATTCTAGGACTTATTTATATGTTTTTTTTTTTGTCCACATCTGAGACGTACGCCACTTGATTAGCTTCTCTGGCCTGGGAACAATCTGAAGAAAGATGGGTATTTTGCTGTTATAGCATCTAAAAATCTAGTTCAGTCTGTTTAAGATATCCCAGCTGGCACTAAAGAGTTCTTAATTACTGTATTTGGCATTATTTGTTGAATACAGTAATTCCTGTCCTAATTTACCTGACTTGAGCATGAGACTCTTCCATAGCAAATGCCTGCTTTATTTTCTTAGCTGGAGTAGCTCTTTATTCATCTTGTTCTAACGCTGTTGTCATCATCAAGAATAAGATGATGAGAGGAAAAAAAAATGGAGGAGAACTTTACAGCAGTCGGCTGTTGTAGAAACTGATGTTTCTACATTCTGATTCCTAGTAGAGATTATCCACTTACCAGCTCAGAGCAAATTTTAACAATTGTATTTGGCTGATGCCACCGTGCGAGTTTTCTGACTGTGTCCTTTTATGTATATGTTCCTCCCAAGAATTCTAGTCTGACGAATTTTTGCAGACTTTCAAGGACCTGCGTGGCAAATGCCACTGTTCAGGGCAGTATCATCAGGGCTGTGCTCAGGTACTTGGACAGGACAAAAAGCAAAAACCTATGGCCAAAAAGAATTCTCTGGTTTTGGTGCCCAGCAGTTTGTCCTTGAATCCTTTGCAACATCCATTGACAGTTGGATGTACTTGGACAGTAGTTTTGATGATCATTTGAACTGGATTGCTATGGACAAAGTAGCTCCCATCAACACTCCAACTCCTTCCTGGCTACCCATTTCCATCCATGTATCCTGTCCCTCTGCTCTGTGGTGGCGTATGTGTTTGGGCAAAGGTACTGGACTGGGGAATCTGCTGTGGCTCAAGGATAACGTTTTTTCCCCCCTGGAGGTTGATTTGAGATTACTCAGTTCACTGATACCATACACCTTGTGGCTTCAGAAACATTTGTGCTTTTGTAGGTTAGGAGACAGCACAGTTCACGAAATGAGTAGTTCTGAAGGAGAGGTGGGAGAGGCAGTAAGTGTGAAGAGTGCTGTTTTAAATATGTTACATTGCAACCTTGACGTGGAAGAAGAGGATTTATGGCAGAATGTTTTTGGATTATCCTGTTTGGATTATCCTGTCATTTCTTTCATAAATCTACATAAAAATTTGAAAAAAAAAAATCTGATTTTGATACTGATACCCAGAAGCCAGAAAAATAAACAACTTTTTACTTTCATCTCTGGAGCTACACAATGGAGCTTTTCACTATTTTTTGTGCCATTTTAAAAATTATTTTTCATAACAAGAAAGAGTAACTCAGCTAAACCTCTGACTGTTTTCCCTTTCCCCTTACTGGCCTGGTTTCCAGATGAACAAATATAGGAGTGTTTCAGATACACAGATTTCTCAGGAGCTCATTCACCACTATCACTTGACTTTGCTGGAGCTGAACGCTCGCGCATCCAAGTTGTTGTCAAACTGATAATTTATCTAAAAATGGCAGAGACCCAGCAATGTCTCCAGTTAGGCTTGCCAGGAAATCTGGAGGAAATGGTGTATAGGAAGGAGACTAAAAGGAAGAAAATTTTCTTTTCCACCAAGACAATACATGGTTTGGACTTTAGTCCACTAATTGCACACACCTCTGCTCCCTTTTGGGGAGGGGAGCTGTCTGTTTAAATAAAAAAACATAATCTTGAATTGCTATTTAAGAATGATTCTCTGACTTGGCGTAGATCTCATCTTGCTGTCAGTTTGTCTACATATTCTGTTTTCTGGAAGGAAAACTCTCTAAAACCTACTCAGGCTTCCCTTTAGAGAAATATTGGTACCGTAGTTTGTTCTTGATGTTCTTATCACATAGCTGTTCAGGAGAATTGTCCTTGTGTTCAGTGACATGAAAACTTGTTTTCTGTATGGCTGTGATGTACACTTTTTAAAAAGATTTAGTAAAACTTCTGAACTTAATTTGGAATATAAATAGAAAGTAAGGAATGTTTTAAGTCAGCAGATAACAGGAGAATCCCGTGCCTTCTACTTAAAATGAATTAATAACTTTTTTTTTCCCCTAGAGCATATGAACACTACTAAGGACCAAATAGTTGCACATCTCAGAAGCAGGACAAAAAAAATCGTCCATGCAACAAAAAAGCAAGGAAAAAGTGCCCATTGGTTTCTCATTAGAGAGCTAGTTAGCATGTAGCATATCGACGATCTTCTGTCTCTAGGTGAACTGATCATTATCCAGCCTTACAAGGAACCTTCTGAGGTTCCTTTAAATGCTTAAGTTAGTCTAGCAGAGCTTGCTTTTTAGGCAAAATTAATGTGGCTTTAGAACAAGATTTGCTCAGGCAAGTAGTTAAGCCTTATGGTGTGCTGTAAAACTTGTGTAATCTACTTCCTTTGGCATGGCTTTCAGATGCATACTTTTTATTTTTTAAAACAAATATTTTGTCAGTCACCTGACTTGTCTTCTAGTTTTAGGATATTTTTGTGGCTTGCTAGTTCCCTGTAGCCCTAAACATACTGGAACAATGGCCTTCCCTGACAAACCTGGGAAAGTACTGGTTTCTGTTATTTGTCACTGAAACCTATTTTACCATTTTCTGCTGAATTTTGTTTGGTGACTTTGGAAAACCTGGTACCTGTCTCTTAACTGGTATCTGACTTGATTTATCAAAAAAAAAAAATTAATTTTTTAAAATTTTTTGCCCCTTAAAGTTGCCTCTGTGTGGCTTTTTGTTTTCCTTTTGTCTCAGTTCTGTGAGTGCTTTGTTTGCTTGTGTGTGTGTGTTTTGTGGCGATGGCAATGTTTTGGAATGATACTGTGTTGGCAACCAGGTCAGAGAATAAAATTGGTACAAGTTCTCAGGTTTGTCTGTAGAAGGGTCTGGCGAGCGGATTTTGGAGAATTTTAGGAAGCAGAGAAAGGAACTTGCCTGGTCTTCCAACACCTGGAAGAACCTTGATGGATTAGCAGGTTTCAACTTAAAGAAGAAACATTAGCGATAAACACAGTTAACTTTAATTTCCCTTTCTAGCAAACCTAATTGCATGTTGTAGTGAAGTACCATAGTTTTCCACCTTCAGATACAACACAACATATTCCTTTTAACTCCTCCCTATGATGTAATTTGGCTGAGTCTTTGTTTGGCAACACCATGTAAGTTTCTCTTCAATCATTCTTCATGGCGTAGTTCTGTATTTTCCACGCATCCTTCCAAAAGTGTACTCATCAGAATCACTTCCACATGTGCGCTAATCATTGTCTTCCACTCTTAAAAGGGGTGGTCAGTTAGCTCCTGCTGGCTTCCTGTATTGCTGTGTTCTGCTTATCTTCATAGTTTTCACATTCCTACTTCTCAGTCTGTAAACATCAGTCATCTCAGTACAATTATATTCTTGATGCTTTTATGTACCATTCTAACACAGAACAATGTTTCTTAAACCTAACTTACCTGAATGTTGAATAGCATTCATGCAGGTTCTTTCTTGACTGTGCTCCTCTGTATTGGAGATTGATTTAACTCGGGTGTTGATAAAAGAGCCTCCTATAAAAGGAGTAGATTTATTCAAAGCAGCAGCTCATGAAAAAAAAATCACTTTTCAGACTGTTTCTTGAATATTTCTATTACACTGGAGGCTTTGTAGGCTTGTCCTTGCTATAATGTCCCTATATAAGTTAACCTGTGTGTTCTCATGTTCAGGTGTGTGTTTGCTAGGTAAGTTGTAGGTACACTTACTGTTGAGCTCATCATCTCTCCCCCTCCTCTGTACAATGCTGGTACTTGTTTGACTCCCTGAATCACCTTACTGTGATCTACTCAGACTAGTAGCTTTTTTAAACACTATTTTTTGGCAGGATTAGTTTTAGTCTGTTTTGGCTCTCTGAACAGTTCACTGTGAGTGTAGATAAGTGCCAGTGCTATATGGGAGTACACACCTGAAAGATGAAGCTAGGAGGTTAACATCTCTTGCAGTCACACTTCAGTTACAAAGGGTTAAGTGTTTAGGTTTGCAACTTCTCATTTAATAAAAAAAATGCAAGAATTCTGTCACATGAATCTCCCAAAGAGAGGTCTATGCTGCACTGTAAAAACCCGTGTAGCCCTATTAAATAAACTAGCTAACTGATTCATACAGTTACTGTTTGTAATCTAAGCAAGGATTAGTCAGTAGCATTGTTTCAGGCAATTTCCACTTGGCTTTGTCCTTGCTGTTACACTAGTCAGGCTCTGTATCGATTATATGATGGCAGAAGAGACTCTTACTGGTGAGAGAGCCAAGTGGTGCAGGTTGGTCTGTTTAGTTATCACTCCAACAGCCTATGTAGCTTGGTAAGATCTTGCTTAAGAAATATATGTGCCATTTCTAACTACCTGCCAAACAGTCATATACCTGTATATCACATTTATAAGATGAAGGTTTGACGTGGCTGAGGGTGGGAGGACGTCACTGATTGGCAGTTCCCAGTGCAGTGTTACAGAGAGGTGGATAAATGATTTTTTTGCTTGGTAAACAAGGATGTCAAGCTGGATACAAAAGTAATTTGATCTATGTATGATGTTAATTATGTCACAATTTTAATACTTTCCTGTACTTCATAAAGTGTTTATAGAAAACTGAAAAGAGTTCAAGAGATGAACTGTGTTTTGCAAACACAGCCTTACAGTGGGAGATCAAACAAATGCAGCTAAACTTAGTTAAAGGAGGAAAAAGCAATTCACTGAATTCATCCTTCAGTTAATGACCTGATGAGGTTACCTGGTAGGAGAAAATGAAATGAGGTTTAGTAGCTGATAGGTGACCTGCTCAAATTCAGACTAGGAAAGTTGGAAGTTTTGAACAAGAGGAACTAAGCTTTGGAACAGAAGAGATAGGAGGAGGGTAATGGATTCTTGCAACCTATCAGTTCATCCAGGATATCTTTCTAAAATAAACTTTGGCCTGAATTACAGCATATCAGTGTGTTGTATAAAGTAGTAGATGAGGTTGCTTCCTATTGCAGAGGAGATCAGAATACATGATCATACAAGGGAACAAATCTGAACGAATCTGGTATCAGTATTAAGATAAAACTTACGTACTTTTCTCTATACTGCAATGTGCTTGAGTAGAAGGAAGCTGAGGGACGCACAGCTTAAATCAGACTGAAGGAGAGGGAGGGCCAGAAAAAACTTGTAGCAGAGAGGAGAGGACCATCTATAAAGACTCTTGCAATCTTTCTTCAAAACAACTTAAAGTTAAAAGGTTAAAAATACTATTGGGGATTCTCATATTGTTATTCTGTAAGGCATAGATAAAATGTAATATCTAAGAGGTTTGTTCAGCAATACTGAAAAGCAAAGCAAACCTCACCTTTGATCTGTAATCTTACTATTAAGGGGAGCAAAATACAACTTCTCTGTTTTGAAATAAGATAATCAAGTTTTAATGCCAGTGATTTCTATAAGAACAACATTTCAAGCACTGATACTTGATGGAGGCAAAAGGGGGAGAGAAACCTGAGGGGCTGATGTCCATATTCAGGAAAAAAAGATGCAGTGATTTAACATGAGGGTAATGAAAGGACTTTTATATTTGTCTGTTAAGTTACTCAAGGTAAATATTTTGTGTTTAGTCAGTTACTTCAGAATTTATTGAATATAAACTTAAGCTTGTACCTCTAGGGACAAAGAATAAATTCAACACCTTTGGAAGAGGAGACAGAAGCCTTGAAGACAGCTGAAGGGGCTTTAGCAGATATCCTTAAAAAGCATTGCAGCTGAGCACCAGATGAGTGACTGAGAGACAAACACATACAAAAAGGGTATGTATTTCCCTAGTAAAGTCAGGGCAATATAGTGCATCAAACTCTAGATCATGTTCTGAAGTGAACACTGGAGAAAAATAGAACTCTGAAAAAAGCCAGAAGTACTTAGATCTAGTGATTAGCATATGATCCCCTGAAATATGTGATTCTTTTCTATTCTGTTCTAAGCATGTTTGTCTGGTTGGGATTTTCCCCATGTGTTATCAGTAACAGTTTCCCTACTTTGCTGGCTGCTTTGGCCTATTTAAGAGAGAATTGTGAGTTCTGCTTGATGATTCGAAATTTAATTTCATACTGTAGGCAAGACTTCAGTTAATACACATGGTTCTCCACTCACCTGAAGTGCTTAGCAAGCTGAAGTGTGGGACGGCCATCCTGAGTGTTTGTTTTGGGTGGTTTATGCCTACTGACTTTTACATGGTTCCCTGCTCAGGGCTGTTGTTTGTAGGCACTGCATAGGAATTTAGTTGTTTAAACAGGGTTTGAAATTCCACTTATGAAAGGAGATCTGTAACATATAAATCTTGTTTCCTATATTAGACTATTTTTTCTGATAAGCTAAGCTTTTACATTTGCCTTGCTAAACTCAGTTTAATGTGTGCTGACTGAATTTAAATCCTCCACCTGGTGCTGAGTGATGGTATGGTGATAACTAGAAAGGTTTTCTGAGGATGTTGTAAACTTTACACTTTCACTATGGGAATTCCGTGTATGTCGTTCTTGTAAGTAGAAGTTTTCTCTAAATATTTAGAAATTGAGATAGTGTTCTTTTGCTAATACTGAAAGAAGGTAAGAGTGACGGTTGCATGCCATAACGAAGACGCAGTTCCTGTAGAGTCCCGTCTTGAGCAGTGGCTGTGAGTGGCTGCTTTTGAAGAGTAAGATTAGGGCAAGCGCGTGTTCTCTCATACTGGCTCATAGTTATTTTCAGCTCAGAGCCAGATGTGGTGGTAACCCTCAGCAGAATTCCTTTCCATGAACTGGTCCTACCACTCTTTGGAAACCACATGAACTTCTAGCCTTCCTATTATTTGGCAGAGACTTTCCACAGCCTACCACCTCGTGTGTGAAGAGCTGTGTTGTTTTCAACTTTTCAACCAAGCTTTGTTTGATGTCCCTGTGACATTTGATGATTTTGTGGACCTTGGTCCTGTCAATTTTCTAAGCTGAAGAGTACTAGCTTACTTCGTTGTGTCTTATACAGAACGCATTGCCTGTCTCGTTCCACTGAGTGAAACTGGAAAGTTACATTTATTAGAAAATGGAAAATTGCTGTGGATTTGTTGGATGATATCCAAGTCGTCCTCCGTACTGTTCAGGAGCTGTAAATAATTATGAGCATTTGTAAGTGGTAACTAAGGGACTGCATTATTAATATTTGGCACAAGCCTGCTACTTGCGGAAATAAGATCATCTAAATGTACTTAAACTTTTTGTGGAGGAATGTGAACTGTCTAGTGATCCTTCCTAGGCCCTTTGGGATCGGACTGCGTAGGTCGTGGAATGTTCTCTTTTAGACTAAAACAATGGGTTGGAAAAACTTCTGCTTGCAACTGTTAGTCAGATGTCCCTTTGCTCTATATTGTATCCCCTCTTCATTTGGAGGGGGAGAGGGGTTGTTGCATGGGTGGATCTTCGATCCAAGCAAAAGCAATCATTTAAAAAAAAAAAAAGCCACCTTCAGTTTTACCAAGAGTCCTTTTGTGGTGTTTGTGGCTGTGTTTTGTTTTGGTTTTTTTTTCTGAGCAAGTTTTCTTTCTCTTTTGCCCATGTTTGGTGTTGGCAGGAATTTTTATCTCTTTTTTTTCTGTGGATGACACACTGTTCTTCCCCACATGCTGTATTTTCTTTTGTGTTTTTTTTTTTTTTGTAACAGTCAAGATATCTGCATAGCATAAGGACCCTGTTAAGTGAATTGCTGGTGTTCCCTGATAGTTACTCTGCCTTTATTAAGGGCTGTCTTGATTTGGTAATGTGAGTCTTTGTTCTAAATACAACAACAATTTTAAAATGCTGTTTCAGTTGTAATGTAAAAGTATGCATTCAAACTTGACTGTTGATTTAAATTAGAAATCATAGATTTAAAACCTGCCTGGAAAAATGCAAGTGTGAGGCTTGCATCCAGATGTATCTCTGGCAGCTGAATGTCACAGGTTTGGAAATTTGGTGGTTCAACGTCAGCATTAATGTACAGACACACAAAAAAAGAAATGTTTCATCAGCCATTTTTGTAAAGGGCTTTCCTCTTGCTGTAGGCCTTTCTCAAGAAAATAAAGCTTACACTCCCACTAAAACAATGAATACAGAGTGGATAGGAATGCTCCTCTACTGTGCCTATATATTCATAACTTGTCATTCACAAAAGAACAAACTCCTGAGCAGGGGAAATGTCACAGTGCAGGTGTGGGTCAGTAGAAAGGTTTCAGTACACCTTGCCTTGCTCAAACCATGCAGGGATTTGCATGTTGGAAACAAATCCTGCTGGAGTGCTGTGAATGAGTGGAAAGTGCAGTTAAGGGCTATAACAGGGATATTTTGACCACTCCCTGCTGTTGAAAGGATCAGTTCTGCCCCTTCCCCTCTTCTGGCATGTCTCGCCCCCTTGCTTTGCGCTGGTTCAGGGTATCATCTGACCTGTCAGTAAGATGGTTGAGCTTGCTAACCTCCCAGAAGACTGTGCTTTCTGTCAAGTTGTTATTATTCAGCCTGATGAGCAGATTGATTCGACATGCTGTACAGACAGGCTCTGGGGACTGTATAAAGTCTGTACTGGAGTACTGGAAGGGAAATCTAGGGGAAGGGTGACAAGGAAGAGAAGAGAAAAGGGAGTGAAGCCACCCCTTTGATGGCACTAAGATGTTATATCTGCTGTTCTGTGGAATTTTGCTGTGAGGTTTTCAACAGTATCTTGTACTTATCCTGAGCTAGATAAATACATCTTCTTCCAAGCCATATAGCTGTTGTTGAGGTACTTACCACTCTGGACGTGAATGTAAAAGACAGGAAATATTCTGCATGGTTTCTCCCTAAATTATCACTTGATTTGCTCCACCAAATCTTACTTTGAATGCTGTGATTTACAAAGCCTCAGAAACAAAAATTTCCTAGATGCTGGCTTTAGTGAAGTGTGCACATTGAAGGGTATTTGGGGCTCACCTTGGAGATGTGTCACGTTGCACAGAAATTCCAGTTTATCCAAGTAAGAGAGAAGGAAGCATAAAAAGTAGCTAGTGCTGTGGCAGAAGCAGCCAAGAGTATGTCACTTACGCATTCAGTACATGGTATGATGACACATCTAACTTTACTTCTAATGTCCTGTTAAAGGAGTTCTTTTAATAGTCATTTTGGTTTTACAGTCACTTGAAACTGCTGAAAGTATGATGTGGGGCTGGAAGAAGCTGTCCTTCAGTCATGCTTGCCTTGTCCTGTGGCAGTACTAAGCACGACTGCACAACTGTTGGTTGGGCAGCTGAATGGGTAGTTTTCAGCTATAGCAATTCTGCTCATAATGCACTGCATCGATATTAGTGCTGGCCCTCGGGGAGTGTTGGGAACTTGCCCTACTTCTCAGTGTTCATTATTGCTGCGGTTCCTAACTGCTTTATGTGAATTTCTCTGAAGAGCGGAGTATTGGATAATGCCACTGTATGAGCTGTCATAACTCTGAATGCTGCCTTTCTCAGTGCTAGCAGCAGATCGCTCATTTAAAAATGAAGATTTCAGAAATGGGGAAGTTATTATTGCTGAAGCATTGAACAAGACTGAAAATGGCATGTGTATCTTTTTTTGATGTTTGTGTCTTTGCATGTTTTATGGAAAACATGCAAGTGCTAAGTTGTTGCAGTGTCTGTTTTCACTAGTTTGATTTGGATTTAACTGGCAAATAGTGTGACTTCAGGAAATGAAACTGCTGAGCTTATTTATGTTAGTGTTTTATTGTTGTTCCACATATATCAAAGGGACTCCAGGAGCAGAGAGACAAGTAGCTAAGGCTATTTGCAAGAGAGTGTGTGTGTGGGGGGGGGCTATTTTCTTAAAACTGGAAGTTTGTAAATAATTCTAAGTTGTAAATTTCTCCGTTTCCACACATAAACTTTGTTAACACATAGAGTAGCTATGCCATCATTGTATGTTCTTCTGCAGCTTTTTTTTAGCAGACTACTTACTCATATACTTAACAAAAAGCTGTGATGCTTTGCTATCCAAAAACCAGTGGTATAGTGGGAGAACAAAAATGAAGTTGGGCCTCTAATATAGTATTGAGATAGTCTGAAGGAAGAAATACTGGTGTTCGTATGGATGTGATGCATATGTGTTTGACGGCTGATTTTGCGTAAAGTTAAGTCAAAAAGAGCTTTTAAGAAACCAGTGGCGAAAAATGAACCTGTTAGGGATATGTGTGCTAGAGGAAACAATAGAGAGGCAGCTGAGTGGGGAATACCCCAGCTTGGCTCCAGGCAGGCTGAGAATATCTTCCTTTTCCCAAGGCTTACTTTAGGATTGAAGGGGAGATGACAGCCTGTCAGCTTTTCTTTGTCAGGCTGGCAGAGTGCTGAGAGGAGGGATGGCTTCTTCCACCCAGAGATGGAATTTAGCAGGACCAGAGGGAGTGTGCAAAAACTGGAAATTGAAGTGTAAGGTATAAATACAACCACTTGTGTCTACACTGCTTTTTGTGATATTTTTGCCCTGTTGTTTCTGTGCTTTGTTCCCTGAAGATAGAAACTCTTCAGTTGTAGTTTGTTTGGTAATAGATTTCTGAATGAAAGGTCTCACACATGCCAAATGCATTTGTTTGCTGTAGTAATAATGTGAATGGAAAACCGAATCAATTCTATGCAGTATGTCTAACAGTATTTGGACCAGGTGATTCAACCCAAAGGAAAATGCAGGAAACTAGGTTTGTCACTTTAGTAAATGCACTTCAGAGACTAAAAGAAGAGTGTAGAGGTTCAACCTATTAAACTGAAACTAACATCCCTGAATGCATAAACTTTAGAAGTCAAGTGAGGAAATATTACTTAGGTAGTATTAGTCATGCCAGAGCTTGAATGTATTGTCTAGTTTTGATGCCTACAATTCTCCAGTATGAGGAGGGGAGAAGAAAATGAAAACCTGACAAAAGCACAGAAAGATTTGGTGACTGGAAGCTGGAGTAACAAATGGAATACTGAAATAGTGCATTGCCAGTGAGAAGAGTGGATTGAGTTAAAGCTTGTTCTCCCTTGAAATCTTTAAATCAAGACATCCTATTGCAAGTTACATTAAAGCACAAGCAGGAGTTATAAGCTTGAGGAAGAAATCTAGAACGGGTTCCGTGGCATGCCAAATCACCAGTCGGACTGGATAAGTATTAGAGTGGGGTCTGACATACAGCTCCTACCTTTGAAGTAAATGAGGAAGTGTTTTGCTGGACTGGTATTTCATATGGAGATCTTTTAGAAGACACATTTCTTAGAACTTTGTGTGAGAGGATTTTTCCTTCTTGCCTTTAAAAGACAACTTTGGAGATGATGAACTACAGGAAGAATATTTGCCAAACTGTGAGGATGCAGGAGCCTCACTTAGCCACAGTAAGGAGAACTTAAACCTGCCCAGAGCATATCACGGTCATAATAACACTTGCAATGAACAGTTACGCTTTGGGACATTTATTCATAAGCAATAAATTAGGAGATGTATATTTAACTGCATGAAACTTATCTTGTCCAGTTTGGGTAATTGAAGGGTGAACGTATCCTTAAAACTTGTACCTAAAGTATCTGCGGTAAAGCATTGTATCCGCAATGAACCAGTGTTCATATTTAGGAGTCAGATGAAATCTTGAAACAGAAAGCTGTATCTTTTGGACTGCAAGTGCAAAAGGTAGGCATTCACAGTTGTGAGTTAAAGATGCACTGATCTGTAAATTCCCACTGTTTGTGTAAATATGAGGAGTGAGTTAAGTAGCTTACCTACTTGTCATCTTGTATGCTTCTCCTGCTCTGGAAATGTCAGCCCAGGTTGTGTACAGTCCTCTTAAGGAGAAATTTCTAGTTTTCTAAAAATTTTTGCTTTGAAGTTGACTCTGCAGTGCAGCACAAGATAAGACATCTTATTTTGTTGTCAGATCAGGAGCAATGTGTACAACTTGGGACACTTCACAGAACCACTGCCTCCTCAATTGAGAGGGTTTTTGTTGTTTTTTGTTGTGTGGTAGTTTTTTTTGTTTTTCAAGCATTCTGATCAAAGCACACTGGAAGTACATAAGCTACTAAAGAAGTCAACAATGATTAGGTTTTTACTTAAAGCATTATTAATGCTGGATAATTGATTTACCCACATGGTGGGATGGATTGCCGTCTGTCTTTCAGCCTCCACAAAATCCCTTGCATGGCTTGGGGTTGATGAACAACTTTGTGAAACACATTGGAGGCTGGACCTGGCTTGGAAACTCAGTTTGAGAACTTCAACTAAGTTTATATTTCAGTAATTGAGGAGTAGATTTTTTTTTTTAAACACTTTAACTGTGTATGGGTCTGTCATTACTAACAGAATAATGAATTTTGGTATTAAATGAGTAGAATTAGATATCTGGCCCAAAGGACTTAAAGTTTCTGTTGTCTATTAATTTTAAGTTCTCCTCCCCCCTCCAATGTTGAAAATATGATACTTTGTTCCTTCCCACACATGCAGAAAGTCTTCTGAAGGATTGGAATAAATGAATATTAAATACTACAGCTTAACATAGATTTTGTGAACTTGCTTTACCAGCATTTAACATTTGTGGACCCTATTTTTAAACGTAAAATATAATTATTTTGTTCTGTAACTTACACTACAGAAATTCTGGGGTGCTGTGCTGAACAAAATGTATGTAGCATTGATGTAGCATTGTCTTAAAGTAAGTTGGTTTGGTTGTTTTGATTTTTTTAAAAAAAAATTATTAAAACACTTATGATATTGAGCTCAGTCCTTTTCCTACAAGCAGCTGTTCTCAGAATAATTGATTTTTGTTCCATTTCGGTTGTGTTCATTTCCAGTGAAATTGAACTGGATGTTTTTGATTAGCAGGACCTGTTGAAATAAGGCATCCAAAGGCATGAAGGAGTGTGCCAATTGAGAATGGATCTTGCATTGATAATTATACCTGGGTGTAATTCTTAGTGTAATTTTTCTTACTCCTTGTATGAGATCGGCTGTAACCTTACAGATTTTGTATGACAGCTATACTTTTTTGTAAAAGCCTCCTTAAAATATCCATCTTCTTGACATTTGAGATGAAGTCTGAAAATACGTTCCCAGAATACCTGTGGGGATCTCGGTGTGTCTGTAAAATGTCATAAGAGACGCAGCAAAATGTTTGCACGGCTCTGAGGCAGAATTCACTGGTTCCTGCTCTAAGTAGAGACATCTGAACTGGTTACTCTCATTCTGGCCACTATGGCTGAGCTTAGGAATTACTTCAGCACTGATGTAGTTATACTCAGTATCTAGTGGTGTGGGGACCAGTACTTGTTGCTTCCAGAAGCCTGTAGAGAGGCTATAGTTTGCTTCATGTGTAGGTAACAGCCATGCTTGGTAGTTGTGCTGCAGAAATCCCTTGAAACCTGCTCTTCCAAGAAAGGCGTGTCCACTTTGTTTTCCCTGTGGAAGCAGTTTCTGGAAACCTAAGGAAAACATATATTGGAGGATTGATTACTGAAGCAGGCTAAGTTCTTTTGGTAACAGCAGCATCTTAGTGCTGATTTCCAGGAGTGTGCATCACCACCTTTTCACAACGGCTTGATTAGTTCCTTTGTGATGTTTGCCCTTTAGATGGCTGCCCAAAATGAAATATCTGAACGGGCCAACATAAGGTTACTTCAAAGAATAAGTGCTCAAAGAGTCTAATCTTGGCTGACGAGAAGCTTATACTAGATCAAGCTTTCAATAATGATTGCAAACTAGCAAGCTTTGTTGAAACACTCTTTCAGCTGGGATTCACTGAATAGGTAGAGAGGCAAATGGTCTTGAGACGTGAGAGGAAATGAAATCCGCTCTGTCTGAGCGTCAACTGGTTAGTCAGGTTGCTGCTTCTGATGATGATACAACCTGCAGACCCAGTGGCTGTTCTGTAGAATTGTATGCGAGACTTCTAGCTATCTCACTAGAGGTATGTACCAGTCCCCTACTAGGGAGGGAAATACTTCATCCATAGCACAGACAGACCTCTTTCAGTCTAAACAGGTTTGATTCCTGGACTTGGCATGGATTGGCTTTGGTTTTGTTCCAGTTTTCATTTTCTGCTGTGAAGGTGGTCCGTATCTCCATCTGTAAGGCCTTCCCATGGGACTGCACCATCCTTGAAGCAAACGTTTATCTGCTTCACTGAGAGAAGAACATGAGCTAGGATTTTTTGGGGTTGTTAAATCTGTTTAGTTCTTTTTTGAGAATCAGCCTCTTTTCCTTTCTTTCCATGCTGTCTGAAGCTTCATACCCACAGATAACACAAAACAGGGAGGAGTGACTGATACACCACATGGGTATGCTATCAATCAGAGGGATCTCGACAAGCCGGAGAAAAGGGTCGACAAGAATCTTACAAAGTTCAACAAAGGGAAATGCCAAGTCCTGCATCTGGAGAGGAAAAAACCCCATGCCCCAGTACAGATTAGGGGCTGACCATCTGGAAAACAGCTCGCGGGTCCATGAGCCAGCAATGGTGCCCTTGCAGCAAAGGAGGCCAACAGCCTCCTGGACTGCGTTAGAAGTAATGTTGCCAGCAGGCTGAGGGAAGTGATCCTTTCCATTTACTGGGTGCTGGTGAGACACATCTGTGTCCCTGGGTCTAGTTCTGAGCTTGCCAGTGCAAGAGAAAGTTATTTTAGTTACCACTTATTCTGGGTTTTGGAGCAAGAGAGATGTCCTTTGTTAAAATAGCTGGAAGTAAAAGTTTTAAGTACTTCCCCTTTTAAGCAAGGAGAGATGGGATCTGATGCCCGTCTTGAACTGGAAGTCTAAGTGCTCTATGAACAAGGCAAAATTAAGAATATTGTCCTGTGGCTCCATTACCACTATGACAGGAAAGCTCCTGTGGGGTGATGCCATGATATGACTTACTCTCTCTTTTCTCAGAGACACTAGTGATGAACAGACCTGTTTTCGGTAGGGGAGTGCATGTGGACGGTATATTGATCTATTGAGAAACTGCCTTTACGTTAACTTCCTAGAGCTGAAAGGTGTTCTTTGTGCCTGCGGAGTTTTTCTTCTGTTTGTTGGAGACTTTTTTTCCCCTAAGTCAAAATGATTCACCTTGTAGCTTTGTGGCTGGCTTAAATTCATGGGATGCTTCCCTCCAGCCTGTTACTTTTTCCTTAGGAAAGCTGGGGAGCAGCTGTTTGAACAATAAGTCAACTGACCAGCTAAAGGCTGTGCCTCTGCCTTCCACTTGTGCTCTGTTGTGAGGGGCTGGGTAGCAGCAGCTGCTAACGCAAGAGGTGGAGGAGGCTGTTGGATCACCGCTGCTCTGTGTGCGTGGTTAAGGACGGGGTCAAAACATGAACTACCGATGTCGCTAAGAGCTTGGGTCGGGAAGAGTTCCAAAACTCAGATGTGGATTGTAGGCTGCTGGGGTTGACAACCACGCTGATGAGCGAGTGGTAAAAGGATGACCTCAACAAGCAAACCAGGGTAAAATTACTTCTTTGCTCCAGAGGGTGCGGTGAGATGCATCTGCATGTGAGAGGAAGCCACAGGGCTTTTTATCTTCTAGGAGTAGAGAGTGTTCTTGCAAATAATATTAGGGAGTTCAGGAACACAAATGTGCCATTAAAACAAAACAATATCAAAATATTGGGCAAATATGAAGTATTCTGACAGCTGCTCCTTAAATACTGAAGGAAAAGGAAATTACCACTGCTTTACTTCAAAGGTCTTCTTTTGATTAATACAGAGTATTTCATAATAAAGATTCTGATGTAGGAACTGCTTGTTACTTGCAGCAGCCATGCCCGTGTGTGCCTGTATGCATCCTGAAATCATCACAGGGACGCTTGCAGCCCTTGTGCTGCTGAGCAGAAATCTCCCACCATTACTGAATGTGTGCGCATCTGGAGTATACATACATCTGCAACACCTCTGGAAGAAACACTGATAGTGAAGATAAATAATCCTATTCTTCTGTTTCTTCCTAGTTAGTACTGTGACAGTTAGCTTCTGAGATGAAATGCTGCTGTGAAGGAAGTAGATGATTTCCTTTCGGTAGCTGTTTTTGGTTCAGTTGTTACGCATAGGGACAATGAGTATCTTTTCAATTACTTCTTAAGGAAACCACACCACGGTTTTCCTCTGTCATTGCGAAATAGTGCTTTTACGATATGAGACACTTCGGATTCATAATGTTATGAATTGCGTTTCTTTTAGGATAAATATCTACGTACATTGGAGATAGTTGACTCTTGCCTAGGGGTAACTGAAACTGGTGGTGCTTGTGTAAAGAGGTCTTGACTCCCGGATGGGTGCTTGGCAGATGCAGTTGACCTACTTTAGCTCTGACCTTGATTTGCTCAGAGGTGTTTATGTACTCGTGATCAGCTTTGCTGCATGATTAAGCTAGTCACGTGTCATCTAACTTTTTTTTTAAGGCATAAACAGCAAGATTTGTTTTTACTGTCTCATTAGCCTTGTTACAGGGGGTTGAGAAAGATTGAATGCAAGGGAGGGGAATCCTGAAGGAAGTAGTCCCAAACAGGCTGTGGAGAGACACTGTCATGCGATACAGTGACAAAAATATCATTTGATTCTTAACTACAGGAGAATTTAATCAGGAAGTGGACTACATGGCATTTTTTCAAGTAGGTCCTTGGAGTACTTTGGCAACAGTCTGGGCATCGTAAATGGAAGATTTGAACTTTACTTTTAGATATGGGAGGCTTTTGTGTTCCTTCTCATAGAGGATTTTTTTGAGCCATTGAACAACTAGCAGCTGGAGGCTGAAAACACAGTAAAATATTCAATTTTTCAGAATTTTAAGAAAGCCTTGCAACAAAACATTTCTCTGAACTGTTCACTATTTATTATAGTGGGGCATGCTGATTTTTGCTCTGATCATTGGGTTGACATTTTCTTAACTTTAAACCTCATTTCAAGAGACATGCATGTTTCTTAACTCCTATAATGCTAAAATATAGGACTGTGGTTGTTAGAACTGGGATGAGCATTTGGGACATGGTAGAGAAAGGGCTGACTTGAAAAGAAATTGAGAATTCTGTTTTTTCTGTAATTTTGTTCTGCTTAAATGGTCAAGACACTTAAAATAGCTGCTTTGAAACTATGAAATACAGACACTTGGTTATAATTTAAAGTAACAGCACAGTTGAATGGATACTTGATTTCAAGAATTTTTCTATAAAACTGCTTTGAAATTCTTGTTTTGAAATGAACAACAAAGCAATTTTTTTTTCTTTGCATTAAAGCACACCAGTGACTTGTGCAGTGTTCTGATTATTAAGCTAAAATGCTGAATGTTGCAGGTATTCTTAAAGGGGAAAGACTGTGTTAAACTTACAAACCCTTTTTTTTCCCTTTTTTCTTTTTTAATTCCAGCTCATCCCAGCCTTCTGTCTGGGATCCTCGTAAGTGGTCCATGAAATTATATTAAGCAGTAAAATGTAAAATGTGAGTTCAACAAGTATGCTCACATATAGAGGTGTTCAGGAACTTTTGAAAGTTAATTGTGGGTGGTTGGGCCAGAAATTTTAGAAACTACTTGTTTCTAGTACATGCATTGTACAGTGCTTGGGTTTTATATTAGGTTCCAAGACTGAATCATGGTTGCACAGTAATTGGACAGTGTAAAAAGTGGCATCGTAGGGAGTTTGGTGTGACAGTACTTCTATCACTGGATTCGTAGGGCTTGGCCACAGGCCACACTAAGTTTAGCTATAACTAACTTCTGCACGTCAGCTGAGGCTGAAGATGTTTTTGCATCTGCACCAAGCACAGAGAAATGGCAGTGGCTGTGGTTTAACTGGTGGCTGGTAGATTAAGCTGCAGTAATCTCATAAACCACAGTAACATAATCGAATCTATAGTTGTTGGACTACTTTGGGTAAGAGAGACAAACCAGACAACTAGGAAAATGCTGATCTAGGAAGAAAGTAAGGCCTGATCTACAAGTAACTGTATTAGTGTGAATGAAAGCCTTGTAAAATAAACTGTGGTTATGGATTCAATGGCAATTTATAATTTGACTTAAATTTGTACTGATTTAGCTTTTGTCAGTGACCTTCTGGTGTCAGTTGACTTCTTAACTTGCCTGTACCAGTATGTCTACACATTTGCAAATACCTGACTCCTTTTTCATTTTTGAGAAAGGACCACAGAGAAGTTGTTGGATGAGATGGACGATGAGCCCTCAGCAGCAGTTTGGAAGCTCTGCTTCTAGAACAACAATGATCCTCTGTTCACAAGTTGGTGGTACTAAGACAATGACTTGCATGACCTTAGATTTAAGAGCTGTGATCCTGACTGTTATTACCATAACAGGACCAGCGATTCAGATAATTTAAACTTTTGAAATAATTTCTGAATTTGCTATTCTGGCAGAGCTGAAGAAAATGATACATTGACTTTGGTTTTGTGAGGTTTCTATTGGTTTATAACTCTTAACATGTCTATATATGTGATTCAGTAGAATCAGTTATAATGTGGTCATGTTGACAGAATACTGGTTGTTTGACTTGCAAACTTCTGCGAGTGTCATGGGAGCTTGCTGACCCGTGTAACTGGGAAGTTCTGCTGTCATCGCAGGCTGCAAAGGCAGTCACAATGTTCACAGATGCATTTACCAGAAAAGTGTACCCAAAAGACTTTAAAAGTTTTTTGCAAGAGGCAGAGTTAGAATAGTTTTTAAGTCTTCCATGGTAAGTTTGGCTGAAAAACTTGTTTTGTGACAGAAATCTGGAAGGGAAGGACATCCACCTGCAGACTAACCTAAGTTAACAGTAACTAAGTTAACAGTATAGTTGGGAGACACAGTTGAGGACTTGAGTTATAATATGGGGTGTGAATTTTATTTAAAACTTGAAGCCTGCAGAATAGAACAATGTTTAACCCCCTTTCATTTGAAAATGCCAACTGCTGGTACAAGGGAAAATAAAATAGTAAGCCAAGCCCAAACTATTTTACTGCTATGGCCACCTTAAAAGCAAGGCAGGCAGGAGTGAAGGGATAAGTCTGCCTTTTGCACTGTAACAGCAGTTTGACTCGTTCTAGTAGTATCTGACAACAAATGTGTCCAGATCTGATCATTGTTTGTGAGCGGAGGGGTTTTATGCAAAGACCAAAGAATGATAAGCAGGGCCCAAAAGGAAGTGATGCTGAAGAGATTCCTTCTGTTCCAAAGCTTGGTGCACTGGAGATGCATATCCCAACATCTAACCCTTTTGATGGAGGATAAAGCTTCTACACTTTATAAGGAAATTAAAATTCAATCCTTGAGTAGAAAACATTTATTTGCTGTTGTAAACTGTGTCTAAAACAATTTTTCTAAACAAACTTGTTTTGAAAGTGTTTTTTAAGCTTGCTGGTTTTCTTCCCATTCAGGTTTTTGAAAGTACTTGACTAATAGAATATGAGGCATGGAAGAGTTTTAAGGTGTTCAACTGCTTCAGGCTGAGCATCATCATCTTTCCCCAGGTTGATCTAGGCTTCCAAGACAGGCTTTCAGGTAAAAACTGTTCTGTTTCATAGTTGATGCCATTTAGTAATAAATAAGCTTTTCACAGGGTTTCTTCCAACAATATTATTATTTGCAGTCTAGAAAGTTAAAATGTGTACGTTTTTGATGAAAAAGCTAATTAGATTTGTATGTACCTTTAGTCGTCTTAGACCATCATTGGTTATTGGTTTTTTATTTGTGGGGTCTGCTGTGGCGGAGGTGTTTATTTAACCTGATTTTCTATGGAAATCTTCTGAATTCCGTTCCATGAAATTCAGTGGAATTAGAACTCTCAAAGCTTATGAACTTTGATAATATGATCTTCAAATGGAGAGACACACTAAAACTAGTGTTGCTAGTCAGCAAAAGACAGACAGAACTTATCCTTTATTTATGTTAGGTAGAAGCAGTTGGCTGGCCAGTTAACGTGAGAGTAAACCTGGTTTAGTTAAAGATCACTCTGACAATTCTTCAAAAACAATTGGGTTCAGTAATGTGTTTTGAGAATGGTTGTGGTTTGTGTGCAATATTCAATACACCAGTAGTTGGAAAAGGACAAATTGCCTATTATCTGTTTTACGGCAAAAGGAAGTAATAGAATTGTGATTTTTGCAGTTTTTATGAATACTAAGTTTGAGATTTGTTTTTTTGGTTAAAAATATGTAAGTTTCTGCTTCTATTAATGCAATGGTTTTTGATGTGGTTTTCTTTTTTTTTTTTTAAATGTTAGACAATCCAATGGCAGACCAAAGGATGGACATATCTTCTACAATTAGTGACTTTATGTCACCAGACCCTGCTGACTTGATCTCCAGTTCCCTTAGCACTTCAGGAATGGATTGTAATAGGAAAAGAAAGGGAAGCTCTGCTGATTATCAGTAAGTTGGATTTCTCTTGATTTAACACTGCTCAAAAGAGGTTGTAACACAGCAATACAGTGGGGGAGACAATAGAAATATTTATAGCAGTTTTTAAATAACCTTTCCTTGACAACCTGTTGTAAAGGTTTTTAATAAAGAAAAAAGCTACTATGCACTAAAAGGAAAGTTCATTATTTAATAATAAAAACAAAGCCTTCATCTCAGTGCAGCTAGAATTGAGGGCTATCAAATGTGGTAAGGCTGAAAAAAGAAACCTTTGGCTGATGAGGGGGAAAAAATTAATACTGATGAAATGTACAGTGTGAAGGTTGATTAATTGACCATTTACATAGGAAATAGAATGTCTGACTAGCGGGAGGGAAGATAATAAATTCATTAAAAAGCAGAAACAAAACTGGGAATAGTTCCTTTTCTTCACCTATTTTTTGCCCTTTTAGTCACTTCCTATCAGCGTGCTGCCAACCTTTGCCTGATGAAGCTATTTTGCTCTCCCAGTTGAATATGAATCTGAGTAGTCTCTGGTTTGAGGCAATAGATCTGCCTTTCATTTAATCAACTGATTTAATCTTTTGTTGGTCCTTGACTGGAGGCTATTAATGCCTGACAAAATAAAAACTTGGTTTCTTCTGAATCAGTGGTAGAATGTGGTTTTGTTTCAAGAAAGCGGCTGCTTTTTAAGGGAAGCTTGCTCGTAACAGTGCTCAGAAGCACTGTCCAAGCCATAGCTTCTCTCTTGGGGCAGGTGTTTGAAATAGAAAGGAATCACACCAACTCTGCTTTAGAATAGTGAAGGTCGTGGTAAAGTTTGTCAGATTTCCAAATGTATAATGTCTTCTGCACTAGGTACACCAAGACCAACCTACTTAACTCTAAGTCACTGTGCAAACCTCATCTGTATTGTAAATTTACAAAGTCTAGTTGCAGGGTAACTTGTGAATGGGTCCCATCCATTATTAATACAGCTACGTAGTCCGTTTTTATGTAACTTAGCACAAATTTTATCATTGCGGGCCTTTGGATTGTTGGCAGTTCTTTTTACAAGGAGGGGTAGAATTTTTAATCTATGCTGAGCATGACAATTAAGAATTGGGTTCCCTGTGCATAGGACTTCTTTTTAGGAGAACTTATGTGCAAAACATTAAGTACTGTTTAAAGACCACAAACATAGGGCGTACGTATCTTCTCTAATACGCATTTAGTCTTCATGAAAAGTACATGACTCCCTCTAGTTGAATTGACTACTACAAAATTCAGTGAACAGCCTCAATCTTACCAACTTCCTCTTCTCTAGAAAGGATTTTCTCCATCTTTATTCTTCTGGGTAGGAAGCATTGCTCAAGTCCTCTTTTCCAAAAGACAGCTTGTTCTTGTAAGTTATAATTCTGCCCTTTAGGTTGTGTGTGCATTTTATTAAATATGTGAAAACACTGTTTCCTTGAATCCTAAGTAAAATAAGTTTACAACAGCTGTCATCATACCACAGTTCATGTTGTGTTGCAAAGGAAATGGTGGCTAGTAGATATTCCTATTTTAAAATAGAACTTAAGGTAGACTTCCTTGATCTCTCCTTCTATATGTATGTATCAGTAAATGTTCAGAAATGTTACTGTTCAGCTTTTGCTGCCTGTTAACAATTTATTTGTTACATAAATTGTCTGAATGTTCAGTTTTATGCTTCATTTACCAGTGAAGTCAGGGAATAAGGAAGGCAGCACCTGACTGTTTCAGTGTGGTTCACCTCTCAAGTACAAGCAAGCATATTGATCAGCTGCGCTTTCAGCTCTCCACACCAGCTTCTTTTCAATTCTTTCTCCTGCCACTCCTCCAGGAAAATTCCTGTCTAACCTATTGTTGTCACTTCAGCAAAGGTTGTCTGTTCTCCGCTACGGTCTGTTTTAGTCAAGTGCTGGAATCCAAGACTTGATGCACAGATCTGTAAACAATTTCTTTTCTTGGGAAAAGTGTTTCAGTTGAAATAATACATGATAAGAAAACAAAATGTCTTGAAGCATTTGTAACTTACCTTGTTACCTCTTTTAGATTTTGCTTTCTGGGTTTTTCTAAGGCTAAAATGAATTTTGTCCCAACAAGCATCCTGTAGCTAAAGGTGGCATCACAAGTGGAAAACTGATGCCTTGTTTCTAAGTCCTGTCCTAGACCTGCACGCTATTTCTTTGTGAGCATCAGAAGTGGTTTGAGCCATTGACTAAGACAGTAACTCAAGTGTGCAGATTGAGAGATGAAGACAACCTTTGGCATTATTCAAACTTCTTTAAAAACTGATCACAAAGATAATTGATTTAAAAGTGCAATGAATAACATATGAAAGACTACCATGTTTATTTTTAAGAAGGCTAATGCCCAACAGGAATAACTAGTATGTTAATGGCTAATATGAGAAGATTTTTCATAAGGGTCTTACAAAATGTAGCCTCTTAACATGTTAAAGCTCAGTGGTATTTCAGATCACTTTACAGTCTTGAAGTGATGCCAGCAGTTTGCATATAGAAATTCTGTTGTAATTTCCTTATGATACAATAAAGTCTGCATAAAGTTCGGAATTAGGACTTTAGTACTGACTAAAGGAAAATGTTTATCTGTCCTGCTGGGCGGAATCAGAAACTGAGAAACTTGGGATACGTTTTTGGTTGGTTGGTTTTTTTTATTTATTTCTGGTCTTAGAGTCCTCTGAAATCCTATTTATCTAACCACAAGGGCAACACACGTAAAGCACAGATCTTTCATTTCTGAAAATGAAACAATATCTTAATGATTTACATAACATAATTTAGGTTAGTTGTTTTACTAGTTTTTCACATTAAGTGTAATGAACTATGCTATCTTTTCTTAAAAAGCAGAATTATTCTTTCTGAAAGTAGATTAATTTGAACAAGCTTGTCTCCTTAGAATACGTTCACTGCTATTGTCTTGTTCTCATTGTGCTTTTCATTTCAAATAGAATATAAATTAGCTTGAGACTTTAAACAGAAAATGTAAGATGTTATTCTTATTTCCTATGTATGGTGTACTTTATTTTTCTTTCTTTTCAGACTTGATGGCTTTCCTTTTGAGTAAGTATAAATATTTCAATATTCGGTTTAACTTGAAAAAGATGCTCAGTGTTTTTCCTTGCCTTTCCCTCCTCTTTATCTAAAATTTGCAGGTAAAAATTAAACCAGAATAAGCCAGGCTTAAGAGCGTCCATTTAAGCATAGTTGTACAGATTTATATATATCAAAGCATTCTCTTCTTAATTCTTTTGTCTAACAGTGCTGTAGTCTTAGTCATTCAACTTTTTTCACCAGATATGGCTATGAAAACTTACGTTTTCCTCTCCTTATTTCTGTACATATGGTTACAATATTAAAACGTAATAAGGGGGGTCCTTTTTATTCTTCATTCCTCCTTCCTTACATTATTTTTTTTTCATGTTGAGACAAAAGTAAGCCATGTATCTACACTGAAAATTGTACTAATTTAAAATGTGCCTGGTTAGTTTCCTACAGTCTCTCATTCTGTCCATGCATTTGGCCATTTCCAATGGTTCGTTGGTCTAGATTATTACCATCTCCTACCCCAAAGTCAACTACTAATAAGGCAAACTAAAGTGTAGAACATGCAGGCATCTGCACAAAGTAATTCAGGGCAATTTGTGAATTTTTTGCTAGGTACTTTGATAACTGCCTCTGGTCGAACTTTTAACTATAGTAAATGCAAGTTAGTAGCCCTATTTCTGATGAAGGCATGAAAAATATCTGCTTTGATATGTCCTCCCCACCCCCCCCCGCCCAGTTAACTGAAAAACATTTTTATAACAGATTATATTTTTGAACTGCAGCATGTTTTACTGTCAAACGCATCACTCTGCCATTTTGTTAGCTCCAAAGGGGAGACAACTAATTTAAGAAAATGTTTTAATATTACAAAAATCACACAACTTCTTTCCAGGTTCTCACTTGTGTATTCTTATTTTTGTATTTAGGATTTAAAGATGACAGGAATATATTCTAATTTTATGGTAGTTTGATAACAGTTTTGCCAATCCTGCTTAATTTGTGATATATTGCTTTATTCTGTTTCTGCAGGGAAGGTATGGATACAGATAAAGATGACCAACATGGAAGGTACTATTGATACAGTCACTAAAATGTTAGTTCCACAGTACTGACATAGGATCCTGTGTGTAGATGTCTGTTTTCAGTGTCACTGTGGACAGGTGTCCCAAATTGTTTCTTTGCTGTGACAAAGGCTTAAGATTGTTGAACAAATCAAAACAGACAAACAAAAAAACCCAATACTTTGAGCCACAGTATTATAAACAATGATGTTTTCTGAAGAAAGGTTAAATAAATTTTCAAATTTAAAAAAAAAGAATTCAATGAGGATCAGTAGGTAAGATGCATGAAAAGAATTGTTTTCAGTGTTTCCAACACTGTAACTTGTGATACCATTTCTCAACAGATTGGAGTATACAGACCAACAAGGCAGAATAAAAAATGCAAGGTAATACTCTAAACAAATATATTGAAAACAATTGATCTCTTGCCTTTTGACATATGTGAAATATTTGCATGTGTTTCTTATCCTAAAAAACTTTTTTTTCTAGCTGTGACCTTCTCTTATTTTTCCATATCTCTGCACTGTTAACATTTTTCATGTATAAACTGCATACAGTTTTGTGAAAATGCTGGCTTGGTAGGTAACTTGGTTTTAGTCACTTTGTGAAATTGAAGTCTGTGTGTGTTTTTCATAATGTTACATTCTTAATCTTGTTTCTTTCAAATTCAGTAATGGGTTGTAAAAGTGTTAACAGTGACTCTTTAATATGGGAACATACAAAAAAAAATAAAACAACTTAGTGTTTATCATCTTTTTTCCTGGTTAGGAAGAGTTTAGTTCAGAGGTATCTCAAATACTTCAAATGGAAAGCTGTAGGATGAGTAGAAGACTTATATTGCCACAGCAAAAGGTAGTTTTAAATACTTAGTACATTCATATAGTATACTGATTACAAATTCTTAATTGATGCTTTATTCAGTATTTATATACACTGGAATTTGCTTATCTGTGACCTTTATGGTTCCCGTTAGGTTTCAGTATACGTGCTAAGAACAAAGTGTGTACAGCAGTGGAAATCTCTAGATAATTTTGTACAGTTTAGTGGATTGTTTCAGAACTGAAGATTCAGTGTACTTTATGGCCAACATTATATGCGTTTTCTGGTAAATTAGTGCCATGTGCCGCAGCCTTGCCTGTTGCTTATAACTGTTACTCACCCAAATAATGAACATAAAATGTCTGAAGAACTCTGTATGTGGATGTCTTTGTCACAAGGAAAAGAGAGTAACGATTCATCAGGAGGAGATTATTTTTGTGGTTTTGTTATACTGGATTTGGGAATTTTTTTAATATGATTTGTTTTCTTATGCTTTTCTGTTTTTCCTCACCACCTTGTTTAGGGAGGCTCATAGTCAAATTGAAAAAAGGCGTAGAGATAAAATGAACAGTTTTATAGATGAACTGGCATCTTTGGTACCAACGTGCAACGCTATGTCACGAAAGCTAGATAAACTCACTGTATTGAGAATGGCTGTCCAGCATATGAAAACGTTACGTGGTAAGTTGATTGGGGGTGGAGGGGAGGGGACAGGACAGGACTGGAGGAGGATGCAAAATGGGGTTTCCCAAAAGCCATGCCTTTTCTCTCTCTTTCTTGCCCTTTTGCCAAAAAGGAATAAGTTAATACATTGTGGGAGGATTCTCCCCTTTTCTTAGCATTTGATGCTGCGCGTTCATTTATAGCTTCCTGGTTCATGGTCCAATATCCTGATCCAGCTGGGAAATTTGTGGGTGAAAAAAGAATAATTTTCCATCCTCTGACCTGGTTGATCACCATCACTAGATTGAACAAAAGCAAGGCAGCTGAGGCATGCGGGGGGAGGGAACAAAGGGCTTAAGTGGCAGTGCACAGTTGAATCTTGTGTAGCACTGAGCAGTGCTCTTAAGCAGGCAATGTGCAAAACTTGTTGGATAGAGAGGTTAGATTTTAGGTGTAAGTAATATCCCTACAGGACTTCTGAGGTTTTGTGTTCATATCTTTAGCTCTGTGTGAAAGAATGGAGAGTACTTTGAAAATCCGATTTTAGTCTTTTTAACCAGTTTCTGTTACAAGCACCTGAAGGGAAACACGTGGATTTGGAAGAGTTGGGGTTGTTGCAAATCTCTCTATGTCCTAAAACTTCACGTAAGAGTGAATCAGTGCTTGGGTACAATCGGTGATGATGGTGAAAGTTTAAGCCTTCAAGAAATATGTCCCTAAGAAAAGATAGTGGTGCAGCTAATTTAAAGAAAAAGTCACTGTTCTGGTTTCTAGGAGACCTGGTGTCTCCCAATCATATTTATCCTAGTATTTTTGAAAAGTTTAACTTTTTCTGCCACTGTCATTTGATTAGGTTAGTACTTCGTAGCACTTCAGTGGTTACTAATTTGACTCTTCTTTGTATTTATGAAGGGAATAGAATGAGAAGAATTACTCTTCAATAAATAGCTGCCTCATTTGTTGCTAATTTTGGGCTTTTGGCATTGTGAGATGTCATTGTAATGTTGTTTTTTGTCTTTGGCATGGAATGAGAGAGCTGATTTGTAAGTTCCTAACTGACAATCTGTTTACATGACCTTGCCATGTTTTACTAAGTTATAAAGAGAAAAAATAGTTTGAAGGTTCTTATGCTTTAATCTCTTGTTTTTAATTTCTAATTCTGAGAATAGACTATAAATCAAGCACAGCATTTGGGTTAAAAAATATGTGGAACACTCTTATATCTCAGAAGGCATATAATTTGCATTTCTATGTAATGCAGTATTTGTGTTTTAGCAAAAAAGCTTAATCCTTTTTTGAGTTAATACCAACAGGGCTCATGTTGATTGTAAAACAAAACCAAAAAGCAACTTTCATTTTAAAGAACACCTGCAATGAGTAACAGTATAAGAAGGAGCCAAAGGAAAATTGCTCATTTAAATGTGTATTGTTAAGTTTGTGATATGGGGATTGTTTGTTTGTTTTCCTTAGGTGCTACAAACCCATATACAGAAGCAAACTATAAGCCTGCTTTTCTATCAGATGATGAATTAAAACATCTTATTCTCAGGGTACGTTTCAGCTTTTAATTAAGAGATACTAATGACTGTGAATATAACTCTCCCAAAGCAAAACACCAGTATTTTTCTGCCTTGTATCTCAGCTTAAGTGTGTTCTGATTATGGAGGATAATGTAGAAATCTGCAAGGCTACTGCATAAAGTCAATGGGTTTTAACGATGACTAGTGTCTCTTAATTTAAGCAGAAAGATTTAAGAGGGAGATCTGAGGAAACTCTGATATTTTGATGGTAACCATCAGATTCTTCAGTTATTTCATGGAATGAACCAAAATTACATAAATTGTTTCCTTGCAGGCTTTCTGCCATGGGCTACCTTGACATGATTTTCAGCATACAATGATATAACAAACACCTTTTTTTGAGGTCACTGATGTAAAATGAGGTCACAGCATGTTTGGCTGCTTGCTGTATACTTCTTCTATAGTGTGGAGAGTATATATCACTTCTCAATAGTTAAGCTCTTCCAGTAGCTTCTGTAATTTGTGAAGCACTGCAGTGTCCAGATGCAGCATATGCAGAATTTAATTTCTGCAGCATTGTGACTCTAAAGCTATAAAATTAGGGCCTAATCCTGCGTGCTTGTATGTGACTGAAAAAGAGTACTATTGAAATGGGAATTATTTGCCTAAAGACACATAAATAAATGTCCAGGTTATGTTTGGTTTCTAAAAGAGGAACTATGGAATAAATACAGTTAAAATAATACTTCCGTTTGAAGGCATTATTAAACATAATCATAATATTATTGGACAAGACATGGATTCTTTCTTCCCATACAAGTGATTTTAAATTCTGGGCACG
The DNA here is from genome assembly GCF_964195595.1 of Calonectris borealis. Classification (NCBI taxonomy): domain Eukaryota; kingdom Metazoa; phylum Chordata; class Aves; order Procellariiformes; family Procellariidae; genus Calonectris; species Calonectris borealis. Next base: position 11,111,768 of record NC_134325.1, read on the forward strand.
ATGCCCAGAATGATGCCAAAAATGTTTGCAGATGCAAAAAAAACCTTTATTGTAATTTCATAGCTTGCCTGTTGACTCAGTTATCTCTAAATGTTAAGGCGGCTCTCCTAGTGTAGAAATTCTACTGTATACAAAGTGTTTTTAAATGTTATAATGATGCAATGAGGATGTATAACTTAGTAATTTACTTTCCCCTCCTGCCCCCCAATTAGGCAGCAGATGGATTTCTTTTTGTTGTGGGCTGTGACAGAGGGAAGATATTGTTTGTTTCAGAATCTGTCTTCAAGATCCTCAACTACAGTCAGGTATTCTTTTCCATTTTAGGCCTTAAAAGATTTGAAAGCTTTTTTATGATTATGTATTTATATGGAGGGGTATTTATGTGATTAGTCTGTCTTGAAAGCTGAGATTGTTGCAAAGAAAGAGCTTTTCTCTGCTATGTCATTAGAGAAGATTGTTTCTGGTTTCCATTCAAACTAAGGAGGTGAAAAGGAGCTAACTTTACTTCACTGATTAATGCATTCTGATCAGGGATTTACTCTCAGGTTTGTAAAAGCTTTACCTAATTGGGAGTGTAAGCAAGTACTGAAAAATCAGTCTAAGGTTCTTCCAATAGCTTCACGTGAATTTTTTGACTTGGTTTTCTTTGTCTGTTCTGGTTTTGCTAGCATACTTACTAGTGGAAACTGGGAAGCAATTATACCAAAGGCAGGTTTTTAATATATGCTTCACTTGAGGCTTAACTTATATTCCTAAATCTTTCTGTCATCTGTCCTCCTTATCAAATTTAAAAATGTATTAGCTTCAAAGGTTTTCCTCAGACAGCCTTTAGTTAGGTATATACTAAATACCTACTCATCATGTAAATATTGAAAGAGAACATTTGCAATTATGATTTTTTCCTTCAGATGTGTAGCATATGAAGTGAGACTGAAGATAAACCAGAATATTTGTTGGTGGTGGATTGAGCATGCTATTTCTGCAAAACTCTTACTGAAAATAATGAAATAAATTACTGTGTAATGTAGTCATAACTTCAAAATATACAGAGAAAACATACCTTCCATTAAATCCTGGATCTCAGATGTTTTGATGTTCCTTAGCTAGACCTATATGTAAAAGGATTGTTTATAATAGATGCTAAAATTGGGAAAATGTACTGAAAATTTATCTTAATTTTTGACTGAATATTCAATCTCTACAGAATGATTTGATTGGTCAAAGTTTATTTGATTACCTTCATCCTAAAGACATTGCCAAAGTGAAGGAGCAGCTCTCTTCTTCTGACACCGCGCCACGAGAAAGGCTTATAGATGCAAAAAGTAAGCATTACCACCTTTTGAAAAAGTTGCCTAGTATTGAAAGTGTGTGGGGGGTGCTGTTTGGATCGTGTGTCGTGCCAAGGAAGTTTTAGCTTAAAGGAAAAAAATTTTAAAAAAGGAAAAAATAAAATAAAAACAAAAAAAGAAACAGATACCTGAATGTAGAAGCTAGTAGGTTTGGCATGCACTGCAGTATAGATGCATTAGTTTAACTGGCTTCACCTGTGAGGTATCCTCTCTTTTCCAGGCATCAAAGGTGTAATTTTTCCCATTGAAGCATTTGTTCTAATCTGTTATTCTCAATGGTCAGAATACATTCAGGATTATTTTGGTTATCCTTAGCTGTCAGTCAAGATAGAGGAATTTATTCATTTACTGCCACTTCCATCAATGACCTAACCTTTCTCTCACAAGGTTTTTAACCTGGTCCTTGGAATCATTTCCTACTGTCTCTTAGCTCTATTCCATTCTAGTGTTTTAAAGTAGTTTGTATCTATGCTGCTTTTGAGGTGAGTGGGTGTTCAATTACTCTCATAGCAGGAGTCTGCATTGCTTAAGTAGAAGATGGTATCTTCCAGCTGCAGATTTCCAGGTCATTAAGTCTCATGCTTGTCAGGAGCAGAAATCTGTAGGGTCTCATCTCAAAGCCACCAGCTCAACTTCAGAAACTGAAGCTGAGAGAGACCATTCCAGGGCAGTGAGCCTAGAGGCTCCAGCTGGAGCAACTGAAGTTTTCTGGCTCCTGTTTTTTTCTGGTTGTCAAGCATGTATATCCAGTGCTAGCTCCTTTTTTGTATGCCTCTGACAAAGTTAGGGCAAAAATAAATGCTATGAATTACAGTCTCCCCATCTGCTATGATAGACTGATTGGTAGAATTTCAAGAACTCATATTCTTAAGAGTACTAGTATGTATGTATGTATTTATTTTTATGTTGGCATGAGCAACTCGGGCTCAGCTTGTACTCAAAACTGAACAGCAGTTTACAGTGCATGTGATGCAGGACAGTCTGACCTCCTTGAGGTAACCTCACTCAATTCTAATTTTAAGGGAGGCACACTTCACACTAAAACATTGGCATCGTTGTTTTCCTCCTTAAGTTAAAAATATACAGGGCCCTAGAAGTTTTTGTACATGTTTATAGCTGTTTGTTTATACATACCTCCATGCAGAAAAGGTTGAAGTGGATAGCAAGCTGTGGAAAAGTTGCTATGTGATTTAACTCCTCCATCAGCTTTTGGAGCACTGTGCCCTGGAGCTCCAGCTGCGTCACTGGCTTGCTGACACCTGTGGTCCTGATGCATGCCAGGCATCTTCCTGGAGCTCTGTTTGAACCAGCCCTCTGCTGTTGGCTCCCAGCGTTGATGTGTGTTTTGGTACTGTGTTTCTCCAGTTACTTTCCACAGAAGAGAATCTAAGAATCTCCTGCAAGAATATGGTAAAGGTCAGGACTTATTGTTAGGGCATGTTCATATGCACTTATTTCTTTGAGGCTAGAGACTTCTTACACATAACTGAAGATCTTGGGGATTTGCAGTCCCTCTGTAGGTCACTGCTACCTTTTTTCCCCCTTCCAACAGAACAATGAAAAAAATCTGATGTTTAGGAACACAGCTGTTGAGGTGGACCTGGAATGTCACTGGGCCTCTTCTGCTCTAGCATGCGTATGTGCTCTCTGGGTGGATGTTGTGATAGAAAAGTCTTCCAGTCTGAAGGGTCATGGGCCTATTGAGTGACTATATGTATGAAGTACTGCTCTGGTTATAGGTAAATAACCTCTGTCTATTTTTAATCAGTTGACTAGTGTTCAAAGAAATCACAACATTTATTGTGAAACTTGTGTGTATTTTTACACTCTTTTGCTAATCTTTGCATTTAGAACCCTGTGTTCTTGAGCTTGTGTCAATGTTCTAATGCTAGAAGGTGTAATCAGAAATTCTAATGTTGGTATGGTCAGTTGAGTCCTGCACATATTCACTTACATGAAAAACTCCAAAATAGGACTTCTGCTTCTGAAGAAGGATATAATGTCCCAGCAAAGTTGAAACATCATACAGTCGGGTTGAATGTAATCATTTGTATGGTTAACTTTTTACCTGGCAAAGAAGGCTTCCTCACTTCCTCTGTTTGCTACAGCTGGACTCCCAGTTAAAACTGATATAACACCTGGGCCGTCACGACTATGTTCTGGAGCAAGACGGTCCTTCTTTTGTAGGATGAAGTGCAATAGACCTTCAGTGAAAGTAGAAGACAAGGATTTTCCTTCAACCTGTTCAAAGAAGAAAGGTAACAATTATGCATTTTATTACCAAATGCAATGGCTGTCAGGCTTTTTTTTTTATACAGTTGCTTATTTGAGTGGTTAAATTTTTTACATTTATTGAACACTGTCAATGTTTCTTATTAAGATATTGAACTATGTCTAGGTCTGTTACTTTTTCATACTTCTTCCTCCTCCCCCTTCACCCCCCCAGTAGTAGCTCTTACACACTGTATTAGCACATAAAGCCAAATTCTCCTCTCTGCTTTCTTGAAATTTTTGCAGGCAGTTTGGGCTGACAGTTCTGGTGTGGTTGTTGCATCTTCTTCAGACATTGATCATATCGCAGTCAGTCTTGACCTTCTAGCCAATGTCCCCAACAAAGGGGAGCTGTTACCCATTCTATGTCTCTGCTCCACATTTGATAAGTGATATTTGGATGGATATTCAACTTAAAAAATCAGTATTTCTGAGTTCATCTGTGTGTTTGGTACATTCTGAGTACTGGAAACATAGCATTTCTACACTAGAAGTATTTGGTCATAACATTATCAAAGTTGGTAATATTTTTTTCCTCTGCAGGGTATTATTCTAGACATGTTGGAATATGTATTTAGTCCAAATTTGAAAGTTTCTTCTTTGAGTACTTTGGATAATACGTTTGGTATCAGTTACTGGAAAGTGTCAACTAGAGAAGAGAAATCAACTTCAGTGTTTTGTCTCTGGATGTGACAACTGCCCCAAGAACTTCCTGCTAGGTTCAGGCACAGCTTCAACCTTGGATCGTGCTTTAGTGCTCACCCCTGAGGAAGCCAGTCTGTGCAGTTAGGCATAAGCCTTTTACTCTACCTCTCTATGAAAGTCATCTTCCTTGCAGTTTTAAGGCCTGCTCAGTGCTGAGGAATATGAGTTTTCCTTTCAGATACCGACTGTATCGCTTGGCATTGTGAATCTTCATCCTCACCCTTATGTACAGCTATTCCCTGTACACGCCAAACAGTATATATTCTGCCAAACAAATTGTTCCTGTGTTTTGTAGGAGCCTCATGTGAAGTTGAAAAAGGCATCTTATTTCTTAATATACTAATTTCTTCAAACAATGCTTTAGATTATTTGCATCCTTTGCTGAAATAATAAAACATGATGCAATTGCTACTTAAAGATTATAAAAAGCGACCTTGGTCTGAACTATATGGAGTTTCAGTATAAACAATGGTTTTGCAGAGATAAATTGTTTATTGAACTACCTCAGATTAGCTGCATTGAAGCAGGAGTGCTGAAAAATCCCTTAGTGAACAGTATCCCAAATTTCCTGGATAAAAGAGGACATGCATTATTAGCAGAATTGAGATGAAGTTCTCCAAAGCAATATCCCTGACCTAACTGCCTTTTTTTTTTTTTTTTTACAGCAGACCGCAAAAGCTTTTGCACTATTCATAGTACAGGATATTTAAAAAGCTGGCCGCCAACAAAAATGGGACTAGATGAAGATAATGAACCAGATAACGAGGGTTGTAATTTAAGCTGTCTTGTTGCAATTGGACGGCTGCATCCTCATGTAGTACCACAGCCAGTCAATGGTGAGATCAGGGTGAAACCTACAGAATATGTTTCTCGACATGCAATAGATGGGAAATTTGTTTTTGTAGATCAGAGGTAAGAATACTTTAAATAACTTCCATAATAAGTCACTGTCCAACACTGCTTTACTGACAGCTTTACTTAAACCAGTGTAAATACCATTGAAAAAAGAAATGACTCTTCTTTTCAGCTTTTTCCTAAATCCTGACTGCAAGTTATTTTGGTTTTTGAGACCCAGCTCAAAGCCATTACTATGTACTTATTCAGCATTACTGATTAAATTTAAAAAAAACCCCAACCAAACAAAAAAAACCCCAAAACGCTCCAAAAATATGGCTTACTAGACAGAATAATCCAGGGATCATTTCTGCCCATTTGTTAAGGGAATGTGTATATGTAATCCTCAGAAGAATATGCTGTCCTGTTTTTAAACTGGACTTTGTAATTGCTGCTTGTACTTAGTGTTGTTTGAAGACTTTTGCAAACACTACATAGTTAAGTTATTGCACAAGCTGCATTAGACTTTGATAGCATATACGTTTATTTAACTATATACTTGTACACATTCTGCTGAATTAATACTTCTGTATGTGATCTTTTGTATTTATAAGAAAGCAAGCTTTTCATGAGCTTTGCTTCTTGGAAGAGGTTTGAGAATTTGTACCAATGTGATACCTTCTTTCAAGCATCAATTTTATTTATTACCTAAAAGGCAAATTCTTATCTCTTTGAAAAGAAATTGCTTGAATTTTCTTAAGTAGCAGAGACACATGACCTGGGTCTTCCTTCAAAATAACTGGCATCATCAAGGGAAAAAGGATGGTCGAAGGATGTTAATGGAGGGGTTATGTTGGGCTGGTTGGGGAGGGCTTGTTTGTTTCCCTTCCTTGTCAAGATGGGTTGAGACTGCTTAGATAAGGCTGTTTCAGGTTGCCCGTGGCTTAGGCTCAGTTACTTACAATGTAAAAAAACCCAGGCTCCAAACTCTGCCAGACTCTGCCTGCTGGAACGTGTTTCAGGGGTGTGTCTGGTGTGTCAGCTGATTTTTAGTGGACTTTGAGAGGAAATACAGCTTAGTCTTGGAAGGAAGTGCAGTAAGGAGAATCTGGTTTTTAATGTTATCTCTGTGGTTGAGGTGGTTGGGTTTTTTGGTTTTGGGGTTTTTGGTGCGGGGTCTCTTTTTTTGGTTGGGTTGTTTGGTTTTTGTTTTTAATTTGTTAGAGAGCTTTTTGAAACACCAGCTCTTTGGCAGCAGTGCTTAGAGATGGTGGTCACTCTGGGAGCTATGAGAGCATTCGTAGCGTTTCTGTTGCTCAGAAGTGTGCCATTCTGTCATGCCAAAGTATGGTAGTTTATGAATGAGTTTTATTTTCAAAAGATCAGACACATTCCCCTGATGGATAGTTTTGAAGTATTTCTAAAATAGTAAGACTCAGAAAATGTTGATCCATTGGATTTAAACACATACGCTCTTATTTAATTGATTTCCAGCTGTCGTTTACAGACCTTGGAATGTGTATACTGCTTCAAAGAGCTCTTTGAAAAGGAATTTTTAAGGAGTAAGCCTCATCTGTAGGCTTAAACTTGGTATCCTATGATCCATGCTTCCACTGGAGAATATTTAGGCACCTGTAAAAATTGAAAACTATGAATTTATTTTTATGTTGGGGTTCCTTTGCCATTTGCCCAAGGGAATCCAGGAAAGAAACACTTCTTAAACTCTCTGTGACCCTAACTTTTTGTCCTTATGGGTTGCATGGTCCCTGGAGAATAACTGCTGTAGATTAGGTACTAACTAGCTGGGCTACCACTGTCAGAGAACTACTTAACAGTTCACTGTCAAAATGGCAGGCCGCACTGAACAGAGTTTTAAAGAGAACCATCCCACCTCTTACTTTCCGAGTACTTCCAATGACTCTGGATGGCAAATTTGAGAGTAAGATTAAGTTTATTATATATGCAGATGACATCATATACAGCTTCAGAATTCAAAGTTGCCTTGTTAAGTTGGAGAAGCAAGCTAAAGAAAAATAAAGGATGAAATTCAAGAAGGGCAAGAACAATTTCCTTCCTTGCTTAATAGAATATGGTCAGAACTTGAAATTGTTAAGTCTCTTGACATCTGCTGTAATTTGGTGCATCTTCTTTCCAAAAAACCTGTTTATCCTGCTATGAAAGTAAATTTAAAAGGCTGGACAAGTTGCTTACTGATGCCCATATTTGTTGTTACCCATTTATGTCAGGTTTCCCACCGCTGCAGTGCTGTTAAAAGGCTTGGTTACTTCAGTTCTTGGAAGGATACTGGAATAATGTTGACTTGGTTCCTGGCTCTTCCTTTTTAAAGATAGACTCTACGTTTTGCTGCTTTGTGGTTCTCCACAGGCTCTCAGAGATAACTCATCAAAGCAGTCTTGGAGCTGTCAGCAGGTTAAGTGTCCTGGGATGAGGTTCACCAGACAGAAGCCAGTTTGAAAAGTTCTGTCATGAATACTTGTAATGTTTCCTTCTCCAAGGCTGAGGACTTAGAGCTCCCTGTCAATGAGGGCTTCAGATGTAAGCCACCTGGTTGGTGCTGAATGCTTCTAGTGTGTGGGGGGAAAATACAAAAATGCCCTGCATCGAAATACTATGTTTTTTGTCAGTGGCAATTCATTTTTTGTGCTTCAGTGCTTTTCCTGCTGTTCTTGTTCATAGTTACTAATATGTACTAATTTCTATATTTTATAATACTTCATTTGGGCTTTTTTGAGATTGCAGAAGAGGTGATGGATCTACCTAGGTTTGTTCCTTATTACCCTCTCTATTTAATTTGTACTGGAATAGTTTGGAATTGTGAATCTTATACTGATTTCTTCAAGGAACTATAATTTTTCCTTCAGTAAATTTTCTTATAAGAAATACAAAATCGAAGTTCACTGTAGTTCACTAGTTTTTGTTTGCTCTCCGTTCTTCTAGTGAGGATCTCAGACTCTTACCCTGGAGTCATTCAGCCATATTACTTTCTATCCTGATGTTCTTGAGCAGTTTCTCTAGGGCTCCTGCAGATTTGATTCTGACAGTGTTCTCTATCTTCTAAATTAAATGGTGCGCATTTCAGGGTCTTCCTGGATGGCTTGTCCTCCTTTGTTACTTTCTCAGCTCTTTCTTCCTTCACTGGGAAGTCTTAGAATGATTTCCCAGGTGGTGGCTGTGTTCTGTGGACCATGGTAGCAGTAATGTATTGTCCCTCCCCGATACCCTCAAAAGTCTGTCTTATGCTATCTTCTGGGGGCTGGAGGCAAGCGTACACATCCCTAACGTACAAGGTGACAGCAATTCTCCCCTGCCCCCCCGCCCCATCTGTTATTTTTCATCGTGGTATTCTGGGTTAGATGAGTTGTCGTGGTTTAACCCCAGCCAGCAACTGAGCCCCACGCAGCCGCTCGCTCACTTCCCCCGGATGGGATGGGGGAGAGAATCGGAAGGGTAAAAGTGAGGAAACTCGTGGGTTGAGATAAAGACAGTTTAATAGGTAAAGCAAAAGCCACGCACAAGCAAAGCAAAACAAGGAATTCATTCACTCCTTCCCATCGGCAGGCAGGTGTTCAGCCATCTCCAGGACAGCAGGGCTCCATCACGCATAATGGTTACTTGGGAAGACAAATGCTATTGCTCTGAACGTCCCCCCCTTCCTTCTTCTTCCCCCAGCTTTATATGCTGAGCATGACATCATATGGTATGGAATATCCCTTTGGTCAGTTGGGGTCAGCTGTCCCAGCTGTGTCCCCTCCCAGCTTCTTGTGCCCCCCAGCCTGCTCGCTGGGGGGGTGGGGTGAGGAGCAGAAAAGGCTTTGACTCTGTGTAAGCCCTGCTCAGCAGTAACTAAAACATCCCTGTGTTATCAACACTTTTTCCAGCACAAATCCAAAACATAGCCCCATACTAGCTTCTATGAAGAAAATTAACTCCATCCCAGCCAAAACCAGCACATGAGTTATCCTAATGAAGTTGTTACAGCTTCTAAATGATTAACAAGAAATAATTCTTGTTGTTGTGTTTTAATACACAGATCTCTAGGATGTTTAGCATACTGGCCCACTATAGCTTCTTCCTTGTCAAGAACGACCCTTTCACCCTGTGTTAGGCTGTTGCATAGCTCATTGTCACTTACCTGCAGTGTTGCTTTGCCTTTTCCTCTTGAACTTGGTTTAAAGCTTGGGTTACCAAGTTGATGGTAACACAAAGTCTTTTTTTCCTAGTTTCTTGAGGTGTCCTCCATCCTTGCCAAGAGCTCCTTGAACACTACCTGAGAGTCAGATCCAGAATCCATGTCTTTCCCATGTTGCAGATCGCGGGTGTATTTCGCTCTAAAGTTTTCTGATGAGGAAGAAAATGAGTTGACTTTGTGGCTGGTTCTGATGAAACAAAAAGTTGGTTTATTTGCTTCATGCTCCTGTCCGATTTAAAAGAGAGACACATAGTAGATTTCTTAGTGCTTATTCAGGAAAATTCTATTTCTTAACTTTTCTTTTTTATGGATGTGGGTGCAGGGTTTGGTGGGGTGTTTTTTTTTCTCCCGCTCTTAAGGCTTGTGACTTGAGGGGAGAAAATGCTGCTAAAACACTCGCCTCTGTACAGCAGCAGCACCATGGGTACGCAAAGGAACACAGCAGTTCTTCAAACCTTTGATGTCTATTTTTCAATGGCATTTTATGCAGAAAGCTTTGTATTATCTTGTGGCTGCTACAAGGCAGCTTTATTCGGGTTTAAATTCTCAAAATTACAATATACCTCCAAAGCTACTCAGAAAGTCTTATATCCCGGTGGTGATAGGTCAAATAGGATACCTGAGGGCTGTTGGTGTTATGTATCTGATAATTAAAAAGAGTATTCTTAATGAATTTTTTTACCTTCTAAGCTGAAAATACCTTTCCGCATCACTTGAGCCTTACCCAACTTCAGTGTGAGTTTTAGCAATCTGTCACTAATACTTTAACTAGAAACGAATTGTTTTTCTCTTATTTTGTTCTTCTCCTCCCTCCCCCAAGGGCAACAGCCATTCTGGCATACCTACCCCAGGAACTCCTAGGTACTTCATGTTACGAGTATTTTCATCAAGATGATATAGGACATCTTGCAGAATGTCATAGACAAGGTACGATTACTAATAATTCAGTAAAGAAATTTTGTAAAAATATTGGGAATAATTGTGTATTAAGAAAAACAAACAAACTTGAAAAGATTTGGATATTTCTCTGTTTGCAAATGCTTTAGTTAAGACCATTGTGCTGTGTGTGCCAAACAATATGATTATCTTAGACTTCCATGGATTTTTAGTCAATATTTGAGGTTCAGGTTGGGGGAGGGGATGACTGCAGAAACAGCATTTTTCTTCAGGGGTGAAGGGAGGAATTAACTGAGTTTTCCCTGATAAGAGCTCTGTTTGTGTAGTCATTTGGCCTGTTTGACACAAGGCTACTTGCTTTCTCTCTGTCTTTAGTTTTGCAGACAAGAGAAAAAATTACGACTAACTGCTACAAGTTTAAAATAAAAGATGGCTCTTTTATTACATTGCGGAGTCGCTGGTTCAGTTTCATGAACCCTTGGACCAAAGAAGTAGAATACATTGTCTCGACAAATACAGTCGTTTCGTAAGTATTTTTCCCTTAGCAGATGCACGTAAATGCTGATTGCTTTGCCCTGTTTTCAGATGAAGTTTGACCTAAATATGTGCACATCTTCTATGTGACAATAGGTGTCTTCTCCAGATAACACCCAGAACTGCATGCCTGGGGAGAGGGGAATTAGTTTAATAATTGCAATAGTTTAATATCTGTTTATTAAAGCCTGCAGAAATAGAAATACCTTCTTTCTTTGGGAAAACGTGGGGTTCCAGTCCTTGTAGGGACTTACAGGAGATGCATTTCTTTGCTTATGTAGCAACTTCCCCCTCCTTTTCTTTTTCCTTGAGGGTTCTGTACAGATGCAGTGATTTCGCAGTAGAATAACTGCTGTAGAGGAATTCTTACGAGAGAAGCTGTTTGGGTTGCACACTTTGAGTTGTAACATGGTGTTTTATTTCTGTTGTTTATCTAGCCTTGGTGTCAGTCACAGTGCTGCTTTCACAGAGGTGATAGTGACTCACAAACTACTTAAACCCTGAAGCATTCCATTCTGACATACTGGCAGAGTGACTGTTTTGCAGGGTTTTCTATCACTGATTCTTCTAATTCTTGAAATCCACAGCACCAACGTACTTGATAGTGCAGACGCAGCCTTTCCGCAGCTTGCGGCTTCTCCACACAGCATGGACAGTGTGCTTCAGGCTGGAGAAGGTAACTACTGTACTGTGAGGAAATTATTGGCAGTCATGCCTTGTTAGCAGCTAATCTTGCATGCACAAATTTGCTGCACTTTTGCATTGAGAATTTGTTAATATCCTAAAGAAAAACAAGTTTTGGGGCAAAAAAGTACTGATGCAGTTCTTGCTGTGTTGAACTTAGGTACCAACTTTGGATATAAGCTGGTCAAAGAGAAGTGAATGAGCCAGTTAAACAAGTATAAACAGTGTTGCAGGAGTGACGTAGAGGAGAAATGTTTGCCTTCGTGCATGGCGCTATTTGTACATCGTCCCAGAGTGAATTCACGTTCTGTGGTCAGTGCAGATGACTACTAGGGGGTGAATGGATCGTAAATATAGTTTGGCCATTTGGCTTATTGCCCCTCACCTGCCCTTCGTTTGACTGACTTTTGTCAGGACAGGAGGACTGACCTCTGGTAATCACCATGGCTTGTTATGAATGCTGCAGCTCACTGAACCGTCTTTTACGACGGGCGGCATGCAGCATAATGCAGAGCTTGATTTAATAATGAAGTGTTACTGGAGCAGGGTGGAAGCGAGGTAGAATAGAAGGATGCAGTGACAGCCCAGGGATGAAAGACGGGGAAAGAAACATGGTGATAATACTGAGGTTCTTTCCAAAGAGTTGGGAACCATTGCTTTTGGACACCCTATCTGCTAGATACTACTTTTAGCAGCTATGCTTTTACAGCTGTAAAGCAAAGATATTGCGCATGTCTGGAATTAATTTGTAAGTTGTAGACAATACGCTTAGGAGAACAGTGCAAGACTTCAGCAAAGCTGGGCTTTTCGGTTATCTCTGTTCTGAAAAATGACGTTTAGTAAGTGAAACCGTGGAGGAAGAAGGGTGGCAAAGCACAGGACAGCTGACAGTGGCAGCAAGAGAAGCTGCCATGTAGGCATGATGGTTAGTAATTGAAGGTACAGTAACGGCAGTAATGTGGTGTCTGGGCCTTCTGAAAATGGAAAAAAATATAGAACAAACTGTTCGGTAATAGGATAAGCTTATTGTTGCCACAACACAATCTTTGAAAAGAAAACAGACGTATAATATCATCACACTGACAGTTCTTGTCCCCAGAAAAGAAAGTTCATTTAGTGAAGTTTAATTTCAAGGGGTTCTGGCTCTGCTAGGGATTTGATGACCTTCTAGGTGAACCTTCTCACCTCCTGATGTGTCTGAGCCATAGAAACTGAGAGTTGCTATTGTTAAATACAAATTTCTAAAAGAAGGCAGTTATCCATTATGCATAAGCAATGCTAAGGGCTTTCTTGCCCTTTTAGTACATGATCTTTTCTTCGCTATGCCTTGGAGTATATCAGGCTCCTTCGTGACTACCTCTCAAGTGTTGTGCAAGTGTCAAATCACATTAAATAACAGCGAGCTTCCAACTGTTCAGACCTCACTTCTTCCTCCATTCTACAGGGGGTTGGGCTTATCCATATTGAACGGAATATGTGCTGGCAAGTTCTTCACACAAAGCAAAGAACAAACATGTTTGGAGGTGAGCCTATTCAGGCATAGAATAAAGCAGGTCTGACGAGATATTCTTTACCAACTCTGGACGAGAGGTATTACCAGATCTGGAAACAGCCAGATTCTGGTAAGAGTCAGGGTATGTTGTGTACCTGCTGGTGCAGAGGGACGTCTAAGAGACATAGCATAGCTCAGTGCAAGTCAGAGCCTTCCATTCACCAGTTGGTGGAATCGTAAATAATCACATTTCAGAAGGTCCTGCAGATTCTCAAAACATGCCTAAATACAAATGCTTTTTGGAAAAGGTTTGCAAGCTTTTATCTGACCTTAAGAGATCTACTCATTTCAGGTGGCCCAAAAAGGACCCATCCTACTGTGCCTGGAATTCCAGGTGGAACAAGAGCTGGGGCAGGTAAAATAGGGAGGATGATTGCTGAAGAAATCATGGAGATTCACAGGTGAGAGAAAATGACGAGGAAAATCAGTATTGTTCTTTAAGAGGAAATTAAGGAAGTCTTTCTTCAAGCTGAATACGGAATGATACAGTTGCATTTTAGAAGTAGACAGCTACAGATACCTATTCAGAATACCTGAGGCAGTCAAAGCCCGTAGTGAAAGAATGAAAAAGTTACAGCCTTCTAGCTTTCTGTTGTAAAAGACTAATATTGAAACTAATGGTGATAATTATCTGTTCACCAGAAACAGTAATTGAAAAGAACAGCTAACTGGAAACAAATTCCTTTCCAGACTATTCTTCTTCCAGTGACTTACGGGTGTAAGTGGCACAACCTCCAAATGCCAAAGCTATTGACTACGTGCCAAAAAAGCAATGTTTGTTTTCATGTGATCCACTTTTAGAGTTGTTAGGTATCTAAGTTCAGCTTGTGCAGTTCTCCCACAGCTCTTTGAGCAAGGACACAATGATTAAGCTAGCTCTGCCTTCCCAGGGGCAGTCTGTCTAGAAGTCAAGATGTAGGTCTCTGGTTTAAACAAGAAGTCTTGTAGCACCCTTCAGTAGGGGACTGTAGAAATACATAGCTGTTTCTCAGAACAGCCATCTCGTCTCTCGCCTCTGCGAGCAGCTACTTTCAGTGGGTATCACTTAATTTCTACTGGCTAACAATCCCTGTTCTTCATGAATTTCCTCTTGGGAATTGTTCCCCTTCCCATAAAAGTGGCCTCATCCAGCAGATGTTTAATTTAACCATACTGAGCTGCAATTCAGGAAAACATTCAGTCTCTTTCCCTTAGCTTTGTTTCTGCTGCAAGCCAAAGACTAGTTACACTGCTTTCAAGGGAACAGCAGACCTATCACATACGGCTTCTTTCCTGTCTATAAGAACAGGAAGAAGGAAGGGGGGGGGGGGGGAAGCGCCACACCAAGGCTGAAACAATACTTTGAAAATTAACCATCCCTTTTAGTAGCTGTAAAACACTTAATTAGCCTCAGTGAGTGTAGTAGTATAGCTTACCACCCATGTTTTCATTTCATTTCAAGACCCTGGGTTAGTTCCAGTCCTTTTTCAGCAGCTGTTACTATTTTCCAAAGCTGCCTTCTGTTCAGCTTTCCCAGGGGAACTCTGCCAAGGATAAGATTCCCATTTCCATTGCTTTTCTGTAACTACACCTCATCCCTTTAGTCTAGAGGTTTGTTGGTTCTACAGTTAATATATTATCCTTTAATAAAAAAATGATATTTGATCAAGCTATGGAAAATTGAAGTGAAAAATGCTGCTTCAGACAGTTTAAAAAAATATTAACTGTATCAAATGTCGTGTACTTCTGTAGCTCACTTAAGGAGTCTAGGTTTCTGTCACTGAGGCAGCTTGAATTCTTAGCTGGTCTAAATTGAAGTAAAATACCGAAAATGAGGCTTTCCTCAGTACCCAGGACCTCTTCCTTCTGACTCTCTGTGAAGGCTGTACAGGAACAAAGAGGGGGAAGAGGTAAAGCTTGCAGACTGAGCAAGCTGGACAATTTACACACAACTACTTATCTAGCTGCAAATAAAAACGTAGCTACTGCTGATTTGAGCAACACTGAAAATGTGAGGAAATTACAAAAATGAAGTTCATGTTTTTAACACGTTATGCCACCTGATACTAAAGTCAGCATTTGAATCTCCAGGTCTCTGGCACCTGAGTCTCACAGCTGCTGGTAAACTCATTCCCTGTTTTATCTGTATTTTAGGATAAGAGGATCATCACCTTCTAGCTGTGGTTCAAGTCCACTGAACATTACCAGCACACCACCACCTGACACATCCTCCCCAGGAGGCAAGAAGGTAAGAACAAGCTTTACAAACAGTCTTGTAGCAGTAGTGGCAAGCAACATGAGGCCATGCTCATAAAATTACGTGTGGTGGCGAACTCCTCTTGGCTGCTCGGCTGAAGAAGTCGGCAAGTCAAAGTATTCTGGTAGTCGAAATCCCTTTACAGTAGTCCCTAAAGTGCAGAGACCAGTAGTTCTTAAACACCGGCAGCTTTTGAAATGCACCTGCTCTTTAGATTTTCACTTCTTTTTTTTAACAGAGCTGCAAGAAACAGCTCTCTTCATCTCTTGATCCTCCAAAAACTCTTTAACACCACATAACGGTGAACACTGGAATTGCTATTGTTTGAGCACTGGCTGCTCAGATGAATCACAACAGTTTTACTGCACTTCTGTAGTGCAAAATACGACAATTAGATGCTTTACTGTGCACTGACAGTTTATTTTTAAATCAATACCATGTACCATGCCTTGTTCTAAGATTGCTTGAGTAGCACTCACATACCATTACCAACACTTAACCACCTGAACACTTGTACTGGCTGCATTTAAGTTATCTAGTAAATTGCTGCTTATGGTGGTTATATTCGAGGCAAGAAGAGCACTTATCCAAATCCTTCTCCTGTGCATTTGAACACTGCCTCAGACTTAATAACTTTTTTGCCCCAGAAATTATGATGACTATACGTAAGAATTGCTTGTACTGGAGCATATAGCTGACATTTCTGTCTATTCCTGGCTTACTTTGTTCTTGAAATAAGACTTGAAGTTGGAACAAACTGAGTAGTAATTCTAGGAATAGATATTCTTGCTCCTTCCACCCTACAATAATTCAACACCTACATATAGTAAGGGCTACTGTAACAGAATAAAAGAAAATACACATGGAGAGTTGTGTGTTTCTAATAGGGTACCCCCTTAATACTTCTCCTTAGAAGCCTATGCTTGCTAGGAACAACACAAGCTCCAGCTGAGGCTGCCTTCAGAAGGGAGCTCATGAGTACTTACCTTCCAGCGTACACACGTCTGAGCAGCTCAAAACTGTGGTTGAACTTCAGCTATTCCCTTGCTATTTAAGAATCCCAGAGAAGGTTCTTCGCTCTGGTGAGCTGTAGTGTACACTGTACCGCTGTGCTGCTCTGTACCAAAAAATGGCTGGACTTACGATCCGGGAGCAACGCTCAGCTCATGCGGTCTGTCTCCACCTGGGAGGATTATACTCCTAAAATGAAGGATCTTAGTTGACAGTACTTTACATATGCTGTATTGTAAATTCGAAAGCATTCTGTAGTTGGCTGTCATTACCATCACTTGCAGATGGAATACTTCCGAAGGATGACCTGCAGAAATCCCCTGAGGACTCTTGCTAGTAGTTTTTCAGAAGTTACTTTCAGAAGTTTAGCACGTAGTCCTGACTTGATCTCTTCCTTTCTGGCAGTGATATACTACACACCTGACATCTGTTTGATGGGCGTAACGCAGAGGAAGTAGCTCCTAGTTTACAACTAGTCTGATTAGCTAGCCTTCAGGTGTTGCGTTTGGTGTTTGTTTTTTTTTTTTTTCCTCAGGAAGTCCATCTTCCCTATATTAAAAATCCCACTATAGGACAATTTAAGACTTAATGCAACATTTCATGCTATTTTATGGCTTCTGTTTTGTTCTTTCAAGATCTTGAATGGTGGCACTCCAGACATTTCTTCAGCTGGGTTACTGTCTGGGCAAATCCAAGATAACTCTGGTTACCCGTATTCTGACAACTCCTCTATTCTTGGTAAGTGAATGGTATGCCTCAACACCAGCTAAACACATATAGACAACCATAACAAGGCGATTGTTTTTAGCAATAGCTAACCTACCACTCCGTTTGCCTAAAGGGGTGGCTACAAGAGTAGCCTGGCAGTCTGCTTTGCTAGCTTACTTTATATTGTAATTTTACTTGCCAAATCAGTGTGAGTTAGCTGAACTCCTCACCCGCTCTTTGCGAATGCTTTTAAACAACTGGAGACAAGAAGAAAGGCTAGGCTGACTCCCAGATGTTGATCTAGAATTACTTTTGAAGTACAGGACATAAGGTCATCCCTATTAGCCGTACTGGTCATTGCTGAGGGGTGACCTAACCTTTGTGCTCTGACACCCAGGGGTCAGTGGTATCCCTGAAACTCTGGCAACCTGGATATCCCAAAATAGTTCAGCCCGTTCAGATAAGTCTACTTCAAGTCAATGGCAAGCGCCCACAGCAAGTACAGTGAACAAAATAAAACTGAACTTCTGACAACTTACTGTATTTATGCTTACAGGGGAGAACTCTCATATAGGCATTGATATGATTGACAACGATCAAGGGTCAAGCAGCCCTAGCAATGATGAAGCAGCAATGGCAGTAATAATGAGCCTTCTTGAAGCAGATGCAGGTCTTGGTGGCCCTGTAGACTTCAGTGATTTGCCATGGCCCTTGTAAATGATGCACCTGGCTTCAACATCCAAATATCGAAGTGCATTTATTGGTGGAGTTCTACAGTCTGTGAAACTTGTTGGACTGAGAAGCTTTTATGTATGAATTTCATAAAAGCTGTATCAGAACGCAACTCATCCTACCATGTGTAACTTCAGACAAAGTGGAATAACCTGCTACAGTGTTCTGTGTTGATTTGGTTAGCTGTGTATAGCTTGCAATACTTGTATATTTTGGATTCTGTTGTTTGAAATTTTTTTTAAATCACTGTGCAACTCACTGGCATCAGTGGTAGCTTTTATATGCAAATGACCATTTCAGATGTATGGTGTGTTTTTACACTGCAAAACAGTCCCCATGTGGATATTTCTTATACTAATTGTACCATAAAGCTGTTTATTCTTTCTTGTAAGAATCCTTTACTATAAATATTGTTAAAGTGTAATGTATTAGACAGTTAAATATTTTTAAAATAAATGTTTCCCTTGTTCTAAGATGGAGCATTTACTTTGATAAATAAATTTGATAAAACCCTGCTGAAGGTGCATGCTAGAAGCAGTTGCCTATTTATCATTTCATTAGCCTTGGGGGAAAAGGGAGGAAAAACAATGCCTTACACTTAAAAGATTCTGTCACTACAATAAATTTCTAGAGAAGCTCCTAGATTCAAGTTTATGCTAAGAAAAAAACACTAGTAAGGTAGGTTAAGATAGTCTGACATTACCAGATTTCTCTTTAAGAAATACTTGTTTTTCACTTATTAACTGTCCTTCCATGAGGAAAGAAAAGCAACTACTTTCAAAATTCATCCATATACTTAATCTCATTCACAGATAACTCAAACCCATTAAAATAATGGAAACTTTATTTGCATGAAAAACTTGTTTACAATCATTAATAAATGAAGAATGAACCATTTGCATTTTCCTATTTTGTGACACTTATGAAAAATGTATTAAATAAATATTTGTGAACATATTAAGGTAAGGCAAAATTTAAGATAAAGCCCCTATCCATTGTTCACAATTTCTGAACATGGCTCACGCTGCAAACAAGTGAAAAAATTCACTAAAGAACTTTGAGTTTAACAAGATGTTACATGGGTAATTGAATCACGTCCTCAATCCAAAAACCCAATAGTAAGTAGTTTTGTGCTCAACCATATACAATAACTTTAAAAGGGTCAATCTATTCAGAGCAAAACTATTTACAGTTAATACTTTTGATAGAAGCACTTTGTTAGTATTGTGCAATACATTTATAAAAAATGGCTTCAAATTCCATTTATCAACCATTTATAAAGTGCTACTATCAATCCCAATTCTGCATTCTAACCCCTGTGTAACAACACTGACGTACAACTAGCCACCAGCATCCCATCATAGTTTTTGATGGGCTTAAGAGTGAGGACAGTCCAGCATACAAATCACCAATGTCACAAACCTACTGGTAAACACATACACGTATGTAACTGTAACCCCGGGACGTTTGATCTGTACTCTTTCAAAAACAACCAGGTACTCCCTGTCAGAGGTCCGTACTGCAATATCCTAAACACTGTTATACAATGGAAAAAACTGGAATTGCAGTGTAGTATGAGTTGAGTACAGAGTCACTTTAACGTAGCATGCTTTTGTTTTAGTACGAGTCTAGATCAGAGTGGCGGGTTTTGTCCCTCAGTCTCCATCTCACTGTTACTAGGTGGAGGATGAATAGGCAGAATGTCCAGCTCATCTACCTGGGGGGTAGGATGCATTACCACAAGCTGGTCCTGGGGTATATCTGCTGCCGCTGCCGCTAAATTTGTAATAGATTTGCTTTTCACGCACTGAAAGTCAACGTGCCGACTCTTTCCTTCCTCCTTCTCCCATGACATGCGAATAAATGGTCTTTGGACATAGTTGTAAATCACCTCCGGCCTTCCGCCCGGCCGCTTTTTCACTTTCTCTTTGTATGTAGGGTAACCTAAGAAACAGAGGACAGCAGAAGTTAACATTTCCTGTACTGTTTACTTCTACAAAAAGGCAGCCTGTGGAAGCACAGTGAAGATTAGTTGTCATCACCATCAACATCCCGAGTGGAAACAGATGCCATCGTGTTGTCCTTAATGTTCACTATGCAAGGAGAACACAGAGTCAGCAGTTGAACTACCAAGCAAATTGTAAGGAAAGAGGCTCAGTGCTATTGATAATGAATATATTGCCACAAGACAACTCTTCCAAACTTTACAGGCAAAGCTAGTTGCTCCTCCCTTGAGCCAAAAGCAGCCGGCTGTTTCTAAAACACTATGACCTGGGAAGCAGGAAAATGAGATCTCAAAAGTAGAGAACAGCATCGCTCTGATCTGTGGTTTAAGTTCCCAAGTGGAATCCTAGCGCTTCCTCCCAGCTCCATCATTTTAGACCAATTATATACATCGTTTTGGACCAATTATCAATTCTGCTTATGCTGTGTTCGAGTTATCTCTCCCCTCTGCCTAAGCAATAATTTTCATTACTAGAAAGTTACACATTATTATGGGGCACTAGCATTCAAGTTTAGTCAAACAGTTGTTCTTTGTCTAAAACAAGAAATGCCAGCAGAAATAATCTGGTATTAGCCAGCGTGACACACACAACCAGTTCTTGTTTGGTTGAATGCCCTGTCAGTCTGAAGGCTCACACCTTGTTCAGCTGAACCTATTTACTTACTTTCGAGATCACAAGCAGTTAAAAGCATTTGCTTTTGGTTGGCAAATTACAAACATAACTATGACAACTTGGTGAGTGAATGATAGAAATCCTACAAATTGTAAGGGCTGGATTTTTAAATACTTGGGTCACCAATCAGAAGGAAAATGAAATGCAAAGAAAGCCAGTTGTTACGTTCATGATAAAAATCTAAGACTACTTAATGTAGTTGTCTTTTGCAAAGCCAGAGCTGAGATTTTACAGCTCAGCCTCCTGAATTACAGGATGTTTATTTCAGATTAATATTTCTTTGTACGTCAATGATCCATTTGATAGTTTCGTATTTCCTGAAAGAAAATATTTACCTGCAGCTTAACATGAAATTTTTCATTTCAAGCCCTGGAAAGGACACCAGACAGATACATTCTGTTTTACAGCTTAGAAAGCTGTAAAAATGCATCATTACTTCAAATAAAGTACAGAGAAGATTTTGTGTAAAAACTAAAGGGCAAATGGCATGAGATGCAAGTCGTAAGTCATTAGAAACCACGTAAGTTACTCTGCAAACAGTCTAGCAGCCAGATACATCTTGTAGACCAGTCACGAGCCCGTAATCGGGTTTTCTAGCTGCACCAGTTGTTTATTGGGTACCACTCCCCCTCTGGCTGTTTTATCACCTAACATCAATACGAAAGACAATACCAACCCTTATTTCAACTGCAGCGATGATCATAAACCAGGTAAGTGCAGCAGACCTTTTTCCCCCCAAAGAGTTAGCAATGCTTCTCTTACCTTCAATGCCCAGTCGGATCTTCTTGAGCCCCCTTTCCTTCAGAACTGATTTGGCCACATCTCGATTTTCAATGTATTTGAAGAATCTATACAACTTCGTGCTGTAAATAACTAAAAATACATTTTAATGAGGAAAAACTGTATTCAAAGATTAAACTTCTAGTCTTAAAACACAAAGATTTATCTTTTTCACCGTTTTGCTTTACTCTAGTATTTCTATTTCAGAATGGGGGGAGAGACTCAAGAGCTCCTCAAAATATCCAAAACAGAAGTCAGAGAAAAATGGCTGAAGGGACTGTGAAATGGGTTGGTTGCACATGTCTTCTCCCCTATCAATTTAGTCTGTTTTATATACACTTAGGGTTTTTTTTGTTGGATTTAGGAATGCGATAGGACAATTCACAGAGCAAACCACATTATACACTCCCAATCCCACCTCCACAAAAAAGACATCTCAATTTTTTTCCCCTTTTTGATGGAATTCCTGCAGACATTAAAAAAAAACCTTTCCATTCTGCTTGCCATTACCTAAGAGATCTGCAAATCAGTTTCAGAAGACCCAGACTTGTGAAGCAGAACAAGAGGGACACCTTTGAAATTTCAATTATAGCACCCTGGAAGAAGGGACTGGGGCCATCAATCCCGTACAGCTGCAGAGATCCACATCAACTGTTCATGAAAAGTATTAATCTAAAAGGTAAGTGTGTGCCTAACTAATTAATCAGGGTAGGAGGTATTTTTAATCGACATCTTTGAGACATAAAGGTCCTAGAAACCTGAGCCAATTGTGTTACTACATTAGAACAGCCACATGTGATCTATATTCACATCGACCCTCCTCTTCTTTAAGAAGAGCTGCAGGTTTGCATCCTCCAAAAATGTAATTTTTTGTGGTGGTGGTGGTTTTTTTTTTAATTAAAAAAAAAAAGGAAAAACAAAAAACTATAATACTTTGAAGAGACTTCTAAGATTTTATACTACTGGAGTACAAAGAGTACCTCAAGCTCCTACATGTCCCCACAAAACTCTGAATTTCAAGTTTTCACACTGAAGGAACATTTTCAGCTACAGGGACAGCATCAACACGGGGAAGGGCACTCCATTCACAGGTGCTTTTAAGTCATCGATACACCAAGCTGTTGTACTTCCAAAATACTAACAGACACCTCCCCCCCCCGCTAAAAACCTCTAGTTGTTCTCCCACAGTAAACATGACTCCTATCCATTTTTCTCATCAAGCTCTTTCTGAAAAAGTATTTCCTTCCCCCCATTGACTGACCTTAATAATAAAAATACCTTAATAATAAAAATTAGCTTCTCTTTTTAATTAGACTTGAACGTAACATGCAACATAAGCTTCTGTGAAGCAAAATATTAAGCAGAACTACCAAAACTAGGCTTTTGTGAGGCATTAGGGATGTTGTAAAGACTTTGCTAACAGCGCTTATGTACAGACAAGTTAAATCAGCGCATTTACTCTTACCTCTACCATAGCGTGGCTTGGTGGAAACAATGAAAATAAACTTACTTTGTGAATACTCCTCTCCCATTTGCGGAGGATACTCTTCATCCCAGTCAACAACATCATCATCTGTCAGCACAACAATGTGGCACTCCCTCTCACCACTTTGGGCACTGGCTACCATTAAAGGGAGAATCATTTCCTCTAGATAAAACTCAAATTGTTTGCGAGCACCATCATTTGACAATTCATGCATGAGAGCACCTGGAACAAAATTTTAAGCATAGGCACATTTGAAAGCTTGGTAAAGAAAGGAAGGCAAGAATAAGAAACACAGCAGTTCTGTTTATTTTGTAGTATTTACTGCAGACAGCTATAAAGACACTTAGTCTATCACTTTGTATAAGATCAGAACTTTTTCGAATGTTTACCAGAAGCCACACCAGAAGTTCAAATTAATAGGACTGTCCTGCAGATATTAACACTACGTTGGGCAGACAGTGGAGTGACTTTGAGGAGACCTCCTTCATGTTTTACTACTGCTAAACATTTGGTAATTGTGTGTAAGGCTCCTCTCGGGTTTCCTAAATTAAACATTATTTAAGCCAGTTGCTGAAAGAGTAGAGCACGCAGCCCGCCTTTCATAAGCAGTAGCTTAAAAACAAAGCCTCTCAAAACGCTCACAGCATGAGCTGCTAAATCCTTCTGCTAAGGACAAAGTGCACCGAGAGCGTGACTCAGCAGGCGACACGCCGTGAGGTCGCAGCACTGCCGGTGAAGGCACAGGTGCCCCGCGCAGATCTCGCAGCTGGAACGCCGCAGCTTGGCCCTGCGCCGGGCTCTGCTCTGCACAAACACCATGAGATCATAGGAACCAAAGACGCAGGCCAGGTCATTTAAACACAGGCCAAAACTTTGGCTGTGCTCAGGGAAGGAACAAGTTGAAGAGACACTACACACTGGGAAGTGTGATGCACCTTACACCACCAGCAAAGCTGTGCTACTTCTGTTAGCAACACACCCTAATTCTCTTAAGCAAGGAGTTGAATAAATTATCCTCCCTCTCCTCTGCAAAAAAGATACCACTTAATGTTACTGTATCTCTACTGCAAATGCATCAATAGAGTTTAAGTATTCCACAGAGCTGACCACAGCAGAAAAATACCTGAATATCAGATACTGAAATACCAGAAACATTACTTTTCAAAAGGTGTACATCCATTGTCTTTTGAGCTTTATTACATAAGAGATAAAAAAGGATGGATTTTGCTCATGTAGTATCAGCCATGTTCCTTACTTCAATAAAGGATACCATTTGGAATTAACCCCTCCCCATATATTTGCTTAAGTGAGTCTGTATAATTCAAATTATTTTAATAAATTCTGTACTTACTGAGGTCTCTGCATTTAATAGTACTATACTCAAATGAGATACAGAGATAGTCACACGCTTCTCTCAGTTCAGGAATAGATATCCCATCAGGACAGCGTATCACTCCAGTCTTGTAGTAATCCTATAGTAATGCAGCAAACAAAAAACACAATGCACTTCAACATTCACTGACAGAAACATTTCATCATTTCATTTATGATGCTTTCTCCACAAGCAAACCCCCTAAAATGTAGAAGAGCAACATATGTTAAACTTTGTGAATTTTATTGCCTCAAATTTATGAATTTTCTGAGCTGCTTCCAGAGCAGTGAGCTGTGGTTAAAATTGTTATTTAAGTGACAACTATTAATACCGATCATTTTGGTGCATGTATACTGTCTTATCTATACTTCACTCAGCTTTTGCTATTCCGATTCTGCTCACAAAGCAGTTCGGCAGCTCTACTTCTTTGTGTAGATATGAAATACATAAGGAGCCACTTCCTTCTCAGACTGAAGTTTGCTTTTCTCCTCTTACCTGCAGTAAGTTAGCTTCCACTACTCTGTTTCATCTAATTTCAGCACAAGAAGGGCTGAATACACCTGAACTAGGTGAACTAGATGTATAGGAGAAGGTGAACAAATTTCTGGCAGCCAGTAGTTTTTTGGTTCATTTCATGCGTACTTTCTCTCTCCCTAGCACATGCCTAGAAAACCTAGGGGTGTTTTCATATCAAACATTTTTTCCCCCTTAGAGAACAATACAGAAGAGCAGTATTTATTCCATCCGCAAAGTCCAGATATGCAAGTAAGGCTAAATCAAGGAGTTATGTCTCTTAATACTCATAGTGCTTGTCCTAACAGTACTTGCCCCTGCCTTTTTTCCCCTCCATAAAGAAAACTCACCAGAATAGCACGAAACACAGTGGAACCAATTCCTTCAGCAACTTCATACTCTCCTTTTTCATTTGGACGTGTAAAGTTATGTTCTCTGCCTGATCCAAACATCCTGCTCAAGAATAAAAGTAATTTGGTTGGAATTCCTTATTATGATCTTTTTTTGTAAATCTCAAAAGTAAAATGTCAAAAATTGTACTGAAATGGCAGGGAAAAAAACAGTCTATTCTACCTTGTATGGATGTACACAGTTCAATTTCATTTATGTTTACAAAGACTACTAGAAAATAGAAAGCAGAGTAGTGTAACTCAGGAAAGTATAGTTTGTTCTTCAATCCTAACTTGCCAATATCCTTTGATCAAAACAAAGATTAGACCAGGCCATTTCCTGCCAGTGCCAAAGGTGGGAGGAACCCAAAACAAGTCTTTTTTGGAATTTGTGAGATGATGTAGCAGAAGAATAGTTTTTTTTGTGGAACCATCATCATTTAAAGACTTTTGAGGTAGTTTAAGAAATACAACTTAGTGTTCAAGAAAATGCAACTCACCTCAATTTCATTTAAAAGATTTAGGTAATTCAAAAGTTAAAATAACATTCTGATAGAAGATACCTGTACTTAAGGGTACCTTAAGGATACCATGTACAGCGTATTTCTCCCCACTAAGATGTGGGGAAAGTTACACTAATGAGAAAACTACAAGTCCCAGACAGTATTTACAGTATCCCATTAGATCACCAGGAAAAAAAGCTGACTTTTTAAAACACACCTATGACACAGAATTATACCCTATGCTTACAAAAAATATTGCCATCTACTCTTTGTTTTATTTACAAATATACGCTGATGGCAAAGCTTTGCTTTCATACACACAACCCAAAGAAACAGAGTTGGTGTACTGTGCGCATTTATAATGGAGAACGAAGTAACTTTTTTCACTTAATTATTTGACATGCGTTTTCTGAACACTCGTCAAGACAAGAAATAATACTTAGGAAAAAGGCAGTCTAACAGGATATAGGCTTAAGGCAAATAATACATTCTTATTAAAGTTACTTTTAACCTCCCAGAACATACCAGCTAAGCTGTTCCTGTTTAGTGTCCTGTGAACTGACATTGGGGGAAAGTGGGTTTATAAATAACTTGCATTTTAGAGCAGTATTTCCATATCTTTATTAACCTACTTTTGAATTAGCAGAAGATAAAATAGGCTTGTTCCTTGAGCCAGTCCCAAAGGGAGAGTAACTCAGCAACACACAGAAAAAAAATCTAGTGCATTAGCCAGCACCACTTACCCTGAGGCTGGCGATGAGAAAAGAAACTATTTCACCACATAACTTCACACTGATACACCCCCAGTTTGTTAGTCTGGATCGTTACATGTATACATGTATGCATTTATTACACATATACAAATCCCTTACATCTATGATTTAATTCTATTAATGACTACTTCTATTTGTTTCTCTTTACTGTTTACACAGAGAAGCATTTTTTGCTTCCTCTGTAACTCTTCCCCCTGACTTTTCACAAAATAGGGAACCAAGGTAGTATTTCTCCCAGACAGTGGCGATTTAAACAAAGCAGAAATTGTTTACTCATATTTATTACCTGTACCTTGGCAAATAGCTTTATATATATATATATATGTATTTAAAATATGACTGTATCCTTATGGGCTGAGAAGCAGCCACATCTTAATGAAAAAGCTAAATCCAAAGTGACACAAACATAAACCTTCATTTCTTTCTTGCCGCAAGTTTGGAAGCAGTGCTCTCTACATTTGGACAACGCAAAACCAGCCAGTAGTTGAGCAAGTAAAGTATAGAATCTTTTCCCACCAAGCAAACATGTTAAATATGCTGCTCATTATAGTTTCTACAGAAAATATTACACACATATTGTGGACTTTCATTCAACTATTGACCATCTTGAGTGTTAGGTCTCTTTGCTGAGAGGCTTTGACCTGTTATACTGACTATCTATTTGACATTCCCCTGTCCAAAAAGCATTTCAGAAAAAAAGTGAGCTGAGCTTGAATGTTGTCAAGGTAGGCCTATTAAGCAAAATAAATTCCTTCAAGGTTTTCCTCCTTGCTATTTTGAAAGAGACTATCTATACTCACTGCTTTGTTTTTAAAGCTAGTTGCTTCATAAAACAAGAGATGGAATGAGGCAGACTGAATACAGAAGCAATGCCCACCAAGACAGAAGGAAATGAGTATATCAAGAAATGTTAATTTACTTATGAACTCTTTGGTCTCTAGGTAACAGACATCTATTGGCAACTCTGCCAAATACAGAGAATTTACATCTGATTTTTACTTAAAGACCTTTGCAAACTGATAATATTAAATGTTAGCAGATCGGCTGTAGCAATGAGTTCAACAGCTATCTAAATCGTTTTAATATCTACAAAGCATTTGTGGCTCTCTCCTACAGTTAGAGATTAATGAAAAAAAAGATACAAACCTGCCCAACATTGTATTAGGTTGTGCGGTAAAGATAGAAGGATCTACAACAAATCTGGTGTTGTCCACTATGAGTGTTACTCGTTCAGAAGTTCTTACATTCCGAGCTCCCTCTTTTCCATTTTCATATACAAATACCATTTCCCCACCAGCCTTGCAGCTCCCGTCTGAACTTGACTGGCTACTGTTTCTGCTGCTGTTCCCCATGCTAACAACGGAACCATTAGGAGAAGTCTTCTGAGGACGAGGGCTGCTTGGTCGAGATGAACTGTGATCCTTTTCTCGATCTTAAGTGGCGACGAGGTGGAAGGAGAAAAAACAGGAAATGAAATTATAGATTTACATGAGGTCTATGCAGTTTATGTCTTTCCAGGCACAAAACACGGCAACTTGATAAGTTAAGTACAAATTCTTTCAATTAAATCTATTCTAGTTAAAGAAACCTTCAAAAATAACTGTCCATGTATGAGATCCTGAAGTTTCTACCACTTAAATCAAAGCCACCTCATCTCCCCAAAGCCTTTACAAGAAAAATTTAGCTTCCTAGTACTGAAAAAGCAACTCAACATAATATTGAAGCTGTGCATCACAGTTGGTGTTTAGTGCTGTAGTTCAAAGAAACAAACCAAGTTTTGTCACTTAAAAAAAAAAAAAAAAAAAAAAGATAAGTGTTTCCTATATTTCTAAATACCTAAAAACTCTACCAAGTGAAGGGGAAGTGTTCAGTTGATTATCTTCTCAGAAAAATTAGATTGTTCTTGTGATTTGAACTAAATAAGAGCATCATGTAGGAATAAACACTGCAGACTGAAGAAAAAGTTATGACCTATCAAAAAAGGGTACTCCCAGCCCAGGCCACATGTAAGAAATCTGTATGTTGTGGCATCAACAAATAATGCTTTTTGTTGTATTCTTTTAACAAAATAGTAATTAAGTTTAAGAATTTCAATCCTGAAATGCTATAGATCTGAACACACCAGAATGATACTGTCTTGTTGGCGAAGTAACATTCCTGATGCATGGAGTGAGCTGAGATTCTGCTCTTTCATGGGATGAGTCACGAGATCTGTCACTTGATCTGCGTCTGTCCCTTGATCTCTCATGTCCACCACTTGCACCATGGAGGCTCATTTTTGTGTAGTCTATCCCTTTAGCAATACGAGATGAGGTGCTGAAAACAGAAATAAGAGAAACGTTCAGCATTTCAAAATTTCAGAAACATTATACATTTAAATTTTAAAGGCAGTCACACTGCATGTACATGTTTCGACGATTAATATTATCCACCTCTATTTTCTTTGTTGTACTCATGTTCATATTTACAAACATGAACAATGATTTGGAACATTAAGTAGACAGCAAGAATTACCTGTTTATTGCTGTGTGATCTACAGAGACACTGCCTGATTGTTGAGCCTGTCTGTGAACCTGTATTCACAGAAATCCCTTCCAGAACAGGTAAGTCAAATACAACTGAGCATTTTATTTTGATTCTTTATTAAGTGTTCTAATTAAATGTTCTAATCAAACCATGAAATTAAAATTTAGGGGTAATTTTTTCCAATGAAACCTGTTTTGGAAAACCCTTCTCATAGCACAGGCTTTTAGTACTGACCGCTTTTTTTGCAACTTGCCCTTTACAAAGGTGGTCAGCCTTAACTAGTTGATACAACAAGACACACCAGCCAAGGGTTTATTTCTGCGCATTCTTTTTTAAATTTTCAGTTACTCTTAGAAGGAACAATAGTAAGCCACTGCAACCCAAACAGCAAACATATGAACTGTATTATTAAAGCCAAGACCTACAGCACTGTCAGTAACAAGTAGGACATTTGTTCTAAACTAGCAAATTTTAATGTAACATTTTAAGATTTTTTTAGACTGTGATTGTTATGTTGTGATTGTTATTCCTTGAATTAAGATACTGATTACATTTTGCAATTAATTATTAAACCTACCAACAAAACCAGTTGGTTTCAAGACCCAATACTCTCAGAAACTATCTAAAAATTAAATATCAACTTGCAACAGCTATTGTTGAATTTTACCAAAAATACTTACGCCTTTTATTTGTACTCTTTAAAACAGAAATTTTTATATCCAGACAGCACAGACATATCTGTGTCCTTGCATCCCACTGGAATTCCTAAATCAGCTCCTTTGCTATTTGTCTTTCAAGTGTGGGCATGACAACACTCCTTATTTATGGGTTTAACTGAAAAACTTTCCAAAAGCCTCAGGTACTGGATAACCAATACAGACATTTGCACAACTAGAAGGTCTGACAGACAAAAAAAGTGTCATAATTTCCCACAGGAGCCTCAATACCCCACTTGCTCACAGCCTGCAAATCCTACAACTTCTACCAAGAGACCTTAAATATGACTGCTAGGAATGCTGTAGGATTCAAGAACACAAAGAGGTAAGAATAATGACCTAGCTAAGAAAAGCACAACAAATTTTAAAAGCGTGATCTGTACAAGCAAGTTGAGCAGAATGGCCTCTTCCTAAGTTGCTTAGAAGTAATGACAAAAAAAAAAAAAAAATCAAGACTATTCAAAAAAGTGAACATCTAGCATGACATGTTTCAGCTTCAGGTTTCAGTGACCGATAAGAAGAGGTGCTTAAATCAGAACAAAAAGCTATGATAGATCTCATGCAGTTTACATCGGCACAAAATGAGTATTAGCACAATGCAAAGAATAAGAAATATACCTCTTGGCTAAGGAACACAAGCTTCTCCCCACCCCATTTGAATGAGGGAAGGATCTCGTATCTGATAAAGCAGAAGTTTGGTGCAGAGAGAATCTACTGCAATACTGTTTCCTGCCAAGCTTAAAATATGCTGCAATAAGACATGCATCTTTAGGATGTGAAGTCAGCCAAAGGTCTCTTGAATAAGGTAAAAGAACTGCAAGCCTTGCTTATGGCTGGAAATGCTCAGATTTACAGTCCAAGAATAAAGATGATCCAACTACTTTCATTAAAAGGAAATAAAATTTTCCTCAGGACTTCCAATGCAATTCTGAACGTATTAAGATATATAGCATTTCAGCACGGCTAACGTGTCTTCTTACTTGTTTTATTTCTCTATTAAAGAAAGGTAAATTCTGTATTATGAAAGTGAAATGTGCAAAAGTTTGCAAGAGTGAGATCTGCAAACCTCCCTTTCAAGAACATCAACAATTTAGGAAAACCTTTGCACCTTTTCTTCCATATTTATAGGCATACAAAAAACATAAGCATTTTAACAGGTATGAAATATGCCCAAAAATTATCAGAAATGTGGATTGCAGCCTATAATTAAAATCTAACTTGAAACCAAAGTCTGATCCCTGTTCACACATGATGATACTCATTACTACTACAGCTAAACTTCCCAAGAAACGGTGAAACTTTTTTTTAAAGAAAAGGAACCTCTGTATCTCATCTGCCCCTAAAGGGTTTATATTTGCACATCATGGTATAACCAACTATCCCACAAAGGGGGTGGGTGAGAGAGAAAGAGAGCGCGCGCAGTATGGAGTACTCAAACACATACATAGCAGTCCTGTAACAAAATATCTCAGCAAATCCTAATAAAGCCACATGTGATACGGCCTTTGTTAAAGCAGCACTTTGATCCTAGCCCTGATAATATTGCTAACCATGCTGTGAGAAACCAGAGTTTTGCAGGTACCACATTTTATGGTATCAAAATGTATGACTCACCATTTCTCAATAGCTAAAGCACTCTAGTTGCTTTAAATGAGGGAAACATATTAGAAAACGAAACTGAACCACTGTAAGGATATGCAGGTTTATCACGCATTTTGGCAGAGCAGACATGAATTACCCTTTAACAGAGAAGGCAATTAAAATGCAATTCTTAATCCAGAAAACTATCTAAAGCCACATTACCCTCTAAACAGTGATTCAGAGTTTACACTGAAGTAGGGCGAGCCCTAGTTAATAATCTCTTTACAGAAGTTCAGAAAAACAGGTGCTACAGGAAGCAACACTGACTCAGCTGGCATCACACTTCCTCCCTCCTTAGTCACGTCTGAATTAAGGACTAAACATGCCAGGCACGACTGTTTCAGCTATACCTTCCCAGTATCAGAACTGGGGCTACTTCTACCTTGGTACATACAGCCAGCAAGCCTGGGAGGAGAGGGACACCGCGCGCAGATTAATGTGCCTCCTGCTACCAGCCACGTCCATCCCTTTGGAGCACGGACCCATGAACCATCAATTCAGCACACCGCACTATGAAAGAGGCAGAGGCTGCCAGCTGGAGGAGGACAGGATCCTTAAAGATTAAATCAATTGTTTCTGAAACAGATACATTAGTAAATAATTTCAAAGAGCTGTTCAAATTGCAGCTAGCCACACCATTCATTTGCTCTGTTTCTATGTTGTACTTTCCTCCCTTTAATGTACGGATTAATGCTAGCTGTGAGACTGGCACATTATTTATTAGCCAGAAGATGGAAGACACAAGCCAAAATTGCAAGATTTCTGAGAATTCAAGCAGTTTGGCTTGAGACAGCACCATCTGAATCATGAATCTTCACTCATCTTAGTAACAGCCATTTAAAATGTCAATCTTAAATCTCATCACTGTTGAGTCACAGTACACAAAAAAAAAAAAATTTCTTTGATCTGTTGGATATATACCTGACAAAATCTGAAGTTCCATTTGTTCCACAGCATGTATACTCAGATAAATACTACCAGTGAAATACAACTTTGCTCTACAATAAACAAGACAACTAAAATGAGTTTAAATCTGAACAAACGAAAATAAAGAGGTGGAATCTAGCATGTCAGTAGAGACAGTCACTGGCTTTACCCTGCAATATTTGACTAGGAAAACTGTGTCACTGAGCTACTCTAACAGTTAGTCTGAAAAAGGAGCTACATCTGTGGCCAGTACATATGAAAGAAGATCTGTGGCTTATATTTTCATGTAAAGAGGCTTTACAAGAAGTTGCAAGTGTTCAAAAAAAATGAAGACATCAGAACTACCAAACAATTTTGATTTTTTTGATGGAAGGGCTTGTTAATAATATCATTTCTCTCCCCCAACAAAGCTATTGGGGACAGGAGGTTGTTTCTGCAGGGAAATGCAAAAATCCTTCGCTCCATACCAGCAACGCAAAACTTGTTAGGAGTTACTATATTTCATGCATTACTAAGATCAAAACATTCACTCTCTCTCTCTCCATAGTTTTAAAATACTGATTTCTTAAGTTGCTAACTAAGACTTGGCAGTGCATTTTGTTAAAGAAGTCCTAGTGTTTGTAGAAAATGGAACTTTAACTACAAACCTGTCCCCAGCAATGCAGACGTGCCAAACTGGCGTTCACTAGGGAGTTCCACAGTTGCCTTGACCTACCTACATTGATGGAAAAGTGACCGACAAAAGCAGAGCTGCCCCATTTGCAGAACAGGCAACCCGTTAGGAAGTATTGTGGTTCACAGAAGCATTACGCAGACCAGATAAAACACCAGTACTTCTCAAACAGCAGTGAACCGCTGATAATTAAAAGTGCCAGGAAGCCGTTGGTCTCATGCGGCACCTGGCTGCTGTGCTATATTAAGCTGTAATTTCAGCCTACAACAGTCCACGGTGCTCTGCACAGTGCATTACTTCAAGCCTCCAATAAAGTCATTATAGTTTCAGATCTCTAGCTCACTCTGAAAAGAAGTATTTGCAACATCAACTTTCAATTAATTTCCCAGCTGATGACCACCAGCTGCGCACCATGCGTGGAAACCATGGGCAATGACTGAGGCACACCACCAGCCTATAAGCAAAATTTTCCCCTGTGTGCTTAATAACATATTACATTTAATTTAAAATTGTAAGAGATTAAAAAAAATCAAAATTTTAAACCCACAGCCTCATTTCCTCATTCACTAAAGCTGGAAAAAGCCCCATATATGTAGACCATCTAGTACCCAAAAGTTTATAAAGGAAAGGTAAGCGAGTCTTGCTTTATCAATTACTCTCCTACGGGGGGCAAAGGGGGGAACAAAAACCAAAAAACACCCAACGCTATGAATATTGGTATATTTAGACAATCTTCACAAATTCAATATCCAGTTTTTCCTGGCTCCAAAGGAACCTTGGGACACTAGCACTGCACCCATTCAAGAACTTCAGGTCAGTGATAGAATTTATGTCCCCCCACAGACAGGGATCAAGGAAGCTCTGCCTTTGTAAAGGGAAAAGGCATTTTCTTTAAAAGCAGCAGCCTCACAAAGAAAACCAAATAAGCTCAAGGCTTTATTTAAGCAAACCTATTTAATATGATGTAAAGGAAAAAAAGTACCATCAAAATGGCACACTTGTCATATTTCTGCAGTATGGGAAGAGCTGTTTTTAAAAAATGTAAATGCTCTTCAATTAAATGATGCTTTCGAGTCATTTGTGAAAGGAGAGCTTCAGTTTGTCTTTATACATAACATATTGCTCTGAATATATTACTAATTATTAAAAGAAGTTATTAAACTGAGTTAATTCTACTGCCAAAACAATTAGCATGTATTCCAACACAAAAACTTCATCCTACTGAATACTGCCAATAAACACACTTGTTTTATAAAACAGGCTCTTGTCTACACAGAATTATGGTGCTAAACCAATATGCCTATTATCCCCCAAACCACCCTAAAACCTTATCTAAATGAAAAGGACGCAGCAGTGGAATATCAACGAAGATGTTTACCCTTTTTCTCCCTTTATCTTCTAAAACTTGTATTAACTAACTCTTTTTGTAATATAAACTTAGATCCAATCCTTTCCTAGGATGATTCACATAATCAATACTTGTAGAATAGGGATATAGAGCTTTATCTACACACTAAGTTACAGACATAATGCTAAAAGGCATTAGAAGAAAATAAATCTGTTCTGCTCATATTGCCAGGACTTACACAATGACAATGCTTATGCCCCTCTTCCTCCCCCTGAAGTCTGTTCTTTGTCAGCAGACATTTCAATTGACCAGTACACACAAAGGACAGTACTTTTCCTTTTCCTCATCCTTCTCCTGAATAATGCCCACAGATTATTCCTGTTAACGGATACGCACCTTCCTCTTGTATCTATCAAGGAGGAAACACAAAAGCATGGAAATAATTTTGAAATCAGTGCACAAAGGAATTCTGTTCCTTCCAAGAAGGCAGCTTTGAAAGCCAGATCAGCATCCTTTGGCATTACTCGTTAAGTTCAGCATATTTGATATTTCCATTTCTTCAGTAGTTCACTGCACCATCAGCGAGCCTTACTTTTTCCTCCATCATCTTCCCCTCAAGGATAAGAGATTGTAGCTATACAGTCCATTAAGTGTTCAAAGACGCAAACCCCTCTAGATATTAATTCAATTCAATTTCTCACAGTCACTGACTCAGCCATGCGTAGTGCAATACTGACGTCTGACCTCACAGCCTCCTGTGAGCGGAATTCATACGTGCCGTTTCCCCATCTCTAAGCAGCCATTGGGTACCGCGATTGACAGGCAGGGTGGGGAGCGTGCGAGAGGAGAGCTGCTCGGGACCGTGCCAAGTACCATCTGCGAAGCTATTTCTAGTCCTGCCAGCTTGTCGGGTTTCAGCACACAAACATCTGAAAAGGTTATTGCTAACTTTCTCTTGTCACATATCTCATTTGCATTCGTGATCATTCAAGATAGACAAATCCATGCAAGTTTCAGGGGACGGTTAATTTGTTCCTGTAAAGTCTGCCTGGATTAATATTTAAAATTAATTCACCTTTTCCTGAGTTCATAAGCAGGTACAGCAATAGCCCTTTCAGAACAGGGCAGCACAGATTCCATCTTTTAACTACAAACATCCCTTTTCCAACAAGTTTAAGCCAGGAAAAATGTACTACGCTTTGTGACAATCTAAATATTAGTATATAATTATACTAATCAGTATGTTTACTGATCAGAAATCAGTTCACCAAGTCCTGATGTAGTGCATCTTCACATCAATAAGTCGTCAAATGCTTGACAACAAGTCAAGCCCACCAAGCACAAAAAGCAACAAAGCAAATTAATACACGTGTCAGAATAAAATTTTCCAAAGGTTTTTCCTTTGGGGAAGGATAAGTAAGCATTATGCTACAGCTTTTTTTAAATGATTCTTTTTAGAACGTCTGTAGGCTGTTTTAAGGAGCCACAATACACTGGAGGAATAGTTCAAAAGCAAGTCTTACGATAAATAAAAATCAAGATGTCATAAGAGGTAGAGTGGAAATTAAAATATGATGAAAGCTGAAGGAATAAGGGGGATTGTTCAGCAAAAGACTGCTGTTATAAAGAGGAAGTCAGTAAGAAAAACAAGTGACCTGTGATTAGAAAGGCAGGAGAGCATCGGCATTCTGGACTGAAGAGTCAGCTCTTTAGACATGGAATGAAAATTTCTCCTCACACAAGTTCAACTACCTGAGCCAGTGAATTTTCTCTTGTTTTTAGGGTCTTGTGAGGGTTCACACAACCACCCTCCCCATGCCCCAGGGGTAGAATAACCATCACAGTCTTGTAAGCCTTTTCTTCCCTTCAAAATAAGCCATGGAAGATATGGCTATAATAAGCTGTATAGAAAGCATGCTGGAAAAACCTTCTTTCTCAGGCATTTTTTTTGCCTCCAATAGAACAGTCCCCCAGCAGCAAGAAAAAGTGCAAGTGCACCCAGGTTCTTTCAGCACTGGTTCCCTATACAGGGTCTTTTCTCCATAGCAGAATTAGCATGTTTTGTTCTCCTTTACTCCTATTTCAGGTAGAAAGAACATGCCATGGATGGATTAGCTCCCAATTCCCACAAAACTACCCTGCAGGCCAGGACACGCATCCATCAAAATCTTGTAGAAGCACGGTCCAGCAGTCGTGCTTCACTTGGGGCTCCACCTCCAGTAAGGAAGTCCTTGGAAAGAATTCTCTCCGCTTAATTTGGGGAGTGCTACAGGATCTTCCTCAGCTCAACACAACAACTCTGTGAACACTTTCCTGCTCCAAAGTTCTTAAATATTCACGTAATTTTGGTCTTCAGTGGGCTCTCTCAACCACGAGTAATATATTTCTTAGTAATTCAGTTCCATTTCAGGAAGGAAGTAACAAAAAAATCCCATGAGTGTTCAGTTGCCAAAGTGATTTTTCAAGCAGCAAGGAATTAACCTTTAGGTAGGTATATATTCACACCTTACGACTTCTGTCAAACTACCTGAATACACAATCTCCATAGAAGAATACTTGTTGCCTTTATTTATATAGCAATTCCTACTCCATTTTAAAAATGGGATGTTGGGTAAAAATCAAAGTTTAAGAAACTCAGAAGCATATTCTCCTCCTTGGAACTAGAAAATACCTCCAGCTACTAAAAACCAGCTTCAGAAGTTCAAATTCAAAAGAATTGGGTCCGAACACTTACTGAACCTGTATCTAGCCATTATAGTTTCTGCTCTCAGAGCAGGAAGGAGCAGACAGCAATGCAGAAAAGAGTTGTCCATAAAAATTATAGGACATAATAGTTCTGAGCGTAATAGCTTCACCTCTGAAGTGCTTTGTGTCTCAATTAAAAGTCAGGGTCTGATCAAGTTTTGCATGATGCCAAAGTTCACCACAAATAATACCTGACAATATTTGGAAAAGGTTGTTTGTGTGCTGGAGAAGTTCAAGAGTATTTAGTGTGTGCTTTTGCACAGAAAGTCACTAAGTTTTCCTTCTCAGCAGCGTTCACAAACTGCTGTTTCAGAAATGAAGGATGTCAAAAAGGAAGGAAAAAAAAAACACCAACCCAAAACTGTTTAAGACCACTCACTATACCTTAGGTACCTTACAAAACATTGGTAGACTGGTATTTTTGAAAGCCATCGCTGAGTGCAGCCCATTTTTCTAGATTCCAAGAACATCTCTTCCCAGCCCCATCTCAGTTTCTTCTGAGGGCTTTACATCCTGGTGCCAATAAAATCTAGATTAAGAGATCTTGATTTGCCAATACCAGGTTGCAATTAAGAGCAGGCATGTTTGCAGTTAATTTAAAGCAGATTATGCACAGTAATTCATAGACTATGACCTAAACCCATGGCAAAAGCAGGCCTAATTATTTTCATGTCATACATTGCGTAGGTCTGCCCCATGCTATAAAAAGTTCAACTGCAGAAATCCAATTTACAGGAAGATAAATAAAACTCGTCCTGCAGTAGAAAACAGGTTATACATTCTGATATCATTCCAGAGATGAGAAGAGGATCCTTCTGGGGCTGCTTCATGTACTTATAAAATGCTGAGGCAAGAGGTACTTCCATTCACAACACATGAATGCATCCTCCCAGCATGCAAAAATAGTATTAGAGGAAAAAAATTCTTAGCATTCAGCATCTGCACAATAACTTGTCATCTATGAAAAATTTTTCAAAGAAGTTCAAGATTTTCAAAAAGTCAAGAGGTTCAAGAGTCATGACAACAGAATCACAGCACAGACACATTTTGTTCATTAATGCAGTAGGGCAGGCAGGACTTTGAATCTAATACTATCTAAATAGAATGTACAACCAAGGCACTATCAAATGGGACTAAAACAGAAGCAGATTTAGAAAATTAAATCCAGGACAAATCTTAAGGAAGAGGCAAATTTAAGCCACAGATTTTTCACCATAACTCCCAGAGAAAGCACTTAGTACAATAGAATTAGAATTAAAGTCTTCCAACAACAACAACAACTACAACACCATAGAGAAATTACATGTGGGAAGCTAATAACCAATGGAAAATTATATAGAAAATCGCTTGGTCAAGCAAGACTGACTATATCATTAGTTACAGTCAGCTTTAACATCATATAATTTTATCTTGTCAGGCTCTTTGGATTTATACCAGGGATCATTTGCATTATATTTTTGGTCCTTATTTTCTAAATCTCTCCATTCTGAGTTTTCCATTACATTGCCCATCTCAGAACAAGTAAGAAAAAGGAGAGAAAACAACGGTACAACTTGCCAGAGGTTTCAAAAATTGGACACTAGCCAAACTACAAAGAAAAAGATACAATCCTAACCTGTGTAACTGTTTAATTCGTACACCTCCTTAGACAGTTTTGCCACGTCCTTTGCCTCAAACAGACAGCACAGTAAGGGAGCCGAGTCCCATGGCTATTCTTACTGCCACGTAAGCCTTACACACAGAAGGACGGCTCACAGTCCTAGATTACGTTTTCTATGAGTCTAGAAAATTATCTAAGCTATTTTAAGAATGTTAAGGCTGGAGGATTAAGCACTCCAAAGCACCAAGAAGTGACAAGCTAAGCATCTATCTCAAATATTACTCCCTTCTTGAGATTTATTATAAAGTTCTTATTTCACCATTACGCTTTTCAAACCTGAAGGTTTTTTTTTCCCTTATGATAACAAGGCATATTTTCAAAGTGCAAGACAAATAAGACTGCAGTACTCAAACCTTTTAACAAAGTTATACCATTAAAACTTACGTCTCCAAAAGCATTTTCCCCCCTCACACTGCATCTTTCACACAGACTTTCACTTGTCTGGAGAAAAAGCATCAATTAAGTCAGAAATTATAGTAACATGTCTATATTCAGCCACCCAAAACCCAATTATTTTGTTCAGGCTTTTTATTAAAGTACATTATTTTCCAATAATTGGATTCTCTGAAGTAATCAAGTACCTCAAAGGAACAAGATAACAAAATATTTCTCCTTAATTTATTCCTTATTCTATTATGATCTCTATTAGTTGGATTCTCATTCTCAAAGCTTTCCAAAACGGGCCTACATTATTTGGGGGCGGGGGGGAATCAGATGTTAGCTTGAATACTAAATCCCCACCATACACATTATAAACTTCCATAAAACACTGGCTGTTCAGCATTTTATTGGAAACACAAATTGTGTTTTGTCAGAAATATGTCCAACTTAGCTGCAAGTATTTCAGAGGCAGAGATTTCATATCTTCTGATGGGTGAACCTTGAATTCAGATCATACGAAGTGATCAACAGCAGCCTTTGTGAAAGGCATAGGCCATAGACTTCTTGAGTTAACTCCTATCTGCATCAAATAATCTTTTCAGAAAGCTGCACAGCTTTTTATTTAAACATTTCCCCAAAATAGATAATCCACAATGGACCACACATGGTAAGACATGTACTCTGTTTCTCTGGACTGGATTTACCTAGCTTCAGCTTCCAGCTACTACAGATTATTACAAGTTTGCCTGCTGACTAAAGCTCATCATCATAATGCTGTTTCTGCAAGGATCTTTAGAAACTGATCAAGACGTCATTATTTAACCTTTGAGTTTTCCTGTGTCAAAAGATATTTAGTAACTTCTATGTCTTCAGAATCGCCTCTGATTAAAATCTTCCCTGAACTGCTGATACCAGAATTCCAATAACTCCGCTATACATCCAACAGCTGCATTAGCCCTTTAGACTATATGATGTTACTGGAGGCTTATGTTCAATTGACTATTGAGACAGTGTTCTTTACAGTGTCAATACTAGCAATGACTGTGAGTTGATGTAGTCTACAAAAATGGCCTACATTCTTTGTTTCTAAATGTTTAACTTTGTATTTAGTCATATGAATGGTTATTTGCACGCAGTTTATCAAACCACTCAGATCACATGCTATTAACGAGTCCTTTTCATTATTTAACACTCCCCATCATGGGTCATCTGCATCAATACCAGTTTTAAGTTTTATTCCAGATCACCCGTCATGGGAGGTAGCACGGGATCAGAGATGAACTACATGAACTGGACTCAGCAATGAATCACCCATTTACAATCACACTCCGAGAACTGACAGTGAACAGTCCTCAACTCGCATACAATGCCCTATTACATCTATATTGTTCATTTGCTGATACTGTGCCACATTTTGATCCTAAATAAGAAGCACAGATCAACCACTTACCAGACACCATCATCTTAATAAAAACATCAACTGTACAAAGCTATATTCCATAAGCCTATACTGACTAGCAGCAGCAGCCACCCTCTTCGGTTCCGTGTTAACCGTTCCATTATTCACATCACAGACAGGCCTATAATTATGTGGGTCTCCCTGCGAGCCTTTTAATTATTGGTGCATTCTTTTTTCCTGCCCTCTTGGATGTTTCACAATTATCCAAGATTTAATGACAGGAAAATAACCCACAGTATTAATTGCCCGTAGAATACTTTGGGCAACACTTGAGTCCAGTTTATCTGAATCTACGCAATAAAAATATGAATTAAGTTGCTGTTATTGAATGTGCTCCTTAGCTCTTTCCCTATCATCTTGCAAGTGGGAAAGCTTAAATCACTAACAATTTTTGCTAGCTAACAGAGATGTTTTAGTTATATTTAGCATATTCTAAAAGGGCAAAGTACTTGGAAGATACACACTTATTTGGATGCTTATATATATTTCCAGCAACATGCTTCTTCACATACATTTGCTAGGTGACTAACTGCTTTGCTTAGTTCATTTTTGAACACTATATGCTGGAAAAACACTAATTAACTTCATAATGTCTTCAAATCAAGAAGCATTTAAAAAACCCCATTCTTACAATGAGGGACGCAGGCAAAAGCAAGATCTGACACACAGCTTTACAAAGAAAGTGGTATAGAGCGTGATACTTGCATGCAAGCAACTATCAGTTATCACCATGAACAAGCTGCACATATTTTAAGTATGCTACTTAACAGAGAGCACCAACAACTAGAAAGAGATGAACAGGAAGTAACTCCTAGCAAGCACCCACAAAAAATTCATATATTTAGTCATTCAACTGGTGTCTTGATATGCACACAAGGCATTTAGCTTTTAAAAAAAGACTAAAATCCCACCCATGGCAAAACAAATCTAAGTACAGATTAGGGAAGCTGACAAATTAGTTAGGTCAGAAAATATCTTTTAAAAGAATTAAGAAGCATTCCTTTTAAGAAGAACTACAAAATTTATGACAGGACTTGCCACAACCAGATACAGTAGCCTTTAGAATGGACTTTTATTGTCGTTTTTGAGATGCAATAGATGGTACATAGCACCTACCTTGAATGTTTACAAAGTTTACGAGGTCTATTATGCAATTTCCGATCCCAATTCTCTGGATCACTGGAGTTACTGTCATAAGGATGAGGCCGTCCTGCCATTCCACTGCCAGCTTCCTCACACTACTGCTCTGAAAAGCACACATGCAGCACTCAACCTACATTAAGAGAGCAGTGTTTACCTTTAAATAATGCCACACGGGGGGGGGGGGAAAAAAAAGACATGCAGAATTTAGTGTTGTTACGTTTTGGTTTTTTAAATAAAGATTACAGAAAATAGGATATAGTGAAGCACAACTTCTAAATTGCATGACAATAATATTCTATACATTTTGCTGATACCTACACTAAAAAGATTATTTTGTTATAAGAAATACAGTTCTATAAATGTTGGCAGACAACTTCAACTTTCCACAATTAATTTCACTGTGTCCGAACAGAAGAGTCACTGGTTATAAAACACAAATAATAATTTTCTTTCAAATGTATAAAGTTAATTCAAAGAAAGATCCCCACTGCAGAAGAGAGACCAATAGTTTTACAATTTGAATGGCTGCCCAAGAGGAAAACAGAATTAAGATTAACAAACAGTTATATCCGAGTCCTTACTCCAAAATGGAATCAACAGCAACCCTTAGAAACACTCAATGTAGTCCATTTTCACTGACTTGCAGAAAAGTCACAAAAATTTACCAGAAAAATAGACATTATAAGCCTACCCTTCCTTGACTGGGATCCAGTATTATGTTCAACTCCCACTAAAATTCACTCATAGATAAAACAAACTTGTGACTGTCAATAAAGATAGCCAATCTTAAATGACTGGTGTTCAAGTCATACCTATAAGTGACACTTGTGTCAAGAGAGTTGTATAGTTCAGAATGACTTGGTTACAAAAACAAAAAAGTAGCCACAAGTGAACAGCTGATGATTGTACAGCATCTGGAAAAAAAAAAAATATTCGAATTACAGATAGATAAGCCTACCAAGTAATGGAAAGATAAGCCTAAACTACGTTTCTCTCAAATTTTAAGCTATATATTTTGGAAACATCATTATCTCTTCCCCCCCTTATTATATTTCTATTACATTCAATGAAATTTATCCTTTTTGGAAGTGAGTCCCAAAGGAATCGAGACTTCTTTAAAACAGGGTAGCTTCTCAAATAAAAAGTCCCTCTAGTAACGCTAAATAGAAAAGCTCTTCTGACAAATTTAGATTCTCTTAGCTAAATTTAGACCCAATATTTTTTATTACAGGGGACTGGTAGAGAACAAGCTTCTTAAAAATGTTAGTTGTATATGAGTTTTTCTTTCATGTTCAGTTCTAACAAAGAAAACAGATTTTATACCAAGTACACAATCTCCACCACAGGGTTGGGTTTTTTTCCTGTTATGGTTTCTATAATTAAACACACTTTGATTGGAAGACTCATATGGTCAGGTGTCTATATAGAGTCAAGAAAGGAAAAAACATTTTACTTAAAATTACAGGAAATGCTCAACTTTCTCATGCAAAAAAAAGCAAAAAGCCCCAATAAGCATTTCATTGTGTATTACCTGGAAATTCAGGTTATCAAAGCACAGTCAATGTGTGACGATACTACACAAACATAGAAGGTTATAGGATATACACACATTTATCAGGTGTGTTTAGATGCTTAACAAGGAGAAACCTACAACCTATTTCAGGACAGAAAGTATTATTAAGGAGACAAGGGGAAGGAAGGCTGGTTTATAAATCTAATCGCGAGTTACTTCAGCAGCAGTCATTCAGAACTTAGGTGCAATATGACGTACCATTTTCATACACAAGCAATACAAAAAATAAAGACACCTTTCATCCTGAATTGATACACAAATTGTGTTCATTAGATTGAGTCACTTGAACAACATACATAGCAAGTCTTACTACTCGTGGCAACAGTAGAGAAAAAGCGAAGACCGGCAATCTCGCAGCAGAACACCACAGCTCCCGTTCTGCAATCACTCCCAGCTACTGACTACCGCAGGGTCCCACTTCGACTCCCATATTTGCTGAAGCACCACAGTGACAGGCGCATTTAGCACCATGTGTTTCTTCTCAAGCTTTTGTTTGTTTCTGCGAATTCTCTCTTCCCTTTAAAACCATCTAAAAGACTTATAAACACCTCACTCTCTCAGGTATGGGCCAAAGCAGATGCCTTATCAGAAACAGGTTGTCATCCAGCAGCTAGTTCTTATTCATTTCTTTGAAGTAAGATGTCAGTATTTGAATTTAGCTTTTGCACTGGAAAGACGTATAAAAGTGCTGTTTTTACGAGAATTGCAGCTGAAACGACAATTTAAAGTCACTTTCTTAAATTTCTCACACTTTCTGCCTTCTTCCTATGTTTCATTTAATGAAAGTGGCAGATGCAACAGGAGGGTATAGGTTCACATACACTTCAAAGAAAAAGATTGTTTTAAGTAGGATCAGTTCCTCAATCTGCTTTGCTATGCAGCTGCACGCTTAAGCCATTACAAACAATAGATGACACAGAAGGACAGAAACAAACAAACGGGACCGCTCCTCATGAACAACAATATTCCCTTTCCCCAGCTTAAAGCATATGAGGAACCCCAGCAGTGTCACTGATGAAGTACCAGGCAGGCACACAACTCAGAACTAGAGCACAGTTATGAAAAGATGATAAGCAATCTGAAAGTGTCCAAAGCCGCATCTTGTGAAACTTCTAATACAATTCCAAGCATGTCACACTATGAGCTTGTGAACAAGAAACAGTCTTCCCTTCATCCTCCACTCAGCAGGATCTTAACAAATAAACACCTACTCTAAGAAACAATTTGCTGTAACGCAGCAATTTTTTTTCTTCTGACCATTGTTGATAGCGCTTTTGTGCGGATTATAAACAAATGTATTTATCAATTTTATTTCAGGTTGTAACAAACCTGTAAGACCATAAATAAGGAATATTTTTTGATGCTTTTCTCTATTGAAAATAGAAATTTTCAATTAGCAAATGCTGTATAAATTCTGTAAAAAGTAACTAACTAGTCCTCCTGATTAATTTTCAGAGACTTCTGCAAATCCACTTTTTTCTGCGATAGAAAAGAATATGTTTCAACTGTGGTTCAAATGATTTTTTTTTTGGCATGGATTCACACTGTGGGCAATAAAGAAAGCGTTCGTTGCAAAACATTTTAGCCTTGTGCATAAAACAAAGAAAGTGCAAGAGTACATGGCCCCAAATACTATTCAATGCCTCCCATGAAATCAACGAACTGCATCTGAAATGTTGGTAAAGGTGAAAAGGCACTGGGAGCACATGAAATAAAGAAAAAAAATCAAATCCAAATATCCTTTGTAGATCAAAAAACACTGTCATATCGGTCAAACTGACTGCCATTCTAATTAGCTAATATGCAATTCTCCAGGAGTAAAGAATGATTTCTTACCCCTCTGCAGAAAGCTAACGCTCCAGAGAATTAGCACAGGGAATAATCGTGTAAAATAGGAAATCAGGAAGCAGACTTTAATTTTCAAAGCTTTCAACACAGACAGCTAGAACACTTCAGA
Source organism: Calonectris borealis (assembly GCF_964195595.1). Taxonomy (NCBI): domain Eukaryota; kingdom Metazoa; phylum Chordata; class Aves; order Procellariiformes; family Procellariidae; genus Calonectris; species Calonectris borealis. Next base: position 11,156,734 of record NC_134325.1, read on the forward strand.
TTTGCTAACATCAACTTGAAGCCGGAATCATTACTAATTTATGAAAGTTGTAGGCTACTGAAATACAAGGGAATTGTAAAGACAGACATCCAGTGGGTTTGGGAAGCTAATAGTCCACGTGATACAGCCAGCCCAGGCATTGCAAAATACAGTAATTAATGTGTTTACACCACTACCTAAAGAGCTCATGAAAGGATGTATCAAACACTAACTTGTGATAGCTGTAGAACAGATTCTGTTAAATAATACTTAAAGCATATTCAGTTCTGTGCCATGACAAAATACAATGCACAAAAGATGCACAGCAGATTAAGCAAGATTTAGACAACATCAGGTGCTGGACAGAAGTGGACATATACTTTTGTGAGATGCAGGACTTGCACTCTTGAAGGTACTGCAGGTGGGGAAAAAAACGTTCTTTGGAAATCCTTCAGGAAAGACGTAAAGCTGATCTCAACCAATATCAATATGTTTCAAGCCAGCCAGCCACATTATATTTATTGAGAATACTTGTAAGGCTGCAAAGCTCTGGAGTCTTACTAAAAAAAGATGATTAAAGCAGCCTGAAGTTTTGAGGCAGAGGCCCAAGATGTCATCTTCTGGACACCAGCTCATCAGGTGGAACAAAGAACTGATTGCTCCAGCTGTCAGTACAGAAGACAACATTCAGATAACTAACATATAATACTTCAGGCAGCTACTCATCTTTAAGCCTTGGTCAGAAGCATTTCCTAAAGTAGGACAGGTGTCAGAAGCTCATCTGCTCTAATCTGCTCCATCAGTGAAATACACTGCAAAGGTGAACCAGGATAATCGGAAAGATCCAATAGACGAGTAACCAGCTAGGACAAAACCTACATTAGTTGTGACAGAGAAACTCCAAGATTCAGATTGTTTAGACTTTCTGTAAGGGGTTACAGTCTGCTGCTTGCTGCCTCTAATCATCAAAGCACAACAGCAGCAACAACAAAAACTAACTTAGAAGTAAGATTTACTGAGAATGAAAGCACAGTGACATTACATCCTAATTAAGAAATACAGTTCAAAATACACATGCTCTTAATGCAAACACCATATATCATGGAAATCCATACCTGCCAAGTGAGTTTCTTGCAAACTAGTACAGACATCAGCCACAATTCAGCCACATAAAGTAGCTTTAAAAATTATCATCATTGAAATGTTATCAAACTGACACTGATGAAAGCATAGCTAAGAAACATCCTTTGCAATATAGTCTCAACATTAACATAGGTCAGGATTGAAGTTTCTCTTAATGAGCAAGAATTAAAAAAAAAAACAACCCACAACCAAAAAAACCCAAAACAAACAAACAAAAAGAGCAGTCACGTGACGCTGATGATATTCCTACTTCTAGAGCACCATGAGCAACAGATATCCAGTGACTATCTTGCAAGCTTTAACTTTGTAATTCCTAAAAGGAACACGACGATAAAACACCTATCTGATATCAGAAGCCTAAAAAGCAAGAGGCAGATGATTGCCAACTCCTCCTCTCTATTAGGATTCATTGCATTGCGTAAAATCAGCCTAGGTCTACCTGTAAAAAGCTCAGTGGATTGAGCAATTTCTCCCACACAAAAGCAGAATCGTGGTTATCACTGCAGGAAAAAAAGAGCAGAACTTAACTTTTTGCTGCTACTATTAGCCCCATCCCCTGTGGCCCACCAAGATAAAACAGAAAGCAGACAGACACAGGGCTTCATAACACTTGGCATCAGTGACAAGATGAATAGCATGAAACAGAGTATCAGGTAGATTTCTTGAAGAAACAAGCAAGGTCTATACCCATGGTTGTACCCAGCAGTAACAATACATCTCAGTGAGCAAGAAAATCCCAAATAATTTTTCACATTTAAAATGAATTCTAAATTAGCTTTTGATTTTACACATATTTTAAAGAGATACATACTTTCATTGATAACCAACAGCACCAGGCCAAGATTTAAGCAACACTGATAAAGAAAAGCTGTGCTGAAAGAAATTAGCACATAATGAGATTTTGATTTTTGTGTACGCACACAGGACGAAAAAGCCCCAGCCTCAAGCATACAATCTACAAAAGCATACCGTTTATAACAAAGTGACAGAAAAAAACCAACGGTGATGACATTTGTGACTAATTTAATAATCAGTGTCATCCACACATCAGCTGTTTACCATTTTCAAGTGCAGTGGCACCTCAAAGCAAAACTGGGCTTCAAGAAGGAATTTAGCATGTGATACGAGAGCTGCTTTCACTTGTCGTCTTTCTTAACCCCCAGTTTCCCTAGCATTAACACACTGGGCAAAAGCACAAATACAAACGTGCTGAAAAAACTCATAAGGACAGTCTCAGACAGCATCATCAGTAGACGGCAATGACGACCACAGGCAGGATGTGATAGACTATGATGAGGTTTTGAGACAGAAATGGGACAAATCAAGAGGCAATATTGCAAAGGCTTTTGGCAGATTTGTGTGTCTTAATAGAAAAAAAAAAATCTCTGTGATGTTTTGCAAGAAAGAGACTAGTCAAAGACAAATCCACACTGACAGACCTGCAAAACAAATACAGTGGAACAGTTTTCCTTAACTACAGAGAAATGGTTAAAAAAAGCAAAAAAAAAAAATCAGCCAGTTCCTTTTGACTGTACTGTATAGTTCAAGTTATATGAATTCAAGGTAACCCACAGAAGATGATGCAGAGACAAATATTTAGTTCAAAGAAAACAAGTGTGAACTATCAGGTTATGAACTGTGAATAGTGTGAAGTTGACAATTTGAATTGTATTTCTGGATCATCTAATTCAACAGCAAATTGAAGGAAGAAAAAGAGGGTCTTTCAGGGAAAGGATTACCAAAGCTGAAGCAACAACAGGGATAAGTACTCTTTAAATGAGTCACTGAAGATGATTCACGAAGACAAAAGGCAAACAAAAATAAGGAGAACAGAACATGACAGTCAAAAGGCTACCAAGAAGCCAAGTTTTAAGCATGTACTCGAATTTGTAAAAGGCAGCCAACAATAAAGAACAAAAAGATACACTGCTCAACCACTACTTTGGACGAAGAAGCCAGACAAGTGACAGAAACAAACCTGGAAAAGGTCTATGATGGAGCTGGATCCAAATTCTGAAAGAAAAGAGTTCTAAAGTGACACGTTTGATGGGATCAGAGATAAAAAGGAAAAAGTCGCAGAAGCAATAGCTAGAAACAAATGTAAATTTAAAGAAAAAAAATTAATGATAGGCAACTGCAACACATAATTGTACTATGAGAGAATTATCATACAAGCAATTGGTATTTTCTGCAAATAAAATATGGTTATGTGGAAAAAAGTTTTATAAAGACACTTAACTCGTTATGAAATAATTTCAGTAGGTAAATCAACGCTCAGGGATTATGCAAAGTAAGTATGCTTAGGAATTATATGATAGCTGTTAGGCACTCCTAAGCAACAATACTGTTTCTGTACAGCACTCATAGCAATTGCAGGTTTTACCAATAAACATTATACTATTAAAACTAGTAATTTAAGTAGTGTTCAGCCTACTCATGACAGCACACGTAACAGAGTTATCAAGGCACAGTGTTCTGACGAAGGTACTCCTTCTACGATGTTTTTAAAGTGTAAAAGCTTCAGCACACGGTCTGTCTCAGGCGACAGGGAAACCCGAAGCACGGCCCGCGGACAGAGGCCATGCCTCGCGAAGCCGGCTGAAGTTCTCTGAAACGTCTGTGGGCGACTACAGCACCGCTCCGGGCCCTCACGGGGGCGGCGGCGGCCGCCACTCGCCCGGGCCGGCAGAGCCACGGACGGGCCAGCCTCCCGCAAGCCCTGAGAGGGGACAGCCCAGGGGCCGCGGCCGAGAGCCGGGCCGGAGGGGCACGCCGCCGCCCGCACCCTCCGCCGGCTCCGCCGCAACGGCAGCGGCCCTAGCCGCGGGGGAGCGGCCCAGCAGTCCCGGCACACCCGAGCGGCGTTCCGCGCAGCCCGACCGGGCCGGGCCCTCAGTCGCCCCCGTCGCGCCGCGCCGCCTCCGCCCGCCACTCACCCGCGCGGCACCGCGGCCGAGCCACCGTCTCCCGCCGCCACCGGCCACTGCACCCAGGCCCGGCAACCGCCGCCGCCGCCACCACCTCTCGCGAGAGCCGCCCAACGCGCAGAGGAGGAGGCGATGGCGCCGAGATCTCACGAGACTTGCGGAGCAGGAGGCGGGGCGCGAGGCGACGCCGTTGCTAGGGGCGGACCGGCGCGGTGAGGCGGCGTTGCTATGGTGTCGCCGGCCGTCGGCGGGCCGAGCCCGGGGCTGCCTGAGGGCCGCTGCCGCTCCGGGGGGCCGCGCCGCGCCGCGCCACGGGCAGCGGGCGGGCGCCAGATCGCGATCCCGCCGGGCGCCGCCGCAGGGTGTGCAGCCAAACAGGCGGAGCCTCTGCCGAGGGTGGAGGGTGCCGGTCTGAGGGCCTGAGAGGCGCTGCTGGAGGGCGAGCGCCGCCCGCCGGCGGGAAGAGCTGCTCCTCGCCTCCCGCCTGCCGCCGCGGAAAGGTAATTGGGAAAGATGAGGCAGATGAGCCAAACTTTCCCATTTAGAGCTACACTGAGGGGGTGATGACTGGGCAGCTGCCATTCCTCTGGAGCCCTGTCAGTGTTTACACAAAGGTGTTCTGAGGAACAACCGTTACCGGCTTTACGTGGCAGCACGTACCCGGCACCCAGGCCTCTAGTCTAACCCCATGGTACTCTGGCACCGTCATCCGTCTAACCCTGCTTGGCATAGAAGAAAAAGCCAAAATAATACAGTTTAGCTAGATGAGCGGACATCTTTGCTATCTCAACCGTCATCCTAAAACTGATTCCTGATTTAAATTAGAGCTGTATTTTTAGGTTTGTACAGCCCCACTCGTTATATAGAGGCTGTGTAATCTGCAGTCTATTTAGGAATATAATTAGTAGATGTGGCTTTCATTCCATAATACCCCAGCAGAACTATCACATCCCACATTGTTGGCAACTTCAGTGTACTGAAGTGTCAAAGTTGTTAAGATGACACTTAAGCCATTTGCACTCCTCATAGGGGGAGAAAAAACCGATACCAAGACTGAGCTGTATTCAGATCTAAAGACAACATTTGTCTCTTTTCTAAGATATTGTCTACAGCATTGTTATTAAATACACGCAGAGCTTGACTTCCATATCAGATGAAAGGACTTAGAATTCCAGGCAATAAATATATCGAAGCAAATTGGAATTAGTGGAGAGTTTGGGAGGAGGAAGAGAAGGAGCAAATCTCTGCCCAAACTTTTGAATGTTTATCTGTTCTCCTATGTGCACTGTGGGAAGCCAGTTTAGTTGCACAGTGGATGTTTTGGGGCAGCCCCACTGTGAAGATCAAACACTATGTATGGGGTCTTCTCAGAATCTCATAAAATGCTATTCTAAGCCACTGTTGGACCAGACCTCCCAGGGAAACATGCAGGTAAGAGGGAACATGAATCTATATCCTACTGATGAGCATATTCACCTTGAGAAGGGATTCTGATTTAACCTCTGGTGGAGGAAGTTGGCAAATTTGCTATCAGATTCCAGAGACTGGAACTCTACAGCCAATGCCTCTCGTGTGCTTCTTACGTATTTTACAGAGCATCCTCCTCTTTTAGGGACACCTAAGTATCAATCTAAAGATTCGGTGAGTGTACACTTCTGGACTTGCCTGGTGCATTAGCAAATCTGACTGCTTCAGGCAGGGAATATTAGATAGACAAGTTGTACACCTTACGCTCATTGGGGAGAGGAGGGAAAGAGGGGGCAGGAGCAAGGATTTGTGTCTTTGCTATATTGAAATGCCCCATAGAAGACAGAAGCTTTGCTACAATATACAGCAAAACATGAATCTGTTAAACGAATTATCTTTTCCATCTTTAGCAATAACCACAGAGATAAACCACACAGTTCTAGAAATCCACCAGCAGAACAATGACAGCCAAGCAGCCCACACAAAAGCTGTTAGAATGCGCTAACTAGGCGAGGAGTCAGATGTTACGTGCTGTTTAACAGTGAGCTGAGCAATATTAAACAGCAGTATTTACAGCAGCCAAAGTTAGAAGCAGCTAAGAAAGCCAAATCACTAGCAGTTAAATCACCAGCAGTAGGTTTTACCTACAGATCTTACAATTTATGTAGATTTTATTAGAGCTCTTGTGATTTTGGCTTTGTTAATTTTTCATGAGTTTGGTTTCACATGCTACTGTTTTACTTCCCCTGAGGATGGATATTGATATTAGTGCTTCTTGTTTCAAAGAGCCATGAGCGAGAGACAAGATTATATTTCTTTTCACTGAGAATTTTATAAAAAACAGGTGTGTACAATAGATATTCATCTGCACAAGATAGGTCTTGGAGGACACAGGTCTTAGAAGAAAGCCCTTGTCAGATCATGACGCAAGGCTTTCTGCCTTGAAAGGAAGTATGTGCATAGAAACCACATTCTTCAGGGAGGAAAGAGGCCTTCTAGAGACACCCTGTCTTTGGAAGGCTGATCCTGTGGATGTGAAGGGATGCAGACCTAATACTTTTCTAACTTTATCTCACTATAACAGGGGACATAGGAAGTCTCCTTTGGCAGTCACTTGCATGTCTGAGTCTGTTGTGAAGTGCACGCTTACTTAGTATTTACATTGTTTACATGCAAATACACAACCTGGCGTAGACTTAAGGCACGTTCCAGTGCATGCGTGGGAAAAGAACTCGAGCATACTCAAGAGTCATGCCACTGTCTCCTCCAGTGACGTTGGCTGGAGATGAGATTTTGTCTCATACTAGCTAAAAGCTCCATATTCAGCCATGTGCAAGCTCAATTCTTCACCTCTCTTTCCTTGTTCTGTTAGAAAGATAGGTAGGCAATACCATTTATCTCTCCATACTGTTCATTCATCATATCATGCCTCTTTTTATTTATTTCTTTTCTGACTGCTGTTACCATTTATTATCATATATAAGTGTTTCAGTGGCCCTATTATTTCTTACCATCCTCTTTCTAGTCCCGTTAATCTGTGAAAGAGATGATCAAAATTGCACGTTAGTCCAGGTGAAGATGAATCTTCGCAATATATCAGGGTTTTAAAATATTTTTGATAACATCCTCTGCCACACTCTGAACATTTTGCTGTTTTGGCTGCTGCTACACTGATCAGAGGTTTAAGCTGAAAAGCCGTAACAAAACTATCTTCTAGATAATTACCATTAGTAAGTAATTTCATTCAAATTACTTTTTTTTTCTAATGGGCATTACCTAGCACTAATTCATCTGCCACTGTGCTATCTTTAGTCCTTCTGAAGAGTCATACTGTATGTGGGCAAAGCAAACATGATTTTAGCCATAAATGAGACAGTGTTGAGCATAGTTTGTCTGTGGCCATATTTCTAGCTAAATGATATTCATTGGTGCATCATCTGTCTCTGACCCTGAAGTCTTTTGTAAACACCAAGTATTTTTTGAAGTGTACAGAAAATTTAAATATTTGTGTAAGCATCTTTCATACTGGATAGGCAGATTAGGAAGAACAAGTTGTTTAGATAATAGAATTCTTTGTTTAGATCAAAATGAAACAGTTTATGAATTTGGCACTTTAAGATTATATAGTTTCTGCACGTGTGTCATTATTGTAACCATAAATAGATTTGTGCTAGGTAAACACCTTTTGTTTAACCATCCATATGATTTTGTGTGCAGGAAAGACAAAAGGAAAAATAAAAATTGCTTTCATCATCATTTTTGTATTTGTATTGCTGTAATAAAATAAAATGGCGTAATAATCTTGCCCCAAATGCTAACTTATATCAGAATAGTTACAGGTCAGTCAGTTATTATGCTTTAGAATAATGTCCAAGAGCTTTTGGTCCACTTTATTTGGTAATACATAAGTGAGACATAGGTACAAAAATGCAATTTTATTTCTTTAAGTTAGCACAGATGTCTGATAAAAGGATAAATAGTGCACTTTAAGGCTTTGATTCTACAAATAGACAAGTGGCATGGAACCCTTGTCTGTGTGTGGGGCACACCGATGTGCACAGGCATACCATCTGCTTGCAGCATCAGAGCCTTTACGTTACTAAAAGTATAGCCAAAATTACGAACTACAGTTCACTAGTTACAAGTATCTTTCTAGCCTTCAGCAGATTGCATTTATATTTGTAATGATTTATGGGTTTTTTACTAGGTTCCCCAAGGCGTGCTAGACATCAGACAAACAAATAAGAAGCCATAAGGGAACATACATGCAGACACTTTGGCTTAGAGCAGCAATTCAGCTAGGTTTGAGCTCTGGCAATGGCAAATTTGGAGGCAACCACCATTATTCCTTCTGAGAAAATGTTCTTATTAGTCAGAAATGATTGAGAGTCCTAAGCACGTGTGCATATATCATTAAAAATAATTTTACATTTGCTGCTTTTTAAAATTATTGTTATCATAATTGATTTTTTCCCATCCATATTTATGTCCGATTCTTTTTGAGTCCTGCTTAGAGTTTGAATGTATTACAGCTAATGGTTCCTCTCCCAGGTTGATTTCTGCATATTAATGGTTCTCATTTTGGGGATTTGGCAAACTGAGATCCCAATTCTACAAAAAATTGCATATGAAACTGAGTAATTTTATTTAGGAGAGCCATTGGTCTCACAAACAAAAAATAGTTACACATGAGACCTACACAACATACAAAAATTCAGAGATAAATAGTTTACAGAGGGACAAAAAATATATATTGCAAGATTTTTGTTTCAATTGTAATTGTCTGGTATAGAATCATTTCCCAGTTCTATAGTTATGGCCATGCCTAGATACATACTACCATCTCTGCTCCCACTGTTTAATTATAATATAGTTAATTATAGGTTATCATCTTTTGGAGGAGGGGAAGGTAATAAAACCTTCCCTTCATTTCAGTATTTTGCAAAATTTCATTCTTCTATTTCGTACAGAATTTGTTTTAATTTTATCCCATTGTACTTTAATCTTAAGCTTTGCCTTCCTACTTTAATTTTTTATGTTTGCACTCTTTAATCCTAAATTATTATCATGCAGCTTTTGCTACGTAATTAATGTTCATCTGATTTTAGGCCTTCTTCTGAAAATAAATGTGGATTTAAGTTTACATATTTTCATTAGTACAAAGTTAAACGCAATTTAACCCTAGGCAAAATGGTGCCCTATTCTGGAGACAGGTTCTACTGCATTTATTCATTGTTGGTTAACAGTACAAGTAAGTAGGCCTAGTGATTACATACAAATGCTGTCCATGTAAGAGTAGTAGAACTGGTCTCAAATGATTTTTCAACTTTCTTACTGGTTTTGGTTTCTTTTTCTTTTTATGCTTTTTTATAAGATTTATAATACATTAGCCATTCAAAAGATACCCAGAAATTAGCAGCAATGGTCATGGGTGGACTGTAAATACATTTTATTATTTGGTTGTGAAAGGTCTAACTCAATGGGGCTACAATCTTGAATGGAGCCTTTAATCCTTATTGCAGTTTGAATAAATAATAATAAAATGCCCTACTTGATCAATGATATACAGACACGTGCTTACTTGGACAGACATAATGCTCTGGCTTTTTTCATTATGGCTTTGTTTTAAAGAGTACATCCATGTAAGCTTTGTCCAGATCGACGGATTTCTTCTGCATTGCTGCCCGCAAATGTTCAGGGAGCAGCCTCCGACTTCTTATCTCACCCAGGACAATATCATCCTTGTTTCGAGGCCTCTGGGTCCTAGCATCCTCGAGGGCACTGTGCACATCCTGCAGTTTCATCTGAAGCCAGTCCTGTCTCTCCACGGTATGTCGGTGCTCTCCAAGATTATGCATTAATTGCATCTCACTCACTGATCTTTTCCTGCATGAAAGAAAAGCAAAGAAAGAGACTCATAGTGGCCCTTCTTGAATTCTAGATCTTCACTCAAAAACACAGGTTTGGGAACTTTTGTGAGGTATCACAATACAGAGCTGTAGAACCCACCTTTCTAATTTTTAAGGGATAAAATGACATCTAGAGAAGAGGAGGAGGGTGGATGGTGATTTGTTATTGGCAATGGATATTTAGTGAGAAGGCATAAAAAATGGGAAGTAGTCCAGTTTTGTGACAATATTGTTTGACTATATATTTGTCATTTATTTTAGCTGTTGTAGATGAGCTTAGGGCTTATACCATAATAGGTTTAATAAATAATAAAACTACGGCATTTATTCAGCGGTAATATTTTGTGAACACTGGAGCTAAGGAAGCAGGGTTTCCTGTGGATTCGTGTCTCAATGCTGATTGATGTTAGTGTCTAAGTGCGAGTTCCAGCTAGATTCTCGCACAGTAAAAAAGATGCTCTCCTGTGTAGATTCCACCAAGCATCTAAAAGAGATGCAGCTTACCCAATGATATTCCTAAGAGAACACCTATATGATTTTTCTCCCTCTACTCAGCTGCCTATTTTCAAAAAATGTGTAAGAACTCAGCTGTATCTAGAGGACAGAATTTGTCCAGCTTGGCCAAAGGGTTCAAAAGCAGGGACAGAAAGACTCGCATGCACATAAACTCACATACAAACAAACCAACCATGTTCTCAAGAACAGCTAAAGTCATCCTCCAAACTTTGGAAGTGTATAATAACGTACTTACATCATTGGTCTTCCATCAGAGTTTGTAAAAAAGCATATGGCATATAAAATGATTGCAGTCCTGGCCAGATTTTTTATAGAAGTCATTTTGTCTACAAAGATAGAAATGAATACATGTATAAATCTGTATTTCAAGTAATTTCTGTTAATTCCAAAGAAATTTAGTTTAGGAAAAAAGTTGAAGACATCAGAGAAGTGATTTTGAAAAATTTTTTTTTTTTGTGAAATGGGTTAGAGCAAGGAATGCAAATGAAGAATTTAGTTCTACTACTAATTTTGTGACCAACTTACTGTTACTTCACAGGCAAGTCTAAGAACTTTGGTCAGCCTTAGTTGACCTGCATCATCATCATACAGATACCCATCTCTTGGATAACTGGGTGAAAAGCACCATGTTCTTCCAATAACACTATTATTATTATTATTAAAAAGTCATTTATACTTTATATGCTCCAAGTATGTTATGCAAGTGAAAAGTTTTGTTCTTTTATCTATTTCTTGTGCATATGCTTTAGAATGAAGAGGCTGACACTTTTCTTGACAGTTTTGCATAGAGGCATAATACTGAGTTATGTTATTCCCCATTTAATTACATAAGAGAAATCAGAATTTATTGCAGTGATAATCCCTCATTGCCAGTATGAATTTCACTCTGCTTTGTATGTTATCAGCAAAACTGCCACTTGGGATATATTTGAAAAATATTTATTACTGATGATGCTACAACAGGCAGAAATGACACAGTCCAAATATCAGTTTCCAGTTTGGATTTTCAGTATTGGCAGCCAGAAAAGGCATCTTTTTGTTATAGCTTAAGAATTTGATACAGAGTAACTGCAACTTAAGAAATATAAAACTCCACAATGCCATTTTTGCAATATTTTCTGCATCTTTACTCTAGGTCGGAAAAGCATTTATTACATGGTATCTTACATGATAGCATGAATGTGGTCCTAGCAGTCCATCTAACCCAATATTATAAATTCAGGAGATGGATTCACTTCAAGATATTTCTAACTCACTGTCTCAGATTTTTTCATTTCCCAAATTTGGTTCAGATAATAAAACAGTTTGATCTTACTAATATTCACTTTATTTTTAAGATAGTCTGAAAAGAAGCTAATGTAAAAATGAATAAAGAATCAATGATAAAATTTTCTAAATAAGTCTTCTAGAGAACTTGGAAATAAAATAGAGTATACTTACCAGATAGTATTTTAAACAGATTTCTGGTTTGGGTATGTCGGCAGATGACTGTCTCTTGATGTCGAGTATATTTAAAGACTACTGAATTGGTTTAGTGGACCCTTTAAATGTAACTTTAAAATAGAGCTTCTAAGTAACTTAGAAGCCCTTTTATTGTCTCAGTTGATGTCACTCTCAACACACACCCTCCTGACCCTCATGTACCCACCCTCGGATGCTTTTGTTAATTTGGCATTTACAGGGAAAAGAAAGGTCTCAGCAAAAAGAAAGGTCTCTGGGTAGCTGTGAACTTTTAAATTCAGATTCCCTATAACTCATAGATCTGTTCCCAAGATAACATGATCTCTGAAGCTGTTGGAAGGATTTGCAAAGAAAACTTTGTGTTGTTAAATGCAGGCAGGTAAAAATTAGGCAGTAAGGTTAGTGATCTACAAATGCAAGATTAAAACAAAATATTGAAAAGCTAACATCTATAATACTTGTGGGAAATAAAAACAATCACTTCAGGTCAGATACTAAGTTTCTTTGTGAAAGAATATACTGGATAGGAGCAGAAGCCCCAAGATGGTGGAGAATCATGTTTTTAATGAGAAGCTGGTCGTACTGAAAAGTTGTTAAAATACAGTGTTAGACCCTCACTGTTCTGTTATACCTATACCTGTGAATATCCCTGAATCTCTCAAATGCACTAGATAAAATGGAGGCATTTGAAGAGGCTGCAATATAAATTAGGACTTTATAAATTTTGGAAAAGAAATATACTTTTTGCATACATTCTAAGAAGTGAAACGTGTAAATCAGCAATACATTCCCATATGTATGAAGAAAGATTATTTTCGGCTGCAAGATATTTTTCCTACATTAGATGCTGCTTCTGAGTTCCAGCATCTTTCTTCAGGGGAAAAAAAAAAGTTTACATCTGCACATTTTAACACACCATTTGGAAGCTATTATTGCTTTTACCATTAATGCTTTTTCGGTTATGACATATACCTGTTGTATTTCACAAAGAGGTAAAAAAGATATTTTGTAATATTGATTTACATAGATGGTATTCTCATGGGGAAAGGAAGGGAAGAACCAGAAACTCCCAAAAGCACTAAAGAGATCTCATGGTTCCCTCAGTAAATAGTAAACTGAGAAGTAAAGAAATAATCCACTTAAACAAGTTCAAGAAAACAGGGTAAGATGGCTTCCATTATTATACTGTCAGTTGTCAATATCCTCCCACCTACACAAAAAGAAAGCATACAGAGGTTTATGGGGATGATATGTTTTGTTAGGAGATTTGTAACTGATGTGGCCACTAGGGATACTAACCTGAAGGCTTTAGTGACTGAAAATGTACAATGGACTTGGCATGCCAGGAAAGGATTTGAAAAATCTCTATACTGTTGGTAATGAAAGGCTCCATTTTTTAGATTTTACCATAACAAACATCTGCAAAACCTTTAATGCAAAGCCTCAAGGCAGTATTTTCACAGAGCCCTGGCATTCATATGGAACCTCTAGCATATGACAGCAAAGCCTTAACTAAGGACAAGCATTAGAAAATCTAGTGTCTGTATACAAAAAAAATCATATAAACTGGCAGCAACTGATAGCAAAAATTGGCAATAAGCCATTAGTAACAATTGCAAAATGAGTGTTAGCAGACTTGAGTTGCTGAGGTTATTCTTTTAGTTGCAGTTGCATACCTTACAACACACATGTAAATCTGGAAGAGACTCCAGGCCGGAGCTTTGAATAAAACTTAGACAGAGAAAACGGCAGAGTATGATGTTGTAATTGAAAATACTTAATTCACTTCAGACAACTTACAGTATGCTAGTGCAGATGCCCTTAAACAAGATGTAATTTTAGCTGGCTTATTTGCTGCATACCTAGTCTTTAAAACAACTCTGAAATAGGATTTCTTATTCATTGTCATTTTTATTCAAAGGTACTAAATAGGTTGTACCTAAAATCTCAAAGAAAGATGGCTAAACTTGATACTTTAAAAATATTCATATGTGAAAAAATATGCAAGACAAATTAGAATTGCACTGTTTGCCTCAGATGAGTGAAGATACAAAAATAATAAAAATAATAAAAATATGAAATGCATACCTCACTATTTGGAAACAAATAGAGCCTCTGACGGTAATTAAAGAAACTTTGAATTACAGCTCAAAATTGGCATAGCTTTATCTGTATATGCAGAAAAAATAACTTATTTGTTTTGGATTATTATCCCTGATACCCAGAAATGACATTATTTGAAAATACAGCTGCTAATAACTTATCCCATCTCATCTATATTTGCTAAACTTGGCATATCAAATGTGGGAATGACAGATAACAGACCAAATGAATGTAGTTCTTTTACAAAATACTGTAATTGTGTACATTTTTGTTTGGACACAGCGTATCCACTGTGTAATGATAAGTTGAAAATGCTAGTGAGCTTTTTTAATGTTTCAGAAAGATGATGATTCATGTTCAGATTTAAATTTTTCTCTTTCTTCAGCATCCCTTTAAAAAATTCAGATCTCTTTTGGGCACTACTTAATGACGAGCTGAACCCAGGAAACCAGGGCTAACACCTGCTGAAATACTGTTCAACAGGAGGCTTAAGACTACTCAAATTTATAGACACCATGGTGAAAAAGAGGTATATAAACTCTTAGGACAGAAAGAAAAAAAAAAATATTATCTCCTCAATGAAAAGGCAGTTCATGATCCTTTGTAGGTGTAAGAATGTGTATACAAATACAGTGGCGAAATATAGGTGAAAAAAAACCCAAGTTTCCTAGGAAATTACCTTTTACCAGTGAGGGTACATTTCTAGTGCCTACAAATGAGGACTTGACCTACAGGAGACAATTTTTGCTTCTCTTGGAATAAGAGGAGGGAAATAACAGTGGAATCTGAGTTTCCATATTCTGAAAACAGCAGGCTATGAATGAGCCAATGCATGAAACAGTGGGTACAATTGAATAGAGCAGTCAAGAAACTATAAGCCATTAAATGTTTCAGGTGTCTACCAGAAAAAGGCAATAGATTCAGAAATTGATTGCAAACTATTGGTGGATCAGTTGCATTATCAATACTGAAATCTCTTTTCCTTTGGAAGAGGAAGAAGTGAGAGCGGGTAACTTTTCATGAGACTTAGCCTGAAATACAATAGTGCTTAGAAGGTTGTCTTCAAATTTGTGATTATTTCTTCATGTACACCAGCAAACTGTCTCAGGCTAGATCTAAGCTTGAACTGAGTGTTCTCTTTCATCATTATCTAAAACCATAGAATGTTATACTGGAAATGAGACAAAATAGCAATATACTCCAGAGTTTATTACAATAATGTCTTCTCTATGTCATGAGGCATTATAGACATCAAACAAGGGCATGGCACTTCTGAAGATGAGGGAGAGGGCTGAAGAACTGAAGATGCTGGAATCACAGTGTGGGAGGGAAGAGCTGACCACAGCCTTTTCCTCTGACAAGACTTTTTCTTGATCAGTCAGAGAACTACCCTTCCCTGACCTTCCTTTATAGATTGTACAGATATTGTATCTGTACTGAATCAACTGTGCATGAAAAAATCTCTGTGTTGCTTGCTTGCAGGTGGTGTGCCACTTACGTTGAATTTGTGCCATTGAATGTAATCAGACTCCAGGGTTGAAAACAAGCGGAAAGCAATTAGACAGATTTTACAGACAGGTATGTGAACAAGGGCCATATTCTAAAAATTCTGAATTCCTTATAATCTACTTCATATATTCTATTCATTTTGTCAGGGAAAAATATTATACTGCATCTTGAAATCAAACACATCCTAAGGTATATTACTGGAATATGGTTAGAGGACACAAAGCTTTCTAGAATTATACTCTTAAGTGACTAAAGCATATTTTCACAAATCAATTATGCAATCTGGTTTATTAATATTCCTACATAATTTTTCATCCTCTAGATTTAAGGCTTAAATACTGCAGTCAGATTATTTCTGTGCTATTTACAAAAGCAGGCTTTTTCCACTTTGCTTGTTCCAGTGGGTAGTTCCAGATAAAATGCTTTCTAACTGCAACTATGGCTAAGAGAATATTAGTAGATCATTGAGCAAGGGAACAAAGTAATTGGTGACACACTGGATGATTGGTGAGGCAACCTTTCTAAATGTGTCCAAGGAATGTTTCTGCCTTGACACAATGAAGAGTCAAAGTGACAGTCAGTAAACTCTTTAGAACTTCATTTGATTGACAAGTTTTGTGGCTTTTCAAATACCACAGCAGCATGTTTGGTAATTTATGTAAGCAATGTTGGGTATCTTCAGGTGTTTTTTGGGTTCCTGCAGCTAGATGAAGCTTCGACCACATGCTGGTTTCCTATTAGATAAAAAACAGCACAGAGACTTATGTGAAAATCAAAAGATGGCCTATCACAGTTTTAGTTTGTGTCCAATCTGCTTCATACAATGTGTTTTTAGCAGCTACTGGCAAATGTGAATTTGAAAATAATTGCTTGCCAGTATATTTTTCTCCAGTAACATAAAATCTTTCATCTGAGAATCACAATGTTCCTGAATCTCCCTGATTTCTTGCTGAGAAAAGTATATACTGACGATGTTTGTTTCCAGGTTATAGACATTTAGGCAAAGACGGATTAAATGCAAACATCACTGAGAAAAAGATCAGAGAGAAAACAGAAGCTGGTAGATTCTAGTCCCGGTCACCTGACTTTAAGTATACTTGCTTACCTAGGCAGATAAACTGGACACTGTAATGATAATTGTGATCCAGATTATTTCTAGAGTTTTCACTGACTAAGTGAAACATATACAATGTCTGAATGGACACCCCCTTTTGCTCTCAGTGTGACTTAGCCATGTTATCTAAGAGAGCTATCCAGTTTATCATAGAATTTCTCTATTGACCTATCATGGACATGCCAGGCTTTGATGATACGATCATGAATATTTGCGTGTTTGCTCTCTGCATGCCACCCTATACCATGGCTGCATAGAATTTCATATAGCATTACATGGCTGTTTTGAAGCCTAAATGGAGAGCCCTGCTTACCTCATCTCTCTCTCATGAGAAGAATCTGAAGCTTGATGAAACAGCCCAGAGCAGCCTGGAGGAATGCTAAAATGGCTGTTAAGGAAAGTCATGAAGATGAGGTACTTCTTAGTCTCTACAGAGACATATTTCAGTGGTCAGTAACAAAAATGCTATTGTACATCATGAACGTTAAGAAAATCCGTGGTTAGTTTCAACACATACATATTGGCACATTTTTTAAGTACTGTTAGTGAATTGTAAACTAAATATGTATTTCTAGAATTGTGTGTGAAAGTATAGGATTTACTTTGGATTTAAAAGTTCTGATAAATTATTTTACAGTCAATAATTACTTAGTGGGATATTAGCCCTCATGACACTGAAACTCCATGCTGTCAATGCTTTGCTGAATTAATTGCTATTATGAACAATACAGTACTTATGACCTTTTTCAGTAGATAGGAATCTGGAACAGTACTCAAAACTGCTGTTGGACTATCGGATTTTTGGAATCAATACCAGATTGAATTATGCATATGCATATGCACACATATATATAGTCATATATAGGCCAGAGTGTTTATTGGCCTATTACTGGCTCTAAATACTTCGTGCAGGCTTGAGCTCCTTTTTAATGACATGCAATGTAGCTGGAGCTCTGATGAGGGCTCATGTTCTTTTTTGTCATCCTTGAAACCAGCATGGCATCCCTGACAAGCCACACAAGGAGACCAGTTCTGAGAGCACAAGTAATCCCAGAGGGAAACGTATCTAACATTGAAACAGGGTTGAGTCTAAAATCCACTCCCGCTCCTTTTCCTGTCTGAAGCACCTCACTCAAGACTTCAGGATTCAGGAACCCTCTCTTCAGCATACATCTGCACACACAGGCACATACGTGCACATTCTATAAAATCATCATTTTAAAAGCAATTAAGACACCTACTAAAAAAGGTTTGAATAATTAAATATTAGTGTCCACTTGATCCTGAAAATGGGAGGTAGGTAGTAGCAGATACCTACAAGTATCAGGTTTGACCTAACAAAACCATCGTAAGAATGAATGTGCTAGCTCTGCATAAAATAACCATGAAGACTCGGGATGATACAGGATGAAATAATGAAGGTCTGCATGTTTTATGCAGGTAGCCACATATTTTTCTATCCTTTCTACTGAAAGACATTTCAAGTTCATATTCCTGTATTTTTTGCAGTCACTGCAGATGGGCAGATAGCATCCAAGTAAGCAATCTGGAGCTTGATGAAATCTCATGGGAATGATGAGTACAATTTACAAATGAATGATGACATTTCAGACCTTTCCTTCAATCCAGTGAATGTCCTGAAAAAATCTTAGTCCATAGTCAGCTGAAAAACTTGAAAACATAGAGAACTGGCAAAAATCATTGTTTCATTTGGGTTTTGAAAGAAAATATTGTGCTAGGTGCTATGCAAACATGCAAGACAATGCAGACCCTCTAATAATGGTGTTACTAAGGACAAAAATTGTGCTGTATTTTATACGAAGCTTTTCATTGGGATATTAAATACAGCAAATAAAATGTTTTAAGTTATATATTAAAGACCTTGTCCCAGAAATAAAGTCCTTTAAATGAAAAATTCTAGGTACCAGACTTACTGAAGATTTACTTAGTAGTTAAATATCTTCAAGATATTCTCTTAATATATTTGTACATAGATTTATACTATTTTCTAAAGGGATAATACTTTTTCTGTATTTTCTCTGCTTCATTTAATCCATCCTTCTCACTAAATTATTAGCCGGATTATTAATAGTTGTCAAAATCAAATTCTTGAATTAATAATTTTCTTTTACAGAACTCAAAAGACATTTTAAATACATGCATTTTATTTGCATTATATGTATATTTTAAATCCTTCTCTGTTGACCAGTAATTTTCTCAAAACTCATTTTTCCTCTTAGACCTTCCTGAAATATCAGTACTAACATGGAATTCTTATAGTAATTCTTATAATCTAGTACATCAAGAAGTCTAGCACCTTATATGCATTTTGAGGATCAGTCACCTCCTGTTCTGCTTTTTACTTCATTCTTCTCTCTGATTGGATTTGCCAATGTAGTCTATGAGAAAATGCACTTTATGGTAAGATGTATGGCTTAACAGCTATTTGCTTTTGTTTCTTTGTTTCTCTATGTTTCAGTCTCTATGTTGAGCCAGTGAGATTCAAAAGAAGAAAAAATTGGAGTTTGGCTCTACAGATCATCACCCTGGCCTTTTCTACTATGATCTTCAATAGAGGAGAGCGTTATTATTAACTGTAGTGGTAGTTTCAGTGAATTAGATAGATTATACTAGTCAGTACATCTCTTTTAGATCTTCCTTGCTGACATGCATATTTCTCCTCTCTCACAAAGCTATACAGATTATCTCAATTTAAAATTTTTCTTGTTAAACTGTTTAGTTGTCTGCTTAGCCTCTGCTGAAATCTATTCCTAGGCTGTGTCTCTTCTTCCATATGAAATTCAGACTCTTCATCTTAATTTTCTAGGCTTTTTGTAAAAGGTCTAGATTTCCACTTTCGTGCACTGCACGTTGTCATTTTAATCTATGCAGTTTGGGCTAGGATACGAACAAATCAAAATTTGCTTAGCTTGCTCTATTCATGAATGACAATATAGAATGCTGAGTAGCGAAGGACCTAACCCTATATTTCTGCCCTCATTTTCTGCTACTCTGTTTTACATTGTGATCTCCCTATCTCATGGGATAGACTAGTGAAGGTAAGAATCAATCAATTCTGTCTAAGCAAGTCACTTCATTTTCTACGCATCATAGTCCTTATTAAAATTGTCATCCGTATAGAATCCTGTCCCTAACTTGATTTTTTTCTGTGGTAACCCCTATGTTAGGAACAGGCTTTTCTCCATTAGCCAGGTAACTTTCCTCCTCTTGTCTCCTTTGCCCTCTTGTTACTGCCCATTACCAAAATAATTGGCTGTTTTTCAATATTTAAGAAAAGATAACAATGACTGTATATAGACAAATATTTAAGTATAAAAAAGCAGAATCTATAAGAAGCAGCCCAAACCTATACTATCCTACTACAAACTGTTCCTTCCCTTCCTGTAAGTTGTACAATTCTCAAGAATGTACATGATCTCAAGATTGTGAGATTGTGAACACTTTCAGTATGGATTGTATTTTTTCATTAATTCTTACGCACAGCTATCATCCTGTAGCAGTAACAATGGGCTTTGTAGTTTTACAATGATCCTACAAATGCATCTTATAAAACAGAGAATCATGTAAAGGAAGAATTCTGAGCCATCATCCCTAGCAGCTTTGTGAAATTAAAGATCAGAATAATTTAGGCAAATACTGCATTAGTTTTCCCAAGATTAGTGCACAAACCAGGACATGCCCCTTCTCCTCTTGTACACTGGAAACTCCTTTAAAAGGAGTCTCTGCATATCTCTGTAATACAAATGACCTGAAAAACAAAGGCATGGTCAGAAGCTAATAGGAAGTAGGGCACACTAAGGTGCAAACAGATGCTGAGGCAATAGTAGCATCCTAGACCCCCAAATCTCTTTGTATCTGAGAGATCTATAAACATTTGTGAGAGTATAAATTTACCAAGGTGCACAGAGGAGATGGCTTGAGCTAACAGTTTGTTTTTGTTCCATGCTAGCATCTGTACTGTTGCTATAGGAACAGACTCTATAAATAGCCCAACCCAGTTACCTTTTTCAGAACTTCAGGGGTGGCTAATCCCCAAAATAGATGAATTACATAATGCTGTTCTCTAAACATACTCATTCACTCTGCAAATTGTGTTCTTTGCGCACCACTGTAAAATTAGTGCATCCCTCTAGCTTACATTCAATACCCACTGGAGCAGTTGTTCAGTTGACATAGTCATACTAACTCAAAGGAGCAATGCTAATTTTCAGCATCTGAGGATTTGGGCTTTGGCTGCAAATATTTGTCAAAGTGTATTTAAAAAGAAGAGCAGATCTGAAATATCAGACTATAACACTGATTCTAAAGTTAAATTAGGTAGGGTCAAAAAAGCATACTTTTGACGCCCTAGGCTGGATGCACATGACTGAGTTATATGTGGGGGAGCAAACATTTAAACTGAATCATGCACATTTGCAAGACTGTCCTTGAATTTAAGGTTACAACAGAAGCTGGAGAAGTGTTTCTTCCTCTGGAAAACAATAGTATTTAAGAAGCGACATATACTAAAGGGAAGATCTCATTCTGGAGTTCTGAAATCTGTCCTTAAAGGAGCAACTGTACACAAATCTGAACCCAATATATTGTAAGTGGAAATGCCATTCTTGGATCAAATGCTAACTCTCCAAAACACTAAGGGCCTTTTACAGTGAAATTGTGCATTGGAAGTATTTGCAAACCGAGTACCACAGAAGTCCTTAATGCATGCAATTTTACGTCCAGCTACTGCCTTCTCAAGCTGAGCAATCACATATGTCACTGCTACAGTGGCCTAGCAGCCTGATAATGTAAAGAGAGGACATTGCATTGGAATGGGCAGATCTGAAGACACACGTGCTCAAATATGACCTCATCACATTAAGGATATACTTAGAGGAATAGTATCCTTCCAGGAAAACGTGCTCTACAGCTGTGTTATCACTAACGCCTGAACAGGTATCTTGCTCATGGTAATTCTTATACCATCTCTGAGGGAAGAGTTACTTTATACATTTTACAGATGAGCAAACAGAAATAGGAAAAACTATGTCCACAAATCTCAAAGCTGAAATCTACGTAGAATGACAGGAAATATCACCAAAAGGCCCCTGCATCACTGCATGTAAGTGGAGATACTTTCCCATAAAAGTGGTCCACACTGTGTAACATTATGGTTGCAGAGACCAAAAGCTGAACTTGTTTGGTATGTGAAGTCCTGCATTCCAGGCGGCAGTGCAGACCACAGGGCTGCAAGGCTATTACTGCTCTATTATGTAATGTTTACAAGCTCTTTGCCACAAGTGATCTAACACCTGCAAGAGTCACATATTTCCCACTCTGCTAGCATTGCTATCTCATCTTTTCTTCCCTGTATTGATCTTCATAGAGGAATTATACAAAATCTGCAGACTGTTTTTTTTAAGCTTCTTGGGTGTTACTAGATTTTCACCCTGTGTGTGTCTCATGTTTTGTGCTCTCCAGGCATACTTATTTTCTTTCCATCAGCCTTCACTATTTTATCCATTTCTGTTGCGGTTCTCTCCTGGGTTTTTATTCCTAATTTATAATCAGTCATATGGCACACTACCTACCATATTTCTGAAGAAATACGAATACATATTGTTCTGCTTAATTTATAGCTCTGTTCTTTTGAAGCATGAAGTAAACGCTCTTTGCAAAAATACGAACACTGAATCGAATGATTGTCATTTTTTGGATTTCTGGGGAGCCTCACACTGACAGCTGTTATTGCTGGTGCCAATCCCACCTCCATGTAATAAAACACTTCTCTGTATTATCTCACTGCACAAGTATGATAAATACTTTGTTACAGACATTTACTTACATGCTAGTCTTTCTGTGATGGTGAAACACAGGTGTTAACAAGTCACTCAGCTTCTGTGGCTGCATTGTAAATAGCATTAGACTAACCAGGTGTTGATATCACATCAATATTTTGCATTTCCAAAGAAATATCTTGCATTTTTATGTTTTGAGTATAGACCATGAAACAATACAAAGGGCTTTTCAAATTTCTTAATGTTCAGAAGAGACTACTGTCCGTGTAACATTTTTAAAAGAGGAGGCTTTCAATTATCTCCTGTTTCACAGAATCATTTAGATTCTCACAGGTCCTGTAGTCCAACTGCCTGCTCAAAGCAGGGTCAACAATGAATTCAGACGAGGTTGCTCAGGGCTTTATCCAGTTGGGTCTTGAAAATCTGCAAAGACAAAGATCCCAGATGCTCTCTGGGCAATCTGTTTCAGTGTTTAATTACCTTTAAGGGGAAACTTTTTTCCTTAGTCAGAATCTCACATATTTCAATTTGTGGCCATTATCTCTCATTCTCTCACAATGAACCTTGGTAAAAAGCCTGGCTCTGTCTTCTTGGTAGCCTCCTCTTAGGTACAGAAAGGCTGTTATTAGGCCCTCCTAAGCCTTTTCCAGGCGGAATAAGCTTTTCTCAGCTTCTCTTCACAGGGCAACTGCTTCAAGCCCCTGACCATCGTGGTGGTCCTCTGCTGGATTTGCTCAGCTTGGTCATCTTTTCTGTACTGGGGGCCCCAAAACTGGACACAGTATTCCAGATGCAATCTAGTATGCGCTGAGTAACAGGGGATAATCACTTCTCTCCGTCTGCTGGCTGTGCTGCTGTTGATAGAGCCCAGTATGCTGTTAGCCTTTATTGCTGCCAGGGCATGCTGCTGAATCATGTTTAGCTCACTGTCCACCAGGACCCTGAGGTCATTTTCAGCAGTGTTCTCTCTATCCAGTCAGTCCCCAGCCTTTACTATTGCAAGGGATTAGTCCATCCCAGGTGCAGGACTTAGCATTTGTCCCTGCGGTTTCATGAGGTTTCTGTAAACCCATTCCTCTAACCTAATGCTAGGTCCTTCTGAAAGGCAAGCCTGCCTTTGAGCTATCAACTCCAGCTCCCAGATTGGTGTCACTGACAAGTTTGCAGAAGACACAGTCTGTCTAATCCTCTGGGGTCATTGATAAAGTTATGAAAAAAGATAGGTCCCAAAGTAGACTCCTGAGGAACTCCAATTGTAATTGGTCCCCAGCTGAAATACAAACCATTAACCACTGTTCTTTGAGCTTGATGATCCAGGCAGTTTTTCATCCACCTAGTAGTCCATCTGTCTAAACTGAGTACCATCTTGGTACAAGAATACTGTGGAAGGTTATGTCAAAAGCTTTGCTAAAGTCAAAGTAGACAACATCCACTGTTCTCTCCTCATCCCATAGTCATTTCATTATAGAAGGCAATGAGGTTGGTCAATGCCATGATGGGTATTCCCTGTCACTTTTCTCCTTGTATGCCCAGAAGTGGCTTCCAAGAGTCATGCTATGATTGTACAGGAACAAAAGTGAGGCTGATTGACCTGTAGTTCCCAGGATCACCCTTCCTGAAGCAAAGGAAAAAATATGCAAGACATGCAAACAAGTTAGATGACAGTTTCCACTATGTCTCTGCAGCAATTTTGTTTTAAAAAAAGGATTCTAGTCTGAGGTAGTTACAGAGCAGTTTCATATGCAAAATAAAAAGCAAGGGAAAAAAAGACAATATGTTATATATAAAGTTATATAAATAGAGGTTGATTGAAAATAATGAAATTTTAGCCCTACAGAGGAAGTTGAACTAGGCATTTCAAATGTCATTAATTTACAAGGAAAGTGATATAGTAAATAGAGAAAGAAACAAGTTATGTAAGGTAGTTAAAGGATCTTCAGTGTTTAGTTTTGTTTATACTAAGCAAAACATTCAACAGAAATAGCCTGTGTTCCAGAGGACAGTGAACCAGTTGTATAAGTCTTTGAACAAGGCTCTTGGGGTGATCTGATGTATTACGCAATAGTAAGCTTTACTTAGGTACATTGGTTGCCTTAACAATTAAAATGGAATAACAAAACGTTGCAAGATTAACCAAAATGAACAAAGAAGATCCTGCCTCACTTATCTCTCAGAATTATTTGAATATGCTAATAAACTAGTAGATAAAGAAGACAAAATGGACCTTGAGTATGACCTGATTTAGTAGTTTAGTAATTTCCTAGGAATATCACATGTCAAGAGATGTCATCCACTGGAGCATGAGTTTCCCAGAAGGATTTTGTCCCCTTGCTTTCTGTTTTCATCAGAAAAAGAATCCAGATACTGAAAAAGTATTTATGTGAAAGGAAAGAATACTTGTGAATTTGATTTTTTTTGTAATCAATGTGTTTTACCTCATTTAGAATTTTTATCATGCACTGTCTTGGCTACAGTTGGCTTTGGCAAGTTTCATAGAAAATTATTCACTGTCAAGGGGTTTCAGCAAACACTGGCAAAATATTAAAATACAAAAGCTTTTGAAAATTTGATGCATTTGCAACATCTCAACAATAAGTGCTCCATTATAATTAAAACTATACCATTAGTCAATAGTATTTGTGATCAAGGGCGAATCTGCTGAAATGGATATATCACAAAGGTCATTCTTTGCCTAGCATGCATTTTCTTTGACTCATGTTATCATTACATCTGTACAGCTAATTGACTTCTTCAGATATCTTTCTTAGAACCAGAAAAACAAATCAAAGATGCAAAATATTATGTGGGAGGAGGTGTCATTTGAACTTATCATACTGTCTAAATCGCACATGCAACAAGGAGAAGCAGCACTTTATAATACTTTTCTGTCACTCAGTGTATGCACACAGAGTACGATATATTTGATTTTTTTTGTTTTCTGACCCAAAGGAGCTCTGACAACACTTTCAAGAGTTCAGTGGCAGTGGCTGCCTTCAGTGTAAATTAGATGGACCAAATTTTCTTAAGTGGCCCATGAAACCGGACTGCCAGGATGTTTCCTTTTTTTATGGGTACAGTTTCACAAGCACAGAACCTCATGTAGGTTTCCTCAGAGAGCACTGCTCTTACAAGCCTAATATTCTTGCTGGGAAAACTCCCTTCGCTTGTGCCAGTGATCCTAAAAGGAGAACTTGGCCTACAGATCAAATTCCCTAGCTCCCAACTTTCCTTTCTGAGAGGCAACCAGGCATTCATTAACAAAGACCTTTACCGTTGTAAAGGTAGGGTGCACAGCAGGAAGCCTAATCTCAGTGAAGTCAATTTTGTATTAAATTCTGATATATGATGTCAGTTTATTGATGTCATCAATGGACTTACATTTTATTCAAAAACATGCAAGTTTATATCAAAAAAAAGGTCTGTAAATTGTGCCCCTGCAGAGCTGGTGAAATTTTAGGGAGGCTATGGGTTTCTAAGAGACTCCCTCCAACTCCTAGCATAGTAATAAGTTCTGGAACTTAGGGTTTAACTGATGTTTGACCTAGGGACCTTCTTTTCTACGGCTGTTTCCTTTGATGACATCCACAATAAAAGATTCAAGTGTGCCATGTACTACCAGCAAGGATAGAAGTTCACTTGCTGGGGAAATGAGAAAAAATGGTAAGAAGCTTAGGGGGAAAATTGCTTATCATCTTTACATGGATATTCTTCAATTCTTGCATACATTAGAAAGCTGTGAAAGGTCACTTTTTTTGTATATCAGGGCCTAACTAGTATGCTATCAAACATGTTTTTTCCAGATTTTAGTGCTAGAGAGGACGTGATAGGTTGTAAAATACCTATGAAGAGAAAACATTTTCCTCTGTATTTTATTTTAAAGACGTTTCTCTATTACACACACAAAAGTTGTGGAACAAATAGTTACCTACTGAGTGACATCTAAAAAAGCATCTGAGTGCGGGCACAGTGCTGCATCCGAGTATGCCGTTAGCAACGCTGCCCTCTCGTGGAGAGAAGGGAAAGGGTTTCTTTAACTTAACTGTGTGGCCATCCAATTATCAGCAAGAATACAGTGAATGGGTTTGCTTTTGCTATGAAACCAAAAAATGGGATGCCTTATTCACACTGTTGCGAAACAAATCTCTCACATGTGTGACAAGAAAGCAGACAGCCAAAAGGCCTACTCCTAAGGAAAAATATCTGAACAATTTGCTATGCAAATAATACAGAATATAACAGAACCTTTCCATGGTCACTCCTGTGTTAACAATGAGAAACTGGGCCAAGTTAACTCTGCAGTAATTATGACGAACGTGGTTGCGCAAAGGTTGAATCTGGACTGTGATGTAGCTAATTTCTGTGTTCAATTTAAGTGTTGACAGATGAACTCTTACAGATCTAGAAACAATGCTTTAGGGTATTACAACCTTATCTGTTGACTCCTTCTCCCAGATAGATGTCACTGTCACAAATATTGAGCTGCATGAATTAGGCATATGAGCATTTCTAATCGGCTGCAGGGCAAAGACTGTCAGATTTCTAGCCAGAATAAACCAACAGAAACCAGGCGTGTATGAAATTGTAGATATTTGAAATTTGTAGATATTTGACATAAACCAAGTATAAGTAACAAGTAGATGTAGTAATAGTGATTCACACAATATCTTATTCACACAATAGCACTTCTATCAGTATTCCGATGCAGTAATACAATCTTAACCTCCAAAATCATGTATCTCCAAAAATCTGTTCGTTATAACAGACTGCGTTAAACTGGTCCTTATTCATAACTATCACATGATTTTCATGGAAATAGAACTTCAAATACTTTAAAAACACATAATTAAGAAGCTTTTGAAAACGCTTATCTTTCACTTTTTTAGGACTTGGGCTATATAATGTGATCCAACATATAAGAATTGAGAACCATTGATCTATGTTAAAGTAATTTTCCTATTCTCTACCCTACGCCCCCCACCCAAAACCCAAAACATGCAGAAACCAAATACCCTGACAGTTTCTTATTTTCCAATGAGAATAAAATTTTACTTGTATATCTTTCATGTTGATTTCCCTAGGGAGATTCACATATATCCTCAAGGATATAATTTGATCCTTAGAATATCCTTGATTTCAGTTACCTTCTGGTATCATTAGACCTGGAATTATCCTTCAAGTGGATTTCAACTGCAATCCCAGAAAATTCTTAACTCCCCTCCAACTTTCAAAGCTAACTTTGTCCTCTGCTGGACTTACAAGGAGTGGACACAACTGCATTTTGTGACATTTGTTCCTAGCATTGTGCTGCTAGACTGACAGTTCAGGCACTCACCCTGACAAAGACGGGAAGAGCATTACAAATCAATACTGTAGAAGCTGATTCCTAGTGCCTCCACCATCTTTGAAGGTGAAATTGCAAAAAAGTCACATCTCTGTGGAAAGGATGTTCAGATTAGTGTCTTCCATTTTTAGTGGGCTCGTATAATTTAACAGGAAGCTAAATCCAATCAACTTGCAGAGAACGTATGCTACGTACTCAACCCTCTGCAGGTGCTGTGTGCAGGCCGCATGATTTCCAGACATAAACCTAAAAGAAAAAGTAATCCCTGACCTCTCAGATTTTATTCTCCTTAGCAAACACTAAGGAAGCACTAAAAGTACAAAGAGTAAAATGTATTTTAATAATAAAATTAAGACCTTATCTACCCTAGGAAACTGCATGATGACAAAAAAGGAGATAGTGAGATCCCAGAGAAAGAAAGTAAGAGGCTGAATAATTGAAAGAATTTTTTCACTAAAAGGTCATTAAATTTTTTTTTAGCTCCTGTTTAACCACTGCAACCAGTGAATCAACTGGAGAAGGAAGCAGTTGTTTGAGATTTGTCATCTCACTGACCATGTGTACAGTGTGTGATCAAAAAAAGGGAACACACCTGTCTTCAGGAGGAGATTGAGCAAGACCTGACAAGGTTGGTAAAATTAAGTGAGGGGAGAGGAAGGAATGTGGGAGGAGAAAGGAACTCTTCCACTTGAAAAAAAAAAAAAGGCCCTTTGTTTTTCCTTTAGCCAATGTAAAGAAACAAAAAAGACTAATTACAATTTTTAGAAAGTCTTTTGCTGGTCACCTTTAAATGTCCCTTACAGTAATTTACACCTTATTAAGTACAGAGAGATAAAGGGAATAGAGTTACAGGAAGAGAAAGAGCAAGAAGTGGGAAGTGAAAGGGCTCCAGAGTCAGGGGGCTGCATTATCTTGGTTTGGAGAAATCCTCATAACTACTGAGTATTTCTGTGGTATCAGTGGGAGTACACTGAATTTACAAAGTAGACTGCAATACCATAAATCTCTATCTCGGGCATATCTGCACAGCTAGGTGAAGTTGCAAAAGCCATGTGGATAGGCACATTCAGGCTACTTATAATCCAGCTACTTATATAGCAAGCATAATGAAGGCCTGGTGGCACAAGCTTCACCATGGCATGGCAACCCAAAACCAAGCTCTCTGAAGATGTTCTTATTGATGCTAGTGTGGCTTGAGCTAACTATAATATAGCTGGTGTGGATGTACCTATCAGGCTAAAACGACACTTTCTCTGGGCTGGATAGGCATAGGTAATTTGTTAACTGCAAATCTCATACAACAATGCGATTTTTTGAGAGTGTGTGTTAATTTGGGAATGTTTATTAAAAGCATATTGAACATGTCTCTGGAAGCACATAGAATAGAATTCTGAAAGAAAAAATAATTGCCTAAGGAATTGGTATGTAGTTAAGCAAAATATGTATTATTAACTAACAGCTATTTTACGAGGATTTTTTCAGGTCTTTTAATGATAGCTGAGCTTTATGCATTTCCTCCACACCTAAAGAAGAGTACCTTTGTGAAAATACAGTTTTAGCAGGTCTAGGGTGCAGAACTGAATTCAAACGTGATTTTTCCATGACTGAGTTGTAGTTATACTTTGTGATACTACACTACTACTATACTTAGTAACTTAGGAATCTGGTCATCCTTCTGATGCATTCAGAAGTCATATAGTTAGTATTATTGCCCCTATCTAATTGGTCTTTCCATGACAGCTGTGCATACTTCGGAATTACTTCAGAACCTTATGGGTGCATCTGACAGTTATTAAGACAGTAGGCTCATTGTCTATCACATAAACCAAAAGTTTATAGACACAATTTTCCACTCATACATATTGTAGCATCTTGCTACACTCATACGTGTTGTGGCATCTGCAAGGTGCAGATTATCCAGGTGTCTCGCAGTGAAAAATCAAAATTCTCTAAGGAGTCATAAACATGTCCAGTCTTCCTAAATATGAAGTTCTGGACACAGAGGGCTTGCTTTATTTCTCATTCATTGCAGTTTAAACCCAAGGTACTCTACAATTTCAGTGGGATTACAACTGGTTTGCCTATGCAAAAGAGCTGTCAAGCTGTGCAATACCTAGCAACTCCAATAATCCTCTGTCAAATATTAACTATATAAAGCACAACCTCACAAATGATCAAAATAGGAACAAATGGTTTTTACTGCTTGTGAAAGGATGTCTAAATGCACTCAGGTGGATGCTAATGGTGGAGTACTCTAGTATGGACTGTTGCTTGAAGAAATCTTTATGTTAACACCTGTCTCAGACTGGGGCACACACAAATATCATATGTGTTCAGCATACAGAGCAACTGTAATCATGCTTCCAGAGAACTGGAAGAAAGACTGCATCATTCTTCAACCATGGGTGTCATGAAATGATAATGCTTTTTTGACTGCTGATTTCTCACATACTTCTCTCTGCAAAAGTCACTGGAGATTTCACACCAGTTTATTCCATTTCACAACAATAAATAGTGTAGGAGAAAAAAATACCCCTTGATACAGAGAAGTTTGAGATTTTCTCAAAGTATTTCCAAATCAAATTCAAAAGCAATTTGTCAGTTTATTGCGATCTTGGGTGTAATTAGCCTGGTATGGGGCATATTATTTGCCTCTAGATGGTGCTCTCACGTTGAGATTAAAAACTTCCATTAGCTTTTTCATTACAGCTTTCATAATTCTCTCAAAATCAACATAAACCCTCCAAAAAAAGCAAGGAAAAAACTTGTTAGAATGCACACAAGTGTACCATATGTTAGTTTCAGATAACTGATATCCCCCAGATTGTATAAGGAAGTGATTTTAATTCTAGGAAAATCATCACTGAAACCATGTTATACTCTTTAATATAAAGGTGCAAATTCTATAAAACTTTAAACCATGTAATGAGCATTAGTTAGATAAACCTTCACAGTTAAATAATATCAGTTCCAAACAGTTAATAGTCCAGCATTACAATCTGGAAAACAAAGGCAAAGGGATTACTTGTTTTGCTCAAAGTCTTGAAAATTGTGCTCAGTGTGTGTAGGTAATTTAACACTTGCTTTTTTAAATAGGGACCACAGCTATTAATTTCCATGTTGCTAAAGTGTCCTTCCTTGATGTCATTCTGGGGAGGAAGCATGACTAGGCTCTGTTTCATAGCACAGAATAAGCGCAGTGTAAGAGCACAGCCAAGGGCCTTCCAGTTGAGAAGCCATATTTTTCCTGGGGAAGTAGGAGAGCTACATATTGTCACAGCAATACCAGCTTGTACAGCCGTGCAACATGTCCGTATTTCACTCCCTTTGTGTCTAAAACTGCTCTGGTGCTGGAATTGCTCCCTCACAATTACCACCACTACTGGCTACACAAGTGTGATCTTTGAGTGTCTCAAACTAGTACAGACTCGGATCATAACTTTGGCATTTTAGCAATGAACTTCAATACTTTCTTCTAAGAATGAATTCCACTGTTGGCTGTGTGGTTTATGTGGATCTGTACTTGCATATTTCTACTCAGCATTCTCCTTCACATTGGTGCAAATATTATGGCAGAAGACAGAGGTGATTCATGTGTCTCAGATTTCTGACAATGTCCATTGTCTTTGAGCAGAAAGCAAGTTTTTATAACATTTATAAATGCTGTGGATTCTTTTGGGTTCTTTTTTATTTTCAACAAGCAACTCATCTTACTCTTACATGTTCTTTCCCAGAGAGAGCTCTAAATGAGGTGGCATTCATCAGTAAGGGGCTCTCTCTTGGTGCCACCATTCGCTTCCTATTTCTTCTGCCACATGCAGCTGTGACACACAAGAACATTTTGGTTAAAAATGAAGCAAAGGAAGATTTTGGAGGCCAGCACTGTCTTGCTGATAAATCTGAAATTTAGGTTTACTCTTAGGGAATGAGTAGCTTTGCCTACTTTTTGCAGTAACTTAATATCCATCCTAAACTTTTTTCTGTTCTCTCTCCCCTGTAGTGACAAATATGCAGGGTCCATCTTGTTCCTTTCATTCTAGGGTCACATTAGAGTAAACCCTATTGCGACATATCATTCTTTATCCTTTCCATTCCTTTCCTTGAGGTTAAGTCTGTATTCATACAAGCTGTACTACCAGTTCTAGGTAAAGTGGAGCACCCAATTGTTCATGATGAAGATCAGGATGTCAAAACCTTTTTCAGCCCACATATAAAGAGTCTATTTATTTTCAGACAGCACAAGATCAGAGCTGTAAATTATCTGAAGCTGGCATTTAGTATGCCCTTTACCTTTAACATCCAAATGCATTGAACAAAAGCAACTGAGACTCTAGTTTGTGCTAACCCTGCTTAGCAAAGAAAAGAAAGCTGCAACTTGGAGATTGCAAAGTGAGAGATTCTAGAAAATACTGTATGAAGCATTGTTTTATGACAGGAATGACTCAACAGCTGCAGCATGGTTCATGTTGTCAGTGGCAGCTTCTTGCAGTTAACTGCTGTTAGCCTACCAAGTTGATTTAAATTCAACGGGAAAGAAAGAGCTGAGGCTCTTAACCCTGTTAAGGGTTGTATGAACATGCTTTATGATACGCATAGCCATTTTCTGAGTCATCTTTGTGAATGGAAAGACGTTTCTGTTCTCCCTTCTAAGAAAGATGTTCGTAATTTCCTTGAGAAAGATAACATTCGTACTCAGTATTCAGCATGACTCATACAGATACTCAGGTAACCATTTCTTGGGTTCTATTTTCCTATGATCCGTACATAGTACAGAGCATCATTTATTGTCATTAGTATTGAGTTTTGTCATCAGTAACAATCCACAACATACACTTTGCTCTATTTGTGACTAGCACATTCATGAATATGACTTAGAGTAGTCCTTTATGTGGATGGCTTTATCAGGTATACAGCTTCTTATCAATAATATATTGGACAGAGCAAAATGAATTAAAGACTGACATTCCAGCTACTTTTCTGCTCTCTGGACAAAAACCTGCCCAGCACTCTCAGTGTTCACTGGCAGAAAGCAAATGTTTTCAAAAAGAATCACCTTTCAGACTGAGGCCAACAAAAGAAGAATACACATCTTTTGTGACAGGACGCACAGGGTCAGTTTTGGACACACAGAGCAGAACCAACTCAGGTGCTGCACTATCTCTACAGAAGAGTCCTTAGATTTAAAGTCATACTATTAAAATGCTTGAATGTGCACTCAGCACACATAAGTTCAGTGCGACAAAGATACTCAGTTAAGTTACTGTGCTTCATATTAATCTTAATCTTGTATAATTTCAGGGCAGGTATGATAAAAAAAATTAAGGTTTAAAGCTATCACTGTAGGTGCATCCATTTTGCTTGCAGAGCTCCTCTAATGTAATTTAGGCTTCTGCTGGGCCATGTGCTAACCCCAAATATGGGAGAACTGAGATAAATGTAAAGCAAACTATGTCCTCACAATCCCAGTTGTGCATCAGAACAAATATAACTGAAAATATAGACCAATATTTCAATAACAGGTGCACTCTAACATCTGCAGGGCACAACTGAATGCACAACACCCAGGGTCACTCTGTCTGGGAAGATTCATAAGTACGCTATACATGTTTCTTTTTTCTACTTGCATCTTCTCTCCGAGGCTGTAGGACTTTCAGCAGCAGCCTTTCCATGTACTCAGCTTTTCTGTAGTCATAGCTACGTTTGCTGAAGCCATTAGATAAACTTAATGCGATAATATTTTTATATGTATGTAGGGAAGAGTTGGGTGCAGTTTGGCTTAAGAGCTGCTTTTCTGCCTATGATGCAGAATCATTGGAGAGAGAACCATAAAAACGCTACAGGAGCCTGTGATTTTACAAGCCCAAATAATTATCACATATCTAGAGTATGGAGTCTCACTGAAACTACAGTCACTGCATGCTATTTACTTTGATGCAGAATGGATGAGTTAATAGAATATAATTTATAGCCCTGTTTATGTGTCATTCTTTTTGTAACACCAATTTTCCCAAGTTCTTTTTTTCTTAATGCCTAGAAGAAATACTTCATTCTTGTATAAACATCCACAATGAAATTGGTTTGTTTAGGTATTCACAATGAAACCAATGTTCACAATGTGTGCAAACCAACACACTCTAAAAAGGAATCTCATGCTTTTTCTCATATGTACTATTTAATGAAATGGCAAGTGTGATTATACATAGACACAAACACACACATATATCTGTGACTGTGGCCTTGTTTGTATTAGCAAGTGCCATGGCACAGCAGCAATGGATCTGCAAAGTAAAACAGTTGATTCTGTGGGCCTGATTACCATCTATATGTGTCTTGGGTGGGGGTTACTCCAGACTAACTCTAGTGCTGTTGACTGAATTACTTGTTGGGGCACATTAGGAGGGCTCCCAGAGTAAATTTCTAGTTTCAGATTGCTCCACTGCATGAACCAAAGCATGATAACTGGAGAGGATCAGGAGATTTACTTTAGAAGTGCATACCTAATCTGAAGTAAAATGCTAATGTAGCAGCACTCTAAATCATCATAACTCTTACTGCTTCTAAATGAATGTCTGAAGGCTGAGCTGAAAAAGATTTGTTTTGATCTACACTCCCCAGAGGAAACCTAAATGTCACATGCCATCATCCTTCGAGTTATGAAATTATGCCCTCAGCTCTTAATAAGAAAAAAGGTTTCCAGATATCAGAAAGGTAAGTGCTGAGTTCTAGCATACAATAAGCAAAACTTACTCCGTGGGGTTTCAAATATACAGTTGGCTTTCTCTGTTATCTTCGGTTTGGACTCTGGAACATGGCTTTGGATATGGCATATGGGATCCTTTCTGAATCAGTTTTGATACTTTTTTTCCCTCCTGGCAGAAGTAGCCAGCTTACTCGTGTTTTCTTACATTTTAAGCCTGCCAGGAAAAACAAGAATCTGAGTCCTCCCTAGCTTTGTCACTTCTTCCATCACAGAAGGATTTAAACAACTTTAGCTAAAGAGGAAACATTCTGTGAACCAAAAACCTCCTTATCCTCATGCAACAACTTGAATATCTAAGAAAATAACAAGTTCCAGCAACTTTTTAGGCCCTTTTATTGTTTAGAGCTTCCTGTATCAATTGTCCTCCCCAGGGCACTCTGTGCCAAAGTTACACGTGTATACTTTCCTTTTGTACTTGGCAACACTGAGAATTTCTCTGCGAAGGGGGAGGGTTTCTTCCTTTCACCTAGAATTAGCATTAAATTCTTTATACTTCCCTCAGTGTGGACTATGCCAATTCCATCACACAGCCATGAGCAAGAAAATATATACTGACCTGTGACATTTTTCTAACTTTCCTTAATAAAAAACTCCATGGATTTTACATGAAAATTAGATCAAGTATTTTATTGAGCCATTTTTTGGTAAGAATTACTAGAAAAATGTTTTACTTCTAGAGAACTCCATTCAGTAGTCATTGATCTTTTTCTGTGTTTTATGAGATATTTCTATAAACAATTACTAGTTTGACCCAAGATTATGTCTTTAATATTTACGAAAAGTGTAGCAAGTAACAGCTTTCTGAGAGATCTGTCACACTCAAAGAACAATATCCTCTATTGCAAGGGAGGAGTGCTTTATTTAACATGAATAGCCATCTGAAGTATTTCAACAATACTCATATATTTTCAAATCAAATTATCATTATCACAATCATTTTCAAAACAGCACTTTCTGTTGTCATATTCATTTCACACAGGTGAGCCATCACTGTGAAAGTTCTAAAAGAAGCCATCAGATTAAATATGATCCAAATGTGAGTTTTCTAAACACAAGCTATAGCAAATGGGAAAATCAGTATAAATGCTTCTTTAATGTGTTTTAAAATGTCAGTGGGAACAAATGAATATTTTATTACTTGAAAGATGAACTCTTCAGCATTCAGCCAGGATTACATAACTTTAAATTGCATCTGAGCACAACTCTTCCACCACTGTCTAGGCAGTAGAAATAGCCTAACTTAGGAATAAAAAAGACAGACACTGAATCCCAGAAGCACCATGTTGCCTGTCACAAGGAAACCACAATCAAAAAGGGTTCAGGAGCTGCAAATGAAGTGGCTTTATAAAGAATAAAGTATTCTGGAGAAAGCTCCAGGGTATAGTAAATGTGTCTGAAGAACTAGAGGAGTATGTCTGGAATAATCAGCCTGCAGCACTTATTAAAAGAAAGTATGTAAGAAATGATGAGATTCAGACAGAAAGACACAACTCCTAAATAATATAACATCCCGGAGAAATTGAAGACAACAGCTCAGGAAAGGACAGAGGATGCTAATGTATATGGCAAGATTCCTCCAGAAACTGGAGTAAATGAAGGTGTAAGGGTTGGTAATTTGAGTAATTTGGTAAATTTTGCAAAGTGAGGCTGACCCTCTACTAAAGAATAAGGCTGAACAAATCAAATATGGTAGCCTTGACTACACTGAGAACTTCAGTATAAAAAGCTAGCCACTAATGCACGAGGGACTAACAAAAAGGGTTATTGCAGCCAGGACAAGCAAAGCAGTCCTTGTAAAATGAATGCCCTGCTATAGCATAAATCCTTGCAGAACCCCCAAACCAAATGCATTTGATGAAGAATTAGGATATGGCCCCAGACATAAATTATAAGCAAGATTAGCCTGCCAAAAAGTAACATAAAAACAACAGGCAGTAGCACCTTTGACTGGAGGGAAGCAAAGAACACTCACAAAGAAATACAGTAATGACTGGGACAAAGAGTAACTGTGAGTTGCCCCAAAAGAAGATTAAAGAGGTAGATGAAAGAGAAGATGGGTGAAACCATATGTTGCATATGACATGTGAAAACCAAAATGAAAAAAAACTCGAACCGTTTCTCAGCCTGGAAAAGCTGAAGCCTTATAACAGAAACACAAAGTCTTTTGTGTTAGAATAGGGCTAAAAATAAATTCTTTCATATTGAAAAGGTGGTCCCATATGTATAAACAAGGGAAGAAAAATAAAAGCAGATTTTCTGTTTACAACTTTGGACAACTTCGGACAACTTCTGGGTGCATGAAGACTGGAAATAGGCTTTCATAACTGTTCTGGAAAACTGAAAATTAGTAAAAAATTATAGAAAGGAGCTTCTCTGTAGGAAGAAAAACTTTAAAAGAAATGTGAGGGAAAAGCCATGGAGACTGCTTCAGAAGTCTATATTGAAGATGTGCACTGCGGTGGACCTCAGAATCCCTATCCCCTGACAGCTTAGATAGAGAAGTTAGTGAGTGCTGCAGCTGCTTTCTAATGCACAGCCCCTGATTTTATCCCCATGTAAACCAAGGCATGAGAGAAAAGGACAGAAGTGATGATGTATAGTCACACCCTGGTGGAATCAGGATAGAGCTAGAGCTCATATCTGTATTTGTGAGCCCAAAGGTTTTCCCAGACCACCATTCTACACATAGAAAGACAGACTAAGAATCAGCCAAACCTTCTGTATGTCCAGAAGGCAGCAAGTTTGATCAGTGGAGAAAGCCTAGCACCATTTCTTAGTTCCAGTATGACTAAAGAGCTAACACTGTCATCTAATTTTTTCTAGATTCTGTCATATTGAAGAAAATATGTGACTTTGTCCAGAGTATAGGCTTTTGGGAGTACAACTCTTGATTATTTCTGCTGCAGCATTTAAAATTAAAAGGAGGCCAAAAGTGTTAAGTTTTTTTCAGACTTTCAGACAAAAGGTACTCCTTTGACTGAGTAAAAAATTGTGAAGGGAGATAATTAGGTCAGGGTCCTTTATAAGGTAACTATATGCGTGTCTATTCCAGACTACTGAGATATCAGATAGCCCAGCTGGCTGTGCTAACCCCAGAACTGGAATCAGTATCACTGCATCCTCATGGCACTGCACTCAAACTAATTAGCTGGGTGATGAGAGATACCTTGCCATGTGGTTTATAATATATTACAGCTTCAGCTAGATGTCTCCACTCTGCTTGCTTCTGGGACATGTGTCTCTATTAGCCTGCTGGGAGTTTGCTTAGGGGTCTTTGCACGCTGCCTCCTGTGGGGTGCAGTCAGGCCCTGAGCAGACGACCCTAGATGATTAGGTAGGGCCTTGGAATGGAAAAAGGCCTCTAAGACAGAGTGCAAGAAGAGCATAAGGTTGCCTGTGCTTTCAACTGGAGGCACAGATCCATTTAATGACATTTCTAAGGGGAAGAAGTAGATATTGATCTGCCTGTAGCTCTCAGCATAGCTGGCTACTAGTCTCCTAACTCACTGAGAAGCATCTGATTCTGGTAAAAAAGCCACCAGGTCAGTGCTGTTGCTGTGCTTTGAGAACTGTCTGAATCCTCATCTTCCCCCCGTCAGTGATGTAACAGACAAGCAGAGGCATTTCATGCTACTACATGAAATTTAACCGGAGATCACAAACCCTAAGATGTCTTTACCTGCCACTCACATAATTTCTGCCTGGTATCACCACTGAGTGCCAGAGCTGCATTGCTCTATCCTGACATAGTTTGATTTTCTTTTCAAGGTAACCTTTGTTCTGAACTTTCTTGTTTTGTTGAACTTAGATTGAGGATTAGTTTCAAGATCTC
Organism: Calonectris borealis; assembly: GCF_964195595.1. NCBI lineage: Eukaryota > Metazoa > Chordata > Aves > Procellariiformes > Procellariidae > Calonectris > Calonectris borealis. The sequence goes on from NC_134325.1 coordinate 11,195,093, forward strand.
TGTAGTGTATTTTGTCGTAAATTAGTGCTGGGTGCACTTACCTGCATTGTAATTAGGGTCTGGAAATTATAGAGCCCTACAATGGTGTGATTGTGCATGATTCTTTGTTCACAGATGCACAGCAGAACTCACCACCTACACACTATGGCAAAGAACAAAATGAAACGCCCAAGCTCTATGCTTATAGTGTGTCTAGGTTAACTCCAAAACAACTACAGCTCCTTTATCATGCATAAACATCCACAGAAACAATAGAGATGAGATCAGTGTAAATTCAAGTAATAGAAGGAGGGGGGGTTGCAGCCAGAGCAGCCAGATTTATCTTCAAAGTTGGTCAAGCCTTGGAGTTGGCTCTGCTTGGAGTCTGGGAGGACAGACCAGATGAGGTCCCTTCAACTAAAATTTTTCTGTGATTCTATGATTCCAAGAGATTCCAAGAGATTGTAGCACCCAGTCTAGTAAGGCAAGGAGGAGATGTTGTGGTATAACCTCAGCTGGCAACTCAGCACCCCCTCTCCCAGGGGGAGAGAATCAGAAGAGTAAAAGTGAGAAAACTCGTGGGTTGAGATAAAGACAGTTTAATAGGCAAAGCAAAATCAAAGCAAAACAAGGAATTCATTCACTACTTCCCATTGGCAGGCAGGTGTTCAGCTAGGAAAGCAGGGCTCCATCATGTGTAACGGTTACTTGGGAAGACAAAATGCCACCACTCTGAACATCCATCCAGCTTTATATGCTGAGCATGATGTCATATGGTATGGAATATCCCTTTGGTCAGTTGGGGTCAGCTGTCCCAGCTGTATCCCCTCCCAGTTTCTTGTGCATCCCCTCCATACATGCAAATTAAAGTTTCTCAAATTATTACAGAAGTTAAATTTAGGTGCATTTTTCAGAAGTCACTTTTAAAATGTGTCTGTGACATCAAATAAAAGTAATGGGGAAGATACCAATAATATTTCAATGTTGGCACAGCAGCGTATTTTGTCTAGTCTCATTTTTGAAAACAGGTAAAAAATATTGTCTTCATGCCGCCAACCAGGTAGTTACACACACCTTGTGTACGTTTTCCATGCTAATGTGCTAATTCTTTGGTTTTCGGTAGCAACTGTTAGGATTACAATGTATATTCAGTAAAGGTTACTGAATCACCAAATCACAGAACGGAAAGGACCTCTGGAGACTGTGTAGTCCACCCCGCCTTCTCAAAGCAGAGCCACCGAGAGCAGATTCATGAGGGCCGTGTCCAGTTGCGTTTTGAGTATCCAAGGACAGAGACTCTACACCCTCTCTGGGCAACCTGTGCCAGTGTTTGACCACCTTCACAATAAAAAAAAAGGTTTTTTCTTTTGTTTAAGTGGAATTTCCTCTATTTCTGTTTGTAGCCTCTTGTCCTGTCACTGGACACCACTGAGAAGAGTCTGGCTCCGTTGTCTTCACTCCTCCGACCAGGTAGTTACACACACCGATAAGATCCCCCTAAGCCTTCTTTTCTCCAGGCTGAACAGTCCCAGCTCTCTCAGCCTGTCCTTGCACGACAGATGCTCCAGTCACTTATCACCTTCACGGCCCCTTGCTGGACTTGCTCGTGTCCCGGTCTCTCTTGTACTGGGACCCCAGAAGTCTCACCAGTGCTGAGCAGAGGGGAAGGATCAACTCCCTCGACCCGCTTCCTGATGCAGTCCAGGAGGCTGTTGGCCGCCTTTGCCATGAGGGCACACTGCTGGCTCATGGTCAATGTGCTGTCCACCCAGATCCCCGGGGCCTTTTCTGCAAAGCTGCTTTCCACCTGGTTGGTCCCCAGTCTGTACTGGTGCACTGGGTTATTCCTCCCCAGGTGCAGGGCTTTGCATTTCCCTTTTTGTTGAACTTCATAAGGTTCCTGTCGGCTGATTCTTACCTTTGGCTGCATGACTACACACAAACATAATTTCTCCTTTTGCATTCTTGCTGCATCACTTAAGAGCACCAGAAATACCTGCCATGAGATCCAAAGTATGAAACCTTATTTTGAAAAAAATTATTAAAACACCTCCTAACTGTACTGGCTACCGTGCTGAGTCCTGTCAGCTCAGTATAGTGATATTTGTGTTTGATACATGTTTCCATATAAATGAAATTTCTTCTCATTTCTGTTAGTCTAGGCCATAGGCTCTTTTAGTATTCATTCTAATTGGTAATCATTAATTATTTGTGTTGAGATGTCTCTTCACTTTACCAGTGAATTTCATTAGAATTATGAAATCCACATGTCAACATTACTTGTAGCCATTTCTTTTTCTGTCAGCTCATTTCATGCTTCGCTTTTCCTCTTTACCTTATTTATTAGTTTTCCATATCAAAATGTTGAAATCTGCTTACTTCTTGTGCTTAGTAATTTCATAATATATCCCAATATTTGATACCTTTGAATTCATGATCAGTTCTCCCTTCTGTTTCTGTTTTAGTTACCCTTTTCTTGCATAAGCTTCATAATTTGTCCTCAAGGACTGATTACACACAATCAACATCTAGCTCACATAAACAAGAAGAGTCATTTCTCTACCTGTACGATATATAAACTACACAAGTCCTTGTCTTATTGCTCGCAACAATTACTTCATAATCTTTGCTGTTGTTCTACTAAGCAGTTTAATAATATTCCTTAATATAAGCAGAACATCCCACCTCAATGGTATTTTCTCCAAAGAGATTTTTTTTAGCTTAGTGTTTCTGATTTTGTAGGTTCAAAATAATTAATCTATTTCCCATGTTTACTTTGTTCAAAATAAGCCATTTCATGCTGTCGTGGTTTAACCCCAGGCAGCAACTAAGCCCCACACAGCCGCTCGCTCACTCCCCCCCGGTGGAATGGGGGAGAGAATCAGAAGAGTGTAAGTGGGAAAACTCATGGGTTGAGATAAAGACAGTTTAATAGGTAAAGCAAAAGCCACGCACACAAGCAAAGCAAACCAAGGAATTCATTCACTCCTTCCCATCGGCAGGCAGGTGTTCAGCCATCTCCAGGACAGCAGGGCTCCATCACGCCTAACAGTTACTTGGGAAGACAAATGCCACCTCTCTGAACATCCCCCTCTTCCTCCTTCTTCCCCCAGCTTTATATGCTGAGCATGATGTCATATGGTATGGAATATCCCTTTGGTCAGTTGGGTCAGCTGTCCCAGCTGTGTCCGCTCCCAGCTTCTTGTGCCCCCCCAGCCTACTCGCTGGTGGGGTGGGGTGAGGAGCAGAAAAGGCCTTGACCCTGTGTAAGCCCTGCTCAGCAGTAACTAAAACATCCCTGTATTACCAACACTCTTTCCAGCACAAATACAAAACCAGCCAAAACCAGCACACATGCTTTCAGCTGTGAAATAAAATAGTACCTCTTCCTCAGTCATATAATCACTGTTTCAAAAGTTTGCAGTTTTTTGGTGTTTATTGGCTCTTACCCTTTAGTTGATAATGTTGCATTATATTCATTGCAACTTGGCATTACAGGGGCAGATCGGAAGACTGAAGCAATCAGTGCTGAGGCCCCTCTTCATCAAAGGAATATGCAGAGGTGAGAAAAACAAGCCTGTCAATACAGGGCACTGTTCTGTTGTCTATGTTCTCTGTGCCCAGGTTCTCAAGAACAGGTTTCAGTATTGGAAGAACTGGGACAGAGCTATTTTTGCCTTGACTATCTGATGAGAGGGATAGGTGAAGTCAAGTTCTGAAGATGATGATTTAGTAGAGAGGAGTTACCTCGATGCCATTGCCAGCATGGTGACCTAAGAGACTATGAAGTCTCCTATGGCTGCCTGTAGCAGGGCAATGCAGAATGGTAAGAGGCATTTGCAAAGGAGGAGAAAGAGAGCAGAGAACTGGGATTCCTTATTTTTTGTAGCCTGCACTGAATGAAGAGTGGGTCAAAAAATGCCTGCTTGCTCAGTTGACCCCAGGGATACTTACTGGGTGAGGCCTTTGAGTGCAGACAAGGTATATCGTGACTGCTGGCCATCAGTTTGCCCATACAATGCTACTGCCTGTGCAAACCCTATGCTGCTGGGATAGCACAGAGAACTATGGTCTTGTGATCAGGTAAGCAATGTATATTACTTCTCCACAGCTCTGAGCTAATTGCTGTTATTCCACCAGAAGCCCCATGCTTTCCACCCTAGAGACACATTCAAAAAGTATTACAGTTATTTTGGTTTCAGTCAGGTGTGCTTATACAAAGAGCTGCAGATGCTGATTGTTGTGGGGAGAAAGTTAAAGACATATCCCTTGCAGAGTTTTCTGTGGGATTAGGAATTGGATACCCAGAGCAATGCTGGAAGGTACACAGACTTCCACTTTTTCCTGTGTAGTGACCATGGGACTGAGGGTGCAGAAGCCCAGATGAGCTGCCAGCTTGGTAGGGTGTTCTCACCTGAGGATGCCTTCAAGCTCTCTGTCATTGCTGCATCTGTTGTGTGGCCCCAAAGTGTCATTATCATTCTTGGTCTTCAAGAACACTGCCTTTGTTCATTCAAATTTATTGAGGCAACAGTCTTCTCAAACACAGCAGTTGTTGTGAGGTAAACAACACACTGATACTGCCATGGGGTAATCCTGCTACCCAAGAAACGTGGCTTTCTCCTGACACAGATTCACAAGGAGTGTCATTTTCTTAAGGCTCCTGGTTGCTCCTCTCTGAAGTTTCTCTGAACTTGGAAAGAGAGCTGTTGACATGGGAGAAGCAAATGGATAAAGAGCAAAAAAAGAAAAGTAATACAAGAAAGAAGGGCACCAGCAAGGGGGGAATGGCAACAGAAAGTAGGGCAGGGAAAAGGATTTCAAACATGAAGATGTGTAGATGGATGAGGAAGAGCTGAAGGCTGGCCATCAGCAGCAAATGGAGTTGTTGACATGACACTTGAATCTTGAATGAATTTGTGATGTGCCATTGACTTTTCAAACAGTGGAGGTGGAGAAAGGTGTTTAGAAAAGCCACCAGGCATGGAAATGAAGAATCATGGAAACTTTCCTGTATTTTGAGTGTGAATCCTTGAATGGGATGAAGAAAAATCTTATCTCACAGCTGCACTGTCAACACTCATGTGATATAGTTATGCTACTGAGCAAAGTTTTGTTATTCTTCATCAAGGTTTTCAGACTGGCATAACACAAATACCCCATAAGAACAGCCTCAGACTCATGGCAAATTACAGCTTCAACAGATGAATGAGAACAAGATCCCTGCTGAAGATACAAGGATGTAACATACATTAAAGTAGGGACAAATGCAACTCCTACCTTAGGAAGCTACATCGTGATGAAGCAAATGTTATGTTGAACTGATTCCTATTGCTATTGTGAATGGTTACTCTGCCAGCATCTCTGGCCAGAGCCTGGAAACTATCCCTAAATGATACTGCAGCAGATATAGCAGCACAAAGAAGAAAGGATCAAACTGGTATATGCTCCTCTTCCGGCTGTTAGGCGCAGTCCCAGTACACATTCTGAGATTTTTTACTTTATTTCTACCTGCCTAAGACTGACTCTAGAATCTCATGTGAGTCATTGAGTGATATGACCTGGAACGTGATTAGAAATTAAAAATTAGAAACATAGTGGTAGCAGTAGGAGAGAGATCACATTCAGAAACTGTGAAACTTCCTGTAATGACCTTATTTATTTATACAGAGCCACAAGTCAGCAATAGCAAAAAAAGATAGTGAGGGCCCATGAACACTGAGTGTAAGATTAGTATTTGCAATTAAGTCATCTGTGACATATTCTTTTGTCTGAATTTTGCTTTATGCTATCAGTTGTACAGACCAGGGACCATATATGGTTTAAGATGCTACTGTGATTCTAATGTAGTATTTGACACTGGTGATTTAAAGCCATCACCACAATGCCATATGCAGTTTCCTAATAATTTTTTATGACATGTAAGTAGCACAGGAAGACAGAAGTTGAATATCAAGGAGAGCAACACCCTGCCTTTGTTTCTTATACTCTGTTTCCTTAAGTGTCTGGTACTGGCCATTCTTAGGGTAACATTGAGAAAAGACAATATTGGCTCAGTTTGGCAGTCAATATTCACTGAGCAGTTTTACATCCGTTGAGCAATATAATCTAAGTTTATGATGCACGGTTGCAAGATGCCACTGATGCTGAGACACCTCTGTTAAGATTAATTTCTCATCAAGCAATGAACTATATGAATTCTAACACTGAAAAATGCTTTGTTCAAGTAAGTTACAGTCAGTTGAACCACATACGAGAGAGCTGCTTAATCTTCACCTTAACATTAGCCATATTAGACCATAAGATTATATTCTTGGCAACACAGTAAACTTAAACTCCACCAAATGCACTGTTGTAACACTTGCTGCCATGAAATTACTTCTTTTTAAGACACTTGAATTTATAATCTATGCTTTAAGTTTTAATTGCACCTGTAATATTGCTACAATATTGCTGCAATCGCCAACAGGACTTGACTCTTAAAGCAGAGTTATCAGGTCTTCAGGTTCCCAAGGATACAGCCTTTTTTTGCAGAAGATTCTACAGATATTTTGACTGGGCAGAATTTAAGGATATTGGACATTTTTCAAGGGTTTCTGGTTATCCCACCATTCAGTCCTAAGCAGACAGCAGAATGTTCAGAAATCCCAAACACTGTAACAAACACACAGTAGTTATGGCACTTCCCAGAAGATACAGATCTAATGTGCATGTACTGTAGCAATGGTTTGCAAATGCACAACAAATCCAGCAAACTCCATGTGTATTGGAGTTAGAGAAAATGCCTTGTTTGCCCATGAAGAATATGTAGAGGTGGTCTACTGCAGCCTGAATGTGTCAGGCTCACTGTTTAAGCGCTCAATAGATGGATATATACTTCTATCGAGGCAGAGACAAAAGAGCCCCAACCTAAGAATATCAGTCTAAATGCAATAGTCCTTACTCCAACATAAGGACTCAGAAGTAATTGTGAGCTGTGATCTCATTTTGGAGTAGTCTAAAGATACTGTAATCTGGTGATTAAGGCACCCACATTGGTGTTGACAGACCTGATTTCAGTCCTCACTCTGCTTGATTAGTAACTTCAGTGTTAATTCTTTCTCCCATGGTCCATGAGAGTGACCTTGACAGCAGGCTGCTATATAACCTGGATGTCAATCTTCTGGAATCTCTTACTTGCACTGTTTCGCTTTATATAGTAAATTCTTCAGAACAGGAATGTGGATGAGAGACAGAATGTGGATTAGAAAATACATTCCTCCTCCTAACTAAGGTCCTCCTAAGGGGTAAAATTGATCCCATTCTCCTAAGGAGAGAAGCAGCTTTCTGTTGTTTGGGATGTAAATTACATTTATCTCTGTTCTTGGCAGGACCAACTAGCGGGATTAGACTTGAATGCATTGCTTAGAGAGCCAGGGTTTCCAATCAGGAGCTGAAGCAGTCAGATGGCTAAAAGTCAAACACCTTTGCAAACCTTATTCAGATTGATTTGGTGAAGTTTGAGGCTCCAGAGTAGAAGAAATCAAACTGAACATTTTTCTTCTGTGAGACATTTTAGTGTCTGCTCTTATTCGACAACGGGTCAGGGTCTCCAGTCTTTGGCCATACTCTGGATCTGATAGACAGAGCGCAGTTGGAATTTAAATATTTTTTTCTTTTTTTTCCTCCTGCTTAATGCAGGACAGGTTTTGGCAAAACTATTACGGCATAAAATATTATCTTGTGCTGTGAGTTTGTTCTATCGAATCCTGTTTTCCCTGATATTATATCAACTGCATTTAGCTTAACTATTTCCGTTAGCCAAACGCCTTCACATTCCTTGGTATTTCATGGGAATGAAAACTGCAGCATGTGGCTCCATTAATTTTGCCTGAAGTACAGCAATCCATTTGGTAGATAGAATTTGAAATAAATCAAGCCTCCATATTGTCTTAAAGAACTAACCTTTTCTTTCATTTCCTCTATTTCCCATTCTTATTTCCTCACTCCCTTATCTCCTGTGCTGGTTTGGCTGGGGTAGAGCTTCATAGAAGCTAGTATGGGGCTATGTTTTGGATTTGTGCTGGAAACAGCGTTGGTAACACAGGGATGTTTTAGTCACTGCTGAGCAGGGCTTACACAGAGTCAAGGCCTTTTCTTGTAAAGTAAAGTGAAGAGACATCATCGACACAAATAATTAATGATTACCAATTAGAATGAATACTAAAAGAGCCTATGGCCTAGACTAACAGAAATGAGAAGAAATTTCATTTATATGGAAACATGTAGTTTTGTGCTTGGGAAAAATAACAACACTATGTGCTAGACCCTCAACAGTTTGACAGGACAGAAGAGGAAACCAGAATATACTCATCAAATTCACACTTTTTATGAACTGCTGACATGAGGTAGTTATGAGAAAAACAAATATAAGCCTAAGCTGCCATCGAGAGATCTGTTTTCGGTAGAGGTATGAAAATATTTTTGCTGTGTAAGATCTCAGTGAAATTTCATCTGGAATATTGTATGAAATTATGAATTCAATCTGAAAAAGATGTGAGGATGGGCTCCTGGAATGATTAAGAAAGAGATTCTCTACACAAGAGAAAGCTTACAGAACATGGCTATTCTAGCCCAATAAAATGAAAGTTGAAATGCGATAAGATTGCTCTCTACAAATATATCACTGTGACAATGGATTATTGGACAAAAAGGCAAGTGCTGGCCCAGAAAAAAAAAGTGTAAATGCATTTAGACTGCAAATTACAGGACAACTAAAAGAAGGTTAGAAGTAGCAAAGTACAACTGTGTTAAAAATGGAACACAATCATTTTACAAAGGGACTTCTGTGAGCCAGTGCCTGTGATAGCTGGGCACCAGAACCATGAGCCCATTGGGCTCCCTTTAATCCTCATGTTCGTAACGGGGCTACCTGCCTTATAACTTTTTTCAGCCAGTCTGCTGTTCCTAATTGAGCAACAACTTTCACACCTTTACTGTCTGGTTCCTTTCAACAAGTCTATACTGTACAACATTTGCTTTTTACTGAGCTGTTTTATTTTAGTCATATGATCCAGATAGCCACATTTCTTAAATGGTGTGATGACCTAAGCCTCACACGATCAAGTTGTAACTAAGACTCCGTCCTTCCTCTTAAAGGATCAGTTCACCCTACAGCACTCCTCACAGATACCAGTCATTCCTAGCAACTGCTCCTACCACCCGCAGGTTTATTGGTATACTCAATGCTCTAAAATGCAATTAAATGTATTGATATGCCAAAATGCAATTGCATCAGCAAATTTCAATATCAAAGAAGAGAGGAAATATCAAACACAAATATCACTATACTGAGCTGACAGGACTCAGCACGGTAGCCAGTACAGTTAGGAGGTGTTTTAATAATTTTTTTCAAAATAAGGTTTCATACTTTGGATCTCATGGCAGGTATTTCTGGTGCTCTTAAGTGATGCAGCAAGAATGCAAAAGGAGAAATTATGTTTGTGTGTAGTCATGCAGCCAAAGGTAAGAATCAGCCGACAGGAACCTTATGAAGTTCAACAAAAAGGGAAATGCAAAGCCCTGCACCTGGGGAGGAATAACCCAGTGCACCAGTACAGACTGGGGACCAACCAGGTGGAAAGCAGCTTTGCAGAAAAGGCCCCGGGGATCTGGGTGGACAGCACATTGACCATGAGCCAGCAGTGTGCCCTCATGGCAAAGGCGGCCAACAGCCTCCTGGACTGCATCAGGAAGCGGGTCGAGGGAGTTGATCCTTCCCCTCTGCTCAGCACTGGTGAGACTTCTGGGGTCCCAGTACAAGAGAGACCGGGACACGAGCAAGTCCAGCAAGGGGCCGTGAAGGTGATAAGTGACTGGAGCATCTGTCGTGCAAGGACAGGCTGAGAGAGCTGGGACTGTTCAGCCTGGAGAAAAGAAGGCTTAGGGGGATCTTATCGGTGTGTGTAACTACCTGGTCGGAGGAGTGAAGACAACGGAGCCAGACTCTTCTCAGTGGTGTCCAGTGACAGGACAAGAGGCTACAAACAGAAATAGAGGAAATTCCACTTAAACAAAAGAAAAAACCTTTTTTTTTATTGTGAAGGTGGTCAAACACTGGCACAGGTTGCCCAGAGAGGGTGTAGAGTCTCTGTCCTTGGATACTCAAAACGCAACTGGACACGGCCCTCATGAATCTGCTCTCGGTGGCTCTGCTTTGAGAAGGCGGGGTGGACTACACAGTCTCCAGAGGTCCTTTCCATTCTGTGATTTGGTGATTCAGTAACCTTTACTGAATATACATTGTAATCCTACAGTTGCTACCGAAAACCAAAGAATTAGCACATTAGCATGGAAAACGTACACAAGGTAGCAGAATGCCTTCAATTGTAAACAATATATTTGTTACCCATTCGGTTTGGACACCGATACCTAATATGTGTTAAATATATTCAGGATTAAATTTAAAAAACACCTAGAACACTAAGTAAGTATGCTCAATCAGTTAATTCATTAGTAAAAGACAAAAACAGCACTTGACCAAAAACTGTATTACTTCTTTGGAGAGTAGAATTGTAAGTTTCCTCTCATGAGGTGTTTGCTCTGTTTTGAATCCAAAGATACCTTTAAATATTCTAACTAGCTTTAATATACAGCTGAAAATAAGTTACTGGACTTTTCCTAAACTGGTTTAAATAGTTTTCATCAGACCCTTATCTTTGAACCATAGTACCTCAAATTAGAAAACAAATAGTTTTAACTGTATTAGTTACTGCTCATACAAAGTCCCTGTTTTGAGCTCCTGTAGAACTGTATCTTCCATATCACATCACATACAGAAGTAAGCTTGCAAATTTCAGCCTATATTACTGTGACTGGAATGTACTGTAGCTCGAGGGTAAGAGCTGTTAATGCGCATAACATCATAAATGCACCTTTTATAAACACCTTCTATGGGTATGGCTGTTAACTCCTATCAGCGTGAGCACAAATGAAATATTATGAGAGTGTAAGTTTGCTGAACAGAAACTGCCTGTGCGCATACTTCTGGCAGCACAGAAAGTAAATTTTTTGTTGACTAATCCTTTCATTAAATGGGTTGCATTTACCCATTTAGAAATATAAATGAGTATCCATACAGCCCTCACAAGTAGCTAGCTTGTGGTAAATACATGCCTTAGTTTATGCAAAAAACCCCACTCTTCATAATATGTCCACAGCCTACTGAAATAAAGATACATGACTATTGTTTGCATAAAAACAGTTCTGTTTCTGAGGTATAATAGTGACGAAGTTATGCACAGAGAAACAAAGTTTCTATATGAACACTGTTTTCCTGTAGCATGGCTGTCATTTCTAGTGATACTTCATGTTTTTGATCTGGCACTTGTCGTCTCTCACTTCTGCCAGTGACACCTTTTTCAGTCTCCAAAGCAGGGAGACTGGGGAACCTAGTCCAGGCAGTGGATGCAAAATTAAGGATTTCTATGAGCTGGTCAATAAAAGGCACAAAGTTTTTACAACTGTTGGCCTTGCTTAAAATTGGAGAGACTCAATGAAGTAATCTCTGGAAGATTCTTGTTCATGTGCACTGACCTCAATTCTGCATCTGTATCTATCTGCTGCAGTGGACTCTTCCATACTGAGGAATCTGAAATGAAAGAGCTTCATCCCCATAGTCAGTAAGGCTGCTTACCACATGTCAAGATTTCACTAGAAGAAAAAAGGAAACACTGGTGACATAATAGCGTACAACAAAGTAGTAAAACCTTTCAGCAGGAATGTGGGAGATTTGGACTCAAATGTTTGCATTGCCTGCGTTGGTTTTCTTATATGGCGGATGGTCAGATAATGCTTCAGCTTCAATGAGCAGGTATTTTCCGAGGAGTAGTGTCTTTGAAAAACTGTCCAGTAACAATTATGATAAAGAGTTTAGAGTTATGTGATTCTAAGTACTCTGTCAAGAAGTACTTAGGTATTCGGTTTAACTAGTATGGAGTAGAAAAATCATGACAGTACACACCTAACAATAAGGATAAAATCATTATTGAATTGCCGTCGATTATTGAACACAACTCCCATTCTCATGGCCTGTATCAGGCAGAAGCCATTCTGAAAAACTAACATGCAATTGCATAAGCAAAGACTGTTTACAATTCTCATATAATACTTTATGTGCACTGTAATCAGAATTAATATGGGTTGCGCAAGCTTATATAGGGTGTTTCCTAACTTGAATGGTTGATTTTTTTTTTTTAATCTGATGCATGTCTGTCTGTGCAATATTTAGTTATGAAACAAAAGGCATAATGGCATGTTGCTTTGTAGCTTAGCAGTATTTGGTAACAAACGGTGAGGTAAGTGGAGTGCAATGATTTTTGTAGCAGAGATGCAATGTGTATCAATAATATGCTGATAGTATTATTGCGCTTATATTGACATTGCGCTTATAATGCTGCAAAGGGTCCTCAGGCATTTGGCTTGTAGGTGCAAGCTGCTAAAAATGTCTCCAGCATTGCTGCTGTGGAAATGACAGTTCAGTGGGAACGGTCCACCCCTGCTCCAGCCGTTCTCTAACTCCCCTAACAACTGGATTCGCTTTGGTGGAGGCTGGGTTGCCTTCTAAAGCCTCAATTGGTTTTGGACCTTTTGGCTGATTTCAACCAAAATTGACTTAGTATCTCAATATTCAAAGGTTTTGAAATTTAACAGAAACAAGTGAAATCACTGCGGCAAGGGATGAGTTGTGGGTATCTATCTCAGGTGTCAGAGCAACCATACACACACAGGCATACGACAGTGTGATGGGCCCGTGTTTTGCTCACGGGTGGCGCGACGAGCGGCAGAGCCTCGGGCGGGCAGGGCGACCTCCTCCGGTGGTGGCCCGCGATGGAGCGGCTCCCCCGGGTGGGCCGGAGGTGGCGCGGCACAGGCCTGGGGACAGCGGAGCAGCACTTTCACAGCGCCGCGGGGACGGTTTGGCGCCTACCGGGCGGCCCCCACAGCAGCGGGGCTGCCCCGCGGTACCGGGGCCGCGGGCAGGCGCCGTTGGCGGGGGGCGCGCGGGCGTCCCCAACCGCCGCGGAGGGGAGCGAGGGCGCAGCGCGCGCACCTGAAGCGGCGGCGCAAATCATAGCCGCTCTCCCCCCGCCCCCCGAGGCCCCCGCACGCGCCCAGCCGCCCCACCCGTCGAGCGGCGGCCCTGGGTGGGGCTCCTGGAATCCGCCAACCCCCGGCGTCCTCGTCCCTCCGAGCGGCGGAGGGAGGAACCAATAGGCGGGCGGGTACTGTGTGCGCAACGGCCAACGGGAGCGGCTCTTTTAGGGCTGCTGTGCAAGCCCCTCAGAGCGGCGGGGGAAGGCGCGGGGCGCAGGTAGCGAGGCTCAGCGAGGGACGCCGCCCGGAGCAGGTAGCGGCCGCCCGAGCTGCGGCGGGAAGTCGAGGCGGGCCTCCGCGGCTAGGGGCCGCGGGCTGAGCCGCTCCATCCTCCCCTGCGGTCTCTGAGGGGGGCGCGGAGGGAGCCGGCCTCCGACGCGCGTTTCCGGGAGGCTGCTGGAGAGGGAGGGCGGCGGGAGCCGCGGGGGGAGGCAGGCAGACAGGCGCTGGGGACGGGGAGCTGCGAGATGCGTCCTGGTGGCGGGCAAGCGGCCAGCCGGAGGCGCTTTACAGGCGGAGGAGCTCGCTTGGCGGGATCGATGCTTAGAAAAGGGGGGAACCCCAAGCGCTCCTCCGGGGCGGCTGTCTCGGCGCCGCCGGGCTGCGCTCTCGCGTGGGCGAGGCCGAAAGCCGTGGACTCCGCGACGGCCCGCTCCACCTGCCGCTGGGCCCGGAGCCGGAGACTACCACCCATCTCCCCGCGCTCTCTGTTCCTCGCCCGCCTGTCCGTCTGCTCTGCCCTCCCGTCGCTGGCTGGGCCTCTTGCGAGCAGCGGCGCGCCGGCTTTTCCTGCGAAGCAGCTCTAGCTTCCCCCGGCTCCGGCCGTACTGCTACAATAGTTCCCCTTTCTCAGAGCCCGTGTAGTTGCGGCTGGTGCAAAGAATAGTCTTACGGGAAAAGGCTACAAGTTTCTCTCCCGCTTAAAAGAATGTATGGGGAAGAGAACTAGAATGGTCCACTTCTTCAAACAGGAGTCCCAGTTCAGTGAGTCCATGCATCAGGAAATAGTAGATTGAGAGCTGTGATAGCTCTTAGTGTGTGCAGCAGCCCCTGAGTCTGGGTAGAGGCTTGGAGTCCTTGTGGAGCAGGAGCCGCGTGGGTACAGAAAGACTTTCTTGAGTGAACTTTAAAGTGTGGCTAATTGCAGAGATATACTGATTGGTAGCAGACTTGTAATTGAAACCAGCTTGAATCCCATGGAAATAGAAACCTTTAATTTCATTTAACCTATTTCACAGCTTTAGCAACTGAAAGTTTTTGATATTTTAATAACTGTTTCAATAATAATTAAACCAGAAGTGGAGCATGTAGGAGTTTTACTGTCTGTGACATCCATCTGTACTGTAGCAGGCTAGAATTTCTTGACCCACAACTTCCCTAATTTGTGTATCATGTCTGTGCTTCATAACTGAGATACCATTATTTCAGCAATTTGGAGATTATGTATTAGGTATGTATTTCTAGGATCTCTACTCTTCAGCATTTCTACCGTTTTTGTACCCTCCCCTCAAGTATAGATGGTGTAAAAATCAGCCCTTTTGCCACCCAAAACCTCCCACAACTGGATATGAAAGACTGACTTTGCAGGTTTGTGTTTTTTTTTTCCTCCTAGCTGCTGCAGAATGATAAAGTAATATGCAAATCTAGATCTGTAACTTTATACTGCAAGTACTTAGTCTTTATTTATTTACCTTATGCTGGATTGCAGGTCTAATAAAGCTTTACTAGAGACAATAATTTGAACACTAAAAGGACAGTGGGGCAGTTGTTTTCCATTAAGTGTGATTGTCTAATGTAGAGGTATGTTTTAGACATGATAAATATTTTTCTTGCTATAGTTACAAAAAAACCCCACCTGTTGACATCTTAATCATCCAGAGCAGCTGATACTTGTCAATAAAAAGTTAGCATTGAAGCAAAACTGTAATTTTTATAATAGCAAAGGATTTTTCCTTATTTGGTTTTCCTCACTTTGAAAATGTACAGGATATCAACTAGCCAGATGTGAGCAGAGAGCATCACTAAGTGTCAGTTTTATAGTGCAACTCCTGACAGTATGCCATGATTCTGCTTGAGAGGCATCTTTGAAAGCTGGAGTAATAGATGTCTCGAAATACCTGTACTAACATTTCTCCTGCAAATGGAGAATCAGTCCATCCCTAGAACCTCTAAGCTCCTGAGAGGCCAAACTGAATCTCCTCCTGGCTATTAAAAGGCAAGGGGTCCTTTGTCATCTTCCTGTTTCTGGGTTCTAGCTCTTGTAGGAACACACAGTTCCTCACAAGCACTGTGCTTCCAGTGCTTGGAAGGGATGTGTAACAAACTAAAATGGTTATACAGCAATTTGGAAAGTTTAAGTGAGTGCTAGAAAATGTACCAGGTGGTGTTGAAGACACAGCTGTATCACTGCAGTGATTTCGGGTTTGGTTAGCTTCTCCAGCCAGAAATTGTCTTCCGTGTGCGTGTTTGGGTTTTTTTTGTCACAAAATATTAAGTGTTTGAGGAGGGTCTATGTTCAGTACAGCATGCCTGTTACTTGTCTGCAGGAAGCAGAACTGCTGAGTAACTTAAAGCAAACAAACAAAAACTTCTGAAGAGGAACCAATATCATCAAAACTTGTACTTGGTCAGTTTGGTACTTTGTCTGTACTTACCTCATGTAATCCTTTAATGGCTGGGCGTTGTTAGTACCTTCATGTACATCCATAGTGTTTCTCCCAGTTGCTAATTCTGAACCTTGCAGTAATACAGTCCTCCAGCTATGCTTTCTTTAGCCTCAACACTTCTGAAGTTTGGGAGTTGCAAACAGTCCTATACTGTCTCTCTGAATAGACTAGGTATTCCTATTTGCTTTTTTCTTCCGAGTGTCTCCAACCCAGGTTTTATAGTGAGGCCCTTTTTATAAAACTGTTCTTCTTTGCCTTTGTTAAGCTTTTTCCAGACTTTCACAAAGAATGTATGACTCCTCGGATGTACCCTGTTACTTTATTCCTTTGGGTGTGGTTAGAAAGACTATGCTTAGTAGATCTTGCTAAGCTGCCATTTAGTGTTGGTAGCTGTATATTCATTACATCATGCCAGCCTTTCCATGTCATTGTTCAGCTTGATGTTTGTAAATTTGTAGGGCTTCTTGTGCAATAGGCGTAACTGATAGAGCCACATAACACATCCATTAGTGTAAACAGGACTTAAGATTGGAGCCCTTAGCATCTACATGATCAGTATCAGCTACAGGAGTGGAGTAAATACCTCTGTTCTTCTGAGAAGGAAGAGAGAGGCTTCGTGAATCCTGTTTAATTGTCGTTCACTTTATTTGTCCTGTTTGTACAGGACAGGTAGGCAATGTACTGGTAGAACTTGCTTTAACTATGTGTTTAAGCTATTTTTAAAGACAAGTGGTGAAAATGGGCTTTTAATTTTTTGACAGGGTTTTGTTCTACATGTATTGGAAAAAAGGAAAGGTAAACTTGTGTGTGTGTTTTTTTTTTTTAAAGAAGGTGATTAGGCTTCAAATGCAACTTGATAGAGCAGTTGTCAGATAAATGAGTTATTTTAGGTTTCAGAAGAATTATTGGGAAGTTCTGCAGGAACATAATGGGAGAGGAGATTTCTTTAACAGAGTGTTCTAAAATCTTAACTCTTTTTACAGCTGTTCAGCAATCAGCTCATCAGCTGTGAGTATGCTTACTATGGGTGTTCTTTACTACAAAGGCGCTAGAAGTTGGGATTTGGTGAAACATGGTCAAGGGTGTTTGCGGATTTTCTTACAGAAGTAGAGTTAGTGAATTAGTACTAAACATTCACATGTATCTGTCAAATAACGGATTATGTTGGTTTTTTCCCCCCCCCCCCCTGTAAATCTTTCTTGAACTGCCTGAAACTCTTCAGTTGAGAGGAGCCGAGAAGATCAGCAAGGTTGATCATTTTGGATTTTTTTTTTTTCAATTTTAAAAGCTATGGGAAAGTATGAAAGGAGTCTGGAAGTGTTGATTCCTAGGATTTCAAATTCATTGTGTAATGTCTGCTGTAAGATGTGACTCAAGCCTTCTAACTCTGTAATAATACGTACAATTTAAAATGAGGGAGGAATAAGAGTTGGGTTTTTTGTTCTTGATTAAGTATTCTGGTTGTAAATGCTTTGTTAATAAATCTAATCATACATGCCAGGGTGATTCTAGCAAAAGACTAGCTCAGAAGGCTTATCTTGTCCTTCTGATGTTTTGAACAGAATGTAATTGCAGGTACAGTTTTTGGGTAGTTGCCTTTGTCCTGTCAGTTCAATATGAATCTTGGTTTTAATTACCCAGGTTTGTCTCTTACCTGTGAAACGAGACAAACTGATGAGCCACTGGAGCGTGGTTTGTTTCCCCTCCCGCTCCCTTCCCTCTGCTTGGTTTTTGGCTTTCCAAAATACTTTGAATCATAAACCTCACCCCACATCCCCTCCCAGCAAAATGACAGTATCGCAGTAATAACTGGAGCAATAATCTTGCTGCTGCTAAGGCTTTTCCTAGTGATTACCTGGACTGAATATCAACATACCATATGAAGGCTAAATTGATGCCTTTGGCTAATTTTCTTAACGCAATGAATAAGAATTGAGTGATCTTGTAACTGCAGCAGTTTATGTAGTAGTCAACTGTGAGTGTTACTCTGTTCATTATGTTGTAGGTAGGTTCTTCAGACAGGTTTTGTTCTTTCAAGGTTAATTCAAGAGCCATGATTTATGCAACTACCTTGATAAACAGTGTGGCTCTATCTTGTAATCCTTTTGTAACCAAAAGCACAAGTGAGATTTCTAATGCAGATTTCTATTTAACTTTGATAAAATGATCTGGAATTATGATCCTGTTTAATGAATCTTGAATCTGCCTGCCTGTTGTTTTCCTAAAACTTGTTTGAAAGCGCTCTGGATACAAGTGTTAAAACATGTTTCCACGTGAACTAGAGATGGAGTATAGTAAACGTTCCTATGTGGGATGTGCTTTACTGTAATAGCTTAATTTCTGGACAGGTGCAACTTGGAGAAATGAGGTTAATCTTACCAAAAGAGATTTTTTTTCCTTCAACATGCACTTTGAAGACTAAGCTCAAACAGTAAACAATTCAGAAAAACATCAAATTATAACCTAATTATAAAGGGGTAGTAAAGGAGAAGAATTGTGTTTTGTTTTTTTTTTTTTAAAGCAAGTCTACTTTATTTGTGGACCTAAGGCTATACACTTATTTATGTAAACTTTGACCTAACTAATTAGTTACTGTAACTGATATTGTGTTTCAATAGAGAAATGATTTAAAATAGACAAATCTCTTCATTGGTAGTAGGTTAGTCTCTTTGAACACCTTTGAGAGTGAAGAATATAACTAGTTTGAAATGTCTATTGTTGTTTTTCAGAAATTCTCTAATATACCGAGTATCAACCACAGGTTTGCCATATTCCACATACAGCTTTGAGTCTTCTGATGGCATTTATACTGCAGTTGTCATGACTTAAGTATAATCTCTCAGACTGATTTAGTTTTGTTGCGTTTCACTTGTTTGTAGAGATCATCAATAAAGGCATGTTTGGTATACATGAGAGAACTTAGTATTTCCCTGAATCCACTCCAGTTACTTGTCTGGAAAATGTGTAGTGAGACACTTACCATATAGCATACTACCAGGCATGAGGCAAAGACTAGCTAGCTAATATCAATTTAGTGGACCCATTTTGATAGTTCTTCAAAACTTAGTTGTTCTAATTAGCTTCCAAACCTGGCAATGTGTTTTCCAGCTCATGGAGATATGTTAAACTTTCTTGGCAGGTTTATCCTGCGAGGGACTGTGGCTTACAGCTAGTAGAGAAAATGACCTTGCAGAGAGTAGATAAGAATGTTGATGAAGTCTAAAACATGGATAAGCTTGTCATTCTGCTAGCTGTGGGAAGAATCCCAAATCTTCCACATGATTGTGGAGTTTAGAATAGGTATGCTTTTAAGGTTAGCTTACACCAAAAGCAGCTTACAACAGGAAATACTGTGTTCCATCACTTCAGTCTCTACTCATCTCCGAAAACAGTATCTTTCTCAGATAAGGTTTCTCAATGGATATAACCTTGGACCGTGAAGACAAACTATCATCCTTTGGTGATACGCTGGATAGGTATTGTCCAAATAGGGCAGATCATTGACCCTTGTGGTTGCTGAAAATGTGGACATTCTGCTGATAGCATTCATCGATTTACTTTTGTGGAAACAAAGCACCAAATGAAATGAGACGTGATATCATGATATGATATGACCCAGGCTTGTCTTTCTGGCAGTAACCTTGTTTAGATGAGTTAAATATTACTTCCTTTGTTGCCTGAATCTCTCCAGTCTCCCCAGTTCTTAGACTTTTTTGCTTGCCATAGTGTCCTTGCAATGGGGCAATTGAAGCTCTATATGAGAGACTTCTGTAATGATTTTTGTCTGGTGTGGATGCATGCATGCATGTGTAGTGTTTAAAAAATATTTGGTGCATTCAGATTTGATGTTTAGATGGACTTCATCTCCTGAATATATATAAATAAACTGTTTCTTCCACCTTACTTTTAGATCTTTTTTCTGTTGTACTGCTGCTAGTACTAGGTTCAAGCTGTCAGAGGGAAAGGGGGGAAATTAGTTTGTCAGGCTGTATTTTTGCAGAACTCTGTGGCTTGTTGCTGATGTTTGAGAGGTTGGGAAATGTTTTCTATTTCTTGTGAATGATAATCTCAATATGAATTTGGAGGGAGCATGTTGTTGGCCTTATGTTTGTCAGTGATAAACTAGGAAACAGACCTTTTAATCTCTAACAAGGACATACATGCGCACTCTAGTTGCTGGATTTAGCATTTAAACATTCAGTGGAACTGCCGTAGGCTTTCCTGGCACTTGGAAAGTAAATCTTTAAGCATCTTGATCTGTGTTTGGACAAATCTGAGAATTGATCTTTTTCCTGTTAAAAACAGAATTGTCCTTGTTTTGAGAGTCATAGAGACCTCTGTTTGAAGCAATGAGTTAAATATTGCTGCAGTAGCTCTGAAGGCAAACAGAGCCGCCGTTGTTTGCTCCATAATAGCACTTGCTCAGCCTTGGACACTAGAATTTTTTTACAAGATGGGGAATGTTGGCTAGGATCCTGAAGTGTGGGGTTTTACTGAAGTGCTTAGGAGCTCTTGATTCATCAAAGGACAGCACCTTTCAAATAAGCGGTGTCTTCAAAGTGTCACCATTGGTTTAGTCTTGAACCTGTGAATTCAGAAGTATCCTAGCATCAGTTTCTCTGTAGCAGCAACAGAAGCTTCCTCTACCAAAGGCTATTTATCCCTACAAATCATCTGGTAATTTTGATCATCCTTGTTCTACAGCAAAAATCCTTTACAGAACTGTTATTAATCCTTTCAACTGTCAGATTTCTTTTTTCTCGACTGTTATTACTTATTAGCTCAAAAAAAGTAGCTATGCTACAGGGATTCAGATATTCCAGAGTGTGCGTTAGACAATTTTGTGTTTTATAGAAGTTACCTGTCTGCATGTTTGAAGAGGTGGCTGTTAACAAGTCATTGGACAACTGGTGAAAATATGTATTGCTGGTTAATAGGTACAATTCAGCTATTGCAAGCATGCAAGAAGTTGCACTCTAAAACTAGATAAAACAATTGCTGACACTTAAATATTAATCTTAAAATGCTAGATTTTATTTTGCTAAGTTGTCTTGCAAGGTAGGTATCTCTTCTGGACCTACTCCAGCCTGTTACGCGTTAGAGGTCAAACTAAATTTCCACTGGGAGCTACATCTGTTTCTTAACTGTTTGGTTTTTTTTTAAAGAAACACAATTATGATGTAGTTCTTCAGTAATTTGCTGCCATAAATAACTTTAAAAGGTAACAAAAGTAATATATTATACTTGTGAAATAAGTCCCTTCTGAGCTTGAAGTTAGGAGTTGCCAGCAATGCTATGCTAACTGGCATGTGGAGGTGCATTCTCAAAGAAGGTAGGGGAAGGTAGGTGGAGAATGGGAACATTCTTTCCCTTTCCTATGGTTGAGATAACCTTTCTTTCTAGTAGGGCAAAACATAGGCTGCTTATTTCAGGCTTTCTTTGTTCACATCTAGATTCCATACATGGTTTTTACCCTTAATTCAAATTTGGTGCTTCTAGGCAGTTCCCTCACAGTCCCAGTATTTATTGCTGTAACTTTAGCAGCAATGTAGACTTCTGAAAAGGTCACCAATTCTGTTTTCTAGCTGGAATCTTCTAGAGGAATGGAAGTAGAAGACAAACGTAGTGTGGAAAATTGCTATGAATGAAGTCTACCAGAGGCTAGTCGTCAGACAGCGGGGTAAAGGGAAATGGGTGTTGAGAGTTTCTCAAAGGAAACAATTCTGTCAATCCTTTTTTTTTTTTAAAAAAATAAAAGCCTACAAACATAGAGGTGTTGCTGCCTCTCAAGTGTGAATGTAGTATTGATGTATGTTTGTGGTTTTTTAAGAGAACCCATTTTGTCATTATACTCAATCATAGCTTTGGATCTGGATGTTCTGTAGGTCTGGTATTCTGTAAAAGTTTCAGGAGAATAATATAATTACTTTTGATCTGATACCAACCTCTTACTCAAAGGAGTATGGTCAGAAATAACTGAGGCAGGAAACTTTCTTATCTATTCTGGCTTCTAGTTTTCTTTACATCGTATGACCCTAAATATTGTCAGATTTTTCAGTTGGCTAAAAAGCTGGACCATAGCAACACAGATATTTCTACTGGTAGCATAACTTTTTTCATTGTTTTAGCTTTTAGGAACAGATGTTGGACTGTAGCCCATGTACTAGATGTTGTAGCAAGGTTGCTGTATTTACGTAGCCAAGGACTGTCTCTGCCCACGTGAACAGGTTTGCAGACTGAGGATACAGCATTATGTCAGAAGTAGTATTAAGCCTTCCGTTACGGAAGGGCAAGTGAACTGATGGTATTAACATACTGTCATAGAGTCTTAAGGGGTAAAAGATATGAATTATGGCTAGGCAGGTAAATTAGTAACAAGATTATGTAGGAACCAGAACAAGACTGAATCTTGGTGACAAAATTGGTATGGTAATAGTTGCATGAGTCTTCTCTTCCCTCTTCGAGGGAACAGAAGTCATATCCTATACGTGGGAGCAAGCATGCAGATTTTTAGGAGGAAATGGAGTTGAATGGTGTATGCAGAGACCAGGAAAATGAAAGTTATGGGGAGGACATAAGAACATACTTGAAGTCACAATTAATGTTCTCTACTATTCAAGAGTCACAGTGAAGACAACAGGCCTGTATCTTACATTCAACAGGAAAAAATGACTCATGAGCATGCTGTATCTTGCTCTCCATGCTTTATTGCAGGAGATGTGCTTTGAAATTTGCATTAAAGTCTTTTAAGTATGTGGCAAGAGTGGTTTAATGTAAATAGCTTTTTCCCTCCATCCCCCTCTCAGTCTCATCAACCTTTAAAGAAACAATTTTGAATGATGTACTGTGGCCAATGGAAATAATTGTTCTGTTCTAAACTTGCTACTGTATCCCACCATCAGTTTTTTAGATGCTTCACTAATAAATGCAGGAGCTAACCTTGTCAAAGAAGGGAGTCAAAATAAGATTTGGAGTGTTGGACAACAAAACATAAGACTTTGTACCCAGACTGCTGAAACTGGGGCTTGTGCAGTTGGTAACTCATTTCTGGCAAGTAATCATTTAGAGCTTGTTCAGAGGCTTTGTTGTGGTATGAACATGAAAAGCACAGCACAATTGCTTTAATATGACAGCTACCTGAGATGTAGGCAAGTGTTCCAGAAATTTTTACTTACTTTTCAGGCAAAAAGTACAAATTAAGCCTGTAGTTTTTCACTCCTAACATTCAAGATCTCATGTGTATTCCCTGGTAAGTTCCTGCTTGCAGTAGCCTGCCGTTTCAAAAGAACTAAGTATATATTTAGAAGGTACATTCCTTTATTCTTGGGTGGTAGGTGAAGAAAGGCTCTCATCCTGTTTAGGTATTCAGTGTAGTAATTCTTACTTGCTTAAGAAACACTTTCTGACTGTGTTTAGAGATTCATTTTTGTTGGGTTTATTTAGTACCATGGTTTTATGGAATCTGTCCCTTTTGGTAATATTTGGTTGTAATGAGTTGTGTGTGGATCTGCTATAGGAGACTACAACTAGACTTTCACTATATCAGCTTGTTATTTTTATAAGTCTGATTAGAAAGATTGGTACAACATGGTGGAAGTGTATCCATATGCTACAGTCTTCTACAGTAAAAGTAAGCTGTTTAAGGATTACGGTAAAGATGTTGGTATATTGGACTTAACAGAATGGCTTGAAGTTAGCCTGAGGCATGGATTGAGTTCTAAAAGTCACAAAGGTCATGGTCCAAAGATCACATTAGTGTAAAAAACAGCAGTATATTTGTCCTTAGAAAGTCTTTCAGTTTCCAGTATCTAGAATCAGACATAATCTCCAAGTGGTTGATTAAGGGAGGGGAAAGAGAATAATTCTCATAGTTAACTTCCTAACTGAAGCAAAACATACAACATCTTTGAGCTTTGTGCTGGATTTGAGTAACAATCCCTTGCCCCTCGTTTCATTAGGTGGCATATTTGTGGCTAACTCATATCTTCAGTTTGTGTGAGAATTCTAATCACTTATTGTGGGGGGGAGGGGAATACAGAATTAATGAAAAGGTTGGAAGCCTGTATCATCTGTGAAACTGCATGTTTTTTTGTAATCAATGTAGAACCAGCAGTTTCTTCTCATACCAAAAACTAACTATATCTTCTCTCTGGCCTAGCTATGTCTGTAGGAAGGCTCAGCCTAACACTGACAGGGGACTTTGCTGACACAGGCAAAATACCAGGGCCAGCAATTGGCAGATGGCTGGCTCCCTGTCTTCTGTCAACATATTTGAAGTATCTACTTGTGATTATATTTTAATGGTATGACCTCTAATTTATGTGGAACAGCCACTTAAAGTGGTAAAGGACCATGCACAGGAACAGCCACTTAGAGTGGTAAAGGACCATGCACATAGAGGTACAAGTAGACTAAAGTTGAGCTATTTTCCTAGACTGAGTGCGTGTCTAATTCCTTAAGAGACTGTTAACAGGGGCAGTTTACAAGAAGATCTGGAATGACTATAGTGACCCTGTGGGAACTTTTTCGGAATGTGGTGAAAAAAGACATCTTTAAGTACTCGTTATAGGTTAAAAAAAAAAAAAATTACTGTTAAACATTTCTTTCAGGTATGAGGTTGAATGTTTGCATCTATGCTGTCCATTTATATCTTCTGCAAATCCGAACTCCTAGAAGTTCTTTAATATACTTTTGTCTTTAACTTTTGTTAAGGTCATAATGGTTTCCATCCCTGAATACTATGAAGGAAAGAACATCCTCCTGACAGGAGCTACAGGCTTCTTGGGAAAAGTGCTTCTGGAAAAGCTGCTCAGATCTTGTCCTAAAGTGAAAGCAGTGTATGTATTGGTAAGACACAAAGCAGGACAGACACCTGAAGCACGAATAGAAGAAATTACCAGCTGTAAGGTATGTGTCATATGCTCACATTTTTGTCCTTCTTTACAACATTCCCATTTCATTTTGAGAACAACTTTGGTTTGTCTAAAGCAAAATATTGCTGTTAAATGTTTTTTGTTCTAACAGAAATATAAAATCCAAGACCTGGCAGTGCTTCTATGGCCGATTTTCAAGCTGTTAGTCTCTAGCAAAGCCAGTAATGGAAAATTATCCTGAATTTAATTCAGGAGGAGGATGTTCAGCTGTAATGCAGAATTGAGAAGTAAAACATCTGAGTTAAAACTTGTTAAGAGAATGTATGATCAAGTGCAAGAAGTGGTGTGGACTGGGAGTTGTAAGATAGGATTGAGTCCCTTCTTTAGATCTCAAGCAAGTCACTTTTTATTCTTGTGCCTTATTTTCTTTACTGTAAGATGAGGCTTAGTACTTCCTTCTCCTTGAATGTGCCATTGGATCCACCAGTAAGCAAGAATGTGTTCTAACAGTTGTTTAAATAGCTTATGTTTGTAAACAGAACAGAAATGTTTATCTTAATAGATTCTACTATGGATTTCTGTTAGTCATAGAGATTACTATAAACCTGTGATAACAAAGGAAAGGCACTGAAATTCTGTGCTGTGGAAGTACCAAAGTGGTTATCTAAAAGTTCTTCTGTGCATGCTGGGTGGGATACTTTCCTTCTGAAAAGACTCATAACCTTAATATTCTGGTGAGCTAGGCTGGGCATTCTTACTACATGCAGAACCATCCATCAGTGTTGCCCATCTCTCTAATATGTATCCCGTTTACGATGAGAAAGACGAACAGGAAGGGGAGAGATTTCTAGCATGAACTTTGCTAAAGCAGGGTTTATTCATTTCTATCCAGGTCCTTTCTCTTATGGGACGTGGGAGTTGGCAGTTTAATTTTTCAGGCTTAGGAAATATGTTGAGATGCAATGTAGTCTCTACGAAGTGTGTGCTTAGAAGGTGCTTAAAGGGAATCAGTAAAAAAGTATGAATGCGTTTAGGCTAGGAGGGGTAAGTTGTTTAAAGTAGGGCAATGAATTTCTGCGACTCTGGTAAAGGTTACAGCAGACATGAGGATGGCTGTGTCCCTAATAAATTATTTTCTATAACCACGTCAAAACTCTAGCTCATTGCTCAAAAGCATCTGCTTGCAGTCCTGTGCGATGTCATAGAATGCAGCAGAATGAGTAACAGTGGGGTTCTGTCTTAAAATCAAGTTGCAAATTCTTTCTACATAAAATCCTCAGTTTGTCACTCCCTGAAACAAGGAAAAGATCTCCAGACTAAGCTCTGAGATGAGAAAGGAAAAGTTTCTCAATCCCCTTTTTGTATACACTATTACCCAAATAAAAAGTGGGGAATATTCGGGCAAGGGGGAGAGTAGCAGCAGTGTGGGCTGACTTAAACTTCAGTAAGACTTAAGCCTCAATATAGCTTTTGGGAAACTCGTATGTTGTAAAAGGCTTTTAACTTTGAGTCCAAATCTTCTGCTTATAGTCTGTTATCTCAGCTGGACTTGGTATAATCTGATGTGTTTTATGAGTCTTGTTGAGTACTTACTGCTGGAACAGGTTCACAACAGAGGTCCTGGTAAGCAGGACTTCTGCTTAAGGTAGTCCTACATCTTAGTCCCTAGAGTGAGAACATGAAGGGATGGTGTTGCACATCTATGCAGAGATGTATATAGGGCCAGATATTTGTTGTCCTCATCACATGGTGAGACAAATTAGATTGAAAGTATATTGTTTAACTGGCATTAATGTAATCAAGATTCCTCCAAAAGAGTATGAAAATTTTTAATAGGATATGTTGTCTTAAGTTGTTCCACTTGTTGAGGGCCCTGCCAGCAATTTTTCACAATTTGGATGGGCTCATTAAGTGTTCTAAAGATTCTTGGACATTCTGTTTCTTGAACAGTTTAAAATTTAAATGGGTGAATGTGATAATTAAAATAAATTGAGCTGCAAATAGCCAAAAAATGTTGAGGTTTCTACTTCCTTTGGACTTCAGATATCTAATTCCTCTGTTAATTTGCCATATGTATTGCATGTGCTCTAGGTGTTTGTTCTTTTTCCTCTTTGTACTGGTGTCAGTGCTAATATGAATTATGTCAGAATAATGTATGGCTATGGATGTGAAAAGGGGCAGAACGGATAAAGTGTACAAACTAAAAGTACCAAACTGGTTCTTTGCTTAAGTGCTTATCCATGGGACTTCTTTTCTATTATAATGCATACACATTAATATGGTTAAAAGGTAGTTGCTTCAGTTCCCTGGAGGCAGGCACCATCATTCCAACTAAAAACATAGCAAGCTTATTTGCAAAATAACAAAAGGCTTCCTGCCCTTGGGTAAGCACTGTTTGCTGTACCCTGTGAACTAAGAATTGCAGAGTCTTTAAATGCTCTCTTGGCAGCTTTGTCCTTTAAGGTGAACTTTCATGTTTGGGAAATCAATTCTAAGACCTCTATTACTGGAGGTGTCCCATATTCTCGCTATAGCATTACCACTGCTACTTTAGGTGGCCACACAGTGAGCTGCATTATCTCACAGTTCAGCTGAAAAAAATCTACAAAAATGCCTATTTTTTTCGGCTGGACCAGTAAGCTTGTGTGCTCACACGGCTATTCAGCTACTTGCTATTGCCAGTGCAGGAGAAGCAACATGGAAATGAAGAAGTTAGAGGGACCAATCTGTTTGGTAGCAGTACAAACTATATTGCCTTAAGAGTCCTGAAACTGTACTTCTAGGTGAAAAGACTAAGTTATAGTTGAAATCAATTGAGTTCTCTTCATTCTGTAAGGAAATGTCTCTTAACAATTTGTATTCACTATAACTCCATGTTTGGAAGGGGGAAAAAAAAAAGTACTGCTGTGATTTTAATACATTTTAATCGACTTGTGTTGAAGCAGTGGCTAAGATATTGGCTCCTGTATAATTAAGAAGAGGGGTCTGCTCTGGTGAAACTTTGAAGTGTTTTATTGCCACAATACTATTTTGCTCAGGAAAACTTGCATGCTAATGGGTGTAAATAAGATGAGGCAAGAATTTTTATCTGTGTGTGTTAAGCCACATGCTTAGAACCTGGTTAATTATGAGGAGAATATATGATGGAATATAATATGGGTGAGATTTTCATAGTTGAACACCAGTTTGATAAGACTTGATCAGATTGTTCTAACATGGTACGCAGCCTTTAACCCTGCCTTTTTCTTTTAACTAGCCAGAGAAACAACTTTTAAAATCTGGAAGTTCCCCAAAACTGGCATAATTCCAGGATACCATTTCTTGAATCACTCGAAATTTTTAAAGCTTGATGAAAGCTTTCTAAACCTAAAAAACGGCATGACTCGTGCAAGTCTACAAGAATTTGAATAGTTAGTATCAAGCTTAGGAATTGGGCAGACTTTTCCCTTTCCTTCTGTTGAAAGAAAAGAGATTATAGTATTTAGACTGCTACTTAAAATTTATTTGAGTCCTGTTGTCTAATGGAGACCATTCCTTCTTTCTTCTGATATTTATAGAGATCTGATTTTAAGGATAGGGATGAGTATTAAAAAAAAATTAAGTGCGAATTTAAGTCTTACTACCCTCTGTACAACACATGCAATACTGCTTTCACTGTATGGGATAAAGTGTGCACAACTTCATCACTGGATATGTTCAGGGGAAGTCAGTAACATGTTGTAATATTCCTAACACTTTTCTAACTTACTTCTCAAGATCATCAGTATAACTCTGCATAGGCGGAAGATGTAAGATTTTTCTTCACTTAAATTAAACATCTCTGTCTTATCTTCACTGGCTATTGGTTTGAATTTTCAGTCCTGTTTTTTTTTGACAGCTCTTTGACAGGTTGAGAGACGAGCAGCCAGACTTCAAAGCAAAAATAATAGTAGTTACAAGTGAACTTGGACAGCCTGATCTGGACATTAGTGAACCAATCAAGGAAAAACTTATAAGATGCATTAATATTGTATTTCATTGTGCTGCTACAGTCAGATTCAATGAAACACTAAGGTAAGTCTAAAATTCTGTGTACTCTGGTCTGGTAAACCAATGGTACTCAAAGGGAGGGGGTAAATCAGGTGTCTGCACAATCTTGCAAATATTCAGCCTGTCAGGCTACTTCATGTACTCTGATGTTTGTGTGCTTGGTCAATTTCATGAAGCCCCTTAAGGTAACAATCTTTCCCCCAAACTTATCTTAAGCTGTTGGGTTTTCACTTGCTCTTCTTAGCAAGATGGAGGCATATTATTTACACCTGCTTTGCCAGAGATTAGAATTACACTATTCAACATGGAAGAGTTCATATCTTTTTAAAGCTTTAGGCAAAAAGACAAATCCATTATTAGTGCTTAGAAACGAAATAAATTATTTTCGTACTTTTGTTATAGGCCCCTCAGGTTTTGTGTGTTTGAATTTTTTTGTTTGTTTTGGGTGTGGGTTTTTTTTTTAACTAAATCCCTGTGCCTGAATTTCAAAGTCTTTTTCAAGGGAAGCTGTTGAAGAGACTAGGGAACATGTTGCTATTC
The DNA here is from genome assembly GCF_964195595.1 of Calonectris borealis. Classification (NCBI taxonomy): domain Eukaryota; kingdom Metazoa; phylum Chordata; class Aves; order Procellariiformes; family Procellariidae; genus Calonectris; species Calonectris borealis. Next base: position 11,224,314 of record NC_134325.1, read on the forward strand.
CGAGTCTTCCTAACATCATGTGTTGCTCTGATCTCTGGGATGGGTAGAAAGGATATGAATAAGCTGTAGCTATATGTACTCTGCTCACTAGTAATGTTAGAGTTTTTTTTTCCTAGTGTGTAAAAGGGAACACAAACTATTCCTTTAGCCTTCCTTGTTAGAAGGGGAACACACATTATCAGAGGATAACTTTTTGGCAAAACTGTATGTGGGGAAAGTTCTAGCACTTGCTCTCTACCTGATGAACAAACAGGAGATTAAATACTGCTCAGCTTTCTTCAGGAAGTCTTTCATTAAGAAGAATAGAGGTTTGCATTGGAGGGAGTAGGGAGAAGTAGATGCACAGGGAGAAAGGTGAAAACTTCCGTGTTGTACAGAAAATCTATTAAGGAAATACTAGAGAAAGGAGTACCAGAAGCAAAAAAAGATTGTCTTTTGCCTTTTGGCAAAAACAACGCCTTGATTTAGTGTTGAAACACTTGAATAAATATTCATTTCGGGTAAATGACTTTGTGAAGAATAGCTCCAATTTTTATGGGGTGAGGGAGAGTGAAGCAACTTCAAGATAAAACGCTTCTCAACTCAGATTTTCTTTGAGTTGTTACAAAGGTTGGTACTATCTCTCTAAGAATGCTATACTGTATGCTGAAACGTCATGAGGTAGCCCATGTTTATCACTGTTTCATGGTCTTGAATTGCTGAAGAACTGCCAAGCTGACAAAAGCCCAGAGAGACTTTAAAACAATTTTCAAGACTGGTGGAATGGGGTCTTGCTACAAAAAGCCTCTGGCAGCTTCTGCTTTCTCGGCAGGCCCCGTATGTTGTTTAGCAAAATAGAAAATGCGAGCATTTCTTAGGTCCTCTGGGCTCAACTCTTTCATAACAGATGTGCTGGAATAGTTGGAGGAACCTTACAAATCTGAAGACCACCTAGAGCAGCCTTCATCAGATATTTAACAGGAATAACTAATGTAAAGTTCAAAGTACTTGGCTTGGGGCCAGTGGTAGGAATAAAGTCAGGAAAGCAAAATACTTGAGCTTATTTTGGAACTCTTCCTAATTTGTGTTTCCTATACACGTCTGTATCAGTACATACAGCTCTGATTATGAACTCTTTCCTTTCTCTTCTTGAAAGAGGCAATGAAGACTGAGAATAATACTTTATAAAAAAAAAAATTATTGAGATGTAACGTTTTCCATTGATGTTAATTGCTTTGGGACAGTGGTTCCCCCTCTCCTGTCCCCCAATGCTTCAGTAATAATGTGTGATAAAGCAGTCTTAAACTTAGTGCTTATTCAGGGGGGACCAAGATTTTTTTTTTTATTAATGTAACACTTTATTGCAAAGACTTTGATAAAGCTTTGTTCAGCTGTATTCTTGAAACTTAATTGATTACTACACTGTGTACAAGAAAACTAGCATCCATAGTAAGTTTTGTAGGCTGGAGAGAATATCTGAATTGTATAAAATAATCATAGTAGTGGGTCATTAAGCTGAGTTCTGGTGGGAATTGTAGAGATATACCTACTCTCCTACAGTGTCCTCAAGGACTCTCTTTCAATGAGAAGCAGTGAAGTTGGAGGATGAAAGTGTGGTTCTTGGTGGTTCCCCCCCCCCCCCCTTCCTTCCTGTAATCCTGTTGTGCTGTTGAGCCTTGAGCTATTCTACAAGAAGATGCCAGTCTCCAACTTACTAGTCCTCTGAGCCTTCCGAGTTGTTGACCTAACTCAACTTGAACTAGGAAGTTCAGAGATGCTCTTAAAACTGACATGCATCTCACGTGGCAGCTAGGTGTTGTGTTGCATTATTTCCTTCACATTTTATTAAAAATGTAGGATTGGGATTTAGCTTAAGGAGATCAAAGACTTTCCCACTCTAGTAATAGAGCATGAGGATGACAATAAGAACAGGGTAAAACTTAGGAAAGTTATCCTGAACCTTGAGAGATGTTCTCGATTAAGACTGCAGTGTATTGTTCTAAGCAGAAAGTTAGGACACTGATGGTTTTTTGAGGAGGGTGGGGTGTTTAGGAATACTTTATATGCCTATCACTGAGGCATTTAGGAGTGAATTGACTAGTTATTTCTTTTTGCTTGTTTTTGTCTTGCTTTCTGTTAATCAAGTTTTCTGTTTAATCAACAGAGATGCTGTTCGGTTAAATGTGATTGCCACACAACAGCTCCTCTTCTTGGCACAGCAAATGAAGAATCTGGAAGTGTTCATGCATGTTTCAACTGCCTTTGCATATTGTGATCGAAAACATATTGAGGAAATAGTTTATCCACCTTCTGTTGATCCTGGGAAACTGATCGATTTTCTTGAGTAGGTGTTAGGTTTATTACGTCAGTAATCTGTAACCTCTTGCTTCCTAGTAATGAAGTACCAAAAAATAGTTAGGAATCTGAAAGATGAAGAAGTTAGCTTATGCTGTCCTGTAAGTCTGTCAGCACAGCTGACACCTCCCTTATCTGTAAAGGCGATGGGCTAAGGTTTTATGGTCACTTTCAGCTGAGCTAGGTGTAGAGTAGTACTGAAGCAGGGGGATGCTCATATCTATTCATGATGTCTCATATATGCTGAGAGTGGCAGTTTTTCAGCTGTATGATGAGCTGAATCAGGAGCTATTAAAACCAAAAAAGCTGTGCTGTTACAAGTATGCTAGCACTGGCATTGTGAAGGAAAGGGGTAAAAACAAGACAGTCCCCTTTAACAGCAGCCTCCCTACATCCACCTAAAAACCATAGCAAAACCAGCCTGAGATACTGAAATAATATTACTTAACTGCTCAGAAACACAACTGTAGAAGTAGCTCCGTTAGGAATTCAGAGAGCGCAAACATTAAAAATCTGTTTCTGTAGCTTTTTAGTCTTGAATTGGGTGTTGCTGGGGGAAAAAACTACTCACTCTATATTTTATTTTCTGGGTATATTAGCTGTCCTGAGGTCTTATTTAGTAGCTGTCAAACCCTACCTGAAATAGGTGGCAAATACGGGATAAATCAAGTGTAATGTAATAAATAATAATCTCATCTCTAAATTGGTCTCTCCCTTCTTCCCTGTCATACAAAATATCACCCCTTGTAAGAGAAGTATGGAACTAAAAATAAGTAATTAAAAAGAAAAAATTTTCTTTAACTTGTTATTGTAGATGGAAGAACACTAACATTAAAAACAAATGAGCTACTACCTAGAATGCACGTTGAGCCAACCTGTTTTTATAATGTTGACTTTAAATACACTTTCAAATGAGATATTCTGAAATAGTTATATTTTTGTCTATCTTTTCACAAGCAGGATAAATATAACTTGGACAGCTGTCTGTATTTTAGAACTCATGGCAATGAGGGAAAGCTTTTGTAAACTTAGACAAGAGTGATCTCTTTAGCCAACAGCTGACTGAGACACATAGGAAGGGACACAGATCTGTTTCTGGGCTTTTCTACCCCTCTTCCCAGCCCAGTTCATATCATGAAGGCAGTCTGATGCATGTCAGCTTTGATTGTAACAGAACGTTGGTGAAAAACAATAACAATGTTGGCTAAATTCCATTTATGTGGCTAAAATGTTAGGTGGCTGAGACAAATAAAATCCAAGTCCTGTTTTGAAGTGAACACCAAAGTAGCAATAGTTCAAAAGACACATATCTGTTGTGCTTGTATGCTGAAGGCTATTACAATTTTAAATACAAACTGCTGAATGAATTGGGAAGCAAGATGAAATTGCAAGACTTAACTAAATTAAGGAGAGAAAGAAACATGGTGAACCAGCTTGCTTCAGAGGTGTGGGATCGCTTAACACCACAAAGGTGGAGGTGATGCTTGTAATGCAGCTGGGACTCCTTTCCAATGGCATTACTTTCTAGATCACTTAATGCTAACCGAGGAGCAGCGTGCCTGTGTCCCAAAGACTTAACTTGCTGTGTCTGCACTTCATGTTTGAGGACTTAGTTGATAGAATTAGGATTATTATAAAGCAATGTACTACTTGCTCTGTAGTTGGTGTGTAGTAAATGAATTACTTGGGCAAAAAAAGTAAATAGCAGTATGCTTCTCTCAGTGGATGCTGAACATACAAGCCTCCTCTCTTTTACTGAGAAACTTGTTTTCATTTCAGGCTGTATCCCTTTTTCTTTGAAGGAGAAAAAAAATTCATGGTAACTTCAACAACAAAAGAAAAAAAAAGATTTGATATTTAACGAAGTTCATAAATATACTTACTTTCTACAGTACACCATATGAAATAGTTCCAAAACACTTTTGGAACTGGGCACGTGTTGTGGTGAAAGATTTTTTTTTTTATTACTGGCATTTACTTTCAAGAGTTTAGATTTTATGGTTTAATTTGAAACACAAAATGAGCATGAAGTCAGTATAAACAGTCTTCTGAAAGTTGGTAGTAATGTCCTTAAACAAACCAGCCTAACTACGCTGTTGCTGTAGGATCTCAAATATAACATTCTTCCTCAAGATCCCCTTTTCAGAAGGGCTCTACATATGCAGTTGCCACCTTAATTTAAATAGTAGTGTATAATCAAAATGAGCAATAGACGGGCTCTATTAAACTTGATTTTTCTGGCCTCTGGGATTGGCCTTCAGTTTAAAGAAGCAAAAAACCTGAACTCCTATATTTTGGTGAATGGTATTTTAGGAGGCTATGTGGTTTTAAAGTTAAACGCAGTATAAGCTGTCAGCAGACATTTATTGTTTGATATGCAAATGCTTATGGAAATGTTTTAAACTTCCAGCTGTTTAAAGTAGAAAGAAGTGTGTGACATGCTAACTTCAGTGGCAGTTGGTGTTAAATTCTGAAAATCGAGCTGAGATTTAAAATGTACTAGTTTAGTGTTAGATACTGGGATTGTTGCAGAAACGTGAAATACAGAACTGAGTTTTTAATTATTGCCTAAATTTCTTCACAGAATTTCTTGTTCCTCTGTGCTTAGGTATTTTGTAGGGGAATGCTAATGCTTTGGTGGTTTTAGTGTGTTGTTTTGTTCAGTGTGGGTTTTTTTTGCCTTGGGTGGTGTTTTAAAGAAGAGATTGGATTTTAATTTTACTTTCTGAAGTATTTTTTATTTAATCTGGTTATCCTTTTTACATATTGTTTTTGCCCCAGCCCTCCCCCCCGCCCCATCCCTGGTGAAGCAGCACACAGTAATTTACACTTACCTTTTATTTTGTTTCTTTAGGTGGATGGATGATGGCCTAGTGAAAGATATTACTCCTAAACTGATAGGCAGCAGTCCTAATACTTACACATATACAAAAGCCTTAGCCGAATATGTAGTACAACAAGAAAGTGCAAAATTAAACGCAGCCATTATAAGGCCGTCTATTGTTGGTGCTAGCTGGAAGGAGCCTTTTCCTGTAAGTCATTGAGTTTTCACCTGACCATCTTGCCTGTTAACTGTAGTACATACTGACAGCCTGTTTATCTAGTGACCTTTGTAGAGGAAAATCTTTTAGACTGTGAAGTTGTGTCTTGGTTGCTTCTGGATAACAACTCTGATACGAAAGCTGCCAAATACAGTATTCTTATGTGGGAAACTTAGGGGTAAATTACTTCTAATCATAGAACAATACAATTCTATCAGAATGGGATATACTATTTCACATGTTAAATAAATGATCAGCTTTTTACTTCATGATTCTGTGTATCTTATCTGTTTTTCCCCTCTTCAAGATGCTTTGGTATGTCAGTAGCTGCAAAGGATGACTAGGAAAACTGGGGACCATGGGACATAAAGATGTTTTGGTTCTGCTTCTTTTAGTCAAACCCTGTAAGCTTTGCAGGGGATGGCATAAGTTCTATGTACTGTATGCTATATTGATATATAGCATATATGGTATATTCTTCCTCCTATATGGGAGATTGGTGTTGGAATAGCTTCTCCACTTCAAGACTGAATATCTCTCAAGCCCTTAAAACCCATATAATTGACTTTGCATACCTTTTTGAGTAGTATAAAATGTACACGTCAAACCAATAAGTATATAGTGTCTAAATACTGTCATTAAAGATGAACAAGAATGTCTTCTGTTTGAAAAATGAAAAAACTAAAAATCAATAGCAAAACTGCTTATTTGTTTTCTGAGTTGCTAGAAGCTAGTCTAAAAATACTTGTAAACTTGAATAGTTTCAACATAAACATTTATAGAGACAATGCCCTGCAGTTTATTCACTGAGAAATAAACAAGCTAGCATCTCACTCTGAAGGACCAGTGAATCTACCGTCCTTGTAGATCTCTTGTCTGAGTCATAGCAACTTGTTACATCACCAGACTTTGCTATGGAAGAACTTCATTTAGAGACATAGAAATTACTATCTTTCTCTTTATTCTCTTTTCCCTCCACCCCTTATACTTGTAGAAACTTCTCAAATTTTCACTTGAAACTGCTGACTTCAGTATATTTTAACCAAATCCTTTCCCTCCCCCCTGTTCATAATAGGGATGGATTGATAACTTCAATGGACCTAGTGGTCTCTTCATTGCTGTAAGTAATGAATATACTTAAATTTTTTTCCTCCTTTTGGAAGGCAACAAAGCTTCATATGTTTTACTGGTGGGTCTTCTGTCTCTTTTTTTTGTTGTTGTTTTGTTCTTTAAGGCAGGAAAAGGAATTCTTCGAACAATGAGAGCTTCCAACAGTGCACTAGCAGATCTTGTTCCAGTAGATGTTGTTGTCAATATGACACTGGCTGCAGCCTGGTATTCTGGAGTTAATAGGTATAACAGGTGACAATAGAGAGTACTAAGTATTTTGAAATGATATTGTGTATTTTAATAAATCAGTCTTCTATCGAACTTCTAATCAGTGTCCTGCTATTCCCCCCCAGGACAAAGGAATCTAAGGTTCTAACAGCATTAGTCCCTGAAAATGTAACTTCCTTATGCCAAAGAGGAAGACATCACCTACTGATACTGTTGTATAAGCTATGCCTGAAAATTGTTTCCTGGGCCATGTTGTAATCAATACAATCTACAGTAATGTAGGTGATGCCTTCTCTGAAAGAAAAGAAATATGATAGTGAAAGAAGGAGAAAAACACTGGAAGATGATATAGGGAGCAAAAAATCTAACACAGGACTGATGCTTTCTGCTTTGTGTAGATGATGCTGTTAAGGGAAAGGATAACTTTGGGTATGTCTTTTGTCTGTGTTCTTAAAAGGTTGTTTGTCTTCTAACTTGCTCTTTTGTCTTTCCCCCCAGACCAAGAAATGTTATGGTATATAACTGTACAACAGGTGGCACCAATCCTTTCCACTGGGGTGAACTTGGTATGCCATGTTTCTTTTTTTTTTTCTATAAGCTTTAATAGAAAAATAAGGTCAAATAATAAAAGCACAGGCTATAATCAGTATGTCATACTGCATTTTTATTGTTGAAACTAGTATAATAGCCATACCTCTCAACTTTGCAGTGTATTGTGCTTTTTCATTATCTTCCACTGTTAATTCTCTCCCCTTGTAGTGTTATCACTGTTTCATTTTGTTCTTGATTTTTTTTTTTTTATTCCATTATAACTTAAACTATGGGAGAACTGATTTTTCTGTTTTGATGCTGCCATGACTTAATCTTCAGAGTGTGGGTAGTGTGCAGAGAAAAACATTGCCCAGAGGAGCCGTATAGTGATGTTGGGTTTAATGCCAACTTTACTAAATACATATGGATAAACAGTCCACAATTAGATGTTTTGTACATCTGCATAATTGAGAGGTATGGTAATAGTTTTGCACTTGTGTAGTTCTTTGTTGTGTTTGGCTTAAGTTAATTGTTGGTTGAGGTGGCTTTTTTAATCTTCAGATAGCTACATGAGACTTCTACTATTCATGTACAGGGAAAAGTAATCTTTAAGAAGGTATGGCCACCTATTTTTAGCTCTTAAATATCCTGACTAGAGTGTAATCCATATGCCAAAAGCTTTGTAATAGTTTTTGTTATAAATAGCAATACAAGCTGACTGGCATGCTAAAGCTATTTGTTAGCTTTCAGTTTTTTAAAAACAGAGTTCTTAAGCTCAGAGTATTTTTTTTCTTTTAGTTAACTTAAATACTTAAATCTATTTTATTTCTCTTGACTACTTTCTTCATGCTTTTTACTTGCTTTTGCCCATTTTATATGTCTGTATTTATAAACCTTACTGCTTCAGCCAAACTTGGAAAATCCTGACTTCATTTATCCCAATTTGAATCGGGGTATTTAAACACTGTTTATAACAACAGAATAAAGTTACAAGAGATGATTACAAAGATGAGGTGAATTTCAACGTAACTTTTTAAGACACTGATCCTGCATATCTGTCACGTACAGAATTTTCAGGTGTCAGCAGGAGTTTCTCATGGAGGCCCATCCAAATTACTTTTCTCTTAATGCTCAAATATGGATAAGTTGTTTAAACATGTCATTTGAGGTGCACTTCAGATGCTTGCAAAGTCCTCAGTCTGTTTTTTAAATTATTCTTCACACAAAAGATTAGAATAGCCTTCTTCATGGAATATAGATGAGTATTTAAATAGCTCTACATGCTATACAAACTGAAATTGCTGTGAATTTTTGAGATCAGCAGTTTCTAAGGTAGGGGAAGAGGAACAGAAAGAGAGAAGCTACAATAAAATATGATACTGAAGATAAAGGCATAAAAGACCTCTTGATTATAATAAGAACCAGTTTAACAGTATTTTAGGGTAAAAGCTTACGACTTTGTTTTAGTTTCTGTGGATTGTAGAAGAGTTAGAGTGGCTATTTAAATAACATACTGAAGTAAATATTGTACACTGTAATGTACTTTGAAAACCACTAAATTTTACATGGTTATTATCAAAGCTGTTACGCAACTTTTCTTTCTCAGAATACCATGTAATTTCTACTTTCAAGAGGAATCCTCTCGAACAGGCCTTCAGACGGCCCAATGTAAATCTAACTTCCAATCACCTTTTATATCATTACTGGATTGCTGTAAGCCATAAGGCCCCAGCATTCCTGTATGATATCTACCTCAGGATTACTGGAAGAAGCCCAAGGTAATGGTGACTAGCTCTGTCTTGTCTGTTCCTCTGACTATATGTAAGCTATGCTTACACTATGATGTACATTGATTATTTTTTTTAAATTTTTTTCTTCCCCTGAATGCTTTGTGACTAAAACCCAGCCTTTTTTTCCTGAGAACAGGTCCTTGAATTCAAAGTGACTTTGAACTTTCTAGCAAAAATGAGGATGTTTTTGTTGGATAGTTTGGGGGTTTGAGTAGTCAAGGTAAACAGAATTACAAGATCTAGCAAGTGATGTTTGTTCTTGAATAATAAATATTCAAAATATGTTGATCCTTATTTTTTCCTACAGGATACCACATTAATTTGAATTTCAAGATAAATCCGTTAGAAGGTGCAGTAAGGCACCCTGACATTAGCTTACAATCCAACCCCCTCTTGTGTCAATATCGGACTGCAGTCAGCCATACAGTGCCTGCATTTTTGCACGATCTTTTGCTCAGATTGACAGGTCATAAACCATGGTAAGAAGGACAGGGCTAAAAATATCTTGCTGGTAAGGTGGTGGAGACTTGTGAAGAAGACATGGCATGGGCACTATCTAGATTTACTAACTATAAGCAATAACAATCCAGTGGCAGCTTTTCGAAGAGATTAACGACTGGCTCAACAATATTGTCCAAGATATGTCTCAGATCAGAATCCTAGTCAGTCATTAAACTCTAGGAAGTGGCTTGCATTAAGATTGTTGTTGCTATTATAAACTGAAAATGGAACGGGAGACGGAGTTAATAATTGCGTGTTATTCCTGTAGATGATACAACTTGATCTGGTATGTTGGTTTGTATCATCTCAACATTCCATTCAGTTTATAATATTTACACTACTATCTGGCTAACTTCTTAAGTGGTGAAAATGGCATAGCTCTGCTAAATAGGCTAAACTAAATTATGTAGAAGGAATATAAGATGTCACTTCAATTTGTTTCAGATTTGCCAAGCCATATGATCTTAACTCATTGCATATGTTATGTTTTCAAAAGTATTTGTGTTCAGACTCTATAAAATAATCTCCACTGTGGTGACAGTGTATTAACACAAGTGAGTATTCATTCATTGTCCTTTAGTCTAGGTCTGTCTTACAAGGAGGGAAAAGCTATGTAACAGACTTCGCGCTGGTTTATTGGAGAAAACTTCTAAACTGCCTTGGGTTCTGTTGTTCCAAGCCTACTCAATAGTGTAATACTCACAGCAACAGTAGTGGCAGGGGGCTGTGCCTGTATAGTAATCTTCCCACATTAAAAAGATGTAAGCTCTTCAGATCAGAAGAAGATACTGAATGTACAAGTTCCTATCTTTTAGGTTCTTTTGCAATTTTAAGTTATTCTTAATAAAAATTGATTGAAATTCCCTGGCAGATGCGAAGACTTCATCACTCACTAAAAATAGTTATACTATAAATGCCAACCTACTGTCTTTCAAATAGTTAGGAAGTAGTACAGCCAAGAATCTTGTCAGTCTTTAAAAGGCGTCTAGTCTCTTAAGTATTTGACCCGTGGGAGTAAAACAAGGCTGTGAATAATCATGTTTAGAATGCTCTTAATGGTTTTATATTATAACACTGGGAATGTTGAATCTTGGTTTTGCTTTTCCTGGAGTTTTCGCTTGACGTCCAAAGATGGAATTTGGAACTTTAATCAGTACTAGTACAATTGGTGACATTAAATATGTATTTTCGAGCCTGTGAAGTATTACTGGTATGAGTATTCCTAATTAGTTTAATATAAGAGTGGATGGGTGAGTTTCCTATCATGTACAAGATCTCTAGTTTAGAGGAAAGATTCAACTCAAACAAGCTATTGTTCAGTCGCTAAAGTTACTCAAATGCACTTGAAAGAAAAACTTTTAAGTTTGATACCCAGCCCACCTTCAGGAATATAGCTTTCATTATATAGTGCTCTTCTATTTTTTAAGCATTTAAAAAATGGGAGCCTGCAATAGGACCAGTAGAGGCAAATAAATATATAGATGCAGGCAAGACATGCAGTGTTAAATCCTAATGGGCTTCATGTGTTGCTTAATAATAGACGAAATTTGAGACAGATATTTACTCTTCTACTTTTTTCTAGTCTTCTGGCTCAAAGTACTTTGAAAGCTGCTTTAACTGATGGGCTGGAGACAGTCACGGTATAGGGATGTTGCTGTGGTCATTCTGTCCAGTTGACAGAACGATTTTAATTACCAGGTAGCACGTACTAGGAAACTTCTAGAGCCTCAGAAGCATTACTGGAGATTCTTAAACTCAATATAATGCTGTTCTGAGTGAAGAAAGGCTGGCTTACTCTAAAATGTTACCTTTTCCACCACAATTTAGCAGAAAAACTTGAGCAATATAGTAAAAATGTAGTAAAATCAGCACAAAAAAAATTCAAATACTGTGCTAACTTGACTTCACATGGTCAACAGCCTGCCCTCTCTGTGCTGAGTCTGAATACACTTCTGAGGTCTCTATTGCATACACTGTAGGAAAAACTCTAAGCCATGAAATTACTGTGTAGGTTTAACTGCACTGTTGTCATACTGTCAGGATATTGTACTGCAACTGAATGAGAAATTTTTAACAAGTAGAAGAAATAGGTCAGGCCTATGACCCGTCAGAACTAAAGGATTATGTTCATAATAACAAAAAAATATCTTCCTGTTCAGGGTTTTTGGAAAACTTATCTGTTGAAATCTTTCTGCAATATGAAATCATTCTTTTGCACCTCACTTGTGGAAGCAATGTTTTTAGTGAGATGGAAATCTTGTGCTGTTTTTGCATCTAGTTGAAGGTTCTTGAATTTAACAATTCTCTGATAATATTAACAGTTAAGGAAAGGGAAGGGAGAAATAATGCATACAGTATTTCTTCTGAATTTTATAGGAAGAACATGTGCAATAAGGATTGACATAATGAAGATTTAATATTTTATACTAAATACCTAAGACTGATATAGCATTGTGCAATTACATAAATAGTGGTGATAATTCTTAGCATCCAAGTTTAAGGATGTTGTGTTGTCAGTAGCTTGCCATATATACTTAGTTGCGTAGCAAAGCTTGTTAATTTTGTCTAATTAACTTTAATACAAGGCATAATTCTCTCTTGTAACTTTGCATAGTGCTTAGCACAACAGAACCAATTGTTATTTAAAAACAATTCAGTATATTTGAAATCTTAAAGCTTTTAAAAATACACACCCAGCAGATCTTTCCAATTACTCTGGAAGAACAGAATGTGGCATGAAATATTTAAAGTTGTAATTCAGGGATTTCTCCTTCAATTAATTTTCTATTTTTGCTTATTAGAAAGCTGAAGGGAAGGTGTAGTTGATATATATAGGGAGGTATAAAGGACATAATTTCAGATCTATCATTTCAGTTTAAAGCTGCTTGAAAATTAACACGAAGCACCTTCCACATAGTTACTGTCTTACAAACCAGAAATGAGTGAAGAGTACACTTTTATTGAATAGATTAACATGTTTTTTCCTCTTGGAAGCACTTTTAAGTTGTACACTTAAAGGAACCACAGAGCTGCTGGAAAGATAAGAATTCCAGTAGTATGTCTTACATGTCAAAATTTACAGCCAAATGAAAATTTGAACAAAGACAAATCTGAAAGCTTGTTTTATGTATTTTAGAGGAATCTTTTTTTAAATATAATTAACTATCTCTAATGCTTATGCAGAGACTTGCAGATTGGCAGCCTGTAGATCCACTGAAGGATCAGTCTGTATTTAGCATCAGAACTGTTTTTAGCCTGGAGACAATAGGTTGTGTGTAAGACTTCTTCAAAATGCAGTCATAGCCTTAAGCCAGGTTGCTTTTAATTGTCCAATTGTCTGGTATAGAAACATGTCCACCTAACTTATGGATAATTGAATTAACTATTGCTTAAAACTTTTAATTCCCGTGATGTGCTTCTCAAACTGTTGTAATGAATTTTGTGTTAATGGCAGTAAGGACTGCCTAGTAGAGGCAAAATTCTACTTAGTATCTAGGTGAAAGTCTTGCATGCTGTCACAGTGACTTGCTCACTGCCGCTAATGTTCAGTTCTTTATGATGATCAGCAGGTCTGACTTTTTTCTGTCTTCAGCTTATGAAGAAGGTGTGATGCAATGCTTGATACTATACTGACTGGTTATATATGGCTTTGATATTTATGACTTGTATTCAATGGCTATCTCTGGAACAACCTGTGAAGTGTATATTTCAAAACTTCAAGTTGAGAGATAAAGTTCCATTATGTGTATTCATGCTTTTCTTTGAGTTGTGTGTATATTCCCATTTGCAGGAGGAATATGGTGCCATTGAACTTACAAAACTTAGTCTGCCAGAGCTACATAAGTGTCCACTAAATGACACTCATTGCTGACATCTCTGAATATGAGAGGCTGTCACTATACTTCTTCTTCTCAAAAAAAGTGTAGTTTCATGTTGATTTAGTACAAACTAACAAGCTATCACCAAGAAAGTTGGTCCTCTTCTGCCAACTTTGTAATTGATCTAGCAGCTGAAAGAATGTGGAGACATTTGATTCTTTTGGCTGATATATCAAGAAACTAACCCTACAAAAAAAAAAAAAACCCAAACAATTTTCCACTGATGAATTGAATCAGCTGGTTCTGTGGCCAGTCACTAAATCCAATTTGAGTTGGAGGGAGGGAAAAAAATCTGCAGCTGAGGTAGAAGAACTCTTTTTAGCCACTTGATTTTTTTTTTTTTTTTTTTTTAATCAGCTTAGCTATGCTCTAAAGCCATATCCATAAGCAGAGACAGCAAGATTCCCAGCAGAGGTTAGTCTTTACATTAGTTTAAGTTTAGTTTAGTTTTTGCTTACAGAGAAGAGTGAAAACAAATGTCAGTGGCCAGTAAAAAGCTCAGAATCTACACTTGTTTTGCAGGGGCACAAGTTTTCTTAAACTGTAGCAGTCTAAGCACTCTAAAACTCAGCTGCTCTTCCAGCTTAGTATAAGAACATAAATTGGGGAGGCACAAAATGGCAAGTCAACTAAATTAAATTGTCTTAAGACTGTCAGTGGACAGAACTCTGCAAAAAGTCTAAGCATTTAGCCACTGTGTCCTGTTTGGCGCTACTTTTATCCAGGCCATTTTGCTATGAGGTCTTGCTGGCTTATCTGACCAGCGAGATCTTTGCTTTCCAAGTTTTGGGCTCTTTTCTGAATTTTTTGGCTTAACTATTATGCTTTTTTTATGTTCAGTTCAGTCTTGTTAGCACAGGATATCTTTTGGATACACATTCTATATTACTAATTATTTTTGAATCAGAGGAACTCTGGTTCAACTCAGCTCCCACTGTTGCCACCTTGCCCAACTGGTGAAACTATATAAAGAGATGTTTGAAAGTGTCTAGAAATCTCTACTAATAAAATTAGCTGGTGGTCTAAAATTTGAATACAACTCTAAATTTTACTCTGTACATAAGTTCCTATGGGGTTTAAGGAAAAATATTTGTGCTTTGTGTGCTTTAGAGATACTCTACTTTTTCAGTGGTCTCTGCAATTTGAATTACTCAATTTTGTGAGAAGAAAAAGAGGCAATTTTGATATTCCCTTAGATGCTGAGATGCCAGCCATTAGTGACATTAGGGGACACTAATGCGATGCAAAATAGTTTCTTTAGAAGACTTTCTGCGACAATGTGCTATATCCCTTCTACAAGTATGAATGCATCAAGGCAGCTTTTGGAGAAAAATCAGTGGTTTTTATTGTTTCTATGAACTTTATTGAACAAAACTTACCTTCAGAAAGCCATTTCCTGTTAGTGCTGGGTTGTTCTGCTTTCTTTGCCTTCCCCCCCGCCCCCCCACTCTGTGCTTAAAATGATCAGTGTGTCCTGCTATAAGGATCAAATTGGAAGCAGTTCTGCGAGATGAAAAAACCTTGAGCACCCAAAGCATTAGGTTATGTGGTACTAGTTAGTACTTATTAAAATTATTGACCATCTCTAGCACTGTAACACTTGAAACAATTTTCTTGTCATAAATATGGGAACTTTGCATCTCAGAGACTGGTTGACTCACGTTTTTGGGTCACATGGATCAGATAGTCTGATCAAAGAGAAACTTGCCCAAATTGATCCTTATAACATAATTTCTCTGTACTACAAGTGATGGTTTTGTAGAGTTGCTTCCTCTGCATAGTAAGGGATGATGGAAGGTATTTCTGCATATTTTGAAGTAGCATAGAACTGATCATCTAACCAGCAGGATCTGCTATGGTCAGTCTGTGCCCTTAAATATTTTCCTGCCCTTTGCTGCAGAAGCAGTAGAGTTAAGGGGCTAAGCCATATTTCTGGTGGTTTTAAGCCTTGATCTCTTAGTGACCATAATAAACCAATTTTGTTTTGTTACAGAGATCTGGTCTTGCACAGTGTGCAGGAAGATCAGGGAAACTTACTCCCTTGCTTAAAGTTTTCATGTGCATATGTTCTGCAGTGTGCAATTTGACTCTTTCATCAAGTCAAATTGTTCAGTACAGCTAGATATTCCAGTATGCTGAAGTGAAAAGTGTTCTGTGTCTGTGTCCTAAAATAAGAGTTACCAACAGAAGACAACATTTTACCATGTCTTCTTTTTTTAGGGAAGAAACTCAGTATTGCACTGGGAAGTAGGATTAGGGAAAAAGGACTATCCTATAATTTCTGATTCTATATAAAGATTGGACAGCCAAAGTCCACTTTAATAATATGCAGAAACATCCTGTTGATCTAATATAACATGCTTTGGGTACAGAGCAAGATGGGATATGTTAACATAGGGGTGTGGGGTTGGAGGGTAAAAAATATACATCTTACTGTCTGTTTTTCTTGTTTGAACTTATCTTTGCTACTGTAACCTGTACATTCCATGCCTTGGACTGTAGGATGATGAAAACAATAACACGTCTTCATAAGGCCATGATGGTGTTAGAATACTTTACAAGCAAGTCTTGGACCTGGAATACTGAAAATATGACTATGCTAATGAACCAGCTAAACCCCCAAGACAAAAAGGCAAGTAGCTATGTGATGTGGGTGTGGGGACTGAAAGTGAAATATAAGCTCATTAATTTAAGATTGAATAAGGACATGAACTGGTAGTGCTGCTTACTGTAATGTAGAGCTCTAACCTTAGTACTAACGCAGCGCTGGAGATTCCTGTCACCCCTGTTCAGTTGTGCCAGGGCAGTGTTATGAGTTAGATCAGTGATGTGATCAGAGATGAGGAAGGGCAGGACTCCCTTGAAAGTGGCCTGATGTAAAAGATGGTTGTCTGTGGAGTGGCCTGATCATGTGATCTGGTGTTGCCCACATATCAACCAAGTGGCCAAGCTGTTATGGTTTTACCTACATCATGAATAAAACAAGGCTTTACTTCTTGACCACCAATTCTTTTTCTGATGAACAGGAGGTGGGTTTTGAGGGACTTTTTTGCTTGTTTTTAAACTAGTAACAAGTTTTATATACCCTTTTCATGCTTTGGCCAGAGAGCCCCAGAGTCTATTCAAAGAAATGTAAGTGTAAATTCTCTCACTTCTTTCTGAAGCACACTCTTGCTGTGTGACTAAAACTGCCCCATGCAGGGGGGAAAGTATAACAGAAGCAGGATGACAGAAAAGTCCTGAAGGTTGTTGAGGAAGAACGAAAACTGTTAAGTGCAGGGTTTGAGTAAGAGTGAATGAAAGCTCAAAGGAAAAGTCATAGTCTTCCCACTGTGTGTTTGTTGACCATCTATGCGAGTCTCTCTATTTTTGTTCTATGTTTACCAATCTCAAACTAACAGAAATGGCTGGATGTGGCTAGCTGGTTCACCTTAGTGACTAGTATCGATCAAGGCTACCTTCCTCTCGTGCATGTGTGCCTGTACTGCCAGATTCCCATCTCCCTACCCCTCATATGGCTGGGAAAAGTTACGCAAATCTTACTGGATTCATTCCCAGTAATTCAAAATATATTTGTCTAATAGTGAAGCTGTAATGGAATGGAGTTGTTGTTCCCTTCCCCCTCTCCCTCCAATATGTCTCACAGGAAGATCCATGTACGTGTTAAAATAAAGAAGTATTGCAACTGAGATCAATTTCTGTTCCCCCCCTCCCCCCTCAACATTTAACTGAGTTTAAACTTCCTTTCTGCTATCATTTTATTGGTTAATATTCAGCAGGATAAAAATCACCAGTTACTGTTTTAAAAACTCAAATCCCCTTGTGCATTTGGAACAGTTTTGTCATCTTTAAGATGTCTTTCCTATTCAAGTGTTTTCAAGAATCTAGTTCTATAGTTAAGTTGAAGAAAAGGTGCCAAACTCCTAAATAAACTGCCTAAAAGTAGGAAATAAAATAGCTTTTGGTGATTCTTGTGTGGAGAGGATTTCCACCCCTTCCCCACCTCACCTGCCCTCAGCAACTTGAGTTCAGGAAAAGATTAAAAAACAAAACTGAAATAACCCCAGAGCTTTGGACTGTTAGTATTTTCAAATAGCTGAATTTTCAATAAGATATGCATAAAATAGCAATAAAGAACTACTTGAAATAACAGTTGGAACTTTACTTTCTTTATTCTTACATTCTTGCTGTGATGTATATTATGGAAAATAAAGTTTAATTGAGAGATTCTGATAACTTACCAGTACTAGAAGGCTGTTGAGCATGTATGTATTATATATCATGACTAGAACTACATGCTGACCTTTAACTTGCAAACAATGGTAAATTACAAAGACTCACTGTGAGGGATTGTCTTCAGAACTGTAA
Source organism: Calonectris borealis (assembly GCF_964195595.1). Classification (NCBI taxonomy): domain Eukaryota; kingdom Metazoa; phylum Chordata; class Aves; order Procellariiformes; family Procellariidae; genus Calonectris; species Calonectris borealis. Next base: position 11,242,095 of record NC_134325.1, read on the forward strand.
TGGGTTTATTTTTCATCATACCTTATAACACATCTGCCATGCTGTTAAGCAGCTTATTTGGAAGCATGGACTTGGGGATTTAGTGTATGTGTAACAACTTTTAAAGCTGAATAGAGTTTCACTGCACAAAACTGTTTACATGTCTCTTGTTCCTGTAATGATCTTGCTTATTCTTTTACCTGAAACAAAATTGGCACAGTTAAAAACCTGCTGGGAAAATCTTGGTATTTATTGGGACTTAAACGGCTATTATTGTAGAATCTTGAGATGAGGAAATCAATATATTGGTGAAAAACTTGAGTTGTGAATTTACTGTAGTAACTTCCTCTCCTGAGGAAGCAACAACTGTAAGCACAGCTAAAAGAATTCTGCATTTATCAAACTGAACTTGGCACAGAGCAGTGTTTATTCTATAGCATATTAGAATTCTTTTGTAGCTTAAAAGGAAACAACATAATAGAAAATGGTTATTTCTAGAGTGGAATTCCTTACAGACAGATGAAATGGGAAAGCAGTGCACTTGGAAGTGGAGGGAAGAATGTTACTGCTGAGGGGGAAAAATAAGGCATGAAATGGTTGAAATTTGGAAGAGATGGTATAAGAAGCTGGTGGTTGAGTCAGAAATGGTATCTAATTCTGGATCATTCTTATGATTAAGGACAAGATAACTTTCTTGCATCAAAGACAAATTGAATTATCTGGTATAAAGGCATTTATCCTTTTCCTTTAAATTATTATATATAGCAGGTGAATTTTTAGGCAACTAACAATGAAAACTTATTTTATGCAGACGTTTAATTTTGATGTTCGACAACTACATTGGGCAGAATACATGGAAAGTTACTGCATGGGAACAAAAAAATATGTGCTGAATGAAGAAATGTCTGGCCTCCCTGCAGCTAGGAAACACTTGAATAAGTAAGTATAAGTTTTTAATTTCTTCTGTTTATATTTTCTGTTTTCCTGCTGTTGTCAAGTTTTGCTTTTCCATGTTATGACTTAATTGTTCTTTATAGCATCTGTTTAGGTCCTCCAGAATTCTTCTGTTCCAGTCCGGTGGTCTGACGTGTTTTGTAAAGAAGTCAGATGTCATCTATCTTGTTCTATTTTTGTTGCTCCTGAGATGCTCTCAGTATTAATAATTACAGTATTAGTCTGGGATATGGCTGTAGCTCTGATCACCAGTGTATACTGTAATCCAGGTTTCTGATTTTTACCCAAGTATCTTTTGGAAGGTAAAAAGATACACAGTAACACAAGGGCAGAACGGCTTGTTCAGTTAAGGAGGTTTAATAGAACAATAGTTCTTTCTTCTGGGAATGTGATCTTTTGAAGCAGGCGAGTAAACAGGCATGGACTCTCCACCTCAGAGCAGGAAACTTTGATGTTGGTGTTCTAAGATGACTTTTCTTAACCTTTTATCTGTGGCTTAACTCCTCCAATTTGAATGCATTGTTACTGTCCAGAATTTTACTGGCACAGTTGTTCTTGGCTGATTCATAATGACAGTTGTAGACTTTTTGATTTGTCTCTTTAAAGAGTGAAATAAAAGTGATTAATCTTGTTCTGCAATAGTACTTCACATCTATTGTGCTATTTGGATAGCACAAAGAGAAGTGGTTTAGGTCATTACTTGTGTCATTCTTCTAAAGACAAGGATTTGCAGTTGTAGAGTGGATTGGCATGATATGCTACAATCTCAAATATACTTTTGAAAGATGGTAATCTTTGATAATGGGGATAGCTGAAGTGGTGTCCCCTTCTGATTTTTTTTTTTAATTTAGATGCTGTTAAAAAATGCATAGGAGTTATCATACAGTTGCCATTCTTTGTACCAAAAATAACATGAGAAATAGTATTGTATTGGAACAGCATCTGGTTGCCCCCAACTCTCTGTTTATAAGTGGATTATTTTGCAAGAGGTTTAGATTCTAACATATATTTACTCTGAGGTATTAAGTTGGTCTCTTCTGTTACCATCTAGCTCTTAACTCTAACTAATCTGCATTTAAGGAGTCCATTGCTTCAATATTAACCAGATGTGGCAGCCTAGGGGACCTGACTTTTCTAGGAAACTGAGTAGAATTTTTCCCCAAATGAAAAAATGGGCTTTACTTTTGTAATACAGAAATTTAGACTGTTTTTTCTACAAATAAGGTATGTAGAGGAAGGTCTGGCTAGAGTAACACCCAGCCTACCTGTAAAACAAGATAAGAGCAGTGAATATTTCCTTAAAAAGAGCTGCCTTTAAAATACAAATTGTCATGATCCACTGAACCAGATAAATTGTTCTCTTTCTAAGAAATCTGAGCAAATTCTGATTGCTGTTGGTGTTGAAGCTTCCATCTTTACCTGTGAGAAGATTGGTAAAAGTCACAGTTGCCCTAAAAGGATGCTTAGTTTCTCTTAATCTTTAAATATAGTTCCCTGAGAAGTAATAAGTTTAAAATTGCAATGGAGACTCCAGGCTCTGTGCTGGAAAATCGTATTGTGGGTGGGTGTGTGGTTTTTTTTGTCAGAGGCAGTTGGAGCTATATATACTAAGTTTTAAATATGTGGAGGGGAGGAGGGGAGTTCATAGTGTTAATATTTCCTTGGTTTTGGGTTGGATGGCAGCCTTCTACAGGTAAGTTACTGTGAGTGTGACTTTAGCTTTAAGAGGTTTTTATCAGGCAGCTATAAAGCAGAAGTACATGTGGCGCTGGCTCTGTTCCTTAGTTTTCATGTGTTCCACTTTTTAGCAGTGAACTGTGGAAAAACCTTCTCTGTTTGGTCCTTGACTTAGCTTACTTTCGTCATTCACTTAATACCACTCATAATGTATCTTGAGATGAATAGATAAACAAATTAAATTCTACATTAGAAGCTAATTTTTTTGGTACCTTGGCTTTTAATTATTTCTTTTGTTTTTCCTTAGGTTAAGGAATATACGCTATGGCTTCAATACAGTTCTTGTGATCCTGATCTGGCGTATCTTTATTGCAAGATCACAAATGGCAAGAAATATCTGGTACTTTGTGGTTAGTCTGTGTTACAAGTTCCTCTCCTACTTCAGAGCCTCCAGTACTATGAGATACTGAAGAAGAGAATTTAGCATTAGGACATCTATGCATATGGTGGTCTAACTGCACAAAGCCTGTAACATGTAGTCATCTCACATTTTGTAAAAGCATAATTTCATCTTAAATTGGAGTGCGAAATATACGGTATAGTATATGTAATGTTAGTTGTGTATCTTCCTGGAAACAGAGGAAAATAAAATGGTCAAGTGCCAGGTTGAATTGGCATTAGACAAGCTTTTAAATAACTTTAACACTTTGACCTGGGGAAAACATTTTAGACCACTGACCAACACAACTGTGCAATTTGGAACGTGTTTGATTGAAATCTGCCTTAACATGATTTTTTTCCTTTTAAGTTTTACACCACATTGAGCAAGATAAATATTGACTTAGTAGTTGCTAGTTGCTGTAGACCTATTTATTTGAAATTCTTCTAAATTACAAAGGGTTTTACAAGTTGCAAAAGTGTATTAATTATGGTGGATCTCCTGAAAAAAATTATTTGAGGACTTTTGTAATTTGTCTTTACTTTTTGCCACTTTTTCCCTTCTCAAAGTAGGGATGCAACAATGGTGCCTACTTTGCTCTAAAAGAAAAAAGGAAAAGGAAAAAAAAAAACCAACAAAACCCCAACCTTCCTTAATTACTGAAAGGCCTTTTGTCCGATCTGGTCTTCAGAATGCACTTAGTGATTCAGTTCTGTGCTCGAAACTGGCTGCATCCAACTTGCATTTATGTCAGCATGAACAATTTGCTTCTCTGAAAGCAGAATTGATCCTATCATTGAGTAGATGAAAGGAATTGTAGCCCTGAGGGGAGCAAAAATTAAGTCATTGACCGTCCTCTTTTTTTTTTAATGATTTTTATTGAGAACACAGAGCCAGCACTTGATTGTTACACTTCTGACTTCAAAAGGTAAATGTATTTGAAAGGAGTTTATTATGCTTAGTTGCTATTTATATTACTGATAATAGTTGGACAAACTGTAGGCTTTCATTAAGAGATATACCTGTTCTTAAATTCTAAGCAATGTTAGCAAATACTTCATGAATTAATAATTTTTTAAATCTGAGCTATGAAATTTGATGCATGGACAACACCAATACGTAAGCACACTTTCTCATCCCTGCCCCAATAAAACCTCTCATTTCACTGGGCAAGCAGAGCAAGATGCACCTTGCTTCAAAATGAAAGCATGTTAACAATTCTTCCATCTATCTTCTAACTTAAATTATTAGGTTTAAATCTGAAGAAATCTGTGTTTTTCTGCATGTCACTTTGTTTCAGTAGGGAAAACATTTGTAAGAATAGCAAGTTGTAAGAAAAGATTGAATCCTTGTTTAAGGCAATACATGAAGATCCCCTTAAATTTTGGTTGCACAGAATTCTATCTGAGAACACTGTAATGTTCCTCTGATTGATGCACTGACCAGAACCCTTGCCCGGTGTTTGTTCATTAAAATCAGTTTATACTGATTAATATGTTCTTGAATCTGCTTGAAAAGACAAATAATGACTTAATTACATAAGAGCTACGATATGCTTCCCCTTGATAGTTTTTTGTCCTATTTGAATTAAGTATGTGAAGAACGAACTTTGCTGTTGTTATGAAAACTCTTATTTTAAGGAGAACACCTTTCGTGCAGGTGTATATCTCATTTTGAAAAGATAATGGCTTCCTTGCTGAAGCTAAACACTCTGTAGTAAGTAGTTAAGCTGTAATTCCTTTTTAAAATTACCTGTGTGTATATATAAAGCTAGTGATGAAAAGCCTAAATGGTCTAGGACCACACCTTGTGTGAGAGACCTCTGACTGTGGCTGAAAATAAATTATGGCTTCTGTGATTGAAGATGTTACACTTTAACAAATACATTAGGTGTATTACATTTTTAGTTGCCTCCCCAAGTATCTTACTAGACCTGAAAGTATGCTTAAGCATTCCTGCATTGTAGACTTTTTTTCCCAGAGGTGCCTACTATCCAGTGACACTGCTTGTCCGATGTTCACATGTGGCTGAAGTTTGCAAAAGACATACATCATATTCTGAAAATGATTCTGTGAAGCAATTCACTTATGAATTTTGGTTGTTTATAACTATTATACATGATACTTTTAATGTTGATTTGTTAATACTGAGAACTATGAAGCCAATGAACTGATTATTTCTGGTCCAAAACACTGCTTAGAAATCTATGCTTTTGAATAAATAACGAAGAAAAGGATTACTTTAAACATAAGGATATTTAACCTCTATTCTTTAAACATTTGCCAATTTAGAAACTCAAATTTTTTCCCCTCTCTGGAGACCGTGGTTCTGTGCACTATTGGTATCTTACACAAATTCATCAGTCATCCTATTTAACTGACAGTAGATTCAGTGTCACATTTATTACATTAGTTTTGTCACTTCCTGTGGTTGGTCTGTGAAATTCTATCTTCTATCTGAAACTACTGGGGTTTTTTCCGTATCAGAACTCTGTTCTCTTGCAGTTCTTCATACCAGTGTTTGCACATAACAGATGTTGATAAAAAATATACTGGAACTATATTTTGATATAGTAAGCTAGACTCACTGTACTGACTAGCAAGTTACAGGAGATATTCCAGTTGGTTAAATAGGAAGAAGAGCAGTCTGAAACAACATGATCACTTAACAGTTACTGGTATTTCAATTTGGGACCAGGAAAAAAAAATTATATTTTCCTGTAATGTTTTTCTCTGCTGTAGGAACAGATGTTTGGAAACAAATGCTAAATCTGTGAGCTTTTATAAGACATAAACAGAAATATTGGGTGCCTTTGTTTGTAAACCAAAAATAAACAAATCCCTTGAAAGTGTTGTTACAGTGTTTACTGTATTTTTTCATGTTTTTAGTCTAATTTGTGGAAAATAACTGGATAGTAATTACTGGAGAGTAAATGCTATCTTAATATACATGAACATGCTCTTTCCTTTGTGAGAAACTTTGAAAATCAAGTTAATGACTAGTACTGCATTTTTAAAAAACAAAACAGAAAAACCTTCACAATCACAAAACAAAAAAACCAAACAAACCCCCCACAATCTAAACCTTCATGGTGATGCCAAAACACATGGTGAGGTATGCTTGGTCATGGTGACTTTCTTGTCTGTCAGCTAGTTTTCTCCTTGCTGTCATTGCCTGTTAACTTGTAGTGTTAGTTTCAAATTTACTTAAATAGATGGGTGCTTTTTCATATGGTTTAAAAGAGTACTGTGGTTTTGCAGTAGCTTTTGGATTAACATTTCAAGGAATTGCAAGCAACTACAGCTATTTGTAGCATCTACATTTTGTGGTGAGGGAGGAAAAGGTATCATCACCAAAATGGCTTGTTTTTTGTTTTTTTAACTTTAATTTCTTGGAATCTTCAGATTTCATGGATTCTTTCTCCTTTTTATAAAGAGCACAGTTCTAGAGATCATGCATGATCTGTAAGCTGTGGTTTGGGGTCTACCAGCTTTAAAGCATAACCTTTCCTTTACTTAACTCTAAGTCATAAACTACCAAATATAGATGGTTTTTGTTGGTCTCCTTAGTTGATTCAAAATTGGAAGCAAGGAACAAAAAAAAAAAAAGCTGTAAGATGTTATCCCTTATGTGTCTTGTGCTATTAAACATTTTGCCCTTTCTTCATAGTACAGTATTGCATCGTACATGGTTCAAAAATAAAGAACAGATTTATAGAGGTAACTTGGATCGGAGAAGTACCCTGCACAGAGCTGGGAAGTGTAACTTTTCATAATATTTTTACATATTTCACAATCTGCTGAGCAGACTTTAAAACAGAAATGAAGAAAAGTCACCAAAGAATGGCTACTCTGAAGAAATTTAAGTGAATTGCTTTAAAGTGTATTCTTGCTGTTTGTCAATCTTTTTGTGCTGAAGTATGTGCAATTTATTCTGTCTGGCCTGGTGACATTCACTGTGTGTTTGAGTAAATCTCTAGAAACTGTAAAATAGTTCCAGTGCAGCTGATATGAATTGTCTGTGCTTATTTTTAATATGTGCTCTACCATCAGAAGCGAAGATTGACAGGTCTCACCACTTTAAATTCTAGGTTTTCTTGCTCTCTTCTAGAGTATTCTTTAGAACTTCAACTCTGTCCTCCTTTCTGTCTGCAGGTGACTGCAAGTTAAAGGTTACTTAACCTAACTGTGAGCTGCTTCTCTGCCATCTCAAACTAAATTTAACCCTGCTTCCACTTTCAAGATATTTATAAATGCTTTCCTCCTTAATGTTATCTTAGTACTTTTCTTCAGGGCAGAGTTGACATTCACTTCGGCTTTCCCTGCTCTGCAACAAATATGACTCACTGATAGATAATTAGTAATTATGTAACTGTCTTTTCTGGAATATGGAACAATGACAGCTTTAAGCAGCTTTTCTTCTTACTATGAGAAGCAGGAGAAACCGTGACTAATTGGTGAAAGCAGAAGTTCCAACACATTAATGCACTGAATAAAACTGGAATGCTTAGAGCCATGGGCTCTAGGTAGGGTGAATGGAACTTTTTTACTCTTGATTCAGTTTTATCCATTAACTGCAAGTGCAGTGATTATTACCAGAAGCCTTTAATTTCATTCTAATTGAATTGTTACACTTTTCAGGATGGTAATTCTATAGCCAGCCACTATCACTTGTGAAAAATTAATATCCTGACATGTAGAAGCAAGGTCTCTTTTGCTGCTTTATGAGCATATGAAAAAACTAAAGTATGAACTTACCATAAGATTCTTCGAAATAAAAAAAAATAAAACCACCACTTGGTTAAAATTTTCTGGGATGTAGAATGAACATTAAATCTTAAATTCCCCTTGCATCATGTTGTAGGAGTTTCTGCTACATCCTCTGTATATGCCCTATCTCTGCTGTAGAAATAGCAATTCAGTCTACCACCAGGAGTGCCAGAAAGTAGTTGTGGTATTTTTCTTTTAATCAACAAACATCTGATTTACCACTTAAGTGAAAATGATTCAGTACTTAGCCACTATTAACTTTTATGTATCATGTCAGCCTTAATCCAGATTCAAGACAGCATCATATAATTGAGTATTTTTATCCTTATGAAACTTGGTATCTCATCCTTTCCTTCATTCCTGATGAAATTATCCCACAATTGGATGTCTAGGGACACAAATATTACGCTTACTGTTTTAGGCACCTAACTTGGATGGAATTCAAGAATCTAAAGTTAGGAAGCTTGATTTCCTCTATTATACAGTTTTCTCAGTATGATTCAGACTCATAAGGCAAATGCTTAAAATAAGCAGGAACTTCTCAAAAGCAGTCACATTGTGGGGTGGGGAAAGACAGACCTGTGGAAATGAAAGGAAATGGTTAAATTATGGGAGCAGGCTGAATATGGTTAATATTTGTTCTTATGTTAGTATGTATGTGGAATTGAGGCTGTATTGACACTGTATTGTGTCACGTGGCTCATGATCTGCATTTTATGTAAAGCTTGTGGTCTAAACAGATAAATCAGACAAGAAGTTAACTCTAAGTGAGCAAGTCTATCATCTGGCGCTTCTCACTTAATGTACTCTCCTAGGACAGTGCTTATTCAACTTAAAGATTCAGATTCACTTTGCAGAGGGACAGCAGCTAAAGAGATGTTTGGAATATTGCTGACAGTGTATGAAAGTTTGTAGAGTCTGTGGAAGATGAGGTTTTCTTTGCAATTTGCAAGATGGGAATCTTCTTGCACGTTATTTACATGGCATAAAGTGCAGCAGTGTGTCCCTCAAATACACGTTAATCACTCCCATGATTAGACTCCCATGAACAGACTCCCAGTCTGTTCAAATAGGCTTTAAAAAATTTCTTGTACTTCAAGAAGGTAATTAATTTTTAATAAATTGCATAGGCTAGAACAAGAGGACTTGATAGCTACTGTAAGTCCTTACCAGGAAGAATGGAAATTTCCTGATCCACTTGCTGTACTGTACAATTTCTTGCTTCATGTTCCTTCAAGGACTTTTTAGTTGATGTGCTTAATTTTTAAGTTGTACTTAAGTTAATAGTTAAGTATAATTCTCCAATTGTATGAAGTTACTTTTACTTTGAGAGAGACTAGTTGTTTTTTGTTTGCCTATATCTTTCAAATACATCTTACCTTTTCTGTTTCATAAAGGCTCTCCCAATTTAGGTCAGAGACCTGCTATTTGTTGCATAAAGCACACAGCACATAGTTTCAGAATCTTGTGCCTGGTAACCAGGGTAAGGATTCAAGTCTACTTCAGGCCAGAGCAGCACAATCACCCTGAAGCTGTTGAGCTTTCACTGAGTAACTGTGAATTAACAACATATGCTGTTCTGACTGTTAATGCGACCTTCTCCAAGCCTGCAAGTGAAAGAGCTCTCTTCCAGGTACAACAGTGGAGGACCCATAAACTGATTTCACCTGGCATTCTATTTGTTTGCTGGCAGAGCACTTGTCTATATCAGCTACTTAATGTGATCTAATGTAGGACTCATAATAATCACCTTTTTCCTCTATCATGTTGCAAGAGTGACAATCCAGTAGGCTGCTTCCATGTTTGGTCTTAGGTTTAATCTCCCCTTGCTGAAGGGGCTTTTTTAAAAGGAAGACCAGAGCTCTGGATTTAACTGTGCTTCACTAAGATCTGGAATTTGTTTAGAGTATTTTATGGCAGGTTAGTTTGCACTGAGCAAACAAACTCTCAAAAACTGGCTCCTTTGTTTTCCTCCCCCACCCAGACGCTACCATTGGTTCTTCTGCTCTTGCCACCCACTCAACTGACTGTAGTTGTGGTGCCAGGCCTCTTGAGATGAAAAGATTGTACACTTCTGGCTGTAAACACTTTATTAATGCTAGGCACTGTAATACTCTTAAAAAAAACGAAGTGGCCATTTCCCCAATACCTAAATTATGATTCTTGGAAACAGGTGAAAGGCTTCTAATTCACCTGCGACAACAAGGATTAGTGTGAATTATGCACTTGTAAGGTTACTTAGTAAGCAGAGCATGTCTCACTACTTTTCAATCTATGTGTATGATTTATAAGCCACAACTAATCTTTCCTTGTCAGTGACACCTGTGTTTTTCCTCTGTTAAATATTTGATTTGGAAAGAAAAACATGCAAGGTAACTTCCACTCTTTGTGACTCTAATTTAAAACCAAGTCTATCCATTTTTAATAGGAATGTGCTGCACTTAGCCTAGTAAGTCACCTTCTTATAGATGAATTAGCTACTTCTGTGCTGGTTTCTGCATTCCGTGTGGTTTCTGCATTTCAGAGCCAATAGGTGCTTAGCACCTATGTATGAGTTCAATGAGCATGAAATGTGACTTGAAAATTCTACGGCACATTAGGTGGCTGAAGATATTTTAGGGACTTACACACCAATAGTATTCTGTAAGGGCTTTCCTTGTAGCAATTCTCTCTGGTTAGAGAGAGACACAGAACAGTTCCATTTTAAATGTTAAGTGATCTCACTGTTACATCAGTCTCTACTATTACTGTAAAGAAAGAGGAAAGTACTGATACAAGTTAAACCACTGGTAGGAAATACTAGCTATGTCTGAATTAATGAGCTAAAATATTTTAAATCAGACTTGATAGAAAGAGAAGTACTGGAAAAACTTGGAGCCACAGAATATAGAAGCAGTTGGTGCTCTTCTCTATAAAGGTTGTGCTAATACCTATCAAATAACCTTGCTTTTACTTAGAACTTTACTGTAACTTTTGTAAGCAAAAAATGCTAAGACCAGAAAGCAAGTGCAAAAAAATCAACCAGTTCTTCTTGGCACTTCTTTCTGTCTTTGTTTTAGAATTAAGTGCAGTCTTGTCACTTTAGTCATTTTGTTGGAAACTCTTGGGTTTTGTGCTTCTTGTTTGTCTTTTGTTGAAATGTCAGGAGTTATTACCCTGGGTGCCAGCAGTGATCAGTGTAGCTGGCATAGAAGCTGAATGAAGAATCTGGAAACAGATGCTCCCTTCACTCATGGTAGCTTTACAGGTGCTTGGCATGCAGGTTTAGTAATTAACCTTTTTATGTCAGGCATCTTTTAGGGTAAGTTGGATATGTGGTGGCAGGATAAGATAGCTTGCCTGAAAGGGCCATCTCTTCAGGCACTTAAATAAAAAAAAAAAAAAAAAAGAAAAAAATCCAGAAAACCTATGGTAAGTAGAAAGCCAATGTTACCTGCATACTTAAAGTAATAGCTTTTCTAAATCCTGAGGTGTTGTCACCACATCAGAATGCTTTTTGCATTTTCTTCTAGAAAGCTATTAAAACATGACAAGTGAAGATGATGATTTGCATTTTGATGAATGGTTATAATCTTTAAAGCATGAAATCTGCTTACAGGTCATCTTTCTCTTAATTCCTCTTCCCACCTATGAAAAATTGGGTGGCTCCTATTTTAAAATCACCTTCTTAGAAACCCAGGTGGGAGAGTTTAGAACAGGTAGTTATTAGCATCTGGTGCTGCAGAAAGACACAGCTGCTGCACATTAACTGAACAAGCTCACTTGGGCCTCAAGTGATGGTGATAGAATGGGCTGCCACCCCTTTAAACTGAGAGCACCTGCTGTTAGTCTTCCTGCCCAATTTGCCTCCAGTTCCTTTTGTTAGGATTTTCAGGGTTGATTGCTACAGCATCTTCTCAATTGCTCTTCTAGAAGCTTTTCCTCGTCTTCATCAGCAGCAGTTTCATAGGATCCCTTAGGAAGTTGGTCAGGAGATGGATACAGACTTCAGGTAAGAGAAAAGCACAAATGAGCAGTTTCCATAAGGAGAGAACAGAAAAGGCTCAGAGGTTCCTCTGAATAGCGGCTTGTTTGAACTGACCCACAGTGAACTTGCTGCTCTACTTGTTCATCTTTTCTGCATCATCCATGTGCCTCTCCATGCTGACTTGTAAACACTCGCTTCCAGAGGGACTGCTTGCTTCCTCTGCTCCACTGTGTTTAATTAAAGCATTTGTCCACCACTGCAGGCCTTTTGCAGCTGTAGTTCTTTTGATCTCGGGCAGCAATTTTTCTTTTTTCTATTGGAGCATATATAGTGCGTTAGCAGGCATTCAAATACGTTTCACAGCTTCTGGGTTTTGTAGAACTTCTTGAATGTCCTACTAAATGCACTGCAAATGGCTTCCTTTGTGTAGTGCTTTGTGTCTTCAATATCCTTAGCATTGGGAAGCTAGTGCAAATTCCTAGACATAGCTGACCAGGAAAACATTAATTTCATGTGCACTCCAACTTGTAAAAAAACGGTTTTGTTTTTTTTTAAATGTAAAATGTGTGACGTGAAAAACTACTGGTGTTTTTACCTTTTTTTCCTTCCAGCTATCTGTAATACTATGCTGTCTGTTAATTGTTAGATTTTATAGGACTTCTCCAACTATATATACAGTGCACATGGCTTCTGTTGTCCAGCCTTCTAATATACTGCTAGTTTTATGTTCACTGGAAATAGTCTTTTTTAACAGAATTCTATTTAGAACAGGTATATCCACAGTAGATTTGAGTCCTCATGTTTCTTTAAAGTATTACTCAGTTGTGTTAATCACATTATGAGCATACATAGTGATTTGCAAGCATTTTATAATAATTTGAAAAACTTCCAAACTGTTTAATGTCTGTACGTGTCTCATAATCTCCACAAACATGTACACATGTATAAAGAGCAATATATATTGCCAGTTTTTCCTCTTCTGTTTTTGTTCATGACTTCTGATTTGCTGTTCTGTCTGTGGCTTCTTTTGGAACTGAGGGAGGAAACACTTAACCATTACTATTTTCAAAACATAACTGCTTTACAAGAAGGCTAAATATAGAATGCCTGTGCTAACTTGTGCCATCTGTTAGGTGCTTGGCTTGCGTCAAAACTGCACTAGTCCAGTGCTGCCTTAAGTCCTTTTGCTGTGTTGATGCCATGGTCTTCATGCTGCCTGTATGAAAGAGCACGGTTTGGTCTGAGGAGAAGACATGAAGCTAGTCTGGATACAGCATTATTTGAAATTCTGTGGGGCTGCTGACTGATGCTATGTTATAGAATTAAGTACTCCTAAGCTCGTGTCCACTTCTAAAGGAGGCTTTTGAAGTATACACCAATGATAGATGCTAAAATGTGAATAGATTTGACAGGCTTATGATTTACCAGGGGCACCAGAACTGAAGTGGGGAAGCACGGGTTGTCACCGGTGTCTTGACATAGATGTGGAAGATGGGAACAAACATTTCATCCTTATTGCAGAAATTACTTAAGACTCGTCTAAAGCCTTCTGCCCTGCTACCTTTTGAAAGCAAGAAGTACGTGTGCATAAAAGAAATGGTAAAGTGGTAAAAAAAGTGTCAAACTTTATACAGCTGGATTAAATAAAACTTGCAGAGCTTGTGGTAGTATTTACACTTGTCTGAAAGAGAAGTGGAAAATGAGAGTTAAAATGGAAGGTGGATGACGAATCACTGCTCTTAAAATATTTCTACTGTTGTCCTTTTCTTTAGAGTGGAAAGTATAACTGCTTTAGAGGCTGTGTTTTGAAAGTAAACACTCTAAGTCATTGCAAATACTGATTTTTGCTCCTGCAGGAATTGGTTATAGTTTATTGATAAAATTGCTGCAGGATAATGTCTCTTGGGCTGTTTAATTCTGTTCTGCCAAAATGAAGTATCTGAGGAAAGATAAAGTATCTGAGGCTGTAATAGAAATGTTGATTGTATTGCAGGTTTTGAACAACAGACTCCTGGCCACTGGCTGGGATGTCTTGCAGCTGAAGTGATTTGAGTACATGTGATGTTAATTGGTAAGCTCTGCTTAGATTTAACTGTGCTATCATTTTGAACTGTGTGCATTAGTAAGCTTATCAGAAAAGCAATATTCAGTGTTCTGAGGAAGTGACACACAATTACTCTTTTTATGTACTCAGACTATAACATTATCATAGCAGATTTTCTGACACTCCTGTTCTTTCACCTCTATTTCTTTAGAAAAGAATGACTGAAGATTAGTTGTTTGTTGGAAACTAAGAAACACAGAGCCCAGATCTCTCTTACCTGGCAATTAACTTCTTTAGGAAGGAGGCTTGCCTCAGGAGACAGATAAGTTTGTAAGTGTTGCATGTCTACCAATATAGCATTTTAAGAAGTAAATAATCTATACAGTCAATACTTTTCAAATCAATTGAAGTTTAACACTGTACAGACAATACCTGCTATGTTGTGATATTTAGGCAGACAGTTTAATTGTAATAGAATTAAACAATTTCAATGTTATTATTAAACAGAAGATTTAAATACTAGCCATCACTTAAGTATTTCCAAATAAAAATCATCCTCTCTAAATTACATGATTTGCTTATTTTTTGTGTAAACTCTATAAGCATATATGTGTGTGTATACACACACATGTACACAAATGTATGAATGGCTTTTCAATTTCAATCTTTGTAGGAAAAGCTTAAATGCTTGCAGTGCAAGGTGTATGAGAGGATTTTCACTGCTTTACAGAACTAAAAGGTTTATCATCTCCATTTCATCTTTATAGGTATATTAAATGCAGTGTGGAGCCTTATAGTTCTATTTTTAAGTTAGTTACTGCACATAGAGAAGCTGGTGCATGTATTGTTGGTAAGTTCTGCTCCAGAATAATTGAGTTTTGAATAGAAAGGATTAATAAAGAGACTGAAAAATTAAAAACTATGTTTTAAGAACTATTTTCATTACTTCATTAAGATCTGTAGGCTCTAGTTTGTTTACTGATGGGTTTGAAACCTTGACAACTAGTAAATGGACTTGAAGAGAGATGGTGTCAGTCTTAAAAACACTCTCTGCACATGCTTGAGCAGGTAGAAATAAATGGAAGGGTGAGAGAAGAGGAGCAGGTTCAGTTGTATTCCATGAAAGGCACTTTCCTCCTGCCAGTTAATGAAAACAACCTGGGAGCTTGTAACTGCACGCATTTGAGGGGAAAAAAATCATTTTAAGTTTACTTTTTCTACAGCTCTGTAGGAGCTGTATTCTAGAGTTAATTTTTAGAGCAAACTTGAATGCATGGCTAAGCAGTGGTTGAGTGAAAGTGCTGATACACCATTAATAATGATATTGCAGATGCTGTTGCTTCAGTGAGTTTATGGACTGACAATTCATTTGAATAGAGAGAGCAAGCCAAAAGAGGAGGTTTTAAATCGGAGATCATACAATGGACTGTTGTTGCACACAGACGGTTAGGTAAGCAGTGATAAATAGATAGAGAGCATGTTGATGGCAATTATTGTGTGCTCCGTTTTGAAAACTTAATTATGCCTTCTGACAAACACGGCGTTAGTACTGCAGGGGCTGCTGTTGGCCTGTTGTCTAACTTCACCTGTGTAACAGAATTGCAGTTAGATGCCTTGAGACAGACACCTCATCTTTTGTTTCACACGCCTATTTCTCTCTCTCGTTACATGGTAATACTGCACGCTGTCGCTGGCGCTGCGCTGAATGCTCTGTGTGCAGAAATCAGAAATATAGGAAATTCTGATGACCAGCTCCAAGTTGCTCACATTCCTGCTCAGAGCCCCTGTTGTTAGGAGCCTGTCGGTGTTTCCATAGTAAACTCTAGGTCTGCAGCCTGAACCCCTTCAGGGTGGAACTTGGCAAACAGGCCAGGCCTGATTTTGCTGCCCTTAAGCTCAACTGCAGAATCGCAAACTGAAAGAGCGAAGTGAGTCTTCTAGGGGGTTTGAAACAGATATTGCATCGAGGATACTTTGCATGGCAAAACCAGCTCTTTCCAAGGATTCTTGCACACACACTTTTTGTTGGGGAAGAGGATTGTTCTGCTTAAAGAGAATTTTCCTGAGAGGGAAAAAATGACTAAACAGGCAAACAACCCAGCTCAGATGCTGTTTGAGGTTGGCCAATTAAAGCTACACGGCAGCAGATGATTTGATACCCAGCAGACTTTAATTCCAAAAGCAGCATTTTTTACTCCAAGAATCATAAGCTCTCTATACTAGAGAGCTTTACACTAGCGAAGACTCAGTTCTTGCTGGGAAGTTTGGGTGCCAATGGTAGTCTAGCTATGGCAAAATGGAGCTTCCTCTGGGCTTAATTGCACTGCCAAGAAGTCAAGATTATTAGTGTCAGCTGAACTCAGGGAGTTTTAGATATTGAAGTTTCTGGGTGTCCAAATAGTCAGAAACACATGGTGAAATGTGCAACGGAAGAGTGGCATTACAGAGGTTCTGAATGGATTTTGTTGTTCTTGTCTCTGTTTTTAATTTAGCCATTGTGCTAATTTGACCTTTGTAGTGGCCACTCATGCAACGTTAATTGAGAGATGAAATTCTGGTGTTCTGTTTTGTTTATTTAATTGTATCACTTAATAATAGACTTTTGTACAGCAAACCAGGTATTTCAGAGTGAGGAATAAATGAGGGTAACTAAAAAAAAAATATATATTTCAATTTTAAGAAGTTTTAAGTCAAAGTGTACCCAAATGTCAAGGTTGTTCCCCATTTATGAAGTCTAGACAGTTGCTTTATGTATGTCAACTTAATTTTTAACTTATTCTAGGAATTAGGAGAAATCTGGCTAAACACAGACCACAAGTGATAAAGGCTGTGAAAGCACAGAAAATCAGAATGTAACCAGAAGCTTCTTGTGCCCAGGGTGTTGAATCCAGGTTCATAGGATAGGCTTTGTGGCACTGCAGTGTTCAGCTCTCTAATTTATCTGGTGCTTGACAATGACTTACACTGAACACACTTACTAAGTAACCACTAGTTTCTTGCATGATTCTTTCCTGCCTGTAACAATGAAAATATTGGAGACTACTTGAACTATTAACTCTTCATAGTCCTAAATCTGGCATCCTTCCTGCAAGTTGAGAGAGGGTCTGAAGCTGCAGAAACCTTTTGGTTTGCTTTTTTGCTATCTGGGAACAGTTCAGGATTCCAAAGACTATACTAGGCCCACGGAGGACCTCTAACATTACAGGTAGAAATACAGTGCAGAAAGAAAATGGCTCTGTTCATCTTGGTGGAGAAAAGCATGCAAAAGATGCAGAAGCTGCTAAACTGAAGGAGTTGCCTGTTGGTAAGACTTTCTTGAATGTCAATGGCAGTGCTTCCCTTGGCTGGCTTGTAATGTTAGTCCGCAGCCCTGCTGTGCCTCCTATTTTTAACACCACATGACTTCAGCCTCTGGAAGTTTTTTTTTTTGTAGGTTACTCTGGAGGTGAAGATGTGCCTCACTGAAGTTTGCTGTACTTGGGTTGCAGATTTATCTCTCCTACCCCATGTCCTTTCATCCATCTGTCCATACACACATGTACTGCTCAAGCTTTGTACGTTGGGCCTTCTTTTGCATTAAAAGATATCAAAAACTACAGTTTACCCCTGACCTCTGCTCTAGAGAAGGTAGAGCGTTCCTAAATCATGAATTAGTGATGCAACCCCATGCATATTGCATTAGGGCAAGGAACAGTGCAGCAAGTGATGTATACTAATTCAATATAAACTAGCACAGAGCAGCACAAACCTACAGTATTCTGCAGTATTTGTGAACTGCAGTGTTCTGAGGGCTTGACATGGCACTTTCCTACATAAAAAGGGTTGCATTGTGCACAAAGTTGTGAAAGAAACACTGCCATTCAGTGTGTTTCAGCTGTTGTTATGGAGGGAGTTAGTATTTGCTGTCTAGTTTGGTTTTGGTTTTTTTTTTTTAGAACTGGCCAGAGATCTTGCATGATCAGCACAGTGCTGCTCACAAATGTGTCGCCCGACCCCCATAGCAATGAAGTCTTAAGTCAAGCATGTACAGAATTTATATGTGGCTTAGTTCTATCTCCTGTTTACATCAACTTAAAAATAAAGCGTGTTCATTTTAATTTAACACTATGTCTGTATTGGTTGAATTCACAAGTCACCAGTCTCCTAGTGCCACGTACCACTGTGTTAGAAATAACTGTCTTGAAGAAAGAGAGCTGACATTAAAACTTGCCTGCTTAGCTTAGGTGGACTGTATTGCAGTTGTTCTGAGTGGAAAGAATTTAGCAGCTTCAACTCATGCTGATTCTGTGGAATATCATGCATCTGCTGATGAAAGGCAAAAGCCACTTCCTGTCTTCGAGCATAATGTGATTTCTGTAGTGTTCTGTGATGTTCATTAAAGGCCTCCAATTTGTGACTGAATTGCTGCAAAAGAATTGACCAGTGGCATAGCTCAGTTTTCTACCTACTGAAGTCTCACATCAGCCCTGGAACTCCTTTAAATTCATTTTCTTAAGCTATTAAGACTCTTCTATAATCATTTTGTTGTAATGTGCTGCTTGGAGCTTGCTCTGGCCTGTCATTGCAGATGTGATAGTAGTAACCTAAACCCTCAAACTGGCAACTTTGCCAAATCTTGCTGAGACAGTTGAAATTTATCCCTTCCAAAGCAGAGGTGTGATGGGGTGGCTGTACATCCATGTCTCTTCTTCACAGTATGCACGATCACATTACTTATGTACAAGAATGTTTTATTAGTAGCTCCATTATTTAGCTTTTTTGCTTTGGCTCTTTTTGCCTCTTCTCCTTGCCACAATTATTTTTGCAAAGACTTCATTTGTGTGTGCGCATTCAAAGTACTGAATATTTTGTAAGGCAGACTTCTCATTTCCTACTCAGTATTTAGAGCTACATCTACCATTGCAGAGATGGGGAATCCCCTCAGTTTCAGTAGACGTTTTCTAGTTCCCCTCTTTCATCCTACTGTGTGGTCTGTGCATCTTTCCCTAAAGGAGAGAACTAGTAGTTTCATTGCTGGCTGGTAATACCTAAGCAGTGAGTCCCCTGTGACAGAAGATATTGCAGGTGGTTGCATTGATACAAGCTGCTTGGAAGCAGGAGGCTAGTTATGAAAGTGAGAAAATAGGGATATTAATTCAACTTGAGAATTCTAAGCTAGCTAGAGCTTAAACCCAGTGCATATACCTGTACTAGGATGAATCCTACTTAGGGTTGCTGTGGGGCAGAAAGGGTTTGCAAATTACTGTCCCTTGTACGCTCAACTTTGAGAATGAGATACAAAACTGGAAAAGCCATACAAAAATCACACAGCAAGATGTGTGCTGACTGTGTCACCGTTATTCATAATGCCGTTCCTTTTCATGATAACATCGCAGATTTTCCTTAAGCTTTCTCTGCAATCATGAAAACAGTTTAAAATTTATTTCTGGAAAGTCTATTAAGAGGATTATGAACTAGACTTTCTGGTATGACTTTAGATATCTCACTGGATTTGAATGAGGCTTGTCTTGCAGTACAGAGGGGAAACAATTGATTCTTATTTCTACAGCTACTTGCATGGCTGCATGTTTACTATACCAGGCAATATCAAACTGTCATGTGTAGATCAACTACCTCCGTGACAGAAATGGTGTTGCTCTGCCATCTTATGGCAGAGCTGAAAACAGAACACAGCACTTCCTACTTCAGTTTCCACTGTATGCATATTAATGTGGGGCAGCTAGAAGAATAAATATGAATGCAGTTGATTCTGCTATTGGCTGTATTTTAATTATAAATAAAGGAAATATCTCATCATTGTTTGGCTTAGCTTTCCCCATCTCTCTGAAATTGCTTTTTCTTTGGGCTTGGGCTGACTTTGCTTGTGCTTTCCGCACTCTTACATTACTCTGGTAGTATAAGATAGGAGACAGAAGACTGGTTTTAACTTTGTTGCAGACTTCTCTGTCTCTCTTTTTCTCTGTGTCTCCCTTTCCATATTTAAAGGTGGGGACTGTGAATCTTGCAATCTTTCACAAAGAAACCCAAAACCCGCTACCCAGATTCCAGCCTGGAAAGTACCCCCAAAGATTTTTAAATCCACCTTTCTACAGTTCTGGCACAATATAAATAGCTCTATGAGCATGCTATTTTGTCACTGTTCTCTCCTCTTTTCTGCGTTGACCTCTCAGTCTAAACCAGTAGCTGAGGGTGTGAACCTGCTCTCTGATTCTCCCTATGCTGATTGCATTTTCCCCTGGGTCCTGAAAAATCAGTTATTTAGCCATGGAGACCAAGCCTGGCCAAGAGCAGACACACTATGGTTATGTGCCAGTTTTCTGTAGCAGTGGAAGCTGGTCTCTGTTGACTGATCAAGAGCAAATACATGGATTACTTTTGGACTTCCTTCTCCTGGACTTTTAATCTGACAAATCATTCATCTCTGATCGTCTACCATTTGGACTCAGTTCCATCTCCTCGTAGGCAGTGGTTCCCTCTGTGAAATAGGCTGTACAATGATACCAAGAGTTTTGGACCTCCAGTGCTGAACTTAGCAGGCACCTGGAGTGCTGTCCTTTTATGTCCTGCTCATGATGTGATGTGATGCACAGACGCTGTACTGGCAGCATAGCCATGCTAACGTAGTACATTTTTATGTTAAGTATGTTTCTGAGCAAGCATGCAAGAATTCATCTCGCCGCTGTTTGCCTGAGATGGCGTATTTATGTATTTTGAGCATATTCTTTAAGCACTGTAATAATGTAAATGTTTTTATCTGTTAAAATCAGACATTAAAATGTATTCACTGTGCTCTCCAAAAATCAAGTAATTTATTGGATTTATTTTGGACCATGTGTCTGTTATGCATCAATTTAATAAGAGATGTGCAGTTGATTTGATGTAATTATTATGAATGTCTTCTGTGCAGGGGACAAATTCTCCTTTTATACCTTGCTCTGTTATGATGCTTTGAACCTTGTTGGAAGATAGTATATAATCAGGGCTTGCTGGCAACTTTGGGCCAAGAGTACCTGAAGCTGGGGAGGGGGGACATGATAGGACTGTAGTCTCACTCATACTTGTTTCACACTAATGATGGGGAAGAGGTGGTACGGCCCCTTCTCCTACCTGATGTTACTGTTGCATCTGTCACTTTTCAGCATATACCTCATTTATAATGTCAGGTATGAAAAATAATGCAGTAATCAAAAGGCGGTTCCTTATGCTCAGCTCTTATGTTCAGGAGTTGTTTGTGTTTCATGATAAAATACTAAGGCCATCATAGAAATGCTTAATCAGGATGGATGTTTAGATGTTGAAAATCTAGTGTGTCCAGTTACGATTTCCTAGTATCAGGCCCAAAGATGAGAAGCAGTAAACAAAGTGCAAGCTGATACTTGTATGGGCAAGCTGGAGATTTATTGCTACGAGATGGTCAATATAAACATATCAGAATGATTCCTATCAAGAGGATGGTGAGGGGACAGATGATAAATCTTAATAGGTTTATATTTTTTTTTAAGTGGCTTAACTAGTTACACTGGAAAATATTCTATTCTTTATCATTGGTCATGCTGAGAGAAGACATTACATTCTTGGGGAAAAAAAAATTCTGTCTCCTAATCTACAAAGCCTGCCTGATGAACACTTGTTCAGCTAAATCATGCCAGATTGCCCTAGCGTCATTTCAACTGTCCTTGTCGAGGTGTGGTGTGATATAAAAATGTGCTCGTTAATTGGCGTACTTGTCTTGCAGCAGTTCGCTGTATGAGGCATCCTTAGGGTTCTTCTCCGTGCACGCAATACCGACAGCGGGAGGGAGGGATGAAGGGAGGGATGGATGGACTCTGTTGTCTGTGCACAAAGCACGGCAGAACAGCTGCGACAGCTGGCAGCGATGGAGGGCCTGTTTCTCCAGTACCTTACCTCTCACACTGTTGCGGTGCTCGCTGAGCGAGGAGAGCCAGGACCTCACACCCTTTGTGCTCATAATAACTTCTCTTGGTGCAACACCTCGTGAGCTCAGGTTCATTGCATTTCAGGCTTTATTCTTCTGGATGTGAGAGGGTGCTAAATATAGGGTCTAGATACCTGCAGAACAAAACCAGTAATTGCTAGTATGCTAGCATAAAATGGTACAGTTACATGAAATTAATGCTTTAGTGTTCCTCTCTTTTTTATTTATGTTTACATTGAGGAGCTACCACTGTTCTAAAGACTATGCATTTCATTAGCATCAAAACATTCCTGAGGGGATGCTATACGTTTGGGAGCTAAGCGACCAGCATGCCTCTGACTGTTGCTGATTTTCTTAATCCATATGCCAGATTTTCCTTTGCTGAAAAGCGTTAGTATTGATCTTCCCTTACAAAGCATTTTGAGATATTCAGCCAAATAGTTGAGCTAAGCACAATTTTGTTCCCTTTCTCTTCCTTCATTTGTCCTTTCCCAATTAATCCGTTATGCTGTAGATGTAAGGCTGGACTCTATCCAGAGGAAGCTTTGGCCTGTATCTTAACACATTGTGCTTTTCAAAGCCTGCAGTATTTTTGCTTTTGTGGACATTGTTCATCTTGTTTGGTCTTGTTTACTTTGAACTGTAAAATTTCTGACCATGAGACTTAGCTACAAAAGGAAAATGTATGTCACAGCTTTACTCATCGCAGATGCAAGTAACTGAGCCTGTGTCTACAATTCTTACATATTGGTGAGCTCTGAAAGCAGGAAAAATGGAACTTTCTGAAAAGCAGGAAAAGGCCAGCAGGTGTTATTTCTTTCAGTTCTTGGTTACCAGTTACTTTTGGCTAGTATAGCAACTATTGTGCTTTGCTTTGCATAATGAAAAAGAGCTTAGTGCATCTTCCTCTAAAGTTGCACTCCTTTATTGCACACGAGACTCAAATAGATCTTGATGCATATCCAAAAGCCTGAATTAAAGACCAAATGTTCTGGGAAACAGTGTCTTGGGGGGTTTCTGTGGGTTCTTATCCCACCGAGTGCTCTTTTGAACATTCTTGCTATTGTACACTTTGTCCTGTGCCCTGACAGGTCAACTGAAGAATTTAGGAGGATGTAGCAAGTTGAAGTAAAAACATTATCAAAAGCCAACCTTTCTTGTTTTACTGCTCCCTCCGAGTCCTTACTTAGTTAATTAGAAGCAATAAAACATAACTAAATGTCTCTCTGTGAGGCAAGAACGCTGGCCCTTTCAGTTATGTGAGGGCTGTAATGGGAACACAGTGGTAGCCGGGGAGGAAATGTTAAAAGCACGAAATCTCAGAAAGTAGTCTGCATCCAAGGGAACCTGACTAATACTTGGGAGGGTGCGAGGTGGATGTAAGTTGTGCTGGGGTGGTAGCAACTTTCCTGTTTGAACTATGGAGTTACTAGGTGACTGTATCTTTTAACTTCTGCTATGCTGCTAAAAGTCTATAAAGATACTTTGCCCTTTTAGGGGTCTTCACACCCTAAGAAAAGGGACTTCATAATCCCCAGCCTGCGATGGTTGATACCTAAATATTGCAGAACATTTAGCTGAGACATGTTTACTAACCAGGACCAGACAGGAGGTCGTAACAAAGCTTGGAACAGAACTGAAAACTCTGGGTCTGTTTTTAGGACAAGACTGTGTCTAAAACCTAGTCTGGCTGAAGTTTCGTGATTGCTTTAGATACTTTAAAATGTAAGTGGAGGCTGCAGTCGAAAGGAATGGACTGATCTGTCTAGTGCGTGCTTTCATTCCTCCTCCTTTGCAATGGCACTAGCATTCAATTTTTGAGTAACAGCTTTGGTCAAGAAACCAATCCAGCTATAAAAGCAATCCAACTACATAAAAAAGAAGAGTATTTAGCTCTCCACACAGCCTGACCAGCACTGAGGCTAGCACAAGGGGAATGGCAGCAACAGGCACTTTCATGGGAGATGGGGCACAACTGCCTTCTTGGTAGCAGCCTAAACTTGGGTTGGTTTAAAGCTATCGTGAACCTACAAGCACTGGGCGAACATACATCAGTTTTTTGGATTGCTTGTGAAACATTTGCCTTGTGTATTTTCAGCAGTTACTGTTTGTCCTTGGTATAGTGGCAATCAATCGTCAGCACTGTTTTTATTAATAGATGGAAGTTGAATAGGTTCAAAATGGTACTGGCTTAAAAGTTTTGTCTCTGACCTTTTTATAAATATTTATTTTGCTTAATTTTCAGGTAAGCATTTTGCTTCCCCAAAAATGTCCCACTGACTGAAAAATCATGGATATGAATCTTTCGGGAAAATGAATTGATAGTATCGTGAGCATTATTACTGCAAAATTTTAGTTTGCAGTTCTTTTTTGAAACGTTTACCCAAACCTAGCTATAATTCTAAACTATAAAACTAGCTTAACTAGGATTCATGTGGGAATGTTGAAGTGAAATTCTGTGGTTTGTCTTTTGCAGGAGGTCAAACAAATTTATCAATGATCTCTGCTGGTCTAAAAAGGTACACGAATCCCCACCACATGAATCCCAACTAAAGGTGTAACATGGCAGAACGGCATGGTCTGCTGAGATGAGACTATATTCGTAGAGAGGGAGCGGGGAAAACATATTTGTGAGTTGAAGAGTTATTTAATGTTTTGATTCTAGGAATTGAGAATTTCAAGGAGGAAATTCCCTCAGCTTTTCAAGGCATTGCTCTTTGAAGTAACATGAAGGCTTTGGCTGAAAACAGTGAATGAAAAGTTAACCTCTCTCAATGTGTGTGTGTGGGGTGGTGGTGGTAGGGATTTAAGCATATTAAAATTGAAGTGAGTTTTGTGCTGGTGCTATTCAGGGTCTTTTATATGCATCTTAATGTCTTCTTTCATTTTGGGGAAATGGTAGGCAATAATGGCCTTGTCTTGAGAATTAAACTTGATTTTCTTGTTACATCAAACTTGGGCATAATTTGAATCAAGTCATTGGAATTACAATAGGCTAAAAGTGTTGAAAAATAAGTTTGTTGGAAAATGCAAACTCATGCACAACTCTCAAAACATAAATACATTTAATCCCTATTAAAACTAAATCTGCTTTCAGTTAAGAACTACTGGATTCATAAATGTAATACATGAATTATAAGATTTATGAAGTTTAATATTCCAAGACATTATATCTTGTTTAAAATGTGAAACTGTTAATTTTATTGAGCTAATAGGTTTTCCAGTTTTCCAGCAGTGACCTTGCAAACTGTTCTGATGTGATCAGTGACCCTTGAAAGCACAGCTCATTGTGTTTAAAAAAATGCCAAAACCAACCCACAACCAAACCCAACAAAAACCAGTCCAATTTAAATGTGTCTTTTCTACTGATCTTCTAAAAGGTTAATTACTAACCAGCATTTGCTGCTTGTTTTAGCCTCCCCACCCTCTGTCCTTCACTCCTCTGTTTCCTCTTCTCTTAAACTTCACATTGTCACTAGGTGAATAAATTTTCTACCTTTCTTCCTCCTCGGATGGGAGGAGCCACACGAAGCAACTTTTCTGGCAAGAATAGAAAGTAGTTTTTTATGTCTTGCAGTCTGGCCATCTCAGTGGTCCACTAACCTTCACTGAAAAGCAGCCTGCGTTCCCTCCCACCAGCCCTCCACCCCCTTTAAAAACCCCTCAAAACCAGAAGAACAGAGCAACCATTCTGCAAGGTTCTGATGATGAATATTATCTGTATTCTTTGCAAAAGAAGGGACAGACCAGACTGACTAGCATCAATTAGCGCCGTTGTTTTGGGGCTAGGGACTGGCTCTACCCGCTAAAACATGGATCAGGCCGTTTTGGACAGTGATTTAATGGCTTTGTTTTTCTTACCACAAAGGTACAGGACACTAACAGGATACAAAGCCAGCTCTGCATTGAGATTCAGAGCACATGCGTGGATGGAGATCAAGTCGTAAGATGTGACCTTTGCCTGCCTTTGAGGAATGATGCTGGCGGCGCTGCCTGCCAAAGCTGCGAGTTTTAGGAGCAGTAACAGCTATCCAGTGGGGAAGGTGGGTAAAGTCATTAGTGCCTCTGTCCGCACACAGGGTAAAGATAACAGCTTCAGCAAAAAGATAAATAGGTAGCAAAAGAGGAGGACAAAGAACAGTAGGACAAGAAAGCCTGCACTTCTTGTTTTGCCATCCCAGATAAGGAGCAGGTTGTACCGAACGTGCCCTTCTATGCTTTTTCTTTCTGACCTCTTTGGCTGCTGCACAGTAAGTGTTGCCTCTCTGTCATAAATTTGAAATGAGCCGATTGTTTCTCCATTTGCCAGTGGGCCGGATGTTTCTATTTCTCATCGGTAATGTGACAGATGTAGTTTGCACAGCATCACTTATATATCCTGTTGGATGGCATCATTCCAAAGGGTGTCATTGTGGTGGGTGATCAGAGAGCTCTACTGTACACGGAACTGATTTGGGGGGTTTGGGGTTTTTGTTTTGTCCCTGCAAAATACAAATGAATTAATGAAGGAAAGCAGCCTTCAAAGTTTTTTATTAGAGCTGGAATGATATTGTTGATGCAGGGTTCAGAAGTTGCAGAATTAGGGATCTCCACAGGATCAGTAGGAAAACTGAAGTCTTAAGAAGTTCTGTATATTTATAACAGAAAAAACAACTGCAACTCAAAGTTTCTAGGACAGGGTTTGTATTCTGTTGTTTGTTATGAAATTGCATATTCAGAGTAGAAGCTGGTTTTTGTTATCCTCTGACTGGCAGAGGAAAAGAACGACAAAGACTTAGAACCGAATAAATACATAAATGATTGTTGGGATGTTGACTGATGGTGGATCGGGGGGGTATTGTGAAATCCTTGGCCAAATAACAGAACATATTCAATAGACTGGGGCTAATGAGTCAAGTATAAGATTGTTTTCTTTGGAAGCCTGAGCAGAATTAAAAACACATGAGTCTTGTCCATTGTGATAGTTTCTCTTTTTGTGGTTACCATTTAATTACTGTTGCAACTTACTTTAAAAGAATATATATATTTTGCATTTACCTGTTGACATCTTGAAAAAATGGTAATTTTGATAAGTTATGACTATGAAGGTGTTCAAGATGAAGTTTGTATTAACATGCATGTATTGTTTACCCATGTTTCTGTCTTCATAGTTTGATGCATTTCCCATGTGAAAATTATGGGTTTTGTGGGAGTATTGAAGGTGGAAATATTGAATTATTTTTTACAAAGAGGGGGGAAGCTGAGGATCTCAACCACTTCAGCCAAGGAAAAAAACCACAAACAAACTACGTTTTTCTCTGTCTTGTGTAAATATTTCTTTGTCCCAGGTATAAATATCCCTTGCCCTTTCTGGTATAAATGAGACTGGTGGCTTCTGTCACCCAGAGTAAATCTATTGCTTCTCTTGATGACTCTAATGTCTTGGTGCTTATGTATTTCATATGAATTTAAGATAGTTCAGATAGTATTTTAATTGTATTTACTACTTTGTTCAGTCATTTCCAAGTCGAGCAATACTTGCTAAAACTGATGAGATGAAAGTTTTAAGTGGTGAATTTGCAGGGTAATTAAACTTATGCTTTCTGTTTTGTGAATTTTTTTAATTTAGCTGCTGATGTGTTCCTTATTTAGGATTTGAATAGCCTTCTAAGAGACTTGCACTTAAATTGCTATTGAAAGTGGAGCTTAGCCATCAAAGTGACTCGGAACTGGTGCTGCTGATTGCAGCAATACTGAAATATTTTTAAAAAGCTGAGCCCTGTCCTCCTTAGCTGCCTTTCAAAAATGGGATGTAAACACTGCTCTTTTGAAAAAATGATACGTGGATGCAGAGAGCTATCTTTGTCTTGTACAACACTGAGCATGCTGCCAACAAAATGATAAACTTTTGGTATGTTTCTCAGGTCTGTAAAATTGGCTAAATATAAAGTGTGCAGGAAATATAAACTATTGTCTCTTCCAAAGCTGTAGAAATTGTAGGGGCAAATAGCAATTGACATTCTGTTCACGTGTGTTCTACTTCGATGTGTAGATCAGCCTGGGTAAGTGTTGCTAGCAAAGCAAGCAATGGTAACTTCATTTTGTCATTTTGCCTGAAAAAACTAGTTTTAGGGAGGATTTTAGCTAGTATTTTACAGCAAAGACTTCAGTAATGACATACAAAAGAATCATGCTCTGTTACATTTGGAAAACTTATTTGTGCAGGTAAGTGCTTTATGGCTGGATTAATGAGTAACTTCTTCAATTAGTTGCTGTTCTCCTGCAAGTGTAGTATTTGGGTTTCTTTTTCCCTATAAAAACTCTCCTTGTTTTCACTCAGTCATTTAGCACCCCAAGATGCGCCTTGCCCCCAGGAAGCTGCAGTTACTCCTGACGGGGATAGTTTGTATTACAGAGTTTCGTGCTGTACCATCCGCTCTTCAGAAAGGTAGGATGAAAATTTCACGTCTAGTTTTAACAGTTTTCTAAGTGCTAACGGTTTTGTTCTTAGGCTGTGACAAGCATGGAAGGCAGTGCTGAAATAAAGAAGATGCTCTAGTTTCACCCCTTGAGTTTTTGACCCTGAGAGCTTGCAGACCTAGACGCAAGGTAGCATTAGAATAACTGGTCGAGTTTTCATTCTTTGCTTTTGTTCCAATCCAAGTCTGTAACTGAAAGTTATTTTTCAATGAGTAATTCTTACGGAACTTTTGTCTGATTCCTTGATGATTCAGAATGAATAACGTTAAATAAATATGATGTATAATTAAATAAAAAAAATTAAATACTCTCAGATTTGCAGCAAGTTAATGAAGGTCATGATTTAGCATGTTGCCCGTGGGCTGCAAACAAAATACAGTGTGTTCTCTCTTCCATTGTCTTACATTTTAAAATCCAGGGTATTCTTTTTTTTGGAACAATTAATTATTGCAATTGTTTCTGTTTCCTTCATGAAGATTTACTGATTTATAGCAAACCGGAATGGAAATCAGATCTTCGCTGTTTGCATAAGCATTTTGCTTCTATTTTAAATTTGCAGTAGTAAAAAATGGAAATTTACAGCTTGATTTCCTAAATTCTGCAAATCACTTGTTTTCACTGTAAAAACTCTATTTTGACTGTCAAAACAGGCATGGTATCTAAATCATCATAATAAGTTGCTCACTTAAGCAGTCCAAAGCATAGTATTCTGTAGAATGGTATTCTTTTGCTTCAGTGTCCTGCCATGCAGATGGATGTGATGCAGTTTACATAGAAATCTCTCATCCGACCAGTGAACGACATTGGTCCTGAACATTCCTTCCTGCAAAGCAGGCAGGAATCTCTTGGGCTTGCAAGTGCCATGGTGCAGAAGATTTTAGAGTTTATAAAAATACAGATAATATAAGTTTTGTATAATATTAATATCAATATTAACTTGTAACTTTTAAGCTAATCTTGCATATGTTAGGAGAATAGATTTATTCAATGCTGAAAGAAAAAAAAGGAAAGTTTTAGTTTGTGAATCTGATTTTTAAATTTTATTTATTTGCCCATTTTTGCCCATTTCCCCAGTACCAAATTCCTTTTTGTAAAACCTAAATCCCATTTTTTAAAATTTTGTCTCTGTTTCCTCTTTCCCTTTTCCTCACTGTATTTTTGCACGTGGGAAAAAGGTGGGTGCAGTGAGAATTAGGAAAGAATGAAAAAAAAATCAGATAAATGAACTGGATCACTTCTATATAAAGCCTTTTTTATTTAAGAGCTAGGGTAAGTAGCATTGTGTCAGCATTCTTGTGACACTGTAATCACTTGCATCAGCCATGTTAATCCTGAGTATGATTGCAAAATCCTTATAGAAGTTGTAAGCTGCATTTTATGGTTTGGAGGATTCCACATTTTCCAGACAGTGCATACAAGTATGGGTCCTCCATCCTTTGAATGCAGCCACCTATCTGCCAGAACAGCAACGAAATGTTCCAAGTTTACAGATGCTAAATTTTTCCCAATGTAGTGTTTAACAGAATTTGTAGTAAAATGTTTGAGAGATGCGTTTGGCTTCACTGAGTTTTCATATGGCTTTAAGAAAAAAATGCCTGTGGCCACTGCTGGGTTTGGGAAGTGCACTACAAAGAATTCCTCTGTTACAATGTGCTGCTTGGCAGAATTGGTTGCTCTGCTCCTATCTTTCTTAAAATACTACGAAATCAGTAGTTACCACCACAAATATTTGTTTCTATAAATATACTCCTGTACAAATACATAAATATTATCAGCTTTTCTTAGCCATAGTAGATGATAACAATAATGAGTTAAGAAGAAATGAAGTTGGCCCAGTAGTAGATGTTCTGGAGAAATTCAGCCACTGTTGTTGGTCATCAAGGTCTGTATGTTGTGCATTTTGACCCCGTTTGCCCAAAATATTTTAAGTACCAATGCTGGGTGTAAAGAGATTTCTGAAAGCGATAATGAAACAGTGATTTAGTCCCAAAATAATTCCAAAACTTGCTTGAGAGAGAATGTTGGCATTCAGAAAGTTCAAGTAAGCATGGACCTAACGAGAACATTTTTTTAATATATATATATATGTATATATATACACGCACACACACACTCTCTCTTGTTCATGGAAGGCAAAATTTAATTTTTGTGATACAATTAAACAAAAAAGTGCTAATTTGGAGAACTGCAAAATAAAGTACATTGCCTTTTTCTTAGCCCAATTTAGCCTTAGTCTGGGCAGTTTGTATTAGGAATTGTAAGACGGTTCCTGTCGTGGCAGCGAGATTGCACTGACCTCTGCTCCAGGCCATGCCTTCCAATTCTATGTACCTAAAAAGTAGAAAAATTTAAATCCAGACTAAATCTTTTCTGCTTTCCCCCCTTTTACTCCTCAGATCCTAAGTGTGGGCAGAAAGTTCAAGATATAAAACCATGGAGTTACCTGAACCTTTTCACTCGGATTGTTGGGGGAAACCAGGTGAAACAAGGCTCACATCCATGGCAGGTTTGCATAAACAAATGTGGTTTTATCTTCAGAACAAAGTCCTGACTTTTCATACAAGTGACAAAATAAGAAAACAGGTATATTTTGTGCTTACTGACATTTACGGTATATTGTTGAGCTCCACTCTGCTTTTATGAAAAGCAGTGAAGGAGGTGGAGAGGACACGGAACCTGTTCTGCTCTCTAAGAAACCTTTGCTTATCATTTATTATTTTGTTTATCATTCTTTCTGAAAGAGCATCTATAGATTAGTCTATTGTAAAAAGGCATGGGTGAAACTACTCAAAATTAGAAGGACACCGAAGGACACCACACCCAGCCCCTGACTATCGTCAGGCATCATGGATTTCCAGTGCTCCCAGTGATCTGCAAAGGAAAAATTCTCAACTAACTAGTAACCTTTACAGCGTGCTGAGTACCTCAGTGACTTGGCATTTATTACATGTGTGTTGCTTTTATCCAGGTACCAAGTCACCGCTGAGGGAAACAGCAAGGTTTAGGATCTTTTAGATTCAAGGACCGTAAGAATGCCATGAAAGTGTGTTTGCTTGAAATGCAGCACGTACTTTAGCTATGTGAATCTTCAGAGAGTACCTGCACGTACTCTCTCCTTTCTTCCTCAAATGCAATCAGAGCAGATAAAAAGGTTTTCTTTATTTGACATGCTTTCTTTATGCGATGCAGGTTTCCCTGAAACGAAGGCAAAAGCATTTCTGTGGAGGCACCATTGTTTCTGCTCAGTGGGTGGTCACGGCAGCTCACTGCGTCTTGGACAGGTATGGATGTGATATTTCAGGAGCAGGCTGCAGGTGCAGAAAAACATTGATTGTAAATGTGTGTGTGTGCTGTAGCATCTTTTTGTGGCAATGACTTACAGGTGCTACCCTTTCATTTGTGATGAAATATTTTCCATGTTTTAACAGAAAGGGAGAAAAAAAACAAAACCTTTGAACACTTAAAAATAATTAAGAATAAAATAAACTTACAGGAATTGGTGGAGACTGATTTTGGAAGTGTAGGTAAAAATCTGACTATATATCTGACTATAATTATCAGGTGACTGCAATTTTTTTTTTTCAGAGGTAGCAACTGGCAGAGTATATGCAATTAAATGGTGAATGGATATAGTACTGACCTCTTGCATGCTGATGATTTTCAGCCTTAGTGCTAAAAAAAAAAAAAAAAAAAAAAAAAAAGGTCTGTGAATGTTGTACGGAAGGTTTCAGTCCTGATTCTGTGGTGGCTTCACTGAGATTCTAATTCCCTTATAGTTAATACTGATTCTTTGTACTAATGGGTCACCTGGAATTATAAATTTGATCCGTAGCTGGCATTGTATGTGATCACATCTTGGTCAAATTAGCCAATAACTGCAGAGTTTATGTTAACTACAGAAGGACAGGCAATATCTAAATCAGCATAAAGCCTCCTGACACAAAAGTGATTCTTCAAGTCTGGTGAATAAATTTGAAGCAGAATAAAAAGTTTATAATGATTGCTTTTGTGTTTCCTTGCTACACATCTGATCTGCTACTAGGAGCCCTAAAACAGGATTCACTATGTTTTTAAGTATAAACTGAGAATGCTAGAGAAGCGGTGTTATTTTTTCTCTACTTTCCTATGTTCAAATCTTACCTCCTTCTTCAAAAAGCAGCGTGACTGAACATTTCTAAACAGAGTAAGACGACCTGGCTCCTCAGTGGACCACCAAACCACAGTC